>NC_047105.1:19912665-21175475 GCF_902500255.1 Thalassophryne amazonica
GAGTATTCCATTACTTTAACTAGTAATGACTTCATGACTTTCTTTGCTAACAAAATTTTAACTATTAGAGAAAAATTACTCATAACCATCCCAAAGACGTATCGTTATCTTTGGCTGCTTTCAGTGATGCCGGTATTTGGTTAGACTCTTTCTCTCGATTGTTCTGTCTGAGTTATTTTCATTAGTTACTTCATCCAAACCATCAACATGTTTATTAGACCCCATTCCTACCAGGCTGCTCAAGGAAGCCCTACCATTATTTAATGCTTCGATCTTAAATATGATCAATCTATCTTTGTTAGTTGGCTATGTACCACAGGCTTTTAAGGTGGCAGTAATTAAACCATTACTTAAAAAGCCATCACTTGACCCGGCTATCTTAGCTAATTATAGGCCAATCTCCAACCTTCCTTTTCTCTCAAAAATTCTTGAAAGGGTAGTTGTAAAACAGCTAACTGATCATCTGCAGAGGAATGGTCTATTTGAAGAGTTTCAGTCAGGGTTTAGAATTCATCATAGTACAGAAACAGCATTAGAGAAGGTTACAAATGATCTTCTTATGGCCTCGGACAGTGGACTCATCTCTGTGCTTGTTCTGTTAGACCTCAGTGCTGCTTTTGATACTGTTGACCATAAAATTTTATTACAGAGATTAGAACATGCCATAGGTATTAAAGGCACTGCGCTGCGGTGGTTTGAATCATATTTGTCTAATAGATTACAATTTGTTCATGTAAATGGGGAATCTTCTTCACAGACTAAAGTTAATTATGGAGTTCCACAAGGTTCTGTGCTAGGACCAATTTTATTCACTTTATACATGCTTCCCTTAGGCAGTATTAGACGATATTGCTTAAATTTTCATTGTTACGCAGATGATACCCAGCTTTATCTATCCATGAAGCCAGAGGACACACACCAATTAGCTAAACTGCAGGATTGTCTTACAGACATAAAGACATGGATGACCTCTAATTTCCTGCTTTTAAACTCAGATAAAACTGAAGTTATTGTACTTGGCCCCACAAATCTTAGAAACATGGTGTCTAACCAGATCCTTACTCTGGATGGCATTACCCTGACCTCTAGTATACTGTGAGAAATCTTGGAGTCATTTTTGATCAGGATATGTCATTCAAAGCGCATATTAACAAATATGTAGGACTGCTTTTTTGCATTTACGCAATATCTCTAAAATCAGAAAGGTCTTGTCTCAGAGTGATGCTGAAAAACTAATTCATGCATTTATTTCCTCTAGGCTGGACTATTGTAATTCATTATTATCAGGTTGTCCTAAAAGTTCCCTAAAAAGCCTTCAGTTAATTCAAAATGCTGCAGCTAGAGTACTGACGGGGACTAGAAGGAGAGAGCATATCTCACCCATATTGGCCTCTCTTCATTGGCTTCCTGTTAATTCTAGAATAGAATTTAAAATTCTTCTTCTTACTTATAAGGTTTTGAATAATCAGGTCCCATCTTATCTTAGGGACCTCGTAGTACCATATCACCCCAATAGAGCGCTTCGCTCTCAGACTGCAGGCTTACTTGTAGTTCCTAGGGTTTGTAAGAGTAGAATGGGAGGCAGAGCCTTCAGCTTTCAGGCTCCTCTCCTGTGGAACCAGCTCCCAATTCAGATCAGGGAGACAGACACCCTCTCTACTTTTAAGATTAGGCTTAAAACTTTCCTTTTTGCTAAAGCTTATAGTTAGGGCTGGATCAGGTGACCCTGAACCATCCCTTAGTTATGCTGCTATAGACGTAGACTGCTGGGGGGTTCCCATGATGCACTGTTTCTTTCTCTTTTTGCTCTGTATGCACCACTCTGCATTTAATCATTAGTGATCGATCTCTGCTCCCCTCCACAGCATGTCTTTTTCCTGGTTCTCTCCCTCAGCCCCAACCAGTCCCAGCAGAAGACTGCCCCTCCCTGAGCCTGGTTCTGCTGGAAGTTTCTTCCTGTTAAAAGGGAGTTTTTCCTTCCCACTATAGCCAAGTGCTTGCTCACAGGGGGTCGTTTTGACCGTTGGGGTTTTACATAATTATTGTATGGCCTTGCCTTACAATATAAAGCGCCTTGGGGCAACTGTTTGTTGTGATTTGGCGCTATATAAAAAAACTGATTGATTGATCAGCTGACCGCACCCTCCGGTGGAGTGTGTGCTTTATTGGGCACAGCGTGCTGCACCTTTATCCCGGACAACACAGCTGATGGAGGTGCCATCACCCGAGCCCTACAAGAGATGACAGAGGTCCGTGACTCTGTCCAAGCAACAATGTCATCGCCTAGCTGGAGCTTCTGGTCATGGTTTACATCAGGAAGTTGGTGGCAACCTCTACTATGAGCTTTGACCCCTCTATGATCATTTTGCAGTTTTTGCACTCTTATTTTGCTGCGTAGTGCCTTGCCTATGTTCCATGATTGTAAAATTAGTCTCCAATGCCTTTGTCCAATGTAATGTCGTACAGCGAGACTACCCATTTCCAACCATTGTCGACCGATGATATTGAGCAGGAACCAGAATATGATGTCCACCAGTCGCCATATGACGATGCCCAGCCGTATCAACCACCTGATTACGAGGTCGATATTCCTGAGCGTTCTGACACCGCCCTGTAAACAATAAAAGACACCACATAACGATTTAAAATCTTTATCATTGGTTCACTGTCATTTTGTCTTCCTGTTTTTGGTTACTATATTCATCTCTGCATTCGTCTATGATGTTACAACTGAAAATGTTCTTAACAAGTGGTTGTGATTAATGTATTGGATGTGGTTGAGATGTAATAAATTATAAACAGGAGGGATATGTTAGATAAAATGTACTGTACAAACATGTTATCATTTATTATCCTTTATTACATCTGCTCTTTTATATTGTTCCTTTTGTATCTTAAATTCTGCAAACTGTTTCACTCAGATATTCTCAGATAGATAGCACAGCTGCTCGATAACAAAAAGTACAAACAGGAGCCAGGTCAGCCTGTTTGCGGTTTGACATTTAGCAAGCTTCAGGAAAAACCACTCACTCTGTACCTAAGATCGGAATGCTTCAGTTGATTGCATACGTATCAGCACATGTTGGAGCCACACGCCCTGTGGACTCATGTAGCCCCCACCCTTATCTTTGTTTTTTACACACAATAAAAGAGCCTCGCAGAGGATGTCACAGTTGGAGAACTGCACATAGCAAGCTCTGCTGCGTCTCCCCTTTGCAAAGCTCACTAAAGATATCTCAACTCTCTGTCTGAGTTGTCTCAAGTGTCATTTCTTGTATGTCCAGGCGAGGTCAAACCTGACAGATACAGACACAAATGAAGTGTCATTTGTGTTTTATGACATGTCAAATCCATTCCAGACTCAGATTCCGAGTCACTTTATTGTCACTTGACCCTTACAGGCAGAACGAAATGCAGTTTGTCCAAGTCTTGGTGTAGTTAACTAAGACTAGCGACACGAATAGCAACTGATCACAGTTCCCCCTCCTGGAGCAGACCAGCATATAAAATACAAAAATACCTGGTGTGTCCATGAGGTAGGAATAAATATCAGGACATTCGTTGAACATCTGGCCATTGTGTGGGATCATGTTTCCATTGTCCAGCTTCGTGTCAGTATTGACAAAATGCCAGTGCTGCTGCTCTTGCTAATTTGGTTTTATGTTACTCCTGGATGACATTATCCAAACTCTCTGAATAGTTGAAGGCCACACTAAGGTCCCAACAGCAGAAATATAACAAAACTCAAGCAAATAATTACTTAATTCTGGAATTCAATCGCAAATGCTACTCCCACTTACACAATATATCTCTACGGTAAACCAGTCAGTTGTTTTGATAAACATAAATAAAATTAAATAAAAGAGCTGGGCATCATATCTACTTTGTAATTATTGTATTTCAAACAATGTCTGTGCAAAATTTGCATTTACCATAACATGCACAGCCGTCGTGGTATTTTATACATACAGTATCTTGCCCTGTTAATACTGAAGAGCCCAAAAGGTCTAACTGGCAGAAATAAAATAATAGAGTATATCCCTTCAAAGACATCAGACCAGAATTATTTTTCTTCATGCACATCCTCATAAGTTGTGGTATCTTTGCATGGGGTTTTGTTGAAATCCCCCAACTGGTTTAGGAGGAGCGGTGCATAAAACACTCTTGGACAGACCGAGGTTGAACCTTATTTGTGTTGTGTGGGCCGCCAGAAGAGGAGGTACTGCTGGCCCACCACCAGAGGGCGCCCTGCCTGAAGTGCGGGCTTCAGGCACGAGAGGGCGCTGCCGCCACGGACACAACCGGGAGTGACAGCTGTCACACATCAACTCATGACAGCTGTCACCCATCATTTCATCACTCCATAAAAGCCGGATGTCATCTCCACCTCGCTGCCGAGATATCATCTACCTGTGAAGGTAATATTCTCTGCTGTATCTGAACTTAACACTGACTTTATAGTCTGAACTTCTTTGCAGCCGTTTTCCTGTGGGTGTTGCCTTATCTGTGGGATTGGCGTTTTGGTGTGATCAGCGACGGCTTCGCTTCACACCCCAACCAGATAAGTGGTTAACAGGAGCTGCACGAGTGTGTGATCAGAGGTGGAGGTGACTTTCCACCTTCTGACTGTTTTTGTTACTGGGTGCGCACACACCAACATCTCACTGTTTGTGCTCCTCGCCAGCAGTACCAGATCCGACAGTCGGGGACGGTGATCACCTGGGAATTCGGGACTTGGCGGCTCCAGTATTCACCAGGTTCGGTGGCGGCGGAAATCGTGTGGTTCCGGCTCTTCTCAGGACAGACGTCTTCTATCCTCGAGCCTGCCCACACGTCACATTTGTGTATTGACTGCTATCAGATTCTGAGATTGTCTGTATATTCGTTGTGCACATTCACAACATTAAATTGTTACCTTTTGGCTCATCTATTGACCGTTCATTTGCGCCCCCTGTTGTGGGTCCGTGTCACTACACTTTCCCCAACAATTTGGGCTCAAAACGTTTGTGAGCAGGGGATAAAATTAAGAGAGTCTGCTTTTGGAAATAGTTGAAAAGAAGCAGACATACTTTGACTGAGTATGTCTGTCTGCTTTCAATGGGTAATTTAAGGACACATCTTCACTACCAGAACACATCTATGTATTAGGAACTGACTGCAAGTTGAAGAATCTGTTTTTCCAACAAGAGCTGGGTTAGTCAATCTAATGGTGTTGCTTGTTAGAACAAGGAAGACTGAAGTGATGTTGACTTGGGAACAACTTTCTCATAAGAGTCCACAGCACAATAACAAAACCTTTTGATTTTAAAGCACATTATGCAACACACTTCTATCTGTCACTTGAGTCAATCACAGTCAAAGACACTGCAGAGGGAAGGCAAATAAATGGGTAAATTGGATAAGAGCAGACTTCAAACAGCAGCTAAAAAAAAACTACATTTCAAGCAGATAAAAGCAGAGCAGCCCTCCTCACCGTGGCTCAAAAGCACTTCCACTCTGCCTAATTGTAAATGAGGAACAGCTGGGTCGGCGAGCTACCGCATGGGGTGATCTCCAGAGGAGGAAAATGGTTTGATGCCAACTAGAGGGCAGTTGAAGCAGGACAGATTATCAAGAATTAAAGTCAGTGGGAATGTGGAGTGGAAGAGCCATAAATCTACCCAAAGCTGTAAAAGTGTTTGTGCCGCCGCATCCTGTAGCCCTACTGGGAGCTATAAGAGCATGTCTGAAAATGGGATCTTCTCTTGCTGGAAGTTATGAACTGTTTTCTCATTCTCCTGATTTCTCAAAACATAGTGTGAGGAATGTGAGAAACTACCTTTTTACAAGGAGCTTTTTCCTCCGTTATCAGGTTACCACCAAATTCAACATGTGGGCAATAATAATGATTTACTGGCACAATCCCTGTGGATAAATCCACTCCAACTGAGCCAAAATCCCACAAAACAAACACTTAAAATAAATATTTCAGTATATTTCTATTAATGAAGTGTATAAAATCTTTCAAACAACAACAGATAAGTATTTCAGTAGTTTGGTTTTATTCATAGTATTTGTGAAATGAGTTGATAAATAAAAATGTACTTTATTTTGATTACAGCCAATAATTTTTGCTTTAATCTGTTGAATCATTTGTCTTTCCTTAGAGCAGTTATTGAGAAAATATAGACATTTTCCAGTCATTCTAAACTATATACAGTGCATCCAGAAAGCATATTCATAGCACTTCACTTTTTCCACAATTTGTCATGTTTCAGCCAAAATCAAGTAAAATCTTTTTTTTTTCACCTCAGAATTCTGCTCACAACACCCCATAATGACAACATAAAAAAGGTGTTTTTTTTTTGCTATATATATATATATATATATATATATATATATATATACATTTTCTTCCGCTTTATCTGGAGTCGGGTCGCGGGGGCAGCAGCTCAAGCAATGCCGCCTAGACCTTCTGATCCACACACACCTCCCCCAGATCCTCCGGGGGAACCCCAAGGCGTTCCTGAGCCAGCCGAGAGACTTAGTCCCTCCAGTGTGTCCTGGGTCTTCCCTGGGGCCTCCTGCCGATGGGACATGCCCGGAACACCTCTCCAGCGAGGCGTCCAGGGGGCATCCGGAAAAGATGCCCAAGCCACCTCATCTGGCTCCTTTCGACGTGGAGGAGCAGCGGCTCGACTCCGAGCTCCTCCCAAGTGACCGAGCTCCTCACCCTATCTCTAAGGGAGCGCCCAGCCACCGTGCAGAGGAAACTCATCTTGGCCGCTTGTACTCATGATCTCGTTCTTTCGGTCATGAGCCAAATCTCATGACCATAGGTAAGGATCGGAACGTAGATCGATCGGTAAATCGAGAGCTTTGCCCCCCTACTCAGCTCTCTCTTCACCATGACGGTCCGATACAGCGACCGCATCACTGCAGATGCTGCACTGATCCGTCTGTCGATCTCACGCTCCATCCGTCCCTCAGTCGTGAACAAGACCCCGAGATACTTAAACTCCTCCACTTGAGGCAAGGACACTCCACTGACCTGAAGAGGGCAAAGCACCTTTTTCCGGTCGAGAACCATGGCCTCGGATTTGGAGGTGATGATTTTCATCCCGGACACTTCACACTCGGCTGCAAACTGCCCCAGTGCACACTGAAGGTCCTGATTTGATGAAGCCAACAAAACCACATTGTGCGCAAACAGCAGAGATGGGATTCTGTGGTTCCCAAACCAGACCCCCTCTACACCCTGGCTGCACCTAGAAATTCTGTCCATAAAGATAATGAACAGAACCAGTGACAAAGGGCAGCCCTGGCGGAGGCCAACGTGCACTGGAAACAGGTTTGACTTACTACCGGCAATGCGAACCATACTGCTGCTCCTGCTGCGGTCATACAGGGACCGGATAGCCCTTAGCAAAGCACCCTGGACCCCGTACTCCCAGAGCACCCCCCACAGGGTGCCCCGAGGGACACGGTCAAACGCCTTCTCCAGATCCACAAAGCACATGTAGACTGGTTGGGCAAACTCCCATGAACCCTCGAGCACCCAATGGAGCATGTAGAGCTGGTCCAGTGTGCCGCGACCAGGACGAAAACCACACTGCTCCTCCTGAATCCGAGGTTCGACTATTGGTCGAATTCTCCTCTCCAGTACTCTGGAATACACCTTACCAGGGAGGCTTAGGAGTGTGATCCCCCTGTAGTTGGAACACACCCTCCGGTCCCCCTTCTTAAACAGAGGGACCACCACCCCGGTCTGCCAATCCAGAGGCACTGTCCCCAACCACCACGCAATGTTGCACAGGCATGTCAGCCAAGACAGTCCCACAACATCCAGAGATTTAAGGTACTCAGGATGGATTTCATCCACCCCAGGGGCCTTGCCGTAGAGGAGCTTTCTAACCACCTCGGTGACTTCGGCCTGGGTAATGGATGAGTCTGCCTCTGAGTCCCCAGTCTCTGCTTCCTCTTCAGAAGACATGACGATGGGATTGAGGAGATCCTCGAAGTATTCCTTCCACCGCCCAACAACATCTCCAGTCAGGGTCAATAGCTCCCCACCCGCACCGTAGACAGTGCTGGTGGAGAGCTGCTTCTGCCTCCTGAGGCATTGGACGGATTGCCAGAATTTCTTTAAGGCTGACCAATAGTCCTCCTCGATGGCCTCCCCGAACTCCTCCCAGACCCGAGTTTTTGCCTCTGCGACCGCACGGGCTGTGACACGCTTGGCCTGCCAGTATCTGTCTGCTGCCTCCGGGGTCCCACCTACCAACAAAGAGAAATAGGCCTCCTTCTTCAGCTTGACAGCATCCTTTACTTCCAGCGTCCACCGCCGGATTTGGGGATTGCGGCCACGACCGGCACCAGAGACCTTGCGACCACAGATACGAGCGGCCGCATCGACAATGGAGGTGGAGAACATGGTCCACTCAGACTCTATGTCTCCAACCTCCCCTTGGATCTGGGAGAAGCTCTCCCGGAGGTGGGAGTTGAAGACCTCGCTGACAGAGGGTTCTGCCAGTCGTTCCCAGCAGACCCTCACGATACGTTTGGGCCTGCCAGGTCTGACCGGCTTCCTCCCCTCCCAGCGGATCCAACTCACCACCAGGTGTTGATCGGTCGAAAGCTCAACCCCTCTCTTTACTCAAGTGTCCGAGACACGTGGCCGAAGATCAGATGATACGACTACAAAGTCGATCATCGACCTCCGGCTCAGGGTGTCCTGGTGCCATGTGCACTTATGGACACCCTAGTGCTCGAACATGGTGTTCGTGATGGACAAACTGTGACTAGCACAGAAGTCCAACAACTGAACACCACTCAGGTTCAGATTGGGTGGTGATATATATATATTTAGAAAAGCAAACAACAAAACACCTCTGAGAAACCACATGTATTTAAGTATTCACAACCTTTGCCATGAAGCTTAAAATTGAGCACAGGTGCATCCTGTTTCCACTGATCAACCTGGAGATGTATCCACAACTTCATTGGATTCCACCTGGGGTAAATCCATTTGATTGGACATGATTTGGTAGGGCATACACACCTGTCTACATATAAGGTCCCTCAGTTAACAGTACAAGTCAAAATTAGAATTTTCTTTTAAAATAATATGCAATAAAATTGAAATTGAAATTGCAATACAAATTCCTTAGTGCATTATTGAAATCCTACGTAGAAGATTTATTTCGAAGATTTTTTTAACAATACAGCAAAAAAACAACAAAACACTAGAACTTTCTATGGATTCTGTAAAAGTGACAAAAGTAAGATTAATAATGTTTCCCATAGAAAAATTTAAAGAGAATTCAAAGAACCTTAAGTTTGCAATTTAACTGGACAATGCATGTGACAATTATTCTCCACAGGATGTAATTTAGAAACTTAGACTTAAATTAGATGTTTCAGTTATCATTTTGAGGCCAGTAAATATGTACACCTTGCAGTGTTTATGCTTGCTAAATATAACAGATTGTAGCAATGACTGCATGCTGTGTTTGTTACAGTCTGTTCACCTAACTGTACTGTGGAAGTCTAGATGTGGAAGTCCACACGATGGTGTCTTTCGAGCAGGAACACAGTGGGAGCTGCTGCAGCTGCTTGCACTGTGTTCCATGGGACGTGGTGCACCACATCGCACCGCTGATGTGACGGAAAATAAAATAAAAACCAGCTCTATAATTAGTGAATATCACTGGGTTTATATAAATAATACATAAAAGGAGATGCAATATAGAAGCCAGCAGTTAAATAACCCTGGTTAAATAAAAATAAAAAAATGCCATGGGATTTGAACCTGCACTCTCTGATTACCAGACAGAAACTTTGCCACTGCACTACAATCACTGTCTTGTAACAGGAGCGTGAAATGGTTAAAATCAACAAGCAGATAAATGTATTTTCTAAAAAAAAAAGTGCTGTGATAACTGACCAAGTGGCATTTGGTATGGCATATTTCTGCTGATACGTGACTGAAAGTGGCATATCAGGACACACGTGTCCTGTCAGACGTGACATTCAGATCGCCTGCTGCATGTTCAAACGGCCTGACGTCCAGTTTCTCCTCCCTTCGCAAAAGCGATATATGTTTTTATGTATTTTCACACAAGCACACTCATGCGTGTGTCCATCAAAACACAGGACATGTGCTGCAGCTGTGATGTCCAGAACTGGAGATGTCTCAACAGCTGTGGGCAGCCAGCCATGCCCCTTGTCCTGACCAAGATGTTACTCTGTGATCACATGAGAGAAGCCTTGGCTGTGGGGGGGGAAGCATACCACACGCACAGATGTGTTAGGGGCGAGCGGAGTTGATACCAAAAAGCTCTATTTTGGTCTCATCTGACCACATGACCTTCTCCCATGCCCCCCTCTGGATCATCCAGATGGTCACTGGTGAACTTCAAACAGGTCTGGACATGTGCTGGCTTGGGCAGGGGGACCTTGTGTATCCTGCAGGGTTTTAAACAATGATGGCATTGTGTGTTACTAATGTAATCTTTGTGACTGTGGTCCCAGCTCTCTTCAGGTCATTGACCAGGTCCTCCCATGTAGTTCTGGGCTTTCTCAGCATCATCCTTACCACATGAGGTGAGATCTTGCATGGAGCCCCAAACCGAGGAAGATTGACAGTCATCTTGTGTTTCTTCCATTTTCTAATAACTATACCAACAGTTGTTGTCTTCTCACCAAGCTGCAGCTGCTTGCTTGTTGTCCTGTAGTCCATCCCAGCCTTGTGCAGGTCTACAATTTTGTCCCTGGTGTCGTTTGACAACTCTTAGGTCTTGGCCAAGGTGGTGGACAGGTTGTAGTGTGATTGATTGAGTGTGTGAACAGGTGTCTTTCATACAGTAACAAGTTCAAACAGGTGCAATTAGTACAGGTAAAGAGTGAAGAATAACAGGGCTTCTTAAAGAAGAACTAACAGGTCTGATAGGTGATCAAATACTTATTTCATGCAATAAAATGCAAATTAATTATGTAAAAAAATCATACAGTGTGCACGCCTGCCCGTTGGCATGATGTTTCGTGGTATGCACATACCAGCTGCTCTGACGGGTGTCGGCCTAGAGTTGTACATATTCACACTATGTGTGAAGGGGCCTTTAAGAAATATAAACAATTTATAGCTTAATGAAACCATAAAACACATTGGATACAAAACTGCACTTGGAAGTTAGATGCACCGAGAACATAACTGAAAATGTTGAGCTACAGAACCCCATGTGGCAGAAGAGGGAACTGTCCAAAGCTGGCAGAAGCATGTGCTCCCCAGGTGTGCTTGAGTTGTAGATTTTCATTACTCTTGCAAACAAACCAACAAACACTCATATGGCTGATGACATTGCAGCTAGTTGCCTGAGGCAATAACATTTTCATGCACATGAAATGTACCAAATCAGTGAATTATTAGACCAGTTCTCAACATCCCTCGGGGCTTTGCAGAGAAAGTGATATAGCATGTGTGTCCAACCTTCTTTAAAAATTTAGAAAGCTACCCTTCTATATTGTCGTAGAGATAGTGTGTTACACGTATTAGTCTGTTTGTAGCTTGTACTGTACGTCTCTCATCCTCAGGTGTTATGATAATTCATTTATGTATCCATGTTTGTATTGGTCGTTTAATTTGACGCTGTTATACAAAGCCCTCGATTCCTAAACCTCATTTGCATTTGAGCCTCTCTGTTTGTGGCCGATCCTCTTGTTATTTTGTGGATGTTTGTGTGTTTTGTGCTTCGTGCTTTGTAGTTTTAAGCGTCTGCAAATGCTGCTGTTTTTTCCACGCCTATACCTTATCTCCCTGTGTGTCTTGTGCATCAACAGAGTTTGCATATTTGAGTTTGTGAGCCTATGTGTGAATGCAACAGTGTGTATTCTATGTGAGAAGTGATGCATTAATTTCATCAAATGCAAAGAAAGAAAATGTGCGTTCACATTGCAGGAAACTTGTGTTCAAATACAGCAATGCCATCCTTATCACATATACACACACGTAGGTAAAGCCAGGCGTGCGCAGAAATACACACTTTCTCCCACAACCACTTTCTCACACAAAGTCATAAAGGCGCAGATGTCGTATGGAGGAATATTGAATTATGGGTATTGATGTGACTGAAAGCAAGCTAATGTGTTTAGATGATCGTTCTGAATAGATGTTTTGAGGACTATTCATTTGCTGCTGTGGAAATGTGTGTGCACGGCAGAGGAGGTGCGTGCACAGGTAGTTACTGCATAGTTTGTGTGACACAAGCACCCTGGAGCTCATCATCCTGTGAGTACTGCAAAAGTGTTGCAATGCTGCTGTGCAATGACACAAGACAATATTTGGGGGGAATTCAGCGTTTTGTAGGTCATTGTGAAAGCATGTGTCATAAAGAGTTTGAATATATTAAATGATCATTAAAATGGATAACAGTTATGCAACTTGCTGGCAGTAGAAAGCTTTTTTTTTTTTTTTTGCCAAAGATTAGATTTGCAGAGATTTACTGCTAGAAAGCGCTTTATTCAGCAGCCATAGAGCAGATATGTGCTATATACTGAGGAATGTTGTGCATACTTTAGTTGTGGTTTCACCTGCATGTGGAGGTAATGTGTATGTGTGCGCATGTATTGCTGTCCAACCCTTTGTACATCATTGTCATTCCAGTTCTAATTATTGTTCGACACAATCCAAGCACCAGGGGCAGTGAGTGGCCACAGTCCAGTATTTGGGCACCAATTCCAGGGCCAAAGAATCTAATGCCTGCTTTGATGATGCAAATTAACATACAAACTCCACACAGGAAAGATGGTGGAACTGAACCCCGGGGACCTTTTTGCTGTGAGGCAATCGTACGAACTTTGTGCCATACACCTCTTTCTCAGATTCTGGTTGCTTGACTTGCGATGTTTTGTGTTTTGCAATGTAAGGTACATACTTTCCAGCAGTGTGGTATTTTTACTTGCACTATCAAACAACGAGGTGTCTAATCTGCTCTGGTGTGCAGATGATGGAGTGCTCTGCACAGCAACAAGCTGACATCAGTATGTGTGAATGGATGATGGTGAGGTATCAACTAATATAAGCAACAGGTTTGTTGCCAGCAGCCTGCATGCAAGGTTCTTGAAATGGAGGAATATCACCACCTGGTGCACATGTATAATTAATGCAAATACAACTGAATTTCACCAAGAGCTCGAGTTGTAACATACTTTAACCATGTGAGGAATGGAAAAAGCAAATTCTTACTGTTTCAATCCTGCAAGTAGGTGAAGCAGCAACAGCAGAATATTGTTTCCACTGGTGTATGTGTGTCTGTCTGCCTGTCCATCTGTTTGTCTGACTGTGGACAAGATAAGTCAAGAACTGCTGGATTGATTTCCTTCAGGCTTGGTGGGAAAATGAGTTGGATAGATATGTACATGTGATTAGATTTTAAAGAAGACTGGTCAATAGTCAAGGAAAATATCTGGAATAAAACCTTATTTCATATATCCCAACAATCAAGGGGCAATCAAGGGGCCAAGTTTCATGATTTAAAGGATATATTGGTAAGCTTATATATATAAGGCAACTGTTTGTTGTGATTTGGCGCTATATAAAAAAATTGATTGATTGATATATATATATATATATACGTAGTGGTGCTTAAAGCACACAGGGCATGCAGTAGCTCTCTAATACCTTTCATTAGGGCCCCTTCACATATAGTACAAATGTGGTTGAACTGCGCATGAGGTGACCATGAAGCACAATTTTGCACAATATACAGTATGTGCAAAATTGGCTGCCTCCAATGCCTCGTACACCTGTTGCTACAACTATTTGCGCACACCAGTGGCTGAAAGAGAGAGTGTGCACTGTGAGAGCCCATTTGATCCCTCTCGCAGCAGGTGTCGGCTAAATTCCACCCCCAACACATGTGGCGTGCCGGGGGGGAGCACACTTGGATAAAATGCTGATATATATGCTGCACAGAAATTATGACATGGGGGACGGACAGGCAGGTCAGAGCGTACACAGCACAGTGAGGTGCCTGTCAGCTGCTGCCCAGAGACTCACTGACAGCTCACATAACACAGACACAGTAACATGGTGTGCGCGCTGAACTGACAGGGGGTGGGTCCCCCACAGGAGTGGGCGTGGAGATCTCTGGTTCTGGATGTCCCAGCTGGGGAACATGTACTGTGTTTGGACGGGCATGAACTAACAGCTGCCCACTGTGATGCGTGTGTGTCTGCTTGCTGTCCTCACGTGGACATACATAAAAACATATATCACTATTGCAATGGGCTGGAAAATGGACCATCAGATCATAACACACAGGGGGTGATGTGAATGTGATGTCACCCATGTGAACTCTGTTCCACATGACGCAGTGTCTGTACTGCAGCGCACCGTCCACAAGACACGCGTGTTGGGCCGGACACGTGCGTGGGGCCGCCTGGACACGCCGCCAGCAGATGTGGACATGATAAGAGCACACTGCTTCATTCATGTTATTTCATGACTGTACATCTGTGACCATGGGTCATCTACAGAGGAACAGATGGATCATACTTGTATTGCTCAATTGATAAGAGGGATTCAATAAAATGGGGTGTTTTTATATGGTGTATGTGGTTTTTATTTTTTAAAATACGTCCATGTCCTTCTTGATATTAGGTATTTTCTCACACCTATAGGACAGCGATGGTAGCTCAGTGGTAAAGTTACTGGCTGGCAGTCAGAGCTTTTAGAAATTGCAGGTTTGAATCCCATGGGTAGTATGTATTTTTTTTATTTATTTTCACAGCAACTGCTCTCACACTGTGTTCCCACATTCACGAAACCATTGCAGCATGCATTATTTATTTATTTTTCACAGCAGCTGCGCGATGTGGTTACACATCGCACAGCTGTTCGCACTGTTCCCACGTGCATCGTTCACACCTACTCGTTGGTTCAATGTTTTTGTGGTTCACTCATACGAGCTGTTCCACCATGATTTGCCCTGATTTGTACTTATTCGTACTGTGTGAAGGGGCCCTGAATACAGTGCATCCAGAAAGTGTCTACAGTGCTTCACCTTTTCCACATTTTATGTTACAGCCTGATTCCAAAATGGATTAAATTCATATTTTTTTCTCATATTCCTACTCATAGCATCCCATAAAGACAATATGAAAAAAAAAATGTATTTATTTTTTTTTTGCAAAACTGGCTGTTTGCCTTGGGCCATTGTCCTGCTGAACAATGAACCAGAACTCCAGTCTGAGGTTAAGTGTGCTCTAGAGCAGGTTTTCATTTGGGATGTCTCTGTCTCTGCTGCATTCATCTTTCCCTCATTCCTGACTAGTCTCCCAGTTCCTCCTGCTGAAAAACATCCCCACAGCATGATGCTGCCACCACCATGCTTCACTGTAGGGATGGTGCCTGGTTTCCTTCAAACATGACACCTGGCATTAACACCAAAGATTTCTCATTCAACCAGAGAATTTTCTTTCTTGTCATCTCAGAGTCCTTCAGGTGCCTTTTGGCAAACTCCAGGTGGGCTGCAATGTGCCTTTTACTAAGAAGTGGCTTCTGTCTGTCAATTCTACCATACAGGCCATATTGATTGATTGCTGAAGAGATTGTTGTCCTTCTGGAAGGTTCTCCTCACTCCACAGAGGAATGCTGGTGCTCTGACAGAGTGACCATCATTGGGTTCTTGGTCACCTCCTTGACTTAAAGACTGTCTCCCTTGATCCCTCAGTTTATAGACAGTTGAACAACTCTAGGAAGAGTCATGGTGGATCTGAACTTCTTCCATTTACGGATGATGGAGGCCAATATGCTCATTGGCACCTTTGAAGCATCAGAAATATTTCTGTACCCTTCTCACAGACAATGCAGTCTGAGAGGTCTACAGACAATTCCTTTGACTTCATTAAACTTCATACACTGTCAACTGTGGGACCTTATATGTTGACAGGTGTGTGCCTTTCCAAGTCATGTCCAATCAACTGAATTTACCCCAGATGGACTCCAGTTAAGCTATGGAAACATCTCAAGGATGATCATTGGAAACAGGATGCACCTGAGTTCAATTTTGAGCTTGATGGCAAAGGCTGTGAATACTTATGTAGGTGTGATTTCTTAGGGCCCCTTCACACACAACAAACATACAGCAGTCGACAAATCTATTCAGGCACAGCACATGCACTCTACACTCCCATGCTGCTCACACCGGAAACCCATTTGTATAGTGGGCAAGATGAGGTTCCATTGCCATCTCATCGTGTTCCCAACATTCGCACAGCATGTCAAGTGAAGTCGGACATATCATTCCGCGGCCGAGGGGCTTTTCAAAATCATCAGCCATGTCGAACCCTAGCCGAGTCACACCAGCGGCCAAATGACAGAAAATTCCGGGCGAGTGGCCATTCTTCCCACTCTCGGCCGGAGTCCATTTGCCATCCACGGACATCCAACACCACTCGCGGGGCCATTCGCACAGCCAGCATGACAGTGGAGAGCAGGCGACCACTTTCAAGCTGGCTGTGTGAATGGCCCCACATTTTCTAATTGCCCCATGAGTGTGTTACCATGCAACACAAATGGCATGCGAGTTACAAATGGTTTGCAAGTGTGCAATGTGTTTGTCCCAATCACAAATGGCATGCGAATGTATGGTGTGTGTGTCCCTATGACAAATGGTGTGCGAGTGTGCAGTGTGCTCTCCCCGCAACACAGATGGTGTGTGATTGTGTCCCCTTCCCACACACACACACACACACACACCATTAGCCTATAGTGTGATCACGGCCAGAAAAATGCATGCAGCTGGATAGCTGTCATGTCCATGATGGAACAGCTGACAGCTGTGGAACAGCATGGCATATTGCAATCCCATACCACCACAACAGAGATGAAAATAAAAAAACATCCCGGCTGTGTGTCACAGTGCCAGAGTGCATCCGACCATACAGACACATCACGGACCATGTGATCGCAACATCCACATGGTCCATCCATCATGTGACAGCCTGACTGAAAAATCAGCATGGCCAGCTCAATTGCACCACAGCCTGAAGCTGTGAGCCGATCTATTTCAGCGCGTTGTTGCAATGGGAAAGTGGGTGTGTCACGTGTCGATTATGTGCTGTCCGTATTGACTGACATGGTCACACGAGCACACTACATTACATTACTACTAAAGTTCTGCATTTGTCAGGGGACCGGGGTTGACATGTAATCATGTCATGGGTTGGACATCATTCAAAATCAAGTAGGCAGGGGGATGACCAAAACCAGTGCTGCAGTCCTGTGGCTTGCTCTGTTCCACATCGTAGCCAAGACGTCAGCGCAACACAAACCTAGGGAACACATATTGTCCCATGTGCTCCAATCACCCATGAGCAAGGCACAGTGCTGCATGTGTGTCTGCAAACAATGACGACATGGGGGAAAAATAAAAACAAACTGGATCGCCCCAACCACGTCTCAGTGCAAATGGCGATGAGGCATGCAGTCAAAGCTGGACCTGACCACTGCATCATCGCTACACAGCTAGGGAACAAATATCCTGCCATGCAGAATATCACCTAACGAGACTCCACCGCTAGGCTTGTGTGTTGGCGGGCTCTCCTCACATTGTAATAAATAAAACCACATATCAACTTGCAATGCAGTCACCAGCACCTCAGCATGCGCCAGACAGAGGTACACGCGGAGCTGGCTTATGTGTTCAAGATATGAGTGCATCAGGTCATTCATGTAAAAAATAAAAGGCCAATAAAGTCATCTACAGTAGTGTTCAGAATAATAGTAGTGCTATGTGACTAAAAACATTAAGCCAGGTTTTGAGTATATTTCTTATTGTTACAAGGGAAACAAGGTACCAGTAGATTCTCACAAATCCAACAAGACCAAGCATTCATGATATGCACACTCTTACGGCTATGAAATTGGGCTATTAGTAAAAAAAAAAGTAGAAAAGGGGGTGTTCACAATAATAGTAGTGTGGCATTCAGTCAGTGAGTTCGTTAATTTTGTGGAACAAACAGATGTGAATCAGGTGTCCCCTATTTAAGGATGGAGCCAGCACCTGTTGAACATGCTTTTCTCTTTGAAAGCCTGAGGAAAATGGGATGTTCAAGACATTGTTCAGAAGAACAGCGTTGAGTAAAAAGTTGATTGGAGAGGGGAAAACCTATAAGCAGGTGCAAAAAATTATAGGCTGTTCATCTACAATAATCTCCAATGCTTTAAAATGGACAAAAAAAAAACAAAACTGAGACACGTGGAAGAAAATGGAAAACAACCATCAAAATGGATAGAAGAATAACCAGAATGGCAAAGGCTCACCCATTGATCAGCTCCAGGATGATCAATGAGAGTCTGGAGTTACCTCTGACAGTTAGAAGACGCCTGTGTGAAGCTAATTTATTTGCAAGAACCCCCCGCAAAGTCCCTCTGTTAAATAAAAGAAATGTGCAGAAGAGGTTACAATTTGCCAAAGAACACATCAACTGGCCTAAAGAGAAATGAAGGAATATTTTGTGGACTGATGAGAGTAAAATTGTTCTTTTTGGGTCCAAGGGCTGCAGACAGTTTGTGAGATGACCCCCAAACTCTGAATTCAAGCCACAGTTCACAGTGAAGACAGTGAAGCATGGTGGTGCAAGCATCATGATATGGGCATGTTTCTCCTACTATGGTGTTGGGCCTATATATCGCATACCAGGTATCATGGATCAGTTTGGATATGTTAGAATACTTGAAGAGGTCATGTTGCCTTATGCTGAAGAGGATGTGCCCTTGAAATGGGTGTTTCAACAAGACAATGACCCCAAGCACACTAGTAAATGAGCAAAATCTTGGTTCTAAACCAACAAAAGTAATGCCTCGCAGATGTGAAGAAATCATGAAAAACTGTGGTTATACAACTAAATACTAATTTAGTGATTCACAGGATTACTAAAAAAAAGCAGTTTGGACATAATAGTTTTCAGATTGTAGCATCAACAGCAGATGCTACTATTATTGTGAACACCCCCTTTTCTACTTTTTTTTTACTAATAGCCCAATTTCACAGCCTTAAGAGTGTGAATATAATTAATGCTTGGTCTTGTTGGATTTGTGAGAATCTACTGAATCTACTGGTACCTTGTTTCCCATGTAACAATAAGAAATATACTCAAAACCTGGATTAATCTTTTTAGTCACATAGCACTACTATTATTCTGAACACTACTGTATGTCCGTTCATTTCTTCCTTGTTTACATTCTTGTATTGTCCACTCTTTATAACAGGAATTACATATTAGAAATTGTGGGTTTTTTTTTTTTTTGCAGTGAGAACATGTTATAATGTTTTGTGCACTCTTATTGTTTTGTGCTTACACATTTTCGTTGATTTATGCACATATCAATCAATCAATCAATCAACTTTTTTTTTATATAGCGCCAAATCACAACAAACAGTTGCCCCAAGGCGCTTTATATTGTAAGGCAAGGCCATACAACAATCATGAAAAACCCCAACGGTCAAAACGACCCCCTGTGAGCAAGCACTTGGCAACAGTGGGAAGGAAAAACTCCCTCTTAACAGGAAGAAACCTCCAGCAGAACCAGGCTCAGGGAGGGGCAGTCTTCTGCTGAGACTGGTTGGGGCTGAGGGAAAGAACCAGGAAAAAGACATGCTGTGGAGGGGGGCAGAGATCGATCACTAATGATTAAATGCGGAGTGATGCATACAGAGCAAAAAGAGAAAGAAACAGTGCATCATGGAACCCCCCCACAGTCTACGTCTAAAGCAGCATAACAAAGGGATAGTCCAGGGTCACCCGATCCAGCCCTAACTATAAGCCTTAGCGAAAAGGAAAGTTTTAAGCCTAATCTTAAAAGTAGAGAGGGTATCTGTCTCCCTGATCTGAATTGGGAGCTGGTTCCACAGGAGAGGAGCCTGAAAGCTGAAGGCTCTGCCTCCCATTCTACTCTTACAAACCCTAGGAACTACAAGTAAGCCTGCAGTCTGAGAGCGAAGCGCTCTATTAGGGTGATATGGTACTACGAGGTCCCTGAGATAAGATGGGACCTGATTATTCAAACCTTATAAGTAAGAAGAAGAATTTTAAATTCTATTCTAGAATTAACAGGAAGCCAATGAAGAGAGGCCAACACGGGTGAGATATGCTCTCTCCTGCTAGTCCCCGTCAGTACTCTAGCTGCAGCATTTTGAATTAACTGAAGGCTTTTTAGGGAACTTTTAGGACAACCTGATAATAAAGAATTACAATAGTCCAGCCTAGAGGAAATAAATGCATGAATTAGTTTTTCAGCATCACTCTGAGACAAGACCTTTCTGATTTTAGAGATATTGCGTAAATGCAAAAAGGCAGTCCTACATATTTGTTTAATATGCGCTTTGAATGACATATCCTGATCAAAAATGACTCCAAGATTTCTCACAGTATTACTAGAGGTCAGGGAAATGCCATCCAGAGTAAAGATCTGGTTAGACACCATGCTTCTAAGATTTGTGGGGCCAAGTACAATAACTTCAGTTTTATCTGAGTTTAAAAGCAGGAAATTAGAGGTCATCCATGTCTTTATGTCTGTAAGACAATCCTGCAGTTTAGCTAATTGGTGTGTGTCCTCTGGCTTCATGGATAGATAAAGCTGGGTATCATCTGCGTAACAATGAAAATTTAAGCAATACCGTCTAATAATACTGCCTAAGGGAAGCATGTATAAAGTGAATAAAATTGGTCCTAGCACAGAACCTTGTGGAACTCCATAATTAACTTTAGTCTGTGAAGAAGATTCCCCATTTACATGAACAAACTGTAATCTATTAGACAAATATGATTCAAACCACCGCAGCGCAGTGCCTTTAATACCTATGACATGCTCTAATCTCTGTAATAAAATTTTATGGTCAACAGTATCAAAAGCAGCACTGAGGTCCAACAGAACAAGCACAGAGATAAGTCCACTGTCCGAAGCCATAAGAAGATCATTTGTAACCTTCACTAATGCTGTTTCTGTACTATGATGAATTCTAAAACCTGACTGAACCTCTTCAAATAGACCATTCCTCTGCAGGTGATCAGTTAGCTGTTTTACAACTACCCTCTCAAGAATCTTTGAGAGAAAAGGAAGGTTGGAGATTGGCCTATAATTAGCTAAAATAGCTGGGTCAAGAGATGGCTTTTTAAGTAATGGTTTAATTACTGCCACCTTAAAAGCCTGTGGTACATAGCCAACTAACAAAGATAAGTTGATCATATTTAAGATTGAAGCATTAAATAATGGTAGGACTTCCTTGAGCAGCCTGGCAGGAATGGGGTCTAATAAACATGTTGATGGTTTGGATGAAGTAACTAATGAAAATAACTCAGACAGAACAATCGGAGAGAAACAGTCTAACCAAATACCGGCATCACTGAAAGCAGCCAAAGATAACGATACATCTTTGGGATGGTTATGAGTAATTTTTTCTCTAATAGTCAAAATTTTGTTAGCAAAGAAAGTCATGAAGTCATTACTAGTTAAAGTTAATGGAATACTCAGCTCAATAGAGCTCTGACTCTTTGTCAGCCTGGCTACAGTGCTGAAAAGAAACCTGGGGTTGTTCTTATTTTCTTCAATTAGTGATGAGTAGAAAGATGTCCTAGCTTTACGGAGGGCTTTTTTATAGAGCAACAAACTCTTTTTCCAGGCTAAGTGAAGATCTTCTAAATTAGTGAGACGCCATTTCCTCTCCAACTTACGGGTTATCTGCTTTAAGCTACGAGTTTGTGAGTTATACCACGGAGTCAGACACTTCTGATTTAAAGCTCTCTTTTTCAGAGGAGCTACAGCATCAGGTAACACACGACAACAGTGCTAAAAAATAAAATAAAAATCCACTGGGCAGGCTGTGTACCAGCACAGGTAACACACGACAACAGTGCTAAAAAATAAAATAAAAATCCACTAGACAGGCTGCGGAGCAGCACAGGTAACGCACGACAACAGTGCCAAAACAAAACAAAAATCCACTGAACAGGCTGTGGAGCAGCACAGGCAACACACGACAACAGTGCTAAAAAATAAAATAAAAATCCACTGGGCAGGCTGTGTACCAGCACAGGTAACGCACGACAACAGTGCTAAAATAAAATAAAAATCCACTGAACAGGCTGTGTACCAGCACAGGTAACACACGACAACAGTGCTAAAAAATAAAATAAAAATCCACTGGGCAGGCTGTGTACCAGCACAGGTAACACACGACAACAGTGCCAAAAAATAAAATAAAAATCCACTAGACAGGCTGTGGAGCAGCACAGGTAACGCACGACAACAGTGGTAAAAAATAAAATAAAAATCCACTAGACAGGCTGTGTACCAGCACAGGTAACACACGACAACAGTGCCAAAAAATAAAATAAAAATCCACTAGACAGGCTGCGGAGCAGCACAGGTAACGCACGACAACAGTGCTAAAATAAAATAAAAATCCACTGGACAGGCTGTGGAGCAGCACAGGTAACACACGACAACAGTGCTAAAAAATAAAATAAAAATCCACTGGGCAGGCTGTGTACCAGCACAGGTAACACACGACAACAGTGCCAAAAAATAAAATAAAAATCCA
Source organism: Thalassophryne amazonica (assembly GCF_902500255.1). Classification (NCBI taxonomy): domain Eukaryota; kingdom Metazoa; phylum Chordata; class Actinopteri; order Batrachoidiformes; family Batrachoididae; genus Thalassophryne; species Thalassophryne amazonica. The sequence goes on from NC_047105.1 coordinate 19,935,249, forward strand.
CTAGACAGGCTGTGGAGCAGCACAGGTAACGCACGACAACAGTGCTAAAATAAAATAAAAATCCACTGGACAGGCTGTGGAGCAGCACAGGTAACACACGACAACAGTGCTAAAAATAAAATAAAAATCCACTGAACAGGCTGTGGAGCAGCACAGGTAACACACGACAACAGTGCTAAAATAAAATAAAAATCCACTAGACAGGCTGTGGAGCAGCACAGGTAACGCACGACAACAGTGGTAAAAAATAAAATAAAAATCCACTAGACAGGCTGTGTACCAGCACAGGTAACACACGACAACAGTGCCAAAAAATAAAATAAAAATCCACTAGACAGGCTGCGGAGCAGCACAGGTAACGCACGACAACAGTGCTAAAATAAAATAAAAATCCACTGGACAGGCTGTGGAGCAGCACAGGTAACACACGACAACAGCGCTAAAAAATAAAATAAAAATCCACTGAACAGGCTGTGGAGCAGCACAGGTAACACACGACAACAGTGCTAAAAAATAAAATAAAAATCCACTGAACAGGCTGTGGAGCAGCACAGGTAACACACGACAACAGTGCTAAAATAAAATAAAAATCCACTGAACAGGCTGTGTACCAGCACAGGTAACACACGACAACAGCGCTAAAAAATAAAATAAAAATCCACTGAACAGGCTGTGGAGCAGCACAGGTAACACACGACAACAGTGCTAAAATAAAATAAAAATCCACTGAACAGGCTGTGTACCAGCACAGGTAACACACGACAACAGCGCTAAAAAATAAAATAAAAATCCACTGAACAGGCTGTGGAGCAGCACAGGTAACACACGACAACAGTGCTAAAAAATAAAATAAAAATCCACTGAACAGGCTGTGGAGCAGCACGACAACAGTGCTAAAAAATAAAATAAAAATCCACTGAACAGGCTGTGGAGCAGCACAGGTAACACACGACAACAGTGCTAAAAAATAAAATAAAAATCCACTGAACAGGCTGTGGAGCAGCACAGGTAACACACGACAACAGTGCTAAAAAATAAATAAAAATCCACTGGACAGGCTGTGGAGCAGCACAGGTAACACACGACAACAGTGCTAAAAAATAAAATAAAAATCCACTGAACAGGCTGTGGAGCAGCACGACAACAGTGCTAAAAAATAAAATAAAAATCCACTGAACAGGCTGTGGAGCAGCACAGGTAACACACGACAACAGTGCTAAAAAATAAAATAAAAATCCACTGAACAGGCTGTGGAGCAGCACAGGTAACGCACGACAACAGTGCTAAAAAATAAAATAAAAATCCACTGGACAGGCTGTGGAGCAGCACAGGTAACACACGACAACAGTGCTAAAAAATAAAATAAAAATCCACTGAACAGGCTGTGGAGCAGCACAGGTAACGCACGACAACAGTGCTAAAAAATAAAATAAAAATCCACTGGACAGGCTGTGGAGCAGCACAGGTAACGCACGACAACAGTGCTAAAAAATAAAATAAAAATCCACTAGGCAGGCTGTGGAGCAGCACGACAACAGTGCTAAAAAATAAAATAAAAATAAAAACGAAAGCGTTAGCAAGCTAGTTAGCTTGCCAACGCTGATGAAAGTTAGCTGATAAAAGTGCTCCGTCGCGATGTTTCGACCGTTAGAGGTCTTCTTTAGGCGTTGGAGCACGGTGAAAAAGTAAAAAAAAAAAAAAAAAAAAGTAAAAAAAAGTAAAAAAGTCTTGAAAAAGACTGTTAATTCAAAGAACTCAAACAGCTCAGTTCAAACAGCTAACAGATACAGCAGAACACCGCTGTGCTCCGGAACAGGAAGACGACGATCTCGTTAAATCCACAGTTAACGAGGGAGGAAGCGCCTCCACCTCCAAGGACATATGTCCAGCATGTAATTGCTGCTGCAGCTGTGTGTGCGCATGCACGAAGCCGTCACCGTGGAATCGCTCACACCTATCTGACAGTGTGTCCCTCCCAACAGCGAGTGGAATTTGTCGCAGTTCCCCAATTAGTTTTTTTTTTTTTTTTTCGCTCTTTTTCGGACAATTTCTGCTTCTTTCGCAAACTTTGTGTTAGGTGTGAAGGGGCTCTTAGTATTTTTATTTTTAATAAATTTGCAAAAATCTCAAGAAAAGCTTTTGTCTTCACATTGTTAGTATGGAGTATTATGTGTAGAATTTTGAGGAAAAAATAATGTAATCCATTTTGGAATAACATAAAATTTGAAAAAAGTGAAGTGCTGTGAATGTTTTCTGCATCCACCGTTGAGTTGACTTGACTGTACTGTTTGTATTCTTGTGGGCATGTGTGCCTGCCCGTACGTTTATTTTCCAGCTTTGAGTTTTAGTCTGTGAGGCTGTGTGTTCACATTTCCTTGGCTACTTGTGTATTCATAATGAAAGGAGTCGTTCTTCTGAGATACTTCTTCAGTTCTGCTCTCGGTGGGGGGGTTTCATGCAAACTTTCTTCTTGCTTCTACACCTTCTCTTATTCACACATAGATAATGCACCCTGGGAACATTCACTCAGCACTCTCATTCCCTTTCTGCAAAATACCCTGCTTCACATTCATACCACCACTTATATTCATACCTGGAACTTTTCTGGCACAAGCACTCTTTTACTCCAGGCCACTGAGTACCTTCTAAAGCCTCACATGCCAGAGCTTTTTTTTTTGTTCCTGGCAGACTCGGTCTGCAGTATCATTGTCACAAAAATATGAATACTCTGATAGGGGACTTTTTTGCGCAGCTGGGTGGTTCATAATAGGAAAATCATTCTGTTATAATAATACATAAATAATAGATAATACATCAAATAAGGCACATTGTACTCCATATTCTCCTGCCACAGGACTGTAAATGATTGCAAACCTGTGGCAAGGATCCACATATCCTTATAAATGTGGAATTACTGAAGAAGAAATACTGTGCACTTTTTAAATATGTAAATTTAAATGTAATTTTAATATTTAATTCAGTATTTAGTTCCATCACTTGTGCTATTGCAGCTGTCCAGAGTTGTACAGCTTCATGATGCAGTGGAACAGTGAATAATTCTTTAAAAGAAAATGTGAAAATTCAGCTCCAATCTGCCAGAAGGCATATGGGAGACTGTAGACTGGACTTGATATATTTGGGGGGTATTAAAATCCTTCTCTGCTCCACTTTACCATGGAGCTGGGACACATGATGCAAAAGGGTAAATTTGCACAATCCCCAGGTTCTGCATTCACAGCCACAGAAGCCTATAACTGATTTGCAGTTGTCATTGGTGTCTTGGTGGCTTCCTTCACTCATCTCCATCTTGCACCATACTGTTTGCATTTCTTAATGATTAATGTAATTAAAATCAAGTTCACATTCGGTAATTTGTACATTTTTATGGACCCATCCCGGACCTGTCTAAAGAAAACTCATTGTAACCCGATGGTCAGATTACCTGCAAATGAGTGTGACATGCAGTTGATGTTTGTTGGTTGATGGGCAACCCAGGGGCATGGCCATCTTGTGGTTTCTTGGCATCATTATACACAATGTTTAATGATAGTTTATAAATGATGGGAAAACAGACACTGTCACTATGAGCTTTTCCTCTATGCTTGACAGAACGCGTGTCACAGAGTATATCTTGTATTGCTAGTTAGCATACTAATATCTCTGTAAGATGGCTTGTAACACTTCAGAGATATTATCTGGTTCCAAAAACTGGGTTTTCAGTGTAGAAGTTTTTACTTCTTGCTAAACATTACAAAATATAAAGAAAAAAAGGCAAATATGGATAGATTTATACAGAAAACAGCTGTCTGGGAGTATGTATCACCATCTTGAATAATAGTGTTCCACCAACCAACCAACAAACCAACATATGTCACACTGACATCATGCTGCCTTCAATTGGACTAGCAGGTGTTGTGTTACATTGTTCAGTTGGATTGGCAGGTGTTGTGTCACATTGCTCAGTATTTGCTATTTTGGCCACATAGTGACCACTTGTCTCTTGTTGCTCTAAAAGTCCCACTCTCACATTGTATCTATGTCTTGTAACTAATGTGACCAAAGGGTAACAGGAATGATTTGCAGTTAAAATAAATAAATACAGAAATGAATAAATAAATAATAACATTTAAAAAATATTTCTTTTGTCCAATTTTTTAAGAATTTTGAAAATCGAGGGACTATGTACACAAATGGCTATAATTCCTAAACGGTTATTGCAACATTTTTGTTAAACCCATGGAATAAAGTGAAACGTCAACACAAAAAAACATCTCTTGTTTTATTTAAACTCCACTGTGATGGAGGACTGTAGGGTTATGAACACTGTGTCACTGTCCAAATACTTATAGACCTGACTGTGTGCATGTAATGTCTGTGAAAGTGAGTTTTAAACTACACTCAACGAAAATATAAACGCAACACTTTTGGTTTTGCTCCCATTTTGTACGAGATGAACTCAAAGATCTAAAACTTTTTCCACATACACAATATCACCATTTCCCTCAAATATTGTTCACAAACCAGTCTAAATCTGTGATAGTGAGCACTTCTCCTTTGCTGAGATAATCCATCCCACCTCACAGGTGTGCCATATCAAGATGCTGATTAGACACCATGATTAGTGCACAGGTGTGCCTTAGACTGTCCACAATAAAAGGCCACTCTGAAAGGTGCAGTTTTGTTTCATTGGGGGGGGATACCAGTCAGTATCTGGTGTGACCACCATTTGCCTCATACAGTGCAACACATCTCCTTCGCATAGAGTTGATCAGGTTGTCAATTGTGGCCTGTGGAATGTTGGTCCACTCCTCTTCAATGGCTGTGCGAAGTTGCTGGATATTGGCAGGAACTGGTACACGCTGTCATATACGCCGGTCCAGAGCATCCCAAACATGCTCAATGGGTGACATGTCCGGTGAGTATGCCGGCCATGCAAGAACTGGGACATTTTCAGCTTCCAAGAATTGTGTACAGATCCTTGCAACATGGGGCCGTGCATTATCCTGCTGCAACATGAGGTGATGTTCTTGGATGTATGGCACAACAATGGGCCTCAGGATCTCGTCACGGTATCTCTGTGCATTCAAAATGCCATCAATAAAATGCACCTGTGTTCTTCGTCCATAACAGATGCCTGCCCATACCATAACCCCACCGCCACCATGGGCCACTCGATCCACAACATTGACATCAGAAAACCGCTCACCCACACGACGCCACACACGCTGTCTGCCATCTGCCCTGAACAGTGTGAACCGGGATTCATCCGTGAAGAGAACACCTCTCCAATGTGCCAAACGCCAGCGATGTGAGCATTTGCCCACTCAAGTCGGTTACGACGACGAACTGGAGTCAGGTCGAGACCCCGATGAGGACGACGAAATTCTTTGGTTATGTAAACTTATTGTTTTAGCAGCTGTCCGAGTGGCTGGTCTCAGACGATCTTGGAGGTGAATATGCTGGATGTGGAGGTCCTGGGCTGGTGTGGTTACACGTGGTCTGCGGTTGTGAGGCTGGTTGGATGTACTGCCAAATTCTCTGACACGCCTTTGGAGACAGCTTATGGTAGAGAAATGAACATTCAATACACGAGCAACAGCTCTGGTTGACATTCCTGCTGTCAGCATGCCAATTGCATGCTCCCTCAAATCTTGCGACATCTGTGGCATTGTGCTGTGTGATAGAGTGGTCTTTTATTGTGGGCAGTCTAAGGCACACCTGTGCACTAATCATGGTGTCTAATCAGCATCTTGATATGGCACACCTGTGAGGTGGGATGGATTATCTCAGCAAAGGAGAAGTTCTCACTATCACAGATTTAGACTGGTTTGTGAACAATATTTGAGGGAAATGGTGATATTGTGTACGTGGAAAAAGTTTTAGATCTTTGAGTTCATCTCATACAAAATGGGAGCAAAACCAAAAGTGTTGCGTTTATATTTTTGTTGAGTGTATATCAGTGCAAGAAAAATCAGTTTTGTGTGTATGTGTGTTCTCTATTATTTTGCTTCAAAATTCAGAAATAAAATGTCTCGTCTCTCAGTTAAAAAACAAAAGTGTGAGATCAAATCTAATCAAATCAAATCAATTTTATTTATATAGCGCCAAATCACAACAAACAGTTGCCCCAAGGCGCTTTATATTGTAAGGCAAGGCCATACAATAATTAAGGGAAAACTCCAACGGTCAAAACGACCCCCTGTGAGCAAGCACTTGGCGACAGTGGGAAGGAAAAACTCCCTTTTAACATGAAGAAACCTCCAGAAGAACCAGGCTCAGGGAGGGGCAGTCTTCTGCTGGGACTGGTTGGGGCTGAGGGAGAGAACCAGGAAAAAGACATGCTGTGGAGGGGAGCAGAGATCAATCACTAATGATTAAATGCAGAGTGGTGCATACAGAGCAAAAAGAGAAAGAAACAGTGCATCATGGGAACCCCCCAGCAGTCTAAGTCTATAGCAGCATAACTAAGGGATGGTTCAGGGTCACCTGATCCAGCCCTAACTATAAGCTTTAGCAAAAAGGAAAGTTTTAAGCCTAATCTTAAAAGTAGAGATACTGCTACTTTTATAGTAGCAGTATCTGCTGCTATAAGATACTGCTGATATCATAAGATATTTGGAGAGTGCTCAAGATGAAAAACTGATCCCTTATCACAGGAAACTGATAATCTGAAGTGATCACTCAATTACAGAGATTATTCAGCCTTTTTTCTTCTTCATAACCATCCACTTATCACATTTATCATTGGGGTGATAACTTACTCATTTCAGATTCTGTGGTATTTTCTTGCAGAGTTGCGTCACACTCATACTTTTAGCCCTTTTTTTATGATTGTAAGACTGTATTCAGAAAACTGCTTGCTGTTATATTTTTAATGTGCCACCATTGTTGTGTTCCTAATAATTACACACAAATTATAACATTTCTGCTTTAAAACAACATCTGTGTTATGGATAAGATGCGGATTGAGGAGCGGTCCAGTATCTGACTGAACCCAGCATGAAATAATCAGAAGCAGTTCCAAAAAGAAACATTTATTTTTCTCCCTTTGTGCTATACATGAAATACTAAATAATTAAAGTTCTGGTGAGGTGAAAAGGCGGCGCGCTCTCTCAGCATCTCAATAGTCGGAGTCCGAACGTTCAGGACTCAGGAGTTCCGCCAACACCCCCCCAGGTGACTTTCCCAGACTGTACTCTGCGAAGGAGGAACAGAGATGAGATTATTCAACACTTATTACTACGAAATACTGTTTAGAGGCAAACTTATCAGCTACACGTTTAGGTCTGGTTTCAAACTTAGTTCAAAGAGGCTGCTGCTCACAGCTAGTGGAGGATCATTAATCCGCACGCCACTGCCGTGAGGAGCACGCCAAACAATTTCCACCAATAATTACTTATAGCTGCGTATAAACGCCAATATACATTCACGGATAAACTTTTCAGAATATTCACCTCTGTCGTGTGCTGACAACGTTTGCCTCTCACCCTCGTCCTCCTTCACAGGCGCGATGTCAGACTCTGAAACGGCCCTCAGCGTCCCCACACGGTCGTCACAAGGTCGTATTCTCCGGCAATCTTATCCAACTCACTGCTGGTTTAAATGTAGTTCTTCATCACTACATTGGTACCAGCTGGAAGTCCTCAGATCTGCACATGAACATCACAGGTGTCGTGGATTGTCCTGATAGAGAGCCGCACGAGAATGCAACAGGTGCAGCCAATCATCGTAACAGAGGAGAGAGACTCTTCTGCAGCACATTTTCCTCAGAGAAGAGCCCCAAATCACCTGGGAAGGAAAATAAACACAAAACAACCCAATCTTGTCCAGCCAACCCCCCCCCCCCAACACACAACAATCTGTATTTGATAATCTATCATGATTATGGGTTTCCTGTGATTTTTTTTTTTTTAATTATTGTTGTTTTATCTCATTTTTAACCTCTTGGACATGAATTTCTGAACATTTTGCAAATATTTCAATATATTCCCATTGGTTCCTGCTGATCTCAGGTATTGAGATCGCGACGCGCGGAATTCCTCTGCACGCCTGTCTCAATGTGCTGAAAAAGTGCTGATGTCCACGTCTTCCGCAATTCCTGTGCTAGTCAGAGGATGTCACGGATAAAACACAGCATCCAGTTTGTAAATGAACGGCACATTCCACTGTTACAGGAGTTTTTCTCATAGAAAGAGGAGCGGAGGAATTCCGCACGTCACGGCGGTGCCGCATGGCGCAAAGCAACGCCATGATGAAGCCTCACAGGACATGTTCTGGCATGTCCAGGCTCTTCCACAATTTCTCGGTTAGTCACATGACTGAAAACCCACTGACAGCCGTCTGAAAGCCATCTCAAAGCCGTCCTGTGAGACCAACACGGAGGTGGTTTTGTGCCACGCCATGAGCGGCACGGTGGCGCATCCGTCCACTTTTCTTTACATGAAAAAAACTCCTGTAACAGTGGAATGTGCCGAAAAAGTACTGATGTCCATGTCTCCTGCAATTTTTGTGTAAGTCAGATGACGTCCCGGATCAACAAAGCCTTCACATTGGAAATGATCTGGTTGTTTCAGCGGGGTTTCAGCCTGTCGATCGGTGCTCGGAGCGCGGTGCGCTCTCAGCGCCTGTGGGCGGTCTTTAAACCGGCTGGAGCACTCCTTAATCTGTGTAATCCCCATAAAATCGTCCCTCAAAGCCATTTGAATTTTCCGAATGGTGTCCATCTGGTTGTCTCTCACAGTTTCTGGAAAAAATTGATACAGCAAAGCTCCAAATCGTTCAGACATTTATTCGCAATAAAAATCCGACGAGAAGGGTGGACCACTGCTCACACAAATCCTGCTCACAGGCGAATGACGCAACCGACAGGCGTGATAAAACTCACGCATGAGCACAAAGGTTCAAGCTTGGCTGATGCAATCACACGTGATTCAAATCCATGTGGTTTTTGAAAAAAATAAAAAGGTCAGATACTTTTCTAACAGACCTCGTATGTCTCTTTTGTCATTTATTTCACAGTTATGACAGAGTTTTTGGAGCGAGCAGCAGCCCCACAGCAGCGGGAGCGGAGTTTCTTTTTCTTATTATTTTACGTGCACAAGCGAGCGAATCGTTCATGGAGATTATTTTACTTATTAACTACACAGATGTATAACAAAACCAATGGTGACTGGTTTCTAAACACAATTATGACAGAGTTTTTTGGGGAAGAGCGAGGAGCAGTTTTTTTTTTTTTACGTGCACGCGTGAGCGAATCGTCTGTGGAGAATATTTTATTAATTAACTACACAGATGTATGAGGTCTGTTAGAAAAGTATCCGACCTTTTTATTTTTTTCAAAAACCATATGGATTTGAATCATGTGATTGCATCAGCCAAGCTTGAACCTTCGTGCGCATGCGTGAGTTTTTTTATGCCTGTCGGTTGTGTCATTCGCCTGTGAGCAGGCTTTGAGTGAGGTGTGGTCCACCCCTCTCGTCTATTTTTTATTGCGAATAAATGTCTGAATTATTTGGAGCTTTGCTGCATCAATTTTTTTCCAGAAACTGTGAGAGACCTCCAGGTGGACACCGTTCGGAAAATTAATATGGCTTTCAGGGACGATTTTATGGGGATTAAACAGATTAACGAGTGATCCAGACGGTTTAAAGACTGCCCACAACTGCTGAGAGCGCGGCGTGCTCCCAGCCCCCATCGACAGGTTCAAACCCCGCTGGAACAACCAGATCATTTCCAACGTGAAGGCTTTGTTGATCCGGGACATCGTCTGACTTTCACAAAAAGGCTGAAGATGTGGACATCAGCACTTTTTCGGTACATTCCACTGTTACAGGAGTTTTTTTCATGGAAAGAAAAGCAGAGGGACGCTCCATGGAGCCGTTCATTACGCGGGACAAAACCACCTCGGTGTTGGTCTCACAGGACGGCTTAAAGGTGGATTTCAGATGGATTCCAGTTGCTTTTCAGTCATGTGATTATCCGATTGTGATTGTGCATGAGCTGGACATGCCCCAACGTGTCCTGGAAGGCTTCATCACGGCGTTGCTTTGCGCCATGCAGCTCCACCGCGCGTCACGGTGGAGCCGCTCCTCTTTCCATGACAAAAACTCCTGTAACAGTGGAATGTGCCTTTCATTTCTAAACTGGACGCTGTCTTGATCCGGTATGTCGTCTGACTAGCACAGGAATTGTGAAAAGAGTGGACATCAGCATTTTTTTGGCACATTGAGACAGACGTGCGGAGGAATTCCGCGTGTCACGGTGGAGCTGCATGGCGCAAAGCAACGCCGTGATGAAGCGTTCCAGGACATGTTGGGGCAGGTCCAGCTCATGCACAATCACAATCGACATTTATTCCCAATAAAAATAGACGAGGGGGTGGACCACACCTCACTCAAAGCCTGCTCACAGGCGAATGATGCATCCGACAGGCGTGAAAAAACTTACGCATGCGCACAAAGGTTCAAGCTTGGCTGATGCAATCACACGTGATTCAAATCCATATGGTTTTTGAAAAAAATATTTTTTACATGTGCGCGCGTGAACGGGACAGGAGGCCCTCAAACTGGGTCCCCCAGAGGTGGAAGGACCGCTGAAAGCGGCCGTCATCCAGACGCAGCTCCTGCAGCAAATAATGATATTCCCTGTACTGGGAGCTTTCCACAACAACTCGCATCGTGTGATCAAGGTCCATCATGTTAACCTGACTGACAACCGGAGCCGGCGAGCGGAATGGAAGCTCCTCCTATTTGATGACGCACCGGAGCGAATTTTCACAGCAAAAGCAGAGCGACACACCGGGCGAAGGAGGCGCGTCCGTCGCCACGCGACGCCCACGAATTTGTAGTGTCTGATCGCGCCGGTGTGAACACAGCATAAGAGTGTTCCATGATGCATAACACAAAATGGCTGACACACATCTAAAATGTCCTTGTATTTGGCAAAACTATCAGATCCTTTTACAGCTGTCTAATTGATAAAACCATCTGATCTTTTTATATATGTTTAATTGATACAACCAAAGTATTCATGTCTATTTGGAAAAAGAAACAGCATGATGGAACAATCTGTATTTATTGCGTGAAACTACACTACATACATAAACACACACTATAAGATTTTTACATAACAACCATGAACACACCGCGAAGACACCGCCCACTTTCACCACCCTGCAGCCACCTCACATAGACACTGATTCAAGCCAGGTTCAGGACCACCCATACGGGGGTGCCTTAGGCTGGTTATAAAAGTTAGAGAACAAAGAAAGTCTGGGTTCTTTGTTCCTAGTGTTTGCATGCGATCAGGTTAAGATCCCGGTGCTGAGATAAGTCTGTACCGGTGCAACAACTCTTTTCAATACAACATCTAAACTTTGAAGTCCGTTTCCTGTCCAATTCTTTTTGGAGGTCTCATCGTGATAAAAGAACCTAAGGGCCCTGCCCCACTGGGGAGAGGATTAATTGCGCATGAATTGAGCATACAAATTGCGGGCGTTCATTGTCATCTGCAACAAAAATGGCCAAAAATGCCAAATGTCCCAGTATGAATTATGGATATATTAATAATCTGGCACATGTTGCACGTGCACAGCATCTGCATTGCAGTCATAAAATAAGTTCACTCGCTCCTTTTGGCATCACTATTCACACCAACAATACAGCCTCTGGAGCATTTGCTGGACTTGGACAAGTTGATCACAGTTTGTTCATGTTGTCATGTGAGGGTTAACTGTTCATGAGTTTGGGGAGCGGTGGGGGGGGGGAAGCCGCTCAGGGTGTGAGATTTTGTTTTTTTTTTTTTGAGAGTGTCACAGAAAACAGACTTCAGCGTGAGTTGTGGCTAAACAGCAACTCTTCCTTTTGTTGGTGTTAAATAAAAGTCCTGGATTGCAGCAGCTACGTCTTTGTGGATCTACACAGCTGGACGGGCACTGACTGGCAGGTATGTCGCTTTCTGCCACATATAGTACTCTGGGTTTACGTGACATGTTTGTTATGCATTCACAGATTGTCCGCAAATCAGCTGCAAAGCAGATGTAATAAAAACGCTTTATTCGTGGCCAATCTGTATACATTCGCTACAACATATTTTAGTTTGTGTTGTGGACATGATGGGCACGCAATATATCTATTTTACACACTGTCCTGGTCCGTTGCCAAGCTGCAAATTCCCGTCAGTTGCAGATATCAGCCGTTAACGGCAGATATACAGCGCATAGAGTGAGTATGTATTGTGGATGAATTGAGTATGTATGGAGTATGTGAGGCAGATGTCATAGGCAACCAGATTTTTGAGCTACTCAAAAATCCTGGCTGTGGACATGCGTGCCTCTGCGGATGATCCTGGGCGTGTTCGGATGACGGCCGACTCATACAGGCATGTTACATGGATATTGCGGCTGTTTGGCGAATATGGGCCAATTTTGTGCGCAATCCATACGCAAATCCTCCTAAACGCCGCTGGGACAGAGCCCTAACAATAACAAGGCAGCATTGCAGCATAACTGAGCAATTTCCTCCATTTAGGTTGCTTCCTTGCAATTACAAAAAAGTTTGTGCCATGGCTCGACATAAACATTTTGGGTGGAATCAGCCACAGTTCGCTGTCATTCATGTTTTTTCTGGGCGTAGTTTGTTACCATAGCAATCCATATGGATAGGACTATGTCAATGTGGACACATACAGTTGTGCTCAAAAGTTTACATACCCTGGCAGAATTTTTGCTTTTTTGGCCATTTTTAAGAGAATATGAATGACAACACAACACATTTTTTTTTCCACTCATGGATAGTGGTTGGGTGAAGCCATTTATTGTCAAACAACTGTGTTTCCTCTTTTTAAATCAAAATGACAAGGGAACTACCCATATGACCCTGATCAAAAGTTTGCAAGAAGTAGAAGAGTGAGGAAAGCCACCAAGACACCCCGACAACCCAGAAGAAGTTATAGTCTTATGTGGCTGTGATTGGAGAAATTATGCACAGTGTAAGCTTTGCATTTTGTATCACCATTTATCCATCTTCATGATGAAGTGGTATAGAGGAGGATTTTCTTAAAAAGAAGACCTGAAAGTTTAGCTACAATTTCCCAAAAGGTACATCTGAGATGCAAGCCTGGATTTGATCTGTTCTGGTGAAAGAAAATCCTCCTCTGCTCTACTCCACTATGAAGCTAAGCGTAGTGATGCAAAAGGCAAAGCTTGCACTGTGCACAATTTCTCCAATCACAGCCACGTAAGCCTACAACTTCTCCTGGGTTGTCTGGGTGTCTTGGTGGCTTTCCCACCCTTCTCCTTCTTGCACAGTCACTCAGTTTTTGAGAATGGTCTACTCCTTGCAAATTTACCATAAAGTGCCAAACTGTTTGTATTTCTTTGTAGTTAATGTAAATAAAGTCTGAAACATATTCAGTGACAGCTTTACCATCAGAGAGCCTCGTCCACAACTACCACAAAAGACTCCAAGCTGACGTTGATGTTAGGGCCCTGTCCCACTGGGGAGAGAATTAATTGCGCATGCATTGAGTATACAAATTGCGGGCGTTCGTTGTTGTCCGCAACAAAAATGGCCAAAAATGACAAATGTTCCAGTATGAATTACGGATATATTAATAATATATAGTGAATATATGATTAACAATCACGTTTATATAACGCATGTAGTGAGGAAACTGATGCACACATTGAGATTATTACGGGTGTATTATGAATGCATCGTGCACGTGTTGCGCGTGCACGACATCTGCATTGTGGTCATAAAAGAAGCACACTCGCTCCTTTCGGCATCATTATTCACACCAACAATACAGGCTCTGGAGCATTTGCTGGACCTGGACAAGCTGATTACAGAGTGTTGTCATGCGAGGGTTAACTGTTTATGAGTTTGTGGAGCGGGAGGGGGGAAGTGTGAGACTGTGTTTTGTTTTTTTTTTGAGTGAGTTGTGGCTGAACAGCAACTCTTCCTTTTGTTGGTGTTAAATAAAAGTCCTGGATTGCAGCAGCTACGTCCTTGTGGATTTACACAGCCGGACTGGCACTGACTGGCAGGTATGTCGCTTTCTGCCACACTTTGGGTTTACGTGACGTGTTTGTTATGCATTCACAGATTGTCTGCAATTCAGCTGCAAAGCAGATGTAATAAAAATGCTTTATTTGTGGCCAATTTGTATACATTCGCAACAACATATTTTAGCTTGTGATGTGGATGTGATGGGCACGATATATATCTGTTTTACACACTGTTCCAGTCCGCTGTCAAGCCGCAAATCCCCGTCAGTTGCGGATATCAGCGGTTAACGGCAGATATACTGCGCATAGAGTATGTATTGTGTATGAATTGAGTATCAATCAATCAATCAATCAATCAGTTTTATTTATATATCGCCAAATCACAACAAACAGTTGCCCCAAGGCGCCTTATATTGTAAGGCAAGGCCATACAATAATTACAGAAAAACCCCAATGGTCAAAATGACCCCCTGTGAGCAAGCACTTGGCAACAGTGGGAAGGAAAAACTCCCTTTTAACAGGAAGAAACCTCCAGCAGAACCAGGCTCAGGGAGGGGCAGTCTTCTGCTGGGACTGGTTGGGGCTGAGGGAGAGAACCAGGAAAAAGACATGCTGTGGAGGGGAGCAGAGATCAATCACTAATGATTAAATGCAGAGTGGTGCATACAGAGCAAAAAGAGAAAGAAACACTCAGTGCATCATGGGAACCCCCCAGCAGTCTAAGTCTATTGCAGCATAACTAAGGGATGGTTCAGGGTCACCTGATCCAGCCCTAACTATAAGCTTTAGCAAAAAGGAAAGTTTTAAGCCTAATCTTAAAAGTAGAGAGGATGTCTGTCTCCCTGATCTGAATTGGGAGCTGGTTCCACAGGAGAGGAGCCTGAAAGCTGAAGGCTCTGCCTCCCATTGTACTCTTACAAACCCTAGGAACTACAAGTAAGCCTGTAGTCTGAGAGCGAAGCGCTCTATTGGGGTGATATGGTACTAAGAGGTCCCTAAGATAAGATGGGACCTGATTATTCAAAACCTTATAAGAAAGAAGAAGAATTTTAAATTCTATTCTAGAATTAACAGGAAGCCAATGAAGAGAAGCCAATATGGGTGAGATATGCTCTCTCCTTCTAGTCCCTGCCAGCACTCTAGCTGCAGCATTTTGAATTAACTGAAGGCTTTTCAGGGAACGTTTAGGACAACCTGATAATAATGAATTACAATAGTCCAGCCTAGAGGAAATAAATGCATGAATTAGTTTTTCAGCATCACTCTAAGACAAGACCTTTCTAATTTTAGAGATATTGCGCAAATGCAAAAAAGCAGTCCTACATATTTGTTTAATATGTGCATTGAATGACATATCCTGATCAAAAATGACTCCAAGATTTCTCACAGTATTACTAGAGGTCAGGGTAATGCCATCCAGAGTAAGGATCTGGTTAGACACCATGTTTCTAAGATTTGTGGGGCCAAGTACAATAACTTCAGTTTTATCTGAGTTTAAAAGCAGGAAATTAGAGGTCATCCATGTCTTTATGTCTGTAAGACAATCCTGCAGTTTAGCTAATTGGTGTGTGTCCTCTGGCTTCATGGATAGATAAAGCTGGGTATCATCTGCGTAACAATGAAAATTTAAGCAATGCTGTCTAATAATACTGCCTAAGGGAAACATGTATAAAGTGAATAAAATTGGTCCTAGCACAGAACCTTGTGGAACTCCATAATTAACCTTAGTCTGTGAAGAAGAGTCCCCATTTACATGAACAAATTGTAATCTATTAGATAAATATGATTCAAACCACCGCAGCGCAGTGCCTTTAATACCTATGGCATGCTCTAATCTCTGTAATGAAACTTTATGGTCAACAGTATCAAAAGCAGCACTGAGGTCTAACAGAACAAGCACAGAGATGAGTCCACTGTCTGAGGCCATAAGAAGATCATTTGTAACCTTCACTAATGCTGTTTCTGTACTATGATGAATTCTAAACCCTGACTGAAACTCTTCAAATAGACCATTCCTCTGCAGATGATCAGTTAGCTGTTTTACAACTACCCTTTCAAGAATTTTTGAGAGAAAAGGAAGGTTGGAGATTGGCCTATAATTAGCTAAGATAGTGGTGTCAAGTGATGGCTTTTTAAGTAATGGTTTAATTACTGCCACCTTAAAAGCCTGTGGTACATAGCCAACTAATAAAGATAGATTGATCATATTTAAGATCGAAGCATTAATTAATGGTAGGGCTTCCTTGAGCAGCCTGGTAGGAATTGGGTCTAATAGACATGTTGATGGTTTGGAGGAAGTAACTAATGAAAATAACTCAGACAGAACAATCTGAGAGAAAGAGTCTAACCAAATAAGGGCATCACTGAAAGCAGCCAAAGATAACGATACGTCTTTGGGATGGTTATGAGTAATTTTTTCTCTAATAGTTAAAATTTTATTAGCAAAGAAAGTCATGAAGTCATTACTAGTTAAAGTTAAAGGAATACTCGGCTCAATAGAGCTCTGACTCTTTGTCAGCCTGGCTACAGTGCTGAAAAGAAACCTGGGGTTGTTCTTATTTTCTTCAATTAGTGATGAGTAGTAAGATGTCCTAGCTTTACAGAGGACTTTTTTATAGAGCAACAGACTCTTTTTCCAGGCTAAGTGAAGATCTTCTAAATTAGTGAGACGCCATTTCCTCTCCAACTTATGGGTTATCTGCTTTAAGCTGCGAGTTTGTGAGTTATACCACGTTATACCGAGTATGTATGGAGTATGTAAGGCAGATGTCATCCGCATCCAGATTTTTGAACAGCTCAAACATCCTGTGTGCAGACATGCGTGCCTCTGCGGATGATCACGGGCGTGTTTGGATGACGGCCGGATGTTTGGCGAATATGGGCCATTTTTGTGCGCAATCCATACGCAAATCCTCCTAAACACCAGTGGGACAGGGCCCGTAAAGGGGCAATACACAGTATTAAGAACAGGGGTATGTAAACCTTTGATCAGGTTAATTTGGGTAGTTCTCTTGTCATTTTGATTTAAAAAGAGTAAACAGAGTTGTTTGTCAATAAATGGCTTCACCCAACCACTAACCATGCGTGAAAAAAAAAGTTTTTGTGTTGTCATTCATATTCTCTTAAAAATGGCCAAAAAAGTAAAAATTCTGCCAGGGTATGTAAATGTTTGAGCACAACTGTACATCAGATCTAGCCACTTACTATATATAATGTGGACAGTCAATGAGTGACATCTGATTTGAATGAGATTTGCAATAAATCCAGTTTGAGCTGGCAGTGTAAACCAGGCTTATTGAGCAAGTTTCGATAGTGGGAGGAAACCAGAGTGCTTGGAGGAAACCCACACAGTCACGGGGAGAACATCCAAACTCCACACAGAGAGGAACTGGGCATATGTGGAATCGAACCTCAGACCTTTTTCTTGTGAGTCAAGAGTGCTCACTACTGACTCAACTGTTCAAAGTGGATCTACTGTATTACACAATAAAACTTATTTCAGTATGTTGGAGCAACCAATTTGAAACCAATTTGCAACCAATTTGAAACCAATTTGCAGATGTTTGATAATTTTCCCTGAAACGTAGACAGAAAGCCGCACTGTTGGTGGAGATAAGAGTGAAATCCACACACCACAACGGTGCGTTTAGTCAAAAGTTTAAAACTTCACATGCTGTAAACCATAGCTGTCAAACTGATTCCAGAAACTGCCAAGAGGATGAAGGTTTTCTTTCCAACCACCCATTCCACCAGGTGAGTTCACTGATTAACATCACTTTGAGCAGATGGAATCAGTTATTTGACTGATTTATATACACTCAACAAAAATATAAACGCAACACTTTTGGTTTTGCTCCCATTTTGTATGAGATGTGCCATATCAAGATGCTGATTAGACACCATGATTAGTGCACAGGTGTGCCTTAGACTGCCCACAATAAAAGGCCACTCTGAAAGGTGCAGTTTTATCACACAGCACAATGCCACAGATGTCGCAAGCTTTGAGGGAGCGTGCAATTGGCATGCTGACAGCAGGAATGTCAACCAGAGCTGTTGCTCGTGTATTGAATGTTCATTTCTCTACCATAAGCCGTCTCCAAAGGCATTTCAGAGAATTTGGCAGTACATCCAACCAGCCTCACAACCGCAGACCATGTGTAACCACACCAGCCCAGGACCTCCACATCCAGCATATTCACCTCCAAGATCATCTGAGACCAGCCACTCGGACAGCTGCTAAAACAATCGGTTTGCATAACCAAAGAATTTCTGCACAAACTGTCAGAAACCATCTCAGGGAAGCTCATCTGCATGCTCGTCGTCCTCATCGGGGTCTCGACCTGACTCCAGTTCGTCGTCGTAACCGACTTGAGTGGGCAAATGCTCACATTCGCTGGTGTTTGGCACGTTGGAGAGGTGTTCTCTTCACGGATGAATCCCGGTTCACACTGTCCAGGGCAGCGTGTGTGGCGTCGTGTGGGTGAGCGGTTTTCTGATGTCAATGTTGTGGATCGAGTGGCCCATCGTGGCGGTGGGGTTATGGTATGGGCAGGCATCTGTTATGGATGAAGAACACAGGTGCATTTTATTGATGGCATTTTTGAATGCACAGAGATACCGTGACGAGATCCTGAGGCCCATTGTTGTTGTATACATGCAAAGGTTTTATGCATCCCAGAGATACAACACAAAATCAATTCCAAAGAAAGTGAACATGTGATCTAGATTTTTTTTTAAATTCAATAATAATAAGAAGAATTTCTTTGTAAGTGTACTGGCCAGTAGAATACCACACAAACACAGTTGCAAATAATTATGCAATTTAAAAATTATTGTAAAGCAGTTATACTTTAAGTCACATTATCCTTAAAATAGTTTTGAGGTCCTGGTGTGACTTACATACTGAAAAATCACATTTAATAGAGCCCAGTTGTCATATCAGTTTTCATGCATTTTAATGCCTTCGTGATGCATTAAATGTACCTAAAACTTTTGCACAGTACTATGAATATAAGAAAAAAAAGCAACTCATATACATGTTGAAACAACAGCAACAATTCTCATCACTTTTACGAGTGAACTGCACCCACATCTGCACTTAGAATATCCACCGTGTGGATACATATTTCATATTTTCACCTCAGGTCACATCGTCTAATTGGATCTTGGCCCAAAGTATAACCGAAGTCTTAAGAATTTACAGATTCATTGCAGCAGACATCAGTGCCTATACTGCCAACATATTATTCTGTGGCTCAAGGGAAGGTGACAAAGCTAACGTGTAATTATACACAATATAACAGTGCAATTATGGCACATGAATGATATTAATTTTCTCATATGGTTGCCGCCAGTCCCTGTCCTCCAGCCATAAAGAGACACTGCTGCAAATTCTGATCAGGTCGCACACTCTCACATTGTGAAAGTTCTTTCTGTGGTTTTTGTGTGAAGACAAATGAGTGACGTGTGAAGAGCTGAAACCACTGACACAGCACAGATCCTCTTCTTCTGATTAGGCCGGTTTTCACTGCTCGAAGGCGGTGCAGGGAAGAGCAGGAGCAAAAACAGTGGCAAATAGAGAGAGGGACAAGATAGCAGACTAAAAGACAAAAGATTAGTCTAATGGTGAGGAAAGGAAAGAAAATCATCAGGAAAGAAAGCCTGAAGGAAACGTGGGAGAGAGGGGGCAAATGAATGCAAGAAAGATAAAAGATGCAAGATACAGAAGTAATGCAATGTGAAAGAAAACAGAATGATGGGAGGAGAAAGGAAGATATAAAAGGGAAAGTGGTGGAAGTTTGTGTCAGACTGACCTCTGAAATAGTGAAGCTGCCTTCTCTCATTCATGGAAACTAAGTAATAGTATTTGTAGGTGACAAGACAATAACAGTTCTGGCAAATGACATTTGACCCCCAATGACCAAGACCTTCGCCCAAATGAATGACCTCTGACTGACCTTGCCAGGGCAATTCTGGAATCCACCTAAGTGTATGTCACTTATGCTCCAACCGGGTCGAAATTCAAATTCCTTGCCCTTCACCTTATGGGCAATTTCACATCCAGCTTTCATTGACAATCCCAAGTTTGGCAGAAAACAGCAGAAGAACCTGGAAGTGTAATCCAACAAAGAGGCAAAGATGACCTTGACCCCATTGTTTGACTTTTGGCAAATCTGACCTTGCTTTGGCAATTTCAGAACCAATCCTCTTATGTGTGCCAAGTTTGATGCATATTGGACTGAAAAACTTCAACGTTGACATTTGATCCCAATGACCTTGTCCCCAATGATTGACATCTGCATACTTGACTTTACCTGGCAATCTCAGAACCAAACTCCATATGTGTGCCAAATTTGGTGCAGGTCAGAGTGAATAAATAGTGTTATATAGTCATGTCTGAATTTTCAACATGTTTGAAAATGCATTTGTTTTCCCATTGTTACCTTTAACCTTGCAGTACTTTAATAATCTCTTGCATTTCCATTGAGCCTGTAATGTTAATGACATGTTGCGACATCACTGGGAGGTTTTCCAGAAGCACCATGGTTGCACTAAAGTGATACTACAGGCGTAATGTCTGTAGTTATGTTTATGGACATTTTTGGACATGTGGCATGGCACAAGCCTGAGAGGTCATGACATTACTGTTAAGTCATTATGCACTAGCATAGTGCAATACGTCATCAGACAGCATACTATATCACATTTGTGGGTAACTGTTTAGCTGGATTGCAATGGTTCAAGATCGTGAGCTTCTGAAGATGCATGTCTATGAATGTGAGAATTGTTTGTTGATGTGGTCAGTGGGAATGATGGTTCATATTTCGAACAGAACTGAAAGTGAACAAAAGAGACTATCACGAGGAACGACCATGAAGAGGGACTGACAGGCAAGGGAGTATACTATATTCATCCCAAAATTGGAGGCAAAAACGCACAAATTGTGACCAGCAAAGTTTTTTTTTTTTTTTTTTGATTTTAGTGTTGGACCTTCTTGTAACCTTGACCTTTGACCTCAACATTGACACTTTTGTGTGCTGAAAGGTATCTCCATAAGACTGCTACATGTGATTTTACAAGAGTCTGCAATGATGATTTGCAGGCTTTGTCACACCCTTAAAAAAATCTAAATTTTGCAAATTTTTGTGATGACATCATCAAATGATGTCATAACATAAAACATTTGCTAGCTTTTGCATCCCCTCATCAAACCCTTTAATTTGATGTATTACACAACATGTTTTGCTGTTATCTGAAGTTGGACCTTATTTAGGTGACCTTTGACCTCAAGCAAAACCCTGAATGTCAAGGTTAATCGCTTATCCCAGGTAATGGCTTATGGGCAAGGCCTATCACTATGTTCATGCCAAATGTGGAGGCAAAATCTCAAAAATTGCGAACAGGAAAGTTGTTTAGTTGAATTTTGCGCTTGACATTGCTGTGGCCTTGACCTTTGACCTTGATTCTTTTGTGTGCTGAAAGGTATCTTGCTATGGATGCTATATGTGAAGTTGCATCATCCTGGAATGTAAACTGTGTGCTGCACTGGGAGTTAAATGTGATAAATGCAAAAACAAACAAACATAAATACTGACTAATATAAGATACCAATAATAAACACTCGAACCGAGGTTAGCCTGTTAGCTGAAGTTGTGGGTGTTCAGGCTTTTTTTGTCTTTCTGCCTGGGTACAGTCTCACCCACAGTCCACCTGCTTACCCATATATGGGCTGCGGAGAATGGACACACACACACACACACACACACACACACACACACACACACACACACACACACACACACACACACACACACACACACACACACACACACACACACACACACTTTAATCATGTTACTTTCACCATGTTGTATATGGGACTTATTTGTTGTGGGTTGGGGTGTTTGGCTGGCTTGGTTTTTGTTTTCTGTTTCTCCCACCAGGTGGTATGCATTCAGGACTGAGTGGCTGAGCATTAGGACCTCACCCTGAACACCAAAGGCTTGTTTTCACATGCAGGTCATCAGGACTCACAGCTGTGGTGTATTCTGTCTTGATCAGAGATTGCTGCATTTAAACCTTGAATGCAGTGTGTGATTGCCAGAGACTCAACCTTGTGAGCAGACGTGTGAGATCGACGTCAGGAGAACAATCTCACCATCACGGACGCAGAGACCGCTCCAGGTTTGACGCCACAGTCTGTGAAGGAGGATTGGGTGAGGTCTCACGCTCTTCAGCACACTTCCTGAGGTAATTTGGTTTTTGGTGACTTTTATGAAGTAATGACAATGGATTTGGTGTCCCTCACACCTTGTGTTAGTGAGCTGTCACGTTATGCTAATTGTCTAATCAGCTTCTGCTGCAGTGGAGATTTGAACTGAGTTGTTCCGTGCCTGCAGGGTGAGAAGCTGATGTATAGATTTAAGCCAGGAAGTGTTTGCTGATTGCGTGCACCTTTGAGTTGTGTCTCTCTGTGTGGAGATGGACTCACCTCATGTTTTCTTTCTTCACAGACTTGGTTTGTCGCGGCCACCTGGGGGGTGTCAGCGGGGTCCCTGGGTCCGAACTGCTGTGGCTCCGGACCGTTTGCGCTGTTGAGAGTGCGCCGTGTTTCTACCTCACCAGACCGCGGACTTTTTGGTTGTTTGCACTGCTCACTGTTATGTTTATTAAATTCTGTTATCCTTTGAACCGTGCTCTGCTTATTTTATGCTGGGTCCTTTCAAATGCTGGGTCGGTGCTTCGACCGCGTCCGAAACATAACAGTAGTCTCTGGCCATTTAACAATGGACCAGCGGAAGCAGAGACGGTATTTTTGCCGGGAAGGCTGCAGCAGATGTTGGAGTTGATCCGGGATCAGTTGCGGGTGCTCTCCGCCCGGGTTGTGCGCGTTGGTGCGCGCATGGCGGAGTTTACAGCTTGGGTCGCGTCGCACCCCGCTGTTACGGCTGTAGCCCCGTCTCCTCCCGTGCAGCTGGCTCCGACGCCTGTTGTAGCAGCCCCGGTGGTATTTAGTTTGTACTTTAAGCTGTTTGTTATAACCTGCTGTTATTTACAGCAGTGTGAATGGGTTTTTTACTCTGTTACCACGGGGATTTTCTTATTTGGCACTTTGGCTCCCTCTGTTGGTGACAGAGTCACATTACCATCCAGGTTCAAAGGATGGAAAACACGTTTTTCCATTCTTTGCACTTGACGATGTAGGTCAATGTTAGTTTTTTTTTTATTGGTCTATTATCGGTTTCTTGTTTTAGTATGTGGTGTTTTTATCAGGGGTTAATTTGTTGTTTTTGTGGGTTTTAAAGCACTGTCTGTGGTCTGGTGGAGTTGAAAATGCAGGCTGTCTGGAGCATAGTTTGACCCAGGTGACTTTATGTTTGTCTGTTGGTCTTTTTTATTTCTTTTGGTTTCACCTCCCAGGGTTTGATGGGACGGTCCTCTGGGGGGTGATGGGGGGGTAATTGGGTTGTTTTTTCTTTTTTCTTTTTTTTGTTTTTGTTGTTCCCTCTCTTCTCCTCTGGCTCCAGCCGTGTGAGCCGTATGTTGTCGGCGTTGCTGGAGTGGTGCAGTTTGGTTATGCTGGGCATTTCCCAGGTAACCTCTGCACCCGGGAGGGGGGGGGTTTGGGGTATTTCTTTTTTTTTTACTTCCCTGTCTTCTCCTCTGGCCCCAGCCGTGTGAGCCGTAGGTTGTCGGCGTTGCTGGGATGGTGCAGTTTGGTTATGCTGGGCGTTTCCCAGGTGACCTCTGCATCCGGGAGGGGGGGGGGGGGGTTCGGGGTATTGTTTTTTTTTGTTGATTCCCTGTTCCACCTCCGGCTTCAGCGTGCCTTTGAGCCGTATGCCATCGGCGTAGCTGAGGTTTGGGGCAGTGGAATATACCCGCAGCCGGTGGCTGGTTTAAAAGTCGGAGGGGTGGCGCCGTCTTGTGCCATACAACATTACCGCTGTTCCACTCCTCCCGGTTGACTTTTGGGGTATAGTCATGGTTGGTGACACTGGACGTACTTCCAGTTTCCACTGCGCTGAGGGGGTGGGGTTGGGGTTGTTGTTTTTTTGTATGTTTTTTTTTTTCCCCCCAGTTTCTGCCCTCAGGGTGTGACTGTGGTGTCCTCTGGGGGGGAAAGGGCTGTGGGTCCATCTAGCCGTAGACGGCCGGGGCTGGGTCTGTTAGTCATGGGGGGGCGTCTACTGGGGTTTGATGGAACGGTCCTCTGGGATGCGCTGGGAGTCCCCGTGGGTGACTTTGGATCCCAGAGGGACCTCGGCTGTGGTTATTACTCCTGGAGCTGGCGGGATGTCCTCTGGGGGTTGTTGGTCCCTACATGTCGTCCGGGGGGGGTGTAAGAGTTTTTTTTGTTTGCAGGCTTAAGTTTGGGTTGTGTTTTTTCTTTTCTCCTCTTCCCGGGGTTTGATGGGACGGTCCTCTGGGCAGGGGGGGTTGGTATGGTTGTTTGTGTTTGTCTTTTTTTTGTTTTATGACTAAGCAGACTTTAACACACAGTCGGAAGAAGGCTGAGTGCACAGGTTCAAGAACTCCTGGCCAAAACTATGCAAAGTGAACAACTAAAGCAAGAGTCGACAGGAATGAACGCAAAGGTGGAGACTCTAACAGGTTTGCTAAATGAAACAGAGGGCAAGACCATTAAAGTCAACAAGGGATGTCTCTGCACTGGAGTGTCAGCTGCGGAGCAGTCTGCTGCAGACAGGCTCAGGGTGGGAAAGGATGAGCTCCAGGATGAGAGTGATGGTCTCGGCATGGAGTTCCCTGTTGACAGAGAAGAGGCGGCTGGAAGCGTGCATTATCCAGCTGAGGGAAGAGCTGGAGAGGCTCAACATTGAGATGATCAATGACTGCATGAAGAAATTAACATTGCAGGTGGAGCAGCTGATGATGGAGCTGTCGTCAGAGCACAGTAACGCACAGTTCCTGGAGACGGGCCTTTCCCAGCTGGATCGTCAGCACAAGGAGCCGAAACTGAAGCTGCAGGAGGTGTTTTTTGTTCCCAGCCAACATTCCAGCCATGGTCCCTGGAGGGGGGCTTTGTTTTTTCTGGCCCAGGTCCGTGTGGTCGCCGGGAGGCTTCCCGTGAGGGTGGGGTACTGTTGTGGGCTGGGGTGTTTGGCTGGCTTGGTTTTTATTTTCTGTTTCTCCCACCAGGTGGTATGCATTCAGGACTGAGTGGCTGAGCATTAGGACCTCACCCTGAACACCTGAGGCTTGTTTTCACATGCAGGTCATCAGGACTCACGGCTGTGGTGTATTTTGTCTTGATCAGAGATTGCTGCATTTAAACCTTGAATGCACAGTGTGTGATTGCCAGAGACTCGACCTTGTGAGCAGACGTGTGATATCGACGTCAGGAGAACAATCTCACCATCACAGACGCAGAGACCGCTCCAGGTTTGACGCCACAGTCTGTGAAGGAGGATTGGGTGAGGTCTCACGCTCTTCAGCACACTTCCTGAGGTAATTCGGTTTTTGGTGACTTTTATGAAGTAATGACAGTGGATTTGGTGTCCCTCACACCTTGTGTTAGTGAGCTGTCACGTTATGCTAATTGTCTAATCAGCTTCTGCTGCAGTGGAGATTTGAACTGAGTTGTTCCGTGCCTGCAGGGTAAGAAGCTGATGTATAGATTTAAGCCAGGAAGTGTTTGCTGATTGCGTGCACCTTTGAGTTGTGTCTCTCTGTGTGGAGTTGGACTCACCTCATGTTTTCTTTCTTCACAGACTTGGTTTGTCGCGGCCACCTGGGGGGTGTCGGCGGGGTCCCTGGGTCCGAACTGCTGTGGCTCCGGACCATTTGCGCTGTTGAGAGCGCGCCGTGTTTCCACCTCACCAGACCGTGGACTTTTTGGTTGTTTAGCACTGCTCACTGTTATGTTTATTACATTCTGTTATCCTTTGAACCGTGCTCTGCTTATTTTATGCTGGGTCCTTTCAAACGCTGGGTCGGTGCTCCGACCGCGTCCGAAACATAACATTATTCATCTTTCTAATATATATGCATATTATATTCTGCTGTGTTACTTTTAGCTGGATTTACCAAGAGTGGTTTTCATTCGTTGTTGCTGCAGCTGTGACACACTGAGCTCACCTGATCCTGTCAGCTGCCCAAAGTGAAGATCCTGATTTGAGCAGAGTAGATCCTGTTTTGTTCTTGGCTCGAAGACTGTGCCAGAACTCAGTATGGGTATCCAATGCCAAATCAAATGGTAATATTTAATGTGTTTTTACACTCAGTACCTTCCTCCACCTCCCCATCTTTCTTATGTTAAGTTTTAATATCATTGTTTACAAGATGTCGACCGCTCATCAGGTCTGTAGCAAAATGACAATTTACAATTTTTTTTAATTTATTTTCATTTATATAGCACCAAATCACAACAAAGTTGCCTCAAGGTGCTTCACACAATTAAGGTCTAACCTTACCGACCCCCAGAGCAAGCACACAGGAGACAGTGGTAAGAAAAAAACTCCCTGTGATGATTTGAGGAAGAAACCTCAAGCAGACCAGACTCAAAGGGGTGACCCTCTGCTTGGGCCATGCTATCAACATAATTTACAAAACAATTCAGAAAAAGAATATACAGGAAATGTTGCTGGTGCACAGGACAGAAACAGACACCACACCTATCTCTGGATGGAGCCGCACCTCAAACAGAGAGAGAGAGAGAGAAAAAAAAAACAGAATCAGGCATCAGAAAGACAACAAATATAGTATAATTTGTCAGCATTAAGCAATAAGAAAAACAAAAGAAATACTCAGGTGATCGCTGGCCACTAGCCCTAAGGTTCACTAAAAGACCCAGAATTGAGATATTTTTGAGGCTGCAGCCCTCTCCTTTTCCTTATAAAATGAATTTAAAAGGGTAAAAAGCATAGTAGCATACTATGCCAGTATGCTAGCCATAATACGAAAGGGAAATTAAGTGCATCTTAAGTCTGGACTTGAAAGTCTCTCCAGAATCTGACTTTTATTGATTCAGGGAGATCATTCCACAGAACAGGGGCACAATAAGAGAAGGCTCTGTGACACGCAGACTTTTTATTCACCCTAGGGACACAATGTAGTCCTGTATCCTACGAATGCAAAGCAAAGCCCGGGCTGGTATGTATGTCAGGATTTCCCTCAGAGCCTGGTTTTAACTCTGTGTGCTCACATCAGTTGAAAGAAAAAGAGCCATTTCTACCAAATCAAACAGCATAATCAATTTGAAGAAAATGGTCAGTTACTTAATTCAAAGCCTTTGACTGGCCTATGTAAAACGTGTGAACTGCATGAAGCGTTTAATTACATTGACTTTTTTGTCAAAGCAATCCAAGCATTGATTTGTTGTCTTAGTGACATTGTGTCTCTTATTCAAATGTGCTTGCTTGCCTCTGGTCAATGTAAATGATGTTACACTTCTTGCTCAAGTCATTAAAAGTTATCAGAGAGGTTATCAGCTTGTTTCCTTTATCGACAATCATCTTGTGGCTCCTAAGCAGCTTCATCATCTGGTATGAATGCATGGAAGAAACAAAATTATGCCATGGGCAACAAAATTTAATTGGGAAGCAGTAAGGCATATTCTGATGTCAGAAAAATACAAATCATCGATATGTTCACATCCAGACCACAAGAGGATACACCAGGATATGATATGACACCAGAAGGTTTCTACAGCTTAATTGACGTCCACCTGGGGTAAATTCAGTTAATTGGACATTATTTGGAAAGACACACACCTGTTTACATAGAAGGTCCCACAGTTGACAGTGCATGTCAGAGCACAAACCAAGCATGAAGTCAGAATTGTCTGTAGACCTCCGTCTACAGACAATTCTGACTCCATGGGTATAAATACTTATGAACGTGATTTCTTAGATTTTTTTTTTTTTATTGTTAATAAATTTGTAAAAAATTCAAAAACACTTTTAACATGCTGTCATTATGGGGTGTTGTGAGTAGAATTTTAAGCTAAATAATTAATTTAGGGGAAGCCAGAGCACAGTGGATCAGAAATGTTGTTTTGTGGCAGCATAAACACATTATGCACAGGTTTAGGTCATTCTATTGTGGATTTAATACAGCAAGTTATTCTTTATAAGGCTGTGTTATTTATGTCTCTCCAAGTGTAATTTACAGGTGTTTAAAATTGATTTTAAAATTTTTGATTCAGTGTGCTCTGGAAACTAATTCACGAGAATCACCTTAGAATAAATGACAAAACACATGATTATAAAGATTTCTTCAAAATTATTAAATATATGCTGATGCATATACAAACTGTAACCCAGCAAACAAGCTATGTAATGTGTGTCTTATATAGTGATATAAGTCCTTTAGAAACTGTTATAAATAGAACTGTCATCATTTCTGTTCAACCATGAAAACAGTTGTTTATATACACAAATTATAGATGTAATTCATGGAAAAATAAATGTATAAGCTTCAACAAGTAATATTTGTCATCCACTTGATACTGGGGCTTAGTAAATCACTTTTTAGACTTATTCACTGTGCCCCGGATGCATGTGACACACGAGTCATTATCAAATAGCTGATAGTCTGGAGAAGACATAACACATGCTCATCAGTTGGATGGGGTAGTCTTCTAACTAATAACAATTTTTTGGGGCCACCTTTCCTCTGTTGTGAGAAATAAATACAAAGATACTGACATCCACAACATTTACTTTTGATAGGAAAAAAGTGACTTCACTTGCCACTTAGTTTTACCCTTAATGTATCCAAAAACAAAACACTAATTTATAAGGGGGGGTGTCTTTATGCAGAAAAATATGGCATAACTGCTGCAAATATATATGTAGTTTTGCAGATATAGCTACTGATTCACTGTGCCACATGATTTACCATGCCCCGGTTTCTCCTACTCAAATTTGGAATAAAGCTGTAACATAAAATGTGGAAAGTGGAATGTGGAAGTGCTGGGAATACTTTCTGGATGCACTGTAACTGTTACATCTTATAGCCCCTGCTCACTGTCATTAATGCATTTATTTGCAGTATACTGGATATTTTATATGTTCCTCAATCAAAAACTTTACAAATAGGGATGGATGCCATTTAAATTGGTTGAAGACATTTTGCTGAAGGAATAGTTTCCTTGCAACGTTGCAGAGATAAATTTGTGCTGTCGTGGTTCCCGGACTTGTTGCTGCCAGAACTGGACATTATTTTGAGTTGCTGTTGTCCATTCACCTGCTCCCATTTGTTCGGCGTCGCCACACCAGATACAGCCAGATCCACATAGGTATTTGGCACAAGTTTTACACTGGATGCCCTTCCTGATGCAATTCCAGTTTTACCTGGAGGGACATTATTCTGAGTGGAGGGGGGAAAAATAGTTTTACTTTGTAAAATTTCCAAAGTCACCGGTCGATTGAATTTCCTATCTTCCTATTGCCAGTGTATGTAATCTAGGATTTTCAACCATATCCTGTGGAAAGTTGAGAGATGATGTACAGCTGTGTTGCAGTGCAAACCACTCATACGCCATGGGAAATGACAATATTAAAAGAGAAAAGAAGGTTAGGCAGGGGTGGTGGCCAAGTGGTTAGTATGCTTGGTTTCAGTGCGGTCCTGGTTCAAATCTCATCTCTGTCATTTATCCATGTGATGTGGCGTTAAGAAGGACATCTAAAACTTGTGCCAAGTCAACAGATGACCCCAAATGAAAACAAGAGCGCAACCCAAGGGACTTACAGAAGAGGAAAGAAGGTTCAGCTTTAGTGCAGCAAATAACTGAAACAATACTTCACATGGTGATACAAGCACCAAATCCAGCACAAATTCTCCTTAGACATTGCTCTTTTGAAAAAACCGACAGGCCACTTGAATTTTCAATAGGCAGCCTCGTCGGGGTCAGTGGAAGAATTACACAGGGGTTAAAATATAAAAATGCTCCAGTCATAATGAAAACTATACCACATTATTTGTCTGATCAGAAAGATTCCAAAAAGGTATAGTTTGGACTATCTATGACTGAATGTTCTGGAGTTATGGGGTAAAAACCTTAAGAATGGTGACAATGGTCAATTTCAGTTTGTACAGGGGTAAAAAGTTAAAGTTGCTCCAATTTTAGTAAAA
Organism: Thalassophryne amazonica; assembly: GCF_902500255.1. Classification (NCBI taxonomy): domain Eukaryota; kingdom Metazoa; phylum Chordata; class Actinopteri; order Batrachoidiformes; family Batrachoididae; genus Thalassophryne; species Thalassophryne amazonica. The sequence continues at coordinate 19,965,355 of NC_047105.1, forward strand.
AAAATGGTGCAAATTGTTGTTTGAGCAACTTGGATTAATAAATGGAATGGCTTTGACTGCGTTGAATGCTTGGTCTCTAAAGTAAAGGTCAAATAATGTTGATGTCCATTGAATTCTATGACATGTGACACGTTACCCCGTAATGTAATAACTAAGCATGATGCATGGTGAAAACTATTGCTTTTTGAAACCCTATTAAACTTAACCAATAATTTGCATCACATTTGAACAAAATTGGAGCAACTCTAACTTTTGACCCCTGTACAAACTGAAACTGAACTTTGTCACCATTCTTGTTGTTTTTACCCAATAACTCTATAGAATTCAGTCATAGATAGTCCAAACTATACCTTTTTGGAATTTTTACAATCAGACAAATAATGTGGTATAATTTTCAATATGACTGGAGCATTTTTATATTTTGACCCCTATGTAATTCTTCAATTGACCCCTACGTGGCCACCTATTGAAAATTCAAGTGACCCATCAGTTTTTTCAAAAGAGTAATATCTAAGGAGTACTTTTACCATATTTGGTGCTTGTATCACCATTTGCAGGATTCCTCTGTAAATATTGTGTTATCTGCTGCACTAACTGGAAAGGTTCTGTGATCAGAGACTGGGAGAGATAAATTTGATTGGTTTATTTTATCAGTAAATATGGGTGCGCTTCACAGTTTGTCTTTGGTGGTCTGTCTCGTTTCTGTACATACTGTCCTGCATCCCTTCTTGTTCTCCTCACTGAGCTCCTTAATGATCGCAATCACATGACTTTATCTCCACTCCCCATTCACAATGACAGGACAGTTTCTGGCTGTCAGACTAATCCAGTCAAATTCTCCCTCTGCCTTTTTGCCACATTTCATGTCTACCTAAAGCTGCACATCTGTCCAAATTTGAGCGTTCATTTGCCTGTCTAATCCTGAATGTCTTTCTGAGCCTGAGGCTAATCTTGCCTCTGTCGAAACCAATGTGTCCAATCTTTAATTTTCTACCCATCACATGTAAACTACAGGGGGCTTGTTAGATCCAAACCATCAATCAGTTCATCCCAAACTAAAAAAAAAGTAAAACTGAAAAAAGGAATTGTCAAGCTTTTACACATATTACAGACAGAGTAATTCCACAGACTGATGTAGGCAATCACTGAAGCACTACCAACTGATCAGGAAGAAAGGCATCCGAGCAAATATGCTTTCCATTAACTCATCAACCGCTGGGTGTAAAACAAGTGTTGACAAGGATTCTTACTTATCTATCCACTGATCTTTGCAGTTTTTGATTGAAACTGCCACCTTGGTGTAATGCGCTGAATGGAGAAAATACTGGAATGGCTGTCAGTTCATGCCTGATAAGTTACTGTCTTGCTTTTTATTATGTTGCTCCTGGTTATTGTTAGTTTCTGTTGGAGTTTCTGTTGTTTTATTTTGATATTTCCTTTCTGTAGCTCACTTCCTGTATCTTTCCTCGACTATTTCTCATTGTTCTTATTAATCTGTAGTTTACTAAAATTAGTGTCTTCCTTACTGTCACTCCAGTGTCAGATTGTTTAGTTCCCATGCCTGCTTTCTCATATTGCTCTTTCCAGTTTGATTTTCTGGTAACCACCCACAGTGTCTCCATGTTTTACCTGAGTCTTGTCTGCTGTTTTGGAAATGTTTGCTTGGTATACTTAGCAATGGTTTTTCGACCTTCTCTTTGTATATCTGGATTGCTTGTTGACTGATTCCCTCATAGACACTGTTGTCTTGTACCATCAGCTTTAACACCATGATTACTTGCTTTCTAATCCCTTTGTGAACACTATTTCTATGTGGCCTGCCTCTTCTGTGTGCTTTGGCTCTGATCTGTTCTAAATCTACTGGCCCTTCTGCAACTGCCTACTGGGGCAAGAGCTGGCAAGAGCTTCATGTACCACCGCACCCATATGGGCAGAGGCTCCCGCACATGCGGCAGTGGAAAGAAACACTCCCTTAGGTGCCAGTGCCAGACTCAGTCCCCAGCCACCCAGGTGGTGAGCTGGACTGGCTAAGGGAGGCCCAGACAGCCTTCCACCACCCAACCCCACGACCCCATCTGTCCACACCCCAAGGACCATGGGGCAACAGCAGCCCATCTCCTATGGTCATTTTTCATGTTTATCATCATTGATGTAACTTTTTGGATTTAAATCTCCATCGTTGACAGTAAAATGGACAAGTGGTTCGTGTGTATGGTTTCAGTATGTAAAGTTCCTGGTTCAAACTGCACCCCTACCACACTTGTGTCACTTTGTGCCAAATCAACATGCAGATCCGCCTGTGGCAACTCCGAGTGAAAACAAGGGAGCAGGCGAAGGGTGTTAACCCCCAAAATGTAATTCAGCTGCAAATCATGAATTATCCACAAATCGTTAATTGCAAAAACGTGAATGCTGAAAAAATATCTCCCAAAACGTGAAGTCAGGTCTCACAAAATGTGAATGCAGGTCTTGCAAAACATGAATATCATTCATTTATTTATATATGGGGTAGGCTGAAAAGTTCTAAGGCTCACCAAGAAGGAGAAATGCCATTTCAATAAAACTTGGCATGCATTAAGTTCAACTCTTCTGATGGCTAACTGTGTTTTTTTTCTTCCAGGTTGTGAGGTAGTTTGTGGTTCATAGCCAAGTTTGAAAGTTCGTGGTAGAGGGAAATGGCAAAAATGGACAAAATCTGGCATTGCGGTGTGATTAAGTACCTGCATAAGAAGGGGTTAAAGCCCAAGGACATTCATGCGGATATGGTTGCTACATTATCAATCAATCAATCAATCAATTTTTTTTATATAGCGCCAAATCACAACAAACAGTTGCCCCAAGGCGCTTTATATTGTAAGGCAAGGCCATACAATAATTATGTAAAACCCCAACGGTCAAAACGACCCCCTGTGAGCAAGCACTTGGCTACAGTGGGAAGGAAAAACTCCCTTTTAACAGGAAGAAACCTCCAGCAGAACCAGGCTCAGGGAGGGGCAGTCTTCTGCTGGGACTGGTTGGGGCTGAGGGAGAGAACCAGGAAAAAGACATGCTGTGGAGGGGAGCAGAGATCGATCACTAATGATTAAATGCAGAGTGGTGCATACAGAGCAAAAAGAAAAAGAAACAGTGCATCATGGGAACCCCCCAGCAGTCTACGTCTATAGCAGCATAACTAAGGGATGGTTCAGGGTCACCTGATCCAGCCCTAACTATAAGCTTTAGCAAAAAGGAAAGTTTTAAGCCTAATCTTAAAAGTAGAGAGGGTGTCTGTCTCCCTGATCTGAATTGGGAGCTGGTTCCACAGGAGAGGAGCCTGAAAGCTGAAGGCTCTGCCTCCCATTCTACTCTTACAAACCCTAGGAACTACAAGTAAGCCTGCAGTCTGAGAGCGAAGCGCTCTATTGGGGTAATATGGTACTACGAGGTCCCTAAGATAAGATGGGACCTGATTATTCAAAACCTTATAAGTAAGAAGAAGAATTTTAAATTCTATTCTAGAATTAACAGGAAGCCAATGAAGAGAGGCCAATATGGGTGAGATATGCTCTCTCCTTCTAGTCCCCGTCAGTACTCTAGCTGCAGCATTTTGAATTAACTGAAGGCTTTTTAGGGAACTTTTAGGACAACCTGATAATAATGAATTACAATAGTCCAGCCTAGAGGAAATAAATGCATGAATTAGTTTTTCAGCATCACTCTGAGACAAGACCTTTCTGATTTTAGAGATATTGCGTAAATGCAAAAAAGCAGTCCTACATATTTGTTTAATATGCACTTTGAATGACATATCCTGATCAAAATGACTCCAAGATTTCTCACAGTATTACTAGAGGTCAGGGTAATGCCATCCAGAGTAAGGATCTGGTTAGACACCATGTTTCTAAGATTTGTGGGGCCAAGTACAATAACTTCAGTTTTATCTGAGTTTAAAAGCAGGAAATTAGAGGTCATCCATGTCTTTATGTCTGTAAGACAATCCTGCAGTTTAGCTAATTGGTGTGTGTCCTCTGGCTTCATGGATAGATAAAGCTGGGTATCATCTGCGTAACAATGAAAATTTAAGCAATACCGTCTAATAATACTGCCTAAGGGAAGCATGTATAAAGTGAATAAAATTGGTCCTAGCACAGAACCTTGTGGAACTCCATAATTAACTTTAGTCTGTGAAGAAGATTCCCCATTTACATGAACAAATTGTAATCTATTAGACAAATATGATTCAAACCACCGCAGCGCAGTGCCTTTAATACCTATGGCATGCTCTAATCTCTGTAATAAAATTTTATGGTCAACAGTATCAAAAGCAGCACTGAGATCTAACAGAACAAGCACAGAGATGAGTCCACTGTCCGAGGCCATAAGAAGATCATTTGTAACCTTCACTAATGCTGTTTCTGTACTATGATGAATTCTAAAACCTGACTGAAACTCTTCAAATAGACCATTCCTCTGCAGATGATCAGTTAGCTGTTTTACAACTACCCTTTCAAGAATTTTTGAGAGAAAAGGAAGGTTGGAGATTGGCCTATAATTAGCTAAGATAGCTGGGTCAAGTGATGGCTTTTTAAGTAATGGTTTAATTACTGCCACCTTAAAAGCCTGTGGTACATAGCCAACTAACAAAGATAGATTGATCATATTTAAGATCGAAGCATTAAATAATGGTAGGGCTTCCTTGAGCAGCCTGGTAGGAATGGGGTCTAATAAACATGTTGATGGTTTGGATGAAGTAACTAATGAGAATAACTCAGACAGAACAATCGGAGAGAAAGAGTCTAACCAAATACCGGCATCACTGAAAGCAGCCAAAGATAACGATACGTCTTTGGGATGGTTATGAGTAATTTTTTCTCTAATAGTTAAAATTTTGTTAGCAAAGAAAGTCATGAAGTCATTACTAGTTAAAGTTAATGGAATACTCAGCTCAATAGAGCTCTGACTCTTTGTCAGCCTGGCTACAGTGCTGAAAAGAAACCTGGGGTTGTTCTTATTTTCTTCAATTAGTGATGAGTAGAAAGATGTCCTAGCTTTACGAAGGGCTTTTTTATAGAGCAACAGACTCTTTTTCCAGGCTAAGTGAAGATCTTCTAAATTAGTGAGACGCCATTTCCTCTCCAACTTACGGGTTATCTGCTTTAAGCTACGAGTTTGTGAGTTATACCACGGAGTCAGACACTTCTGATTTAAAGCTCTCTTTTTCAGAGGAGCTACAGCATCCAAAGTTGTCTTCAATGAGGATGTAAAACTATTGACGAGATACTCTATCTCCCTTACAGAGTTTAGGTAGCTACTCTGCACTGTGTTGGTATATGGCATTAGAGAACATAAAGAAGGAATCATATCCTTAAACCTAGTTACAGCGCTTTCTGAAAGACTTCTAGTGTAATGAAACTTATTCCCCACTGCTGGGTAGTCCATCAGAGTAAATGTAAATGTTATTAAGAAATGATCAGACAGAAGGGAGTTATCAGGGAATACTGTTAAGTCTTCTATTTCCATACCATAAGTCAGAACAAGATCTAAGATATGATTAAAGTGGTGGGTGGACTCATTTACTTTTTGAGCAAAGCCAATAGAGTCTAATAATAGATTAAATGCAGTGTTGAGGCTGTCATTCTCAGCATCTGTGTGGATGTTAAAATCGCCCACTATAATTATCTTATCTGAGCTAAGCACTAAGTCAGACAAAAGGTCTGAAAATTCACAGAGAAACTCACAGTAACGACCAGGTGGACGATAGATAATAACAAATAAAACTGGTTTTTGGGACTTCCAATTTGGATGGACAAGACTAAGAGACAAGCTTTCAAATGAATTAAAGCTCTGTCTGGGTTTTGGATTAATTAATAAGCTGGAATGGAAGATTGCTGCTAATCCTCCACCCCGGCCCGTGCTACGAGCATTCTGACAGTTAGTGTGACTCGGGGGTGTTGACTCATTTAAACTAACATATTCATCCTGCTGTAACCAGGTTTCTGTTAGGCAGAATAAATCAATATGTTGATCAATTATTATATCATTACCAACAGGGACTTAGAAGAGAGAGACCTAATGTTTAATAGACCACATTTAACTGTTTTAGTCTGTGGTGCAGTTGAAGGTGCTATATTATTTTTTCTTTTTGAATTTTTATGCTTAAATAGATTTTTGCTGGTTATTGGTAGTCTGGGAGCAGGCACCGTCTCTACGGGGATGGGGTAATGAGGGGATGGCAGGGGGAGAGAAGCTGCAGAGAGGTGTGTAAGACTACAACTCTGCTTCCTGGTCCCAACCCTGGATAGTCACGGTTTGGAGGATTTAAGAAAATTGGCCAGATTTCTAGAAATGAGAGCTGCTCCATCCAAAGTGGGATGGCTGCCGTCTCTCCTAACAAGACCAGGTTTTCCCCAGAAGCTTTGCCAATTATCTATGAAGCCCACCTCATTTTTGGACACCACTCAGACAGCCAGCAATTCAAGGAGAACATGCGGCTAAACATGTCACTCCCGGTCTGATTGGGGAGGGGCCCAGAGAAAACTACAGAGTCCGACATTGTTTTTGCAAAGTTACACACCGATTCAATGTTAATTTTAGTGACCTCCGATTGGCGTAACCGGGTGTCATTACTGCCGACGTGAATTACAATCTTACCAAATTTACGCTTAGCCTTAGCCAGCAGTTTCAAATTTCCTTCAATGTCGCCTGCTCTGGCCCCCGGAAGACAATTGACTATGGTTGCTGGTGTCGCTAACTTCACATTTCTCAAAACAGAGTCGCCAATAACCAGAGTTTGATCCTCGGCGGGTGTATCGTCGAGTGGGGAAAAACGGTTAAAGATGTGAACGGGTTGGCGGTGTACACGGGGCTTCTGTTTAGGGCTACGCTTCCTCCTCACAGTCACCCAGTCGGCCTGCTTTCCCGGCTGCTCGGGATCTGCCAGGGGGGAACTAACGGCGGCTAAGCTACCTTGGTCCGCACCGACTACAGGGGCCTTGCTAGCTGTAGAATTTTCCACGGTGCGGAGCCGAGTCTCCAATTCGCCCAGCCTGGCCTCCAAAGCTACGAATAAGCTACACTTATTACAAGTACCATTACTGCTAAAGGAGGCCGAGGAATAACTAAACATTTCACACCCAGAGCAGAAAAGTGCGGGAGAGACAGGAGAAGCCGCCATGCTAAATCGGCTAAGAGCTAGTAGCTACGCTAAGCTAGCGGATTCCTAAAAACACGCAAAGCGAATAATGTGTAAATAATTTAGAGGTGATTCAGCAGAAGGAGTGCTTTAGTTAAGGCACGTAAAGATTACACTGGGAAACAAATCGTAATCTAGATAACTAGATCAATCTAACTGCGCAGATCAAACAGCTAACAGATACAGAAAAACACCGCTGTGCTCCGGAACAAGAAGTGATACAATACCGCAGTGAGAGCCGACCACCAGTAGAGTCAAGTAAAAAAGTAAAAAAAAAAAAAATAAAAAATAAAAAGGTAAAAAAGTAAAAAAGTCTTGAAAAAGACTATTAGTTCAAAGTCCAAAGCAGCAGGTAGCAGTCTCTGTGTAAACAGTCCCAACAGAGAGCCAAAATTAACAGATACAGCAAAACATTAGGGGATGAAGCTCCCTCCATATCTACAGTGCAGAAGTGGGCAGCTGAATTTAAGAGGGGCAGAGAGAGCCTTGAAGACGACCCAAGGTCTGGGCACCCTGCAACAGCCACAACCCAGAAAAACATTGACCTTGTTCATGAAATGGTGATGGACGACAGACGATCGATGATTAATCAGGTAGCAGATGCTGTGGGAATATCCCGTGAGAGAATTGAACACGTTCTGCATGAAGAACTTGGAATGTCAAAGGTGTCAGCTCAGTGGGTGCCACGTCTTCTGACGCCTGATCAGAAACGCACCAGGCTAGTCATGTCGAAGGCAAACTTGGTGCAATTTGAAGAGGATCCAGCCAATTACACTCAACAAAAATATAAACGCAACACTTTTGGTTTTGCTCCCATTTTGTATGAGATGAACTCAAAGATCTAAAACTTTTTCCACATACACAATATCACCAGTTCCCTCAAATATTGTTCACAAACCAGTCTAAATCTGTGATAGTGAGCACTTCTCCTTTGCTGAGATAATCCATCCCACCTCACAGGTGTGCCATACCAAGATGCTGATTAGACACCATGATTAGTGCACAGATGTGCATTAGACTGTGCACAATAAAAGGCCACTCTGAAAGGTGCAGTTTTGTTTTATTGGGGGGGGGGGGGGGGGATACCAGTCAGTATCTGGTGTGACCACCATTTGCCTCATGCAGTGCAACACATCTCCTTCGCATAGAGTTGATCAGGTTGTCAGTTGTGGCCTGTGGAATGTTGGTCCACTCCTCTTCAATGGCTGTGCGAAGTTGTTGGATATTGGCAGGAACTGGTACACGCTGTCGTATACGCCGGTCCAGAGCATCCCAAACATGCTCAATGGGTGACATGTCCGGTGAGTATGCCGGTCATGCAAGAACTGGGACATTTTCAGCTTCCAAGAATTGTGTACAGATCCTTGCAACATGGGGCCGTGCATTATCCTGCTGCAACATGAGGTGATGTTCTTGGATGTATGGCACAGCAATGGGCCTCAGGATCTCGTCACGGTATCTCTGTGCATTCAAAATGCCATCAATAAAATGCACCTGTGTTCTTCGTCCATAACAGATGCCTGCCCATACCATAACCCCACCACCACCATGGGCCACTCGATCCACAACATTGACATCAGAAAACCGCTCACCCACACGACGCCACACATGCTGTCTGCCATCTGCCCTGGAACAGTGTGAACCGGGATTCATCTGTGAAGAGAACACCTCTCCAACATGCCAAACGCCAGCGAATGTGAGCATTTGCCCACTCAAGTCGGTTACGACGACGAACTGGAGTCAGGTCGAGACCCCAATGAGGATGACGAGCATGAAGATGAGCTTCCCTGAGACGGTTTCTGACAGTTTGTGCAGAAATTCTTTCGTTATGCAAACTGATTTTTTCAGCAGCTGTCCGAGTGGCTGGTCTCAGACGATCTTGGAGGTGAACATGCTGGATGTGGAGGTCCTGGGCTGGTGTGGTTACACGTGGTCTGCGGTTGTGAGGCTGGTTGGATGTACTGCCAAATTCTCTGAAACGCCTTTGGAGATGGCTTATGGTAGAGAAATGAACATTCAATACACGAGCAACAGCTCTGGTTGACATTTCTGCTGTCAGCATACCAATTGCACGCTCCCTCAAATCTTGCGACATCTGTGGCATTGTGCTGTGTGATAAAACTGCACCTTTCAGAGTGGCCTTTTATTGTGGACAGTCTAAGACACACCTGTGCACTAATCATGGTGTCTAATCAGCATCTTGATATGGCACACCTGTGAGGTGGGATGGATTATCTTAGCAAAGGAGAAGCGCTCACTATCACAGATTTAGACTGGTTTGTGAACAATATTTGAGGGAAATGGTGATATTGTGTATGTGGAAAAAGTTTTAGATCTTTGAGTTCATCTCATACAAAATGGGAGTAAAACCAAAAGTGTTGCGTTTATATTTTTGTTGAGTGTACATGGAATGTTTTCTTACCCAGGATGAGTGTTGGGTTCACCACTTTGAACCAGAGACAAAAAAACAATCAATACAGTGGAAACACCCAAGGTCACCACCTCCAAAGAAGGCCAATGTCGTTTCGTCTGCGGGGAAGGTCATGGTTTCAGTTTTCTGGGATGCCAAGGGCATTGTGTTCATGGACTATCTTGAAAAGGGACAAACCATAAATGTACAGTACTGTTCTAACCTACTGAGACAGTTATGTGAGGCTATCAAAAATACGCGACCAGGAAAGCTGACGAAAGGGGTGCTGTTCCATCAAGACAATGCCCCAGCTCACAAGTCAACAGTGGCCATGGCCACTATCCTCGAGTGTGGATTCGAACTGGTAGATCACCCACCATACTCCCATGACTTGGCACCCTCGGACTTTCATCTGTTCCCAAACCTGAAAAAAAACTTGGCTGGGAAGCACTATCGGAGCAATGATGAGGTGATGGCTGCCGTTGAGGACTATTTTGACTCTCAAGATGAAAGCTTCTATGCCAAGGGAATCGAAGCACTCAAGCACTGCTGGTAGAAGTGTGTGGAGTTACAGGGAGACTATGTAGAAAAATAACCCTGAATTTGTTAAATTCGACAACTGCATCATAGTCAGCCTTAGAACTTTTCAGCCAACCCTCGTGTGTATATTATATCACTCATCACTCATCTTCAACCACCTCTGACTGGGGGATTTTGAGGTGTTCCCAGGCCAGTGTGGAGATATAATCTCTCCACCTGGTCCTGGGTCTTCCCCGGGGTCTCCTCCCAGATGGACATACCTGGAACACCTCCCTAGGGAGGTGATCAGGAGGCATCCTTACTAGATGCCCGTACCACCTTAGCTGGCTCCTTTCAATGTGAAGGAGCAGCGACTCGACTCCGATCTCCCCATGGATGACTGAACCTCTCAACCTATCTCGAAGCTAGACACCAGCCACCCTCCTGAGGGAGCCCATTTTGGCTGCTTGTACCCGCGATCTGGTTCTTACGGTCATGAACACTCATGACCATAGGTGAGAGTAGGAACGAAGATTGACCAATAGATCGAGAGCTTTGCCTTTTGGGTCAGCTCCCTTTTCATCACAACAGTAAGGAGAGTGAGTGCAATACTGCCCCTGCTGCACCGATTCTCCAGCCAATCTCACACTTCGTCCTCCCCTCACTCGAGAACAAGACTCCGAGGTACTTGAACTCCTTCACTTGGACCAAGGCTGTATTCCCTACCTGGAGTAGGCAATCCATCAGTTTCCAGATTGGAACATTGCAGTAGTCCAATCTAGAAGAGATAAACGCATGGATCAGGGTCCCAGCATCAGCCATAGACAGGATGTGATGAATCTTCACTATATTTTGCAGGTGGAAGAAAGCAGTCTTCAGAATATTTTTAATGTGGAGGCCAAAGGACAATGTAGGATCAAAAATTACCCCAAGGTTCCTGACTTTGTCAGTGTGATGTATGACACATGAGCCTAGGCTGAGCGTTAACTAGTTAAATTGATGCTGATGTCTCACTGGACCAAGAACCATCATTTCAGTCTTATCAGGTTTTAAAAGTAGGAAGTTTCAAGACAGCATATCCCTCTATGATTTTTATGGACATGTCGACGGAAACAGGCCACAGTCTCAACTTGTTGAATTTCCCTCCCTGGCAGATAAACTGCACTATCACCATAGTGGATTTTCTGCACTAGTTTCCCCGCTGAGCTAATGGATTCCACACCCACATTTGTCATAAGCCTTGCAGGATGTCTAATCACCTGCTGTGTGGCCTGCTATCACCTGCTCCGTGGCCTGCTAACACAATTTCAAAAAAGATTTGCGCAGTTCTGCTATTTCTGTTTAATAATTTCTTTTTTTAACACTCATGACCATAGGTGAGTGCAGGAACGAAGATTGACCAGTAGATTGAGAGCTTTGCCCTTTGGGTCAGCTCCCTTTTCTTCACAACAGTACGGTAGATGCAATACTGCCCCTGCTGCACCGATTCTCCGGCCAATCTCACGCTCCATCGTCCCTTACACGAGAACAAGACTCCAAAGTACTTGAACTCCTTCACTTGGAGCAAGGCCATATTTCCTACCCGGAGTAGGTAATCCATCAGTTTTCAGATCAATTGCTGCAGGAAGTCTTGATCGCAAACCCTGTCACTGCAAAAATGATTTTATTTTTAAATAGTTTTATTTTTGCCGCAGGGATTGGGGGTCACAACAGTCAGTGAGGTGCGGAGGTGATCAGACCAGCTCTCGCTTCTGGTGTCAAGCGCCCAGCCCTGCTGGTTGTGTCCCGCTCCAGGGACAGTGTCAGGTGAGGACTTTGACTGGGATGGTCCACCTGCCAAACTGAGTGTTGTAGTATAACCAGCAGGACCGCACTGATGTGTGCAATAAATTTTGTGGCACTACACCGTATAACATTGACACTATTGAAAATTTAAACAATAAGAAATTCTCCAAAGTTTTTCACAATGACATTTTTCCAAACTGAGTACTGAAGTATAAACAACAGGAGACCACTGATGTGTGCCATGAATTTGGTGACACCATACCTGAATTTATTGGATATTTTTCTTGTGTCATTTTTGCCCTTTGTAGACAGTCTCTACGCTTCTGTTTTTCCGCCGTCAACTCGTTCAGGTTAATGTTATTTTTTCCAGCTCAGAGGATGGCTCATCTGGATAAAAATAAGGTTGTAGGTCAATGTCTACCTTTCCTGAGATTAGAAATTAGTGTTGTTTGTTTTTCTACAATGTTTCTCTTAAGATTATTGAGCCATTTACCGGAGGGGGAGGTTTCTGTCCTCTCCGAGTTTGACAGGTGGTCTGTCCAAGACTAAGTCCTCCCCTGACACTGTCCCCGGAGAGGGACATGCCCAGCAGGGCTGGGCACTTGACTCCAGGAGTGAGAGCTGCTGGGATCACCTCCGCACCTCGCTGGCTGCTGTGACCCCCAACCCCAGTGCCAAAAATAAAACAATTAACAAAAAAAAGTCATTGTTGCAGTGATAGGGTTTGTGATCAAGACCTCCTGCAGTAATTGATCCGTAAACTGAAATTCATAAACTACTTAAACTGAAAAAATACATATATATCATGAATGATATTCACGTTTTGCGAGACCCTCGGTCACATTTTGTGAGGCCCGTGTTTACGTTTTGGGAGATATTTTTTTCAGTATTCACATTTTGCAATTAAACGGTCAGTGGATAATTCACGATTTGCAGCTGATTCACGTTTTGGGGGTTAACAAGGGACTTCCTAACATCTGAAGGGAATTTAACAAGAAGATAATTAAATGGTTTTTGGAAGAAGAGTATTTTTTCCCCCAAATTCCCAAATTAAGCCCCCGACAACATAGCTCCTAGGATCATCCAGGTATGCAAACTCCCCCACTACGATAAGGTGGCAGTTATAGGGGGAGTACTCGGGAGTGTGCTCCCTGGTCATCCCCCTCCCCTCAGCTTCTCCAGCTCTGACGTTAACTGTGGACAGTGGACTGCTCAGGGCTGAGCCCCTCTCCCTTCCAGGATTGTCGGACAAGGCCGTTGATGGCGACTAATAGGCTGCCTCCGGAGTGTTCTGATAAACTGGACTTTCAAATCTCGGTTGTCATCCTGCGTCTTGTTTGTCTGTGTGATTATTGTTTTTCTGTGCTGATGGGGTTTTTTTCCTCATTGCTGCTGTGTAACGCAGTGGCTATGAGGGTTTTTTCTCTTCCTTACCTCGTGTGTGCTTTGTATATGTGTTTATGTACCGGGCCGGCCTATGTGTGTTGTGTGTTATGTGTGTGTCGTTTGTTATGGGTCGGTCTTGGTTTGCTTAGCCCTGCTGTTGACCAAGGCAGGGATGTACATCTGGAGCTGGTCCCCGGGCACCTAATGGCGACTTCTGCTCCTAACTGGCAATTAGGATGGGTTAAATGCAGTAGACACATTTCATTGTGCAGGGAACATGTTCCTTTGTGCATATGACAATAAAATTCTTTTGAATCCTTTTGAATCCTTGAATCCTTAAAGTCAGAATAATCAAATAAAAGCTAACACACTTCTTGCTCTTTGCATTTTTACATGGCGTGATTTTGATCTGATTGTTCAGTCTGATTGCTCAATCATATTACTTTTGGTCCATGTAACCGCAGCTATATGTAGAAGAAACCCAAACAGATGAAAGTGTTCACATGTCTCACAAAGGAACTGTGGCCCAATGATGATGTTCAGGTCTGAGGTGTCTGCAGTGAATTCTCTCACATTCTCACATTTTCCTGCAGCTGAGAGCACAAGCACACTCACACACACATGAACTGATGCACACTACCATCATTTCCACTACCAGGTCAGGCTTAATTGAAAAGCATCTTTTTAAGAATGTTAAGAAGTGCCCTGTTAGCCTGGAGAGAGGATAAAAGCTGTTACATTATTCAAGGCACTTGGCCTTTCAAATGGAACACTTGAGTTCCGTTTTATGCAGTGTTGATTTCCTCCCTCCATGATTTGCATTTGTATTTGTCCTTATTTTCTGGCTTTTCTGATGTCCAAAAGGCTCACAGATTATTTATTTATTTACTGTTACTGTTACCCTTACTGTTGTCTTCTCAACAAAATGTTCTTTTACCTAACATCTGTCTTAAAATGGCTCCAACTATGTTTGTAAAATACGGTGCATCCGAAAAGTATTCACAGCACTTCACTTTTTCCACATTTTGTTATGTTACAGCCTTGTTCCGAAATGGATTAAATTAATTTTTCCCTCAAAATTGTACTCACAACACCCCATGATGACAAAATGAAAGTTTTTTTTTTTTTTTTTTTGCAAATTTAATTAAATATTAAAAAAAGAAATCACGTGTACATAAGTATTCACATCCTTTGCTCAATACTTTGTTGATGCACCTTTGGTAGCAATTACAGCCTCAAGTCTGCTTACATGTCATTGGTGCACCTATCCTTGGGCATTTTTGCCTATTCCTTTTCACAGCACCTCTCAAGCTCCATCAGGCTGGATGGAGAGCGTCGGTGCACAGCCATTTTCAGAACTTCAATCTTCAATCAGATTCAGGTCTGGGCTCTGGCCGGGCCACTCAAGAATATTCTCAGATGTCCTGAAGTCACACCTTTTGATATCTTGGCTGTATGCTTAAGCCCCTTTCACACCAGGCCCACTTCGAGTTGCATCGTGTGGCGTCATGACGACGCCACGTGGAAGCAACTCAGTGCCGAGATGATGGAGCTCAATACCACAACAGCGTGAGGGACACAAAGGACGAAGCCAATCGGATGCCAAAAATTAAACGTTTAATTTTTTTTTTTTTTGCGTCCTGTGCTCGACGCAGAAATTAAGTGGTTTCAACGCAAGTCAGGGCAACGCTACGGTACTCAACGTTACTGGAAGCCACACCCTCACAACACAACGTTAACCGATGCCAGTTTCTGATTTCTGCTGTGTTCCTTTGTTCCCGAAGTATAAATTAGGCAGGATTGTTTTTATACCATGTACACAATCCAGTGAAACTACACGCTCAAAGAGACAGAAAAAAAAATGCTTTTTGCAGCCTGACAGCTGCTGCTGCAACTCCTTGCTCTTAAATTCTCTCACAACTATGTTTAAATAAAGTCCATAAAAGTCCTGCTCATAGACTGATTGCCAGAAACAGGACATGTCCACATCCAGTAAAAAGTCCGGACATCTCCAGTCCACTCATGGACAATTCATTCGCATGCGCACATGTGAACAATTAAAAGAAAAAAAACTGTCTGGTTGCTGCAGTTCCTTGTTCTCTCCTCAAACTCTCTCATCACCATGTTAAATAAAGGACAAAAAAGGACATAAGTCCTGCTCACAGACTGATTGCCAGAGACAGGACATGTCCACATCAAGTATAACTCCAGACATCTCCCCATTTACACATGGATGGTTTGTTCGCACGTGCACGCAGCTCGCAGGCAAAGGAGGAATGATAAACTATAACATAACTCAGAGTGCAGACCTGCAGCTCAGCACAAGAACAAATAGAAACTAGAAGAGAAATCAGAGTGCACAGTGTGACTGTAGCCAAACTGTGCACTCTGATTTCTCTGTACAGAGGACCTGCAGGCTGCGTCCTCACTTCCTCTCTGCCCCCTGCTGTGCACACCTGACGCAGATATTCCTGCATCGTCATGGTGCCACACGAAGCAAGTCGAAGCAGGCCTGGTGTGAAAGGGGCTTTAGGGTCATTGTTCTGCTTAAAGGTGAACAGTTGCCTCAGTCTGTGGTCAAGAGTGCTCTGGAGCAGGTTTTTTATCCAGGATGTCTCTGTACATTGCTGCATTCATATTTCCCTCAATCCTGACTAGTCTCCCAGTTCCTGCTGCTGAAAAACATTTGCACAGCCACCACCATGCTTCACTGGAGGGATTGTGTCTGGTTTCCTCAAAACATGATGACTGGCATTCATGCCAAAGAGTTCAATCGTTGTCTCATCAGACAAGAGAATTTTGTTTTTCATGGTCTGATAGTCCTTCAGATGGCTTTTGGCAAGCTCCAGGTGGGCTGCCATATGCCTTTTACTAAGGAGTGGCTTTCGTCTGACCACTCTACCATACAAGCCTGATTGGTGGATTTTTGCAGAGATGGTTGTCCTTCTGGAAAGTTCTCAGAATCAAAATCAGAATCCTTTTATTGTCATTTTACAGTGTACGCAGTACAAAGTATAACGGGATTAAAAAAGTAGCAGCTTTCTTTTCAGTGCGGTGGTTGATGATAAATAAATGATAGAGCTGAAATAAAATAGAATAGAATAATAAAAATGAAGGAAAGCAAAAAACTGTACACAATATACAAATACGAGGAATGTTCAAAGATATACGAGGGCTGTCAATAAAGTATAGGTCCTTTTTATTTTTTTCAAAAACTATATGGATTTCATTCATATGTTTTTACGTCAGACATGCTTGAACCCTCGTGCGCATGCGTGAGTTTTTCCACGCCTGTCGGTGACGTCATTCGCCTGTGAGCACTCCTTGTGGGAGGAGTCGTCCAGTCCCTCGTCGGAATTCCTTTGTCTGAGAAGTTGATGAGAGACTGGCGCTTTGTTTGATCAAAATTTTTTCTAAACCTGTGAGGCACATCGAAGTGGACACGGTTCGAAAAATTAAGCTGGTTTTCGGTGAAAATTTTAACGGCTTATGAGAGATTTTGAGGTGATACTGTCGCTTTAAGGACTTCCCACGATGCGGGACGTTGCGCAGCAGTCCCAGGCGCAGTCGTCAGCCTGCTTCAAGCTGAAAACCTCCACATTTCAGGCTCTATTGATCCAGGACGTCGTGAGAGAACAGAGAAGTTTCAGAAGAAGTCGGTTTCAGCATTTTATCCGGATATTCCACTGTTAAAGGAGATTTTTTTAATGAAAGACGTGCGGACGGGTCCGCGCGTCGGGACGCAGCCGGCGCGGTGCGGCGGCACAGGAAAAACACCTCCGTGTTGATAACCATTTGTAAAATCCAGGCGGCTTTTGATGGCTTTCAGTGGAGTGAGTATATGAGAAATTGTTTAACAGCTGGACATGTTCCAACTTGGCTGCGAGCCGACACTGCAATCCGCCCGCATGTCTTTCATTAAAAAAAATCTCCTTTAACAGTGGAATATCCGGATAAAATGCTGAAACCGACTTCTTCTGAAACTTCTCTGTTCTCTCACGACGTCCTGGATCAATAGAGCCTGAAATGTGGAGGGTTTCAGCTTGAAACAGGCTGACAATGGCGCCTGGGACCGCTGCGCGACGTCCCGCACCGTGGGAAGTCCTTAAAGTGACAGTATCACCTCAAAATCTCTCATCAGCCGTTAAAATTTTCACCGAAAACCAGCTTAATTTTTCGAACCATGTCCACTTCGATGTGCCTCACAGGTTTAGAAAAAATTTTGATCAAACAAAGCACCAGTCTTTCATCAACTTCTCAGACAAAGGAATTCCGATGAGGGGCTGGACGACTCCTCCCACAAGGAGTGCTCACAGGCGAATGACGTCACCGACAGGCGTGGAAAAACTCACGCATGCGCACGAGTGTTCAAGCATGTCTGACGTAAAAACATATGAATGAAATCCATATAGTTTTTGAAAAAAATAAAAAGGACCTATACTTTATTGACAGACCTCGTATGACAATAATTACAAATATAAAGAAGAGTTCCATAGGAGAGGAACATTATATTGCACATGAGGGAAAAAAAATTCAATTCAATTTCAATTTAATTTCCTTTATATAGCACCAAATCACAACAGATTTGCCTCAAGGCGCTTCACACAAGTCAGGTCTAACCTTACTAACCCCCAGAGCAGCAGTGGTAAGGAAAAACTCCCTCTGAGGAAGAAACCTCAAGCAGACCAGACTCAAAGGGGTGACCCTCTGCTTGGGCCATGCTACAGACATAAATTACAGAACAATTCACAGAACAATTCACAAAATGAATATACAGGAAATGCTGTTGGTGCCGGTGATAACCAGTGACAAAAAGCAACCCTGGCTGAAGCCAATGTGCACTGGAAACAGGTTTGACTTACTACCGACAATGCGAACCAAGCTACTACTGCAGTCGTACAGGGACCGGATAGTCCTTAGCAAAGGACCCCGTACTCCCGGAGCACTCCCCACAGGGTGCCCCGAGGGACATGGTCGAACGCCTTCTCCAGATCCACAAAGCACATGTGGACTGGTTGGGCGAACTCCCATGAATCCTCGAGCACCTGATGGAGGGTGTAGAGCTGGTCCAGTGTGCCACGACCAGGATGAAAACCACACTGCTCCTCCTGAATCAGAGGTTTGACTATCGGTTGAATTCTCCTCTCCAGTACACTGGAATAGACCTTACCGGGGAGTCTGAGGAGTGTGATCCCCCTATAGTTGGAAGAAACCCTCCGATCCCGCTTCTTAAACAGAGGGACAACCACTCCGGTCTGCCAATCCAGAGGCACTGTCCCTGACCGCCACGCGATGTTGCAGAGGTGTGTCAACCAAGACAATCCCACAACATCCAGAGACTTAAGGTACTCAGGACGGATTTCATCCACCCCAGGAGCCGGCCACCGAGGAGCTTACTGACCACCTTGTTGACTTTGGCCTGGGTGATGGATGATTCCGCCTCTGAGTCCCCAGTCTCTGCTTCCTCTTTGGAAGACTTGACGATGGGATTGAGGAGATCCTCGAAGTATTCCTTCCAAAACCTGACAACATCCCCAGTCAGGGTCAACAGCTCCCCACCTGCACCGTAGACAGTGCCGGTGGAGAGCTGCTTACGCCTCCTGTGGCGTCGAACGGTGTGCCAGAATTTCTTTGAGGCCGACCAATAGTCCTCCTACATGGCCTCCCCGAACTCCTCCCAGACCCGAGTTTTTGCCTCTGCGACCGCATGAGCTATAGCACGCTTGGCTTGCCGGTACCTGTCAGCTGCCTCCGGGGTCCCACTTACCAACAAAGACAAGTAGGACTCCTTCTTCAGCTTGATGGCATCCCTTACTTCCGGTGTCTACCACCGGGTTCGGGGATTGCCGCCGTGACAGGCACCAGAGACCTTGCGACCACAGCTATGAGTGGCCGCATAAACAATGGAGGTGAATAACATGGTCCTCCATGTCTCCAACCTCCCCCGGGATCTGAGAAAAGCTCTCCCGGAGGTGGGAGTTGAAGACCTCACTGACACAGGGTTCCGCCAGTCATTCCGAGCAGACCCTCATAATACATTTGGGCCTGCCAGATCTGACCGGCTTCCTCCCCTCGAGCGGATCCAACTCACCACCAGGTGGTGATCGGTCGACAGCTCAGCCCCTCTCTTCACCTGAGTGTGCGAGACACGTGGCTGAAGATCAGATGATACAACTACAAAGTCGATCATCGACCTCCAACTAAGGGTGTCCTGGTGCCATGTGCACTTATGGACATGCTTGTGCTCGGACATGGTGTTCGTGATAGACAAACTGTCACTAGCACAGAAGTCCAACAACTGAACACCACTCAGGTTCAGATCAGGGAGGCCTTGCTTCCCAATCACCCCCCTCCAGGTATCACTGTCGCCGCCCATGTGTGCAATGAAATCCCCCAGGAGAACAATGGAGTTCCCAGTCGGAGCACTATCTAGTACCCCTCCCAGGGACTCCAAGAAGGTCAGATACTCTGCACTACCGCTAAGCTCGTAGGCCGAGACATCAGTGAGAGACCTGTTCCCGACCCGAAGGCATCGGGACGCGACCCTTTCGTTCACCGGGGTGAACTCCAACACATGGTGACTGAGCTGGGGAGCAAAAAGCAATGCTACCCCAGCTCTCCGCCTCTCCCTGTGGTCAATGCCAGAAAAGTGGCGCGTCCAGCCCCTCTCCAGGAGTTGGGCACCAGAGCCCAAGCTGTGCATGGAGGTGACCCCGACTATCTCTAGTCGGTATCTCTCAACCTCCCGCACAAGCGCATGCTCCTTCCCCCCCAATGAGGTTACAGTCCACGTCCCAACAGCCAGGGGCTGTGATCGCGGACCGGGCCGCCGGGCCACCCGCCCTCGACTGCAACCAAATCCTTTGTCACCGGTTCTGTTCATTACCTTTATGGACAGAATTTCTAGGCGCAGCCAGGGTGTAGAGGGGGTCCAGTTTGGGAACCACAGAATCTCATCTCTGCTGTTTGCGGACGATGTGGTTCTGTTGGCTTCATCAAATCAGGACCTTCAGCGTGCACTGGGGCAGTTTGCAACCAAGTGTGAAGCGTCCGGGATGAAAATCAGCACCTCCAAATCCGAGGCCATGGTTCTCAACCGGAAAAAAGGTGCCTTGCCCTCTTCAGGTCAGTGGAGTGTCTTTGCCTCAAGTGGAGGAGTTTAAGTATCTCGGGGTCTTGTTCACGACTGAGGGACGGATGGAGCGTGAGATCAACAGACGGATCGGTGCAATGTCTGCAGTGATGCGGTCACTGTATCGGACTGTCGTGGTGAAGAGAGAGCTGAGCAGAGGGGCAAAGCTCTCGATTTACCGATCGATCTATGTTCCAACCCTCACCTATGATCATGAGATTTGGCTCATGACCGAAAGAACGACATCCTGAGTACAAACAGCCGAGATGAGTTTCCTCTGCAGGGTGGCTGGGCACTCCCTTAGAGATAAGGTTTGGAGCTCGGTCGCTCAGGAGGAGCTCGGAGTCGAGCCGCTGCTCCTCCACGTCAAAAGGAGCCAGCTGAGGTGGCTCGGGCATATTTTCCGGATGCCCCTTGGACGCCTTGCTGGAGAGGTGTTCCGGGCACGTCCCATTGGGATAAGGCCCAGGGGAAGACCCAGGACACACTGGAGGGACTACGTCTCTCGGCTGGTTTTGGAATACCTCGGGGTTCCCCCGGAGGAGCTGGGGGAGGTGTGTGTGGATCGGGAGGTCTGGGCAGCTTTGCTTGAGCTGCTGCCTCCGTGACCCAACTCTAGATAAAGCGGAAGAAAATGGATGGATGGATGGATGCCGTTGGTGAACAGGACAGGAGGGTCACCAAAAAAAATTCAACTCCCATCTCTGGATGGAGCTGCACCTTAAACAGACAGAAAAAAAACAGAATCAGGCATCAGAAAGACAAGAAATACTGTATAATTTGCCAGCATTAAACAACAAGAAAAACAGAAGAAATACTAAGGTAATCGCCGGCCACTAGTCCTAAGCTTCACTAAAAGACCCACAATTTATTTAAAGTTGAGGCCGCGGCACATTCCATTTCCTAATAAAATGAATTAAAAGAGTAAAAAGTGTAAAACAAAACTATACCAATATGCTAGCCATACGAAAGGGAAAATAAGTGCGTCTTAAGTCTGGACTTAAAAGTCTCCACAGAATCTGACTGTTTTATTGATACAGGGAGATCATTCCACAGAGCAGGTGCATGATAAGAGAAAGCTCTATGACCTGCAGACTTCTTATTCACCCTAGGGACACAAAGTAGTCCTGCACCCTGAGAACGCAAAGCCCGGGCCAGTACGTAAGGTTTAATTAGGTCAGCTAGGGAGGGAGGTGCCAGTCTGTGAACAATTTTATAGACTAGTAGCAGAACCTTAAAATCTGATATCACTGGGACAGGAAGAAAGTGAAGAGATGCCCAAATGGGTGTAATGTGATCAAACCTTCTGCTTTGTGTCAAAAGTCTGGCTGCAGCATTTTGAACCAATTGGAGAGCCCTAATTCTAGACTGCAGTAAACCAGAAAATAGAACATTGCAGTAGTCCAGTCTATAAGAGATAAACGCATGGATCAGGGTCTCAGTATCAGCCATAGACAGGATGGGATGAATCTTTGCTGTATTTCGCAGGTTGAAGAAAGCAGTCCTCATAATATTTCTAATGTGGAGGTCAAAGGACAATGTAGGATCAAAAATTACCCCAAGATTCCTCACTTTGTCACCGTGTTGTATGACACACGAGCTAGGCTAAGCGTTAGCTGTCAAATTGATGCTGATGTCTCACTGGACCAACAACCATAATTTCAGTCTTATCAGGTTTTAAAAGTAGGAAGTTTCTTGACAGCATATCCCTCTATGATTTTTATGGACATGTCTACGGAAGCAGGCCACAGTCTCAACTTGTTGAATTTCCCTCAATGGCAGATAAACTGCTCTATCACCATAGTGGATTTTCTGCACTAATTTCCCCGCTAAGCTAATGGATTCCACACACACTTTTGTCATAAGCCTTGCAGGATTTCTAATCACCTGCTCCGTGGCCTGCTATCACCTGTTCCGTGGCCTGCTAACACAATTTCAAAAAAAATTGCACAGTTCTGCTATTTCTGCTTTATAAATTCCTTTTTGGTGGCATTTAGGGCAATAACGGCTCTTGGGTAAAAGCTTTTCCTCAGTCTGTCTGTCCATGCTTTTATTGCCCCATAACGCCTCCCTGAGGGTAAAGCCTGGGTCCCACCGAATAATGAAGGATGAATAATGAGCCACGCAGCATGTTTTCTTTACTATGAGAGGGTTTCTTCAACTATCATGGGAGAATGGTGGCTCTGAGTGGCTCTTAGAGGCATTATCGTCAGTTAACGAGGCTCCTCTCTGAGCGTGGCGCTAATTTTAAGAAGTTCAAAATTTAGCTACAATGTGGGGCAATTTGTGTACGAGGTTTGAGAGGCATGTGCGTGGTGCTTAAGAGGCTGCTAAAAGCCCATTATCCGTGTGCCTGGCAACTACGCAGGACCTGAGAGGCTATTTTTGGAGCAGCTGCCCTCTTGCGCACACAATTCCACCTGCTCTGTGCGCTGGACGCTGTATATAAAATAATTATTTTGTAGCAGATTAATCATTTTCTGCCAAATCTTGGATGCTGAAAACACCTGTAATCACTTCTGGAATCATAGAGGACTGTTTCATCTGGAAGCTTTTTTCTTCTCTTTCCTGCTCCATGTGGAATCTATTTTGAACAGCTTAAGGTAACTATTTTTAATGCTTTTATAGCTTGATAAAACAGTTCCTAGCTGTAAAACTATGTCTATACTTAATATCTTGTTAATGGATCACATGAGCTCCGCTGTGTGTGCGCACTGAGACAGTGACTCATCACACTCCAAACGAGCATTTA
Source organism: Thalassophryne amazonica (assembly GCF_902500255.1). Taxonomy (NCBI): domain Eukaryota; kingdom Metazoa; phylum Chordata; class Actinopteri; order Batrachoidiformes; family Batrachoididae; genus Thalassophryne; species Thalassophryne amazonica. The sequence goes on from NC_047105.1 coordinate 19,988,510, forward strand.
GGCAGAGCGCCAGCTCACAAAAGAGAGATTTTTCAGTCAATATTGGACAAACACAAAGTTAAAATTTGGATGACTGTGTGAAAGTGGATGTGTGTTTAAAGCTGCAGAAGAACCCTGTGGGGGGGGGGTGCTGTCGGGGCTGCGTTCCGCTCCCCTTTTGGTTTGCTGTGCTGCCCGGTGGCTGCGGGGGCTGCCTTTCCTGGCCCTCGTGTCCTTCTGCTGCCCCTTTTTGCCTGGCTCCCCCGGGGCCCTGCGTCCTGGACCCACTTCCGTCGTCGCTTGTGGCTGGCCGCTTGGCTTCTGACGTGCCGGAGTGGTCCGTGTCATATGGTAAGGTTCTGTACTCTTGTCTTGGCCCAACACACCAGCCACAGTAGTGATCAGATATTTAGCTGTGATCTGGGTCTCTGTGTGTGGATGGTCGCGTGTTTGTGGCCGTCACCACCAATCGGGTTTTGATCCATGTAATTAAAGTGGCCACCTCATTCTGTATGCAGAATGGCCCCATGCACAAAAGAGGGATTTTGCAGAAATAAACGGATGAACACAAAGTTAAACGTGGGATCACAGTGTAAAAATGATTGTGTTTAAAGCCAGGGAAAAAAAAAAGCCAGCAAGCCACGGATGGAAAGGAAGCCAGTGAGAAGGAGCACAGAGGCGGCTGTCCATGAATGGACAGCAGCACATGCACAAAAGAGCAATTTTGCAGAAATAAATGGACAAACATAAAGTTAAAAGTGGGGTCTACAGTGTGTGTGTTTAAAGCCGCAGAAGAAATAAAGCCAGCAAGCCGCGGAGCCAGCGAGGAGCACAGAGGTGGCTGTCCAGGAACCCTTTGATCGGTTCTAGCTGGTCTGGTGCATTACAGGTGGACGGCAGCCTGGCGCACAACCACGGGTCTGTAGTGGAGTGTCTATTTTTGGACTGCATTTAAAAAAATGTGACATCTTTAAATTCTGCTGTGAATTGAAAACCCACACTTTAAAGGGACCAGGTGTGGGAGGGCTGGAGGTTTGGACCAAACCCATGCCTAAATGTGTGCCAACATGGCGCTATCAGGATCCTACATGGCTTAGCATGGCTGATGCGAGCCATTCGAGGCTCTAATGGCAGGTTGGTTGTGGCTCACACGAGGCTGCTACGTGGCACATGCAGGGTACAGAGAGGTACATAGAGGCACCTTCATAGCGGATATGTGATAGATAAAAACATGGGTCAGTCTTCGAATAATCGCTGACACACCCATGCGTGACTCATTATTCATAGCTTATTATTCAGTGGGACCCAGGCTTAACAATCTGAAATGGTGGTGTCCGGGGTGGGAGGAGTCTCTGCTGATGTTGTGAGCTCTCCTAAGGCAGCGGGAGTTGTAGATGTCTTCCAGAGAAAGGAGGAGCAGCCGATCAGTTTCTGGGCCATGCTAATGACTCTCTGGAGTGCCTTCCTCTCCACAGCAGTGCAGCAGCACTGACTCAACCGAGCACCGGTAGAAGATTAGATTAGATTAGATTAGATTAGATTTATTGGTCCCCGTGGGGAAATTTGTCTTTGCTGACCGTACAATACATTGTACATAACAGACGAACAACGCAGTAGACACAACAGCACATCACAGGACAGAAAGCAACAATATCACAGTAGCACATCACAAGATACACAGCGCAGACTTCTACAGTAACGCTGACAGCAACAGTGACAAGCAACAGTACAATGGCAGACCGACTGGTCGGCGGGGCTTGGTGTTGAAGGCCGCTATAGCTGCAGGGATCAGGCTCCTCCCAAGGCGAGCCCTCCAAAACTTGATGCTTCTATATTTGCGCCCTGAAGGAAGTGGAGTGATGAATTGGTACAGTGAGTGAGTGGTGTCTTGTACTATGGAGTTTGCTATGCAAATAATGGACCTGTTGTTCTGTGAGGTTGGGTGTGGGGGGTCCGATAATTTTAGCAGCTGTGTTTGTGATGCGTGTGAGTTTGACCTGGTATGTGACAGAAAGCATGGTAAAGAAACACGAGGAACAGTACAGAATGATGGGTTGAATTATGTTTTGATAAAGTAACAACAGCAGGTGGGGTGCAACGTGTAGTCCTTTGAGTTTGCGGATAGCTGACAGTCTTTGTTGGCTTCTTTTTTGAATGTTCGTGATGTGCTGATCAAAGGTGAGTTTATTGTCCAGAGTTATTCCTAAGTATTTGAAAGTGTCCACTGCCTCAACTGTTTGTGTGTTTATGATGGTGGGGAGCTGGGGTGAAGGGGGGCTGACCAGAAGTTGCTTTGTTTTATTGACATTTATTTGAAGATGGTTGTCCATGCACCATTTGGTTGCTCCCTTGATGACTCTCCTGATGACGTGAATGACTCATTACCATGAACAAAAGACTGAAACTCCTTTGACCTGAGTACCCCATTGTAAACAGGGGATAAAGCGTGTCTCAGACCCCCTCCCCGGTTAAGGCTGGGTTTCAAACGTTTCACAAAGAATGCCTCCTTGACCCCTCTCTCAAACCATTTCTTCTCTCTGGCTAATATTTTAACTTCCTTGTCCTCAAACATGTGGTTAGTGTCTTTAAGGTGGAGATGAACTGCAGACTGAGGTCCACTGGCGCCCTCTCTGCGGTGCTGGTATAGTCTTTTGTGTAAAGGTTGCTTAGTCTCACCTATGTAGTATAGAATACACTACATTGCTCTGTTTGTAACTAGGGATCATGTCCTTAGGGTGAACTAATTTCTGTCTCAAGGTGTTAATCGGTTTAAAGTAAACTGGGATTTTGTGCTGTCTGAAGATCCTCTGTAGTTTTTCCCCTACTCCTGCTAAATAAGGGAGATACACTCCTCTTCTTCTTGTCTCCTGTCTATCTGGTCTCTTTATTCTCTGGGACATTCTTCTTCTTACTTATAAGGTTTTGAATAATCAGGTCCCATCTTATCTTAGGGACCTCATAGTACCATATTACCCCATTAGAGCGCTTCGTTCTCAGACTGCGGGCTTACTTGTAGTTCCTAGGGTTTGTAAGAGTAGAATGGGAGGCAGAGCCTTCAGCTTTCAGGCTCCTCTCCTGTGGAACCAGCTCCCAATTCAGATCAGGGAGACAGATACCCTCTCTACTTTTAAGATTAGGCTTAAAACTTTCCTTTTCGCTAAGGCTTATAGTTAGGGCTGGATCGGGTGACCCTGGACCATCCCTTGGGTATGCTGCTTTAGATGTAGATTGTGGGGGGGTTCCCATGATGCACTGTTTCTTTCTCTTTTTGCTCCGTATGCATCACTCTGCATTTAATCATTAGTGATCGATCTCTGCCCCCCTTCACGGCATGTCTTTTTCCTGGTTTTTTCCCTCAGCCCCAACCAGTCTCAGCAGAAGACTGCCCCTCCCTGAGCCTGGTTCTGCTGGAGGTTTCTTCCTGTTAAAAGGGAGTTTTTCCTTCCCACTGTTGCCAAGTGCTTGCTCATAGGGGGTTGTTTTGACCGTTGGGGTTTTTCATAATTATTGTATGGCCTTGCCTTACAATATGAGGCGCCTTGGGGCAACTGTTTGTTGTGATTTGGCGCTATATAAGAAAAAAGTTGATTGATTGATGGGACGTCTGCACTTTGTCCAGGGACCATCGTGGGTACCCACATACTGTGAGGGCTTTCCGGACACGTTGTTGTTCTTTAGCCCTTCCCTCTGCAGTTGTGGGCACCTGTAGGGCTCTGTGTTGAAGCGTCCTGATCACCCCGAGCTTGTGGTGGGGGGGGGGGGGGGGGTGGTTTGAGCCAAAGAGCAGATATTGGTCAGTGTGAGTTGGTTTTCTGTAAACCCCTGTCTGGAGCTGCCTGTTCTCTCCAATCGTAACATCACAGCCAAGAAGGCTAAATGGTTGTTTCTGGCATCCTCACATGTGAACTTGATGTTGGCGTCCACCGAGTTGATGTGTTCTGTAAAGTCTTCAACTTCCTGTTGCTTGATTTTAACCCATGTGTCATCAACATATAACCAGTGACTGGGAGAGATGCCCGTGAAAGACGTCAAGGCTGTCTTCTCCACTCGCTCCATGTACAGATTGGCCACAATGGGTGATACCGGAGACCCCAACGCACAACCATGAATCTGCCTGTAGTAATTCCCCCTAAACAGGAAATATGTGGTGTTGAGACAGATCTCCAAGAGTTGGCAGATGTGATCTGGTGTGAGTTTGGTCCTTTCAAGTAGAGACACATCCTCCAGCAGTCTCTGCCTCACAGCTGAGACGGCCTCAGTGGTGGGGATGCAGGTGAACAACGATGTCACATCAAATGACACCATAGTTTCATCTGCCTCCAGCTGTAGGTCCTTGATCTTGTTCACAAAATCTTGTGTGTTCTCCACATGGTGGTCTGAGTTACCCACTAGAGGAGCCAAAATCCACTTGAGGTGCCAAATTGTACGTGATGGAATCTGTGCTATATACAATAAGCCTGAGTGGCACGTCCTGTTTGTGGACTTTGGGCAGTCCATAGATGCACGGAGTGGCGTCCCCAGGGTACAGTCTGTAGTATGTCTGCCTGTCGATGAGTCCCTCTTTCTCCAGGTTTTGGAGGTAGCTAATGATTTTCTTCTTATAGCCACTCGTGGGGTCTCTCTTCAGACGTTCGTATGTATTGGAGTCACTGAGCAAGTTGTTGATCTTGGCCTCGTAGTCCAATGTGTTCAGGACCACCGTGCATCTGCCTTTATCCGCTGGCAGGATAAGGATGCTTTGGTCCTTCTGCAGTGCTGACAAAGCTTTCCGTTCTTCTCCTGTGATGTTGGACGGAGGAGGCTTAGCACTGTTCATCACTGCTGTGACTCTTAGTCGGAGGTTCCCAGCTTCCGACTCTGACAAACTGTTATGTTTAATGGCTGACTCTACTGCAGTGATGTAATCTACTGTCGGTATATGTTTAGGGGTCACTGAGAAATTTAGTCCTTTAGCGAGCACATCCTTTTCTTTCTGTGTAAGAACCCTGTTGGAGAGATTCTTTACCCAATTTTCCCTGTTGTCACTAATTTGTCTGGGTGTATCTTTAAAAATACTCCCACTGAAATTACGCCTTTTCTGCATTAAAAGGTTGTGAAACTTCCTGATTTGCCACTCTTTACTTTTTAAATGCTCAGCCATTTGAATTTTAACTATGAACTTTGTGATCTTATTATGGGCCTCTTCCCCCACTAAAGTTTCTAACATTTTGTGCAGACTATCCAGATTATTTTGGAGGTCTAATATTTTAAAATGAAGACCCAAAATCCTCCTAAGGTAACTGTGCTGGATCTTTTCTGCTGTGTGACCTGCTTCTAGTGCCTTTTGCTTCATGCATTTGGGAATAACATTGTTTTGTTTGCATCTCAGGTTAAATCTTAAGTGGTGTCTAAAGTTAGCTATCTTTTTAGCAGTCTTTTCCAGCTTACGTACCAGTGCCAGGGCCTCATGCCCACAGTTGGTCGCAATGTTTCTGTGTAGGCTCTCAGTTGTCCAGGTGGTTTCCATAGTAGAGAAGCTTGAATCTTCGACTGGACTGGGTTGCTTGACGCGAGGACGTTTCGCTTCAAGCATCCTGATCACCCCGAGCTTGTGTTCAAGGGGTGGTTTGAGCCAAAGAGCAGATATTGGTCAGTGTGAGTTCTTTGTGAAATGTTTGAAACCCAGGGGGTCTGAGACACGCTTTATCCCCTGTTTACAATGGGGTACTCAGGTCAAAGGAGTTTCAGTCTTTTGTTCATGGTAATGAGTCTGTTGTGTGGGCCGCTGAAGAGGAGGTACTGCTGGCCCACCACCACTAGAGGGCGCCCTCCCTGGAGTGCGGGCTCCAGGCACCGGAGGGCGCTGCCGCCTTACAGGAGCTGCCAGGATGACAGCTGTCACCCATCACTGGAGACAGCTGATCCCAATCAACAAGGAGGTATATCAGCAGGACGGCATCTCCACCTCATTTGCCGAGATATCGCCTTACCAAAGAGGTAACAATCTCAGCCTACACATACGTGTGACTTTAATTGTATTCTTGTTGATTATCTGTAGGACAGCTGACTACCAGACAGCATTTGGATAAGTACTCACCTTCCTACACTTCTTGATTGTTGTTGACGAGAGGTGGAGGTGGACTCTCCACCCTCCGTGTTTCTGGGTGCAGCCGCATCCACACCTGACTGTTTCTGTTTCTTGCCAGCAGTACCGGATCCGACGAGCGGAGGCAGTGGCCACCTGGGAATTCGGGACTTGGCGGCTCCAGTATTCCCGGGGTTCGGTGGCAGAGGAAATCGGGTTGGTTCCGGTTCGACTTGGACAGACATCTCCTATCGTCGAGCCTGCCCACACGACACCATTGTAATTAAACTCAGTCTCAATATTGTAATCCGTTGTATTTGTTGTGCCTGTTTCACAACAGTAAAAACAGTGTTATTTGACTCCTCCATTGTCCGTTCATTTGCGCCCCCTGTTGTGGGTCCGTGTTCCTACACTTTCACAACAGAGTCATTCACGTCATCAGGAGAGTCATCAAGGGAGCAATCAAGAAAGGCATCCATCCCATCATTAGGAGGGACAGCTGCCCTGTCATTAGGATAGTGCTAACTAGAACACAATAGTTGCTAATCAGAGCTATTGTTTAGTCACTAGCCTATAGCAGTCTGCCTCTCAATAGGAGGGGTCTGGTTAGGTTTAAAACTCCAGCTTTTGTTGGCTTCTGTTCATTCGTCTCTACAAGAGTCAAACAGAAGTCAGACTTCCAGAGCAAGAATTTTAGCTGAGGAAGCTTCTGCGATTTGAAGCGAAACGTCCTCGCGTCAAGCAACCCAGTCCAGTCGAAGATTCAAGCTTCTCTATTACTGCTTGTAGTCTGTCTGTATGGAAGTTGTGGGTGAGGTGGATTATACGGTGGGGGGATGTTGAGATGATGAAGCTTCTGGATCAGCAGGTGTTTCTGTAGGGAGTTGAAGGTGGAGCTGAAGTCTACAAATAGTATCCTGGCAAAGTTGCCTGGAGAGTCCAGATGCTGGAGGAGTAGGTGCAGCAGGCAGGCCACAACATCCTCTGTACCTCTTTTTGCCTTATAGGCAAATTGGAGGGAGTCCAGGTGTGGGGTGACAAGTGGAAGAATGATGTTCAGCAGCAGTTTCTCCAGGCATTTCATGATTATGGATGTTGGGGCTATGGGGTGGTAATGATTAAGTTCAGTGGATCTAGGTTTTTTGGTACTGGGATTATAGTGGCAGTTTTCCATAGTGTGGGTATTGTGGCAGTCCGATAAGATTGGCAGAAAAGTGAGTGCAGAATTGGGGAGTGCTCCATGGCACAAGTCTTAAGCACCCTGGCTGGGTTGCCATCAGGCCGTGGGTCCTTGCCAGGCTTGCAGCGGCTCAGCTGCCGTCGTACCTCCTCCTCTGTGAAGGGGGCTAGTTCTTCAGGGTCTGGTGGTGGGAGGGTTCTCAGCAAGGCCTGACACTCAGATGAGAAGTCCTGGTTGTCAAAACCGGTGTAGAATGTGTTCAGGTCTTTGGTGAGGGTTTCTGAATCACTGACTGTACATGTGGATTTGGGTTCACATCCTGTCAGGGTTTTCACCTTCTGGAAAGCTTGCTTGGTGTTTATATTACTGAATTCCAATTCAAGTTTGTTTTTGTAGTCCAGTTTAGCTTTAAAAACCTCATTCCTTATGTTCCTGTTTTTTGCCTTAAGGCTGATCCAGTCCTTGTGCCTGAAGGATTTGTGTTTTTCTTTCAGGTTCTGTTTAATTTGTGGGGTGATCCATGGCTTAGAATTGGGATATACTTTTATTGTTTTAGTTGGGATAGTGGAGCTTCTGCAGAATTTGATGTAGTCTGTAATGACAGAAGCCTTGTCATTCAAATCTCCATCAAAAATATCCCAGCCGGTGCAGGCCAGGGAGTCTTGTAGCTGGGTAATGGCATCCTCCCACCATTGGGGTGGCGCTGCAGCATTGTGGTTTGTGGCATTTTAGCTCTTGTTTGTACAGCGGAAGCAAACAAATGACGTTATGGTCAGCAAGTCCAAGTGGTGGATATGAACGGGCATGGAAAGCATCAGTGATGTTCCCGTAGCACAAGTCCAAGATGTTTCCCCTTCTTGTTGGAATATCCACATATTGTTGGAGTGATGGTAACACACAGTCCAGTCTGCAGCTGTTGAAGTCCCCCAGAATGAACACTGGAGCACCCGGGATACTTGACTAACATAGCATTAGCATCCTCGGCTATTAGCTCTGCTGCTATGTTGATGTTAGCACTGGGGGTTACATAGATGCAGCTGACAACAACAGTGGGGAATTCCCGGGGGAGATAGAAGAGACGGAGAGACAGGGTCAGCAGCTCCAAGTTAGGTGTACACATTTTACTGTGCACTTTGATGTTATTACACCACCTGTTGTTGATGTAAAAGCAGACCCCACCGCCTCGCGTTTTCCTCGAGTGCCTCGTCCTATCGGACCTGATGATGTTGAAGTTGTCCAGGCTGACCTCGGAGTCGGGGACCGACTCTTCAAGCCAGGTCTCGGAAAGAGCAATGATACAGATGTCCCTGAAGGCCCTTTCAAATCGGCACCTTGCATGTAATAGATCCATCTTGTTATGGAGTGACCGAACATTGGACATGATGATGGTGGGGAGGGGGGTTTGAAGGGACGTCTACTCACCCGGCATCGGATACCTCCACATCTCCCCCATTTCCTTGGCTTAAGCTCTGGCAGTAGAACCACAGCAGGCCTGGTGTTGCTCCACAGCGAGGCCCGGTGTAGCAGGAGTTCATCTCGGCCGTAGGTGAGTAGCCTATTGCCGGTGTCAGGCTGAAGTGTGAAGCTATCGCAGATTAGCCATAGGATTGCGAAGAAAACGGTGATCACCTTATAGCTTGTTGTCATGGCTGATCAATCTGATTTACCCCACATATAGTGCACATTGAACATTTAGACTTAGCACAAACACATTAAACACAGGGAAACACGGAATACAGTCAGTGCTGTCACAGCAGAGCGTGCGCCATCTTGCTCCGATCGATCGAGACCCAACAAGAACAACAACAGTTTGGTTGACAGGTTGTTCTTCCTGAGACTACTCAGGAGGAGGTTTTTAGGACTCCGCTAGCTTAGCGTAGCTACTATCTCTTAGCCGATTTAGCATGGCGGCTTCTCCTGCCTCTCCCGCACTTTTCTGCACTGGATGTGAAATGTTTAGTTATTCCTCGGCCTCCTTTAGCAGTAACGGTACTTGTAATAAGTGTAGCTTATTCGTAGCTTTGGAGGCCAGGCTGGGCGAATTGGAGACTCGGCTCCGCACCGTGGAAAATTCTACAGCTAGCCAGGCCCCTGTAGTCGGTGCGGACCAAGGTAGCTTAGCCGCCGTTAGTTACCCCCTGGCAGATCCCGAGCAGCCGGGAAAGCAGGCCGACTGCGTGACTGTGAGGAGGAAGCGTAGCCCTAAACAGAAGCCCCGTGTACACCGCCAACCCGTTAACATCTCTAACCATTTTTCCCCACTCGACAACACACCCGCCGAGGATCAAACTCTGGTTATTGGCGACTCTGTTTTGCGAAATGTGAAGTTAGCGACACCAGCAACCATAGTCAATTGTCTTCCGGGGGCCAGAGCAGGCGACATTGAAGGAAATTTGAAACTGCTGGCTAAGGCTAAGCGTAAATTTGGTAAGATTGTAATTCACGTCGGCAGTAATGACACCCGGTTACGCCAATCGGAGGTCACTAAAATTAACATTAAATCGGTGTGTAACTTTGCAAAAACAATGTCGGACTCTGTAGTTTTCTCTGGGCCCCTCCCCAATCAGACCGGGAGTGACATGTTTAGCCGCATGTTCTCCTTGAATTGCTGGCTGTCTGAGTGGTGTCCAAAAAATGAGGTGGGCTTCATAGATAATTGGCAAAGCTTCTGGGGAAAACCTGGTCTTGTTAGGAGAGACGGCATCCATCCCACTTTGGATGGAGCAGCTCTCATTTCTAGAAATCTGGCCAATTTTCTTAAATCCTCCAAACCGTGACTATCCAGGGTTGGGACCAGGAAGCAGAGTTGTAGTCTTACACACCTCTCTGCAGCTTCTCTCCCCCTGCCATCCCCTCATTACCCCATCCCCGTAGAGACGGTGCCTGCTCCCAGACTACCAATAACCAGCAAAAATCTATTTAAGCATAAAAATTCAAAAAGAAAAAATAATATAGCACCTTCAACTGCACCACAGACTAAAACAATTAAATGTGGTCTATTAAACATTAGGTCTCTCTCTTCTAAGTCCCTGTTGGTAAATGATATAATAATTGATCAACATATTGATTTATTCTGCCTTACAGAAACCTGGTTACAGCAGGATGAATATGATAGTTTAAATGAGCCAACACCCCCGAGTCACACTAACTGTCAGAATGCTCGTAGCACGGGCCGGGGCGGAGGATTAGCAGCAATCTTCCATTCCAGCTTATTAATTAATCAAAAACCCAGACAGAGCTTTAATTAATTTGAAAGCTTGACTCTTAGTCTTCTCCATCCAAATTGGAAGTCCCAAAAACCAGTTTTATTTGTTATTATCTATCGTCCACCTGGTCGTTACTGTGAGTTTCTCTGTGAATTTTCAGACCTTTTGTCTGACTTAGTGCTTAGCTCAGATAAGATAATTATAGTGGGCGATTTTAACATCCACACAGATGCTGAGAATGACAGCCTCAACACTGCATTTAATCTATTATTAGACTCTATTGGCTTTGCTCAAAAAGTAAATGAGTCCACCCACCACTTTAATCATATCTTAGATCTTGTTCTGACTTATGGTATGGAAATAGAAGACTTAACAGTATTCCCTGAAAACTCCCTTCTGTCTGATCATTTCTTAATAACATTTACATTTACTCTGATGGACTACCCAGCAGTGGGGAATAAGTTTCATTACACTAGAAGTCTTTCAGAAAGTGCTGTAACTAGGTTTAAGGATATGATTCCTTCTTTATGTTCTCTAATGCCATATACCAACACAGTGCAGAGTAGCTACCTAAACTCTGTAAGGGAGATAGAGTCAATAGTTTTACATCCTCATTGAAGACAACTTTGGATGCTGTAGCTCCTCTGAAAAAGAGAGCTTTAAATCAGAAGTGTCTGACTCCGTGGTATAACTCACAAACTCGTAGCTTAAAGCAGATAACCCGTACGTTGGAGAGGAAATGGCGTCTCACTAATTTAGAAGATCTTCACTTAGCCTGGAAAAAGAGTCTGTTGCTCTATAAAAAAGCCCTCCGTAAAGCTAGGACATCTTTCTACTCATCACTAATTGAAGAAAATAAGAACAACTCCAGGTTTCTTTTCAGCACTGTAGCCAGGCTGACAAAGAGTCAGAGCTCTATTGAGCTGAGTATTCCATTAACTTTAACTAGTAATGACTTCATGACTTTCTTTGCTAACAAAATTTTAACTATTAGAGAAAAAATTACTCATAACCATCCCAAAGACGTATCGTTATCTTTGGCTGCTTTCAGTGATGCCGGTATTTGGTTAGACTCTTTCTCTCCGATTGTTCTGTCTGAGTTATTTTCATTAGTTACTTCATCCAAACCATCAACATGTTTATTAGACCCCATTCCTACCAGGCTGCTCAAGGAAGCCCTACCATTATTTAATGCTTCGATCTTAAATATGATCAATCTATCTTTATTAGTTGGCTATGTACCACAGGCTTTTAAGGTGGCAGTAATTAAACCATTACTTAAAAAGCCATCACTTGACCCAGCTATCTTAGCTAATTATAGGCCAATCTCCAACCTTCCTTTTCTCTCAAAAATTCTTGAAAGGGTAGTTGTAAAACAGCTAACTGATCATCTGCAGAGGGATGGTCTATTTGAAGAGTTTCAGTCAGGTTTTAGAATTCATCATAGTACAGAAACAGCATTAGTGAAGGTTACAAATGATCTTCTTATGGCCTCGGACAGTGGACTCATCTCTGTGCTTGTTCTGTTAGACCTCAGTGCTGCTTTTGATACTGTTGACCATAAAATTTTATTACAGAGATTAGAGCATGCCATAGGTATTAAAGGCACTGCGCTGCGGTGGTTTGAATCATATTTGTCTAATAGATTACAATTTGTTCATGTAAATGGGGAATCTTCTTCACAGACTAAAGTTAATTATGGAGTTCCACAAGGTTCTGTGCTAGGACCAATTTTATTCACTTTATACATGCTTCCCTTAGGCAGTATTATTAGACGGTATTGCTTAAATTTTCATTGTTACGCAGATGATACCCAGCTTTATCTATCCATGAAGCCAGAAGACACACACCAATTAGCTAAACTGCAGGATTGTCTTACAGACATAAAGACATGGATGACCTCTAATTTCCTGCTTTTAAACTCAGATAAAACTGAAGTTATTGTACTTGGCCCCACAAATCTTAGAAACATGGTGTCTAACCAGATCCTTACTCTGGATGGCATTACCCTGACCTCTAGTAATACTGTGAGAAATCTTGGAGTCATTTTTGATCAGGATATGTCATTCAAAGCGCATATTAAACAAATATGTAGGACTGCTTTTTTGCATTTACGCAATATCTCTAAAATCAGAAAGGTCTTGTCTCAGAGTGATGCTGAAAAACTAATTCATGCATTTATTTCCTCTAGGCTGGACTATTGTAATTCATTATTATCAGGTTGTCCTAAAAGTTCCCTAAAAAGCGCTTCGCTCTCAGACTGCAGGCTTACTTGTAGTTCCTAGGGTTTGTAAGAGTAGAATGGGAGGCAGAGCCTTCAGCTTTCAGGCTCCTCTCCTGTGGAACCAGCTCCCAATTCAGATCAGGGAGACAGACACCCTCTCTACTTTTAAGATTAGGCTTAAAACTTTCCTTTTTGCTAAAGCTTATAGTTAGGGCTGGATCAGGTGACCCTGAACCATCCCTTAGTTATGCTGCTATAGACGTAGACTGCTGGGGGGTTCCCATGATGCACTGTTTCTTTCTCTTTTTGCTCTGTATGCACCACTCTGCATTTAATCATTAGTGATCGATCTCTGCTCCCCTCCACAGCATGTCTTTTTCCTGGTTCTCTCCCTCAGCCCCAACCAGTCCCAGCAGAAGACTGCCCCTCCCTGAGCCTGGTTCTGCTGGAGGTTTCTTCCTGTTAAAAGGGAGTTTTTCCTTCCCACTGTAGCCAAGTGCTTGCTCACAGGGGGTCGTTTTGACCGTTGGGGTTTTACATAATTATTGTATGGCCTTGCCTTACAATATAAAGCGCCTTGCGGCAACTGTTTGTTGTGATTTGGCGCTATATAAAAAAATTGATTGATTGATTGATTGATGATCAGTGGAAACTGGATGCACCTGACCTCAATTTTGAGCCTCATGGCAAAGGCTGTAAATACTTATGTACATGTGATTTCTTTTTTTTTTTTTTTTTTTTGCTGTTTTTTTTTTCATAAATTTGCAAAAACAAAACAAAACAAAACAAAAAAAACACCTTTTTTTCACATTCTCATTATGGAGTATTGTGTGTAGAATTTTGAAGAAAAATGACTTTCGTCCATGTTGGAATGAGGCTGTAACAAAACAAAATGTGGAAAAAGTGAAGCAGGTTGAATACTTTCCAGATGCACTGTTTATCTTTCAACTGGTAAGTTATGTGGTGTACTCTATTTTTTTGTTTGCGTGCGTGTGCGCATGCGTGCACGTGCGCATGAGTGCACATGTGAACGGCTCCGGCTGCAGCCTCTTCTGTGATTCAGGAAGTGATTAGAGCCGTTTTCAAAGGCCAATTTGCAGAAAAAATGATTAATCCACCACAAAATAATTATTTTATATATGCAGCGTCCAGCGCAGAGTGCATGGAAGCCAGTACAACAAAGAACAGCATCCAGCTGTGAACACAGTGGGTGCTATCATCACGACACAGGTCGTGCTGTTGCGTGAATCAAAAACATGCTCGTGTCAAGGCACCTTAACTCTGTGCTGGGAAAGATGTTCCTGATGTTTGTGGCCAGGCGTCTGTCAATGATTGAATTAAGTAGTTTTCGAAAGTGAAACGCTTCATTTGCAAGTGTCACCTCAATTTCTGGTAGGGAACGTGGCTGTTATTAGCAAAAGGGAAACATCAGTGAAAAACATCGAAATAAATATTTTGACAATTGGAAGAAGATTCTGCTCTTCATACAACAGTGTGATATAATTGTCACAGAAAATGGTGTTTTAATCAAGGCGGCAGGTATTTTTCAACATGGCAGCTTTACAGGCCTCCTCCAGCGATGTGATCATCCTATTCAAAGTAAAAACATTTTCTGAAAAACAGCCCATCTACAAAAAATAAGGTGTAATTATCGTCACCTATGAAAATCTCTAAATAAATGCTCTTTGCGTGTGCAGCGGGGGAATGAGGAATGAGGGCAGGAGGTGCACAGCTGTGCTTATTTAAATTTGGCAGGAAGCTCGCCTCACTTGGCGTTGAAATCCATCAACACTGTATTCAAAATCTGCGGGAAACTAGGTAGGAATTTAAAATGTAGATTATTTCCTATGGTCTCGTCACTTACATCATGCAAGAATTATGTGAGGCTAATTTGAACATTTCCATTTCTGTTACATGGACAGTTTAACAAATTGGGGAAAAGATAATAATTAAAAAAAAAAAAATCTGAAAACAGGGTGCACCCAGTGAATGGCTTTTGGTATCTACATCAGATGGGAAAACCCTATGCAGTCCATTGTGAGTGCATGCTTGTAAATTGCAAATAATGTTGTAAAAGCTCCAAATGTTTGATATTACAAAATACATATAGTTGAGGCCGCAGGCCTTTTCAAACAGTTTTCCACAATGACACACTTTCCATGCTACTGAGCCATATGCATTGACACTTAAAATGTTGACTTCATTTCCACATACAGTTATTTAAAAATAATAATGAATATTCTGTTTTTAATCAAGTAAAAGGTTGACTTGCACCAAGTTGACTGCCACTTCAAACTGTTAAAAGAGCAGGTTAGGTCTATGAACATGAGGTTTTCTTTGTGACTTCATCATAAATAAAAAATAAATAATAAATAACTCACCTGTTTTGTGCCAGATCTGTTCTGTCTTGTGTGCAACTCTTGTACTGCAAATTCACAAACTGACGTCATTGTCATGCAGCTATTACCTGCACACACTAATGATGTCATCACAGGTAAAATGTGGAAGTGATGACAAAAATGTTGGGAAAGCTCAGTTTTTTGCTTTTTGTGATGTCTTGGGGTAATGCAAATAATTTATTTTAAGGTGGACTTTTAAACAACATTAATATGAGCGGAGCACCGTAGAGTGCCGCGCAGCAGCAATAGGCTCGCTCTATGGTAAACAAAGGCACAAACCGGAAATGGCACAAAAAAAGCCACAAACCGACAGTTGACGAACATAGACATCATAAAGAAGAGTAGTCGCCGCATTGGCTGCTGAGGCACCAGAAATGTTGCTGCCATCTTGGAGTGGTCATCGTGGTGATTCTATCATAAGGCACAGTGAAGGTTTGCTTTTATAAACTTATTTTCATTTTTAATCTTTCTAACATAATGTGTGAAATACCAAGTGTTCCAATACTTTTGGACGGCACTGTATGCTCAGCTTATGATGAGTGCAAAATAACCGTGGTATTATTACTGTTTTGTTGCTGCACTTTGTGTGAAATCATAATCCTATCTTATATTGATATGACAATATTGCAGTATAATAATTTGGCCATATTGCACGTAAAAATAAATAAATAAATAAAAGGTGGGGGGTATGGTGGAGGAGGGGGCGGAGGGGGCGGAGCTCCCTCAGAAGCTGAAAGGCAAAAAAAAAAAAAATTAAAAGGCACAGTAAAATTTGGAGGTGGTTCCATCATGCTGTGGGGCTGTGTGGCCAGTGCAGGTACTGGGAATCTGTTGTGTGGGCCGCTGAAGAGGAGGTACTGCTGGCCCACCACCAGAGGGTGCCCTGCCTGAAGTGTGGGCTTCAGGTACGAGAGGGCGCTGCTGCCTCACGGGAACAGCCGGGGGTGACAGCTGTCACTCATCATCTCTTGACAGCTGTCATCCATCTCCACCTCATCAATCACTCCATAAAGCCGGACGACATCTCCACCTTGCTGCCGAGATATCGTCTATCTACGAGGTAATCTCTCAGCCGTATTCTGTACTTACCACACTAATTCTGTATTGTTTGCAGGCATACCTGTTTCTCCACTTACAGCTGAAGGCTGGGTTCGAAGCTGGTGACAGAGTGACGATCTTCACTCCTCACGCTGAACTGTGATAAGTAGTGATTCGGGCGCTGCTGTTTTTCTGTGTTCCTCTTTCGGAGGTGGAGGTGTTTTGCCCACCATAAAGGAACTGTTGCTGACTGTGTTACTGGGTGTGCACACACCTGCACCTAACTGTTTCTGCTTCCTGCCAGCAGTACCAGATCCGACAGCCGGAGACGGTGGCCATCTGGGGACTCGGGACTTGGTGGCTCCAGTATCCTCCGGGTTTGGTGGCAGTGGAAATCGTGTGGGATCCGGTTCTTCTCTGGACAGATGTCTTCTATCCTCGAGCCTACCCACATGTCACCTTTGTACATTTGACTCTATCCAAATTCTGTATTTGTCTATATTTCGTTGTGCACATTTCACAGCAGTAAAGTGTTGTATTTTGGCTCATCTAGTGTCCGTTCATTTACGCCCCCTGTTGTGGGTCCGTGTCACCACACTTTCCCAACAGAATCTTGTTAAAGATGAGGGTCACATGGATTCCAGTCAATATTAGCAGATTCATGACAACAATGTTCAAAAATCAGTGACAAAGTTGATGTTGCACCGGGGCTGGATCTTTCAACAAGACAACGAGCCAAAACACTGCTCAAAATCTACTAAGGCATTCATGTAGAGGAACAAGTACAACATTATGGAATGGCCATCTCAGTCCCCAGATGTGAATATTATTCTGTGGTGTGATTTTAAGCGGGCTGTCCATCCTCGTAAACCAACAAACCTAAGATGTTTTGTAAAGAAGAATGGTCCAAAATAACTTAACCAGAATCCAGACTCACACTGGAAGCTATAGGAAGCATTTAGAAGCTGTTATTTCTGCAAAAAGGAGGATGTACTAAATATTGATGTATTTTTTTTTTCTGTGGGGGTGCCCAAATTTATACACTTGCCTAATTTTGTTTAAAGAATTATTGCACACTTTCTATAAATCTTAGAAACTTCATTTCACTTCTCAAATATCACTGTGTTTGTCTGCTATATGATATATTTAACCAAAATTGCTGATCCAAATCACAATGATTTATAAAGGAAAATCATGGAAATCATTAGGGGTGCCCAACCGTTTACATACAACTGTAAATGCTGAGCGCAGAAGCTCAGAGCTAGCGTGATCAACTAAGCGAGACAACAGATTATGGCACGCGGGAGCTCCAAAAAATGGTAACAGCGTGAAAATGCTCAGAACGTCTGACTCAACAGAGAGGCCAGGTTACCGTGTGATGTTAACTGAGTTTCTGGCAATGATGACGTGAAGAGCCAGGGTTTGAATGCAGAAGCTTGAGATGAGCAGCAGGTGTGTCGATTAGCTTGAGGTGCACCACCTGTGCAGAGGAGAAGAGAGACAGAGGCCAGCAGCAGGGACCAAGACAACTCACAACAGGAGGATTTTGTTTCAAAGGAGACTCGATACTTCAGCTACAATTTGACATAAAGTACATTTGAGATGAAAGTCTAGATTTATTTGATGTTTTTGTGAAAGAAACTTTTGTATTTCTTCATAATTGATGTAAATAAAGTCCAAGACATATTCAGTGACTTGGAAATGTTCATGTTTCCATCCCCTGACTTGTCTCAAGAAAAAGAAAAAAATTATTATTATTATTATTATTTTCAGGTATTATCACGTTTTAGAGATTTGCTTTTAGTTTGAGTAAGATAAAAATGTTTATTCTTTGTATTTTCTTGTATTTGAAATGGCATAAACAAATTAAAATGTGTGAAATTGAAAAGTGTTACAATACGTTTGGAGGGCACTGTATCCTATTCTTACAATGAGTGCAGAAAGAGTGTGGTATTTTTACTGTTTTTTTAAGAATGTTTAATTATCACTGTTGCTGCACTTTGTGTCAAATCATAGTCATATCTTATATCACTGATATGACAATATTGAGATATGAGATATTGAGATATAAAAGATGTTACTCAGAAGAGAAATGCTGCTGTTGAAATTAAACATGATCAAAACAAAAGAGGTTGATTCCTGGGTTGAAATTTCAGTTGAAAACTAGATACTACTTGATTTTTGTGTTAAGTACTTACAGAACATCACAAAGGACATTCAAACATTGTTCATGTTTCAATTGATAAAAACGCTCTTGTCAGAAGTACCACTTCCTGTCTGCATCATGAAGTCCCACAATCACTGTCGCCTTGGCCTAATGCTGCATTTACACATAACGACAACAAGTCACGAATGCCACGAAGTACACATTCTTGGCCGCTGATCACGAATGTGATGATTTGAGGCAGAGGCGTCAGGTGTCCTCAGGAACTGCTGAAACCTGTTACCACACATTACGATTAATGGCACATGTTTCTGGCGAATTATCAGGAACCATTACGAACGGACAAGAATAATGTTCCTCACTGTTGCGCGCTGTTGTGTGTGTAACAGGGCATTGTTATGTTCTGTCACATTGTGAATGAGGCAAATTGTCTCCACACACACACCCATATTCATCCTACCATCAGCTGCTGAACAATTCACATTGCCCCAGTTTGCTCCTCAAAATCTAGATTAATCCACAGCAGAAGAACTTTGTGACTGCATGCTTAGTTGGGCTCTGTGCCATGGAATGGTGCAGAGAGGAGGAGGAGACAGAGAGAGCCAGATGTGTGGCTCCATGCAGCTCTCATCTCACAGGTTTTCTCAAACATCAGGTGCAGCAGCAGCAGGTATAACACCTGAGGAAGCGCGCTGAGGAACACTGGAACAAGACTTTTAGCCGACTTGGCGTCACTGTCCTTCTTCAGCATACTGCAGCAATGAAAATGAATGCAGTGCAGCAGGGTTTAATTGTGCGCACGTCAGAGAAGAACACTGTCACGCTCTATTAAGGATCACCACTAATCACGATGGATCAACACACTCAGTTGCAACCTCCACGACATGAGGTGAAATGAGGGTGGTGCATGACATTTTTGACAGCCAAAAACACGATACATGAAAATCACGAATATCACGCATCAACACACACTATTAAGAAACCTATTCAGATGCGTTAAGTCATATTAAGAATGTCAGGAATGTGCCAAGAATGATGCAAATATGACATTTGTAACGCATCCTGCCTATATGTAAATGCAGCTTTTGACCAAGACTAACATGCTTAAAACACCTCAAATGGATCGTTTAAATTTTAAATCCCCACAGCATGCCACCACTTTTAGCCTTTCACTAAGGTTTGCATACTAAACTTGGGAGTCTTTCCAAGGAATTAAAATTCTGTCTCATCTAATCTAATCTAATGCCTCTGCCTGTATTTAAGGGTGTACTTGCTTGTTTGATTTTTTGAAAAATCCAAGAAAACCCTGGGACCATAACTTGGGAACTGATGAATGAAGTGAAATGTGTGATCATCCAGCACTGGCTGTGGGTGTATAAGCACTACAGTGCCATGGTGTAAACAACTGTCCATCAAGGAGGAGGCAATTAAAAATGCCAAAATGCTTTTAAAAAGGTTTGTATTTGATCACAAGGGCAAAGTCTGAGAATTTTGGGAGAATGCTGTCTGGTCAGATGAGAGAAGATGGAAATGTTCAGCCATAGTGATCAACATGGTAGAAGTATATTTCTGTGTTCAGTTATGGTTTTCTTTATTAGTTTTCTGTAATTGTTTTGGTATTAAGGTAGTTATTTCATTTAGGGTTATACTTTTAGTTTCATTCTTATTTTCATTTTCCTTTGTTCTCTCTTGGTATGTACATGTAGAACTGGATTTAACCAGTTTGTACCAGTTAGGATAAAGAGAGTTAGGTTACAATTATAAATCATATGTCTCCTGTTATTACGCGGGCTTGGATTCCCACCGGGCACCAATAAGAGAAGGATTTTGCGAAATAAGGTCCGCCTCTTTCACGCATATGTATAAAAACTGCTTGTATCCATTGTTCTGGGTTCTGTAAGAGCAAATCTTGTCTGTAAGAGAAGTTCTTGCAGGGCCCAGTTATTTTTGCTGTGACTTTGATTAAATTTAAAGTGCGGAATAGTTTGAGTTTGTACTTTCTAAGGGGCAGTATTACAGAAAGAACTGGGGGAAGAAATGACAAAGTCAAAGAACAACATCCCACTCATTAAGCATTGGGCGCAACATCTGTGGGTATATTTTGTTGGCAAAGACACTCCACCCTTATTGCTGGTGTAAAAGAGGTACACTCACTCACCTTCAACCGCTTACTCCAATTAATCACAGGAGGGCTATCTCAGCAATTAACCCTCTGGGGTTCGAGGACATTTTTTGGACAGTTCACTCACCTGGCATAAATGTTTTATTATTGCTATTAACAGCTCTCCCTGCATCCCACAATCAGGTTTTATGTTTCTTTTTTTTTCAGGACAACCTGTACTTTAAAAATATATATGCTTTAGTTGTGTTTTATAAATGTAATAAAGGTTTACAATCAGAAATAAGAAAGGAAAAAGTAAAGCGGGAAAATAATTTCCCACACACATTTATTTAAAAACACACAGCAAACTATAATAAACAGCTGTTTTGT
The DNA here is from genome assembly GCF_902500255.1 of Thalassophryne amazonica. Classification (NCBI taxonomy): domain Eukaryota; kingdom Metazoa; phylum Chordata; class Actinopteri; order Batrachoidiformes; family Batrachoididae; genus Thalassophryne; species Thalassophryne amazonica. Next base: position 20,009,255 of record NC_047105.1, read on the forward strand.
CACTTTTCTTGTGTGAAAGACTGTACAACAAAAAGGTTCAAACAATAAACACAAATGCACATTTTGAACAATATATACAAAATGGTCTATGCGTTTTGTTGGTCTTTTTCTCAAAGCAATTTCTGTCTGCTATTACACAAAGGTCACATTACAAACTTCTACTATGAAGTTGACTATGAGAAAATGGAAAATGGAAAATAACCATCAAAATGGATAGAAGAATAACCAGAATGGCAAAGGCTCACCCATTGATCAGCTCCAAGATGATCAAAGACAGTCTGGAGTTACCTGTAAGTGCTGTGACAGTTAGAAAACACCTGTGTGAAGCTAATTTATTTGCAAGAATCCCCCGCAAAGTCTCTCTGTTAAATAAAAGATGTGCAGAAGAGGTTACAATTTGCCAAAGAACACATCAACTGGCCTAAAGAGAAATGGAGGAATATTTTGTAGAGTGATGAGTGTAAAATTGTTCTTTCTGGGTCCAAGGGCCACAGACAGTTTGTGAGATGACCCCCAAACTCTGAATTCAAGCCACAGTTCACAGTGAAGACAGCATGGTGGTGCAAGCATCATGAGATGGGCATGTTTATCCTACTATGGTGTTGGGCCTATATATCACATACCAGGTATCATGGATCAGTTTGGATATGTCAAAATACTTGAAGAGGTCATGTTGCCTTATGCTGAAGCGGACATGCCCTTGAAATTGATGTTTCAACAAGACAATGACCCCAAGCACACTAGTAAACAAGCAAAATCTTGGTTCCAAACCAACAAAATTAATGACTCGCAGATGTGAAGAAATCATGAAAAACTGTGGTTATACAACTAAATACTAGTTTAGTGATTCACAGGATTGCTAAAAAAGCAGTTTGAACATAATAGTTTTGAGTTTGTAACATCAACAGCAGATGCTACTACGTATTATTGTGAACATCCCCTTTTCTACTTTTTTTTACTAATAGCCCAATTTCATAGCCTTAAGAGTGTGCATATCATGAATGCTTGGTCTTATTGGATTTGTGAGAATCTACTGAATTTACCGGTACCTTGTTTCCCATGTAACAATAAGAAATATACTCAAAACCTGGATTAAGCTTTTTAGTCACATAGCACTTCTATTATTCTGAACACTACTGTATACGATGGTGGCGGCCCCAGAGGATTAAAAAGGAACACTTTGCATTCAAATTTGTTTGTATTGTTTTCTCATTGCTATTTACAGAAAATTTAACTTGCACGATTTCTAGTAGACCAGCCTGAATCAGATGACTTGCTTGTCAGGATGGAATAGTTTCCCATGAATCTGATTTAGCCAAATGGAAGAAATTGGTTCTCCCACAGTGCAGAGGAATGACATAATTTGCAACAACTGAAACTTCACTCTGAGGCTTCGCGCTGCCAATGGCTGAAGTTTCTGGCTGGATTGTCAACAGTTGTGTTGTTTTAACACCTGTCACAGTGTCAGTCAAAACCCCACTCTGCTCCTCTTTTCATTTTTGACTCAAGTCAACATCATGCCGTCTTAGTGCTCGACTGTAAAAGATATTCAGCTGCCTGAAGCAAATGCCAGTGCACGTCTCCCTGTGCATTTACTGTCAGAGTGCCAAAGCTATCAAAGGCTAAAAAATTTATAGAACAGGTGCTGACATTTTGTATTTCCAGCTCTGTGATGGAAATGTGGAAAGCTGATTGGTTTTTTCTAAACTACTGGGTGAAAATGGAGAAATCATAAAAAAAACTTCATCTAAAATCTAAAAGTCAGATAAGTATAAGTATGTGCATCCATTTTTGACCAGTTGCATAGCTACTGTAACCATGGCAACAACCCCTATACATACAGATCCCTTAACCCAACCCCTGACAGAAAACACCTACTGTTACATTGCCAAAACTATTGAATTAATAATTTATTCAGCACACAGACTCAACAATAACAAAAAAACCTGATAAACAAGACAATTCAACAGCGAACATGTGTGACCGAAAGGGTGTTGGCAGAAGCAACTATTATAAATGCCCACCCCTTATATATATATATATACTTCCAACAGCAAATGCCAGCACATATGGTATAAATTAATCAATAAAAAAAGAAAACATCCAGAAAAACACATTGCACAATCCCAAACCTCAGTGCAATAGGTCCTATATGGAACAAGTAATGAATGATATAAAATAGTTAATGAATGTTGCGAGAGGAAGTCTTTTGCTTTATACAGGATTGCAATGGCTTTAGACATTTTACATTTAACATAACCGATATGTGTTTTCCATCTTAATTTGTCATCAATAAAATCCCAAGAAGTTTTGTTTCAATTACAAGTTCAATTTCAGTATCATGCAATAATAAATTTCTGCTTAAGTTCCTCGGCTTATTTCCAAATATTACACTTAGATTTACCAAAATGAAGCAATAATTTGTTTGAATCAAACCATTGTTTAAACTTCTTCAATTCCTTCTCCATCATGTCCAAAAGCCCAAATGATGACTACTACAAAATGCAGTTGTATCATCAGCAAACAAAATACAACTCAGGGACTTAGAAACCAAACATATGTCATTAATACATAAAAGAAACAACAATGGAACAAGGACTGAACCGTGGGGCACCCCACGTGATCTTCAAAATTTCAGAATGCATCCCATATAAATGAACATACTGATACCTATTGTATAAATAATGTTGTGTGGGCCACGAAAGAGGAGGTACTGCTGGCCTACCACCACCAGAGGGCACCCTACTTGAAGTGCGGGCTTCAAGCACGAGAGGGCGTTGGAGCAACAGAGAGTGACAGCCATCACTCATTATCAGCACCAGCTGTCACTCATCAACTGCCATCATTCAATATCACCATAAAAGCCGGACTGCAACTCCACCTCCCTGCTGAGAAACCATCTACAAACTAGGTAATATTCTCTGCTGAGTCTGAACGTTGACTTACGTGTGATCTGTTTGCAGCCGTTGTTCTGTGGTGCCCTGTCAGCTGGGTTGGCGGTCAGTGAGAGTGCCGACGTCTTCGCCTCTCACTCCAACCACATAAGTGGTAACAGGAGCTGCTGTCGTGTTCCTATTTCGGAGGTGGAGGTGCTCCCTCCCGGAGGAACTGTTTTCTGTGTTTGAGGATTTACTGGGTGTGTATCCACACACCCACCATTAACTGTCTCTGCTTCCTGCCAGCAGTACCAGGTCTGACAGCTGGAGACGGTGGCCACCTGGAGATTCAGGACTTGCTGGCTCCGGTGTTCTTCGGATCCGTTGGCGGTGGAAGCTGTGTGGGACCCGGCTCTTCTCTGGACGGACGTCTTCTATCCTCAAGCCTGCCCACACGCCACTTTTCATATAATTGATTATCATTCTCAAACTGCATTTGTCTGTATTCCGTTGTGCACAGTTTGCAACATTAAATTGTTATATTTTGGCTTATCCATTGTCCGTTCATTTACGCCCCCTGTTGTGGGTCTGTGTCACTACACTTTCCCAACAAATAAATCGCTATCCACTCATATGTCAATCCCCTGATGCCATACATTTGCAATTTGTCCAATAATAAGGCATGATCTATGGTGTCAAATGCTTTCTGTAAATAAAAACAACAGTGTATTTCTTATTCTCAACTGCATTTGTAATTTGTTCACAAAGTCAATTAAAGCCAATGAAGTTATATGCTTTTTCCTAAATCCATACTGCTGCTCACTAAGTATATGATGTTTCGCTATGAAATCATTCAACCAAATACCTTTTCCAGAATTTTTGAAAATTGTGGTAACAGTGAGATTGGCCTATAGTTCGAAGAGACATGTTTACCACCAGATTTGAACAACACTTTAGCTAGTTTCATTTTAAAAGGAAATTTCACGGTCATTAATGACAAAATACAAATATAGGTTAGAGGTTTAGCAATACAATCAATGATATTTTATCAAAAACATATCAAAATTTAAACTGTCAGTTGATTTTTTTTCCTTTTGAATTCATGAACTATGTCAATTATTTCAGTTTCATCTGTTTCTTTAATAAACATTGACTCCAGAATTGTATGGGTTATTTTGCTGTTGTCCAAAGAACACATTTTTGGGGATACAATTGAATTTGCAAAATCTGTATTGAAGTCACCACAAACAAATAGAAGCTTATTACTTTTGATTGTATTATACATTTCTGTCATTTTATCCTCAAACATATTTATGTTAGATTCAGGAGCTCCATAAACACAGATTATAATTATGTTTTTTGATTTTGATGTTTAATTTCCACTGTAATACATTCCATAACATTTTCCACAGAAAATTACATTTTTTTGAATAATTTCACTTTGGTAACTAGATCTGGCATAAACTGCCACACCACCTCGCCTTTTAGTCATCCTGTTTGTTGCAAAAAAGTTGCCACGTTGCCATGAAAACGTTGCCACGAACAGCGGGAGAAGAAAACTAGAAGGGTGGAAATGAGAGTGGGGACTTTGAAAGTTGGTAGTATGACTGGTAAAGGGAGAGAGCTGGCTGATATGATGGAGAGGAGAAAGGTAGACATATTGTGTGTGTGCAAGAGACCAAGTGGAAGGGAAGTAAGAGCAGGAGCATCGGCGGTGGGTACAAGTTGTTGTACCATGGTGAGGACAGGAAGAGAAATGGTGTTGGGGTCATTTTAAAGGAAGAGTATGTTAAAAGTGTGTTGGAGGTTAAGCGAGTGTCTGACAGGGTGATGAGTGTGAAGTTGGAAATTGAAGGGGTGATGATGAATATCATCAGTGCATATGCCCCACAGGTAGGTTGTGAGATGAAGGAGAAAGAAGATTTCTGGAGTGTGTTAGATGAGGTGGTGGAGAGTGTGCCCAAGCATGAAAGAGTGGTGATAGGAGCAGACATCAATGGGCATGTTGGTGAAGGGAACAGAGGTGATGAGGAAGTAATGGGTAGATATGGTATCAAGGATAGGAATGGGGAAGGACAGATGGTAGTTGATTTTGCAAAAAGCATGGAAATGGCTGTGGTGAATACCTACTTTAAGAAAAGGGAGGAGCACAGGGTAACATATAAGAGTGGAGGAAGGTGCACACAGGTGGACTACATTCTTTATAGGAGATCCAAGCTAAAAGAAATTACAGACTGTAAGGTGGTAGCAGGAGAGAGTGTCACTAGACAGCATAGGATGGTTGTATGTAGGATGACTTTAGAGGTAAAGAAGAAGAAGAGAGTGAGAGCTCAACAAAGGATCAGATGGTGGAAGCTGAAGGAGGAAGACTGTCGTGTGAAATTTAGTGAGCAGGTGAGAGAAGCACTAGTTGGAGGGGAAGCAATTTTGGACAACTGGAAAAGTACTGCAGATGTGGTGAGAGAGACAGCTAGGGCAGTACTGGGTATGACATCTGGACAGTGGAAGGAAGACAAGGAGACTTGGTGGTGGAATGAAGAGGTCCAGGAAAGCATAAGGAGAAAGAGGTTGGTGAAAAAGTTTTGGGATAGTCGGAGAGATAAAGAAAGTAGACAGGAGTACAAGGAGATGCGGCGTAAGGCGAGAAGAGAAGTGGCAAAAGCAAAGGAAAAGGCATATTGTGAGCTGTACAAGACGTTGAATAGTAAGGAAGGAGAAAAGGACTTGTACCGATTGGCCAGACAAAGGGACAGAGCTGGAAAGGATGTGCAGCAGGTTAGGGTGGTAAAAGATGCACATGGTAATGTGCTGACAAGTGAGGAGTGTGTGCTGTGAAGGTGGAGGGAATATTTTGAAGAGTTGATGAATAAAGAAAATGAGCGAGAGAAAAGGCTGGATGATGTGGTGAGAGTAAATCAGGAAGTAAAAGAGATTAGCACAGAAGAAGTGAGGGCTGCTATGAAGAGGATGAAGAGTGGAAAGGCAGTTGGTCCAGATGACATTCCAATGGAGGCATGGAAATGTCTAGGAGAGATGGCAGTAGAGTTTCTAACCAGATTGTTTAATAAAATCTTGTAAAGTGAGAGGATGCCTGAGGAGTGGAGATGAAGTGTGCTGGTTCCTATTTTCAAGAACAAGGGTGATGTGCAGAGCTGCAGTAACTACAGAGGCATAAAGCTGATCAGCCACAGCATGAAGTTATGGGAAAGAGTAGTAGAAGCTAGGCTTAGAAAACAGGTGAAGATCTGTGAGCAGCAATATGGTTTCATGCCGAGAAAGAGCACTACAGATGCAATGTTTGCTCTGAGAATACTGTTGGAAAAGCACAGAAAAGGACAGAAAGAGTTACATTGTGTGTTTGTGGACTTAGAAAAAGCTTATGATAGGGTGCCAAGAGAAGAGTTGTGGCATTGTATGAGGAAGTCTGGAGTGGCAGAGAAGTATGTTAGGGTAGTGCAGGACATGTACAAGAATAGTGTGACAGCAGTGAGATGCGCAGTCGGAATGACAGACTCATTCAAGGTGGAGGTGGGATTACACCAAGGATCAGCTCTGAGTCCTTTCTTGTTTGCAGTGGTGATGGACAGGTTGACAGATGAGATCAGACAGGAGTCCCCATGGACTATGATGTTTGCAGATGACATTGTGATCTGTAGTGAGAGTATAGAGCAAGTTGAGTCTAGTCTGGATAAGTGGAGATATGCTCTGGAGAGAAGGGGAATGAAAGTCAGTAGAAGCAAGACTGAGTATATGTGTGTGAATGAGAGGGAGCCCAGTGGAATAGTGCAGTTACAAGGAGTAGAAGTGGTGAAAGTAGATGAGTTTAAATATTTGGGGTCAACTGTTCAAAGTAATGGAGAGTGTGGTAGAGAGGTGAAGAAGAGAGTGCAGGCAGGGTGGAGTGGGTGGAGAAAGGTGGCAGGAGTGATTTGTGACCGAATAATATCAGCAAGAGTGAAGGGGAAAGTTTACAAAACAGTAGTGAGACCAGCTATGTTGTATGGTTTAGAGACAGTGGCACTAACAAAAAGACAGGAGGCAGAGCTGGAGGTGGCAGAGCTGAAGATGTTGAGATTCTCTTTGGGAGTGACAAGAATGGACAAGATTAGGAATTAACATATCAGAGGGACAGCTCAGGTGGGACGGTTTGGAGACAAAGTCAGAGAGGCGAGATTGAGATGGTTTGGACATGTGCAGTGGAGGGACCCAGGGTATATAGGGAGAAGGATGCTGAGGATGGAGCCACCAGGCAGGAGGAGAAGAGGGAGACCAAAGAGGAGGTTCATGGATGTGCTGAGAGAGGACATGCAGGTGGTTGGTGTGACAGAGGAAGATACAGAGGACAGGGTGAGATGGAAACGATTGATCTGCTGTGGCGACCCCTAACGGGAACAGCCGAAAGACAAAGAAGAAGAAGAAGTTTGTTGCAAAAAAGTCATATCCCTCAAGCTGGACAGCATCCACTTGTTCCTCCTTTCGGGCCATTTCACACATAACATGATTGAAGCCAACTAGCGCACGAAGGAAGAATTACATGCCATTCGTGAAAAATCAGAGCTGCCTCCAACACCTCGTACACCCGTTGCTACAACTATTTGCACACACCAGTGGTTGAAAGACAGAGAGTGCCCTGTGAGAGCCAATTCGGGATGACACACACGAACATCCAACACCGCTCACTTAGAAAATGGTCATTCATGCTGTTAGCATGAAAACAGTGACCAGACGATCATTTTCGATCTGGAGGTGAAATTTGCCCCCATGAATGTGACATTGCAGAAAGCAACACACATGTTGCACGCGCCTCCCCTCCCCCCCCCCAACATGTGGCATGCAGGGCGAGAGCACACTTGCATGACACGCTGGTATGTATTTACAGACATGATCATATGGGGGGAGGGAGCAGACAGCCACGTCTGAGTGCACACAGCCAAGCTGCAGCGGTTGCATACAGTGCACCTCTGCAAATTGCTGCATGTAAAACAGATCATCAGATCACGCAGTTGGTGATCTGAGTGCTGAGGTCAAAATGCATAGAACACTGACATCTACTGGCACCTGGTTATATCACACTGTTGTTGACCTGAATCACAACTTAACAGACTTTGCATTATTTTAAAATTAACAGATATGTGTTATATTTTCAATTTGTACATTTTGAGAATTGACAATGTAGTTATTCTATCTGGATTAATTTGATTTATAAGTCAAAACCATAAGTCAGACCTTCTTTCCTTTACAAGACAAAGATAGGTGAGTGTCTCTACACGTTCAACACTTTCACCACAACTTAACAGACTTTTTGGTTTTGCAAATGCCTTTTTTTACAAATGAAAAAAATGACATATTTTATAAAAGCACATTTATTTGGAAACACAAACACGTTACATTCACTTGTGTTGGCTTTTACATAGAATGAATTAGTCAACTAGTCAGTATGAGCAGAGGCTAAGTTTACCCATAATCCCTTTGGGCATCTGTGTGTTAATGTTCAAATCTTCAGAATTAGTGCATTATTTTAAAATTAACAGATATGTGTTATATTTCACTTTGTACATTTTAAGAGTTGACATTAATGTAGTTATTCTATTTGGATTAATTTGATTTATAAGTTAAAACCATAAGTCAGACCTGCTTTCCTTTACAAGACAGCAGCACCCTTTCAAGACAGAAGTGCTGACTCATTAGCTGTGTTTGGGTTTGTGATTGCCTTTGATTCTCTCAGAAGCGTTGGCAGTGTTTAAACTCAAAATTGGCTTGTTAGTAGCTGAGAGTGTATTGAGACAATACTGAAAGTTAGCGGTTAGCTGTAGCTTCTGATAAATTTTTTGGCAGTTAATCGGTTCAGCGCTACAAAAGATAAATTTTCAGTTAGCTGATTAGTGGTTATCGAAGCTAGGTTTTTGGTTAGCTGTGCCCACTACTGCATATATGTCATTGCAGAGATAGGTGAGTGTCTCTACACGTTCAACACTTTAACCACAAACAGATACACTTCTTATGGCCATGTTTAATAGCTGTCATTTCTGGGAGCATGCACTGATGTGACACATTGTCACACCCACTGCACAGTGTAACTTCCCTGAGTCTTGGTTGGCAACCAACCAGGCAGACAACTGAATCATCCCTGCTGCCAAAAAGTACCCATCTACATTATCTTTTCCATCCAAGTGACACATGGATATTCCTTTGGCCTTTCCCAGTTGCTGGGTTCTTCAGTGCTGAGGTACCTATGCCCTGAGTTATTTATAGAGGAGAGAGCCATATGACCAAAATGTTGCTGACATTCCCTCACAATTCAAGTGGCACACCTCATCTGAGTCTCCCTTGAGTCCCTGAGTAACCCTTGCTTTGATGCAACATCATTCTAATGGTACCCAAGGAACTTCCAAAAAGAATGTGGTACCAACAACATCCAGTTATCGGCTTAGGTCTCTGGTTAATGTCAAACCTTACAACCACATAGTGAGACAGGACGCAGCATGACTCGAAAGACTTGGGCATTTGTTCTCTTACAAAGGTATCAGATATCACCAAACACCTCTTTCTAAGTACATTGTGACTCCATAAGTGCCTCTCAAGCATTATTCAATCTCAAAGGCAAAACCCATGAATTCTTACTTTCTGCACAGAAGGAAGTTTATTGATTTTATTTTTGTATATTTAATACAGTACTGGCCGCCCTAGGTCTGATCAGGGTCATGAGAGCACTGATGAAAATGCACATCTTCATTGACTTGAGCTCTTATTATTGACGTATTGAATCTTGTACCAGCTGGAAACAGCTGTCTACCTGAGAACACAATGCGGCACTATCATGAATGTCAGCATAACTCCATTGTGACAAGTGTTACAAAGTACAATTCTCAAGATGCCAAAAGCTGTCTCGCTTTCTCCCATGCCTGTGTAGATTCAGTACTGTGAATAATTTGTCAAGAGGGAACTGAGGAAAGATAAAATATTTTTTTTATGAATCCTTAACATTGGCCATGTTCTCAGCTGAGATGCTCTACTTGGAGAAAAAAAAATGCTTTTACAATATTACTTACTTTTAGTGAAACAGTGAGTAATATCAATATTATTGTGGTATTTTATTTAATTACTTATAATCCCGGAAGATTACCCTCACCCCATTCACTTATTCTGAGGAACTGGTTAAAGATATACTGAATTGTAAATAATTCACTTGCATGGTTCATTGACAAATATAAAGGCCCCATCACATATAGTGCGAATTTGGTTGATTTGCGCAGAAAGTGCGCATGAAGCAGGAATCTTGTGCAAAACGTGTAAAATCATAGCTGCCTCAACACCTCGTACACATGTTGCTACAACTATTTGAGCACACCAGCGGCTGAAAGACATAGTGTGCACTGTGCGAGCCAATCGAACCCTCTTTCGGCAGGTGTCGGCCAAATTCCAGCTGACTCGCATGAACATCTAACACCGCTCGCATGTCAGTTTGAAAATGTGTGGATATTCGTACTATCATCACGAAAACAGTCAGCAGACAAGGTGCCGAAGTCACGGTTGAACTTTTTTTTTTCAGCCACATGAGGAATTAAAGTATTTTCAGATGTTTTCCAAACTCAGAAGGCTTTATGTGGATTATTTTTTCTTAAACTCGTATGATGATGAATTCCACTGAAACAAACAGGTAAGACTTTTTATTTACTGTGTGTGAATTTACTCCGCATGATGGACAGCAGCTTTCAGCCAATTACTGTACAGCATCGACGGATGTCTTCCACCATTCGGAAGATTCAGACGGGTTTCGGTGGCTTTTCAGTCGTGTGAATATCCGATAAATTGTGGAAGAGCTGGACATGTTACAGCATGTCCTGTGAGGCTTCAACACGGTGGCACTTTTGCTGTGCCATCAGCTTCATGCCAAAGCCATCGGCATGAATTTCGCTGCAACTCTTTTCAAAATCTTCTGTCACAGTGGAATGTGCCAAAAAAGTGCTGATGTTCACCTCTTCCGCAATTTCTCGGATAGTCACATGACAGTCCTGCATCACCACAGCGTTCACTTTGGAAATGATCCGGTCATTTCTGTTGGGAAAGTGTAGTGACACGGACCCACAACAGGGGGCGTAAATGAACGGACAATGGAAGGAGTCAAATTATAACACTTTACTGTTGTGAATGTCACAACCAAACACAGCAGATTCAGAATGTGCAACAGTCAATTAATAAAGGTGTCGTGTGGGCAGGCTCGACGATAGGAGATGCCCATCTGGAAACGAACCGGAACCACACGATTTCCACCGCCACCTGAACCCGAGGAATACTGGAGCCGCCAAGTCCCGGAGTCCCCAGGTGGCCACCTTCCCGGCGTGTCGGATCTGGTACTGCTGGCAGAAAGCAAAAGACAGTCAAAGGGTGGGTGTGTGAACACCCAGTAACAATGGTGGGAATGCCACCTCCACCTCTCACTCAACACGTTGCAGCGGTCTCAGATGAAAAGGAGCACCGTCTTGCACAGCCTCCGCAAAAACGACCGGTTCTCCTGCAAACACTCACAATAACAGATTTATAAATCACAAAAGGCTGAGAGTATTACCTCCAGATGAAGATGATATCTCGGCAGTTTGGTGGAGGTGTCTTCCTGCTTTTATACCAGATGTGATGATTAGTGACAGCTGTCACGGATGATGGGTGACAGCTGTCACCACGGCTTGTTCCTGAGGCGGCAGCGCCCTCTCGTGCCTGAAGCCCGCACTTCAGGCAGGGCGCCTTCTGGTGGTGGGCCAGCAGTACCTCCTCTTCAGCGGCCCACACAACAGGACCCCCCCCTCAACGGGCTCCTCCTGGCGCCCGACCAGGCTTGTCCAGGTGGCGACGATAGAAATCGGCCAGGAGGGCCGGGTCCAGGATGAAGCTCCTCTTCACCCAGGAACGTTCTTCGGGTCCATACCCCTCCCAGTCCACCAAATAGTGGAAACCCCGGCCCATTCGACGGACGTCCAAGAGCCGGCGAACTGTCCAAGCCGGCTCCCCGTCGATAATACGGGCAGGAGGCGGCGCTGGACCGGGTGCACAGAGGGGCGAGGTGTGATGCGGTTTTATCCTGGAGACATGAAAGACCGGATGGATCCGCAGTGAGGCCGGGAGTTGGAGCCTCACTGCGGTAGGACTGAGGACCTTGAGGATGGGGACGGGTCCAATGAATCGGTCTTTCAACTTGGGGGACTCGACCTGGAGTGGAATGTCCTTGGTGGAAAGCCACACCTCCTGCCCGGGCTGGTATGTGGGGGCCGGGGACCGTCGACGGTCTGCATGGGCTTTAGCCCTCGTCCGGGCCCTCAACAAGGCCGAACGGGCGGTGCGCCACACCCGACGGCATCTCCGCAGATGGGCCTGGACCGAGGGCACACCGACCTCTCCCTCCACCAAAGGAAACAAAGGGGGTTGGTACCCCAGACACACCTCGAACGGGGAGAGGCCGGTGGCAGAGGACACCTGGCTGTTATGAGCGTACTCGATCCAGGCCAGATGTTCACTCCAAGCCGTCGGGTGTGTGGAGGTCGTGCACCTGAGGGCCTGCTCCAACTCCTGGTTGGCCCGTTCGACCTGTCCGTTAGTCTGCGGGTGATACCCAGACGAGAGGCTTACAGTGGCCCCCAGTTCCCGGCAGAAACTTCTCCACACCTGCGAGGAGAACTGGGGTCCGCAATCCGAAACGATGTCTGTTGGTATCCCATGCAGCCGGACAACATGGTGGACGAGGAGATCCGCCGTCTCCTGGGCCGACGGGAGCTTCGGGAGGGCCACGAAGTGGGCCGCCTTGGAGAAACGGCCCACTATCGTGAGTATGGTGGTGTGTCCCCGGGACGGCGGGAGGCCCGTGACAAAATCCAGACCGATGTGGGACCAGGGGCGGTGAGGCACAGGAAGTGGCTGTAGAAGTCCCTGTGCCTTCTGGTGGTCAGCCTTGCCCCTGGCACAGGTGGTGCAGGCCTGGATGTAAGCCCGGACATCAGTCTCCAGGGACGCCCACCAGAAGCGCTGCCGGACTACTGCCACGGTCCTACGCACCCCTGGGTGGCAGGAGAGCTTGGACCCGTGACAGAAGTCCAGAACGGCAGCTCTGGCTTCTGGTGGGACGTATAGTCTGTTCTTCGGCCCTGTTCCGGGATCCGGGCTCCGTGCCAGGGCCTCCCGGACGGTCTTCTCCATGTCCCAGGTCAGAGCAGCCACGATAGTGGACTCTGGGAGAATGGGTTCCAGTGGATCCGACAGCTTGGTCTTGACTTCCTGTTCATGCACCCGGGACAGGGCATCCGATCTTTGGTTTTTGGTCCCGGGGCGGTAGGTGATCCGGAAGTCAAAACGGCCGAAAAACAGTGACCAGCGGGCTTGCCTGGGGTTCAGTCGCTTGGCGGTACTGATATACTCCAGGTTCAGTGAAAACCGTGAAAGGCACTGACGCTCCCTCCATCAGGTGTCTCCACTCCTCAAGAGCCTCTTTCACCGCAAGGAGCTCTCAATTGCCCACGTCATAGTTCCGCTCTGCTGGGGTCAACCTGCAGGAAAAATAGGCACACGGGTGAAGAACCTTATCGGTTTCTCCACTCTGGGATAGCACGGCTCCTATCCCTGAGTCAGAGGCGTCCACTTCAACCACAAACTGGCGACCAGGATCGGGCTGCACCAGGACCGGTGCAGTCGAGAACCGGCGTTTCAACTCACTAAACGCGGCTTCGCACCGACCCGACCAGGTGAAGGGAACTTTTGGTGAGGTCAGGGCCGTCAGGGGGCTAACTACCTGACTATACCCCTTAATGAACCTCCTGTAGAAATTTGCGAAGCCGAGGAACTGTTGCAGCTTCCTACAGCTTGTAGGTTGGGGCCAGTCTCTCACCGCTGCGACCTTGGCCGGATCCGGGGCGACGGAGTTGGAGGAGATGATAAACCCCAGGAAGGACAAAGAAGTGCGGTGAAACTCACACTTCTCGCCCTTCACAAACAACCGGTTCTCCAACAACCGCTGCAGGACCTGACGTACATGCCGTACATGGGTCTCAGGGTCCGGAGAAAAGATGAGTATATCATCCAGATATACGAAGATGAATCGGTGCAGGAAGTCCCACAAGACGTCATTAACCAAAGCTTGGAACGTCGCGGGGGCGTTAGTGAGGCCGAACGGCATGACCAGGTACTCAAAGTGACCTAACGGGGTGTTAAATGCCGTCTTCCATTCGTCTCCCTTCCGGATCCGAACTAGGTGGTATGCGTTCCTAAGATCCAACTTTGTGAAGATTTTGGCTCCATGCAGGGGGGTGAACACTGAATCCAACAAAGGCAACGGGTATCGGTTGCGAACCGTGATCTCGTTCAGCCCCCGATAATCAATGCATGGACGAAGACCGCTATCTTTTTTTCCCAAAAAAAAGAAACCTGCTCCCATCGGAGAGGTGGAGTTACGGATCAGCCCGTCAGCTAAGGAGTCCCGGATGTAGGTCTCCATTGATTCGCGCTCAGGTCGGGAGAGGTTGTACAGCCTGCTGGACGGGAACTCCACGCCTGGCAACAAATTGATGGCACAATCATATGGACGGTGCGGGGGAAGAGTGAGTGCCTGATCCTTGCTAAAAACGTCAGCAAGATCGTGGTACTCAACCGGCACCGCTGACAGATTGGGGGGAACTTGGACCTGCTCCTTAGCCTGGGAACCGGGAGGAACCGAGGATCCCAAACACATCCGATGGCAGGTTTCGCTCCACTGTACCACCACCCCGGACGGCCAATCAATCCGGGGATTGTGTTTCATCATCCAGGGGAACCCCAGAATCACACGGGAGGTAGAAGGAGTCACAAAAAAACTCAATCTCCTCCCTATGATTCCCTGACACTACCAGAGTTACTGGTGGTGTCTTGTGTGTGATTAAAGGGAGTAGGGTGCCATCTAGTGCTCGCACCTGCAATGGTGTAGGTAGCGCCACCAGAGGGAGCCCTACCTCCCTGGCCCATCCGCTGTCTAACAGATTCCCTTCTGACCCTGTGTCTACCAGTGCTGGGGCCTGAAGGGTTAAATCCCCACTAAGGATTGTAACTGGGAGTCGTGCGGCAATATGTGTGTGTCCCACGTGAATTTTTTGGCCCACCCTAAGCCCAGTCTCTAGGGGCGGGCGTTGGTGTTTAACCGTTCGGGGCAATCGCTCAATTGATGCTCCATTGAGCCACAAACAAAACACGCCCTGCGTGGAAACCTCCTCTGTCTATTAGGTGGTCTAAATGTGGCCCTGCTCGTGTCCATAGCTTCGTCAGCAGGGGGAGCTGTCGCCCCACGGGACGTAGAGGCCAGGGAGCGTGGGAAGGGCGGACCTTTCTCGGACCCGGAAGGAAGAGGGACGGCGCGCGCCCGGCCACGTCCTTCGTCTCGTTCCCGACGGCGTTCCTCCAACCGATTGTCTAACCGTATAACGAGATCAATAAGCCCATCTAATTCCCGCGGTTCATCCTTGGCCACTAGGTGCTCCTTTAGGACTGACGACAGTCCGTTTACAAAGGTGGCGCGGAGCACAGCATTATTCCAGCCGGACCTCGCAGCCGCGATGCAGAAGTCGACTGCATAAGCGGCTGCGCTCCGGCGTCCCTGTCTCATCGACAGCAGCACGGTTGAAGCGGTCTCTCCCCTGTTAGGGTGATCAAACACAGTTCTGAACTCCCTCACAAACCCAGTGTATGTGTGAAGGAGCCGTGAATTTTGCTCCCAAAGCGCTGTAGCCCAAGCGCGTGCCTCTCCCCGAAGCAGAGTGATCACATAAGCTATTTTGCTTGCGTCTGACGCGTACATGACGGGACGTTGTGCGAAGACGAGCGAACACTGCATAAGAAAGTCCGCGCACGTCTCCACACAACCTCCGTACAGCTCAGGAGGGCTTATGTATGCTTCAGGGGATGGTGGGAGGGGTTGTTGAACCACCACTGGAACATTAATATCTAGCACAGGATCAACAGGAGGAGGAGCTGCAGCAGCGCCCTGAGCGCTCGCCGCCACTTGCGCGGAGAGAGCCTCCACACTGCGGTTCAGGAGGATGTTTTGCTCGGCTATTTGATCCATTCGAGCCGTAAAGGCGGTGAAAATATGCTGTAGCTCACCAATCATGCCTCCTGCAGATGCCTGCGCTCCCTGCTCTCCCATTGGTTGTTCAACAGCCTGGTGACGCCCCTCGGAGTCCATGACGCTGGCCGAGATATCCTGTTGGGAAAGTGTAGTGACACGGACCCACAACAGGGGGCGTAAATGAACGGACAATGGAAGGAGTCAAATTATAACACTTTACTGTTATGAATGTCACAACCAAACACAGCAGATTCAGAATGTGCAACAGTCAATTAATAAAGGTGTCGTGTGGGCAGGCTCGACGATAGGAGACGCCCGTCTGGAAACGAACCGGAACCACACGATTTCCACCGCCACCTGAACCCGAGGAATACTGGAGCCGCCAAGTCCCGGAGTCCCCAGGTGGCCACCTTCCCGGCGTGTCGGATCTGGTACTGCTGGCAGAAAGCAAAAGACAGTCAAAGGGTGGGTGTGTGAACACCCAGTAACAATGGTGGGAATGCCACCTCCACCTCTCACTCAACATGTTGCAGCGGTCTCAGATGAAAAGGAGCGCCGTCTTGCACAGCCTCCGCAAAAACGACCGGTTCTCCTGCAAACACTCACAATAACAGATTTATAAATCACAAAAGGCTGAGAGTATTACCTCCAGATGAAGATGATATCTCAGCAGTTTGGTGGAGGTGCCTTCCTGCTTTTATACCAGATGTGATGATTAGTGACAGCTGTCACGGATGATGGGTGACAGCTGTCACCACGGCTTGTTCCTGAGGCGGCAGCGCCCTCTCGTGCCTGAAGCCCGCACTTCAGGCAGGGCGCCTTCTGGTGGTGGGCCAGCAGTACCTCCTCTTCAGCGACCCACACAACAATTTCAGCATGTTGATGGCCGACCGGAGCGTGGCTCACTCTCCACTGTTGTGCGGCCGTCTTTAAACCGGTTGTACTGCTCCTTAATCTGTGTGATGCCCATAGGATCGTCACCAAAAGCCGTCTGAATAATCCGAATGGTTTCCACCTGGCTGTTGCCCAGTTTCTGGCAAAATTTGATGCAGTCACGCTGCTCCAGTTGTTCCGCCATTTTCCTTGCAAAGAAAAAACGACGAGAGACTCCACCGATCCTCACACAAAGGCTGCTTACCAGCAAATGATGCAATCGACAGGCGTGAAAAAATTCACGCATGCGCACGAAGGTTCAAGGTTGGCTCATGCAAGCACATGTGATTCAAATCCATCAGGATTTTGAAAAAAATAAAAAGGTCGGATGCTTTTCTAACAGACCTCGTAATAATAATAATAATAATAATAATAATAATAATAATAATAATAATAATAATAATCATTTTGGACACCTTTTTAGTTTCCAGTTATGTCAAGTATGCACCACTATCCGTCTTTTGCACATTGGTCTTCCTTTCCTTTCAAAAGTCCATTCTTGTAAGTGTATAGTCTTCTAGTGTGCTTCATTCTGTTACATTCAGAGAACAGTGAGCATGTCCTAACGGATGCCAAAGGTTTTGAGTGTTATAGCCAATCCCCTTTCTACAGTGTGAGTTTTGACCTTCTAATGCCATGTCTCAACACATGCCCATTCCAGAAACACTGTCTGCCAACAAAGCAGAAAGAGAAGAGACCTTAGCTGATGATAAGGATGAGCTGCTTACTGTGCTGCCACTGTGACATGGACTTTCATTCACTCATTTGCTGCTTCCATTTTCTGTCCTAGATCTTCCCTGGGGCCTCCTCCCAGTTGAATGTGCCAAGAAAACCTCCCTAGGGAGACGGCCGGGGGGGAGCTCAAACTCAGCTCGCATCTTTTGATGCAATGAATGTTTGATGGAGTAGTTAAGTGGAGATTCTTTCTGTTTTAGCCAATAAGAGCTATTAAGCACTGCTCCATGCCAGAATTTCTGCTGTATTACAAGTGGCAGCTGTGTTTCATACGCAATAATCACATTACTCAAGTTAAAGTGATTGGCTAACCAACAAAGATCATTTCATAGTCTCACTTTAAAAGTGACATATGGTATTTATGAATATGTTGGCACAAGACCAGCTGGACAGAAAAGGAAGCTAAATAATTAAAATTTATGTATTTATTTTTTATTATCTTTTTTTTTTTTTTTTTTTGCAAAAATTAACACACACAGCATGAAATACCATGTGTACAAGAGAGCAAAAGTCAGTTATTGACATGCATTTCTGTGATTTTATTGTATGAGGAGAGAGAAGATGAGCGTGATGATAGAGTGAATGGGGGGTGCAGAGAGAAGAGATGATCGCTTCATCACAGGAAGTCACCCAACACCCTACGACTATGATAACTTACTAGAGGATGGTTGAAGAAGTCAGGACCAGATCTAAAGGTGAAATTTTGCGGAATTGGAAACTACTGTTGGCAGAGGTTTGCCCTATACAAGTGCAGTGCTCTAGTTTTTTTTTTTTTTTTTAAACAGTGCAAAAGCACCCCTTCATTCCAAAATGTCCTGATTGTGATATGACCAGAATGAAGGAAACAGCAAAACTGTAGTGCAGTCAATTAAACAGCAAGATATGATGATGAATACAACAGGGTGTCATCTGCATAACATGCAGACAAGGAGAAAATTTTGCTGTTTGGAATGAAGTCAAACCGGATTGGATTGATATTTAAAAACTGATTTTAACTTTTATGCATCATAAATGTCTGAGTCAACAACTGTTGCAGCATTAGGAAGGCAAGGAGGAGATTCTGCAGAATCATAGACCCTATCATAATGCTGGAGTGCTTTAACATCCTCTGTTATATAAACACTGATCCATAGCCGTTGTGTTAGGGATAAAAATGTCCTGGGGGAAATACAGCAAAAATATAACATTTTAGGATCCTCCCCATTTATTTTATGGCCTTTTTCATTTTTACTGCATCTTATAAAGAGTCTGAGAAAATGGGGACTTACATTACAACACTGATTGAAATGTCAGTGATCACATTATGTTTTAGAATCCCTTTCAAACCAACTTTTTACTGTAATGTCTTCTTATTCCTGGGCTTTCAAAATATATTTTCTTCTATTCTCCTAATATTTCATCCTCATAGTTGACTCTCTCCTTTACTTTCTTTTTCCATCCCAATCCACTTCTTTTGCTATACTGTGTATCTGACAGTATCACTAGATTTCAAGTTCTGTCACATGACACATGAATGAATGTGCCTCACAAGAAAAAAAAAAAGTGATCACCTTAGTATTTCTGTTGTGTGCTGGGGTGTTTGGCTGGCTTGGTTTCTGTTTTTCCCACCAGGTGGTATGCATTCAGGACTGAGTGGCTGAGCATTAGGACCTCACCCTGAACACCTGAGGCTTGTTTTCACGTGCAGGTCATCAGGACTCACAGCTGTGGTGTATTCTGTCTTGATCAGAGATTGCTGCACTTGCTGCAGAGATTGCTGCGATTGCTGCTGATTGACAGAGACTCGACCATGTGAGCAGACGTGTGAGATCAGCGTTGGGAGAACAATCTCACCATTACGGACGCAGAGACCGCTCCAGGTTTGACGCCACAGTCTGTGAAGGAGGATTGGGTGAGGTCTCATGCTCTTCAGCACACTTCCTGAGGTAATTTGGTTTTGGTGACTTTTATGAAGTAATGACAGTGGATTTGGTGTCCCTCACACCTTGCTGTATTGAGCTGTCATGTTATGCTAATTGTCTAATCAGCTTCTGCTGCAGTGGAGATTTGAACTGAGTTGTTCAGTGCCTGCAGGGTGAGAAGCTGATATATATATTAAAGCCAGGAAGTGTTTGCTGATTGTGTGCACCTTTTGAGCTGTGTCTCTCTGTGTGGAGAGTGTTGGACTCACCTCATATTTTCTTGCTTCACAAACTCGGTTTGTCGCGGCCACCTGGGGGGTGTCGGCGGGGTCCCTGGGTCCGAACTGCCGTGGCTCCGGACCGTTTACGCTGCTGAGAGCGCGCCGTGTTTCCACCTCACCAGACCGCGGACTTTTTAGTTATTTATCACTTCACTCACTTTCATTAAAATGTGTTATCCTTTGAACCGTGCTCTGCTTATTTTATGCTGGGTCCTGTCAAACGCTGGGTCGGTGCTCCGACCGCGTCCAACACATAACAATTTCTTCTGTTTTTCTCGTTGCTTGGTGCTGACAAATTATGCTGTATTTGTTGTCTTTCTCACACCTGTTTTGTTTTTTTTCCTCTCTCTGAGGTATGGCTCCATCCAGAGATGGGTGTGGTGTCTGTTTCTGTAATGCTCCTGTCCTGTGTACCAGCAACATTTCCTGTATATTCGCTTTGTGAATTGTTTTGTAAATTGTGTCAGTAGCATGGCCCAAGCAGAGGCCCATGCTAGGCCTTTGAGTCTGGTCTGCTTGAGATCTCTTCCTCCAATCATCAGAGGGAGCTTTTCTTTACCACTGTCAAGTGTATGCTTGCTCTGGGGGTTGGTAAGGTTAGACCTTACTTGTGTGAAGCACCTTGAGGCAACTTTGTTGTGATTTGGCGCAGTATAAATGAAAATAAATTGAACATTAAAACTGAAATCAATACATACACCCTACCAGTCATCAGTTACCCCACTGGGATACTAAGTTGGTCACAGGAGATATGCCACTGATGTCAAAACACAAAAGCTCCTCACAATTCATGGAGGCTTCCACCCAAAGTCCAGCACCCTGAGGCTCCATGAGCAATGGATGAGGGATGGTGAGTGAGTTTCAGAGCCAAAATCCAGGATGAGACAAGGAGCATCCATAAATACATCAGAAAGATGGTGCCTGAGATCAGCTGCTACAAGAATGTGTCAGACAGCTGAAGACAGATGGTGGTAAAGAACAGGAGGAGGAGATATCATGGAGGACCAAGCCCCTCCAGGGGATGTACCATCAAGAGACAGAGGAAATGGCTGACATCACGAAGCCCTACCGGTGGCCAGAAAAGGCTGGCCAAAAGGACAGCACATAGGCTCTGATCGTGCAAGCACAAGAACAAGCCCTAAGAACCAGATCCATAGAGGCAGGAGTCTATCACAGCCAACAGGACCCAAGTTGCAGGTTGTGCAAATGTGCACCAGAGACAGTCCAGCAGAGAGTAGCAGGATGCAAATGCAAGCTGGGACAGCACACGCAGAGAGGCACAATCAAGTGCCAGGAATCGTATTCAGGAATATCTGTGCCGCATATGGATTAGATGTTCCAATGTTCTGATGAGAGATGACACCAAAGGTGGTTGAGAATGACAGGGCAAGGGTCCTGTGGGACTTCAAATTCCAGACAGACAAACAGCTGTTGGCCAACCAACCAGACATCGTGGTGATTGACGGAAAGAAGACAGTTGTGATCGATGTGGCAATCCCAGCTGACAGTAACATCAGAAAGAAGGTGTTATGTGTCGACGCGGGTTGAGGAGCGGACCTGCGTCTGACGGAACCCAGTGCTAAAATAACCAGAAAGCGGTTCCAATAACAAAACAATTAATTTTTTCACCCTCTGGTGCATAATAAAGTGTAGAAACTAAAACAGCATCATTGTGGTGGAGTGAAGGCTGGCACGCTCTCCAGCGCCCAAAAGGATCGAAGCCCGGCGCTTCTGGACTCACTGTTACCGCCAAACACCCCCCAGGTGGACACGACAAACCGACTCTCTGCGAAGGATAGAAGAGGTGAGGTAAGTCAGCAGTTACAACTAATATCCTTCAAAAGACACACACCATCAGCAACACATTCAGGTCTGTATTTTAAGCTTTATGCAAATGAGCAGCTTCTCACAACAGGTGGAGGATCACTTGTCCGCACGCCACAGCAGTGAGAAGCAAGCTGCACAATTCTCATCACAATTCAAATATACTGCGTAACGAAATACCAAGTTACTATCAACAAGTAGTCAAACAATTAATCACCTCTGATGTGTGCTGACAGCATGTGTCCCTCACCCTTCCTGCTTCACAGGCTCGATGTGTCAAACCCAGGCGCGGTCCTCAGTGTCTCACAAACAAACATCACAAGGTCGAGTTCCCAGCAATTCTGCTTGAATCACACATGGCTTAAATGCAGAACGCCATCTAATTATCTGCTTCAGCTGAAAGTCTTTAAGGTTGCATGTGAGCACCATCCACAGGTGCTGCACATGATGTTGATGAGGGTGTGAGCACCATCCACAGGTGCTACACATGATGTTGATGAGGGTGAAGGACTCTTCAGCCAGCACCTTCTCCACAGACAAATCAGTTTTCATACCACCTGGAGAGCAAAGAAAAGAAAAGAACACCAAAATGTCCAGCCACAACCCCCCAACACACAACAGAAGGAGCATGAGAAAACAGAGAATTACCAAGAGCTGAAGGAGCAACTGGAGCAGATGTGGAAGGTAAAGTCCAAAGTGGCCCCACTGGCAATAGGAGCACTAGGAGCTGTAACCTCCAGTTTGGAAGAGTGGCTCCAGCAGATTCTAGGCACAACATCAGAGGTCTCTGTTCAGAAGAGCTCAGTCCTTGGAACAGCTAATGTCACACCCTCAAATTCCCAGGCCCAAGATTGAGAAACACACAGGAAAAGATGTTAAGAGATGTTCTAATGTTATAGTTTCCATTCATTACTAGTTCATCAGTGCAAGAAATAATCATGCAAACAAGCCAAATTTGCTCATTGCACTTGACAAAGATTCAATCTGTTTTGAATATTTAAATGAAAATTCTTGGAACCAAATAGACATTTTACAATTTATCCAAGTAGCTTCTTCACTTTCTTCACAGATGAAACTTGATGAGAGACATGAAACTTTTGAATTCCTCCAACTGCATCAAAGTGGGTCAAGGCCTGTATATGTATGTATCTATCTATCTTATCAACACTTGTACATGTATTGGTTTTCAATATAACAGTATTAATGCTGTCCTCTATGGGACCTGAGGGCCATTGGTGCCAGAGCTTATCTCTGGATTCCATAGCGGGAAGCAGATGAGAGTTTATAATTCTAAGGCCAGTGCCCATTTTAACATCTAGTTGGAGTGAGACTATACTGAGTTAGTGTCTTGTCCAAGGAGACAGAAAGATAGCATGAGTGGGCTCAGAACCCAGGTCGACATATTGACAAAGGAGCTTCTTATACAGGGAGCCACCTGTTCTACTGTGTAAAAGCAAATATATCACACATGAAATGAAAGATGTTGTGTTCTGTGTTGCTTTAATCACATCTAGATATAAAGATCAGAAAATGAAATCCCTCATACTTACCTTTTGATGTCAAAAACATCTTTTGTAATAAAAATTTAAATTACCCTTAAAGACAAACAACTTTCTGTGTATGTATATATATATACGAGGTCTGTCCTAAAAGTAATGGACCTTTTTATTTTTTTCAAAAACTATATGGATTTGAATCACGTGTGATTGCATCAGCCAAGCTTGAACCTTCGTGCGCATGCGTGAGTTTTTTCACGCCTGTCGGTGCGTCATTTGCCTGTGGGCAGGCTTTGAGTGAGCACTGGTCCAGCCCCCTTGTCGGATTTTCATTGTCAGGGAAATGGCTGAGAGACTGCTGCTTTGCTCCATGAAATTTTTTTCAGAAACTGTTAGAGACAGCCAGATGGAAACCATTTGAAAGATTCAGATGGCTTTCTGTGAAGATTCTGTCGGCGTCACACGGATTAAGGAGTGTTAAAACCTTTTTAAAGATGGCCCACAGCGGCGGAGGGCGCATGGCGCACAGAGCGGCCATCGACAGGCTGGAACGACCAGATCATTTCCAAACTGAACGCTGTGTTGATCCGGGACATCGTGTGACTACCACAGAAATGACAAGAGAGCTGGACATAGCACTTTTGTGGCACATTCCACTGTTACAGGAGATTTTGTAATGAAAGACATGCAGAGGAATTCGTGCGTCGGCACGGAGCCGCTCATGGCGCGCAACAAAAAAAAACACCTCCGTGTTGGAAACCATTCGGAAGATTCAGACGGCTTTCGATGGCTTTTCAGTCGAGTGAGTATCTGAGAAATTGTGTAACAGCTGGACATGCCACAACATGTCCTGTGAGACTTCCAACACGGAGGTGTTTTTTTTGGTTTCTAGCTTCATCTGCCTGCTTGATCCCTTGCTTTACCTTTTGTCTCCAGCACCACCAATCTTCCGTGATCTCCTCCCAGATTGTAGGGTCGATGTTGCAGGCTGTCATGCCACGCTTACAGGCATCGCTGTAGGGGAGGGCTGGCCATCCTACTCGTTGGCTGCCTAATCCCAGCTGTCCATAGAGTATGTCTTTGGCAATACGGCCGTCCTCCATGCGCCATCTCAGGCATCGCTAGCCAGCAACTCCTGACTCTCTCCTGAGCCAGGCGTGGTCCAGCACGTGGTCGTGGTCCTGCACATGCCAGCACGTTCGTGTTGGAAATATGGTCTTGCCATTTGATGCCCAGGATGTGCCTTAGGCAGCGCAGGTGGAATGTTTTCAGTTGATGTTCCTGGCGCATGTTGGTGGTCCATGCTTCACTGCCATAAAGTAGTAGTAGTTGTGTGTGTGTGTACACACACATATATATATATATATATATATATATATATATATATATATATATATATATATATATATATATATATATATATATATATATATAAACAAACTAGCGTGTTACCCGTGGGGATCCACAGGCTCTAGATTGGGTAGTGTTTATAAAATAGGTAGCTGACATGTTTCATTATTAGTTGTAGTATTTTATTTTTACTTCTATTTTGCCATTTGATTTTTATTGGACCACAGTGGAAATAAGTGTTTACACTTTCTTGTGTCATCTATGTATTTGTAATGTGTTTACAATTATATTATGTACTTACATTGAACTTACTAAATAAAACCACCCACACACTCACACTTTTGATATAAAGATGATTTACTACCCCTAATATCCGTAGCGTCTCCAAAAATATTAGTAATATCAACATTCCAATTTTGCAGAGTTCATATTTGACCCAAAATACATAAGCACACCAAATGGAAATGTCAGCTTTCCCCAGTTTTTCCATGATTGACGTTACTCGCACGCACATATGGAGAGGTTTTGACTTGTCTGTATTCTGCTGCAAGCAAGTGGTTCTAATTTTAGACAGAAACAGAGACAGTGGTGGAAGCCATCAAATGCAATACACTTATCACTCATGGTAATAGCAACATGAGTCTTAACTAAACCGGCTAAGTTAATTGAACTGCAAAAGAGACAATAAACCAATAACACTAACAACACTGCTAAACTAACATGAACCACAATAACATTTAAAAACCCCAAACTCCCATGGTTCATTGCAGCACATTGTTTACTGGTTAGCTAAAATTACTAATTTCTCCAAAAATATTTGTCCTATAAAGTTATTGCTTTCACAGTATTCATCCTTGTCCCAAAATGCATAAGCATACCAAACAGCAAATGCCAGCTCAGTCCGGTTTGTGTGTGATCAAAGCCACACACAGGCATGCATGCACGCACACAGAGGCCATTTGGCCATTATAATATATAAATTAGTCAGACTGAAGCCTTCTGAAGCCACCCCTCACCATTCTCCACAAAATGTGGAGCTCTGTCAAGAAAACTATCTGTTGTAACACTTGTGCTAAATCAACATGCAGATTTACCTCAACTCTGCTGTAGCAACCCCAATTTGTACAGTGTTTTGATTACAAAACCTACTTGAGTTTTTGCTGAAAATACAATTTCCTGTGTTTATTAGTCTCTCACTCCAAAACTGGACTTATAGTAACCTCAAAGACAAATACCCCCATCACACATAGCCGGAATCACGCAGAGTGGCATCGGAGTTATGACTCTGCTCACATCCGAAAAGTGTCGGATTTCAGTTCCACAACATTGTGACAGCCATCTGTGGAAGTCTACACACTTGGTCAGAATCGGCCGACGGCTCCGAGTGTGAAGCACATGTTCATAAAGCCCCCGTCACAAATAGCAAGAATGTGGAGGAGCCATTCCGACACAGCAAATATTGCCATTATCCAATGCAGTCAGGAGGAAAAGGGGCAAGGTCCAAAGGCATCCAGAGTGCCTCTTCCACACCTGCACAATGGCATCCAAAGTGTGTTTAGACAGCAGGTGCATGACACAGTTTGCTGTCAGACAGCCATAATAGGTGCTGCAGTCTGCCCGATCTCCAACAGTCTGCAGGGCAGACCGGAGCGTTGTTTTCCTCATGCACATGTGGCACACCTGCGCTATGCACACACGTGTGGGGCTGTAATTATCACTCAGCTGTGTGTGTGTGTGTGTGTGTGTGTGTGTGTGTGTGTGTGTGTGTGTGTGTGTGTGTGTGTGTATACATAACACTGCCTGGGCCAGTAGGTGCACGCGGAGCACACGTGAATAAGTTGACAGCTTCGCTCCAAAGTTTGCTGGCAGTTGGTCCATACAGTCCCTCAGACTGAACCCTTCAAGGAACTTTCTTTTTTCTTGTTTGCACACTTCAGCAGCAGAACGCACCTCTGGACACTGCGATGGTTGGATTATCACATGGAATAATTTTTTCTTTTGGGTGAGAGGATTCTAACCGCAGGCTGCTGTCCAGGCCTCATGTCTTCATCTGTGAAACATCTCTGGACCGCTGTTGGAGGTAAGATGCATACGTATTAATGGTGGCAGATGAGACTTGGCTATTATGAGCATACTCGATCCAGGCCAGATGGTCACTCCAGGCCGTCTGGTGCGGAGGTCACGCAGCGGAGGGCCTGCTCCAGTTCCTGGTTCGTCCGCTCTGCCTGCCCGTTCGTCTGGCGGTGGTACCCAAACGAGAGACTGACGGTGGCCCCCAGTTCCCTGCAGAAACTCCTCCAGACCTGGGAGGAGAACTGAGGACCACGATTTGAGACAATGTCTGATGGAATCCCATGCAGACGCACGACGTGGTGGACCAGGAGGTCTGCAGTCTCCTGGGCCGTCGGAAGCTTCGGGAGGGCCACGAAGTGGGCCGCCTTGGAGAACCGGTCCACTATCGTGAGCATGGAAGTCATGCCCTGGGACGGCGGGAGGCCCGTGACAAAGTCCAGGCCAATATGAGACCAGGGGCGACGAGGCACGGGCAGAGGCTGGAGGAGGCCTTGGGCCTTGTGGTGGTCGGCTTTGCCCCTGGCACAGGTGGTGCAGGCCTGGACATACTCCCGGACGTCAGCTTCCATAGACGCCCACCAGAAGCGCTGCCGGACCACTGCCACGGTCCTTCGCACCCCTGGATGACAGGAGAGCTTGGAACCGTGACAGAAGTCAAGGACCGCAGCCCTGGCCTCTGGTGGGACGTACAGCTTGTCCTTCGGACCTGTCCCCGGGTCCGAGCTCCGTGTCAGGGCCTCCCGGACGGTCTTCTCCATGTCCCACGTAAGGGTGGCCACGACAGTGGACTCGGGGATGATGGTGTCAGGGGGGTCTGACGGCTCGGTCTTGACCTCCTCTTCATGCACCCATGACAGGGCATCAGATCGTTGGTTTTTTGTCCTGGGGCGGTAGGTGATCCGGAAGTCAAAACGCCCGAAGAACAGCGACCAGCGGGCTTGCCTGGGGTTCAGACGCTTCGCGGTCCGGATGTACTCCAGGTTCCGATGGTCCGTGAAAACCGTAAATGGTACCGATGCTCCCTCCAACAGGTGTCTCCACTCCTCAAGAGCCTCCTTCACCGCAAGAAGTTCCCGATTGCCGACGTCATAGTTCCGTTCAGCTGGGGTCAACCTGCGGGAAAAGTAGGCACATGGATGGAGAACCTTGTCGGACTCCCCGCTCTGGGATAGCACGGCTCCTATCCCTGAGTCAGAGGCATCCACTTCAACTACAAACTGGCGATTGGGATCGGGCTGCACCAGAACCGGTGCAGTCGAGAACCGGCGTTTCAACTCCCTAAACGCGGCTTCGCACCGATCTGACCAGGTGAAGGGGACTTTTGTGGAGGTCAGGGCTGTCAGGGGGTTAACTACCTGACTGTAGCCCTTGATGAACCTCCGGTAGAAATTTGCAAAACCGAGGAACTGTTGTAGTTTCCTACGGTTCGTTGGTTGGGGCCAATCTCTCACCGTCGCAACCTTGGCCGGATCAGGGGCGACGGAGTTGGAGGAGATTATGAACCCCAGGAAAGACAAAGAAGTGCGGTGAAACTCACACTTCTCGCCCTTCACAAACAGCCGGTTCTCCAACAACCGCTGTAGGACCTGACGTACATGCTTGACATGGGTCTCAGGATCCGGAGAAAAGATGAGTATATCGTCTAGATATACGAAGACAAACCGATGCAGGAAGTCCCGCAAGACGTCATTAACCAATGCTTGGAACGTCGCGGGTGCATTGGTGAGGCCGAACGGCATGACCAGGTACTCAAGGTGACCTAACGGGGTGTTGAATGCCGTCTTCCCTCGTCTCCCTCCCAGATCGGAACCAGGTGATAAGCATTCCCTCCTCCTTAGCTGTCACACCGGGTGGAACCGAGGATCCTAAACACTCCCGGTGGCAGGTTTCGCTCCACTGAACCACAACCCCAGACGGCCAATCAATCCAGGGATTGTGTTTTAGTACCCATGGAAAACCCAAAATCACTCGGGAGGTTGAAGGTGTTACATAAAACACAATCTCCTCCCTGTGATTCCCAGACACCACCAATGTCACTGGCTGTGTCTGGTGTGTGATTAGTGGAAGAAGGGTGCCATCTAGTGCCCGCACCGACAATGGTGACGGTAAGGCCACTAGAGGGAGCCCAACCTCCTTTGCCCATCTGCTATCCAGCAAATTCCCCTCCGACCCCGTGTCCACCAGTGCTGGGGCATGAAGGGTTAGATCCCCACTCAGGATCGTGACTGGGATACGTGCAGATCGTCGGGGTCTCCCCACGTGGGTGTTGTGACCCACCCTTAGCCCAGTCTCTAAGGACGAGTGCTGCTGTTTTGACCGTTTGGGGCATTCTCTCTGTGTGTGCTCGGTAGAGCTGCAGAGAAAACACTCTCCACGGATCAGCCTCCTTTGTCTCTGATCTGATCGCTTTTTGGCCCTGCTCGTTTCCATAGCAACATCAGCAGGGGGAGCTGTCGTCACGTGGAGAGCCCTGGCAGTGGAGCGTGGGGAAGTCGGCTCCCTTTCGGACCCGGGAGGAAGAGGGACGGCTTGTGCCTGACCACGCCCTTCGTCTCGCTCCCGTCAGTGTTCTGTTAATCGGTTGTCTAACCGTATAACCAGGTCGATAAGCCCATCTAAATCCCGCGGCTCGTCCTTCGTCACCAGGTGCTCCTTAAGGACCAGAGACAGTCCGTTTACAAAGGTGGCGCGGAGCGCAACAGCATTCCAGCCGGCTCGCGCTGCCACAATGCGGAAGTCGACTGCATACTTCGCTGCGCTCCGACGCCCCTGCCGTATCGACAGCAGCACACTTGAAGCGGTCTCGCCTCTATGAGGGTGGTCGAACACCTGTCGGAACTCCCTCACAAACTCAGTGTAAATTGTTAGGAGCCGTGAATTCTGCTCCCAGAGCGCCGTAGCCCAGGCGCGTGCCTCTCCTTGAAGCAAATTTATAACGTAAGCCACCCTGCTAGCGTCTGACGCATACATGACGGGACGCTGTGAAAAGGCGAGTGAGCACTGCATCTAGAAGTCCGCGCACGTCTCCACACAGCCTCCGTACGGCTCCGGAGGGCTTTTGTATGCTTCAGGGGAAGGTGGGGGGGTTCGTTGAACGACCAGCGGAATGTCTGTCTCTGGCACACGGTCAGCAGGAGGAGGTGCTGCAGCAGCGCCCTGAGCATGCGCTTCCACCTGGGCGGTGAGAGCCTCCATCCTACGATTGAGAATAATGCTCTGCTCGGTAACTAAGTCCAACTGAGCGGTAAAGGCGGTTAAGATGTGCTGCAGCTCACCCAACACGCCTCCTGCTGGCGCCTGTGCACCTCGCTCTTCCATTGGCTGTTCAAACGATGGTTGATGCCCCTCGGGATCCATGACGCTGGCTGAGAAATCCTGTTGTGAAAGTGTCATGACACGGACCCACAACAGGGGGCGATAATGAACGGACAATGGATAAGCCAAAAAGTAACAATTTAATGTTGTGAATCGCACAACGAAGTACAGACAATAACAATATGGTGGAATGTCAATTATACACAAGGTGACGTGTGGGCAGGCTCGACGATAGAAGACGTCCGGCGAGAGGAGAGCCGGATCCCACACAGCTTCCACCACCAACAGAGCTGAAGAACACTGGAGCCGCCAAGCCCTGCGCCCCAGGTGGTCGCTGTCTTCAGCAGTCAGACCCGGTACTGCTGGCAGAGAACAGAGACAGTACTGATGAGTGTGAGTTCGCACACTCAGTAATCCCACAGTCTGTATACAGTTAGGAGGGAAAACCTCCACCTCCAATCACACACTCGTGCAGCTCCCGAGATAACCACTTATCTGGGTGGGGTGGGAGGTGAAGCCGTCGCAGTCCACACCAAACGCCAACTCAGCAGACAGGGTATCCGTCCCAGGAAAACGGCTGCAAAAGAGATCAGACTGATGCTCGGGTTAAGGTTCAGCAGAGAAGTAATTACCTGAATGGTAGCTGATTTCTCGGTGGGGAGGTGGAGTTGCAGTCCGGCCTTTATGGTGGTGGTGATGAGTAGTGGATGAGTGACAGCTGGTACGGATGATGAGTGACAGCTGTCACTCCCGGTCGCTCCGACGCCCTCTCGTGCTTGAAGCCCGCACTTCAAGCAGGGCGCCATCTTGTGGTGGTGGGCCAGCAATACCTCCTCTTCAGCGGCCCACACAACAGCCTTGCCCAACTCATTAATCATGACGGACAAGCAAGGGGTCGTGGTTTTGCTGTCAGCTGTGTTCTTGTCAACCAATTATTGACCTGCCTGATTACACTATGTAACAAATTTTTATTTTTGTTTTGTTCCTAGGTACACAGTGTGTTTTCCTAACCTGTTATGCCTTAAATCAGGGGTGGGCAATCATGTGCCATGAAGGGCCGAAGCACTGCAGGTTTTCCTTGCTACCAATCATCTCAGCAGGTGATTTCATTAATGTTCAGGTGTTTCAGCAGGTGATTTCATTGACAACCAGGTGTTTATGTTCAAGGGAGAAGCTCATCAGCAACCCACCTGCTGAGGTGATTGGCTGCAAGGAAAACATGCAGTGTCTCGGCCCTCGTTGCCCACCCCTGCCTTAAATGAATAGAAAATAGCTGTTAACCACAGAAACTTTGCTTCTGTGATCAGAACAATGATATTTTGAAATTTGTCTGTTTTCAAGAATATTCTCGATGCACCTTCACTACTACTGAGTAGTCTTCTAGAATATTCTTTAACTGCTAGAACTGTCCAGAATTTTCTAGAAGTTTCCATAATTATCTAGATATTTCAAGAAACTTTTAGAACTTCTAGAATGTAAAAAATAAATAAATAAATAAAATCAAAGTTTGTGCTGAATGTAGTCATTTTTCCATAGACTTTAGACATAAGCAGTTGAAATATAACACTTAGAAGCCAGGAACAAAAATTGTGTTACATAGTGTTATCAGTACCAGTTATCGGTCAACCCCTATTACCACTGATACCAATGAATCCAAAATATTACACTGATCAACACGCACTTTAGAATGATCATCTGTGCAGCCATATTGGTTGTGCAGACATAGGAAATGTGTTTTTTGCACTGTTTTTGTTGATGTTGAACTTTGTCCAATCATCTCCAAAAGTTAATAATTTCGATATATATCTGCCAAAGTAATATTCCCACAAAGTTTGGTGAAACTCCATCAGGCCATTTTTATTTTACTATTTTTTTAGTTATCTTGTTCACACACACACACACACACACACACACACACACACACACACACACACACACACACACACACACACACACACACACACACACACACACACACACACACACAAACTAATTACAATACCCTGCTTCACTGTTTCACCAGTGCTCAGAGTGCTCACCACATAGGGAGTAAAGTAAGAAAAATAAATAAATAACACTTGGTACATTCAGCATTTGCTTAAATACATAAATCAAAGAAAAAGTTAATAGGAGTGTCAATTCTATGAACCTTATTAATGCAAATAAAATGTTGGAAAATGTTTGCTGGCATCTGCGTGTCAATTCAAACATAATGTTTTGTCTTTTGTCTCTGTAAGTGCAGACAGGCTGTTCAATACGTGGAGACTCAGTGCGTGTCTTTTTCAGCTGGGGCCCACACACAGCTTAGCCATTTTTCTTCACCATGGTGAGAAATCACTGTGATGGCTCCCAAAACAAATATGTGCCTGTGTACATGCACACCATCACACACACATACATGCGTTGGCAGCTTTGGAAATATCAGCTGATTGATTTTGGCTTGCTGTGTTTTGTTAAAAACAATATTTCTGATGGATAACCTTGACAAATAAACTACAGCCCTTTATTTCTCCTTGTTTCTCTTTCTCATCATCACTTATTTCTCTTTGTGCTGTTATCTGAGTTCTCTCCCCAAACGAATCGTGTGTGTTTTGTTTTGTGTTTATTTTTGCCATAACAACATATTTGCATAAGTGATCAAATATCATGTGGTACCATTGCTGATCCAATATACGGGATATGTACGTTTTCCAAATCTGTTCATTTTTTTTTTTTTTTTTTGTAATATTTGTTGTGTATTGTACAAATTAACATTTATGGAAGCACATGCAATTTACTTTAAAATACAGATTTGTACATTTAATTCAATTCTTTCACCGCAACTCTAACTAATCATCTAATCATACTTCCTTCAGACACACACACACACACATATATATATATATATATATATATATATATATATATATATATATATATATATATAATAGACACAATGTCCCAACTTCATTGTAGATATAGATAGATAAATATATTGAGCAGCCTTTCAGAAATATGTTAATTTATTTATATAACACTTTAAGAAGAAAAAATATAAATAAATTATGGATGCAAATAATAAATAATTTTATTTCATTTCATTTTTATAAGGCCAAATCACAACAAAGCTGCGTCAAGACTCTTCACATAAGTAAGGTCTAGCCTTACCAACCCCTAGAGCAAGCACACAGGTGACAGTGGTAAGGAAAAACTCCTTCTGATGATATTGAGGAAGAAACCTCAAGCAGACCAGACTCAAAGGGGTGGCCATTCTACCAAAACATTTTACAATACAATTACAAACAGGCTCTGTTCCTACAGCAGAGTCCGTCCCACGTCCACCACAGAAATCATCCAATCCAGTACATGGATCCAGCCATATCTCAAACAGAGAGAAAAAGAAAAGAGAATCAGTCGGGCAGAAAAACAACACTTAAGGTATAATTTGTCAGCATTATGCAACAGGAAAGCAAACGAATTAGTCCTAAAAATATGTCTGAAAGTCCTAAAAATATGTTTTTGACTAGTTTGAACTTGCTTGTGTTTTTTTTTAAGTGTGCAGTCACCATTTCTTTTAGTTTGGTTTGACATTAGTGGTGCAGTACATTCACACACACAAAAAAATCACTTTGCATGTTACACAGTGATAAATCATACATCAAACATGCAAAGCTTTGACAGAAGGAGAGCGAGCAGACAGAAGAGCAATGAGGAGACACATGAAAGGAAATAAGGGCAACAGTGTATGTCATATTGACGGTTTCTCCCTCTCCCGCTCTCTGTCTGTCACTCTGTCTCAGCCTAAAACTATCAACCTTAATCAGAATCAAATTTATTGCCAAATAAGTTCTCACATCCAAGGAATTTGATCTAGTGTCATTAGTACATAATCAACAATAAAAAGATAAGGAAAAAATACTTATGTAAGAAGTAATTGGTACATAAACCACAATAAAAAAGAAAATGAAAAATGTGTAAGAAGTAATTGTTGCATAAACAACAATAAAAACAAAAAGAAAAAAATACTTCTGTAAGAAGTGAAGGAGTCCAATAGACAGATGGGCAAAACTATGTTCACTGTCAAATAAATATAACACAGTGGAATGGGGCTGTGCAGGCATGCAGATGTATACTACTTTTTGGTGCAGGGATGATCAGTCTGTACTTTCTGGGAGTGGGGATGGGGCAGGGTAAATGGGGTGTCTGGCATTATTTATAAGTCTAGGTGCGGACGGAAAGAAGGTGTTATTATGTCTTGAGGTTTTAGTCCTGATGGACCTCAGCTATCTGCCAGAGGGGAGGGTACAAAAACTTTGTGTCCTGGGTGAGAGGGATCAGCCACTATCTTCCTTGCTCACCTTAGGGCCCTGGAGTTGTACAGGTCCTGTAGGGATGGCAGATTGCAGTCGATCACATTCTCTTGTGTGTGGATGATACACTGCAGCCTGCTCCTGTCCCCAGCAGCGGCAGCAGCATACCAGACAGTGATGGAGAAGGAGATGATGGACTCAGTGATGGCAGTGTAGAAGTTCACCATCATTGTTTTTGGCAGGTTGAATTTCCTTAGCTGCCGCAGATCCTGTGTTGTGCTCTCTTGGTGAGAGAGCTGATGTTCAGGTCCCACTTGAGATCCTGGGTGATGGTGATCCCCAAATAATGGAAGGACTTCACAATGGCACCTGGGGAGTCACACAGGGTGATGAGCTTGGCCGGAAGTGGGTTCTTGAAGTCAACAACCATCTCCACTGTCTTGAGGGCATTGCGCTCCTGGTTGCTGTGTTTGCACCAGATCACCAGGTGATCGATCCCCCGTCTGTAGGCAGACTCGTCTCCATCAGAGATGAGTCTGA
The DNA here is from genome assembly GCF_902500255.1 of Thalassophryne amazonica. Lineage (NCBI taxonomy): Eukaryota > Metazoa > Chordata > Actinopteri > Batrachoidiformes > Batrachoididae > Thalassophryne > Thalassophryne amazonica. The sequence continues at coordinate 20,043,940 of NC_047105.1, forward strand.
TGAGGATCATATCATCTGCTCAAACTCAAACTGAAAGCACATCTCTACAGCTTGATATAAATAAATTAAAAATCTAAAATCCAAAATGATGGGTTGCATATGTACTGGAACGCTTTTGTATCATACCAGCAAATAATCTGTTTTATTGACAGTTTTCTTCAGCCAAGTCAGGGGATGAATACATGAACACTTTCAAGTCACCGAATATGTGGATTTATTTACATCAATTATGAAGAAATACAAAAAGTATAGTAGTCTATGGTAAATCTGTATGGAGTAGGTAGTTTTCAAAAACAGTGGCTGTGCAAGAAGAAGAGTGAGGAAAGCCACCAAGACACCCAGACAATCTGGAATAAGATATGGGCTTCTGTGGCTATGATAAGAGAAATTGTACATAGTGCATGTTTTGCATTTTATATCCCGAGTTATCCAGCTTCATGATGAACTGGTATAGAGGAGGATTTTCTTAAAAAGAAGAACTGAAAATTTAGCTACAATTTGCCAGAAGGTACATCTGAGATACAAGCCTAGATTTGATGCTTTGCTAAAAGAAAATCCTCCTCTATATCCTGAGGTGAAGCATTTGAGCCCCTCATTCCTGGAGCATTCCTAAGTGCTGGAGTCTCCACAGTCTGTGCCTCAGGTCTTGTCTTCTGTAGTAGATCCCTGCCTCTATGGACCTGGTACTTAACATACAGTGGTAGAGGTGGGCGATACCAGGAATTTTGGTATTTGGTACTGACTGCTGCATGCACAGCAGTCAGTGCGTGCCTGAGAGAAAAAAAAAAGCTTGAGTATCGATCTGTTTACACGAGGATCGTTCAATATCAATTACAGCGTTGGTATCGATATTATCGATATTAGGATTGATCTGCCCATCTCTATACAGTGGCATGATGTGGATCTTTGGGTGGAACCCTCCTTGCTTTGTAAGGAGCTTATGAGGGTAGGCTGAAAAGTTATAAGGCTCACCAAGAAGGAGAAATACCATTTCAATAAAACTTGGCATGCATTAAGTTCAACTCTTCTGATGACTACCTGTGTTTTCTTCTTCCAGGTTGTGAGGTAGTTTGTGGTTCATAGCCAAGTTTGAAAGTTCATGGTAGAGGGAAATGGCAAAAATGGACAAAATCTGGCATCACGGTGTGATTAAGTACCTGCATAAGAAGGGGTTAAAGCCCAAGGACATTCATGCGGATATGGTTGTTACATTAGGGGATGAAGCTCCCTCCATATCTACAGTGCAGAAGTGGGCAGCTGAATTTAAGAGGGGCAGAGAGAGCCTTGAAGACAACCCAAGGTCTGGGCGGCCTGCAACAGCCACAACCCAGAAAAACATTGACCTTGTTCATGAAATGGTGATGGACGACAGACGATCGACAATTAATCAGCTAGCAGATGCTATGGGAATATCCTGTGAGAGAATTGAACACATTCTGCATGAAGAACTTGGAATGTCAAAGGTGTCAGCTCAGTGGGTGCCACGTCTTCTGACGCCTGATCAGAAACGCACCAGGCTAGTCATGTCGAAGGCAAACTTGGCGCAATTTGAAGAGGATCCAGCCAATTATATGTAACGTTTTCTTACCCAGGATGAGTGTTGGGTTCACCACTTTGAACCAGAGACAAAAAGCAATCAATGCAGTGGAAACACCCAAGGTCACCACCTCCAAAGAAGGCCAAGGTCGTTTCATCTGCGGGGAAGGTCATGGTTTCAGTTTTCTGGGATGTCAAGGGCATTGTGTTCGTGGACTATCTTGAAAAGGGACAAACCATAAATGGACAGTACTATTCTAACTTACTGCGGCAGTTACACGAGGCTATCAAAAATAAGCGACCAGGAAAGCTGAGGAAAGTGGTGCTGTTCCATCAAGACAATGCCCCAGCTCACAAGTCAACAGTGGCCATGGCCACTATCCACTAGTGTGGATTCGAACTGGTAGATCACCCACCATACTCCCCTGACTTGGCACCATCTGTTCCAAAACCTGAAAAAAAACTTGGCTGGGAAGCACTGTCGGAGCAATGATGAGGTGATGGCTGCCGTTGAGGACTATTTTGACTCTCAAGGTGAAAGCTTCTATGACAAGGGAATCGAATCACTCAAGCACTGCTGGAAGAAGTGTGTGGAGTACAGGGAGACTTTGTAGAAAAATAACCCTGAATTTGTTCAATTCGACAACTGCATCATAGTCAGCCTTAGAACTTTTCAGCCTACCCTATGTTTTTTGACGTATGTAGCATCTGTTTCTTCTGCTGGATGTCTTATTGTTCCAGCAGGGTATCTGATGACTGGTAGGACATACGTTGTTTGTTTGTATATTTATTCCATCTAAGAGCTTCCATAGAAAATTTGAGGGGTGGATCACAATTTTTCCTTATGGGACACATCTAGACCCTGAATATAAGCTCCTCATCAGATTTATTTATAAGAAAAAAAAAAACACAACACAGTCTTATATTCAAAACTATGTGGTGAATTGACATTCAAACGTCATTCACTCGCTACTATTCTGACTGTCCTTGTTTCAGTACTAAAATTCTGCAAGTTTAATTGATGAGACACACTGTAAATGTGTTTACTTCTTTATTAAATAAATAAATTAAATACAAAGATTAAGAAACAGCTTGGATTGAAGATTTTTTTCCCTTTAATGCATGGCAGAGCTGTTAAAGTGACTATCATACAGAGTCACTTGAATGTGCTTTAATTAATATGTAATAGAGAAAAAAATATAACTATCAGATCGGGACTCAGTATCGGAGGATACTCAATATTAAACAATTCGGATTTGAGTCGGGGGCAAACAATAAATAAAAACATATCAGGACATCCGTCGCAATGACATAATAATAATAATAATAATAATAATAATAATAATAATAATAATAATAATACATAAATAAAAAACTTTGAATTCTTGTGTGTTTCTCTGTAACATTCAGAAACATAATGTGTGGATGAGCTCTTGTCCATGGAGAGTTTTTATTGGGTGGGCCTGGTGACTCTAGACTCCTGTCATTAAAAAAAGTATTGTTCAGGTTATTTATTTCAAATAATTTTTTTGATCATTTCAAGCTGAATTTATTTTTGATGACTGCTGGGATAGGCTCCAGACCCCCGCGACCCTTAACTGGACTAATTGGTTGAAGATGAGTGAGGGTTTGTCCAGTCTTTAAAGTCTTAGACCGGAGTGTAAAAAATGTCTTATTGTCTTCTCGTGACACATTTTTGTATCAGATCTTGTTTCAGTGTGTGTTGTTGGGTGTACGGAATCTGTGAGGTATAGACGGAGCTTCATTACAAAGCAGAAACCAGCTGTGTTGACAGAAGATGTCGATTCTCACGTCTCTCCATCCCCCCCCACCCAGCCGCTCACCCGATTCTTCTCCTTCCGTATTGTCCCGCACTGCACACATTCACCAAGACTCGGCAATAAATCTTGTCACTTTTAATAAACAGTTACATCTTTCAGGCAGCTGACGTCGCAGTGAGAGGCAAATCAGAGAGAGAGAATGAGAGAGAGAAAGAACGGGATGGGATCGAGACCAAAGTGAGAGGGAGCAGGGAACGTCATCCTGCTGAACACTATAAATCAAAGTGAATTTGGACTTGTTCACAGTTGCGCAGTATATGGTAGATTTCCACTCTTTTTACATTAAAGACAGAGTGAAAAAAGTGAGAATTAAAACAATGAGTTTTTGTGTAGGCTCTCAAATATCCAGGTGGTTTCCATAGTAGAAAAGCTTGAATCTTCGACTGGACTAGGTTGCTTGACGCGAGACGCTGACGTTGCTTTCTCGCGTCAAGCAACCCAGTCCAGTCAAAGATTCAAGCTTCTCTACTAAAACAATGAGCAAAGAAAAAAATGAGAGATAAATAACAAATTAATGACTCAGGAGCATAATGGTGCAGGAAGGTATGATCATTCATAATATAATGAAACGCGTCAGAGGGATGATTCATATCCTGAATGCCCCCTACACCACAATATAAACCACTCACTCATCTTCAACCGCTTACTCCAGTTAAGGGTGACAGGGGGCTGGAGCCTATCCCAGCAGTCATAGGGAGTGAGGCGGGGTTCACCCTGGACAGGACGCCAGTCTGTCGCAGGGCCACAATCTAAATGTATAAGTAAATACACATAATCAAATACAGATTATTTATTGTAATTGTAACAAGTACAGCGAAAGATGAGATGCAGCCTTTCAGTGCAAATATAAACCTGAGTAAACCACATGCAGACCTAAAAGGTCTGGGGAAGAAAATAAAATGAACAAAAAAATTTAACAGAATGAAAAAAGTCCAGAGTCCAAATTTATATATATATATATATATATATATATATATATATATATATATATATATATATATATATATATATATATATATATATATATATATACACACAAGGTCTGTGATAAAAGTAACGGACCTTATTATTTTTTTCAAGAACCATATGGATTTGAATCACGTGTGATTACATCAGACATGCTTGAACCCTCGTGGGCATGCGAGGGTTTTTTCACGCCTGTCGGTTATGTCATTCGCCTGTGGGCAGTCTTTGAGTGAGGAGTGGCCCACCCTCTCATTGATTTTTTTCATTGTTTAGGAATGGCTCAGAGACTGCTGCTTTGTTTGATAAAAAATTTTTCAAAACCTGTAAGGCACAACTGAGTGGACACCATTCGATAAATTCAGCTGGTTTTCGGTAAAAATTTTAACGGCTGATGAGATATTTTGGTCTGGTAGTTTCGCTGTAAGGACGGTCCACGGCGCCTGACGGCGATCTGCGCTTCGAGGCGGCAGCGTCTCGCCGTTTCAAGTTGAAAACTTCCACATTTCAGGCTCTGTTGATCCAGGAAGTCGTCAGAGAACAGAGAACTTTCAGAAGAAGTCGGCATGAGGAGTTTATTCGGACATTCAATTGTTAACGGACATTTTGTAATGAAAGAACGTGCGGTCAGAGTCGCATGTCGGGCCGGACCCGACCGTGGGGGGTTGCGACAGGAAAAACACCTCCGTTGGAAACCTTAACGGGCAAGTTGGAACATGCCCAAGCTGTTAAACAATTTCTCAGTTACTCGCTTGTTGAAAGCCATCAAAAGCCGCCTGAATTTTACAAATGGTTTTCAACACAGAGGTGTTTTTCCTGTCGCGGCGCACACAGATTCGTCGAGTCGTCACGGAAACGAATCGGCGAATTTGCGCGCGCGTCTTTCATTACAAAATGTCCTTAAACAGTGGAATGTCCGCATAAAGTCCTCATGCCGGCCTGTTCTGAATTTTCTCCGTTCTGTCACGACGTCCTGGGTGAATTAAGCCTTAAATTAGAATGTTTTCAGGTCGAAACAGGCCGACGACGGTGCCTGGAAGCGCTGCGCGACGTCCCGCTCCGTGGGAAGTCCTTACACCGACAGAAACACCCCATAATCTCTCATCAGCCGTTAAACTTTTCACCGAAAACCAGCTTAATTTCTCGAATAGTGTCGACTCAGATATCCCTCACAGGTCCAGAAAAAATGTAGATAAAGCAACGCGCGCCATCCGCAGCGGCTATTCAGACAAAGAGATTCCGACGGGCGGGGTGGAGCACTCCTCACTCAAGGCCTGCCCACAGGCGAATGACGTTACCGACACACGTTTAAAAAACTCACGCATGTGCACGAGGGTTCAAGGTTGTCTGACGTAAAAACATATGAATCAAATCCATTTATTTTTTCATCACAGACCTCGTGTATATATATATATATATCAAAGAAGGAAGTAGCAAAAAGACTACATATAAAAAAGTGAAGTATGTACAAAACTGTGGATACTTCAGTGGCAGTGGATATTGCACTCATTTCAAGTGTGACATGTGACCTGGTTATTTGGTTCCAGTGGCATTTAAAGCTCTAACAGCAGTTGGGTAGAAACTGTTTTTTAATCCATTTTTACTTGCTTTAATGGCCCTGTACTGTCTGCCCAATGGCAGTAGCTCAACCAGAGAGTGGCCAGGGTGGGATGAGTCCTATAGGATGGTGTTGGCTCTCCTGATACAGTAAGAGCCATGAAAGTCCAAGAGCTTCCATAGAAAGTGGTTGACCTTCCAAGAAGAAGGAGGGTCGCCCAAGGAGGAAACTGCCAACAACTGCTGTGTTGGCAGTTCAGAGAAAACATAGCAGTTCATTAGCCAGTTACAAGAAGCCCTCACTGAAGATATACCAGAAGGTGAGGAGGGTGTCATTGATGCCAAGTGGTCCCACCTCCGAGATGCTATGTACAACTTGGCCATCAACGCCTATGGGAAAAAGGAGCACAAAAACACAGACTAATATGAGGCCCACTGGGAGGAAATGGAGGCTGCAACTGAGGCCAAGAAGAGAGCCCCCCCTGGCCTACAAGGCAGCACCCAGTCCCAGCACATTAGAAGCCCTCAAAGCTACCAAGAGAAAAGCCCAGGTCAAAGACAGGCGGAGTCATCACAGACCAAGGGAAGCAGCAGCAGCACTGGGTTGAGTACACAACTCAAAACACTGTTAGAGTTACAGCCCTCGAGGACATCCCAGATCTACCAGTCATGGAAGAGCTAGACATGCCAGCAACCATGGAAGAGCTTGGAGAAGCCATTGACTGCCTTGCTAGGGGAAGGCCCCAGGGAGTGATGGCATCCCATCAAAAATCTTAAAGAGTTGGAAACACCTGCATAGTCTTTTCTGCCTCTGCTGGGAACAGGGACACATTCCCCAAGACATGCGAGATGCGAGCATAGTCACCTTGTACAAGAATAAAGGAGACAGAAGCGACTGCAATCATTATTGAGACATCTCCCTTCTCAGCACTGTTGGGAAGGCCTTCGCTCATGTTACTTTAGCTCATCTACGGACCTTGGGCTCGAGGGTTTACCTAGAATTCTAGTGCAGCTTTTGAGCTGGAAGGTCTACCGTGGACATGATTTTTTTTCAATACGCCAGCTGCAGGAGAGGTGTCAAGAGCAGCAAATGCAGCTCTACATTGCCTTCATTGACCCGACCAAGGCTTTCGACTTGGTCTGTCGAAGCAAACTTTTCAGCTTCCTGCAGAAGATTGGCTGTCCCCCAAAACTCCTTGCAGTGGTCTCTTTGTTGCATAAGAACATGCACAGTACAGTTTGCTTCATTGGCGCAACATCAGAGGCCTTTCCAGTTAGCAGTGGGGTGAAACAGGGCTGTGTCCTTGCGTCGATGCTCTTCGGAATCTTCTTCTCCATGTTCCTCCATTAGGCCTTGAAGGATGGCAACAAGAGAGTGTACATTCACACCAGGGCCAACGGCAAGCTCTTCAACATAGCCCGACTTCGCACCAAGGCCAAGGTTGTGGAGGTACTCATCTGTGAGATGCTTTTTGCGACAATGCAGCCTTGACATCACACTCCGAAGACGGTCTACAGCAGCTTGTTAATCACCTCTCTCACACCTCAAGGAGTTCGGACTGACCATCAGTCTGAAGAAGACAAACGTCTTGGCGCAGGCACAGCTGCTCCCCCTAACACTGACATTGATGGGTACAGACTGGAAGTCGTGGAGCACTTCACATACCTTGGGATGACCATCTCTAACGCAGTCTCCACTGAGCAGAGGTGAACAGCAGGATTGTGAAGGCAGCAGCAGATATGGCAAGACTAAGCCACAGAGTCTGGAACAACTCCAGCCTCACTGAGAAGACAAAACTGCATGTCTACCAGAGCCTGTGTGCTCAGCACACTCTTCTACGTTAGCAAGACATGGACCGCCTATGGCACATATGAGGAAAAGCTCAGCAGCTACCATCTGAGGTACCTTAGATGAATTCTGCACATCATATGGCAGGACAAGGTGCCCAACACAAAGGTCTTGGAACGCACCAACATGAGCAGCATATTCACCATTCTTGGCGAAAGGCGCCTTCGATAGCTTGGCCACGTCAGGAGAATGAATCCAGGCTGCATTCCTAAAGATCTACTGTACGGTGAGCTGGCAGAGGGCACTCGTGTGGCTGGTCAACCATGCCTGTGCTTCAAGGATGTCTGCAAGAAGAACATGAAAATGTGCAGCATCAATATCAACACAGTGTGCAAATGGCTTACTGTCAGAACAGGTGCAGAGAGGGCTGAGCAGGAGAGGAACCAAGGCCTTGCTGAGCAACAAGCTAGGAAGAAGGAGCAACAGCGGCAGCCTCAGCAGAAATCACAGTACATGTGCAACAAATGTAGCAGAGATTGTCACTTGCACATTGGATTGATAAGTCTTTTGTGCAGGTGCAGATAGAAACAAAAGACAAAAAATTCCTGTATGTTTGTATTCTCAGCTGTGTTGGTGGCATGGCCCAAGCAAAGGGTCACCTCTTTGAGCCTGGTCTGCTTGAGGTTTCTTCCTCAAATCATCGGAGGGAGTTTTTCATTCACACATAGTGTGAATTATGGCGAAACAACGCAAAACAATTAGAATTAGTGAACCACTAAAACATTGGGCCAACGTGAAGGCGTGTACGATCCCGCTGCGAAGGTTTCATGCACACTCGTGCATGAATACAGTGCGAGCAACTGGAGCATGTGTAACCACATCACACAGCTGTTGTGGAAAAAATAAAAACCATTGGTACCTGTGGAACCACATCATGCCACTGCTGTGGAAAAAATGAAAGAATATAAACCAGCTGGTAACTGTGGAACCACATTGTGCCGTTCCTGTGGAAAAAATAAAAAATATAACCAAGCTGGTACCTGTGGAACCACATTGCACTGCTGCTGTGGAAAAAGAAGAAAATACATGCCACCCACGGGATTCAAACCTGCATTTTATTGATTGCCAGCCGAAACCTTACCACTGCGCTATCATCGCTGGCCTGTAAATGGTGCACAAAAATGCCTGAAATCAACAAAGAGACATATTTAAAAAAAAATTAAACCACACACCATTAAAAAAACACCACATTTCATTGAATCCCTCTTATCAAGTATGAACTGTCTGTTCCTTTGTAGATGACCCATGGTCACAGATGTACAGTCATTAGATGACATGAATGAAGCAGTGCGCTGTTATCATGTCCATATCTATTGGTCCAGTGTGTGCAGCTGGCCCCATGCCTGTGTCCAGCCCGATATGCACGTCTTGTGGACAGCACGCTGCAGGCACCGCGTCATGTGGAACAGAGCTCACGTGGCTCACATGACATTCAGATTGCCCGCTGTGTGTTATGATCTGACCGTCCACTGTCACCTGGTGCAGCCTGACAATGTGCGCACCATGCGCACACTCACCACAGCCTATTGCAACAGCGATATATTTTTATGTATGTCCACATGAAGACAGCAAGCAGACACACGTGTGTCACAGTGGTCAGTTGAAAGTTCATGTCCATCCAAAAACGGTACGTTTCCCAGCCGTGACGTCCAGAACCAGAGATCCAACAGCAACTGCTGTGGGTGGACATGCCCCCTGTCAGTCCAGCACACGCACCAACACACCATCTGTACATCCATATATCAGCAGGTCATGCAAGTGTGCTCAGACCTTCCCCCCTGCACGCCACATGTTTATGGATGGGGTGGAGCACAACACGCATAATTCACATGCACGGCACGTGTGTGTGGGGGGAGCTGACACTCTGGCACCTCACATGTGTGTTGCTGTTTAGCAAAGCTACACTCGTGGGGCACTTAGACAAATTTCCCAGGCAGCTCAAAAGTGATTGTCTGCTGACTGTTTTCATCCTAACAGTGCGGCATGGCTCACTTGACACGTTTTCTAAGTGTCAAGCGAGCCGTCTTGGATGTTCGTGTGTGTCAGCTGGAATTTGGCCGACACGAGAGGGATCAAATGGGCTCTCACAGTACACAGTCTTTCAGCCGCTGGGGTAAGCACATAGTTGTGGCAACACGTGTACGAGGTGTTAGAGGTAGCTCCGATTTGTAGCGACAGCTGTATGAGGTGTTAGGGGCAGCTCCGATTTTACACGACTTGCATACATTTCCTGCTTCATGTGCAATTCGTCCACATTCGTACTATGTGTGAAGGGGCCCTTACCACTGTCGCCTGTGTCCTTGCTCTAGGGGTTGGTAAGGTCAGACCTTACTTGTGTGAAGCACCCAGCTTTGTTGTGATGTGGTGCTATATAAATGAAATAAATTGAAATTGAATGGAAAAAAGTGTATTAAAAAACAATAAAATCTTTAGATTTCCTTAGAAGATTGCCTTGCAGCAGTGAGAAGTTGGATGTCTAAAAACTTCCTACTTTTAAACTCTGATAAGACTGAAATGATGGTTCTTGGTCCAGTGAGATATCAGCATCAATTTGAATAGTTAATGCTCAGCCTAGGCTCGTCTGTCATACATCCCACTGACAAAGTGAGGAACCTTGGGGTAATTTTTGGTCCTTCGTTGTCCTTTGGCCTCCACATTAGAAATATTACTAGGACTGCTTTCTTCCACCTGCAAAATATAGCGAAGATTCGTCCCATCCTGTCTGTGGCTGATACTGAGACCCTGATCCATGCGTTTATCTCTTTTAGATTGGACTACTGCAATGTTCTATTTTCTGGTTTACCGCAGTCTACCATTAGGGCTCTCCAATTGGTTCAAAATGCTGCAGCCAGACTTTTGACACGAAGCAGAAAGTACAACCACATTACACCCATTTTGGCCTCCCTTCACTGGCTTCCTGTCCCAGTGAGATCAGATTTGTAGGTTCTGCTGCTAACCTGTAAAATTATTCATGGACTGGCACCTCCCTACCTAGCTGACCTAATTAAACCTCACGTACCGGCCCTTTGTGTCCCTAGGGTGAATAAGAAGTCTGCGGGTCACAGAGCTTTCTCTTATTGTGCCCCTGTTCTGTGGAATGGTCTCCCTGTGTCAATAAAACAGTCAGATTCTGTGGAGACTTTCAAGTCCAGACTTAAGACGCACTTTCTTTTCCCTTTCATATGGCTAGCATACTGGCATACTTGTGTTGGCGACCCTCCTGTCCTGTGCACCAACAGCATTTCTTGTATATTCGTCCGTGAATTGTTCTGTGAATTGTTGTGTAATTTATGTTTTGTAGCATGGCCCAAGCAGAGGGTCACCCCTTTGAGTCTGGTCTGCTTGAGGTTTTTCCTTACCACTGTTGCTCTGGGGGTTGGTAAGGTTAGACCTTACCTGTGTGAAGCGCCTTGAGGCAACTCTGTTGTGATTTTGCACTATATAAATGAAAATAAATTGAAATAAAAAGCAAAAAACACCAAAACAAACTGTATGCTACACCATCATCTCCCGCAGATGGACGGATGCCAGGAGGACTTCTAACCAGATTTTCAAAACACTTTATCACCACCGGTATGAGTTCAACAGGCTGGTAGTCACTGAGGCTGGTTCTGGAGGATTTCTTGGGTAGGGAGACTATGGTGGAGGTCTTGAAGCATGACATGACAGCAGATTGTGTCAAGGAGTGGTTGAAGGCTTTGGTAAAAATCCCAACAAGCTGGTCTTTCGGCACATGTACGGCGATGTCATCGGGGCCTGTTGCTTTGCTTGGGTTGACACCCCTCAGTGTGGCCCTCACCTCATGCTCCCCCATCATGAAGTTTCTCCTGGCTGCTGGCAGCTAGCGACATGGCTTATCACTTCATCATGTGACTTCACAATAAAAACATTCATACCAACAATCGCAAATATTTTGCAAATCACTATTGACTTCAGCTCACCTATCAAGGCTTCTTAGGTGTTGAGATGTTTTTTGTTCAATCCTTGACATTTGGCCAAACTACTCCAAAGTATAAGCACCTCTAGATATCTATTCAAGTCATATTCCCACCATGTTTGATCAGTTTAGGCTTCTTGGTTGCAGCTAAAAAAATATGTCTTTCAGACCATGGTTTCATTGACCTTTGACCAATCAGCTCTAGATATCAGATAAGTAGTATTCCAACCAAGTTTGAAAGAAATCCATCCACCCATTTTTGATTTATCTTGTCTATAGTCATTGCTGCTTCGTTAGCATGGAGGGTATAAATAAATATTGTAATTTCATTAGGAGACAGGAGCAGTTCACTCATCAAACTATGCATGAGCTTTTTCTTCTTTTGCTTTTTGTTTTCAGGTCTCTGTGGCCACAGTGTGTCTCGTGGACTTCCTCTACACAGACCTACACCTCCTCATGTTTGCTTTTATGACATCATCTACTGTACCTTCACTTCAACCTCCCCTGTTTTCTCAAACTTTATACTTCCATTCTCGCTCTTTTACTGAGATGTTCATTCCCTTTTCTCATTATCTCTCCAAACCAGCTGACTACTACCAGCTACCTCACAGTGCACATTTCTGATGACCTGTCATGGACTCACTATACTTCCACTCTGGTGCAGAAAGCGAGGCAACACCTGCATCACCTCAGGAAGGTACAAAAATTCTAAATGTCCTCTGCCCTATTAAGTTCATTCTGCAGCACCACAGTAGAGTCTGCACTCAGTGATTACATCACCACCTGCAAAGAATGGAGCGTTGTGCCGAACGCATCGCTACAACCCCACCATCAAACCTGCAAGACTCCAAGGTATAACAATACATGTCCAGGCCAAAGTGGATTGTCACAGAATAGACATACATCACCTAAGCGAGAGAGTGTTCCTGCAGCAGTACTCAGGAAACCCCTCCACAGCCACATGGCTGAGAGGCTGAGGAGGAGCTTCATCCCCCTCTCAGGCCATAAGAATCCTAAAGCCTTCCTGTCCACTGTCAGATCTGGTTTTTACTGTCATTCATTATCACTTGAAGGCGTGTAACTTTATTGCATTTGCATTGTCAGCAACAATAAAAAGTTACATTTCATATTTACTTCAACATTTCTACAACAGTATCTATCTATCTGTACTAGAGATCATGGTGAAAGTCCATTGTACCTGAATTATTGGTCCACTGGGTGGAGATATTGCTCCATTTTAAGAACCTTGGGGCCGAACGATGTCCAGCCTGTTTATGCTGCGTTTACAGGTAGGCATGATGCATTATGAAAATAATTTTCCTGTCATTTGTCCCACATTCATGACATTTTGTAATGTGACTTAACACAGCTGAATAGGGTTCTTAACAGTGCTGTTGGTTCATGACATTCGTGGAGCATGTTTTTGCTGGCAAAAAATCTCATGAATCAAATGTCATGAATCACCCTCGATTTGTAGATTTCGTAACTGAACGTGTCTATTCATAATAGAGTGTAACATAATTTATTGTGTTTTCTTAATGGTTCTTGGAGCCCATATTGTCACACATCATTATGAATCGACACAAAAATGCTGTCAAGAACTGTCACACACATTCACGTTTCACAGTGCGCCACTATGAATCACTGTCTCTCACATGTGCACTCACAACTGATCTAAACCTTGCTGCACCTCATTTATTCGGTTTGTTTTTGTCCATGACAGTTCATCTTTTGCTGTGGATTCATCTGGATGTTGTGGAGCAATCTGGAGTGATGTGAACTGTTAAGCAGTTGATGGTAGAATGACTGTGGAATGTGTCTGGAGCTATATATATATATATATATATATATATATATATATATATATATATATATATATATATATATATATATATATATATATATATATATATATATATCAATCAATCAACTTTTTTCTTATATAGCGCCAAATCACAACAAACAGTTGCCCCAAGGCGCTCCATATTGTAAGGCAAGGCCATACAATAATTATGAAAAACCCCAACGGTCAAAACGACCCCCTATGAGCAAGCACCTGGCAACAGTGGGAAGGAAAAACTCCCTTTTAACAGGAAGAAACCTCCAGCAGAACCAGGCTCAGGGAGGGGCAGTCTTCTGCTGAGACTGGTTGGGGCTGAGGGAAAAAAACAGGAAAAAGACATGCTGTGAAGGGGGGCAGAGATCGATCACTAATGATTAAATGCAGAGTGATGCATACGGAGCAAAAAGAGAAAGAAACAGTGCATCATGGGAACCCCCCCACAATCTACGTCTAAAGCAGCATAACCAAGGGATGGTCCAGGGTCACCCGATCCAGCCCTAACTATAAGCCTTAGCGAAAAGGAAAGTTTTAAGCCTAATCTTAAAAGTAGAGAGGGTATCTGTCTCCCTGATCTGAATTGGGAGCTGGTTCCACAGGAGAGGAGCCTGAAAGCTGAAGGCTCTGCCTCCCATTCTACTCTTACAAACCCTAGGAACTACAAGTAAGCCCGCAGTCTGAGAGCGAAGCACTCTAATGGGGTAATATGGTACTACGAGGTCCCTAAGATAAGATGGGACCTGATTATTCAAAACCTTATAAGTAAGAAGAAGAATTTTAAATTCTATTCTAGAATTAACAGGAAGCCAATGAAGAGAGGCCAACACGGGTGAGATATGCTCTCTCCTGCTAGTCCCCGTCAGTACTCTAGCTGCAGCATTCTGAACCAACTGAAGGCTTTTTAGGGAACTTTTAGGACAACCTGATAATAATGAATTACAATAGTCCAGCCTAGAGGAAATAAATGCATGAATTAGTTTTTCAGCATCACTCTGAGACAAGACCTTTCTGATTTTAGAGATATTGCGTAAATGCAAAAAGGCAGTCCTACATATTTGTTTAATATGCGCTTTGAATGACATATCCTGATCAAAAATGACTCCAAGATTTCTCACAGTATTACTAGAGATCAGGGAAATGCCATCCAGAGTAACGATCTGGTTAGACACCATGCTTCTAAGATTTGTGGGGCCAAGTACAATAACTTCAGTTTTATCTGAGTTTAAAAGCAGGAAATTAGAGGTCATCCATGTCTTTATGTCTGTAAGACAATCCTGCAGTTTAGCTAATTGGTGTGTATCCTCTGGCTTCATGGATAGATAAAGCTGGGTATCATCTGCGTAACAATGAAAATTTAAGCAATACCATCTAATAATACTGCCTAAGGGAAGCATGTATAAAGTGAATAAAATTGGTCCTAGCACAGAACCTTGTGGAACTCCATAATTAACTTTAGTCTGTGAAGAAGATTCCCCATTTACATGAACAAACTGTAATCTATTAGACAAATATGATTCAAACCACCGCAGCGCAGTGCCTTTAATACCTATGACATGCTCTAATCTCTGTAATAAAATTTTATGGTCAACAGTATCAAAAGCAGCACTGAGGTCCAACAGAACAAGCACAGAGATAAGTCCATTGTCCGAAGCCATAAGAAGATCATTTGTAACCTTCACTAATGCTGTTTCTGTACTATGATGAATTCTAAAACCTGACTGAAACTCTTCAAATAGACCATTCCTCTGCAGGTGATCAGTTAACTGTTTTACAACTACCCTCTCAAGAATCTTTGAGAGAAAAGGAAGGTTGGAAATTGGCCTATAATTAGCTAAGATAGCTGGGTCAAGTGATGGCTTTTTAAGTAATGGTTTAATTACTGCCACCTTAAAGGCCTGTGGTACATAACCAACTAACAAAGATAGATTGATCATATTTAAGATTGAAGCATTAAATAATGGTAGGACTTCCTTGAGCAGCCTGGCAGGAATGGGGTCCAATAAACATGCCGATGGTTTGGACGAAGCAACCAATGAAAATAACTCAGACAGAACAACCGGAGAGAAAGAGTCTAACCAAATACCGGCATCACTGAAAGCAGCCAAAGATAACGATACATCTTTGGGATGGTTATGAGTAATTTTTTCTCTAATAGTTAAAATTTTGTTAGCAAAGAAAGTCATGAAGTCATTACTAGTTAAAGTTAATGGAATACTCAGCTCAATAGAGCTCTGACTCTTTGTCAGCCTAGCTACAGTGCTGAAAAACCTGAGGTTATTCTTATTTTCTTCAATTAGTGATGAGTAGAAAGATGTCCTAGCTTTACGGAGGGCTTTTTTATAGAGCAACAGACTCTTTTTCCAGGCTAAGTGAAGATCTTCTAAATTAGTGAGACGCCATTTCCTCTCCAACTTACAGGTTATCTGCTTTAAGCTACGAGTTTGTGAGTTATACCACGGAGTCAGACACTTCTGATTTAAAGCTCTCTTTTTCAGAGGAGCTACAGCATCCAAAGTTGTCTTCAAAGAGGATGTAAAACTATTGACGAGATACTCTAACTCCCTTACAGAGTTTAGGTAGCTACTCTGCTCTGTGTTGGTATATTACATTAGAGAACATAACGAAGGAATCATATCCTTAAACCTAGTTACAGCGCTTTCTGAAAGACTTCTAGTGTAATGAAACTTATTCCCCACTGCAGGGTAGTCCATCAGGGTAAATGTAAATGTTATTAAAAAATGATCAGACAGAAGGGAGTTTTCAGGGAATACTGTTAAATCTTCTATTTCCATACCATAAGTCAGAACAAGATCTAAGATATGATTAAAGTGGTGGGTGGACTCATTTACTTTTTGAGCAAAGCCGATAGAGTCTAATAATAGATTAAATGCAGTGTTGAGGCTGTCATTCTCAGCATCTGTGTGGATATTAAAATCGCCCACTATAATTATCTTATCTGAGCTAAGCACTAAGTCAGACAAAAGGTCTGAAAATTCACAGAGAAACTCACAGTAACGACCAGGTGGACGATAGATAATAACAAATAAAACTGGTTTTTGGGACTTCCAATTTGGATGGACAAGACTAAGAGACAAGCTTTCAAATGAATTAAAGCTCTGTCTAGGTTTTTGATTAATTAATAAGCTGGAATGGAAGATTGCTGCTAATCCTCCGCCACGGCCCATGCTACGAGCATTCTGACAGTTAGTGTGACTCGGGGGTGTTGACTCATTTAAACTAACATATTCATCCTGCTGTAACCAGGTTTCTGTTAGGCAGAATAAATCAATACGTTGATCAATTATTATATAATTTACCAACAGGGACTTAGAAGAGAGAGACCTAATGTTTAATAGACCACATTTAACTGTTTTAGTCTGTGGTGCAATTGAAGGTGCTATATTATTTTTTCTTTTTGAATTTTTATGCTTAAATAGATTTTTGCTGGTTATTGGTGGTCTGGGAGCAGGCACCGTCTCCACGGGGATGGGGCAATGAGGGGACGGCAGGGGGAGAGAAGCCGCAGAGAGGTGTATAAGACCACAGCTCTGCCTCCTGGTCCCAACGCTGGACAGTCACAGTTTGGACTATATATATATATATATATATATATATATATATCCTCTGGGGCGACAGGCGTCATGATGGATACTGTTCTTAGCTTATCATGCCTCACAAGACACAGAGAGAACACAGCTTTGATATGACACATACCGTTCAGATTAACAACACGAGCAGGTCACCCGTGTAAAATTGTCAAATGCAACACTTTCCAACCAATCACATATCTCCACTGTCCACGCACAGGGCAAGGCCCACCCATCTGGGTGTGGGCCGAGAACAGGCTTAAAAACAAGGCACTATATCAGGATGGCTTGCAGGCAACACCATTGGGAAGGCTGCTGCAGGATGTCCAGTGCTGTTGCAGCAACTCTGTTCAGGGAAGGCATCTTTTTTTAATACAACAACTGATTTTGAAGTCCATTTCCTATCACTCTTTGAGTCTTTTGAGTTCGCTCACCACATTAAACTACTGGGAGGGGATCTGCCAACAAGAAAATCCCCAATAAAATAAATATGCAGTGCGTAACAACATGGGACAATATTTGTGACTGTGCATCATGATTTATGTATGATTCATTAGCAATTTGTGCCTTTAATGGTAACACATTGTAACAAGTCGCGACAGTTCATGACGGCACATATTGCCTCTGCCCTGAATCGTCAAATTCAATTCTAATTCATGATCCAAGGTCACAAATTTAGATTTATGGCATTCGTGACTTGTTATGTGTAAACCCAGTCTCACAGTAGAGTCTACGTTGTTTGGGCTGATTAGAATCAGTCCGATCATAGCATTTCTTGATTCATCAGTATCATATCAATTAAACCAGATAAACACATCACCAAAGTTCATGGACCTTCTACTGTGCTTTGCAAACACTGCCAGCGAGAGAAAAGAGTCCTGACCTCTGTTAGTTCACTATCGAAATCCCATTTCAAAAGCACCTTAATAATGGTAAATGGACTGTATTTATTATATAGTGCTTTTCCATCTGCATCAGATGCTCAAAGCACTTTACAAATAATGCCTCACATTCACCCCAATGTGAGGGTGCTGCCATACAAGGCGCCCACTACACACCAGGAGCAATAGGGAATTAAAGACCTTGCCCAAGGGCCCTTAGTGATTTTACAGTCAAACTGGGATTTGAACCGAGGATCTTCTGGTCTCAAGCCTAATGCCTTAACCACTAGACCATCACTGGACTTCATGATATGAGATTTGAAAACAAAAAAAGACAGCTGAAAAGCAGCAACCGCTGCTGTAATCAAAGATATTCTACACAATTCATATTCTCTAATAATCACAAATGTAATTTTTAGCAGGTACTATTTCACTGCTATTCGATGTGAAATACATCTCTGTCAAGACTTAAGTTGAAGTTGTAACGTGCACACAGTCTTATCTGCACACTAACCGTCAGACTACACCAAAAACACACGTCCGTGTTCAGTTCACACACACAATGAGACGTGTCAGATGAGCTGAGATGTGATCAAATGAGATTGGGTGTTCCTCTGGTGAGTCACACTGCCACATCATTTTGTCCTCTTCTGTAGGTAAGTCTGAAGTTGAAGCCAGGAATAGTAATATCACAAATTAGTTGTTTTTCTGCTCCTAGACACAAAGCAATTTTCTCAAAGTGAAATAGTGTGTGCGTGTGTGTCTGGATACAGCCTATTTGAAAAAAGCTAGCTCTAACGTCAGTGTGTTTGCATGACATCCACATAATTACACTCAGGAACATAGTTGACATTTCCAAAAGGTGTATCTGTAAGTGAACACGAGGGTACTGTGACTTGCTAAACGAGACCGATCCTGCCTTATGCCTTTTGATGAGTTGGGTAACCCCTTTGGGCAAGACCTAAAGGCCCTGTCACACCTTGATGATTTAGCCAGCGTGGCATAAGTCTAATAAGTTAATGATATGTTTTTTATAGGTTAAGAGCACGCTGAAGCATGTTGAAGCTTGCTGATATACAAGGACGTCATAAAAACGCTGAGCTCCTTGAAAAATTTTGGGCATGCTGAAAATTTTCAATGAGTGCCAGTGTGTGACTCACACAAGTTGGGACATAAGTTGTAGGTAAGTTATGTTTCTTGTAATTTACTCATACCTTTAAATACATCCATCACTGCTTACCATTGATTGGCTGAAACCTGCAGTCCTCATGCAGACAGACTGTTTCATTCACACACGGAGTAAATATTACCTGATCTCTTCAGTCCAATCCATCATGTATCCACATAAAGCTCCTGATTTTGGAAAACGACATCTGAAAATACTTAACTGTCGTGGCTAAAAATGTAACATTTTAAAGCAAGTCCCTCTGTGGTTTTTCTGCTGCATGCACGTTTCTGAGAGGATTCTGGTGTCGCACTCTGAACACACAGAAGTGCTGTGATGATTTCAACTTTTAAATCGCCAGTCAACCGCGATCAGGTGTGATCATCAGGCGACCTGATCGATCAGGTGTGTTCAGAGCTGAATGAAGTACTGTGTCTTTTTAAAATTATAAAGTGCTGTCATTGTGATCACACAGCACTTAATTCAGGTCTGATCAGGTCTGATCACACCTGATTGCAGTCGACTGGCACTTTAAAAGTATAAATCATCACAGCATTTCATTATTCAGGTCTGTGATGACCTGATTAGTGGACCTGAAAGCAACCGCTCGGCGCTTTAAACGTTTAAAGAGTCACAGCACTCCATTCATTCACGGCAGCATTTACCACAGCCAGGTGACTCATCAGCATTCTGCACACAATGAAAATGGTGCACGAAGATAAAAATGAAAATAAAAAAAATAAAATAATGTTAAATTACTTTCTTTCTGACCCGACCACACTGTGCAGTACCGACCTGAACCACTCAGTGGAAACGGGGCTGTCTGGATTAATTTATTACACATATGCCAACGTGTGCCAGCATTTTAAATACTTTTGGCATACGCAGGCTTAATCGTCAGGGTGTGACAGGGCCCTTAACCCGAAACCACAACCTTAACCATAACAATGATTAATGCTACCTGATAGCGCTGAAGTTAAGCAGATAGTTACATCAGAAAATAGGTGTGCTTCCTGACCTGTTACCAAGTGATGTGATAGAGCTACATAAATCATCACATAGTGGCTCACAGGGTCACTGACTAAGTAAAAAATGTGATGAATTGGAAGTGATAATGTGTTGGTTGGAAAGGTCCTTGTTTAAGTTTTCCTTTGGGTTTAAAACAAAACCTCACTATCGCCTGGGGTTCAACCAACAACCTGCACTGTGCCTTGTGTAGCTTTTGTCTTGGGTAACAAAATGTCACATTCAATAGCCACACAAAGCTTCACTTCTAAGGGACTGATAAGCTCCTCCCTTCAACTCAAGAAGCAAGCAAAATCTCACTCTGTTGATTATTTGGCCAGAAGGTCACTGTGTATATTGTATGTGTGTGGGTATTTTCACCGTAAAATCTATATTTATTCATATTTTATATCCACATACTCCATTCAAGTGTTAGAGTGGGGCTGGAGCCAATCACGGCGGTCACTGGGCTCGAGGCAGGGTACACCCTGGTCAAGACACCAGTCTGTTGCAGGACAGACTGTATATATAAGGTACAAATCCTGTGAGATGTCACCCATATGCTTTCAGAAGAGACCCGGAAGAGCGGAAGTCCTGAAATTAGTATTGGCAGTGCTTACTCCACCTACGCCAAAATGGGAAAAGAGGTGGTGTTGGTGAAATGACAGGGTGACAAAATGCAAAGCTTGCACCATGTACAATTTCTTCAGTCACAGCCACAGAAGCCTTTAACTTCTTCTGGGTTGTCTGGGTTGTCTTGGTGGCTTTCCTCACTCTTCTTCTTGCACAGTCACTCAATTTTTGAGAACTGTCTACTCCATACAGATTTACCATAGAGTTCCATACTGTTTTATTTCTTTGGAACTGATGTAAATAAAGTCCAAGACATATTCAGTGGCAACTTTACCATCAGAGAGCCTCGTCCAGAACTGCAACAAAAGACTCCAAGCTGTCATTGATGTTAAAAGGTTTGGGGCAATACGTGGTATTAAGAACAGAGGTATGTAAACTTTTGATCTGGATAATTTGGGTAGTTTCTGTTGTCATTGTGATTTTAAAAAAGTAAACACAGTTGGTTGACAATAAATGGCTTCACCCAACTACTAACCATGAGTGAAAAAACGTATTTGCAATATCATTCATAATCTCTGAAAAATGGCCATAAAAATCCAAAAATAAAATTCTGCCAGGGTATGTAAACTTTTGAGCACAACTGTATATATACATACACACTCACACACACACACGCACGCACACTCAAAGGCCACTTTATTAGGTACTCCTGCTCAATTGCTTGTTAACACAAATAGCTAATCAGCCAATCATAAGGCAACAACTCAATGCATTTTGGCATTGAAAGCTGGTGAAGATGACTTGCTGAAGTTCAAGCTGAGCATCAGAATGAGGAAGAAAGGGAATTTAAGTGACTTTGAATGTCACATGTTTGTTGGTGCCAGATGTGCTGGGCAGAGTATTTCAGAAACTGCTGATCTATTGGGAATTTCACATACAACCATCTCTAGGGTTTACAGAGAATGGTCTGAAAAAGAGAAGATGTCCAGTGAGCTGCAGTTGTGTGGACAAACATGCTTTGTTGATGTCAGAGGAGACTGGGCACATTGGTTGAATGGGCGACTACGTGAGGCCATCGTGTCAATATGGACCAACATCTCTGAGGAATGTTTCCAATACCTTATTGAATCTATGCCATGAAGAATTAAGGCAGTTCTGAAGACAAAAGGGAGGTCCATCATGGTGCTACTGTAGCGGCTGCACTCTGCAATGTGTTGTTTTGAATCCAACCATTTGCTCCACTCGGGACATGAACTCACAGTTCTCAGCGTGAGAGTCGGACTCTCTAACCACAAGGCTAAAACACAGGGCACTAGCCTTGTGACCAGAGAATCCTTTTGAGCTGTTGAGGACTGAGGTTTACTAACTACATATGCACAGCGACTCCTGCTGGCTTCCCTTACACTAGCAAGGTGAACCTAGTAAAGTACCAGTGAGGTATATATAGTGGTTGACAATATACAGACCTGGGTTTGAGTCCTGCCCATGTTACCTGTCTGTGTCCTTGGAAAGGACACTGAAATGTACCAATACACCCAGCTGTAAATGTGTACCAATCTTAGGGCCCCTTCACACATAGTGCGAATACGTACAATTCAGGGCGACTCACGGCGGTATAGCGCGTATGAGTGCACCACAAAACATTGTGCCGACGGGCAGGCATGCACGATGCCAGTGCAATGGTTCGTGCATGTGGAAACACAGTGCAAGCAGCTGCGTGATGTGTATAACCACATGGTGCAGCTGCTGTGAAAAAATAAATTAAAAAAACATATGTGTTGCAACGATTTCATGCACGCGGGAACACAATGCGAGCAGCAGTGCAATGGGTAATCACATTGCACAACTGCTGTGAAAATAAATAAATAAATAAAAAATACACACGTCGCACATGGGATTCGAACCCACACTTTCCAAAAGCTCTGGTTGCCAGTCAGAAACTTTACCACTGAGCTACCATCACTGGCCTGTGAAAAATGCAGGAAACTGCCTGATATCAGGAAGGACATGGACATATTTTAAAAATGAATAAATAAATAAATAAAACCACACACCATATAAAAACATTGCATTATATTGAATCCCTCTTATCAAGCGGGCAATACAAATATGATCCATCTGTTCCTCTGTAGATGACCCATGGTTACAGACGTACAGTCATGAAATGACATGAATGAGAAGCAGTTCGCTCATCTCACAACTGTCCACTGGTGCATCTCCAGTTGGCCCACACGCATCCTGCCCGACATGCGTGTCTTGTGGATGGCAAGTCGCAGGACTGACACCGCATCATGTGGAACAGAGCTCACGTGAGTGATAGTCAGATCTGCGTATTATGATCTGACGGTCTGTTTCAACCTGGGAGCAGCCTGTCAGTAGGGCTGCAGCGTGTGTGCGCTTGCTGCAGCCCATTGCTGCAGCCCGTTGCCACAGCAATATATGTTTTTATTTATGTCCACGTGATGACAGCAAGCAGACATACGCGCATAACAGTAGGCAGTTGTTAGTTCATGTCCGTCCAAACACAGTACATGTTGTCCAGCTGGGATGTCTAGATCCACAGATCTCCACAGCCGCTTCTGTCGGCAGTCAAACCTCCTGCTAGTTCAGCGCACACACCAAAGCCACACTTGTGGGGCACTTAGACAAATTTCACTGCCTGCACGACAGTGATTGTCTGCTGACTGCCATCATGTTTAATAGTGCAAATGGCCACACATAAGTGTCATGCGAGCAGTGTTAGATGTTCGTGTGTGTCACCTGGAATTTGGCCGACACCTGCCGTGAGAGGGTTCGATGGGCTCGCACAGCGCACACTGTCTTTCAGCCGCTGGTGTGTGCAATTAGTTACAGCAACAGGTGTATGAGGCAGCTGCGATTTTAAACGCTTTGCACACAATTCCTGCTTCATGCGCACGTTATGTGCAAATCAACCAAATTTGCACTGTGTGTGAAGGGGCCTTTCGCTGGAGAAGTAACCTGCATTGGACTGGTGTTGTATCTTGGTGCAGCCATAGATTATCACTCGCTTCATGCTACAGAATCCAGGGCAATACACCAGCACCAACGGGCCCCAGGACCTATATTGGCTTTATATCTGGGACTTACCACTGCATCTTTTCTACCTTGCTGATTTCAAAATCTAATAAAATGGTGGTTTGCACTTCTGGGTATGAAATAAGGCAATAACACACAAGAATTATGTTTTTCTTTCAACAAGCAGTGTGAAAGATTTCCAGTAACTGTGATTTGTTAGAAGTTGGTGTAGTCAACAGACAACAGAAACCTTGGGGAGACTGAAATTTCATCTTGCTGTTGAGGCATCTTTATGCATTCATGTTGAAATTATATCATTAACTTGCATCATGGGAGCTGTTTTCCAGCATTTGGTTTTCTGTCAACACTAAAACTATGGATGTTTATTGAAGAGGAGGAGTTTCCCTCTTCTACCTGACATATTTAGCCTCATCAAGAAGTTGCAGTCATGACGGGAGATGTTTACAGAGACAGAGGTGCTTCACATTTATTAAAGTTGTATTGATATACAACTCCTGGCAGTAATTATGGAATCACCAGCCTCGGAGGATGTTCATTCAGTTGTTTAATTTGTAGAAAAAAAGCAGATCACAGACATGACACAAAACTAAAGTCATTTCAAATGACAACTTTCTGGCTTTAAGAAACACTATAAGAAATCAGGAAAAAAAAAATTGTGGCAGTCAGTAACGGTTACTTTTTTAGATGAAGCAGAGGGGAAAAAAATATGGACTCACTCAATTCTGAGCAATAAATTATGGAATCACCCTGTAAATTTTCATCCCCAAAACTAACACCTGCATCAAATCAATCAATCAATCAATCAACTTTTTTCTTCTATAGCGCCAAATCACAACAAACAGTTGCCCCAAGGCGCTCCATATTGTAAGGCAAGGCCATACAATAATTATGAAAAACCCCAACGGTCAAAACGACCCCCTATGAGCAAGCACTTGGCAACAGTGGGAAGGAAAAACTCCCTTTTAACAGGAAGAAACCTCCAGCAGAACCAGGCTCAGGGAGGGGCAGTCTTCTGCTGAGACTGGTTGGGGCTGAGGGAAAAAACCAGGAAAAAGACATGCCGTGAAGGGGGGCAGAGATCGATTACTAATGATTAAATGCAGAGTGATGCATACGGAGCAAAAAGAGAAAGAAACAGTGCATCATGGGAACCCCCCCACAATCTACGTCTAAAGCAGCATAACCAAGGGATGGTCCAGGGTCACCCGATCCAGCCCTAACTATAAGCCTTAGCGAAAAGGAAAGTTTTAAGCCTAATCTTAAAAGTAGAGAGGGTATCTGTCTCCCTGATCTGAATTGGGAGCTGGTTCCACAGGAGAGGAGCCTGAAAGCTGAAGGCTCTGCCTCCCATTCTACTCTTACAAACCCTAGGAACTACAAGTAAGCCCGCAGTCTGAGAGCGAAGCGCTCTAATGGGGTAATATGGTACTACGAGGTCCCTAAGATAAGATGGGACCTGATTATTCAAAACCTTATAAGTAAGAAGAAGAATTTTAAATTCTATTCTAGAATTAACAGGAAGCCAATGAAGAGAGGCCAACACGGGTGAGATATGCTCTCTCCTGCTAGTCCCCGTCAGTACTCTAGCTGCAGCATTCTGAACCAACTGAAGGCTTTTTAGGGAACTTTTAGGACAACCTGATAATAATGAATTACAATAGTCCAGCCTAGAGGAAATAAATGCATGAATTAGTTTTTCAGCATCACTCTGAGACAAGACCTTTCTGATTTTAGAGATATTGCGTAAATGCAAAAAGGCAGTCCTACATATTTGTTTAATATGCGCTTTGAATGACATATCCTGATCAAAAATGACTCCAAGATTTCTCACAGTATTACTAGAGATCAGGGAAATGCCATCCAGAGTAAGGATCTGGTTAGACACCATGCTTCTAAGATTTGTGGGGCCAAGTACAATAACTTCAGTTTTATCTGAGTTTAAAAGCAGGAAATTAGAGGTCATCCATGTCTTTATGTTTGTAAGACAATCCTGCAGTTTAGCTAATTGGTGTGTATCCTCTGGCTTCATGGATAGATAAAGCTGGGTATCATCTGCGTAACAATGAAAATTTAAGCAATACCGTCTAATAATACTGCCTAAGGGAAGCATGTATAAAGTGAATAAAATTGGTCCTAGCACAGAACCTTGTGGAACTCCACAATTAACTTTAGTCTGTGAAGAAGATTCCCCATTTACATGAACAAACTGTAATCTATTAGACAAATATGATTCAAACCACCACAGCGCAGTGCCTTTAATACCTATGACATGCTCTAATCTCTGTAATAAAATTTTATGGTCAACAGTATCAAAAGCAGCACTGAGGTCCAACAGAACAAGCACAGAGATAAGTCCACTGTCCGAAGCCATAAGAAGATCATTTGTAACCTTCACTAATGCTGTTTCTGTACTATGATGAATTCTAAAACCTGACTGAAACTCTTCAAATAGACCATTCCTCTGCAGGTGATCAGTTAACTGTTTTACAACTACCCTCTCAAGAATCTTTGAGAGAAAAGGAAGGTTGGAAATTAGCCTATAATTAGCTAAGACAGCTGGGTCAAGTGATGGCTTTTTAAGTAATGGTTTAATTACTGCCACCTTAAAGGCCTGTGGTACATAACCAACTAACAAAGATAGATTGATCATATTTAAGATTGAAGCATTAAATAATGGTAGGACTTCCTTGAGCAGCCTGGCAGGAATGGGGTCCAATAAACATGCCGATGGTTTGGACGAAGCAACCAATGAAAATAACTCAGACAGAACAACCGGAGAGAAAGAGTCTAACCAAATACCGGCATCACTGAAAGCAGCCAAAGATAACGATACATCTTTGGGATGGTTATGAATAATTTTTTCTCTAATAGTCAAAATTTTGTTAGCAAAGAAAGTCATGAAGTCATTACTAGTTAAAGTTAATGGAATACTCAGCTCAATAGAGCTCTGACTCAAATCAGATCTGCTCGTTAGTCTGCATCTAAAAAGGAGTGATCACACCTTGGAGAACTGTTGCACCAAGTGGACTGACATGAATCATGGCTCCAACACGAGAGATGTCAATTGAAACAAAGGAGAGGATTATCAAACTCTTAAAAGAGGGTAAATCATCAGGCAATGTTGCAAAAGATGTTGGTTGTTCACAGTCAGCTGTCTAAACTCTGGACCAAATACAAACAACATGGGAAGGTTGTTAAAGGCAAACATACTGGTAGACCAAGGAAGACATCAAAGCATCAAGACAGAAAACTTAAAGCAGTATGTCTCAAAAATCGAAAATGCACAACAAAATAAATGAGGAACGAATGGGAGGAAACTGGAATCAATGTCTGTGACCGAACTGTAAGAAACCGCTTAAAGGAAATGGGATTTACATACAGAAAACCTAAACAGAAAAAAACAAGGTTACAATGGGCTAAGGAAAAGCAGTCGTGGACTGTGGATGACTGGATGAAAGTCATATTCAGTGATGAATCTCGAATCTGCATTGGGCAAGGTGATGATGCTGGAACTTTTGTTTGGTGCCGTTCCAATGAGATTTATAAAGATGACTGCCTGAAGAGAACATGTAAATTTCCACAGTCATTGATGATATGGGGCTGCATGTCAGATAAAGGCACTGGGGAGATGGCTGTCATTACATCATCAATAAATGCACAAGTTTACATTGATATTTTGGACACTTTTCTTATCCCATCAATTGAAAGGATGTTTGGGGATGATGAAATCATTTTTCAAGATGATAATGCATCTTGCCATAGAGCAAAAACTGAAAACATTCCTTGCAAAAAGACACATAGGGTCAATGTCATGGCCTGCAAATAGTCCGGATCTTAATCCAATTGAAAATCTTTGGTGGAAGTTGAAGAAAATGGTCCATGACAAGGCTCCAACCTGCAAAGCTGATCCGGCAACAGCAATCAGAGAAAGTTGGAGCCAGATTGATGAAGAGTTCTGTTTGTCACTCATTAAGTCCATGCCTCAGAGACTGCAAGCTGTTATAAAAGCCAGAGGTGGTGCAACAAACTACTAGTGATGTGTTGGAGCGTTCTTTTGTTTTTCATGATTCCATAATTTTTTCCTCAGAATTGAGTGATTCCATATTTTTTTCCCTCTGCTTGGTCTAAAAAAGTAACTGTTACTGACTGCCACAATTTTCTTTCCTGATTTCTTATAGTGTTTCCTAAAGCCAGAAAGTTGCCATTTGAAATGACTTTAGTTTTGTGTCATGTCTGTGATCTGTTTTTTTTTTCTACAAAATGAAACAACTGAATGAACATCCTCCAAGGCCGGTGATTCCATAATTTTTGCCAGGGGTTGTAGAAGAAAAGCGTCTTCTTTCTTTTACGTTATTTGCCCCTTCTTCCTGTTTTCTCCTTTCCTCATTAGGTAGCAGTGTGATTGAGGTATTAAAGCTTTATTTTGTTACATCATTTCATTAAATCAGGACAGACTGTTCATCTTTCATGTCTCTGCATTTTTGTTTTTTCTCCAGCTGTCCTCTTAATTAAAGATGTGCTCTGCAGCACAATGACAGATAACAGGGAATTGATGACAGGGAATTCAATGGCCGAAGCAAAAGAGGAGGGTGTCGCAACTTTACAACTGCCTTATTTTTTTATAGTTTCAAACAGCAGTGTGTCTGTGTTTGCATTTGTATGTGTGGAGCCTGTCTGTTTTCATTTTGGCAGCATTCATTCTCTGCAACTCCATGCCAGCAGCCACTTCACTCACACTTTCCACACCGGTTGGATGCACCTGTGCAATTACTTGCACCTGTGCAATGACTCACAGCTGCCCCTCATCAACACTCCATGTTACAAATTGTGGCACATTTCCACTACACCACTGAGGTGTTCTTCTGGTTATTCTACCCAACTGAAAAAAAAAAAGTTTAGTTCCATCTGCTGTTGTTCCATCATTGATATTTTTATTTTAGCTTGGATTGTTTTTGAAATTCTTACAGTTTTTGATGTGTGTGTATGTGTGTGTGTGTGTGTGTTCTGGTGCAGTCGGGTCACCTCTGTTGAAAATCCTGACAAATCTTGTCCTTCTTGTTTGGAACATGATGTTCATTTCTGACTAATGTGGAAAAATGGCAACTATGAGACACACTGCACACGAAATTGACAGATTATAAAGAGATGACTGGGAGGTGGACATAAGGGAGTTGTATATGTGCACTCCATGATAGCACAAGAAACTGAAAACCTAGAAAACTTAACCTATTTTTTTTTTTTTTTTTACATCACATCAAACAGATTAATTTCACTCTAACTCTGCATCACCTGCCTACTCTTGCTGTATAAATCCTCCACTGATTGGTGTTTTACATATCTAATACTTAGGTCTGACAGTGATCCTGAAAGCTTTGACATTGCTCAGACAGGAAATGGTTTATCCACTGTGCAGCACGAATGCGCTCCTTTTTAAGTTTAATGCTTTTTTTTTCCCTTGGCTCACATTACACTCCTTGAACCAGATACATGGAAATCAGATTTTTGATGTAATCTGCTGATCATATAAAACAGGCAGTAATGAAAACTGAACATCTTTGGTAGAAGTAAGTGGTCAAGGGTCCAGATTACAGTAGTGTTCAGAATAATAGTAGTGCTATGTGAGTAAAAAGATTGATCCAGGTTTTGAGTATATTTCTTATTGTTACAAGGGAAACAAGGTACCAGTAGATTCAGTAGATTCTCACAAATCCAACAAGACCAAGCATTCATGATATTCACACTCTTAAGGCTATGAAATTGGGTTATTAGTAAAAAATGTAGAAAAGGGGGTGTTCACAATAATAGTAGCATCTGCTGTTGATGCTACAAACTCAAAACTGTTATGTTCCAACTGCTTTTTTAGCAATCCTGTGAATCACTAAACTAGTATTTAGTTGTATAACCACAGTTTTTCATGATTTCTTCACATCTGTGAGGCATTCATTTTGTTGGTTTGGAACCAAGAATTTGCTCGTTTACTAGTGTGCTTGGGGTCATTGTCTTGTTGAAACACCCATTTCAAGGGCATGTCCTCTTCAGCATAAGGCAACATGACCTCTTCAAGTATTATGACATATCCAAACTGATCCATGATACCTGGTATGCGATATATAGGCCCAACACCATAGTAGGAGAAACATGCCCATATCATGATGCTTGCACCACCATGCTTCACTGTCTTCACTGTGAACTGTGGCTTGAATTCAGAGTTTGGGGGTCATCTCACAAACTGTCTGCGGCCCTTGGACCCAAAAAGAACAATTTTACTCTCATCAGTCCACAGAATATTCCTCCATTTCTCTTTATACCAGTTGATGTGTTCTTTGGCAAATTGTAACCTCTTCTGCACGTCTTTTATTTAACAGAGGGACTTTGCGGGGGATTCTTGCAAATAAATTAGCTTCACACAGGCATCTTCTAACTGTCACAGCACTTAACAGGTAACTCCAGACTGTCTTTGATCATCCTGGAGCTGTTCAATGGGTGAGCCTTTGCCATTCTGGTTATTCTTCTATCTGTTTTGATGGTTGTTTTCCATTTTCTTCCATGCGTCTCTGGTTTTTTTGTCCATTTTAAAGCATTGGAGATCATTGTAGATGAACAGCCTATCATTTTTTGCACCTGCGTATAGGTTTTCACCTCTCCAATCAACTTTTTAATCAAACTACGCTGTTCTTCTGAACAATGTCTTGAACGTCCCATTTTCCTCAGGCTTTCAAAGAGAAAAGCATGTTCAACAGGTGCTGGCTTCATCCTTAAATAGGGGACACCTGATTCACACCTGTTTGTTCCACAAAATTGACGAACTCACTGACTGAATGCCACACTACTATTATTGTGAACACCCCCTTTTCTCCTTTTTTTTTTTTTTTTTTTACTAATAGCCCAATTTCATAGCCTTAAGAGTGTGCATATCATGAATGCTTGGTCTTGTTGGATTTGTGAGAATCTACTGGTACCTTGTTTCCCATGTAACAATAAGAAATATACGCAAAACCTGGATTAATCTTTTTAGTCACATAGCACTACTATTATTCTGAACACTACTGTAAATTGATGCCACACCCACATTTGAGGCTTATGGTGGCTTTAGAGTCCTGTCAACCAACATTGAGAAGTTCTGAACTCATTTCCATAAAATGTGCATCTTCACACATATTAGAATGAGGATCTTAAATTTGACTGATCCCAACCATATTCTAATCATCTCTTCCCATTCATAAGCCCACAGTGTCTTCCAATTTTGACAAACATTCAAACATAGTAATGCAGTGATCAAGACAATGTGAAAAGCTAACGCCTGCGGCAGTGTCACAAAGGTTTTGTACAATGAACCACTTAAAAATAATGTGTGTGATGAGAAACCAGGTGGTGTATTTACCCATCAATGCCTTTTCAAATTCATAGCTTCTTTAAAAAAATGTCTATTTTATGGAGCAGAATTGGCAGCAATGCCAAAATGGTTCAAATGTGACTTTTAAATGTCTACTGGGACAGATCAGGACTGCAGACAGGCCACTTTAGTATCTGTACTCACCCCATAGCCATGCCTTTGTAATGTGTGCAGAATGTGGTTTTGCATTCCTTCATTGAAAAATGAATGGACGTCCTTGGAAAATATGTGATCTTGAAGGTAGCAGATGTTGATCGAAAATCTAAATCTATTATTCTGCATTAATGCTGTCATCACAGAGCTATAAATTACCTTTTGCCAAGGGCACTGACACAACCCCACAACATGACAGATCATGGCATTTGGACTTCATCCATTACTTCTAAACAAAACATAAGAATACTGATTAATCCCAACACAATATTTTTCCACTGTGTAATGGCCACACTCTGATGCTGGTGTGCCCAACCAGTCGATCACCAGCTGAGTTCCAGTCAATCGCGTGACACTGGTGCTGTAACGGACAGTGCTGCTATAATGGGTTTATGCAGAAGGTGGCAGCACTGCACCAGTAAGGATGCCAGCTGACATTAAATGCCAGAAAAGATGGTGGTTCTTCTTCTTCTGTGCAGGATGCAGGGGATAAAACAATGAATTGAGAAAAAGCATTTTTGAAGCAACATAACAGATTAAAGAGCCAAAATAAGTTCCCCTGCGAACAAAAAATGGTATGTAAACTGTGCAAAAGTCAGTATTTTTATTTATTTATTTTTTGTGCATTTGTTTGTCGTGCATTGTGAACGCAAATAGTGAGCCACGAGTTCAGTTAAACTAAGACTTAATTCTGTGATTTACTGCTTTTATTTTATCTTTTATCTATTTATTTTTCATTATTGCGTGTGCAGGGGCAGGACTGCTGCACACAGACGTTAGGTGGCTCAGCAGAGCAAAATTTCTGCAACTGTTTTCTGAATTGCTGCCCGAAGTTAAAGAATTTCTGAAACGTTCAAACCATGCTGAATATGCACAGCTTTTGGATTTAGCCTTTCTTACGTCTGGCCTCCTCTCAGTGCCAGAAGTCCCACTAAGGTAGGGAACAGCTTTTCCAACTTTAATTAGGTGTTGTGCAATTTGAGTTGTTTGTTGTTGTTCTGGGCCAGTCCTCAGTTGACTGCCAACTTGTGCTTATTCTTCGAACCACGCACATTTACTTTAATGCATGATTACTGTTTAAAACTTTATGCAGCCAGTCTGCTCTGTGTCAGCCTGATCCCGTCAGACCTCTTTAGAACACCAGCAGCTCTGTGTGTTTCTTCAGGTAACACTGGTGTTGCGTCAGGAAGTGCATCCAACGTAAAATACCAAATACCAATGTGGATCTGGCTGTATCTACTGTGGCAACCCCGAATAAAACAGGAACAGCCAAATGGACAACAAAAATTGTTGGAACTTTACCTTTGTGCCAGGAAATTATTATATTGATACACAATAAATTGTGGCTATGCTATGGCTTTCGATATGGCTTGGTAGATCTCGATACACTGTCAACTTTAAAAGTAGGTCTCTGTTCAAAAAAGGTTGGGCACCCCTGCTCTGATGCCTCGGAGCCCAGAGAAGTTAACACCACTTCTTTACAAGGTAAAGATAAGATTTCTTTTTTGCACAGTAGGTAAAGTGTTTTTTTTTTTTTTTATGTGGCTTTTGGGAATGTAACTCCATATTGCAGTGTTTGACAAAAGTTTCTCAGAGTAATCCCTTGTCCATTTGGTTATATCTGCTATTGATGAATGACTGTTCTTGATGCACTGCCATCTGAGGGATCAAAGATCACAAGTGTTAAGCTCCGGCTTGTGCTCTTGCCCTTTATGCACTGAAATTCCTCTAGATCCTTAAATGATTGACTGATCTTATGCACTGTAGAGGAAGAAATATGCAAATCCCTTCCAGTCTTTCTTTGAGGAAGAATTCAATTTTCTCACAGTTGTAGACAAAATAGCATTCTTCTGCCCATATTTTCTCCTCAAAGATTCAGCCATTTGTGGAAACTGCTTTTCTACTGAATCATGATTACAGTCACCTCTTGACATCACATTTTAAAATAACACATTATTTATCTTTTTTTGTTCTTTATACTTTCATTTTTAACAATGCAGTATGCTTTAGTTGGTTTTCCATGTCATGGTTTTGGCTTTTCTCAAAAAAAATAAAAAAAAATAAAAATTAACCATGACAATATTTTGTGGAACTTGAGAGGAGAAAAAAAAACAAACAAAAAAAACAAACCCTGTTCGGTAATGACATGAATGTTCAGCTGCTTGATATTTTGTGGTGACTGTGCCAGGCCTCCTCAGACTAGGGTCATCTATTATATTAGTTTCTTCTTAATGCTTCTGAAGTAGCCTATTAATGATATTTACCATCTTACGAGGAGGGGCACCTTGTGGAATAATCACTTGTGAGAGAGGAGCTCTAGGCTAGCAGGTGATGAAAAACAAAAGTTATAAACTTCAGTCGAATGAATGTCTAATTTGCAATCTTGCCATCTACTGTGTAACCCATCACCAGGATTTTGAGATTAAGAGCTTCATCACAGGAGTTCATCCTCTGCCTCTGGCTTTTCTCCAACAACTGAGGATCATGTCCATCCATCTTAAAGATTTCATTTACATAGTAATTTTGTTTTCAGTAATGTTTTTCTCTAAGCAGCATCACTCAGTTTTCAGTCAGTATCCACAAATTTTGTGGGAATGGGGATCCACGAGCAGCACATCTCGCATTGCATTATGTCGATATGAAGAGACGGCAGTACCGGCAGTACTTGCTACTCAAAGCATTGCTGTCAGTTTTTAAGACGACTGCTAAAATGCCTCTGATCAAGAACATGATTGGACTAGAATCCATATATCTGGCTTTCCCGACACAGATGAACATTAGATGTGGTAAAAGACTCCAACTGCCTTCTCATGCAGATGAGAGGTGGAAATTTGAGGCTTGAAGCTTTTGTTTATTTCCTGAAAGTGGTACTGGTGACATCTAGTGGAATAAAATTAATTTATGACATTATATATGCATATATAATAATAATAATAATAATAATTAAAAAAAACATTTCCTGCACCATTTCGTCCCACAAATGTGATTTACCGTTGAACATTAGATTCTACTCAGTAGGCTGGAGAATCACTTTGGGATTACTGTAAGTGCCCTTGCATGGTTGACGTCATACCTGTCCAATTGTTCTCATTGTGTTTTCTACAATAACACTACCGCTAAGCTTAGTGACATGAAATTTGGGGTTCTACAGGGATCTGTCTTAGGCCGCCTGCTTTTCTCCCTTTATGTAGCACCTCTTGGGCATACACTGCAGCGTTTTGGGATTGTCTTTCATTGCAATGCTGATCATACTCAATTGTACATGCCGATAACGGCTGGTAATCTCACACATAAAATCCTTAGATTGCCTTGCATCAGTAAGAAACTGGATATCTAGTAACTTCCTACTTTTAAATTCTGATAAGACTGAAATGATGGTTCTTGGTCCAGCAAGACATCCGCATCAATTTGACCAGATAACGCTTGGCCTGGGTTCGTGTATCATACATCATACGGACAAGGTGAGGAGCCCTGGGCTAAGTTTTGATCCTATGTTGTATTTTGACCTCCACATTAGAAATATTACGAGGACTGCTTTCTTCCATCTGCGGAATATAGCGAAGATTTGTCCCATCCTGTCTATGGCTGATGCTGAGACCCTGATTCATGCATTTGTCTCTTCCAGATTGGATTATTGCAATGTTTTATTTTCTGGGTTGTCATAGTCCAGAATCAGGGGTCTTCAATTGGTTCAAAATGCTGCTGCCACACTTTTGACACAAAGCAGAAATTTTGACATTACTCCCATTACGGCACCGTCCTATTTGTCTGATCTACTTAAACCCTACATACCGACATGGGATTTGTGTTCACAGGATGCAGGCTTACTTTGTGTCCCTAGGGTGAATAAAAATCTGCAGGAAATAGTGTTCTCTTGTCGTACCCCACTCCTGTGGAATGCTCTCCCAGCGTTAGTGATACAGTCGGACTCTGAGACTTTTAAGTCGCGACTGAAGATGCATTTGTTTTCTATTTTATACAAGTAACATATTGTTTTAGTATGCTTTTTATTCTTTATATTGTTGTTGTTTTTTTTTTTTTGTTTTTTTTTTTACTTTTTTATTATTCTTTGATCTTTTGGTTTAATTTGTTGTTGTCTGTGAAGCGCCTTGAGGCGACGCTGTTGTGATTTGGCCCTCCAAGTTCAATATATTGAACTGAAATTTTTCTTGTTTTCTGCCAAAATGTTGTATTAATAGGTTAAAAATCCCAGTTACAAGGAACTGGTGGTGTCGTTGTATGAAGGCTACTTTCCTGAAATGTTTTTCAAGCCAACCACTGCTCGAGAAATGTATCAAAATAAAACTATTCATCTACCTTGTAGGCAAGTCCCCTTGTTTGCTGTACATTACCTTCTTAGGGCCCTGTCCCACTGGCGTTT
Organism: Thalassophryne amazonica; assembly: GCF_902500255.1. NCBI lineage: Eukaryota > Metazoa > Chordata > Actinopteri > Batrachoidiformes > Batrachoididae > Thalassophryne > Thalassophryne amazonica. Next base: position 20,079,658 of record NC_047105.1, read on the forward strand.
AGGAGCATTTGCGTATGGATTGCGCACAAAATTGGCCCATATTCGCCAAACATCCGCAATATCCGTGTAACATGCCTGCATGAGTCGGCCGTCATCCGAACACGCCCATGATCATCCGCAGAGGCACGCATGTCCTCAGCCAGGATTTTTGAGCTGTTCAAAAATCTGAAAACGGATAACATCCGCCTTACATACTCCAAATATACGAGTCATATACAATACATACTCACTCTATGCGCTGTATATCTGCTGTTAACCTCTCATATCCGCAACTGACAGGGATTTGCAGCTTGACAGAGGACCGGGACAGTGTGTAAAACAGATATATATCATGCCCATCATGTCCACATCACAAACTAAAATATATTGTAGTGACTGCATACAGATTGGCCACGAATAAAGCGTTTTTATTACATCTGCTTTGCAGCTGATTTGCGGACATTCTGTGAATGCACAACAAACACGTCACGTAAACCCAAAGTACTATATTTGGCAGAAAGCGACATACCTGCCAGTCAGTGCCGGTCCAGCTGTGTAAATCCACACGACATAATAGCTGCTGCAATCCAGGACTTTTATTTAACACCAACAAAAGGAAGAGTTGCTGTTTAGCCACAACTCACGCTGAAGTCTGTTTTCTGTGAGGCTTTCAAAAAAAAAACGAAAAAAAAAAACACCATCTCACCCGGACTACACGTCACAATTTGGACTTTAGCAGCAGTGGAACACCAAAATGTAAGTCCCTATTCTGATGTTTATAAATTAATAAAATATCAAATGACAAGGATCTATGTTAGCCGTTATATAAAACAAATAATGAATGTTTTTACATTTGGTGAAAGTACGAGGATTTCACCTCATGAAATATTCCTCATCCCATTGAACTCATAAACGTTCATTATTTGTATACTGTTTCTTTTGTTCCCAGGAATTAAAGCATTAAGCAAAATAAACTCCAGTAATATTTAGAAAAAAAATGCCAATAATGAAAAGTACTCTGCAACAATGCACAAAATTCCCCAAATTTAATAACCTGATAATATCAATCAATTCAATCAATTTTATTTATATAGCGCCAAATCACAACAAACAGTTGCCCCGAGGTGCTTAATACAGACAAATGGTGCAGTTTAAACTAGAGAAAATATGTTTTAACTACAAATTTGTTACTATCTACTTGATGTTAACTTGTAACTGAACAGGAGCCGTTGTTGGATGCATGTGTACAAACAGATGTTTTTGTGGTTATTTCTCCCTAGTGCACTCTCACACTATGCTTCACTTTGTTTTGGAGCAGCATCTGTTGAGTGGCTCCGTTTTCAAACACCATAAATCATCAGTTGGCAAAAAAAAGAAATGACAACTCAAATTCACAGCTGCAGTAAAATGGTCATATTTTACTATGACACTTATGAATCTTACAGTTTAATATTTGAGAGGCATCTTCCTTAATGTGCATGACAGCTGGATACTGCAGTGCACTGTGTGCACTCTGGCTCCAGCTTTCTGCACAGACACATGTGGGCATGTCACTGCTGTCGCTTTCCAGAGACATGAAAGCATTTTTGGCACCATTCTTTGATACTAATGAAGGGTAGGTCATTAGTTAGGATGAAATTTTCCAAAAATTGGGATGGATTGGTAGATGACTGTGATGGATGATGTACTGTGAGGTTTTCATACAACCCTAATTCTAATGAAGTTGGGGTGTTGTGTAAAATGTAAATAAAAACAGAATACAATTTGCAAATCCTGTTCAACCTATATTCAGTTGAATACACCACAAAGACAAGCTATTTAATATTCAAACTGATAAACTTTACTGTTTTTGTGTAAATATTTGCTCATTTTGAAATGGATGCCTACAACATGTTTCAAAAAAGCTGGGACAGTGGTATGTTTACCACTGTGTTACATCACCTTTCCTTCTAACAACACTCAATAAACGTATGGGAACATTAACTTGTGGCTGAAGAGGCTCCTCTGGTTGCTAATCACGGTGTGCAGAGGGTGACTGGGATCATCCATAATGTCCAGTGTTCTCTTCTCTGCTACCGTCACCAGAGAGTCCAGCTTCATGCCAACCACAGAGCCAGCCTGGAAGTGTCCTCTTTGAATGTACTGATCCCCCCAGCACACCATGGTGTAAAAGATGATACTGGCTACAACGGAATGGTAGAACATCCACAGGAGTTTCCTGCAGATGTTAAACAGCGGCAGCCTCCTCAGGAAGTCCAGCCTGCTCTGTCCCTTCCTGTACAGGTGGTTGGTGTGGATTGTCCAGTCAAGTATGCTGTCCAGCCACAGCCTGAGGTACCTGTAGGAATCCACAGCCTCCATCTCAACTCCTTTGATCAGAACTGGTCTTGGTCTGGACTTCCCAAAGTCAATAAACTCCTTTGTCTTTGATGTGTTGAGCTTTAGATGGTTTGTGTGGCACCAGACAGCAAAGTCTTTCATTAGGCTCCCGTACTCCTCGTCGTGCTCATCCATAATACATCCAACAATGGCTGTGTCATCTGTGAGCTTCTGAATGTGACACAGCTCAGAGTTGTACCAGAAGTCTAGGGATACAGGGTGAAGAGGAGACGGGCCAACACAGTTCCCTGTGGTGCTCCAGTGCGGCTGATCACTGTCAGATGTGGTGTCCATCAGCCTGACATACTGTGGCCTATACTGTGGCCTGTTGGTGTGGTAGCTGGAGAGCCAAGTGATCGTGATCAGGGAAGGGAAGCGGCACAGTGAGGGTGTTTTTCAGTGTGGACAGCTCATCGATCTTTTTCGGCAACAAGTTCACACTTCCCATGATCACGGAGAGAATCGATGATTTGTAGCACCTCCAGTTGTCTGTTAGCCCCGGTCTTGCAGCCCCTGGGTCTCCTCCTCAACTCTGCCGTGATGGGGTGTCATATCCCGGCTCTTCCCTTTTTGTTTTCAGAGCCAACAGTTCCTCTCTGGAATAAGTGAAAAAGCTGATGGCTCCTGGTAGCGTTAGAAGTTAAAAATATCCACGGGACATGTATAAAGCACACAATGTCTTTGTGCGATATCACAGTGACAAAAAGTCCTTGCTTGAATCACTTTTGTGAAGAGATGTGTGTGTGTGTGTGTGTGTGTGTGTGTGTGTGTGTGTGTGTGTGTGTGTGTGTGTGTGTGTGTGTGTGTGTGTGTGTGTGTGTGTGTGTGTGTGTGTGTGTGTGTGTGTGTGTGAATTACAAAGCGAGAGCAGACAGCGCTCTTAGGAAATATCAGTGTTTATATAGCTTTAGTGTTTTGTTTTTCTCAGTAGAGCGATAAAAGCCCAGCAGCCAAAATGCTCCATCAGAGGCGTTCACTCATGCATCAATTGGAGCTTTGCTGCAAGCTAAGACCAAAAAATAAAAAAGTGCATTTATGAATGATGGCAGTTTTTAAGAACAGGAGCTTTATTTACTTAAGAGTTTGCATCCTGGCAGCGTTCCTCTTTGGACGCTCCACACACTTGATGTTCATGCCCTACAGTCACTGGCTGGCTGCCAGTATGACTGATCTAGGAATGAAAGAGTAAAAAAAAAAGCCAATGTACAAAACACAAGAATGTATGGAATAATAAATATGTCCGCATGCAAGCACAGACACGAATGTCCTCGAGCACACTTAACGCTTGCTTTCTTCAAAAGCAGCAGTTTGAAGAGGAGCACCCGGTGTTCCAAATCACTTAAAGCATGCGAGTTACACAACATCAGGAAGGACAGGGTTCACATATGTGGTGCTAATTAATGGACAGAAGGTAAGCTCAGACCTCACAAGAAGTTGTGCTTTCACTGGAATTTATCAGAATAACAAAAAAAAAAAAAAATCAAGAAGCAGTAGCAAAATGTGAGAGGGTGTTTGATGAAATTTGTTAAGCCGACAGATCACACCAGAGGAAATGAGGGATTTTACCTTGAATTTAACCGGAAAAATATTTTGGATCTAGAAAAAATGTTTAAGCATTTACAGAACATTTGATTCAAATACATTCTGTGAGCAGATGAATAATGATTTTGGAAATAATTTTTGAGTTGATCCAGGACATAGAACGGATTTGGCATTTAGAAGAATGTAAGAAATATAGCAGCACTGAACTCCAAAAGTTATGGATGGATCTTGATGAAATTTTATAAACATAAAAATAAACTCTTCGGAAACTGGGCTTGATGGTAAATGCAAATAAAAGTGATTATTTGGTTGTGGGGAATATGTTGCTTTGGCAGAGATTTGCACTCTCTGGGTGCCTTCTACTCTTTGGCTACATAAAAAAAAACCCTTCACATTCTACATTCTGGAGGCAGAGTATTTAATCAGCCTGTAATTTAAAAGTGCATTTTTATCCCAAAGAGGTTTGCAGCCCACCCTGAGTCATTTCATTAACCAGTCTGATGGGGAAATCCACAAAGTGGGAATTTCAGCAGGACTGTAGCAACAAGGCGTGAATCTTCACACCAAGCATGGGATTTGCTTGGCTCTTTGGTCAGGGCCACACTGAGCAGCCCCATGTGTGTGCCTTTGTTCCATTGGTCTGACTTCATTCTTATTGCATAGTTTAAACAGTATCATGTATGCATATTTCCAATTAGGTGGTGATTTAATTTTGTTTTTCACCATTTCATCTGGACAGGATCTTGTGTTTAACTGTGTTCTCTCGCCAATACAGGGGCGGTTGAGGTACCAATATGCAGACCAGGGTTCAATTCCCAGGCATGCTACATGTCTGTGTCTCTGAAGAAGACACTTCATCTGCATTGTCCCATTCCACATAGCTGGAGGATATGGGCTTTGGCAGGAGATACCATTTTTTTTGCAATGGGTCACCATTCCTTTGTAGGTTACTTCACCATACACTTCATGCTACAGAATCTGGTGTTGAGCATGGCACATGTAGGACTTCTTTTCCTCTTCTAATCATACAGAGTAAACAATTCAGTTTTGTATAGCCCAAAATTACAGAGCATCTCATACAGATTTAGAGTGTCCACAATTGGTATGGTATGATTTTATTTCTCAGGGACAGAGCACAATAATACATTGACCTAAAAAACAGGAAAGATGCATTGTGCCAGGTTATCGCAAAGATACTAATTTCCACCTGCAGTCCCTGGACAGGTTGATGTCTAACTATAAGTGACAGAGTTTGTAAGTGAAAAGAAAGTCCATTTAGCACAAAGACTATTCATACTGTAAACATATCGTACCTCGCCCCTCAAATATACCATTCATAAAAACTTTCAACATTTTATCAATCAAATCAATTGTATTTATATAGCGGCAAATCACAACAACAGTTGCCCCAAGGCGCTTTATATTGTAAGGCAAAAGACATACATTAATTACAGAAAAACCCCAACGGTCAAAACGACCCCCTATGAGCAAGCACTTGGCGACAGTGGGAAGGAAAAACTCCCTTTTAACAGGAAGAAACCTCCAGCAGAACCAGGCTCAGGGAGGGGCAGTCTTCTGCTGGGACTGGTTGGGGCTGAGGGGAGAGAATCAGGAAAAAGACATGCTATGGAAGAGAGCAGAGATCGATCACTAATGATTAGATGCAGAGTGGTGCATACAGAGTAAAAAGAGAAAGAAACACTCAGTGCATCATGGGAAACCCCCCAGCAGTCTAAGTCTATAGCAGTATAACTAAGGGATGGTTCAGGGTCACCTGATCCAGCCCTAAGTATAAGCTTTAGCAAAAAGGAAAGTTTTAAGCCTAATCTTAAAAGTAGAGAGGGTGTCTGTCTCCCTGATCCGAATTGGGAGCTGGTTCCACAGGAGAGGAGCCTGAAAGCTGAAGGCTCTGCCTCCCATTCTACTCTTAAAAACCCTAGGAACTACAAGTAAGCCTGCAGTCTGAGAGCGAAGCGCTCTATTGGGGTGATATGGTACTAAGAGGTCCCTGAGGTAAGATGGGACCTGATTATTCAAAACCTTATAAGTAAGAAGAAGAATTTTAAATTCTATTCTAGAATTAACAGGAAGCCAATGAAGACAGGCCAATATGGGTGAAATATGCTCTCTCCTTCTAGTTCCCGTCAGTACTCTAGCTGCAGCATTTTGAATTAACTGAAGGCTTTTCAGGGAACTTTTAGGACAACCTGATAATAATGAATTACAATAGTCCAGCCTAGAGGAAATAAATGCATGAATTAGTTTTTCAGCATCACTCTGAGACAAGACCTTTCTAATTTTAGAGATATTGCGCAAATGCAAAAAAGCAGTCCTACATATTTGTTTAATATGCGCTTTGAATGACATATCCTGATCAAAAATGACTCCAAGATTTCTCACAGTATTACTAGAGGTCAGGGTAATGCCATCCAGAGTAAGGATCTGGTTAGACACCATGTTTCTAAGATTTGTGGGGCCAAGTACAATAACGTCAGTTTTATCTGAGTTTAAAAGCAGGAAATTAGAGGTCATCCATGTCTTTATGTCTGTAAGACAATCCTGCAGTTTAGCTAATTGGTGTGTGTCCTCTGGCTTCATGGATAGATAAAGCTGGGTATCATCTGCGTAACAATGAAAATTAAGCAATGCTGTCTAATAATACTGCCTAAGGGAAGCATGTATAAAGTGAATAAAATTGGTCCTAGCACAGAACCTTGTGGAACTCCATAATTAACCTTAGTCTGTGAAGAAGATTCCCCATTTACTTGAAGAAATTGTAATCTATTAGATAAATATGATTCAAACCACCGCAGCGCAGTGCCTTTAATACCTACGGCATGCTCTAATCTCTGTAATAAAATTTTATGGTCAACAGTATCAAAAGCAGCACTGAGGTCTAACAGAACAAGCACAGAGATGAGTCCACTGTCTGAGGCCATAAGATCATTTGTAACCTTCACTAATGCTGTTTCTGTACTATGATGAATTCTAAACCCTGACTGAAACTCTTCAAATAGACCATTCCTCTGCAGATGATCAGTTAGCTGTTTTACAACTACCATTTCAAGAATTTTTGAGAGAAAAGGAAGGTTGGAGATTGGCCTATAATTAGCTAAGATAGCTGGGTCAAGTGATGGCTTTTTAAGTAATTGTTTAATTACTGCCACCTTAAAAGCCTGTGGTACATAGCCAACTAATAAAGAGAGATTGATCATATTTAAGATCGAAGCATTAATTAATGGTAGGGCTTCCTTGAGCAGCCTGGTAGGAATCGGGTCTAATAGACATGTTGATGGTTTGGAGGAATTAACTAATGAAAATAACTTAGACAGAACAATCAGAGAGAAAGAGTCTAACCAAATACCGTTATCACTGAAAGCAGCCAAAGAGAACAATATGTCTTTGGGATGGTTATGAGTAATTTTTTCTCTATTAGTTAAAATTTTATTAGCAAAGAAAGTCATGAAGTCATTACTAGTTAAAGTTAAAGGAATACTTGGCTCAATAGAGCTCTGACTCTTTGTCAGCCTGGCTACAGTGCTGAAAAGAAACCTGGGGTTGTTCTTATTTTCTTCAATTAGTGATGAGTAGTAAGATGTCCTAGCTTTACGGAGGGCTTTTTTATAGAGCAACAGGCTCTTTTTCCAGGCTAAGTGAAGATCTTCTAAATTAGTGAGACACCATTTCCTCTCCAACTTACGGGTTATCTGCTTTAAGCTGCGAGTTTGTGAGTTATACCACGGAGTCAGGCACTTCTGATTTAAGGCTCTCTTTTTCAGAGGAGCTACAGCATCCAAAGTTGTCCTCAATGAGGATATAAAACTATTGACGAGATAATCTATCTCACTCACAGAGTTTAGGTAGCTACTCTGCCCTGTGTTGGTATATGGCATTGGAGAACATAAAGAAGGAATCATATCCTTAAACCTATTTACAGTGCTTTCTGAAAGACTTCTACTGTAATGAAACTTATTCCCCACTACTGGGTAGTCCATCAGAGTAAATGTAAATGTTATTAAGAAATGATCAGACAGAAGGGGATTTTCAGGGAATACTGTTAAGTCTTCAATTTCCAAACCATAAGTCAGAACAAGATCTAAGGTATGATTAAAGTGGTGGGTGGACTCATTTACATTTTGAGCAAAGCCAATCGAGTCTAGCAATAGATTAAATGCAGTGTTGAGGCTGTCATTCTCAGCATCTGTGTGGATGTTAAAATCGCCCACTATAATTATCTTATCTGAGCTAAGCACTAAGTCAGACAAAAGGTCCGAAAATTCACAGAGAAACTCACAGTAACGACCAGGAGGACAATAGATAACAACAAATAAAACTGGTTTTTGGGACTTCCAATTTGGATGGACAAGACTAAGAGTCAAGCTTTCAAATGAATTAAAGCTCTGTCTGGGTTTTTGATTAATTAATAAGCTGGAGTGGAAGATTGCTGCTAATCCTCTGCCTCGGCCCGTGCTACGAGCATTCTGGCAGTTAGTGTGACTCGGGGGTGTTGACTCATTTAAACTAACATATTCATCCTGCTGTAACCAGGTTTCTGTAAGGCAGAATAAATCAATATGTTGATCAATTATTATATCATTTACTAACAGGGACTTAGAAGAGAGAGACCTAATGTTTAATAGACCACATTTAACTGTTTTAGTCTGTGGTGCAGTTGAAGGTGCTATATTATTTTTTCTTTTTGAATTTTTATGCTTAAATAGATTTTTGCTGGTTATTGGTGGTCTGGGAGCAGGCACCGTCTCAACGGGGATGGGGTAATGAGGGGATGGCAGGGGGAGAGAAGCTGCAGAGAGGTGTGTAAGACTACAACTCTGCTTCCTGGTCCCAACCCTGGATAGTCACGGTTTGGAGGATTTAATAAAATTGGCCAGATTTCTAGAAATGAGAGCTGCTCCATCCAAAGTGGGATGGATGCCGTCTCTCCTAACAAGACCAGGTTTTCCCCAGAAGCTTTGCCAATTATCTATGAAGCCCACCTCATTTTTCCTACATATCTGCAGTCCTAAATTTTTAGTCTTAAATATTTGCTTAATATGCACATTGAAGGACATATCCTGATCAAAAATGACTCCAAGATTTCTCACAGTATTACTAGAGGTTAGGGTAATGCCATCAAGAGTAAGGATCTGGTTAGACACCATGTTTTTAAGATTTGTGGGGCCAAGTACAATAACTTCAGTTTTATCTGAATTTAAAAGCAGGAAATTAGAGGTCATCCATGTCTTTATGTCTGTAAGACATTCCTGCAGTTTAACTAATTGGTGTGTGTCCTCTGGCTTCATGGATAGATAAAGCTGGGTATCATCTGTGTAACAATGAAAATTTAAGCAATGCTTTCTAATAATACTGCCTAAAGGAAGCATGTATAAAGTGAATAAAATTGGTCCTAGCACAGAACCTTGTGGAACTCCGTAATTACCCTTAGTCTGTGAAGACTCCCCATTTACACATTACACATTGTAATCTATTAGATAAATATGATTCAAACCACCGCAGTGCCTTTAAGACCTATGGCATGCTCTAATCTCTAATAAAATTCAATTCAAAGAGATATACAAAAGATACCACTTTGTTCACACATAAAATAATAATTCTTAAAAACATGACAAAAACCACTGCCAGAGCTGAAGTTATAGAGAATAACAATATCAACTTAGCAAAGTTTTCCAATAGCACATGAGTTACAATGTTACAAAGTGCCACCAGAGACATTTTCTTGGCCTGGTTGTACAGTCTTTAGTTTTGTATGTTGGGGTAATGCACCATTACAGCGCTTTCCTTTCTGCATATCATGGCACAATGAAGGGATCAGTGTAAGAATATTACATAGTAAGTCCATTTGGCTGCTCCCTTGTTTGCACTCGGGGTCACCACAGCAAATCCAAGGTGGATCAGGCATGTTGAATTGGCACAAGTTTTACGCCAGATGCCCTTCCTGACATAACTCCACATTACATGGAGAAATGTGGCAGGGGTGGGACTTGAACCGGGAACCTTCTGCACTGAAATTAAGTGCATTAACCACTTGGCCACCACCCCTATGTAAGAATATTATACATGTCAAAATTTATATATATAACTTGACCTGCTGATCACCTGTGGTCCTGGTGTATGTGTGTATATATGACAGAGATCAAACCAACACATCACCATGACAGGTCGAGTGATCAAGGACAAGTGAGTGATGCTTTTGAGGAAAAACTGGTTTACAGTCAATTTCACACACCAGCATCCAGGTATCAGCAAAGCCTTCTTTGTGCTTTGGATTACTATTAGCAGGCTTACCTCAAAAGTACTTCAAGGATTCTCACCAAGTTTGCACCATGGACACATATTAGACCATGAAAAACTCCATGAAAATTTGGAGGTGATCTGGATTCTGGATCAAGATTTCACTTGACATAGGTTTTGGTGGATTACGTCAAAGCAATTTCACAGATTCTCACCAAATTTGCACCACAGATATGATGAGGGCATGAAAGTCTCCATTGGATATTGGAGGTGATCTGGATCAGAATTGATGATGTCAGAAATCTGATTGCTCTTGTTATCTGTGCAATATCCACTGTGTTGGAATACAAGTGTGCAATAACTACTGTTCTCTATCCCCATTAACCTGATGCTTTTTAATATATTTCTTTTTTCCTGTTTATACTGTTATACTTTTGTACCTTTTTTATGTGTTTACTCATGAGCTTTGCACAAGAATTCCAGTGTTTCCCGAACCATGCATGTGAGTACAAATGGCAAATAAAGTATCTGCCTCAACATGCCATGCGAATGTGACATTATTATCCTGCATTAGTGCCACATGTATCTCAGTCAAAAAAGCCATGATGTTTGAATTCTTAGTCTTTCAGTGTTATCGATATTGACATACATGCAACTTTTGTTTTCAAATTAATATGGTCCATGCATAATGACGATTGTTAAAAATGGCAAAGTACATATCAGATCCTTAATTCATTCATTAATTTTCTGTCAACTATCGAGATCAGATTGGCAGTAGAACAAGTAGCTTATCCCGTAGTTCCCTATACTAATACAAGTCCTTTTAATTCTTCCTGTGGAATCAGGAGGCGTTCCCAAGCCAGTTGGGAAATATAGCTAATCCCTCAAGTGTGTCCTACCTGATCCCTCCAATAAAGAAAATACAAATATGGGATGTTTGCCATACCATGACAAAACCCTCCATCAATTTTCAGGAATATCAAATTTGAATTTACTGGTGACAAATCAACCAACAGATGGGTGAAAACAGAAACTCTTTGGATGCAATAAATGTGAAAATAGAAAGCAGATGTATGAATGAATTAATTTATTTGTAGCATTTGAAACCTCTGATGTAGCAGATATAACTTCTCAAAGAGAGGACAATCAGTGTTTTTGCTGTAACAACACTTGAATTGCAAATATTCATCTAACAATGGGAAGATTGATGTATTGACTGTTTCACCCTCTTTAAAATTATAATAATGATAAAATAACCACAGCAAAATCAAGCCACAAAGTGGTGCTTTTTGTCTTTATTTTCAAGCCGCTTTCCACTTTAATTTAACATGTCACTTTTGGAGTGATAACTGACCTGTCAGAAAACTAATGCACTGCATTGAGCAAATAATGAATGTACCACTGAAAATAAAAGCAACTATTATAAATCAGCCCCTAATACCCTTTAAAAATCACCAGAGTGTGGAAAGTAAGTTGTGAATGTGGCAGTCACCAAGTGGTCAAAAGAGCCTACATGTCCAAAGTACTGTAGCTGTTTGACAGTGGTTTATCTGAAAAATCACAAAGTAAATGGGACATCCAGACAGTGCAGTGACTCACTGATGTCAGCTATTTATTTGCTTTAGCTTGACGTCATCACTTGACATCAGTGATGTCAGGCGTATGATGCATTCATTACCCCCAGGAGAACAGATGTACAGTTGTATGCAAAAGTTTGGGCAACCCTGATAATTTTCATGATTTTCCTTTTATAAATCATTGTCTGGATCAGGAATTTCAGTTAAATATATCATATAGCAGACAAACACTGATATTTGAGAAGTGAAATGAAGTTTCTACTATTTACCGAACGTGTGCAATAATTATTTAAACAAAATTGGGCAGGTGCATAAATTTGGGCACTCTTTTCATTTTATTGATTTTAATACATTTAGCACTAATTATTGGACCACAAAACTGGTTTGGTAAGCTCATTGACCCTTGACCTCCTTACACAGCTGAATCCAATCACAAGAAAGGGTATTTAAGGTGGCCATTTACAAATGTATCTCCTCTTTGCATCTCTTCTAATGAGTGGCAACATGGGAGCCTCTAAACACCTCTGAAATGACCTGAATACAGAGATTGTTCAACATCATGGTTTAGGGGAAGGATACAAAAAGCTATTTCAGGAGGAACATAGTGAGGAAATGGAAGACCACAGGCACAGTACTAGTTAAGGCCCGAAGTGGCAGGCCAAGAAAAATCTCATAAGGTGAAGCGAAGGATGGTGAGAACAGTCATAGTCAACCCACAGACTTGCTCCAAAGACCTACAACATGATGTTGCTGCAGATGGTGTCTCTGTTCATTGTTCAACAATACAGTGCACTTTGCACAAAGAGAGGCTGTATGAGAGAGTAATGCAGAGGAAGCCTTTTCTGCGTACACGCCACAAACAGTTGCCTGGGGTATGCTGAAGCACATTTGGACAAGCCAGCTTATTTTTGGAATAAGGTGCTGTGGACTGATTAAACTAAAATTGAGTTATTTGGACATAACAAGGGGCAGTATGCATGGCTGAGAAAGAACACAGCATTCCAAGAAAAACACTTGCTACATACAGTAAAATTTGGAGGTGCTTCCATCCTCCTGTGTGGCCAGTGCAGGTACTTGGAATCTTGTTAAAGGTGAGGGTCACATGGATTCCAGTCAATATCAACAGATTCTTGCTATAGACGTAGACTGCTGGGGGGTTCCCATGATGCACTGTTTCTTTCTCTTTTTGCTCTGTATGCACCACTCTGCATTTAATCATTAGTGATCGATCTCTGCTCCCCTCCACAGCATGTCTTTTTCCTGGTTCTCTCCCTCAGCCCCAACCAGTCCCAGCAGAAGACTGCCCCTCCCTGAGCCTGGTTCTGCTGGAGGTTTCTTCCTGTTAAAAGGGAGTTTTTCCTTCCCACTGTAGCCAAGTACTTGCTCACAGGGGGTCGTTTTGACCGTTGGGGTTTACATAATTATTGTATGGCCTTGCCTTACAATATAAAGCGCCTTGGGGCAACTGTTTGTTGTGATTTGGCGCTATATAAAAAAAATTGATTGATTGATTGATTGATTGAGAATGATGTTCAAGAATCAGTGTCAAAGGTGAAGTTGTGCCGGAGCTGGATCTTTCAACAAGACGACCCTAAACACTGCTCAAAATCTACTAAGGCATTCATGCAGAGTAACAAGTACAACGTTCTGGAATGGCCATCTCCCTCCCCAGACCTGAATTTGATTGAAAATCTGTGGTGTGATTTTAAGCGGGCTGACCATGCTCGGAAACCAACAAACCTGAGATGTTTTGTAAAGAAAAACAGTCCAAAATACTTTCAGCCAGATTCCAGACTGTCATTGGAAGCTATAGGAAGCATTCAGAGGCTGTTATTTCTACAAAAGGAGGATCTACTAAATATTGCTGTTTTTTTTTTTTTTTTTTTCTGTTGGGGTGCCCAAATTTATGCACCTGCCTAAATTTGTTTAAAGATTGCACACTTTCTGTAAATCCTATAAAGTTCATTTCACTTCTCAAATATCACTGTTTGTGTTATGTTTGGACGCGGGTTTGAGAACCGAACCAGCGTCTGACAGGACCCAAAGCTAAATAAACAGAGGGCGGTTCCAGAAAACAGATTTATTTCTCCACAAGTGCTAATTACAACATAAATAAATTAACGGCATGGCGAGGTGGAGGACGGCGTGCTCTCCTTAGCAGTTAATGGATTGGAGCCCGACAGTTCTGGACCCAGGAAATCCCACCGGCACCCCCCCGTGTTATGGATTGGACGCAGGTGAGAACCGAACCAGCGTCTGACAGGACACAGCGCTAAATAACCAGAAAGCGGTTCCAGAAAACAAGTTTATTTTTCCCCTGTGCTGCACAAAAACATCTAACTAATAAACGTCTGGTGAGGTGAAGAGGCGGCGCGCTCTCTCAACGCCAAACTGGATCGGAGCCCGGCGTTCTGGACCCAGGTACCCCGCCGACACCCCCCAGGTGGTTTATGACCAGGACTGACTTCTGTGAAGGATGGACAGAGATGAGGTTAGTCAACACTGTTACCAAAAGATACCATTTAGAGGCACACTTATCAGCAACACATTCAGGTCTGAATTCAAGCTTAATTTTAAGGGTGGCTGCTCACAGCCAGTGGAGGATCATCAATCCCTGCGCCACAGCCGTGAGGAGCAAACCTGACAATTTTCACCAAGGTTCAGTTATAGCTGCATAAAGATGCCAAATTACAATCACTAAGTACTTCAACAGTAGTCACCTCTGACATGTGCTGACAGCATTTGTCTCTCAACCTCGACCTCTTTCACAGGCGCGATGTGTCAGAACCTGGAGCGGCCCTCAGCGTCCCACAAATGGTCGTCACAAGGTCGTATTCTCCAGCAAGTCCAGCCAAACCCCCCAACACACAACACCCAGGTTGTTATTGACCCGGACTGTGCCTGTGAAGGAGAACCTGGAGCGGCCCTCAGCGTCCCACAAACGGTCGTCACAAGGTCGTATTCTCCAGCAAGTCCAGCCAAACCCCCCAACACACAACACCCAGGTGGTTATTGACCCGGACTGTGCCTGTGAAGGATGAGAGGTGAGGTAAGTCCACACTGTTTACACAAATACTACTCAGAAGTACACACCATCAGCAAACACATTCAGGTTCAAATTCGGACTCAAAGAGGCAGCTCCTCACAGCAGGTGGAGGACCATCAATCTGCATGCCACAGCGGTGAGGAGCAATTCATACAATTGTCACAACAATTCAAATATAGCTGCGAGCTACAATTACCTCTGAAGTGTGCTGATGGAGCGTGACCCTCACCCAACTCCTTAACAGGCGCAGTGCGTCAAACCTGGAGCGATCCTCAGCGTCACAATGTTGAACAAACGGTCGTCACACGGTAGCAACAAGGTCGGGTCCTCGGCAACTTTGCCCAGAGCAGTCATGGCTTAAATGCAGTGCTTCATCAGGATATTCACTTCAGCTGGAAGTCCTTTGGATCCGCACGTGAGCTGATCATCAGGTGCAGCTAGTTGGCTTGATGAGAGTGAGGGACGCTGAATGCAGCACTGCATCTTCAGAGGTGTCTTCAAAAACCACCTGGAGTGCACACAAACACAAAAGCAGTACCAATTGTCCAGCCAAACCCCCCAACACACAACAGTACCCCCCCCTCAACGGGAAGGATCCCGGCGACCACACAGACCTGGCCCGAAAACAGCACCCCCTTTCCGGAGTCCATGGCAGGAAACAGGTGGTGCGACACCCCAGGGTCCACAGCAGGTAACAGGACAGGGCATCGAGGGGACAAGGCAACGCGGCCGGAAGGTTGGCTGGCAACAAAATAAAAACAGTCCCAAACACCCCAAAAGACAATACAGTCCAACATAAAACAATACAGTCCAACATAAAACACAAAGCATACAGAAAAACCCCAACACACACCCCCAGAGGACAGTACAACCACACCCCTGGGCGGCATACTGGGGGACAACATAAAGCAAAAACACATAACCACCCCAAACTCTCCCCAGGGGACCGTCCCATCAAACCCTGGGGAAAGAAAAAAAAAAAAAAACCCAAACCCAAAAACCCAATAGAGCCCCATCAAACACAATACAAACACAATCTGCATAAAGAAAAACAACAAACACCCCCCCCCCAGACAACAAGTAGGGCACAACACCCCCCAGAGGACATTACCACCAGCCCCAGGAGTAATAACCGTGGCCGGGGTCCTCCTGACATCCCAAGGCAAACACGGGAGCTATAACGCCCCCCAGAGGACCGTCCCATCAACCCCAGGAGACACCCCCATGACCCAGAAACCCCAGCCCCGGCCACATCCGGCTAGTCGGCCCCACAGTCAGTTTCCCCCCCAGAGGACCATCCCATCAACCCCGGAGGTGGAACCCGGGAGGAAACATAAAAACCCCAAACCCCCAGCGGACACCAATAAACAACCCCGGGGGCAAATAAAAACAAATGAAAACCCTTTTGCCCCCCAGCAGCCTGAAAGACCCCAGAACATCCCCAGAGCAAATCGGCAAACGGCTCAGGACTACTGAGCCGGGGGAGACAACAGGAAAAACTAACCCAGTCCCACCCCAAGCGCAGAGGAAAACCGGAAGTACGTCCGGAGTCACAACCTAGACTATACTTCAGCCTACCAGGAGGGGTGGAACAGCGGAAAAGGCGTACAGCTCAGATCGGCGCCACCGCTCAGAGTGAAGCATATTCCCAGTGCACTACACCTCAGTGATGCTGATGGCGAACGGTCAAAGGCTCACTGAGGCTGGAGTGGAACCGGGAATCAACAAAACATAAATAATGACCCTGAAACCCCCCCCCCCCCCAAGTGCAGAGGTTGTCTAGGAGACGCCCAGCGTAACCAACCTGCACCACCCCACAACACTAAAGCCGAACGGTACAGAAGTGTGTGAGGTTGGGGTTAGGGGACAGGGAAATAAAAAAAAAAAAACAACAAAACAAAACGACCCAATCCACTAACAGAAAATGAAAAACTACAAATAATAAGACATATAATTACCTGAGTCCAAAGGAGCTCCAATCTGCCAGTCTGTCCACCCCACCAGAATCGCTAAGAGTGCTCTGATAATCACAAAAACATCTTGTGAAAATCCCTAACAAAACCCCACAATTGTTACACCAGTAAGAAAGTGAAAACAGACCCATAATACAAAACAAACGGTCTGCCATGTTTAAGTGGATCATAATTACTTCCCCCTTTTCTTTTCTACCTAAATGAACCATAATTACCCCCCCCCCCCCCCCGTTTTTTTTCTTTTTTTTTTTGGTCCTACTTCCCATTTTATTCCCAAGAACACCTGGAGCTAATGTCCTTCTTGTTCCTGACGCCTGTTTGACCGGGGCAATTTGCATAGGCTCATCCAAAAGAGGAGTTAGAGTTCCCGTCGGAGGAGTCTCAGTGGGGTGAAGAAGAGACAGCACTGACCTGTATCGGGGGAAGCCCCGAGACGGAAAGGCCTGCTCAGATGTCCGCCCTCTCTCGCGCCCACGCTCCTTCATCCGATCGTCAAGACGAATGACCAAAGATATTAATTCATCTAAATCTTTTGGCTCGTCTCAGACTGCTAGCTCGTCTTTAAGGGAGTCGTTTAATCCATCTACGAACACCCCCCTCAATGCTGCGGCGTTCCAGCTGGACTGTACAGAAAAGATGCGGAAATCAACGGAATAATCCACCGCGCTGCGCCTCCCCTGTCTGAGATTCAGCAACCGTTGTGTAACAGTGTTTCTTTTTAGCGGATGGTCAAAAACCAATCGGAATTCCAGAGAAAAATCCTCGAAGGACTCCAGCAAAGGAGACTTATTGCTCCACAAAGCAGTGTCCCAAGACAAGGCATCACCTCGAAGCAAATTTGTCACATACGAGACACGGCTACTTTCAGAAGAGAAAGAAGACGGTCGTTGGGCAAAAACCAGAAAACACTGCATTAAAAATGGAGCGCAGGCTTCAACATGTCCCGCATATGGCTCCAGATGACAAATGACTGGTTCGGGAGCCGAATCCCTGGGAGACGGAGATGCCTGCACTGATACCGGTGGTGCCGCAGCTGGAACAGCGGGAAGCAGAGTGATTCGCGCTGCGAGCTCCGTAATACGGGCGTCAGCTTGCTTTACCTGGGTTGAGAGGATTTGCAATTGCTCCCAGATTGTCTCCAGGTGTTTTTGGACCGCCTCTGTTTCTGCTGGGTCCATGCTGAGTTGCCTGGGGACTTCTGTTATGTTTGGACGCGGGTTTGAGAACCGAACCAGCGTCTGACAGGACCCAACGCTAAATAAACAGAGGGCGGTTACAGAAAACAGATTTATTTCTCCACAAGTGCTAATTACTACATAAATAAATTAACAGCCTGGCAAGGTGGAGGACGGCGCGCTCTCCTTAGCACTAAATGGATTGGAGCCCGACAGTTCTGGACCCAGGAAATCCCGCCGGCACCCCGCAGGTGGTTACTGACACGGACTGTGCCTGTGAAGGATGAGAGGTGAGGTAAGTCCACACTGTTTACACAAACACTGCTCAGAAGTACACACCATCAGCAAACACATTCAGGTTCAAATTCAGGCTCAAATTAAAGAGGCAGCTCCTCACAGCAGGTGGAGGACCATCAATCCTAATGCCACGGCGGTGAGGAGCAATTCATAAAATTGTCACGATAGTTCAAATATAGCTGCGAGCTACAATTACCTCTGAAGTGTGCTGATGGAGCGTGACCCTCACCCAACTCCAATTGTCCAGCCAAACCCCCCAACACACAACAGTTTGTCTGCTATATGATATATTTAACTGAAATTGCTGATCCAAACAACCAATGATTTATAAAGGAAGATCATGGAAATCATCAGGTGTGCCCAAACTTTTACATACCACTGTATATTCAATTCAATTCAATCTGTTTTTTATATAGCGCCAAATCACAACAAACAGTTGCCCCAAGGCGCTTTATATTGTAAGGCAAGGCCATACAATAATTATGTAAAACCCCAACGGTCAAACGGTATATGAAGAAAACTACATTTTACTATCATGTAGTGCCTAAGATATGGTCATGGATGTATTTGTCCTCTAATTTGACCTTCACCTCAGACCTGTGACCTGTGTTGTGAGAGGACAGCCTGAGTTTATCCACCATGTTTTATTGAAATTGCTCTTAAAATATCTTCAACATTTGGGAAGATATTTAAACAATAATCAGTTTTTTTTTTTTTTTTCTGTCAACCCTCCATGACCACTGATTGGAGTAAGTGAGTACAGAAAATGAATATATGATGTCACCCTGCAGTCCTTTTTGACATTCAAACTTAAAATGTGCACAGGTTAAAAAAAATTATAGTGAAGAAAACTTTGATTACAGTCTTCTCTGTTAGCTCAAGGTTTGCTCTCTAATAAGGTCTTTGATTTTCAAGTATCCTACATATTTCAAATTAAATCTGACATTTTGGAGGGTATAAGACACAAATCTGTCTAAAACCGCAGTTTTAGTGTGGGAGAGTAGGCTCCCCCTTTGAAAATTTGAATACCTGCCCCCACCCTCCACTGACACACTTACACACAATTTCAACATCTTCGCGTGTTTCTTTTTATTCTTTTACACAATACTTTTAAGTATTTGTGCGTTTTTAAGGAACTGTCTATGCATTTACACATTTTACAGCCTTTATATACATTTTAAACATGTTTTTAAAGAACTTTCTATTCTTTCACACATTTTACACCCTTTTCAAACATTTAAACATTTCTAAAGAACTTTCTATTCTATTTTTACCTATTTTCATATTTTAAACATTTAAAAATCTGTGGGTTTTTTAAATGTCTTTTGCAGAACTAACAGATTTTAACATAAATAATAAGGGATGGGTATTGATAAGATTTCATCAATGCCATTATTGATCTGATTCCTTATTGATTCCCTTATCAATATCTCCTGTGAATTTTCTGTGTACTAAAAGTAGGCTTTACAGGTTTTCTATGTCAATAACATTTTGTTGAGTCTTAAAGTAAATAAATATGAAATTGGTCACTGGATCCTTCATCTCTGGACATAAATAAAAATAAACAATCTGTAGTTTTTCTCAAACATTACCTTTCACACATTAATGGCATGACTGACGCTCCATATCTCTGAGCCAAGCTCTTGCACCGGCTGTGCTGCACGTCAACATCAATGTAATTCATAAAGAATGCAGGATGTCTTATTTCAGGAGAGGAAAAAAAGAGTTTTAGTCAATTGTAGTTTGTTTGTATTACGACATTTGGAAAGAGGTGTCATTTGATTTAAAACGGTAATTCGCTTTGAAGTCATTAATTGCGGCCGGACTCTAACTTGAAGTAGTGGAGCAATGAACTAACGAAGCAGTGGGTTGGGGCACTGCTTTGTTGGTTCAAGCTTCAAGAACAGCCACTGCAGAAGCGGTTGATTACAGGCCCATTGCAGGGTCTGCAATCAACGTAAAGAAATGATCATTTTCCCGATAAAACACCCTCAAAAACAATAGCCGTTCTGAAGGACCAATAAGGGAATCATTCAGCCTAAAGGCTATTGATGGGGGCGAGCTTCAGTTTGAAAACCACTGGTCTAAAATAAACCATGATGTACAATCCAGATCAATATATTGCTTGGCTGAAAACTTGGAGAAACTGTCAAAAATTGCTCCAAACACCACAGCCAGATTCCAGACATCATTAAAATAAATAAATAAAAGTTCTTCCTCTTGACATGCTTGCTTATTTTACCAACTTTTGTTCCGGCTCTGATTTTTGAGTCTTGTTAACAAAAGATTAGACTCATCAACTGATGCAGGTGATGAGACGATCGCATTAATGTCAGTTATAAGACTGTTACAAACGAACCAGATGTCTTTACAACTCAAAGCCAACAACAGTAGTTTAGGATTGTGACAGGACTCGACCATTTAAACCTGCGAAGATGTGTAGACTGTTAATAATGCGACTGAAGAGTCTGTAAAGGAGCCCATTAGGCCCTGTTTTATGATGCAGCGATTGCTGCCATCATCATAATCATAAGCCATATTTCTATCTTTAATGTTCTTTTAAAGTTTGGCTATATTTGAGCGGCATGAGTAGATTCTTTCTCTTAAGATGAACAGAGTTTAAGGGCAAGGTTCCTTGTGCCTCATCACTTTCTCTGCCCATTTCTGTGTCGCACAATATGCCAACACAGAACTGAATAACTGAACGAAATGAGCTCTTCCCCCTTTTTCTGTTAGCCGGGTTCTGCTTGGCATTGTTAAGAATGATGTACCTTAATTGGTTGGAAGAGTTTTTAGAAATTATACTTCCTGCAGTACATTAAATGGTGAACTCCCACAGCTCATCCCGAGGTGTTGCAGAGTGAGTCATTGGTGATATGTCCATACCTTGTGAAGGCAAATATAAGCAGACTTGAGTGGAAAAAATAACCTCTCCCTACATTATGAACCATACCTACCAAATGATACTCTGTTACATTGATACTCATGTCAGTTTAATTTTTGAATACAAAACAAAAAGAAATATAAAAAAAAACTAGATTGCATTTCTGCCCTTTTGGCTGGATGAAGATTATGCAACTTGTACTGTTGGAATGGTCCTTGTTTGAGTTTCCAGATGAATTTTTACCTCCGCCAACAAAGTAGGCTTGAGGCTGTAATTGCTGTCAAAGTTGCATCAACAAAGTATTGAGCAAAGGGTGTGAATACTTATGTACAAGTGATTTCTTAGTTTTTTTTATTACCTGTGCCAATGAAGTTGGGTGCAGGCTATGATTTTACCCCTGTTAGTTAGTTTTTTTTTTTTGTTTTTTGTTTTTTTGTGAACAGCCTGGAGTCCACAATTTTTCATGTATCATTATGAAATATTTACTGAAGATTCATATCCTGATAGGGAAGAACTGATTCAATTATCAAGGTCAAAGTCTGGAAAAATCCCTATCTTTATCATTGAACAAATTTAAAAAAATTCATAATTCTGCCAAAAAAGATCATATTTGAGACTGGTATTTAGGATGCTATCCTTTAAGAACTGACAAAGCTTGATCCAGATTACAGATTTTGTGGCCATTTAAACTTAACATTGAAAATGCAATTTAATATAAATTGTACATTATATCTTAATCAAACATGCTTCAATCACTCGAGAGCACTATTTTACTGAAACATAAGGTATTTCTTCTGAGCAGATATCTGTGGGGAGCGGGATCCAGCAGTTCACTCATATTTGAAAGTGAGGTGCAGACTGGGACACACTATCACCTGACAGAATTTGATCTGGATCTGATCCGGATTGTGGACATTTGAATTTAATATTGAAAAGCCCATTTGGTGTACAATTTGCATTATATCTCAATCAAAAGTGCCTCAGTCACTCTCATTTTTGTGTATGGATTTACCTACACCACCAAACTTGAATGGAGGTTCCAATTTTATGCCTGTTCATCCATTTTTCAGGTATCAGTCGGAAACCAAGTGCATAGCAAAGATAACCAATGTTCTGTCAAAATTATCTGAAAGAATTTAGAAACCGAAAAAATTGGAAATAACCTGACACCACAAAAAAAAACTTTGATTCAAGTGCATGAACTAAATACATATTTCTGTCATTTGATCACATCTAGTTTAGCTTATGAAATCAACACTTCTAACAGGACTTTGACCTTGGAAATTTTGTGGAATTGGAAACTAGTGTTGGCAGAATTTGCGCTCTACAGTATGAGCACGGTGGCTCTCTGGAGTTGTTTGATGAATTAAGCGGCCCTCCTATCAACTTGACTCAGCTTGGGACTCCGAGGGCGGTCGCATCTCCTTCACTCTCCCTTATCTCTGCTTTAACCTTCAAGTCCCGACTTCACCAGACTGTGAATTCCTCAAATTATATTGGATACTGGATCTATTGGACTACTATTGGATTAACCATGGAATTAATCAGCTGGTCTCTGAACCCTATTGACACCATCTTTTCTACAAGAAGGTCAGGACCGGGGGATCCTACCTGCCCAGATGGAACGTATCCTGCGGGCTATGTTCTCGACTCCTGGGGGTTGTGGCATGTTGCATGCTTTGTGCCTTTCTCCGTTGAGGACGTCGAGGATTTATTCATATTTGGTCTTATGGTAGCAGCGCTGGTACTTCCTGGCTTATGTGCTGCCCTGATCTACTAGAAAATTGGCAAGACGGCGGCATCAAGAACCACGGCCCCTCGCTTGTCTGTCATGATTAACGAGTTGGGCAAGGCAGTGCATTCTCAGACAGCGATGACTCTTGAACTCAGACGCAAATTGGATGACATCTTGGAGCAGATGCACGCCATGAAGATGAAGATTTCGGAGGCCAGGTAATATTCTTAATTCATAATCGGAAATATTCTTAATTCATAATTGGGATTTGGTTGTTCAAGTGAAGCTGTAAAAAGTGTTTTTCACTGCTCAAACCACAACATGGCAGGCTTGTCAGCCTGAAGGACAAATTGCCCTGCTGTTTTCCTCCAGAGGAATGTCTTCAGGCCTTGGTGAACATTTGGCTGTTTCTTATCTCAACTCACAAAAACAAACTGTTTCACAGGACTGAAGCATGCTCCACTCCCTCTCTCCACCCCCCTCCTACTCCCCATCACACACACCCCACTCCGGCTTCTGCTCACGTCATCCCTTCCATTCTGCGGAGGTGGCACAGTTAGAGCTGCAGCAGCCCCCCCCCCCCCCCAAGCTGATGGTGGCACAACTCAGGGTTGCTGCGAGACCTCCACCCACTTGCCTCAATTCGGATAATGGACTTCTTCAAATTTAGTGCACATAAACAATGTCAGATGTGTATGTGCTGTGTTTAATTCTGATGTGTGCCATTCTCCACTGTGAGATCAATAAAGTATATCTCATCTCATCAAATCCCCCACATTCTGAGTTTCCGTTTGAATGTGTGTTGAAAATGTAGACTTCGACCTATATACCAGTTTTTACATTTTGTTGATAGGCCCAATAAAACTTGAATCATGATAAATAATTTTCACCAGGCTTTTTCCTGAATATTATGGTAACGTGTGGAGCGGCGCATCATGCAAGATTTCATCCAACATGCACGTGAGCGGGAGTTTTCTCCCTCTTTTCTCCTCTGTGGCCAGAGCAAATACAACCCCTGGCAAAAATTATGGAATCACCGGCCTCGGAGGATGTTCATTCAGTTGTTTAATTTTGTAGAAAAAAAGCAGATCACAGACATGACACAAAACTAAAGTAATTTCAAATGGCAACTTTCTGGCTTTAAGAAACACTATAAGAAATCAGGGGAAAAAAAATTGTGGCAGTCAGTAATGGTTACTTTTTTAGACCAAGCAGAGGGAAAAAAATATGGAATCACTCAATTCTGAGGAACAAATTATGGAATCATGAAAAACAAAAGAACGCTCCAACACATCACTAGTATTTTGTTGCACCACCTCTGGCTTTTATAACAGCTTGCAGTCGCTGAGGCATGGACTTGATGAGTGACAAACAGTACTCTTCATCAGTCTGGCTCCAACTTTCTCTGATTGCTGTTGCCAGATCAGCTTTGCAGGTTGGAGCCTTGTCATGGACCATTTTCTTCAACTTCCACCAAAGATTTTCAATTGGATTAAGATCTGGACTATTTGCAGGCCATGACATTGACCCTATGTGTCTTTTTGCAAGGAATGTTTTCACAGTTTTTGCTCTATGGCAAGATGCATTATCATCTTGAAAAATGATTTCATCATCCCCAAACATCCTTTCAATTGATGGGATAAGAAAAGTGTCCAAAATATCAACGTAAACTTGTTCATTTATTGATGATGTAATGACAGCCATCTCCCCAGTGCCTTTACCTGACATGCAGCCCCATATCATCAATGACTGTGGAAATTTACATGTTCTCTTCAGGCAGTCATCTTTATAAATCTCATTGGAACGCACCAAACAAAAATTCCAGCATCATCACCTTGCCCAATGCAGATTCGAGATTCATCACTGAATATGACTTTTATCCAGTCATCCACAGTCCACGATTGCTTTTCCTTAGCCCATTGTAACCTTGTTTTTTTCTGTTTAGGTGTTAATGATGGCTTTCATTTAGCTTTTCTGTATGTAAATCCCATTTCCTTTAGGCGGTTTCTTACAGTTTGGTCACAGACGTTGACTCCAGTTTCCTCCCATTCGTTCCTCATTTGTTTTGTTGTGCATTTTCGATTTTTGAGACATATTGCTTTAAGTTTTCTGTCTTGACGCTTTGATGTCTTCCTTGGTCTACCAGTATGTTTGCCTTTAACAACCTTCCCATGTTGTTTGTATTTGGTCCAGAGTTTAGACACAGCTGACTGTGAACAACCAACATCTTTTGCAACATTGTGTGATGATTTACCCTCTTTTAGAGTTTGATAATCCTCTCCTTTGTTTCAATTGACATCTCTCGTGTTGGAGCCATGATTCATGTCAGTCCACTTGGTGCAACACATCTCCAAGGTGTGATCACTCCTTTTTAGATGCAGACTAACGAGCAGATCTGATTTGATGCAGGTGTTAGTTTTGGGGATGAAAATTTACAGGGTGATTCCATAATTTATTCCTCAGAATTGAGTGAGTCCATATTTTTTTTTCCCTCTGCTTTGTCTAAAAAAGTAACCGTTACTGACTGCCACAATTATTTTTCTTGATTTCTTAGTGTTTCATAAAGCCAGAAAGTTGCCATTTGAAATGACTTTAGTTTTGTGTCACGTCTGTGACCTACTTTTTTTCCACAGAATTAAACAACTGAATGAACATCCTCCAAGGCCGGTGATTTCATAATTTTTGCCAGGGGTTGTACAAGGGTAAAAAACATGACTTTCCCTTTGTCATTTAGTGGAAAGTGCACAACCTAAACCTAATCAAAAATGATCATCAACCCATGTGTTTGATTGCGGAGGCACTTCGTGCAGAATGCGCAAGAACATCTTCCTATTTTCTCTTCTTTGACCAAAGTGGGGAAAAACACATTACATAAGCCAATCATAACTACCACCCCCACATGGGGTGATCAACAGCCCCACATGGGGTGATCAACAGCCCCACATGGGGATATTGCTAAGGGGAAAAAAGACAAACTGAGGTGCCAATGCTGCCTCCATGCAGACAACAGGAGGAATGACAAAGTGTCAGGCTTTAGACATATCCAACACAAGACAGAGGTCTGAGTGGCACAAATAATTTGAGTGTTTTGAAAATAGTTGTATGAAAAATGCCTGAAGTATTTCCTACATTTTATTGTAAATAATTGTTCAAGGAGCCGATCTGCTCTGTGTGAGCCTGATCCCATCAGATCTCAGAAGCTAAGCACTGTGGCATCTGGTTAGTACTTGGATGGGAGACCTCTTCAGCGGAGCTGTGTGTGTGTGTTTCTCCAGGTAAAAGTGGAGTTGCGTCAGGAAGGGCATCCGGCGTAAAACTTGTGCCAAATACCAAATGCGGTTCTGGCTACATCCACTGTGGCGACCCTATACAAATGGGAACATCTGAAATGACAACACACATTGTAAATAAGTGTACAATTACAATAGTATAATTGCACATTGTACAAATGTAGCAAACAAAGTTATATATTTATATATTTTTTTGCAATTTACAATTTATGTTTGCATTCTAAATTTTGTGAAACTTTTAACAAGTCCTTGTTAGTTTGGTAATATGCATATTTTAAAATCAAGTTGGGGTCAGTTTACCAGAGTTATGGACCTTGATTAACAAAGCTAGACTCTATCAGTTTCAAGCTTGGATGCCAGCACTTGTACCAAACCAGCATTTGCCAGCAGTGCTCTCACAGCACTCTTGTTTTCCTTTATTTTCAATCCTATTTCCATTGTTGGGCACAGTTAATCCGATAACTGGTAATTATCGAAGATAATGTTTTCGTTATCAGATTATCTTTTCGGATAACTTTGAAAACCATTATCGGACTAATTATCTTCCGATAAATTTTTGTCCAATAATTTTTAGACCGTTAATGTGGTAAACAAAGCTGAACAGCTACAAACTCTTATAAAATTTAAAATCAGTTGAACACCTACCTGTTAAATGTTTGGTAGCGAATGTGTAGTTCTACCCTCTGCAAAAAGGAGAGCTGCTTCTAGAAGAAACCACTCTATCCTCTGCAGGCAAAGGAGACCTTGTCACACACACAAAAAAACTCATTTCTTTTAACCCCATACTGATACGACGGCAATATCAAAGTCACCCAGAGGCATACATTTTTAACTTATGATTCAAATTTTAAGTTATTTAAATTAACGTCATGTCTGAAGTTGTATAAAGTGAAAATATCAGATATATGTTTTAGTTTTAAAGTAATGCACTAATTTTTAAGGTTTTAGTGTGGACATGCTGTGTCCAGGTACATTATGGGTATAGGATAATCTCAGTACGTTCACAACATGAAAAATGTATTTGAGACACTCTGATTAGGCTCCACGGATAACAGCATTAAACTCTAGTGCCTAAAACTGTTGTGAATATATTCTCTGGGTTTATAGACGTTATTGTGTTTGCGTTTATTAAATTCCATGTGTTTTAAACGTAGCAGAGTAGCAGCAGACAGATTATCTGGAATTTTGTTTTGGCATGTTTTCACGGTCTCTACTGTCATCTACTGTCCAGTAGTGTTCATGAAGCTGGGCTGATATTTTCAATCACTGTACTCGGTTCCAGCTAAAACTGTACCACAGAACTGCACAGTGTAAAAGTTCAGAGCGCACGATTTATGTTCTCACACACATTGTACATTCAAAAACCACACGTCGGACTTGTGTTTTCAGAAGCAAAATGTAAACAGAAGCTTTTTTCAAACTTAATTTACAAAAACTCTCGATGGGAGACATTAAAGTTTAAAAAAAAGCAACAACAACAACAAAAAAACATTACAAGACAGATCTGTGGTGTTTGCACAGGCACAGTGCAAGAGGTGGTCGCGAGATGTTAAATGCAGCTCATTACTTCATGTATACTAAACGATGCAGGACACGCGATTAACCTGAAACTCGGTGCGATCCACAAAACTCTCACACAAATGAAAAATCAACTGAAAAAGGGCCAAAACTCGCACAGTGTCAACCCAGATTAAGTACGGAATGTGTGGGACCAGCTAGTAGATCATGGCAGTCTTCTATTTATTTTTGACACTGGTTATATCAGACAGTTATCTAATTACAACTTGTTTTTTTTGGGGGGGGGGGGGGGGGTTTAAATGCCTGTTTTTACAAATAAAAAAATGGAATATTTTACAAAAGCACATTTATCTGTAAACACCAACACGTCACATTAATGTGTAGGGTTACATAATGAATGACTCAACCAATCAGTGTTTAGTGGAGGCACATTTTACCCAGAATCCTTTGTGATCTGTCTGTGTTTGTTACAAAACTTCAGAATTAGTGCATTATTCAACATTAAAAGATATATGTTATATTTTAACTTTGTACAAATGACAGAATTTACATTAATGGAGTTATTCTGTCAGTATTCATTTTATTTATACACCAAACCATAACTCAGCATTGCTTTATTTTCGAAGACCTCTGCCTGACGCAAGCAAGATGTTCAAAGACAGAAGTGCTGGCTCATTGTTTGGGTCTGTTGTCACTTTTGATGCTACCAGAAGTGATCGTGGTGTTAAAACTCAAATTCAGCTTGTTAGTAGTTGCAAATGTACCAGAGACAATACTGGAATTTATCGATTATCTGTAACTTCCGATACGTTTTTGGGTGGTTTATCGTTTTATCTTTATCAAAGATAATGTTTCAGTTATCTGATTATCTGTCATCGAAGTTAAATTTTTGGTTATCTGTGCCCACCAGTGCCTATTTCACACACTCAATGACTGTTTCATGAGATACACCTTCCTAGGTGGAATCCACTGTTGTCTTTGCATCTGTATTAACTAGGGTTGAGCTTGATACTTGTTTCAGACAGATAAAGCATTTTTGACGAGCACGAGCATGATATGAGTAAAACTCATCAATATCTGTGCTTGTGTTGAAGGAAAATCCTGATTGGCTAACTGACTGTCTTCACGCTTTGTGATTGGCCAGTCACTCACAGCACCCACGCCTCCCTACACAGACACGTCTCTGCAGCCTCTCACGCATGCACACAGACAGGAACTGATCTGTCTCTCTTGGCCTGATTCTACCTCACGTGCTCTCTCAGTATTGCTTAGATTTTCTTCAATTTGCCTCTATTTTGGTTTGCATGATATTGAAAGTTACTTGGTGAACTTGTTTCGTACAAGACAGAGCTGAAATGGCCCGTGTTGTTGGTTACTGCCTCCACTCTGGTCAGGGTTTTTTTTTTTTTTAACTGTTTGTTTGGTCTTAGTTTGGCTGGTGATACAAAGTCAGTTGGAAAACTTTGCTCATACTGAATGAGGTGCTTTTGAGAAGAATACAGTGAGCAAGGCTGACATTTCCCTGTTTGCCATCACTGGATGTTTGCATGAATCACCAAGTTCACACAGATCATTAAAAAATAAACAGTCTTAGGAAAACCTCTCTCTTTCCCTCTCACTCAGTGTCACACACACACACACACACACACACACACACACACACACACACACACACACACACACACACACACACACACACACACACACACACACACACCTTAATCAACACTGCCCCTTTACATTCCCCTGTTTTTGTCTTGTGCATAATGGTCTTGCATACCCAAGTGCCATTGCTCACTAAAACAATATTTTACCTCCCACATGCTTATGATATGGCTCATTTAAAGATCTGGCTCTCTACTTTCTGAAGATGTGTATAAGAACCATGTGAGTGCTACACAACTTTACCTGTATGATTTCAAACATGCCTAAAAAGTTTTTATTCTCAAAAAAAAAAGCATCAAAAGCCTTTAGCTTGGACATACTTTTCAGTAGACATTCTCTACTCACTACAATTGTTGTTCATGTTGTTGGCAACAACTGTGTGAAATAGCAGGTCTCTAGTCAAAGCATTTTGCTTCTGAGAGACTTTTTGTGAGAAATAGTCCATTCGGCACAATTGGTCCAATTTTGTGCCAAGATGTGCCAAATTGCTTTACTTGCATTATATGTCGTCTTAGACCATAAACAACACATTCATGTTTTGGTAGCTACAAATTTCAATTCTAGCACTTTTTTTTAAATTTTCAAATATTCATATTTTTGCATTGTGACTATGCACTTTCTAATGCAAGTCCCTTCGGCTGCTCCCTTGTTTGCACTCGGGGTCGCCACAGCAAATCCAAGGTGGATCTGCATGTTGAATTTGCACAGGTTTTACACTGGATGACCTTCCTGACGCAACTCCACATTACATGTTGTATGTAACAACATGTAATGTGGAGTTGCACATTACATGGACAAATGTGGCAGGGAGATTTGAACCCAGAACCTTCTGAACTGAAACCAAGTGCATTAACCACTTGGCCACCACCCCTGCTGACTATGCACTTTCACTGTTCTTGTGAGTTAGTCTTTTTATTTTTCACAAATTATTTTTCGGAAGTCCAAAATTGAACAAAATAAAAATAATACAAATAAAATAATCATACAAAGTGACATCTTTTGAATAAAACCAAAATACTGTGCAAAATGGGATGATCAGTGCAAATAAGAAAATATAAGACCAAAAAACTAATTAAAAGGCACATCTACTAAATGTAAAAAGTAAGAATTGTGTGCAAAATGACACAATTAGTGCAAATGAAAAAAAAACACAAGTATATAAAAAATAAGAATAAAGGCACATCTTGACGATAAAATGTGTGGAACACTGGCAAACATTGTGCAGTACAAAGCAAGTACAAAGGCACTCAAAAACTAGATACAAAAATATATATATAAAATAATAGAAACAGAACGTGGCCTTAGAGTCCCTTGTCTTTATGCCACTGGCGGAAACAGTTTCTGGATGCGGTGAAACAGAGAGGGAGGTTTCCACATCCCTCATATCCAACAGGTGTCTTTTTGTGGCAGTGTTTGCAAATCCTTCTGCCAGCTGTGGCTGCCTGTGCTTTGAGTACATCCTGACCCTCAGTGAAATAGAATGGCATGTGTGTGGCTGCTACTGGGGTTGGAGTTGGGGTACGGCTGGTTGCTGGAGCGCTGGTTGAAGTTGAAGCACTTCCATTTTGTACAAGTTCTTCAATCAGTGCTTCTCTGAAGTGCCTCTGTGACATAGTTCTGGGATTTTTGTTGTACAGAATGAAGGCATTTACTATGGAAATGTCCAAAAAGTGGTTAAAAAAAAAAAGTGCAATACCACTTTTTGTTTCATGGAGAACTGAATAACAACTGATGAGGGCATCAGACAGATCGACTCCCCCCATGTGTTGATTGTAGTCTTTGATAGCTGCTGGAACAGCCACGTCAGCTGTTAACCAGCCATCTTGGGTCCTCATACACCTCTGGACTGTTTCCCCAGTGGTTAAGGTGTGCATAGAGGAACACATAAGCACCTCTCGCGTGTCCTTCCATTTCACAAAGAGGAGTCCATCATCTCTGATCCATTTGATGCTCCCCCGTGGTTCACTCCTAACAAAATCATTATTTGTAGTCTTTGGAAAACCCACACGAGTAGGGCGAATGGTACCACAAGCTCCAATATGTAGCGCTGCTAAGTCTTTGAAGAGGTGGCTTGTGTAGAAATTGTCTGCATAAAGGTGGTAACCAGTTCCCATTCTGTCAATGTCCATGAGAGACATAACCAAATCATAACTCAGCCATTTTCCACTGTTAGACAACTTGCCTTCATACACAGAAAAAGTTCCATGTGTAGCCTGAGGCAGAATCTGCCAGAACATAAAGTTTGTAACCCCATTTTGTGGGCTTATTCTTTATTTATTGCTTCAATTCAATTCTGGCTTTGGTTGCAACCATTCTTTCATCAATTGAAATGTTCTGGTCAGGGTGAAAATGCTCTTTGCAGGCATCAACAATTAGTGGGTATAATGGTTTTATTTTTCCCAGGCGGTCATACTGTGAGGTGCCTCTTGCAGCTTGGTTTCAGGCATCCTCATCTAGTGGGCAGAGGGGTAAACATTTCGACATGAGCAAGAACTTGTTCCTTGATATGACACTTGTAGGGAATGGCCAGTTTATCAAATGATGAACTCTCCAGTAATCAATCATTCCTGGTGACTGTATATCATCATGGCCAGAAAAGAACACGTCCGCTATGGTCAAAAGGGTCCACCGCTCACTACGTTGTGCCCCAACTGCATTCATGTTGTCCACAAGCATGGCTAACACCAGATCTGAGAAAAAAAGCCTTAGGAAGTCCAATGGAGTGGCAGCGCACCTACCCCTAGGCTGAGGTCCAGGATGTCTTTTTGGTCTGAACTGTAGTAGCTCAGGTGCAGAATCTTCATTTGCATCCCTCCATCTATCTCTGTTTGGATTTGGAGGAAGGGAGGTCACAGTTAAGCCCCTGTCACAGTGGCGTATTCGTAGAGCTGCTCATTGCAGCGTTGTTTCATTTAAATATGCCCGAAATGCATGCATACTCAGCCTTTTTCCATGTTCGTTTCAGACTTGCAGCTGAGTGTGTAAGCTTTTTAATGTGTGCACACAGTCGCATGTACCATGCCTCTATTTAAACCCACTTCACTCCTGTCGGCTGTGCAGAACACATCACTGCACTTGGAAAACAGTGGACTGTATCATGAGGTTTTTACAGTTGCATTACTGCCACGATCAGGGCGTTTGAGTGCACCGACATGCAGCAAGTGCACTTTTATTTTAAAGTGTCCCTGCCACGCCATGACGTTTTTACATATTCTTGAAGAATCAAAAAAGCTTTTTCCACATGTTGACTTTGTTTTTTTACCATAAAATTACACTGAACAAGGATTTAGACGTTTCGTTACCCATCTGAGAATTTTTACCGCCTCCGAGTTGACCTACTTTTTCGCTGCGATGGATGTGGCGTCATGCGAGTAAATGTGTCAAAGCGCGGCTCTTTACCAATACGGCAGACACGGACAGTGAAGGCATAGTGAGCGATTATAGCGAAGATTTAAGTGACATATCGATTGTTTTTGAAGAAGATGAGGAAGTTTCTGGGACACCTGCTTCAAACCGTGTATGTTCCAGCCGAACACAACAGAAAGAGGATGTGAAGCGCAGCTGTCAACAATAACAGCGCTGTGGATGAGGATATAAGCTGCTTACAAAACACAGAATGGTTTGTTCACTCACCACCTTTTCTTATAAATGATCATTTATTCCTGGCACAGAGTAGTATTAACTGTGTTAAGTCTTTGTTGGATATTTAAAGAATGTGCTGGAAAAGTTTGAGATTATGGTCCAAATTAACATGATAACTTGACCATCTGGATGTTGTTGCTAAACTCAAGACTGGTGAGATGATTTCTGCCAAATGTAGTAAGTCAATGAAGTCACTGGGGTCAGATGGCTGTAACTATTTCTGTCTTCATATCCCTGGGTATAGTGCAGCAGATAAGCAAAGGAACACTTCAGTTAATGATGCAAGCAAGAAATTTTGCACAATAGCTCAGTAGAACCTTCTCTTACAAAAAGTTTGGGTACCCACAAAAAATTTCAAGATGGCTGCCATTTTTCAAGACGGCCGCCGGCTATACTAATTTATGGTGATTTCTGCACACAATGGATGAAACAAATGCACCATTTCTTAGCTAAAGTGTGTTTTTGGGCTTGTACAATAGTTAAAATCATCAACAGTATAAGAAATATCATTTTGAAAAGCATATCGTTCAAATTGCCGGTGCAAAATAGTCTTTTTAGCAATTACGATCTCAAGCTATAAATCTGAAAATTTCAGATGTATCTGCATATCTCACATTATAAGGTTTTATCAGAATAAAAATATAAATTATATGGACACAACATATATACATGTATACGAGGGTAGGCTGAAAAGTTCTAAGGCTCCCCATGAAGGAGTAATGCATTAACTGCATTATAGTGAGCCTTAGAACTTTTCAGCCTACCCTCGTATGTATACCTCAAATCGTGTGTGTGTGTGTGTGTGTGTGTGTGTGTGTGTGTATATATATATATATATATATATATATATATATATATATATATATATAGCGCAAAGCAACACCGTGATGAAGCCTCACAGGACATGTTCTGGCATGTCCAGGCACATCCACAATTTCTCGGATAATCACTCGATGGAAAATCCACCGATAGCTGTCTGAATGCCATCTCAAAGCCATCCTGTGAGACCAAAACGGAGGTGGTTTTGTCTTGTTCCAGTAGCGAATCCATCGTGATGCGCGAAGCCTCCGCTCGGCTTTCCATGACAAAATCTCTTGTTAAAAGTGAAATCTGCCGGAAAATGGTTGATGTCCAGCTCTTGTGATAACCAGAGAAATTACACACGATGGTCACAGATCCATACAGCCATCCGTTTAGAAATGAAATGGTCGCTCAGCCTGTCGATGGCGGCTTCGGAGCGCGGCACACCACCAGTCGCTCTGGGCCGTCCTTAAAGTGACAGTAACACTCCGTAATCTCTTTGAAGCCCATAAAATTTTCACCAAAAACCATCTGAATTTCTCGAATGGTGTCCACTTGGATGTGCCTCACAGTTTCTGAAAAAAGTTTGATCAAGCAAAGTGGCAGTCTCTGAGCCATTCCTAAACAATGAAAAAACGATGAGAGGGGTGGACCACTCCTCACTCAAAGCCTGCTCACAGGCGAATGACGCAACCGACAGGCGTGAAAAAACTCACGCATGCGCACGAAGGTTCAACCTTGGCTGACACAATCACACGTGATTCAAATCCATATGGTTTTTGAAAAAAATAATAAGGTCGGATATTTTTCTAATAGACCTCATATATAGAAATAAAAACGTACCTACAAATATAGACTCAGACTCAGTATTGGAAGTGAAATGGAGGCAATTGCATTGCCATTCAGATGTATATTTGTTGATCTGTACTGTAGTGATAGACACAATTTTCTGACAAAAAAATATATAAATAAAGAAACTTTTGACCATCTGCTACAATGATACATTGCTTATATAGCAAAGAACTCGACAAGATAAAGAAAGCTTTGGCAGTTCCAAAGAAAAAAAGAGGATCTCCAAACAAGTGACTCAGAATTACAAGAGGATCAATACGAATTGTGAGAGGACATCATAAAAAAAGTAGATACATGGCTACCGAAACAAGATTGTGAGGCTACCTACACGTCACAGTTGCAACTACACAAACCTGTGCAGAAAAGCCCAAGTCTGTAGCACTTACAATTGCCACTACAGCGAGACTTACAGCCACACTTTGTCAGCTGTTCACAGCTCTTTGCTGTTGGGGAATTGGCAGTCCAGAAGATTTTCCATTGATCGCCATCCTTCTCCCAACCCCAGTCAGCTGGACTTTCTTCTTCTGGCTGGCACAGAATTGCTTGGGCCCAGACACAACCTGCCTGATATGCCGAGCGTTTTGTGTGTTGAAGCAGAGCTGCTCTAGTTGGATGGATGGCTTCATATGGCCTCTGCTTTCTGGCAAACAGGTCAAGTCTGGCCTCATCCACACTATGGGGGTTGCTGGACCTGTCATACATGAGAACCACAAACCTCTGCAGGATATTGAGATCATTCTCTTCGATCACTGGTGGGTATTGGCTCAGTTTGGAGAAGACTGTGGTGGCCTCTGGGACTATATCCCATGTCTGCCAAGCTGTCTTCTTGCCCTTGTTTCTGAAGGCTGAGACCACATCACAACCTGTAAAAGCATGGAAGAACAACATAGCTTTGGCCTTCTCTTGGCTAATGCTGTTGTACAAGTTGTGAATCCCAATCCATCGAAGGCTCTGACCTTAACCAAATGCAAGCCACAATTTCTGCAGACCCATGCCTGTCTGCCTCTTCGTGACTGCAGTTGTCTAGTTCCTCCAGACTGACTTTGTGGTTACTGACTGCTCAGCTTCCTTTGGTCACAATAACCAGGTTTTGTGATGACATCTCAGCAATCTTGTCTGCTAGAAAGTCAAAGAGTTCTGACTTGTTGGCATTGAATCTGAGAAAGTTTTGCCAATGTGAGGGAATGGTGTTATTTTCTGTGACCTTGCGCCTTCCCCCTTTTCCCCTTATGGACCTTGTTTCCTCTTTCAGACTTGATGGGCTGTAGACATCAAAGACAATGTGAGTTGTCTTATATGCACTGGCATAGGAACTGATCTTTGGCAGGAAATCCAGAGCTGCATAGTCTGCAAAGGTCTTGGATCTTTTGGGTGGGAGTGTATGGACCAAGGCTGAACCATCAATGATGATCTCATCTGCCTTTGGCTCTTTGTCTGGAAGTGTGATGTGGTTTTCCAGTATGGAAGTGAGCTGAAGATTAGCTGACACTGAATGACTGAAGTGAATTTTCACAAGTACACTATGGGGAATATCTTTGCCAATTTTTTTGCTTGCATCATTAACTGAAGTGTCCTAGTGAAAAATTGAACTTATCTGCTGCACTAGTACTATTTGGTAGTTTTAAACACTGTTGGGCAGTGATGCCGGTAATGCGTTACTCTAATCTGACCACTTTTTTTAGTAACGAGTAATCTAACGCGTTAATCTTTCCAAATCAGTAATCAGATTAAAGTTACTTCTCCAAGTCACTGTGCGTTACTATTATTTTTGCATTGTGGGTCGATAGCAGCATTAAACTTGGTCCGTGGGCAGTAGGTCGGGGTTTGACTGAACTGCCCACTTTAAGCGGGCTGCGAGCTTTTCATCCGTGGTTTTTTGCAGGAGCTACGACTCGTCCTCACCTCTTAAAGCACAGTGACAACACCACACCTGCACTGAACTTTACAAAGACATTTTTATGCTTTTTTTTTCTCCGAGCCGCTCCATATCTGCTCACTAAAAACAGCTGATCCTCCGCGATGCGTCAACAACTAACGCTATTTTCCACTCAGATGCACCTAAACTCTCTGAGGACCACATGATGTGAAAACGCAATAAAACTTTCTTACCTGTAAATCTGGTCATGTTTCCTGCATAAATAAATGTTATCCTTTCTTTGTGCTCAAACGCCAAAGCAGGGGCGAATCCAGATGGAATGGAGGCGTGGGGCAGGGATGTGCCCCCCCATAACACCCCTAGATTAAAGGTCCAGTTTTGAAGCTGTTTTTTTTTACTACAACTACTAATACTACTTAAAATAATAATAATTTTGACAAGTAAAATGTTTAGAGAGAATTTAAATGTTAGAAAAATGTTAGAAAGAATTTAATAGTTACATTTATAAACAATGTAGGTTAGAAATTGCAAGTTTTACTGTTACAGTGCTGTCAACAGTTAAATATGAGGTCAAGAAAGAGGTCTTTTTTACTTTTTATAAAACAAGTATTTATTTTCATTGAAGTCAAGAAAGGGCGACTATAAAGTGAGTTTTGGCAAAACAAGTATCGTTGTCATGTTGAGGTGGCAGAGGGTTGTTGTCGGCAGCTGGGGAAAGTAACTAAAAAAGTAACTAGTAATCTAACTTAGTTACATTTCCAATTGAGAAATTGGAAAGTAACTAAGTTACTTTTTCAAGGAGTAATCAGTAATTGGATTACTTTTTCAAAGTAACTGTGGCAACACTGCTGTTGGGCCAAATTTGAGGATACTGGTCATCTGCATCACCTGCCTTTACAAAATAATATTAAACAAATAACAAAAGTTTGAGTGCATTGGTAAGAATATTTGAAAGACTGTAGTCCAGTGAATGGTATGAATGAATGAAAATATTCCCACCATTGCAAAGATGGAAATTATTCATTATTAGGTTTATATGAAATCTAACTTGATCCACATCATTTTATTGATATTTTACTGAAACATAAGGTATTTCTTCTCTGAGCAGATACCTGTGGGGAGTGGGGCCCAGCAGTTCACTCCAGCTGAGCATAGCAAGAGCCTGAGGAGCCTAAAAATGTGAGTGTATGGAAACATCTGCTTTCTTAAATCTAGCAAAAAATCACAGTTTTTTTTTTTCATCAGATAGGCCTGCAACAGTCATGACAGATGCCCCTGCAAACACTTCAGAAAATGATTCCATGATGCAAGGAAGTTAAATCCACCAGCCACAAATGGAGTTGTTAAATTGAACAAAATGTGTCGGAGAAAAATAAACTGTAAATAACACCAAAAATGCATGCTTGTGATGCCACCCCATACAACTGGACAAATAAAGACTCATGTGGCATACAATCCACCAATGAAATGACAAGGATCTATTTAGATTTCTGTCATGCCAGGAAATTTTAAGACAAATTAGAACATTACAACTCAAATGGCCACTTTAAAAAGAAAGACAAAAAGAAAGAATCTGCGCTCAGTAGATTTTTATATGTTTTTGCATGAACCAGCTCTCAAACACTTTTTTAAACTCCTTTTCTTTCATGTCAAGTCGAGTGAAGTCTGGGACCATGCACTTGTGTTGTGCTTTGACGACACCACAGAACCACTTTGGGGCTACTGGGGGCCTCAACACTCTGACACCTGCATGCTGGATCATGTACAGAGAAATGGGCCACATGGAAAAATATTGTCTATGAGCTAATCTGGAACTGTTTTTCGTATTTGTTGTACTTTAGGTCTGTATGACATGTGACGTTGAGTGTATTGCAAGGTCCCCACAAATGCTACAGTTATTACTGATGGTAATACCATTATCCATCCTGTTGGGCGTGATAGTCAATGTACAGTTTAACAGACCAGATGCTGCTTTCTTGTTTGTTATCTCTTTCACAAGGTCCTTCTTGTGCCCACCTAATGAGATTGATGGAAACTTTTGTGATAAACTTTTCCCCCTCACATTCCCCGTCAATCTGCCGTCTTGTTATGTGTGCATGACTGAACTGAGCTGAAGTGAAGACACTGCTAAGGAATGACGAGCATGCCGCCTCCCCTCTCAGCTTCACTAATCCGCCCCAATCTAATTTAGTTTAGCCTCAACATTCTCTGAGCTGTTGCCACAATGAACGCACCGCACCACAGCCGGGTGTGTTTGCAGCACAAAATGTCAAAACGTTTCCCCCATTGCGGACCGTGGTGTGTGGGTGTGTTTATCCTGATCTGTCATGTGTGTTTGAAGAAGTTGTTTTCTGTGTGTGTCATCCACTTGGGGGTTGGAATATCTGTAGTCTACATGTGTTGAAGCCATACCATGTCAAATTAATTTCTTTTCATAGTAATTCAGTGGAGAATCTACTGGATGACCCCCCAACCCCCCGCCCAAGCATCTGTCCAAATATGGGAAAGTTCTTGCATAGACAAAGACTATCTGAAAATGT
Organism: Thalassophryne amazonica; assembly: GCF_902500255.1. NCBI lineage: Eukaryota > Metazoa > Chordata > Actinopteri > Batrachoidiformes > Batrachoididae > Thalassophryne > Thalassophryne amazonica. The sequence goes on from NC_047105.1 coordinate 20,118,681, forward strand.
GGAATTTGAAGATTCTCAATGCTCAAAAATGTAAAAAAAACTTTGTATTAAAAATGATGACGCAAGAGTCAGTGTTTAGTTTACCAGGTTGCCTTACAATGGCAGGGAAAAAGCTATAGATTTTTAAAAATTTCCAAGGGGGGTCTTTGAGTCAGGACACAATCCACCACCTGAAGCTGGATGTGCCCCTGTAATTTACATATAGCTGTTTGAAAAGTGCCACACAAATAGTCACATCAATATATCAAGGCAGTAAAAACACAGGCATAGTAATATACTGTACCCATTCACTATACCCATGCATCGGACCCAATGCCACCCTCATTTTTAACGCCAAGTTGGTTAAACAGCCACCTTAAATTCATTTTGTGACCCCCAACACCTTGTTAAAAGAGTTTTCACAATATTTTTCTCATCACTTCCATGTCTTTCCTGTGATGATGTCATCAGTGTGCACTGGTAGGAGTCACATGACAATGAAGTCACTTTGAGAGTTTGCAATACAAGAGTTGAGCACAAGGTGGAACAGATCTGGCACTAAATTGGTGAGTTAATTGTGAAAAATGAGTTATTTTATTGAAATATGGAGGGGTGGGAATTCCAATGAACGTAATATTGGCTGTGCTCGTGAATCTGCCTGCCACCTCTCCAGGCAAGTACGCTATATATTGTAGACTTTATTTATTCATGCATATTTTTAAAAATTAGAATGCAATCAAGAAAATTACAATTACAGATTTTAAACCAAAACACTCCAACTTCTCACAGAGCTTCTCAAGAGCTTCAAACGCAACATCTGATTCCACTGTGATGGACAGCCATGAATAAGCTAAAATATTCTCAGGTCAGGATGTACTGGTACCACATGTCACCATACAATGGAACTGCCTTGGCAACCATCCAGGTAGATACCTAAACCATAACCATTTATCTATCGGCTGCACCTCCATGGCCTTCTCCAGCCATTGGGGTCGCCAACATTGAAGCGCTTCCATGATGGTTCATGGCCAAAATGTCATAGCTGATGTTCCATCTCAATGCAAGTGTCATTCCTCGTTGTAGAGTTCTTAACTAAGTGTTTGTTGGACACAGTCATCCCAGTGATGCCCAAGGATTGATCCTCTGAAGAGACCTAGTACGAACGACATCTGCGTCTGGCTTTGGATCACTGGTTTTTGTCCTAGTCTCACAACCACACTTCAAGACAGGACACACCAGGATGCAAAGGTAGTGTCACTGCCAAACACCTGTTCAGCAAGCTCATGACTCTTCCCAGGTGTTTGGGTCCTCTGGAGTTTGTCAACAATAGAGATAAGTGAATATTCATTCACACCTGTCAATTTAAAAGATAAAATTGTTATTTACATGTTTCAGTTTAATATGTTTCCAGACTTCAGGAAAACAGTGGTACAATGTAATAACAATTAAGGAAATAGGGTTTTTTTGTTGTTGTTGGTTTTTTTTGGTGTAGTTATTTAGTTCTTTAGTTCTTAGTTTGTAGTTCTTTGTACGAGGTCTATCAGAAAAGTATCCTACCGTTTTATTTTTTAAAAAAGTATATGGATTTGAATGACGTGCGATTACACCAATCATGCTTGAACCCTCGTGCGCATGCGTGAGTTTTTTCATGCATGTCGGTGACGTCATTTCCCTGTGGGCAGGCCTTGAGTGAGATGTGGTCCCGCCCTCTCGGCTGAATTCCTTTGTTTCACACGCTGCTCGAGACGGCGCGCATTGCTTTATCAGAATTTTTTCTGGACCTGTGAGGAATATCCGAGTGGACACTATTCGAGAAATTAAGCTGGTTTTCGGTGAAAAGTTTAACGGCTGATGAGAGATTATGGGGTGTTTCTGTCGCTGTAAGGACTTCACACGGAGCGGGACGTCGCGCAGCGCTTCCAGGCACCGTCGTCGGCCTGTTTTGACCTGAAAACATCCTAATTTAAGGCTTAATTCACCCAGGACGTCGTGAGAGAACAGAGAAGATTCAGAAGAGGCCGGCATGAGGACTTTATGCGGACATTCCACTGTTTAAGGACATTTTGTAATGAAAGACGTGCGCGCAAATTGAAAGCCATCAAAAGCCGCCTGAATTTTACAAATGGTTTTCAACACGGAGGTGTTTTTCCTGTCGCGGCGCACACAGATTCGCCGAGTCGTTTCCGTGACGACTCGGCGAATCTGTGTGCGCCGCGACAGGAAAAACACCTCCGTGTTGAAAACCATTTGTAAAATTCAGGCGGCTTTTGATGGCTTTCAACAAGTGAGTAACTGAGAAATTGTTTAACAGCTTGGGCATGTTCCAACTTGTCCGTTAAGGTTTCCAACGGAGGTGTTTTTCATGTCGCGACCCCCCGCGGTTGGGTCCGGCCCGACATGCGACTCTGCCCGCATGTTCTTTCATTACAAAATGTCCGTTAACAATGGAATGTCCGAATAAACTCCTCATGCCGACTTCTTCTGAAAGTTCTCTGTTCTCTCACGACTTCCTGGGTCAACAGAGCCTGAAATGTGGAAGTTTTCAACTTGAAACGGCGAGACGCTGCTGCCTCGAAGCGCAGATCGCCGTCAGGCGCCGTGGGCCGTCCTTACGGCGACACTGCCAGACCAAAATCTCTCATCAGCCTTTAAAATTTTTACCGAAAACCAGCTGAATTTATCGAATGGTGTCCACTCAGTTGTGCCTTACAGTTTTGAAAAAATTTTGATCAAACAAAGCAGCAGTCTGAGCCATTCCTAAACAATGAAAAAAATCGACGAGAGGGTGGGCCACTCCTCACTCAAAGACTGCCCACAGGCGAATGACGTAACCGACAGGCGTGAAAAAACTCTCGCATGCCCACGAGGGTTCAAGCATGTCTGATGTAATCACACGTGATTCAAATCCATATGGTTTTTGAAAAAAATAATAAGGATCGGATACTTTTCTAATAGACCTCGTACACTGTCTGTCAAAGTGTGAAACATCTGAATCCTCCCACTGTGTGCCCTTGTGTTTGGTAACGTGCATTATCTTGCGTGTTTTGCCTGTCGTGGAGATTGTGCCCTCTATCAGGTCATCTGGACTTGAATAATCTCTTCGCTAACCTTGCAGGAGCACAAACGGAACCATTCATAACTGTGTGTGTGCTCGCCGTATCTCTGTGACCACAAACAACTTTCTGCTTATACTCCTTTCCCATCTGCTCCCTTCCACTCCCTACATCCATTCAGTCTGTCCGCTCGTCTTACTATTCCTCCAGCGCCATTAATGCCTTGAGATGAGTCTGTTGAAACCAGAATGTTATGAAAACAGCTGCATACTGTTCGAGGACATTCCCACTCTGTTCATCACAACCTTGGATGTTTTCATATTTTTAACAAAGGTGATTGTGTGCAATATTTCATACATCTTTTCTAAGTAAACCTTGAAAGAGTCGTCTTCTTGCGTATTGCACACAGAGTAGCACTTGCAACTTTTCTTACTTTCCAGTCATCTGCACTTCTGTTGTTTTCCCTCTTATTGCTGATTTTGATGTCTTCCTGCTATCCTCGTCCTCATCTCCACCTCTTTTCATTTCCTCTCCACACTTCTCTTGCTTCTTTCCCTCTGCCTCTCTCATCTGCAGCAGATTGGAAAGCCGTATCTCCAAAATGTGACATTATTAGGATTTAAGAAGAGATATGTGAAATGATGTCCATATATCTCAGAAATTACAGCTCATTGCAGTTTTTGCGTCAGGATTAATGTCAATAGACTTGCTCTCCTTGTCTTTTCTGTTCATCTGATATCTTTTGTTTTCTCATGCTCTCCACTCCACATCTCTCATAACCTCCCGTCTCTTCGAAGTCATTTCCTCTGCTTTTCTCTGCTCTGTGTTCATCTTTCCTTCTATTCAGTTTTCCATATTAAACTCATCTGTGATACTCTCCTTTTGTTTCTTCTCTCTGATTCGTGCCATTCACTGCATCCACGAGTGCAAAACCTGGCCAGTCTTTGAAGTTGTACAATTGTGTATTCAAATTGTTAAACTACTGTATTTTTCTGAGTGTCTTTTTTTTTTTTTTTTTTTACTATTTTGGGAGTTCCTGTGACTCAGGGTGACCGATCTCCAGAAAAAAATCATGCATTTGTTAATAATAAATTCACTTCAACTGCTTCTGAGTCTTGGCATCACTACTGCAGATCCAAAGTGGATCTGCATGCTGATCTGGCACAAGTTATACACTGGATGTCCTTCCTGAGGTGACTCCGCATTAGGGCCCCCGTATTAGGATTTGCATATGGACTGCGCACAAAATTGGCCCATATTCGCCAAACATCCGCAATATCCATGTAACATGAGTCGGCCGTCATCCGAACATCCGTGATCATCCACAGAGGCACGCATGTCCACAGCCAGGATTTTTGAGCTGTTCAAAAATCTGGATGCGGATAACATCCACCTTACATATGCCATACATACTCAATTCATACACAATACATACTCATTACTCTATGCGCTGTATATCTGCCGTTAACCGCTGATATCCACAACTGACGGGGACTTGCGGCTTGGCAGCGGACTGGGACAGTGTGTAAAACAGATATATTGCGTGCCCATCATGTCCACATCACAAACTAAAATATGTTGTAGCGAATGCATATAAATTGGCCACAAATAAAGCATTTTTATTACATCTGCTTTGCAGCTGATTTGCGTAATAGCTGCTGCAATCCAGTACTTTTATTTAACACCAACAAAAGGAAGAGAAGCTGTTTAGCCACAACTCATGCTGAAGTCTGTTGTCTGTGACACTCTCAAAAAAAAAAAATAAAAAATACAGTCTCTCACCCCTAGTGGCTTCCCAGCCTCCCACTCCCCAAACTCATGAACAGTTAACCCTCGCATGACAAAATGAACAAACTCTGTGATCAACTTGTCCAAGTCCAGCAAATGCTCCAAAGGCTGTATTGTTGGTGTGAATAGTGATGCCGACGGCCCGAATGCGTTTCTTTTATGATCGCAATGCAGATGCTGTGCATGCGCAACACGTGCGCGATGCATTCATAATACACCCGTAATACTGCCGTGATAATATCAGTGTGTCGGATCAGTTTCCTCACTACATGCGTTATATAACCATGATTGTTCATCATATATTATCAATATATACATAATTCATACTGGGACATTTGTCATTTTTGGCCATTTTTGTTGCGGACGACAACAAACGCCCATAATTTGTTTACTCAATTCATGCGCAATTGATCCTCTCCCCAGTGGGACAGGGCCCTTACATGGAGAATGGCCAGGGGTGGGTTTAAAATCGGGAAACAAACACACTTAACTGCTTGGCTACCACCCCTGCCTGTAGTACAGCAGATAACTGAAACAATCCTTCAAATGGTGATGCAAACGCCAAATTCTGCACATACTCCTGAAGCCCCAGCGTGACAATAGCTGAACAAAGGGAAAAAAGTCACAGATCGTGAAAAGGTGGACAAATGATCCTGCACTTTTCCCATCATGAAAACCCTGTGAATCAAAAGTGCAAAAAGGAATGAAACAAAACCAAAACTAACAAAAGAAAAACAAAGCAAACGCCCACCTTGACACCTTTATGATGACGTGACTGACAGCGGGTATGAGACCGAGTGCAGCCAGCTGCTTCCTCATGTCCGCAGCACTGGCAGGTGCACGGCATCTGACTGTCTTGACAACAACGTGTGTGCACACGCAGGCCAGCCACATATGGCTAGAACATGCGTAAATACTTACAGTAGTTGATAAAACGTTCTTGACACTATTGTTTCTATATGAAAATGTTGCTTTTCGTCCCACACATGGACGAGTCACGTTCAGCTCGTCTGAGCTTTAGTTATTGATCCGTTCAGATACCGCCAGCATTTGTGCAAGATGGTGGACGAAAATTAAATGGAATGCTGAAGTTACGGGAACTACACAAACGATGAGGAACCGTCAAGACAGAAAGCAAAACAAAATACCGACGAATTGAGGTTGTCATTGGGATTCGTTCACATTGTTCAACAGTTAAAAATTCTGACGGGGTGCAAGCTACAGGAACGAAGCTGGACAACAGTTAAACAATGCTAACGTAAGTCCACATTTCTTGTTTCGTTTGGGCTAAGGTGTCCTTTATTAGTGCCATGTGACTGGGGCTTAAGACACTACTCTTTTGAAAAAAGTGACTGGCCACTTGAATTTTCAATAGGTGGCCAGGTAGAGGTGTCAATCAAAGAATTACACCGGTCAAAATTTAAAAATGCTCCAATCAAATTGAAAACGACTCTGAACATGAAGATTCAAAAAGGGTACAGTTTGGACTATCTATAAATAAATGTTATGGAGATATATGGTAAAAACATAAGGGCCCCTTCACACAGTACACATTTGGTCAAATTGTGCATGAAGCAGGAACCGTATGCAAAATGTGTAAAATTGTAGCTGCTTCCAATTCCTCATACACCTGTTGTTACAACTGTTTGCGTACACCAGCGGCTGAAAGACAGTGTGCACTGTGAGAGCCCAATCGAACCCTCATGCGGCAGGTGTTAGCCAAATTATCAATCAATCAATCAACTTTTTTCTTATATAGCGCCAAATCACAACAAACAGTTGCCCCAAGGCGCTCCATATTGTAAGGCAAGGCCATACAATAATTATGAAAAACCCCAACGGTCAAAACGACCCCCTATGAGCAAGCACTTGGCAACAGTGGGAAGGAAAAACTCCCTTTTAACAGGAAGAAACCTCCAGCAGAACCAGGCTCAGGGAGGGGCAGTCTTCTGCTGAGACTGGTTGGGGCTGAGGGAAAAAACCAGGAAAAAGACATGCCGTGAAGGGGGGCAGAGATCGATCACTAATGATTAAATGCAGAGTGATGCATACGGAGCAAAAAGAGAAAGAAAACAGTGCATCATGGGAACCCCCCCACAATCTACGTCTAAAGCAGCATAACCAAGGGATGGTCCAGGGTCACCCGATCCAGCCCTAACTATAAGCCTTAGCGAAAAGGAAAGTTTTAAGCCTAATCTTAAAAGTAGAGAGGGTATCTGTCTCCCTGATCTGAATTGGGAGCTGGTTCCACAGGAGAGGAGCCTGAAAGCTGAAGGCTCTGCCTCCCATTCTACTCTTACAAACCCTAGGAACTACAAGTAAGCCCGCAGTCTGAGAGCGAAGCGCTCTAATGGGGTAATATGGTACTACGAGGTCCCTAAGATAAGATGGGACCTGATTATTCAAAACCTTATAAGTAAGAAGAAGAATTTTAAATTCTATTCTAGAATTAACAGGAAGCCAATGAAGAGAGGCCAACACGGGTGAGATATGCTCTCTCCTGCCAGTCCCCGTCAGTACTCTAGCTGCAGCATTCTGAACCAACTGAAGGCTTTTTAGGGAACTTTTAGGACAACCTGATAATAATGAATTACAATAGTCCAGCCTAGAGGAAATAAATGCATGAATTAGTTTTTCAGCATCACTCTGAGACAAGACCTTTCTGATTTTAGAGATATTGCGTAAATGCAAAAAGGCAGTCTTACATATTTGTTTAATATGCGCCTTGAATGACATATCCTGATCAAAAATGACTCCAAGATTTCTCACAGTATTACTAGAGATCAGGGAAATGCCATCCAGAGTAACGATCTGGTTAGACACCATGCTTCTAAGATTTGTGGGGCCAAGTACAATAACTTCAGTTTTATCTGAGTTTAAAAGCAGGAAATTAGAGGTCATCCATGTCTTTATGTCTGTAAGACAATCCTGCAGTTTAGCTAATTGGTGTGTATCCTCTGGCTTCATGGATAGATAAAGCTGGGTATCATCTGCGTAACAATGAAAATTTAAGCAATACCGTCTAATAATACTGCCTAAGGGAAGCATGTATAAAGTGAATAAAATTGGTCCTAGCACAGAACCTTGTGGAACTCCATAATTAACTTTAGTCTGTGAAGAAGATTCCCCATTTACATGAACAAACTGTAATCTATTAGACAAATATGATTCAAACCACCGCAGCGCAGTGCCTTTAATACCTATGACATGCTCTAATCTCTGTAATAAAATTTTATGGTCAACAGTATCAAAAGCAGCACTGAGGTCCAACAGAACAAGCACAGAGATAAGTCCACTGTCCGAAGCCATAAGAAGATCATTTGTAACCTTCACTAATGCTGTTTCTGTACTATGATGAATTCTAAAACCTGACTGAAACTCTTCAAATAGACCATTCCTCTGCAGGTGATCAGTTAACTGTTTTACAACTACCCTCTCAAGAATCTTTGAGAGAAAAGGAAGGTTGGAAATTGGCCTATAATTAGCTAAGATAGCTGGATCAAGTGATGGCTTTTTAAGTAATGGTTTAATTACTGCCACCTTAAAGGCCTGTGGTACATAACCAACTAACAAAGATAGATTGATCATATTTAAGATTGAAGCATTAAATAATGGTAGGACTTCCTTGAGCAGCCTGGCAGGAATGGGGTCCAATAAACATGCCGATGGTTTGGACGAAGCAACCAATGAAAATAACTCAGACAGAACAACCGGAGAGAAAGAGTCTAACCAAATACCAGCATCACTGAAAGCAGCCAAAGATAACGATACATCTTTGGGATGGTTATGAGTAATTTTTTCTCTAATAGTCAAAATTTTGTTAGCAAAGAAAGTCATGAAGTCATTACTAGTTAAAGTTAATGGAATACTCAGCTCAATAGAGCTCTGACTCTTTGTCAGCCTAGCTACAGTGCTGAAAAGAAACCTGAGGTTATTCTTATTTTCTTCAATTAGTGATGAGTAGAAAGATGTCCTAGCTTTACGGAGGGCTTTTTTATAGAGCAACAAACTCTTTTTCCAGGCTAAGTGAAGATCTTCTAAGTTAGTGAGACGCCATTTCCTCTCCAACTTACGGGTTATCTGCTTTAAGCTACGAGTTTGTGAGTTATACCACGGAGTCAGACACTTCTGATTTAAAGCTCTCTTTTTCAGAGGAGCTACAGCATCCAAAGTTGTCTTCAAAGAGGATGTAAAACTATTGACGAGATACTCTAACTCCCTTACAGAGTTTAGGTAGCTACTCTGCTCTGTGTTGGTATATGACATTAGAGAACATAACGAAGGAATCATATCCTTAAACCTAGTTACAGCGCTTTCTGAAAGACTTCTAGTGTAATGAAACTTATTCCCCACTGCAGGGTAGTCCATCAGGGTAAATGTAAATGTTATTAAAAAATGATCAGACAGAAGGGAGTTTTCAGGGAATACTGTTAAATCTTCTATTTCCATACCATAAGTCAGAACAAGATCTAAGATATGATTAAAGTGGTGGGTGGACTCATTTACTTTTTGAGCAAAGCCGATAGAGTCCAATAATAGACCAAATGCAGTGCTGAGGCTGTCATTCTCAGCATCTGTGTGGATATTAAAATCGCCCACTATAATTATCTTATCTGAGCTAAGCACTAAGTCAGACAAAAGGTCTGAAAATTCACAGAGAAACTCACAGTAACGACCAGGTGGACGATAGATAATAACAAATAAAACTGGTTTTTGGGACTTCCAATTTGGATGGACAAGACTAAGAGACAAGCTTTCAAATGAATTAAAGCTCTGTCTAGGTTTTTGATTAATTAATAAGCTGGAATGGAAGATTGCTGCTAATCCTCCGCCACGGCCCGTGCTACGAGCATTCTGACAGTTAGTGTGACTCGGGGGTGTTGACTCATTTAAACTAACATATTCATCCTGCTGTAACCAGGTTTCTGTTAGGCAGAATAAATCAATACGTTGATCAATTATTATATCATTTACCAACAGGGACTTAGAAGAGAGAGACCTAATGTTTAATAGACCACATTTAACTGTTTTAGTCTGTGGTGCAATTGAAGGTGCTATATTATTTTTTCTTTTTGAATTTTTATGCTTAAATAGATTTTTGCTGGTTATTGGTGGTCTGGGAGCAGGCACCGTCTCTACGGGGATGGGGTAATGAGGGGATGGCAGGGGGAGAGAAGCTGCAGAGAGGTGTATAAGACCACAGCTCTGCCTCCTGGTCCCAACGCTGGACAGTCACAGTTTGGAGGATCCAAGAAAATTGGCCAGATTTCTAGAAATGAGAACTGCTCCATCTAAAGTGGGATGGATGCCGTCTCTCCTAACAAGACCAGGTTTTCCCCAGAAGCTTTGCCAATTATCAATGAAGCCCACCTCATTTTTTGGACACCACTCAGACAGCCAGCAATTCAAGGAGAACATGCGGCTAAACATGTCACTCCCGGTCTGATTGGGGAGGGGCCCAGAGAAAACAACAGAGTCCGACATTGTTTTTGCAAAGTTACACACCGATTTAATGTTAATTTTAGTGACCTTCGATTGGCGTAACCGAGTGTCATTACTGCCGACGTGAATTACAATCTTACCAAATTTACGCTTAGCCTTAGCCAGCAATTTCAAATGTCCTTCGATGTCGCCTGCTCTGGCCCCCGGAAGACAATTGACACAATTACAGCTGACACACACGAACATCCAACACAGAGTGACATGTTGGTCTGGGCGCTGTACAGACAAGGGGGTGTGTCCACTCACAGCCACGGCTGTAAAGATCTCTGCTCCTGGAAGTCCCAGCTGCAGGACACGTTCTGTGTTTGGAAGGACACGAACTTCCAACATTCCTTCATGAGACGCATGTCTCTGCCTGCTGTCCACACGTAGAAATATATAAAACATCTTTTGCCTTTGCGCCGGGCTGCAGCGGCCAGACACAGTGCACCTCGTCCATGTCTTTGTTGATTTCAGCCACTTTCCCACACTGATTACAGGCCAGCAATGGTAGCACAGTGGTAAAGTTTCCATCTGGTAATCAGAGCTTATGGATTTGAATCCTGAGTGACATTTTATTTATTTAACCAGGGTTATTTAACCGTGGGCTTTTGTATTGTGTCCCCTTTTATGCATTATTTATATCAAGTCAGTGCTATTCACCAGTGGTGGGCACAGTTCCACTAATCTGCTAACCGCTAATTATCGAAGATAATGTTTTCATTATTGGATTAGCTTTTCACATAACTCTGAAAACCATTATCGGACTAATTATCTTCCGATAAGTTTTGGTCTGATAATTTTTAGACCGCTAACGTATGCAGTAAACAAAGTTGAACAGCTACAAACATTTATAAAATTTAAAATAATTTGAGCACCTACCTGTTAAATGTTTTGTAGCAGTTATGTAGTTCTATTCTCTGTAAACAAAGGAGAACTGGTTCCAGAAGAAACCACTCTGGCCACAAAAAAAGAAAAAAACCTCACTTCTTTTGACCACATACTGATACGCCGGCAATATCACCCAAGTCATCCAGAGGCATACAGGTTTAACTTATGGTTAAAATTGTAACCAAACTAATTTCGGACAAGTTATTTAAATTATCGTCACGTCTGAGGTTTATAAAGTGAAAATATCAGATATATGTTTTAGTTTTAAAGTAATGCGCTAATTTTGAAGGTTATAGTGTGGAGATGCTGTGCCCAGCAGCAGTGCATTATGGGTATCTCAGTACATTCATGACAGAATAAATGCATTTGAGATGCTCTGATCAGGCTCCACATGGACAACAGCATTAAACTCTTTGTATATTGTGCCTAAAACTATCGTGAATATATTCTCTGAGTTTATAGACGTTGTTGCGTTTGTGTTTATTAAATTCCATGCATCTTAAACATAGCAGACATAGATTATCTGGAGTTTTGTTTTGGCGAGTTTTCACAGTCTCTACTGTCATCTACTGGCCAGTAGTGTTCATGGCAGTATTCACCCTAAAGCTGGGCAGACACTTTACAATATTTTCAATCACTGTACTCGGCTACAGCTCAAACTATACGACAAAACCGCACGGTGTAAAAGTTCAGAGCGCATGATTGATGTTCTCACACACACATTGTACGTTAAAAAACCACACGTCGGACTCGTGTTTCCAGAAGCAAAACGTAAACAGAAGCTTTTTTTTTTTCAAACTATATTTACATTTCTTATTTTTGCAAAAACTCTCGGTGGGAGGCATCAAAGTTTAAAAAAAAATTATAAGACTTTGGATGAGTTGAAGAAAGGGGGGGGACAGAAGCTGCTCTCCCAAAGAGATGATCACTGTTTATTCTCTCTGGTGTTTGCACATGAAAATTCAGTAAGGTATATCTTATATATTATATTCCAGTTCTAAGGTGGAACTATGCCAGTATACAAAGGTATATCTAAAGAGTAAAATAGGAGAGTAGAAAAGAGTAGAGTAGAGCCACTTAGGTGCCTGGTCTTGAGAACCAGGGATGCACAGTGCGAGAGGTTGGACGCTTGTAGTGCTTCAGCAGTGGGATACCCTCATGATGGCTGACCAGAATATCAAACAGGTTTGATTTTCATTTCCCCAGTGAGTCGCCCTGATTTGTACTTATTCGCACTATGTGTGAGGGGGTCCTTAAGAATGGTGACAAAGGTCAGTTAGTTTATACAGGGGTCAAAAGACAAGGTTGCTCCAATTTTGGTAAAAAGTGGTTCAGATTATTGCTTGAGCTAATCAAATTAAAACTGGAATAGTTTTGACTGTATTGAATGTTTGGGCTCCAAAGTAAAGTTCAACCAATGATGGCATCCTTTGGATTCTATGACATGTGACATTTGTTTCCCTGTAACATGGTAACTAAGCATGACACATGGTGGAAACTATTAATTTTTTAAACATTATTAACTTAACCAATTTGAATCATTTTTAACTAAAATTGGACCAACTTTAACTTTTGACTTTTGTCACCATTCTTGCTGTTTGTACTCTATAACTTCAGAGCATTCTGTTATAGATAGATCAAACTATACCTTTTTGGGATCTTTATGATCAGACAAATGTGGTATAGTTTTCAATATGATTGGAGCATATTTAAAGTTTGACCCCTACCTGGACGCCTACTGAAAATTCAAGTGGCCAGTCACTATTTTCAAAAGAGTAATGTCAAAGGAGTATTTGTGCTGAATTTGGTGCTTGTATCACCATTTGCAGGATTCCTCTGTAAATATTTGATGACAATCATCATCATCAATATATAGAGCATTTCCAGGAATCAAGACACTAAAAGAAAATCAACTCAATGCACAAAAATCCCAAATTAAAGAGCAGGAATAAAAAAGATCAATGACTCACTTTTGCACTGTTATGTTTCCTGAGAAATATAGTATAGTGTCATAATTAAAACTAACCATTCTCCTGCACAACCCCCAGTGTTGCAAGAACATATCTAGACTGGTTGTATGGTTTTAATTTTGGTGTCAAAATGTTACAGATGTGTAAAACAAGTTTTATTTTTGCATTCCATTGCTGTAGGTTCAATGACATTATGTTTGTGATTTATATTGTGTTAATGTGATCTCTTGAAGCCTGTTAACTTCTTACTGAAATCTAGCGAGCTGTGGCTTTAATGCCAAGTGAGAATGAAATGCCCCCATACATAAATTTAGTAATTCTATTCAGTTAATTCCTTAGGTATTACACAGCACTGTGCAAAACCTTTTTATCCTCTTAAATTGAATGAATTGTCTTTGAAGCAGGTGCACATAAATTAATGGCATCTGCTTTGAATAGGATTCTAACAACTTCAGACAGCTGAAATACAACATGTCATCTTATTCTAAGTTTGGGGAATTGAGACTTTATATAATACTATAGGAATTTATGCACATCTGAAAGACTGGTTCTGATTGGGGACTGTCCTAGTCAGTTAACTTGTCCATGATCCAAGTCATTTCATTTTGAATATTTGATGCTCGAGTATCGAGTCCAAATCTGATATTAAACAAACAGATTTTCTGACTTATGAATTTTGTAGTTAATCTTATCAAACAGACATATAGGCTGTGGAATCAATTTGGGGCACAAGAAAAGGTGAAAATGTACAAAAGGAAATATTAACAGAATAAGCATTAAGCAGTAACGCCGGGATACATACAAACACCACACACTAAAACTTAAAAGTGTTGAGCACAAATGTATCTGTATAGTATGTATAAAGTATCACAGGTCCAATGAGATATATATATATATATATATATATATATATATATATATATATATATATATATAGTTACTGTTTTGAGGTCGACAGAGAGTATTCTTTGTTAAACGTGTAGCAATAACTGAGTGGAGTTATTCCAACATGGCCCCCGTGGCCCCTGGTCCCTAGAAAACAAATGGGATGAACTGCAAGTCAGGATGACAACACAGCAGAAATTTAGAGGGTGCTGTGCTCAAAATTTCACTGAAACCTTGCTTTCAAGCAAAGTCTTGCAATGTGCCATCCAGCTACAGCTAAATGTTTTGACTGGCAAGCCCCAGTCTGTCAGGATTGGTAAAAGGACTTCAGCCGCCATCATCACCAACACTGGCACCCCTCAGGGATGTGTCCTCTACACACTGTTCACCCTTGACTGTATCGCCTCCCACAAGGACAACATCATCATGAAGTCTGCAGATCGGTGGCATCACTGGAGGTGATGGATGGCCTACCGGAAGGAGGTGGCCATTCTAGTGTCATGGTGTGAGGACAACAACCTCACCCTCAACACAGACTAGATGAAGGAGATGACAGTCGAGAAGAGAAGGAGAAGAGACCTCATCAAACATCGTTTATCCGAGAGCTTGAAGTGGAGAGAGTGAGCAACTTTAAATACATGTGTGTCCACATCAGTGAGGACCTCACCTGGACACTGAACACCTCACAGCTGGTTAAGAATTCCCAAAAAAGGCTGTATTTCCTGAGGAGGCTGAAGACGTTTGGCATGTCACCCAAGGTCCTCAGCAGCTTCTGCAGCTGTGTTGTTGAGAGCATCTTAACCAGCTGCATCACAGCGTGGTATGGCAGCACTACTGCTGCTAACTGCAGTCTCCTGCAGAGAGTGGTTAAGACTGCTGAGAGGATCACCAGGACTCCACTGCCCTCTCTGCAGAGCATCCACCATCACAGAGTCCACAGGAGAGCTGCCTCCATGCTCAAAGACCCCACCCACCCACAACACAGACTGTTCCCACTTCTACCCTCAGGCCGGAGGTACAGAAGTGCAAAATGCAGAATATCAAGACTAAAAAAACTGTTTCTTCCCCTCTGCCATCAGACTCCTGAACAGTTGAGAGAAGTCACAACCATGAACGACCTAATCACTGTACATTTTGTACACCCACATGCGTTTTGCACATTCTATTGTAGGTATCACACTTTGTTTATATCAGGGCCAATATTTGCAAAGCATCTCAGAGTCCTCTCAGAGCTCCCACCTTAGCCTAAAGAAAAAAAAAAGAGAAATTCCTTGTATGTGCAAATTTACTTGGCAATGAATTTGATTCTGATTCAAACTCAACTCAGATTGCAAGTCCAGTGACTTCAAACCTACAAAAGATGAACTCAAAGCTGCAAAGAGTGACACTTAGCTCTACTGGACTTTTTTTTTACTATGTTACATACTGTGCAATAAATAAATTAATTAATTGGGATTAATTAACTAATTAATAAGAAAGAAAGGGGAAAAAATGCACAGCACTCTCTACAGGGTTCAAGGGTGGGTTGTACATTCATGATAAGTAGTATTTCCCTCACTGATATTTCCCAGAGTTGACAGGTATGGTTAAGCAGCAACTCAGGCTAAGCCTGACAATTAGCCTGGTAGCAACCAGACTAGTTCAGAAGTACAAGTTACTACGGTAACTCAGCGAGTCCTGACGTTAGTGAGATTGCTGGAAAGGAACCCTCCCTTAGAGGGTTTACTGGAATACCCCCCAGGTCCCTTATTTTGATGGTTTCCTGTGTGTTGACCCCTTGCCTGTGTTTTTGGATAATTGTTCTGCTGCTCCTGATCAAAATCATTGCTGTTTGGATTGGCCTCCCATGTTTGACCCCAAGAACTGTTGGCTGAGTCTAAGCCTCAGTGACATCCTTAGTATATCCTGATTTGCCAACATTGTTATTCTCTGCATTGGACAAACCAGTGGCGGCTGGTGAAACAGTCTTGGTGCAGCTGCTGTGCCAATAGATTTCCCTGACACCAATTACACACAGTACATCAAACTACGCTGCCATTATCTTCAGCCAAACAGATCATGGGGTTCACAATGACACCGACCTTAACAGAATAGAAAATATCACCAAATTTAGACTCTTTCAAAATATGGAAAAATTCTTCAATTGACAAAAGAACATTATGTACATACCACAATGTTCACATCACCTTATGAGAGAGAGAGAGAGAGGTCCAAATTAATTAACAGTGTAGAGGACAAAGCAAATTAAATATACAAAACCACTTATTTAAATGCTTTGCCAAACTTGAGTTAGTCTGACTATAAGTGTCTTGTGTGTAATGAGTAGTGGTCAAGTTAGAATTTCTAAAAAAAAAAAAAAAAAAAAAAAAAAAAACATGCATATTGCTATTTTATTATTTTTAACTGAGCAAATCATTCATTTTTGGACTGTGGAATACTCCAAACAATATTTCACTTCTGTGGGCTGATCCCCATGTTGTGTAAACTGAAATCAAGTTGAAACTACTCCTATAATTAATCAAAATGCCACCATGGGTGCAGCTTTTAACATTGTTACAAACAGCCCTGGTGCCCCCGAACTGTTATAACTGGTCCGTTGGACCAATTAAGATCACAGCTTTTACCCCCTAAAACAAACAAACAAACAAGCAAACATCACGCATTTGTTTTTTCTTAAATTTTAATCCTCATTTCCACATCAGGAGCAACATTCCGACAGCTCACCAGCTCACTGAAGTGGGATCCAAAGGCAAATCCACAGCTGAAAACCACCGAGACATAACGGCCAGGAGGAACAGGAATCATAAAGTCCCAAATTTCTTCAATTTACTCCAGCAAAACACACTCACACACACTCAACTTCAACCGCTTCATCCAATTAAAGGTCGCGGGGGCTGGAGCCTATCCCAACGGTCATAGAGCATGAGGCGGGGTACACACAGGGCCACAAACAGACAAACAAACACATTCACACCCACTCGCACACCTACGGACAATTTAAAGATTCCAATCCACCTAACCCGCATGTTTTTGGAGGTGGGAGGAAACCGGAGCAGCTGAAGGAAACCCACGCAAACATGGGGAGAACATGCAAACTCCACACAGAAAGACCACAGGCAGGAATTAAACCAGCAGCCAAATATTTATTATATTTCTTTAGCAACTGCACACAATTGGTCCATGGGTGCCAATTCTGTTGCCCACAAGATATTAAATTTGGCGATGTCGATTGGCCAAATATTTATTATTTTCCTTAGCAATATACACAATTGGTCATTCGCTGCACTTCAAGGGCCAGATGAGTGAGCGCCCAAGAACAGAAAGGATACGTTCTGTGCTTCTGTCAATGGAAATACACTGTTGAATGAGAGTCAGTTGGTGGAAATGTTGTTGTGTTTAATAATTCAGATTACATGTAGGCACATACTATTAAGAAAAAACTGACATTGATAATAGTTTTAAAAAATATATATAAATATATTTTCTAATTTTTCCTCTCCACATCTGGGAGGGCGGCACCCCAGTGCCCCCTATGGGCCAGCCGTCACTGGGGCAAACACGCACAGATCTACTCCAAACAGCCTATGTGCGAACCTCTGCAGTCACCATCATTGCACTTTTCCACAAAACTAAAGTGCATCTGGCAACATCTCACAACTGTCTTCAGTTGAAGAGTGAGACATGCTTTTAGTTGGTTTAATGCAACTGATTTATTTTGCAGAGGAGGAGCAGGAATTCCTGATCACCACATGTAAATCCTGCATGTCACTGTTATCTGCTTTGGCCAAAGCACATACACACACACACATATACATATATACACAGTGGTCCCTCACTATAACGCGGTTCACCATTCGCGGCCTCACAGTTTCCCTGATTTTTTTAGTCCAATTTTGCATGCTTTCTTATACAGCTCATTGTGTTCTGCGTCCTCATCAAGCAGGCCGGTCGCGGCGCCGCGAAGGGAGAGTACGCGCATTGTGTTCTGCATGTCTGTTTATAAGAATCTTCTCACCCAGAAGAAAAAAAGAGCGCCAACAACTACCCATAACTGTGTTCTTCCCTCAGAAAAAGACACCTGCACCGAGGTGTCACTCAGTGGAAAAAGGCGCAACAGCGGCGTGGCACCAGGACAAAGAGGCGTGATCAGAGGAACTGTGAAATACTGGTCAGTCACTATTAAGAATTTCTTATGTATCCAACCTCGTAGGTTGATTGTTAAAATTAAATTCATTAGTTCTGAAAGCCATCATAATTATTTGTAGGAAAACGTTCTATTTTTATTTCTCAAAAAAATGTTTGGGCCTGAAAATCAATCAATCAATCAATCAACTTTTTTTTTTATATAGCGCCAAATCACAACAAACAGTTGCCCCAAGGCGCTCTATATTGTAAGGCAAGGCCATACAGTAATTATGAAAAACCCCAACGGTCAAAACGACCCCCTATGAGCAAGCACTTGGCTACAGTGGGAAGGAAAAACTCCCTTTTAACAGGAAGAAACCTCCAGCAGAACCAGGCTCAGGGAGGGGCAGTCTTCTGCTGAGACTGGTTGGGGCTGAGGGAAAGAACCAGGAAAAAGACATGCTGTGGAGGGGGGCAGAGATCGATCACTAATGATTAAATGCAGAGTGATGCATACGGAGCAAAAAGAGAAAGAAACAGTGCATCATGGGAACCCCCCCACAGTCTACGTCTAAAGCAGCATAACCAAGGGATGGTCCAGGGTCACCTGATCCAGCCCTAACTATAAGCCTTAGCGAAAAGGAAAGTTTTAAGCCTAATCTTAAAAGTAGAGAGGGTATCTGTCTCCCTGATCTGAATTGGGAGCTGGTTCCACAGGAGAGGAGCCTGAAAGCTGAAGGCTCTGCCTCCCATTCTACTCTTACAAACCCTAGGAACTACAAGTAAGCCTGCAGTCTGAGAGCGAAGCGCTCTAATGGGGTAATATGGTACTACGAGGTCCCTAAGATAAGATGGGACCTGATTATTCAAAACCTTATAAGTAAGAAGAAGAATTTTAAATTATATTCTAGAATTAACAGGAAGCCAATGAAGAGAGGCCAACACGGGTGAGATATGCTCTCTCCTGCTAGTCCCCGTCAGTACTCTAGCTGCAGCATTCTGAACCAACTGAAGGCTTTTTAGGGAACTTTTAGGACAACCTGATAATAATGAATTACAATAGTCCAGCCTAGAGGAAATAAATGCATGAATTAGTTTTTCAGCATCACTCTGAGACAAGACCTTTCTGATTTTAGAGATATTGCGTAAATGCAAAAAGGCAGTCCTACATATTTGTTTAATATGCGCTTTGAATGACATATCCTGATCAAAAATGACTCCAAGATTTCTCACAGTATTACTAGAGGTCAGGGTAATGCCATCCAGAGTAAAGATCTGGTTAGACACCATGCTTCTAAGATTTGTGGGGCCAAGTACAATAACTTCAGTTTTATCTGAGTTTAAAAGCAGGAAATTAGAGGTCATCCATGTCTTTATGTCTGTAAGACAATCCTGCAGTTTAGCTAATTGGTGTGTATCCTCTGGCTTCATGGATAGATAAAGCTGGGTATCATCTGCGTAACAATGAAAATTTAAGCAATACCGTCTAATAATACTGCCTAAGGGAAGCATGTATAAAGTGAATAAAATTGGTCCTAGCACAGAACCTTGTGGAACTCCATAATTAACTTTAGTCTGTGAAGAAGATTCCCCATTTACATGAACAAACTGTAATCTATTAGACAAATATGATTCAAACCACCGCAGCGCAGTGCCTTTACAGGTTGGTCTTATTTTGCTACTAAGGTTTGAACTTTGAGAGTGTTTACACACGAGAGAAAAGTGAGAAAATGTTAATGCCTGTTTGAGAAAAGTGTATAAAGTGTGTAGTGAGGGGTTTTACAGCCTTAAAACGTCTATAATAATTGTAAAAAATAACGCTGACTACTTTGCGGATTTTGCCTATTGCGGGCTATTTTTACAACGTAACTCCCGCGATAAATGAGGGACCACTGTGTGTGTGTGTGTGTGTGTGTGTGTATATATATATATATATATATATATATATATATATATATATACACACGAGGTCTATTAGAAAACTAACCGGCAGTTTTATAAAAAAAAAAAAAACTATATGGATTTGAATCACGTGCGAT
Source organism: Thalassophryne amazonica (assembly GCF_902500255.1). Taxonomy (NCBI): domain Eukaryota; kingdom Metazoa; phylum Chordata; class Actinopteri; order Batrachoidiformes; family Batrachoididae; genus Thalassophryne; species Thalassophryne amazonica. The sequence continues at coordinate 20,138,892 of NC_047105.1, forward strand.
TACACCAGACATGCTTGAACCCTCGTGCGCACGCGTGAGTTTTTTCACGCGTGTTTCTTTTTCAGGACCTGTGAGGGATATCCGAGTGGACACTATTCGAGAAATTCAGCTGGTTCTTGGTGAAAAGTTTAACGGCTGATGAGAGATCCGCTCACAAAGCGGATCGGCGCGGTCGGAGGTGGTGTCCGTCTGGCTGTATCGAGCTGAAAACATCCTAATTTAAGGCTCTGTTCACCCAGGTCGTCGTCAGAGAACAGAGAAGTTTCAGAAGAAGTCGGCATGAGGAGTTTATGCGGACATTCCACTGTTAAAGGAGATTTTGTAATGAAACAACGTGCAAGCAAATTTGCCGAGTCGGTTCCGTGACGACGACGCAAATCTGTCGGCGCCGCGACAGGAAAAACACCTCCGTGTTGAAAACCATTTGTAAAATTCAGGCGGCTTTTGATGGCTTTCAACAAGTGAGTATCTGAGAAATTGTTTAACAGCTGGGCATGTTCCAGCTTGTCCGTTAAGGTTTCCAATGGAGGTGTTTTTCCTGTCGCGACCCCCAGAGGTCGGGTCCGACCTGACATGCGAATCTTCCCATACGTTCTTTCATTACAAAATCTCCTTTAACAGTGGAATGTCCGCATAAACTCCTCATGCCGACCTCTTCTGAAACTTCTCTGTTCTCTGACGACTTACTGGGTGAACAGAGCCTGAAATGTTGAAGTTTTCAGCTTGAAACAGCGAGATGACACCGCCTCGGAGCGCAGATCGCCGTCAGGCGCCGTGGGCCTTCTTTACGGCGACACTTACAGACCAAAATCTCTCATCAGCCATTAACATTTTTACCGAAAACCAGCTGAATTTATCGAATGGTGTCCACTCAGTTGTGCCTTACAGTTTTTGAAAAAATTTTGATCAAACAAAGCAGCAGTCTCTGAGCCATTCCTAAACAATGAAAAAAATGACGAGAGGGTGGGCCACTCCTCACTCAAAGACTGCCCACAGGCGAATGACGTAACCGACAGGCGTGAAAAAACTCTTGCATGCCCACGAGGGTTCAAGCACGTACGTAGCTATGCACACCCCACCCCACAAGAAAAAAAGTGCTCAACACTCACTCCAAAACATAAAGCAGTGTACATTTTATGGACATTTTAGCCTTTAATTGTATCCTGGCATTAAAATAACTGAGCTGCCATCTCTACATTCAAGCAGAAATTATTTCCAGATGCAATTAACAAAATAACTAAAGCTATCTGTAAAATGAAAGTAAAAGACACATTTTACCCCCTGTCTGCACTAATTACATTCAATTATTCATATTATGTGGATCATAAAGTTCTGACATCACAAATGTTTAGCATGTTTTTAGACTTTGCCGATGCCTCATAATGTTCTGCACTGCTACTTTTACCACAGGTTGCACCCGTTTTCAGGCCTCAATTGGGGGGAACTTCCCACTAGTCCTACTCTTAAGGAGAGCATGTACATTTGTGATAGGCTATATGTTGCATTCAAGTAGGTTAAATTAGGTTACAAAGGTGTGACAATTAAAAATAACATTTTTATTATGTTGACTTACCATCAGTTGAACAGATTTATAGACACCAGTACAATTACAGGTGATTAATGGTGTATGTCAACAGAATCATATGTTTTATTTTTGTAGATTGAACAAAAAAAATCTGTTCGCTATTTGAAAATATTACATTTATTTGTGAACTTTAAAATCAGTTTTTGGGGTTGTAATATACACCATCAAATAATATAAAGGGGTTCGGACCAGTGGACCCTCAGACTAGTGGACCCTCAGACTAGTGGACCCTCAGACTAGTGGACCCTCCCCCGTTTGGGTATCACATTGTTACACCAAAAAATACACACTCAGTTGTCAAATATCAGCAATGGGAGGTTCAGTTTAAGAAATATAGTCTTATTCTGTATATGAGGAGTCATGGAGCTGCTTGATAGAAAAATAAAAGTGAGCCATGCTCTCCTCAGATGCCATTTTTTAAAAATGTGACACTTCATTAGCATCGAGTATTGTATACATGTCATGTTGCGAGTAAAGAACAGCTCACGTCTTAAATCCACAATGAGTTTCAAAGACGTTCTGAGGAGGAGGATGAAAATTGTCTCTCTGCTCCCGGAACATCTGCCTCTCACATTTTCGCTTCATCTTTTGCTTTCTTACTTCCTCCCGCTGCTGGTTGCTCTGTCTGGAGAGAGAAAGGAGCCAACATTTTCCTCTTGTCCATGCTGACAGAAAGGCTGACACACCATCAGTGGTATCTTGACATCTCCCCCATGTCTCTGTTTTCCTGCATGTCAGCAGATCTTCTGCTCCAAATCTGTCCACATTCATTTCCAAAACAGTGCATTATCAAAGTCTGAGAAACCGATTTCAAGTTATCAGCTACAAAGTGATGACATCCTAGATTGGTATCAAGAACTTTGTTTTCCACTACTTCATCGAAGAGACTTTTCATTGGCATTTGCCTGCAGGATGTCTGGAAACGGATGGACAGATATGGCTGAAGGAAAAGATGATCAAAGGAACAAAAAGGGAAGCTCAATTTAATGGATCGGATCTTAAATTGAGAGTTGAGCTTAGCTTTTTATTTCCTTTGATCATGATTTCTTTGATCTTCCAATTAGAATTCTAGAGCTGTTCTGACATCAAGATCAAAGGCTCCTTGAACCTTGAGAGAGATGTTGCAAAAACAACCTTCATCAAGGAATCAAAGTTTTAAGCAAACAGGATCAAAGCTCAGTGATCAGGATCAAAGCCGTCTGTGGGTCTTTAGCAGACGTATGCGCTTTGAGTACCATTCTAGTTTTGCTATTGGTGCACAGATTCTACAAATACTACTGTTGCCACTGCACTTGCTCTTACAGGTATAAATAACAAAGCCACTGAAGGAAAATCACTTTAAGAATTATTCACTTAAGAAAAACAACAGACTTGTAACAAAAGTGGTTTATTGTTCACTATTGTTCCACTGTTAAAGGAGATTTTTTTAATGAAAGACGTGCGGACGGATTGCAGCGTCGGCTCACAGCCGCTGCGACGCTCCGCCACAGGAAAAACACCTCCGTTGGAAGCCTTAAGGACAAGTTGGAACATGTCCAGCTGTTAAACAATTTCTCATATACTCACTCCACTGAAAGCCATCAAAAGCCGCCTGGATTTTACAAATGGTTATCAACACGGAGGTGTTTTTCCTGTGCCGCCGCACCGCGCCGGCTGCATTCCGACGCGCGGACCCGTCCGCACGTCTTTCATTAAAAAAATCTCCTTTAACAGTGGAATATCAGGATAAAATGCTGAAACCGACTTCTTCTGAAACTTCTCTGTTCTCTCACGACGTCCTGGATCAATAGAGCCTGAAATGTGGAGGTTTTCAGCTTGAAACAGGCTGACGATGGCGCCTGGGACCGCTGTGCGATGTCTCGCACCGTGGGAAGTCCTTAAAGCGACAGTATCACCTCAAAATCTCGCATCAGCCGTTAAAATTTTCACCGAAAACCAGCTTAATTTTTCGAACCGTGTCCACTTCGATGTGTCTCACAGGTTTAGAAAAAATTTTGATCAAACAAAGCGCCAGTCTCTCAGCAACTTCTCAGACAAAGGAATTCCGACGAGGGGCTGGACAACTCCTCCCACAAGGAGTGCTCACAGGCGAATGACGCCACCGACAGGCGTGGAAAAAGGCCGAAATTTCGATTTCAAGAGTGAGAATTATAATAATAATAATGCAAAAAAGTCTCTTGCACCATGAGTCTACTCCGAACAGGAAGTCGGCCATTTTGCATTTTCTTCTCATTTTGAAATGATTTACACATGTTGTATTTGAACAAACTCCTCCTAGGGATTTTGTCCAATGCACTTCAAATTTCTTTGACAGCATCCAAAGATGATACTGACCAAACGTTATCAAAAGCTTTTCTCTATGTTGAAGGGTATGGCTGCTATGGTGCCGCCATTTTGACCCTTTGCAATGGAACATCAAGTCATGATAACTCCTTCATGCTTTGCCTGATTGACTTGAAACTTCACATGTATGATGATGGTTGGCCCCTGAACACACCCAGCCCCTCTGTTTGTACACTGAGCGCCCCCTAGTGGATGAACAATCAACATGTCATAACTCCTTGATGCATTGTGTGATTTGTTTAAAATTTTAACTGTGTGATGAGTGGTTGCCCCTGCATGCACATGCCCACATGTGGTCACAAGGGCACCCACTGGCCTGGGTAGGCAGTTGCGCGGAATGAGGGCCCATATATGACTGCTTGCAGTCCTAGCTGTATTTGCTTTTTTATGTATCAGCCCGTTTCAGTTTGGTTATAATCACTAGTTTTCTTGTTTCCCACTTTTTGACTTGTCATGTTATCTTATTTTTGCCCCTTTTGTTTTGCTCATGTTAATTATTGTTTTGTCTTGTACATGTCACAATTTTCACTGTTAGTTTTTCTTATGACTTAGTTCTCTTGGTCTTGTCTGCTTTGCTTTCATTTCCCTTTACAATCTTGCACCTGCTTTGTCAGTCACGTCCCTTCCAGAACATTCTGCACACCTGTTCCTCATTTCACGCCCTGATTAGTCCACTGGTATTTAAGCCCTCACAGTCCCTCACTCAATTGTTGACTTTGTTCACTCTCTCACCTCTCGTTTATTTCTTATTTTACTCTGTCGTGTTTTTGACCTTGCTTGTTTGTTCTGACTTCCGCCTTGCCATATCCTGAACTCAGCCTATTTTTGACTCTGCCTCTGTTTTTGCCTGCTATACTCCTCAATGCCATGTGTATGACCTCAGCTCTTTTCTCAGACCACGTCCCAGCCTGTACCGCCTGATACCTCTGCTTCTTCATCTGAACACCTGTGTACCTAATCTACTGCCTGGTTACTAGATAAAGCCTTTCATTCATCAATCAATCAATCAATCAATTTTATTTATATAGCGCCAAATCACAACAAACAGTTGCCCCAAGGCGCTTTATATTGTAAGGCAAGGCCATACAATAATTACGTAAAAACCCCAATGGTCAAAACGACCCCCTGTGAGCAAGCACTTGGCGACAGTGGGAAGGAAAAACTCCCTTTTAACAGGAAGAAACCTCCAGCAGAACCAGGCTCAGGGAGGGGCAGTCTTCTGCTGGGACTGGTTGGGGCTGAGGGAGAGAACCAGGAAAAAGACATGCTGTGGAGGGGAGCAGAGATCAATCACTAATGATTAAATGCAGAGTGGTGCATACAGAGCAAAAAGAGAAAGAAACAGTGCATCATGGGAACCCCCCAGCAGTCTACGTCTATAGCAGCATAACTAAGGGATGGTTCAGGGTCACCTGATCCAGCCCTAACTATAAGCTTTAGCAAAAAGGAAAGTTTTAAGCATAATCTTAAAAGTAGAGAGGGTGTCTGTCTCCCTGATCTGAATTGGGAGCTGGTTCCACAGGAGAGGAGCCTGAAAGCTGAAGGCTCTGCCTCCCATTCTACTCTTACAAACCCTAGGAACTACAAGTAAGCCTGCAGTCTGAGAGCGAAGCGCTCTATTGGGGTGATATGGTACTAAGAGGTCCCTAAGATAAGATGGGACCTGATTATTCAAAACCTTATAAGTAAGAAGAAAAATTTTAAATTCTATTCTAGAATTAACAGGAAGCCAATGAAGAGAGGCCAATATGGGTGAGATATGCTCTCTCCTTCTAGTCCCCATTAGTACTCTAGCTGCAGCATTTTGAATTAACTGAAGGCTTTTCAGGGAACTTTTAGGACAACCTGATAATAATGAATTACAATAGTCCAGCCTAGAGGAAATAAATGCATGAATTAGTTTTTCAGCATCACTCTGAGACAAGACCTTTCTAATTTTAGAGACATTGCGTAAATGCAAAAAAGCAGTCCTACATATTTGTTTAATATGCGCTTTGAATGACATATCCTGATCAAAAATGACTCCAAGATTTCTCACAGTATTACTAGAGGTCAGGGTAATGCCATCCAGAGTAAGGATCTGGTTAGACACCATGTTTCTAAGATTTGTGGGGCCAAGTACAATAACTTCAGTTTTATCTGAGTTTAAAAGCAGGAAATTAGAGGTCATCCATGTCTTTATGACTGTAAGACAATCATGCAGTTTAGCTAATTGGTGTGTGTCCTCTGGCTTCATGGATAGATAAAGCTGGGTATCATCTGCGTAACAATGAAAATTTAAGCAATGCCATCTAATAATACTGCCTAAGGGAAGCATGTATAAAGTGAATAAAATTGGTCCTAGCACAGAACCTTGTGGAACTCCATAATTAACCTTAGTCTGTGAAGAAGATTCCCCATTTACATGAACAAATTGTAATCTATTAGATAAATATGATTCAAACCACCGCAGCGCAGTGCCTTTAATACCTATGGCATGCTCTAATCTCTGTAATAAAAATTTATGGTCAACAGTATCAAAAGCAGCACTGAGGTCTAACAGAACAAGCACAGAGATGAGTCCACTGTCTGAGGCCATAAGAAGATCATTTGTAACCTTCACTAATGCTGTTTCTGTACTATGATGAATTCTAAAACCTGACTGAAACTCTTCAAATAGACCATTCCTCTGCAGATGATCAGTTAGCTGTTTTACAACTACCCTTTCAAGAATTTTTGAGAGAAAAGGAAGGTTGGAGATTGGCCTATAATTAGTTAAGATAGCTGGGTCAAGTGATGGCTTTTTAAGTAATGGTTTAATTACTGCCACCTTAAAAGCCTGTGGTACATAGCCAACTAATAAAGATAGATTGATCATATTTAAGATCGAAGCATTAAATAATGGTAGGGCTTCCTTGAGCAGCCTGGTAGGAATGGGGTCTAATAGACATGTTGATGGTTTGGATGAAGTAACTAATGAAAATAACTCAGACAGAACAATCTGAGAGAAAGAGTCTAACCAAATACCGGCATCACTGAAAGCAGCCAAAGATAACGATACGTCTTTGGGATGGTTATGAGTAATTTTTTCTCTAATAGTTAAAATTTTATTAGCAAAGAAAGTCATGAAGTCATTACTAGTTAAAGTTAAAGGAATACTCGGCTCAATAGAGCTCTGACTCTTTGTCAGCCTGGCAACAGTGCTGAAAAGAAACCTGGGGTTGTTCTTATTTTCTTCAATTAGTGATGAGTAGTAAAATGTCCTAGCTTTACGGACAGCTTTTTTATAGAGCAACAGACTCTTTTTCCAAGCTAAGTGAAGATCTTCTAAATTAGTAGACGCCATTTCCTCTCCAACTTACGGGTTATCTGCTTTAAGCTGCGAGTTTGTGAGTTATACCATGGAGTCAGGCACTTCTGATTTAAAGCTCTCTTTTTCAGAGGAGCTACAGCATCCAAAGTTGTCTTCAATGAGGATGTAAAACTATTGACGAGATACTCTATCTCACTTACAGAGTTTAGTAAGTTTAGTTTATTCATCACAAAGAACCTGTTGTGGAAGTGTAGGAACACGGACCCACAACAGGGGCGCAATGAACGGACAATGGAGGAAGATAAATAACAAGTTTTACTATTGTGAAACAAGCACAATAATTACAACAATCACAATTTGGGGCCGAATCCGCTGGTGTCGTGTGGGCAGGCTCGAAGGTAGGAGACGCCCGTCTCAGTAGAACCGGAACCACCCAGATCTCCTCTGCCACCGAACCCTGGAGATGCTGGAACCGCCAAGTCCCGAATTCCCAGGTGGCCACTGCCTCCGCTCGTCGGATCCGGTACTGCTGGCAGGAGAGAGCACACACACAGGTGGGATGCGAGCACCCGATAATGGAGAGGGGAGAAGCCGCCTCCACCTCTTGTCAATGTACAACAGGAAGGTGAGTACTTATCCAAGCAATAAGCTCCTAGTAGTCAACACTCCTGAAAAGGCTTTACAAATGATTAGTCAGTTTACACTAAATGTGCATGCGGAGATTACTACCTCAGTCGTAGACGATATCTCGGCACTGAGGTGGAGACGCCGTCCTCCTGATATACCCTGGTGCTGAGTTGAAACAGCTGTGTCCCATAATGGGTGACAGCTGTCACCTTGGCTGCTCTCACCAGGTGGCGACGCCCTCTGGTGGTGGTGGGCCAGCAGTACCTCCTCTTCAGCGGCCCACACATAACAGAACCATGTCTGTGATTCTGCATGTGTCTCCTACTGCTTCCTGTGTCAAGCCACCATGATCCCTGACACACACCGGGTAAGAAGCACACAGACTATCAAAAATTAAAGTAAAAAAGAAAAAGAGTTTGTAAATATAAATACCAGACATACTGATCAATACTGGTTTACTGGCTACTACTGTCCCTGAGTGAGGAGTTGTACAGTCTGATGTCCTGAGCGACAAAGGAGTTTTTCAGTCTGTTGGTCCTGCACTTGGGAAGGAACAGTCTGTGGCTGACTGCTATTATTGTATTACAACTCTTTTCAAACCATCTAGACCTTTGAGACAAGATTTACCTTGAGGCACAAATCTGGGGTATAGAAACATTTCTGCTGCTTTAAAGGTCCCAATGAGCACAGTGGCCTCCATCATCCATAAATGGAAGAAGTTCGGATCCAGCAGGACTCTTCCTAGAGCTGGCCACCGAGCAATTGGGGGAGAAGGACCTTAGTCAGAGATGAGACCAAGAACCCGATGGTCAGCTCCATCATTCCTCTGTGGCAAGAGAACCTTCCAGAAGGACAACAATCTCTGTAGCAATCCACCAATCAGGCCTATATAGTAGAGTAGCGAGTTGGAAGCCACTCTTTAGTAAAAGGCACATGGCAGCCCACCTAGAGTTTGCTAAAAGGCACCGGAATGACTCTCAGACCATGAGAAACAAAATTCTCACAAAAATAGTCAGCACTGAGTGAAAGATGAATGCAGCAATGTCCAGAGACATCCTGGATGAAAACCTGCTCCAGAGCGCTCTAGATTTCAGACTGGGGTGACGGTTCATCTGTCAGCAGGACAATGACCCTAAACACACAGCCAAGATATCAACGGAATGGCTTCAGGACAACTCTGTGAATGTCCTTGAGTGGCCCAGCCAGAGACCAGACCTGAATCTGATTGAATATCTCTGGAGAGATCTGAAAATGGCTGTGCAGCAACGCTCCCCATCCAGCCTGATGGAACTTGACAGGTGCTGCAAAGAGGAATGGAGAAAACTGACCAAAGATAGGTGCACCAAGCTTGTGGCATCATATTCAAGAAGGTTTTAGGATGTAATTGCTGCCAAAAGGTGCATCAACAAAGATTTGAGCAAAGGGTACAAATGTACATGTGATAAATTTGCAAAAATGTAATAAAAAAACAAAACAAAACTTTCATTTGGTCATTATGGGGAGTTGTGAGTAGAATTTTGAGGGAAAAATTCATTTACTCCACTTTGGAATAAGGCTGTAACATAAAAAAAAAAAATGTGGCTAAAGTGAAGCGCTGTGAATACTTTTCAGATGCACCGTATGCAGACAAATGTTAGCTTTATAGCTTAGCCTTCAAATAAATGCAGTGTCACCAGATGAAATGAGCTGAGGTCCAATCTGTACCTCTAGTGGTTATCTGTGGATCTGCAGCTCAGCATTAATATGTAGTAACTGCAACAAATTAGGCCAAATTTGTTTTTTATCAGACAGACACTCACTCACTCACTCACTCACTCACTCACTCACTCACTCACTCACTCACTCACTCCAATTAAGGGTCATGGTGGGCTGGAGCCTATCCCAGCAGTCATAGTGTGTGAGGCAGGTGGTATCCATGGACTTGATGCCACTCTGTCACAAGGCCAAATATAGACAAACACATTCACACCTGCGCACACACACCTACGGACAATTTAAAATTTCCAATCCACCCAACCTGCATGTCTTTAGATGTGTGACGAAGTCGGAGCACCCGGAGGGAACCCATGCAACGACCGGGAGAACATGCAATCTCGACACAGAAAGGCAACAGATAGGAATTGAACCAATGACCTTCTTGCTATGAGATAACAGTATGTCTGACAGACAGCATGGTGGACTTGTGGTTAGCACAAATTAAGAATAAATGTCCATAGGAAAAAAAAAATTCTTAACATATTTGAAGCCTGGACTAGGACTTAATTTTTTTTTTTTTTTTTTTAGCAAAATCTGCATCATGACAGGTGATAGGGTTTTTCATGAACCATGTGGAAAAGAAGCTGGATGAGCACAGACAACAGAAGTACATAGTTTATATTTTGCCTAGAAGTCGCTATGATACATGTTTTTTGTGGCACTATATAGACATTATTGCCCTAAGTAGAGGAGTTCAAGTATTTCAGGATCTTCTTAATGAGTTAGGGTGAGATCCAGCATGAGATTGAAAGACAGATTCAATTTGCACCTGGGCTCCTGCGGATGCTGTACCTGGACCATCACAGTGAAGAAACAGCTGAGCCAGAAGAAGATACTCTTGATTTACAAGTATATTTGCACTCCTATCCTTACCTATAGTCACAAGATTTGGGTAATGACTGAAAGAACAAAGTCATGGATGCAAGCAGTGGAAACGAGATTTCTTAATCACATATCTCATCTTATACTCAGGTACAGGGTATAAGCCCACTTGACTATCTAGAAGGGAACCAGAGTAGAGCTGTTGCTTCTTCGCATCAAAGGGAGCCAGATGAGGTGGTTTGGTTGTCTGTTGAGCATGCCCCTGGTAGTTTCATGGGAGAGGTCTTCAGTGCAAGTCCAACTGGGAGGAGGCCCCTGGGAAGACCCAGAATACGCTGGAGGGATTATATTTCTCCGAGATGACTTAGGAACACTTCAGAATCCCCCAGAAAGAGTTAGAGGACTTAGCTGATGATAGATATTTCATAAAATGGTAGTAGCTGCAAGAAGCAAAATCAGAAAAATAATGTTTGCATGTATTTTTGTTGTACAATAAAGGAAAATTTAAAGTCATTACCAGGTGTCCTTCCTTCAAAAAGCCATTTATAGTCTCAGTCTTACAGAAGGCCCCCAGCTGAAGGCCATCCATGTCCTGTTGTCCATGGGAAGGTCTATCAAGAAAGACATCTGGCATAAACAACAATGTAAGTCCACTGTTATGACCCAGAGAGAAGCAAAAAATAAACTGATATTATAGAGATCAATACAGTTTCTCTCCACATGATTAGAGAGGAATATAAACAAACATGTCATCTATTATCAGGTTGTCCTAAAAGTTCCCTGAAAAGCCTTCAGTTAATTCAAAATGCTGCAGCTAGAGTACTAACGGGGACTAGAAGGAGAGAGCATATCTCACCCATATTGGCCTCTCTTCATTGGCTTCCTGTTAATTCTAGAATAGAATTTAAAATTCTTCTTCTTACTTATAAGGTTTTGAATAATCAGGTCCCATCTTATCTTAGGGACCTCATAGTACCATATCACCCCAATAGAGCGCTTCGCTCTCAGACTGCAGGCTTACTTGTAGTTCCTAGGGTTTGTAAGAGTAGAATGGGAGGCAGAGCCTTCAGCTTTCAGGCTCCTCTCCTGTGGAACCAGCTCCCAATTCAGATCAGGGAGACAGACACCCTCTCTACTTTTAAGATTATGCTTAAAACTTTCCTTTTTGCTAAAGCTTATAGTTAGGGCTGGATCAGGTGACCCTGAACCATCCCTTAGTTATGCTGCTATAGACTGCTGGGGGGTTCCCATGATGCACTGTTTCTTTCTCTTTTTGCTCTGTATGCACCACTCTGCATTTAATCATTAGTGATTGATCTCTGCTCCCCTCCACAGCATGTCTTTTTCCTGGTTCTCTCCCTCAGCCCCAACCAGTCCCAGCAGAAGACTGCCCCTCCCTGAGCCTGGTTCTGCTGGAGGTTTCTTCCTGGTAAAAGGGAGTTTTTCCTTCCCACTGTCGCCAAGTGCTTGCTCACAGGGGGTCGTTTTGACCGTTGGGGTTTTTACGTAATTATTGTATGGCCTTGCCTTACAATATAAAGCGCCTTGGGGCAACTGGTTGTGATTTGGCGCTATATAAATAAAATTGATTGATTGATTGATTGCATCTTTATTACAAAGTGACAGACCTGCAATGAAGCTGCCGCTTGTTTTTGAGATCTAGTCCTTTTTAATAACCATAAATGAGGAATGCTATTTTACCAGGTGGAGCGCATTTGGTTTGACTTAATTTTTTGTAGAATAAATTATTCTAGATTAGCATTTCAGTGGCGTCTTTGAGATTGTCCAAAGCGGAATATGAAGTGAACAGCATATCAAAGATGGAAATGCAGCGTGAAACCTGGCACCAGAATGGTAAACAGCAGAGCCTGACACTAAAAATTAGATATTCAATACCAGCCATCGTAACAGTAGCTGTGGGAGGAGGTCGAATCAGCACAACTGTGGAAGCTGTCAGCTCTTTGGGCCACAGCCCAACACATTAATGCTGCCGTGTGTTAAAATGGAACCTTACGAAGGCAAAACACCCTTAGGAAGTCATCCCCAACATGCTTATGTTAACATGTACGAATTTGAGGATTTTGTGCATGATTATTTGAAAACTGAGCCCACCTGACAAACCAGTCAGTGTCTTTTTGATGAAAGAATAATAGTATGCAGTGACAAATGTTGGGTTTTGTAAAGTGTAGTGCGCTTACTGACATGCATGGATCTTATACGTAACATGCTGCTTTGGATAATAGGTTTTCTGTTGAAAATTATATTATCCAACATTCAGCAGTACTTCAAATTATGGGCTGTTTTGCCTTTAGCTTAAAAATAAAAAACTCAAGCTAAATTGGAAGGGCACTTGGAGTTCAGAGCTCCACCAAAGCCAGTAGTTATCTATTTTATTAAAGGTTTGTAGCCACATTTAATACTGTGCACTGATTAAGATTCTATGAAGACATATTTTGTTCCACTGTAATTCCACTTACTTACACACAGAAAAAAAAAAAAAGCCTTGGGGTTTTTGCATAATCTTGCTGGGATAATGGTTAACCTACCAATATATGTAGACCTGGGATCAGTTCCCAACCTTGCTACATGTCTGTGTCCTTCAAAATGATACCTTGGGTGCTTTCTTACCGTGTTTGGTCTGGTCCTTTGGACTTTTCAGTTCAGTCCAACCAAAAGTAGCAAGTGTAAAAGCTGCCAAAGACCATGATCCAGACCAAAGGAACAATATGTGATCCAGGCAAAAGATACAGTCTTGGTCCACATCAAACTGTACCATGGTCTGGTGCATTTACAGTGCTCAAATACTTTTTGCATAGTTTGGACTTTCGGACCAGTTAGAGGAAGGTGAGGCACATTATTGTAATTCACCTGAATAAAACTGGGTGACTCTCTGCCCTAATGTCAGTATTTTCTCCTCATTAAAGTCAAAACAACTGTGTGTGTGTGTGTGTGTGTGTGTGTGTGTGTGTGTGTGTGTGTGTGTGTGTGTGTGTGTGTGTGTGTGTGTGTGTGTGTGTGTGTGTGTGTGTGTGTGTGTGTGTGTGTGTGTGTGTGTGTCAGTGCTGCAGGTGGTAAAAGTTGAAAAATTTTAACTTTTGACTAAGTGAGATTGCATGCTGCTGGTAAACATACAATAATGGAACTCAAACAGAAGTTATCCACCAAACTGACCAACAATCTGATGTCAGACAAACAGACAAGGCATCTAATATCAAATAGAGGGAGACCAGGCAAACATAGATGATGTCAAAGATGTAAGTATGAGGGATGACTGAGAAGTTTGAGAATGACCCAGAAAAAGGCTGTGGTTCTCCATCATATGCATTTTGAGAAACCAAGATTTCTTGAATGTGTGAAGTTTTGACTCACTGAGTGCAGTGTTGAGAAATACATTTCTAAAATGTACAAAATCAGCAGAATATTCATGATGAATGCTGCAAACATGATATTATTTGATTCTGGCATCATATTTTGAGTCAAGTCAGCTTTCAGCTACATTTTCAGGGTTAAATATGGTTGTCGTGTCATGCTGGACATCAAAGTTTGTGCATGTACAAGCTCCTGATTTAATGAGCGTTTAGGTCTAAAACAGCTTGTTTTAGATTTCCAGAATAATGGTAGTCAAGGAAATTCAGAACTGTTCCTGTTTGCATTGTACCAATTTCAATTAAATTCCAATTTATTTAATTTATATAGCACCAAATCACAACAAAGTTGCCTCACACAAGTATGGTCTAAGCCAGGGGTGGGCAACTCATTCCAGAAAGGGCGAAGACGGTGCAGGTTTTCTTTGCAGCCACTGACTCCACCAGGTGATTTCACTAATTTTACTAATTCCAGATTCCTGATTAAAGTGATGTTAATCAGTGAAATCACCTGGTGGAGTCTGTGGCTGCAAAGAAAACCTGCACCGTCTTGGCCCTTTCTGGAACAAGTTGCCCACCCCTGGTCTAACCTTACCAACCCCCCAGAGCAAGCACACAGGCGACAGGATAAACTCCCTCTAAGGAAGAAACCTCAAGCAGACCAGACTCAAAGGGGTGGCCCTCTGCTTGGGCCATGCTACAGATATAAATTACAAAACGATTCACAAAACAAATATACAGGAAATGTTGCTGGTGCACAGGACAGGAGGGTTTCAGGAACAGATACCACACCCATCTCTGGATGGAGCCGCACCTCAAACAGAGAGAAAACAAACAAAAAAATTCCCTCAATATCTGAGGCACAGACTGAAAGAATTGCTGCCCTCTATGCATGTTGTTGAATTCATGCCTTCCTTCTGAAAGGAAGTGAAGGATCACCTTCATGTTTCATGCTGTGTTTGATTGCACTCGGAACTCAGTGTAAAAAATTGAACTCAGTCTGGAAACTCAGCCAGGATCCTTGAAGACAGAGGTCACCGATCTGACATCACAGCAGTGTGGTGGCACACACAGTGAAGGGTAAATAGAATAAACTTTTAATTTTTTTTTTTTTTTTAATTTCTGATGTAGTGCTTGACGGCAGTTTTGTGCAATAAACTTTGGACTCAAGTTCTGGACCTCGTAATTAATGAAAGAAATGCAATAGGTGTATTACAGTCTAATAAGCAGATATTAACCATGTAATGTGAATGAGATCTACGAGGGCTGTCCGTAAAGTATAGGTCCTTTTTATTTTTTTCAAAAACTATATGGATTTCATTCATATGTTTTTACGTCAGACATGCTTGAACCCTCGTGCGCATGCGTGAGTTTTTCCATGCCTGTCGGTGACGTCATTCGCCTGTGAGCACTCCTTGTGGGAGGAGTCGTCCAGCCCCTCGTCGGAATTCCTTTGTCTGAGAAGTTGCTGAGAGACTGGCGCTTTGTTTGATCAAAATTTTTTCTAAACCTGTGAGACACATTGAAGTGGACATGGTTCGAAAAATTAAGCTGGTTTTCAGTGAAAATTTTAACAGCTGATGAGAGATTTTGAGGTGATTCTGTCGCTTTAAGGACTTTTCACGGTGCGAGACGTCGTGCAGCGCTCTCAGGCAGCGTCATCATCCTGTTTCAAGCTGAAAACCTCCACATTTCAGGCTCTATTGATCCAGGACGTCGTGAGAGAACAGAGACGTTTCAGAAGAAGTCGGTTTCAGCATTTTATCCGGATACTCCACTGTTAATGGAGATTTTTTTAATGAAAGACGTGCGGACGGGTCCGCGCGTCGGGACGCAGCCGACGCGGCGCGGCGGCACAGGAAAAACACCTCCGTGTTGATAACCATTTGTTAAAATCCAGTTGGCTTTTGATGGCTTTCAGTGGAGTGAGTATATGAGAAATTGTTTATCAGCTGGAGATGTTCCAACTTGTCCTCAAGGCTTTCAACAGAGGTGTTTTTCCTGTGGCGGAGCGTCGCGGCGGCTGCGAGCCGACGCTGCAATCCGCCCGCACGTCTTTCATTAAAAAAATCTCCTTTAACAGTGGAATATCCGGATAAAATGCTGAAACCGACTTCTTCTGAAACTTCTCTGTTCTCTCCCGACGTCCTGGATCAACAGAGCCTGAAATGTGGAGGTTTTAAGCTTGAAACAGGCTGATGACGCTGCCTGAGAGCGCTGCGCGACGTCTCGCACCGTGAAAAGTCCTTAAAGCGACAGAATCACCTCAAAATCTCTCATCAGCTGTTAAAATTTTCACTGAAGACCAGCTTAATTTTTCGAACCATGTCCGCTTCGATGTGTCTCACAGGTTTAGAAAAAATTTTGATCAAACAAAGCGCCAGTCTCTCAGCAACTTCTCAGACAAAGGAATTCCGACGAGGGGCTGGACGACTCCTCCCACAAGGAGTGCTCACAGGCGAATGACGTCACCGACAGGCGTGGAAAAACTCACGCATGCGCACGAGGGTTCAAGCATGTCTGACGTAAAAACATATGAATGAAATCCATATAGTTTTTGAAAAAAATAAAAAGGACCTATACTTTACGGACAGACCTCGTATGTTCACACAAACAAATGCTAAATGGGTGGTGTTTTTTTCACCAAGAAATAAACTGTAAAGTATTCTGCACTACACACGCAAAGATAAAACATAAGGATGTTGCTGTTGGCCTCCATAATATTATCACATGAATGAGAGAAATGAAAGAACTGTAGACAAGACCATTTTGGAGAGTGGCTGAGTGCACTGCAATCAATGGTCTCCCATTACATACCTGAGAATGATTCCTTGCTTTGAGTCTACTTATTGGTCAGTCATTTTAAGTAAATTTTTGCCTCCATCTGGCTCTTTGTATCTCGCTCACTGGGTTCTCTATATAGGCAGGTTCATGATGCATGCACTCTCTGCCTGTACTATCAGGGAAGCACATTAGTGCATTATAGAACCACAACAGAGAATTGAAAAAAAAGTTATCAATGAAATTAAGTAAAAATGAACACAAACCTTAACAAATCTGGTTTGTACCATGTTTTGGGTTTTTTCCCTGCACACGAGTCCAGACACCAATCATGGTTCAAAAAGAAACTGCAGATTGCTGAAAATAGATCATTAAGTTGTGCAACAACCCATCTTTTGATACAAAAAACACATTTACAAAGTCTAAATACATCTTCCAATTTTAAGAGAAGAAAAAGTCACTTAACCATGTCTGCATCGAAGTACAGCACACGATGTAACAAAAATCATTTTCATTTAGTTTCTGACTGAACTGTTTTTACCTTACCATGAAAAGAACTGCAGGTGTCTTGGTGTGGAATGTCTTGAGGATGTTACATTTATTAATTAAGGTGTTCATGTGTTAGGTCTCTCAAACACCAGCTCTGCCTCATGTGCATTTGTCAACTCCTTGTACTACAGTTTCCTATGCCACATCAGTGCCTTCTGCAGGGTACACATCCTCCAATGCCCCCTCCTCCACATACAGTGACACGTGAGAAAAAAACATAAATCTAGGTTTGCTTGCAGGAGGTGGCACAATTGTAAAAATATGTCAGCAACAACATGGTCTGCAGCTGAACCTGGCCGGGATGTGAAACAAGGACTCTGATTGGTTACCATGCTATGTGATTTGCCAAAGGGAGCATGCTATTGAACCAGAAATGTATTGAGAATTACATATCAACTTCTTGTTTAGGCCAGTGAAAAGACTGGCCTCTAGATAACACGTAGTCCCATGGCCTTTTCCAGCTGCTGGGGTCTTCAACGCTAATGCACCACTGCGCTGTATCATGCCAAGAGAGGGACACCACATGGTGCAGTTTGGCACTGCTTCATGGCACTATATTACCAAATGTTTCCTTTTGGAGGGGGTGGGGGTGGGGCAGTAACAAGTACAACCAAAGACATCTAGTCTTTAACAATCACAGGGTGAGACAAAAAGTATCCTGCAAAGGCATCGGTATCACCGAACATATCTGGCCGGTGAGACAAACAGTATCCTGCAAAGCCATCTGCTTCTCTGAACACATCTCTCCAGCAACCTCTTCATCTTTAAACTCTTCCCAGGTGTCCCTCAAACTTGGCAGCGCCCAGAGAACACCACAGCCAAGATAAGTGAATGTCTCTATAAGTTTGATATGTATGCAGATCTGATGGCCAAGTCCAGGAAGATTGGAAAAGCCTAAGGCCCGGTCACACGGCATACGACAATTCCTGAATGAAGGGAAAAAGTGAAGTCACAAGTTGTTGAGAAAAGGTTGATGAACAAGCTTTGTCACCAAATAGCCTGCAAATCAAGAGAGCAAAAGGGACGAAAGAGAAACAAAATGAAACCAAACCTAACGTTAATGTCCACGCTTTAAACAAAACTCGCCTGGAGCCACTGCTGGAGCAATGTGTGTCCGCATCTCTGCCTTCCAGGACTCAGTGCTGGGATGGACTCATAGCACCTGAGTCCTGGAGAAACTGCAAATAGAAGTGCATGATCTGACCCACTGTGGAGATCTGTGCGCACATCGGTGGATCCAACTGCTCTGGTTCCTCATCCAGAAAAAAGAGGGATCATCTCCTTCATCATCAGAATCCTCACTTTCTGGTTCAGACTGTGACAACACACTGTATGCTCCGTCTTACTCTAATTAAAAAAAAAAAAAAAACTGAAGCACTTCCTCAACATTCAAAGATGCCTCATTTTTATGAAAAAAAAACAAACAAAAAAAACACTAACCACACAGGCTAGATACTCCACCAAAATTCTACACACTGCAAACATGCCAAATGTTTCTCAAATCACTCAAATACCAAAACTCTAATTGCTGTCTGTACACCTAAAATGCACACAAATGAGACAGAGGGGGAGGGACAGAGATAGCGCTTTCTGTCTCTCTGCCTTTTTTTTCTAACACCCTGGTGAATTCTGTTCACCAGGCTGCGGCTGTGTGATCATGCAGTCAGTCACAGGTGAGCGGGCTCAATTACCAGTTCTGATCACACACGCACAGGCACTGTGTACAGGGCCGGCCCAAGCCTTTATGGGGCCTTAAGCAGAATTTCATTTGGGGGCCTCCCTACCATCACCTCAGCACCAGATGCCTCATTATTCCATAGGCTACACTGTTATGTGTGTAACGTACCCACAATCATTAGCATTATTTGTAATTATCTTACATCATACAGGTGTCATTCTTGTTTTTAACGTTAAAGGGGTAACAAACTCATAAATATGTTTTAATTAACTTCTACATACTGAGTGATGTATAAGTATGGCTCATTAATTTAACTATTTGAAAGTAACATCAGCAGGCAGGAGACAGCATTTATAGTAAACACGTTAAATAGTTTAATTTCTTTCAGATGTGCAATGGTGTGCAAAATGTTCAATATCCAAATACAAAATAAAATCAAATGACATTCACATTATCTTACAGAAAAATAAAGTTGTAATCAAAATTAAATACTTAAATAATAAATAGAATACTTAAATAATCTCCAAAATGAATATAGAAATCCACAACATAACAGCAATGTGTGTGCATAGCGATGCACAAACATTGCACTGGGGGCTATTGCTTTAACTTTGGCCTGCAAACCATTGACAGCTGAGCTACTTTTCACCACCTTTTGCACCAAATTTATCTGAGGAGTTGATCTGCCCTGCTGTTTAACTCTAAGTTTTTCTTCATAAGGAAGACTATCAAATGGCTTCGCCAAAATCCGGTCCACAACATTCAAATTGTCTGCCATTATGTGCAGCTCACTAGCTGGGACTGGCGGGAGGCTAATGTGAAGTTTGTCCGCCTGTGAGTGCTTTGTGACGGTGGAGGAGCTCAGC
Source organism: Thalassophryne amazonica (assembly GCF_902500255.1). Classification (NCBI taxonomy): domain Eukaryota; kingdom Metazoa; phylum Chordata; class Actinopteri; order Batrachoidiformes; family Batrachoididae; genus Thalassophryne; species Thalassophryne amazonica. The sequence continues at coordinate 20,158,555 of NC_047105.1, forward strand.
AGCACCCGCTGCTCGGTAGACAGAAACTGAGATAGAAGTCAGAGTGATAGAAGTCAGTCTCCAAACACAAGCAGCCACAAAAAAACACCAGCCCACTGCCCCATAGACCCCCAGACACGCTGAGCGTCCGATGGGCGGGACAAAGCCCAGCATTTATCCAATGACTCGTCTCGTTTTGCTTTGTGTCGCTATTGAAGTCTGTGGCTCAGCATCCACACTGTTTAAAGCACTGTGAAGCTGCGGGTTTGAGTGAGAGGAAAGCCGCGTTGTTCCCAGTGATAAGAAGCTGATTCTGAACAAAGGTTGAGCGTGTTGTAGCGCATATTTAGTCAGTGACATGTAGACACAACAGTATATATTTGATCACTTATTTTTTGACATTTTAGGGGAAGCTGAGCTTCCCCTGCAGTCTCAGAGCAATCGCCTCTGACTTTAAGACACCTAAAGCACTTTACACTAAACGAACGGAGCATTTCGCAAATAATGACAACAAAAATTGTAATATTGGACATGCAAACCTACCTTTGACTTGTTGTTTTTTCTCGTCTTCCAACTTCTTCTTTTTTCTTTTCTCCGCTCCAGAGGGATAATTTCTTTTCTGAGACATGACTTGCACTCACTTCATTCCTCATGATTAGTCATCGACCACTTGACCCAAGCGGTGCATCTAAATTTGCCCAACGGTGGCAGCAGCCAACAGGAGGCATCAATTAACCTAGTATTGGTATTTTGTCAAAATTAATTTATTTTTTTTGGGTGTAATACAATTTCGTTTAAATTATTCAATATTATTTTAATTTCATGTATATATTTACTTTTTTATCACAACGTCTCGGTGCTCTCTGGGCCCCCTGGTGGCGTGGAGGCCCTAAGCGACCGTGTAGTTGACGTATACCTTGGGCCGGCTCTAACTGTGTACATGGATCAGACACACACACACACACACTTCACCTTCTCTCTAGCTGATTCACTCTGGATGAATGCATTCAGTGTTTGGATGTTTTGTAGCACACGCACACACAAAAGGACTGCCTCGTACATGATTTAGTGACTCAAACGTTGTTCAGAAAAGAATGCAGCCATTTGCGATCACAGTGGGTTTTCTGTTTTTATTTGTTGCACATCTGTGGAATGCCCTCTGCTGCTGGAAGTTTTTCAACACTTGAAAGTCACACTTCTGTAAACTGCCACCTGGTTTGCCCAAACAGAGGTGCAGTTCACTCTGAGATCACAGGAGATGACACGAAACATTATTACATCATGCTGGCCCTCAGCTCCATGGAAACAAAGCTGATTGCATTCCTGCAAAGCTCCCCCTGCTGCAAACAAATACGCAGTGATCAAGGATCACTTCCTCAAAACCTTTGAACTGTCAGACTGAAAGGGCCAGCAGGGTCTTATCTCTGCACAGGCTGGGGGACAGCAAGCCCTTCAGAGTTCATGGACAGATTGCTGCAATTCTGGCCGGATGTTTTGTTCAGCAAATCTCTCCTCAGGTGTGCGCCGTGCTAGAACAACAGCATGATCATGGACTGCTGGCCGGTCAGCACCACCACATGCACTCGCCACATCACACCCAGCGGCAGAAGCCCCACACCAGAGGAGCTGCGTCTCTCCTTCACAACAGTACTCACAAACCGGCTTCTCTACGGTGTGAAAACATTCAGCTGGTCAAATGAAGTCAAACTAAACGCTAACGTTACAAAAACTAATCAAACAATAAGAAACCGTTAAGAACTACAGCAAAATGAAATAGGGATGAATTGAGCTTTTCGGTGGCATTCATTCAAATTTTTCAACAGTTTAAAAATCCTGACAAAACAAGAGCTTCAGGAACGAAGCTGCTCGAAGGTTAAGCGATGTCAACGAAAGTCCAGATTTCTTGTTTCGTTTGGGCTTCATTGCTGTTCGTTAAGTGCCGTGTGACCAGGCATCTTGATCTTGATACAGGACAATAGCAAACGAAGACACTCTGATCTTTACAGAGTCTATGAGTGCCCTGATTGCAGCTATTGAGAAGATGATAGAGCTTCATCTGCAAAGTCAAGATCGGTAAACCTTTCTTCACCAGCAAAGGCACCTAATCCCCTGGTCTCTATATAACACCCAGTCCATGCAAGTGAAAGGGATGCATCACTTATCATGAACAACAGTCTGTGTTTAGCATGAACACAAATCGCATTGTGGTCGAAAGTGGGAGAAGAGCCAGAGATTTATATCCCTGAAGCTAAGCCATTAATCTTCTATATGCATTCATGTTGGACTGAGCTGATCAGTATGGGGTATCCCCTTTCAATTCCACTCAACAGCATGCATTCTTAAGTAACTCCTCACAGGGGAGATAATATAGCTCTGCAGAAAAGTACTGCTGCAAGGACAGTTAAACAAGACTTTAACTCCTCTTTCATGCTCTCACTTTCTCTTCTTACAGCCATTTGTGTGTACGCTGTACAGACAATACTTTGAGTCTTAATCTGTGTCCATATGACGTCAATCAAGGATAGAGGACTACGCATAGAACACTGGCGTGTAAAGTAATCCTACATTTCAGATAGCAGGAGAGAAGGCTCCACAGGGTTTTCTGCAAGATTTACATGTGCAATACTAATCCATGCTCCAGTCATTTGTATTCATGCTGGTCCAAGCTAATCAACATGGGGTCCCTCTTTATCCTCTGCTTCCCTCTTCCTAATTTGTTTTCTTTTTCACCTTTCATATCCCAGGTAAGTAAATTGCAAGAAAGTGTTTGCTCTTTGTCTTCCTCAGACTCCTGTCTTGCCCACAGATTACAATGACAAGTCACAGTTCATCCTAAAGCACACTTGTTGTCTTTTCCGGCCTTGTGTTACATGCAATAAAATCAAATGCCACAGTAGAAATATACACTGACTGGCCAATTCATTAGGCACACCTTGCTGTTACTGTACTGGGTTGGACCAGGTCAAGTCTGGGAACATGAAATTAGTCATCTATCCGCTGCAGGTAAGTGAAACATGGCCATACCTGTTATGTGTTAAACAATGTCTGACAGAACCCCAAAATGCAGGTAGCAAGTGGCATGTGCAAAAACCTGGTGATTTATTGTCCAGTCAAAAATTCCAAACACTGCCAAAAAGTGAGATGTGGGGAAAAGGGTCCAAAAACACACAAAACAAAGTCTAAACTGGGTCACAAGGAAATGAAACAAATACTTGGAATGATACAGCAGCAAAGTCAAACTGGATACTCCCAGAAAGCAGGTAGCAATGTGAAACAGCAGGCAAACAAACAGGAACTGAGGTGTGCCCTAAATGCAAAAAAAAAAAAAAAAAAAAAAGATCAGAAAATAAAAGACAGGTGTGTGCAAAAGTGAAAGGTCAAGGACAAACAAGAAGGTGGTAAAACCCAATGGTACGAAGGTGAGAAAAGGAAAAAACAAACTACAAGAAAAGATGTAAAAAAAAACCCACACAATATAAATCCAAGTGCATAAAAGTAAAAGCAACCATGGAACTCAAAGGTGTAAAAAAAAAGTTTAACATAAGAGAACTCACAAGAACAAACACACAAAAAGAGGAAAATAAAGTACAAAAACTAAAGACTAAGTCAACAACTCTAACAGAAAAGCAATGTGGAGCTCAGCATATGAAATAAAAGTGATGCAGTAGAAAAACTAACATGAAGTTGAACACATTAAAGAGGACAATTAAATAATCAAAAAGAACTGAACACTAACCAAAAACAACAAATCAACAAATACAAGCAGAACCAATGAAACATAATTGAGAACAGAGTGTAAACCAGGAGGCCACAGGGGAAACATAACACAGGGAACTTGTAACAAGTGAGACAAAACACAGACAGTAAAGAGACAGACCCGAGACAATGACAGAGGACACACCCGAATGACAGACAGTGACAGGTGGTAGGATATGGACCACAAGACACAGAGCGCACAGTGCAAGTGTTTCTTCTCATATACAGGTGAGCCCTATTAGATCGCGTGAATTGAGGTCCACAAAATCGGGCCACGAGTTAATGAAGTTGACCAAAAAAAAAAATACAGTATATTAAACAGTAGTCTAATTTTTCACGGTCCACATATATGCATGCGCAAGTTAACAGGTTTCACCTGTATAAATGTCCCTGAGGAACTGGCTGGTATGAGATCTGTTGAGAAGATGCTTGGGTAATGCTGGAATGTCTGTGAAATTTGGACGCTAAACAATGACCCAATAAGCAGCTACGATTTTACACGTACTGCATAGGTTTCCTGCTTCATGTGCAATTCGACCACATTCGTACTATGTGTGACTGTGTACTATGTGTACTGCCAGCTAAGAACAAGACACCAAAGCTGCAGTTGATGTGCTCACATACAATAGCAATGGAAGAGTGGAAAAGCACTGCCTCGTCTGATGTCAGTTTCTGCAACAACATCCAGATGGTACGGTCAGAATTTGGTGTAAACCACTTGAAAGCGCGGATCATTCTTTGCATCAACAATTGGTTGATAGTGATGCTGCCCTAATAATACAGAGCTCAGTGTCTGCAGAGGGTCTGAGTATTTATTCCACCAAACCCTGAAAGTCACTTGAGATTGTATTTGAGTTGCCACAGGTATTTCATATCTGAGGGTACTCTTAATATATTCTCCACAGAAGTCACAGTGCATCTAAGTCAGAATGCAATATATGTAAGACCCTCAAAAGGCCCACTTTAGTGAACACAGCATTGACTCGCGCCCATGACAACAGGGATGTCCATTTCAGATTTGGTGAAAATCTGTTCCAAAAGGCTATATCTCTGACAGCTTCAAGTTTTAGCATGGTCATGTTTCAAAGTCTGCAAAGACTGTCTATTTTACTGAACAGATGATAACTTGAACAAAATTCAAGATTTTTCAACTGGACGTCCATGAGTGTATATCGGATTTGTTCAAAATTGAACCTCCTTTTTTAATTAAGCCTGGTAGCCATAGATTTTTTTTCTCAATGTCAGTGTCAGCTGCTTCAATTTCATTTCCATATCCCAAGCAATCAGACAGGAAAAAACCTCAGTATTTGATTTATAGAAATGCCTTCCAGCATTAAACTATCAATATTCTATTTCTCCATATCCCAATGTGGCACCGTGGTTGCATCGACAACACAGCTGGTGTTATTTCCAAACACAGTGTTGCATATCCTTCTTTCCTAATACCTGTGTTAATGCCCAAAATGTGAATCAGCTGCAAACTGTGAATTATCCACAAACCGTTAATTACAAGATGTGAATACTGAAAAAAATATAAAAATATCTCCCAAATTGTGAATGCAGGTCTCACAAAACATGAATATCTTTCATTATATATATGATATAGTATGTATGTATGTATGTATGAAGAGTTCACATGTAAAACCCAGTAAGTACTTTTTTTTTCAAATGGAGAAAAATGCAGTTGAAAATGGAGATTTAAAGGAAACCATATGTGGAAATGCACAGACTTTCGTCAATAAAATGAAAACAGTTGTTCATATTCTTTCATATTTTGCATGCTGAATTGTCCCCTTGACAGCCAAGTACATGTTGGCCTCAACTAAAAATGTATGGTTTATGGAAAATTTAAACAATGAAAAATTCCCTTAAATTTTTAAAAAGCCATTTTGTTCTGGACTCACATCCCTGCCTCCCCCACCCCCTCAAAAAAACAATTTTTTTTTTTTGCAGTGATACTGTTTGTATGGAAGCATTCACTGGATAAAACGAATCAGACCGCTGATCTCGTAATTCCGGAAAAAGATCCTAGATCAGGCTTTTTAAAATTTATTTATTTGTGTGTGTGTGTGTGTGTGTGTGTGTATAACCGCGTCCGTACAATGGGGTTCCATACTTCCAGTCCCTCAGTAAAGACAAGCTTGCGAATTCCCGAGTCATAATTGAAAATCGGCCAATTTGTAACCTCTGACACTGCACTGTGAGCACGGACCACGTGCACACAAAGGGCCTCATGTATCAATGTTGCGCACTTGTGGCATAAATTTACGGCATAAACTTGAAATACACCAAAGTTGCTGTGACATGTATCAAGCAGTGCGCACCTGCCCATTTCTGGCGTACGCCTGACGTGATCTTGATAAATGCGGCGGATGGAAACGATTGTAATTATAATAAACACACCCATAAATATTCAGACTCCGCTTCAGACACACCCTCATTTTACGACATGGAAGCCAGGAAGACAGCAATGAAAAAGAACTCCACCAATCACGAGGCGTGCCAATAGAGTGTCAAAAGTGGCCGTCGTATCAATTGTTTTGTAGTATATAATCAATAAAGTGTTACAGTGGTCCCTCATTAATCGCTGGAGTTACGTTCTAAAAAATAGCCCGTAATACGCGAAACCGCGACGTAGTCAGCGTTATTTTTTACAATTATTATAGACATTTCAAAGTTGTAAAACCCCTCACTACACAGTTTATACACTTTCTCAATCAGGCATGAACATTTTCTCACTTTTTTCTCGTGTGTAAACACTCAAAGTTCAAACCTTAGTAGGAAAATAATACCAAACTGTTTTCAGGCCCAAACATTTGTTTGAGAAATAAAAATAGAACGTTTTCCTATAAATAATTATGATGGCATTTAGAACTAACAAATTACTTTTAACGATCAACGAACGAGGTCGGACACATAAGAAATTATTAATAGTGACTCACCAGTATTTCACAGATCGGGCCTCTGCGTCCTGGCGCTGCGCCTTTTCCCACTCACATCTCACTGCAGCAGGTGTTTGTTTCCGTGTGACAAACACAGTTATGAGTAGTTGTTGCTGCTCTTTTTTCTTCTGGGCAACAAGATTCTTATAAACAGATACACAGAACACTGTAAAAAAAAGGCATGCAAAATTGGACTAAATACTCCGTGAGACTCCGAGGCCACGACAGGTGAACGGCGTTATAGCGTGGGACCACTGTATTCTCTTTTCACATGTCAATAATTCTTGACATGTGGATATTTGCTCGCTCAATTAATAAGACACGCCTAATCTGTCAGATTTCTTTATTTTTTAAATGTATTTCTGTATTTATTTTATTGTGACAACCAAATGGAGACGACAAAACCTGGTTGCAGCACGGGCGAATTAAGGGAATGACGAAACTACAGTTGTTATTATTAATGTCATTGTCTAAAACGATCACACCACATGAAGTTAAGCTCAGCGCTGCTCTGGCTCCAGGTTCGAAGTCTGGAGAAAAAGGCAAGCAGCGCTCCATAACAATCCCGCAAAGGCGGGATTTGATTGATTATTATGTAATATAATCAGGAAAGTGTTATTTATGTAACATATGCATTGATTTGTATAATGGCACTGTTTATCATGTTGATCATCTTCATTTTTATGTGGATTCCAGCGCTGGTTCATTTTGGTGTATAATTTACGCCACCTCTCGACCTGGTGTATATTTTCAGCGCAGCCACTTATAACTCATAACTATGAGATCAGTGATCAAATTTGTTTTTATACAGTGAATGCAATACACTTGTTGGGAAAGTGTAGTGACACGGACCCACAACAGGGGGCGTAAATGAGCAGACAATAGATGAGCCAAAAATACAACACTTTAGTGTTGTGAAACGAGAATACAGACAAACGCAGATTTTGGATCACAATCAAAATATACAAGGTGATGTGTGGGTAGGTTCGAGGATAGGAGACGTCCGTCTCGAGTAGAACCGGATCCCACATGATTTCCACTGCCACCGAACCCGAAGGATACTGGAGCCGCCAAGTCCCGAGTCCCCAGGTGGTCACCGTCTCCGACAGTCGGATCTGGTACTGCTGGCAGGAAGCAGAAGAACAGATGTGATGAGTGTGTGACAATACACTCAGTAAACAGTCAGCAAGTCGTCTTTCCAGGTGGGAAACAACACCTCCACCTTTAACACAGAACACAGTTGTGCAGAGCCTAAGAGCTACTTATCGTTTTGGCGTGAGGGTGAAGAACGTCACTCCTACACGGACCACAAAATGCAGCACCCAGCTGACAGCAGCTACAGCAACTCCTGCAAACACTCAGAAAAGAGTTCACGTGCGTAACGGCACAGTCAAATGGCTGAGAGTTTACCGTAGAGGTAGACGATATCTCGGCGACGAGGTGGAGATGTCGTCCGGCTTTTGTGTGTGTGGTTGATGACCTGGTGATTGGTGACAGCTGTCATAGTTGATGAGTGACAGCTGTCACCCCGGCTGTTCTTGTGAGGCGGCAGCGCCCTCTCATGCCTGAAGCCCGCACTTCAGGCCGGGCGCCCTTTGGTAGTGGGGCCAGCAGTACCTCCTCTTCAGCGGCCCACACAACAACACTTCCATAGGTTTGCGACCAAGATTTCCTGCTTTCCTGCAGTGATTGATCCATAAACTGAAATCTGTAAACTACTTTAATATATATATATATATATATATATATATATATATATATATATATATATATATATATATAATTAATGATATTCACGTTTTGTGAGAGCTGCGTTCACGTTTAGGTAGCTATTTTTTTCAGTATTCACATTTTGCAATTAACGGATTGCGGATAATTCACAATTTGTAGCTGATTCACTTCAGAGATTAACACCTGTATTAAATCTGTTTTACTACACTCACACTGGACTTATCCAAACACTTGCATATACTGTATTTGTGTCCTGATTATGTTGTGTATAGCATTTCTCATTCTCTTGATTTTCTATTCCTAGGCATTTATAATTGCCTTCTATTTGCACATTTTACCCTACTGTTGCACAATTCTGTTGTCACTGCTCCAGCGACATTGCAAATTTCCCCATATGGGGCTGGTGAAGAAATATCTAATCAGATGTTCACAAAAGACATGGTTCAGTGAATATGTCCTAGGTTTTTTGGCAAAGTGGAAAAAACAACAGCAACAAGAAACGATGTAAAGTCCATACCACCCCCCCCCCCCAAATTACTGGTGGGCAATGCCCAGAGCACAAGTATACATTCTAGTTTGCATAAAGAGACATTAAAAGACAAATGAGATTTAGAGTATTTCTGTTGCTTAAGGCTTAAATTTAAAATCCAAGTTTCTTTGACCAACCCTCCCTGATATTTTGAGAAAATAAAAAGTTAAAATAATTCTATACAAAATATGTTTACACTAATATTTTCTATACTGGCTTACTCCAAGCAAGGGTGGCTTGCAGTGATATCTTCATCAGCTTTGTCAGTACCATTGGTTATCCTCTTTCTTTCTCCTTCCCCCACTGTTATGTGCAGTCAAGTTCTCATGCATTCCTCTTGGCTACAGAAACCCAATATATCCCTGCTGGTGGTTCCACAGATCCACAGTGTGGCCTTTCCATCACGCCAGCTGCCTTCCTTCCCTTCAGCCAAATGGAATGTTAAGCCCCACTTGTGGCTGGCTTTGTCCCATGTCCTGCCAGACAAACAAAAGACAAAGTGGCTTTTCATTGTATTACGTATTCCAATACCACCAAATCCCTCCTTTCACTCATTCTTTCATTCTTTCTCTGATCTAACACAGTAACAAGCAGTGGTGAAAGTTTGCTTGTATGAGCCTGCACGTACTTTAGAAGAGCAAAAACACGTTGGACAGTTGGTGTTTGCATGGAACATATGCCCAAAAACACACATACAATTACCAGAGTGAAATTCAGCCTTAACTAGTAGGACTAAACTCTCCAGTCAGCCTCTCATGACTCATGACTCTGTTGTTAGAAGGCAGGGTTGGCAGCATACATCAAATAATCATTTCTCCCAGAGCGCAAGCATCCGTAGTAAAGCCCTTAATCAAAATATGACTGAAAACAAGACATAATGCAATGACAGCATTTACTTTTTTGTGGCTTGCTAGACTAAAATGTATCTTTATACTTCAAAATAATAAGTTCATTTTAAAGCAGTGTACATATTTTACCATGTTGAATTAGTGTCAGGTGTGGGAGCAAAAGCTGGTGCCAGGTGTGACTGCATCCACCACACCACGGAACAGTCTGGATTGTGACTATCCCAGCAAACAACGGGACAATTTCCACCTCTAAAACATCCACCTGTCTTCTGCAGACAGACATCCCCTTGGCCTTCTCCAGCCACTGGGGTTCTCAACACTAAGCCATGTGTGTTGGATCATGCCCAGACGAATGCACCAAAATGTTAAGTAGCCTTATCTGAGTCTCCTTAAGCAACCACTCATTTGATACAATCATCCTCATGATATCCAAGGATCCTCTAGAAAGTTAGGATCAAAGATATCCAGGTGTCACATTAGGTCACTGAATACCATCCAAGTCCATCCATACAGAATGACAAGAAGAACCGCAACCCAAAACACGTGGGCCATCATTCTCCAGCAAAGACATCACTGAACACCCCTGTCCAGTCACCTCATAACTTCACAAACAACTCCAAGGCTTAATTCAGTCTCAAAGGCCAAACACCCCATGATGTGAAAGTCTACAAGTTCATCTTTCACCCCACACAGATACACTTGTGACAGTCGAGTCGAGGAAATCCTAGATCTTAAGGTTCCATGACACTAACACGCATTTTGGCTCTGCACTTCCACAGAATTCGTCATGAGAATGCCACCCACTGTGTTCCCAGCTAGATGCTATGCTTTGTGCTGCATATATAAAATAATTATTTCGTAGCGGATTAATCATTTTCTCTCTGCGTTTGGCTGTTGAAAACACCTCTAATTTCTTCCAGGACCACAGAGGATCATTTCAGCTGGAGTTTTTTTTTTTTTTTTCCTCTCTCTCTCTTTCCTGCACTTCATGAGGTGGAGAACACATTTGGAATAGTCTAAAAGGTAATTATTTGTCATGTTTATACTGTAATGGCTTGGTAAAACAGTTGCATGTTCATTCCTTCTTTTGAGCAGCTGTAAAAGTGTGTTTATGATAGATTTAACATCTTGTTATAATTGATCAGATGAGCTGGGTTGCGATGCGGTGCACTGACGCAATCGCTAGCACTCACTGGCAGTGTTATTTGTTTGCGCAAAGATCACGTGAAGTTAACATAATTAATGCGTGGCAGAGATTTTGAACATTTCAAATTTTTTTTGCACACTTGTACAAAGCCATGCAGTTTACAGTGGTTTGCGATAAGTTTACTCTGCTGCACGGCAGAGTGTGTGTGCAAGTGCATGGATTAAATTCGGGCAAGTGTCAAGGCACCTTTAGTCTTGAGCCAGAATAATCAGAAACCCAGACACTCCAATTCCTCACTCAACTGTTCAAGTGCTCCAAAGTTCACAGCGTCATCCACAAAGTCAATGTCTTTGGTATTAGCTTTTGGAGGATCTCCTGAGTGTTGCAGGAATGACTTTGTGTCAAACAAAGATTACTTTAGAGAATCAGAAGAGGCATTCCTCTTGCATTGTGAGGGAATGTCAGATGACATTTTGGCCATGCGGCATGTTTCTCTGGGCATGATCCAGCATGCAAATACATCAGTGTTAAACTAGAAAAGGCCAAGGGGACACCCATGTTTCATCTGTATGGCTGCAACTAACGATTATTTTTTATTTTAGAATCTGTCTATTTTCTCAATTAATCAATAAGTTGTTTGGTCAGAAAATTATTAAAAATAAATAAGTAAATTAAAATAAACTTGTGTCAAACCCAAAATGACATCCTCAAATGTTTTGTTTTTTCCACAACCAAAGATGGTCAATTTGGTCACATTTAAGAAGCTGAAATCTGGAAATAAAAGTGAGGCTTTTCATAAACTGATTACCGTATTTTCCGGACTATAAATCGCACCGGAGTATAAGTCGCACCAGCCACTTTATCCATTATAAAGAAAAATAAACCATAAATAAGGTCCACTGGACTATAAGTCCCATGGACATACAGGTATGTTAACATGAAAAGTTCAGATGATAATATTGTGACGGCTACCGTTTTCGGATGCATATTTCACCAGTCGCAACTTGTAATCTGCAGAGTATGATTTTCTTTTTGGTGGCATTTTTTCGGGCCTTCTCCGTTGTCTTATGTTATCAGTAACGTTAAAATTTTTATTTTTCTATGGTAGTCAGAAGTCGCAAGAACAGTTACACAAGCCTCGAGTGCCCTCTCGTGAGCTGCATTTTACCTACAGATATGTTTGTATTTTGCGGACCACATTGCGAGCCGAACCATGCAGCGCCTACCTGCGCAGCTCATGACCTCCCAGCGGTGTCGATCCAGCTCCTTCCAAGTGCAGACGCTAATCCTCCGCCGTCGCTCAGTGCTCCCATGCAGCTCTCAGCGTCAACTCTGCTCACACTGATATCCAAGGGTTGAAGCTGTCTTGTTAGCCGTCCCGGAATAAACACCATGTTCGTCTGCTTCAAACGCTTTTCACAATCATCGACGCCAGCTCCTTCCAAGTGCACACGCTAATCCTCCGCCGTCGCTCACCCAATGCTCCCACGCAGCTCTCAGCGTCAACTTAAACACTCTGCTCACATTGATATCCAAGGGTTGAAGCTGTTCTGTTCGCCAAGCCGGAATAACAGCAAGCACCGAGTTCGTCAGCTTCACACGCTGTGGGTGAGGTGAGGAATACGCATCCAAAGTTCTGTTCTCTGATTGGTTATCGCGACCAGCGTGAACTATAGGATGGCCGTCATACTACAGTGCCCATGATGCATTGCATTTCCTTTTCCGGTGGCCATTTTAAAACATAGATCGACTCTGTCACGTAAAATTGTTTTGTTACAGTAAATTAATTGAGATCCTACTGGTATATTTTTCATTTATAAGTCGCACCGGAGTATAGGTCGCATCCCTGGCCAAAACATGTAAAAAAGTGCGACTTATAGTCTGGAAAATACGGTAATTGTTTTGACTAATTTAATAGTCTTAATCATCAATAACTCTTCTATTTGTTATAGCACTAATGGCCGCAGCAGATAGATGGTTACTTGCATTTTGGTGGTCATGGGCTGGTTGTCTGAGAAGTTTCCATCCAGGACCCATGGCAGTTCCATAATGTGGTGGATACAGTGATGTGTGGTGCCAACACATGGTCCTAGACCTGACTTGTCTTGATAGTGCAGGCATGATCACTGAGAAGAGGGTGTGTGTTCTGATGTCTGATTCCCACCATCGACTATGTATAACAACAACATGTAATATCTGTGTTGAATCAGAATGAGATCCAAACCAGTCCTTGGTAGATGGACTTGTATTTGGGCCCAATCTGGGTTTGGTCTCCAACAGGTTTTAAGGTAATCTAAACCCTGAAACCAGACAATTTTAAAATTAATCATTCTCCTTCATGTTCATGAGACAGCAACAAGCTTTGAGAGGAAACAGGATTGTTGTTGCGCAACACAATGAACAAGTGTTGCATCATTCATGGCATAATGTGTGTGTGTGTGTGTGTGTGTACGTGTGTGTGTGTGTGTGTGTGCACAGTTACAGCAAGCATCTCAGGCAGGCTGATTGCAACCACCAATTTCCCAACCTTCACGACAAAATGTTCCATGGCACCATTAGCCTGTAATGGTGACAGCAGGATGGATGCTGTTAATGCTGTTAACCTGCCATCAGCATGAAGCAACAGAATGCAGGATTTGTCAGACCGGGCAGTATTTTCCACTCAATCATCTGGTTTTGGTGATCATGAGCCCATTGCGATGTCATCTTCTTGCTCTTGTGTGACAGGCGGTGGAGGAGGACAAGCCAGAGTGATTTGGGTCTACTACAGTATTGACACTTGCTGAATGCGTCATAGTTAGTATTCGCTTACTACTCTCAGACAGGGTGTAGAGTTTTATCATTCGATTAGGCTGTGAGCAAAAATGTCACTGTAACTAGATTGCTGCTGTCTTTTGACTCTTCATTGCACAATTTTTATTACTTTTCACCTTACTGCAAAGTTGGCCCTTTGGCAAACTGTTCAAGATTAGAATAAATAAATAAAGAGTTTCAGGTTTGATTAGAAACTTTAAAGCTGGTTGATTAGGTTGAAATCTTTTACTACAGATGAAGTAATAAAATCACAATTTCCTTGATACTGGTGAATAGATTAAAGCACCAGCCATTCTGTCTCCAAGGACACACCTAAATGGACATATTTCCAAAGAGTCGCCCCAATCTGACAAGACAAACAAAACACACACACACAGATATACACTCAACAAAAATATAAACGCAACACTTTTGGTTTTGCTCCCATTTTGTATGAGATGAACTCAAAGATCTAAAACTTCTTCCACCTTTTATTTTTTTGCCTTTTATTGTGGACAGTCTAAGGCACACCTGTGCACTAATCATGGTGTCTAATCAGCATCTTCGTATGGCACACCTGTGAGGTGGGATGGATTATCTCAGCAAAGGAGAAGTTCTCACTATCACAGATTTAGACTGGTTTGTGAACAATATTTGAGGGAAATGGTGATATTGTGTATGTGGAAAAAGTTTTAGATCTTTGAGTTCATCTCATACAAAATGGGAGCAAAACCAAAAGTGTTGCATTTATATTTTTGTTGAGTATATATATATATATATATATATATATATATATATATATATATATATATATATATATATATATATATATGCGTAGTAGTGATACAGACCTTTAGGCCCCATGTCCTCAGAGTATTTTTCTGTCACTAAAGTGCAGAGAGAGCACACAGAAATGCTTTAAATTAAAATTTCCAGGGTTTTCAGTGGGGAAAAAAACAAGCCTGTATGTTGCATTTGTTTCAATGACATCAGTAAGCGGCTGTTGATTAGCTTAGCTGCTAGTGGTTGGATTGTGTTTAACTGTGTTTCCAGAGGATAAATTTCAGTGTATGTATTACTCTATGTACAATTATAATAAAAGCCTTTCTTCTTTGTCTTCATCTTATAATGTATGGCAATTAAAAGGCACTCACCCTCAGCAGGAATGTAGCATCTGCTATCACAGATGAGTTTTGTTGTCTTTGTTGTGACAGACTGAGTGACAAATCAGCAAAAAATAATCCTGTCCTATTGGTTACCTGAAAAGAAACTCCAATGATGTCAGTGTGTCTGAAAAATTCAGAGATTTTCAACTTAAAAGTGTAAAGAGCATCTACACAAAAAGCACACTGCTAAAAAAAACTAAAAACTAAATGGTAATGGGTGCAACATTTTTTCCACATGCATTTGCTTATGCTTTGTTCTCATTTAGAGCAATCCATAAAACATACTGGTGCCCATAAAAAAAAAAAAAAAAAAATGCTATTTGTTTTTCAGGAATGAATCAAGCTTCATCTGAAGCTTGATTCGCTCCTGCAGGAGCTAATCCTGCATGCAACATCGTTCATCAATCAACCTTTGTTTATGCAAGACCTTTCCCACATTTTATCACACTTTTCATCAGCAGTTTGTGTGTGGAGGGGCTGTTTCTTCAAATAGGTGTGTTTTTATTATATGTTTTGTTGCAGGCACATTAGTTTTTTCCTCAAAATTCTAAACACAATAACCTATGATGACACTGTGAAAGAAAGGTGTTTTTTAAAAGATTTTTTACATATTTATTGAAAATAAATAAAATAAGAAATCACATGTACATAAGCATTCACAGCCTTTGCCATGAAGCTCAAAATTGAGCTCAGGTGCATCCTGTTACCACTGATCATTCTTGAGATGTTTCTATAGATTAATTGTTGTCAACCTGGGCTAAATTCAGTTGATTGGACATGATTTGGAAAGACACACACCTGTCTACATCTAAGGTCCCACAGTTGACAGTACATGTCAGAGCACAAACCAAGCATGGAGTCAAAGGAACTGTCTGTAGACCTCTGAGACAGGATTGTCTCAAGGCACAAATTTGGGGAAGGGTATAGAAACATTTTTGTCCCAGTGAGCACAGAAGGACAACCATTTCTGCAGCAATCCACCAATCAGGCCTGTATGCAGTGGCCAGACAGAAGCCATTCCTTAGTAAAAGGCACATGGCAGCCTGCCTGGAGTTTGCCAAAAGGCACCTGAAGGACTCTCAGACCATGAGAGACAAAATTCTCTGGTCTGATGAGACAAAGATTTAACTATTTGGTGTAAATGCCAGATGTAATTGTTTGGAGGAAACCAGGCACCATCCCTACAGTGAAGCATGATGGTGGCAGCATCATGCTGTGGGGATGTTTTTTTTCCGTGGCAGGAACTGGGAGACTCGTCAGGTTTGAGGGAAAGATGAATGCAGCAATGTACAGAGACATCCTGCATGAAAACCTGCTCCCGAGCGCTCTTAACCTCAGACTGGGGCTACAGTTCATCTTTTTGCAAGACAATGACCAAAGGAGTGGCTTCAGGACAACTCTGTGAATGTCCCCGAGTGGCCCAGCCAGAGTCCAGACCTAAATCTGATTGAACATCTCTGGAGAGCTCTGAAAATGGCTGTGCACTGATGCTCCACATCCAACCTGAAGGAGCTTGAGAGGTGCTGCAAAGAGGAATGGGCAAAACTGCCCAAAGATAGGTGCACAAAGATTGTGGCATCATATTCAAGAAGACTTGAGGCTGTAATTGCTGCCAAAAGGTATATCAACGAAGTATTGAGAAAATAGTGTGATTACCTATGTAGATGTGATTTCTTAATGTTTTATTTTTAATAAATTTGCAAAACAATTAAAAAAAAAACTTTGTTAATGTTATCATCGTGGGATGTTGTGAGTACACGTTTGGGGGAAAAATGAATGTAATCCGTGTAATGTTTAGCCGCATGTTCTCCTTGAATTGCTGGCTGTCTGAGTGGTGTCCAAAAAATGAGGTGGGCTTCATAGATAATTGGCAAAGCTTCTGGGGAAAACCTGGTCTTGTTAGGAGAGACGGCATCCATCCCACTTTGGATGGAGCAGCTCTAGTAAGTCCCTTCGGCTGCTCCCTTGTTTGCATTTTGGGGTCGCCACAGCAAATCCAAGGTGGTTACAGCAGGATGAATATGTTAGTTTAAATGAGTCAACACCCCCGAGTCACACTAACTGCCAGAATGCTCGTAGCACGGGCCGAGGCGGAGGATTAGCAGCAATCTTCCATTCCAGCTTATTAATTAATCAAAAACCCAGACAGAGCTTTAATTCATTTGAAAGCTTGACTCTTAGTCTTGTCCATCCAAATTGGAAGTCCCAAAAACCAGTTTTATTTGTTATTATCTATCGTCCACCTGGTCGTTACTGTGAGTTTCTCTGTGAATTTTCAGACCTTTTGTCTGACTTAGTGCTTAGCTCAGATAAGATAATTATAGTGGGCGATTTTAACATCCACACAGATGCTGAGAATGACAGCCTCAACACTGCATTTAATCTATTATTAGACTCAATTGGCTTTGCTCAAAATGTAAATGAGTCCACCCACCACTTTAATCATATCTTAGATCTTGTTCTGACTTATGGTATGGAATTGAAGACTTAACAGTATTCCCTGAAAACTCCCTTCTGTCTGATCATTTCTTAATAACATTTACATTTACTCTGATGGACTACCCAGCAGTGGGGAATAAGTTTCATTACACTAGAAGTCTTTCAGAAAGCGCTGTAACTAGGTTTAAGGATATGATTCCTTCTTTATGTTCGCTAATGCCATATACCAACACAGTGCTGAGTAGCTACCTAAACTCTGTAAGGGAGATAGAGTATCTTGTCAGTAGTTTTACATCCTCATTGAAGACAACTTTGGATGCTGTAGCTCCTCTGAAAAAGAGAGCTTTAAATCAGAAGTGCCTGACTCTGTGGTATAACTCACAAACTCGCAGCTTAAAGCAGATAACCCTTAAGTTGGAGAGGAAATGGCGTCTCACTAATTTAGAAGATCTTCACTTAGCCTGGAAAAAGAGTCTGTTGCTCTATAAAAAAAGCCCTCCGTAAAGCTAGGACATCTTACTACTCATCACTAATTGAAGAAAATAAGAACAACCCCAGGTTTCTTTTCAGCACTGTAGCCAGGCTGACAAAGAGTCAGAGCTCTATTGAGCTGAGTATTCCTTTAACTTTAACTAGTAATGACTTCATGACTTTCTTTGCTAATAAAATTTTAACTATTAGAGAACACACACCAATTAGCTAAACTGACTTGTACTTGGCCCCACAAATCTTAGAAACATGGTGTCTAACCAGATCCTTACTCTGGATCGCATTACCCTGACCTCTAGTAATACTGTGAGAAATCTTGGAGTCATTTTGATCAAGATATGTCATTCAATGCGCATATTAAACAAATATGTAGGACTGCTTTTTTGCATTTACGCAATATCTCTAAAATTAGAAAGGTCTTGTCTCAGAGTGATGCTGAAAAACTAATTCATGCATTTATTTCCTCTAGGCTGGACTATTGTAATTCATTATTATCAGGTTGTCCTAAAAGTTCCCTGAAAAGCCTTCAGTTAATTCAAAATGCTGCAGCTAGAGTACCAACGGGGACTAGAAGGAGAGAGCATATCTCACCCATATTGGCCTCTCTTCATTGGCTTCCCTAGGGACCTCATAGTACCATATCACCCCAATAGAGCGCTTCGCTCTCAGACTGCAGGCTTACTTGTAGTTCCTAGGGTTTGTAAGAGTAGAATGGGAGGCAGAGCCTTCAGCTTTCAGGCTCCTCTCCTGTGGAACCAGCTCCCAATTCGGATCAGGGAGACAGACACCCTCTCTACTTTTAAGATTAGGCTTAAAACTTTCCTTTTTGCTAAAGCTTATAGTTAGGGCTGGATCAGGTGACCCTGAACCATCCCTTAGTTATGTTGCTATAGACTTAGACTGCTGGGGGGTTCCCATGATGCACTGAGTGTTTCTTTCTCTTTTTGCTCTGTATGCACCACTCTGCATTTAATCATTAGTGATTGATCTCTGCTTCCCTCCACAGCATGTCTTTTTCCTGGTTCGCTCCCTCAGCCCCAACCAGTCCCAGCAGAAGACTGCCCCTCCCTAAGCCTGGTTCTGCTGGAGGTTTCTTCCTGTTAAAAGGAAGTTTTTCCTTCCCACTGTCGCCAAGTGCTTGCTCACAGGGGGTCGTTTTGACCGTTGGGGTTTTTACGTAATTATTGTATGGCCTTGCCTTACAATATAAAGCGCCTTGGGGCAACTGTTTGTTGTGATTTGGCGCTATATAAATAAAATTGATTGATTGATTAATCAATTTTGGAATAAGGCTGTAACTTAACAAAATGTGAAAAAAGTGAAGCGCTGTGAATACTTTCTGGATGCACCGTACAAAGGTCAACGTGATGTGCAGTCAGATAAGCTTGAATGGTATGTATCAGCCCCCACCACTCCTCCACACTCACACTCAGCACTGGTTGCTCTCAAGGCTGCATTCTGAACCCTCTACTGTACGCTCTGGACACCTACGACTGCTATCCAACCCACCCAACCACCTGCTTTATAAAATATTCTGATGAAACCACAGTGGTTGGACTTATCTGTGGCGGGGGAGGAGACAACATACAGGACTGAAGTGGAGGAACTGGTGCTTCGAAAACATCCTGATGCTGAATGTTCATAAAACAAAACTTCAGGACTTCCTCATAAAGGGAGAACAGGTGGAAACTGTCACCCCCTTCAGGTTTCACAGCACCCACATCTCCACAGACCACCACTGGACCTCCAACATCACGGCTCTGGTTATGAAGGCTCAGCAGCAGCTGCACTTCCTGCATGTCCTCAAGAAGAACAACCTGAACACAAAGCTGCTGCTGGCCTTCATTCCTCATTGGAGAGGGTACTGACACACTGTCTGTGTATGTGGTACGCAGGCTCCATAACTAAAGACAGAAAGGTGGTGCAGAGTGTCATAAACACTGGTCTAGAGATCATCAGCTGCCCTCTGTCCAGCCTGGAAATCACTGCCACATCCTGCTGCCTTAGGAAATCCAAGGCCATCACAGGAGACCCCTCACACCAAGCCTACCCCCTGTTTGACATGTTGCCCTCTGGGAAATGCTACCAGTCAACAGTCTCGCATCAGCAACCTGAGAAGCAGCTTCTTCTCCTGGGCCATACATACTGCAAAAACCCATGGAAACACAAACACACTCACACACAGACCTACTCCCATATAATTTTTTCTGGTCTATAAGATGATATTCGTGGTACAGTCACTCTGCGGGAGCACCCCACTTTCATTGCTCCCCCCACCTACCCATACAATGAAAATAAAGACTTCTATTCTATTCTCTCTCTCTCTCTCTCATCTTCAACCGCTTACTCCAAATATACATATATACTCCAAATACGGGTCGCGGGGGGCTGAAGCCTATTCCAGCAGTCATAGAGCGCGAGGCGGGGTACACCCAGTACAGGATGCCAGTCTGTCACAGGACCACAAACAAACACAGACACACCCACACGCACACCTACGGACAATTTAAAGATTCTAATCCACCTAACCTGCATGTTTTTGGATGTGGGAGGAAACCGGAGCACCCAGAGGAAACCCATACAAACACGGGGAGAAAATGCAAACTCCACACAGAAAGGCCACAGGCGGGAATTGAACCCATGACCTTCTCGCTGTGAGGCAACAGTGCTAACCACTAAGCCACCGTGCTGCCCCCTATTCTATTCTATTCTGTTGTTGCAACACACAGCTTGAACACAAATTGAGGAGACACTTGAAAAATATATCTGACAGATTGTACAGCCACAAAACCACCATGAATGATGAACACTGGGTCCTTTTTAAAGAGGTGACATTTCAAAGGAGTCAAAAAAGATTTTTTTTTCAGCTCTCAATATTCATATGTGGCTATTTGTACATGCTAACAATTTTACCCAACTTTTACATTGTATATAATGCGCTCACACTACTCCAGTTGAGGAAGCTCTTTTCTGCTTGTGACAGTGGCTTAATTTCAATCTGACAGTGATTGTTGATGGAGAGGTGGCTACTAGTACCAGAGGCAAACTCAGTGAGGAAATGTACCAAAGAGGAAAAAAAAAATCCTTGGCAAGGTGTGCCACCATGCTGCAACTAACTTACAGTTGTAGTTTTGTAGGACTTAGTCTGTAAGAGCGATCAAAAACATAGAAACATCACCTGCTTTGTGTTGTGCAGCTTTACCGCCACACAATGGAGCGTTCATCAAGCCTTTGTCAATCGGATGTCTTCAAAAGCTGTGATTGGGTTTGCAGGTCATTTTACATTTCTGCCTGCTCTGGCTAAGAACAGAGAAAATTACGACGGCCTATTAGGGCCATTAAAAGACAGGGGAAAAAACTGGAGATTACATTTTCGAGTTTAAAATCACAAATATACAAGAATAAACATGCAAATTTATGAGAAATAACACGCAAATTTGTAAGATTTAAACATTCAAATTTGTGAGATTATAAACCTGTATATTTGCAAGAAAAAGACAATGCGAGATTAGAACATGTAAAACTACAGGTACATAAATGCACATGCAAATGCAGCCTATTGGCGCCTTAGCTATGGAATGAGACGGGACAATGGCTTTATCATGAACGTTTTTACAGTCAAAAAGAATTAATATATGGACAGCGGTTTCAATATTTAATGTCTGAGAGATAAGAGAAATAATGCTATAATGCTTTTGCTTGCAGTTAATGCAAATGCAGGTAATTTGGCTATTTATCAAATTACTAAATTAATGTAGCTAGCGTTAAATGTGCTACTTTTTTTCCCTCACAGATTTACATGTTTATAATCTCACAAATGTGCATGTTTAATCTGGCAAATTTGCTACATTTTTCTTGCATATTTGCTGTTTTTTTCTCACATATTTGCATGTTTATTATCTCGAAAATTTGTGTTTTTAATTGTGGCAAATTTGCTACTTTATACTGGCAGATTTGCATGTTTTTAATCTCACAATTTTGCTTGTTATTTGTCGTAAATTTGCATGATTATTCTCGTATATTTGTGACTTTAAACTCAAAAATTTAATCTCCATTTTTTTTTTCCTGTCTTTGAATTGCCCTAATACGCTGTCATAGAAAATACCTCAGACCCAGCTGATCAAGTACAGAATTAAAGCAGCTTTACTTGGATTCAAGGTTCTAAATGACCAAGTGCCATCCTACACTTCAGACACTCTCGTACTTTATGGGCTTTAACAATCACACACGCCCATGCTGCTCGGTTAGATTTTACAACACTAAGTGTAAACAACATTAGAGATGCAGCGTTTTACAGCAATGCTCCTAAACTGTGAAACAACCTTCTCAGAAACATCAGGGAGGCCAGATAGAGGAACCTAAAGTTTAAATTTTTTACTGAGCTTTTCTCATGCCTTTTAATATTTGATTTGACTTTACAGATTCATAAATGTCACATAAAACACTTGATTTTATTCTTGCTTTCATTCTAACATAATTATAGCCATTATAAGAAATGTTTAATGCTTTTCATCTGTCCTTTGCAAAGAAATAATGCGTTTAAAATGAAACAATCAGCTTTGCTAATTGTTAGGCAGGAATAACAATACAACACATTTTTATTGAATGAAGCATGGATTCTGATACCAGAGACCAGAGGATCCTAGGTTCAAATCCCAGCCTCACCGGAAAATCACTAAGGGCCCTTGAGCAAGTTCCTTAATCCCCTAGTTGCTCCGGTGTGTAGTGAGCACCTTGTATGGCAGCACCCTCACATTGGCGTGAATGTGAGGCATTAATTGTAAAAGCGCTTTGAGCGTCTGATGCAAATGGAAAAGTGCTATATAAATGCAGTCCATTCACCCAGAATCCAAATTATTATGATATAGTATACCTATATCACAGCTAATCTGTAAATGGGTAAAGAAGTGGAGCAGGGGTGAGACCCAAATTTGGACATTTTAACATGGGCTTGTATGGGAATGTGCTGTCTTTTGGAGCCAGCCTCAAGTGGTCAAGGAACTGTTTGTTGTTGGGGCTTGGATAAACCCCATTTCAACTCAGCATATCATGGGATAGTCCAGTCTTCTGACTCTGAATATGATAAGTAGTGCAGCAGGTAACATAATATTTACAGAGGAATCCTTCAAATGGTGATACAAGCACCAAATTTGGCAAAAGTACATCTTAGATATTACTCTTTTGAAAAAAACAACGGGCCACTTGAATTTTCAGTAGGCAGCTACATAGGGGTCAATTGAAGAATTACATAGGGGTCAAAATATAAAGATGCTACAGTCATATTGAAAATTATACCACATTATTTGTCTGTAAAGATTCCAAAAAGGTATAGTTTGGACTATCTATGACTGAATTCTATAGAGTTATGGGGTAAAAACAACAAGAATGGTAACAAACAGCAAGAATAGTTACAAATGGTCAGTTTCAGTTTGTACAGGTGTCAAAAGTTAAAGTTGCTCCAATTTTGTTCAAAGGTAATGCAAATTATTTGTTAAGTTAATAGGGTTTCAAAAAGGAATAGTTTGCACCATGTATCATGCCTAGTTATTACATTACGGGGTAACATATGTCCAGTGTTGCCACAGTTACTTTGAAAAAGTAATCCAATTACTGATTACTGATTACTCCTTGAAAAAGTAACTTAGTTACTTTACTGATTTCTCAATCGGAAAAGTAACTAAGTTAGATTACTAGTTACTTTTTTAGTTACTTTCCCTAGCTGCCGACAACAACCCTCTGCCACCTCAAAATGACAGTGATACCTGTTTTGCCAAAACTCACTTTATAGTCACCCTTTCTTGACTTCAATGAAAATAAATATTTGTTTTATAAAAAGTCAAATAAAGACGTCTTTCTTGACCTCATATTTAACTATTGACAGCACTGCAACAGTAAAACTTGCAGTTTCTAACCTACATTGTTTATAAATGTAACTATAAAATTCATTCTAACATTTAAATTCTCTCTAAACATTTTACTTGTCGAAATTGTTATTATTAAAGTAGTATTAGTAGTTGTAGTAAAAAAAACGGCTTCAAAACTGGACCTTTAATCTAGGGGTGTTGTGGGGGGGGGGCACATCCTTGCCCCATGCCCCCATTCCATCTGGATTCGCCCCTGCATTGGCGTTTGAGCACAAAGAATGGATAACATTTATTTATGCAGAAAATATGACCAGATTTACAGGTAAGAAAGTTTTATTGTGTTTTCACATCATGTGGGCCTCAGAAAGAGAGTTTACATGCATTTGAGTGGAAAATAGTGTCAGTTGTTGACACGTCGCAGAGGATCAGCTGTTTTTCGCAGCAGATACGGAGCGGCTCAGCTCAGAATTCTAAATAAAGGAGAAAAAAGCACGAGTCGTAGCTGCTGCAAAAAAACGCGTATGAAAAGCTCACAGCTCGCTTAAAGTGGGCAGTTCAGTCGAACCCCGACCTCCCACCCACGGACCAAGTTTAATGCTGCTGTCGACCCACAATGCAAAAATAATAGTAACGCACAGTGACTTGGAGAAGTAACTTTAATCTGATTACTGATTTGGAAAGATTAACGCGTTAGATTACTCATTACTAAAAAAAGTGGTCAGAGTAACGCGTTACCGGCATCACTGCATATGTCACATGTCATAGAATTCAGTGGGCATCAACATTATTTGACCTTTACTTTAGAGTCCAAGCATTCAACACAGTCAAAACTATTCCACTTATTAATCCAAGTAGCTCAATCAACAATTTGCACAATTTTTTTTTTTTTTTACTAAAGTTGGAGCAACTTTAACTTTTGACCCCTGTACAAACTGAAATTGACCTTTGTCACCATTCTTAAGGTTTTTACCCCATAACTTCATAACATTCAGTCATAGATAGTCCAAACTATACCTTTTTGGAATCTGTATGATCAGACAAATAATGTGGTATAGTTTAGCATTTTCATATTTTAACCCCTGTGTAATTCTTCAATTGACCCCTACGTGGCCGCCTTTGAGAATTCAAGTGACCAGTCAGGTTTTTTCAAAAGAGAGAATTTGTGCTGGATTTGGTGCTTGTATCACCATGTGACGTATTGTTTCACTAAAGGAAAAAGGAATGGGTAAATGGTTTACAGAGACTACTACTCCTAATACTACTACTCCTACTACTACTACTACTACAACTGTAATAATAATAAATAATTGTAAAATTGCAGAAACTACAACAGCATATGAAATTAGAAATTGTATTGAGAGAGTGAGTGCCTTGACAGAAGTTTTAAAGTTGGTTCTATCAGTCTTTCATGAAATATTAGTGCAGATATGTGTGATATCATAAGAAGCAGAGCAGAAAAATCCATCCCGTAGGTTTTGAGTTTCTGTGAACAGAGGCAAACAAACAGAGGTGATCACACATCATCTGCTGCTGCTGGTTGGCAGAGGTAAAAAAAAGAAAAAAACAAGACAGCAGTACTCCAAGTGGTTGTTGTAGTAACGTTGCAAGAAATTAAACCAAAATGTGTAGTGTGGCTCCCACAGTGACTTGGACTAGAGGTGGGCGGATCGATCCTAATATCGATTGAGGAGCGGTCCAGTATCTGACTGAACCCAGCATGAAATAATCAGAAGCAGTTCCAAAAAGAAAACACATTTATTTTTCTCCCTTTGTGCTATACATGAAATACTAAATAATTAGAGTTCTGGTGAGGTGAAAAGGCGGCGCGCTCTCACAGTGTCTCAACAGTCGGAGTCTGAACGTTCAGGACTCAGGAGTTCCGCCAACACCCCCCCAGGTGACTTTCCCAGACTGTACTCTGCGAAGGAGGAACAGAGATGAGATTATTCGACACTTATTACTACGAAATATTGTTTAGAGGCAAACTTATCAGCTACACGTTTAGGTCCGGTTTCAAAACTTAGTTCAAAGAGGCTGCTGCTCACAGCTAGTGGAGGATCATTAATCCGCACGCCACTGCCGTGAGGAGCACGCCAAACAATTTCCACCAATAATTACTTATAGCTGCGTATAAACGCCAATTTACGTTCACGGATAAACTTTTCAGAATATTCACCTCTGTCGTGTGCTGACAACGTTTGCCTCTTACCCTCGTCCTCCTTCACAGGCGCGATGTCAGACTCTGAAACGGCCCTCAGCGTCCCCACACGGTCATCACAAGGTCGTATTCTCCGGCAATCTTATCCAACTCACTGCTGGTTTAAATGTAGTTCTTCATCACTACATTGGTACCAGCTGGAAGTCCTCAGATCTGCAAGTGAACATCACAGGTGTCGTGGATTGTCCTGATAGAGAGCCGCACGAGAATGCAACAGGTGCAGCCAATCATCGTAACAGAGGAGAGAGACTCTTCTGCAGCACATTTTCCTCAGAGAACAGCCCCAAATCACCTGGGAAGGAAAATAAACACAAAACAACCCAACCTTGTCCAGCCAAACCCCCCCCAACACACAACAGTACCCCCCCGTCAACAGGAAGCCTCCCGGTGACCGCACAAACCAGACCCAAAAACAACCCCACACATCAAAGGCCAAAGCAGAAGGAGGGCAGAGATCACAGCAGGCAGCAGAGCCAGGAGATGCGGTAGAAAGGCTGGCCGGCATCAAAACAAAAAAAAAAAACCCGAAACAACCCCAAACACAAAAACAAAACACAAAAAAAGGCCCCCAGCATCCCCCCCAGAGAGTACCACAAACATACCCCAGGGAAGCACACCGGGGTAAACACAAAAGAAAAACACAATACCCAACCCAACACCCCCCCCAGAGGACCGTCCCATCAAACCCTGGGGAGGAACAAAAAACACACAAACCCAACATGTGGAGCCCGACTTCCCCCAGGGGACCTCATCGTCAACCCTAGGAGCAACGACCACGGTAGGAGCCATCCAGGAATCCCCAGGCATACACGGGAGCCTTAACATCCCCCAGAGGACCGTCCCATGAAACCCCAGGAGATACCCCCACAACCCAGGAACCCCACCCCAGCCCAACACGGCCGGTCGGCCCCACAGTCAACCTCCCCCCAGAGGACTGTCCCATCAAACCCCGGGGGGAAACAGGAGGAAACAAAAAACCCAAACCCCCAGGGATTTCCAAAAACCACCCCAGGAGCAAACAAAAACTACAGAAACCCCATTGACCTCCCCAGCACCCCGAAAGACCCTCCAGGTCCGTCGGGAAAAACGTCGTGGCAATCGGCACAGGACTACTAAGCCGGAGAAGCCAATAGGAAAAACACAACCCAGCTCCACCCCCAAGGGCAGGGGAAAACCGGCAAGACGGCCAGTGTCGACCCCCCGACTATACTCCAGCCTACCGGGAGGGGTGGGCAGCGGAAAAGGCGTACGGCACTGATCGGCCCCACCGCTCTGACTGGAGTATATCCCCACTGCCCGACACCTCAGCAATGCCAATGGCGAACTGTCAGAGGCACGCTGAGGCTGGTGCAGAGGTCCTCATGGGAATGCCCAGCAACCAACCTGCACCACCTCACAACACCAAAGACGAACGGCCAGAAGTGTGTGAGGCTGGGGTTAGGGGACAGGGAAATAAAAACCAACAAAATAAAACGACCCATTCCGCAAACAAAAATTAAATAACTATAAACAATAAAAAAAAAAAACACACGCTTACCTGAGTCCAAACGAACTCCAACCAGCCAGCCTGTTCACCCCACCAGAACTACCTCAAGTGCTATACACAAAACCTGGTTTACAAAAACTCCCATTTATATCCCACAAAAATGTCCATAAAACACCTGGAGCCATGTTATGATGCTGTCTCCTGACGCTCGTTTGACCGGGGCAATATGGCTGTTCTGACCCTTTCAAGTTGCATTGGCTCATCCACTAGAGGAGCTAGAGGTCCCGTCGGAGAAGTCTCAGAGGAACGAAGAAGAGGCGGTCCGGACTTGTGTCGGGGAAAACCCCGAGACAAAACATCCTGCTCGGACACTCGCCCTCTCTCTCGTCCACGCTCCTTAATTCGATCGTCTAGACCAGGGGTGGGCAACGAGGGCTGAGACACTGCAGGTTTTCCTTGCAACCAATCACCTCAGCAGGTGGGTTGCTGATGAGCCTCTCCCTTGAAAATAAACACCTGGTTATCAATGAAATCACCTGCTGAGGTGATTGGTAGCAAGGAAAACCTGTAGTGCTTCGGCCCTTCATGGCACATGATTGCCCACCCCTGGTCTAGACGAAGAACCAAGGATATTAACTCATCTAAATCCTTCGGTTCGTCACGGACAGCTAGCTCGTCTTTCAGGGAGTCATTCAACCCGTCTACAAACACCCCCCTCAAAGCAGCAGCGTTCCAACCAGACTGAGCGGAAAAGACTCGAAAATCCACAGAATAATCAGCTGCGCTTCGTCGCCCCTGTCGGAGGTTCAGCAATCGTTGAACCACAATATTTGTTTTCATCGGATGATCAAAAACCAAACGAAGTTCACGGGAAAATTCATCAAAGGATTCTAGCAGTGATGATTTATTGCTCCCGAATCATCTCCAGGTGCTTCTGGACTTTCTCCTGAAATGGAACTGCTTCTGCCTCTGGGTCCATATTGGTTTGGCCGGAGAATTCTGTTATGGATAAGACGCGGATTGAGGAGCGGTCCAGTATCTGACTGAACCCAGCATGAAATAATCAGAAACAGTTCCAAAAAGAAAACACATTTATTTTTCTCCCTTTGTGCTATACATGAAATACTAAATAATTAGAGTTCTGGTGAGGTGAAAAGGCGGAGCGCTCTCTCAGCATCTCAACAGTTGGAGTCTGAACGTTCAGGACTCAGGAGTTCCGCCAACACCCCCCCCCCCCCCCCCCCAGGTGACTTTCCCAGACTGTACTCTGCGAAGGAGGAACAGAGATGAGATTATTCAACACTTATTACTACGAAATATTGTTTAGAGGCAAACTTATCAGCTACACGTTTAGGTCCGGTTTCAAAACTTAGTTCAAAGAGGCTGCTGCTCACAGCTAGTGGAGGATCATTAATCCGCACGCCACTGCCGTGAGGAGCACGCCAAACAATTTCCACCAATAATTACTTATAGCTGCGTATAAACGCCAATTTACATTCACGGATAAACTTTTCAGAATATTCACCTCTGTCGTGTGCTGACAACGTTTGCCTCTTACCCTCGTCCT
This sequence comes from Thalassophryne amazonica, assembly GCF_902500255.1. Classification (NCBI taxonomy): domain Eukaryota; kingdom Metazoa; phylum Chordata; class Actinopteri; order Batrachoidiformes; family Batrachoididae; genus Thalassophryne; species Thalassophryne amazonica. Next base: position 20,187,509 of record NC_047105.1, read on the forward strand.
CCTTCACAGGCGCGATGTCAGACTCTGAAACGGCCCTCAGCATCCCCACACGGTCGTCACAAGGTCGTATTCTCCGGCAATCTTATCCAACTCACTGCTGGTTTAAATGTAGTTCTTCATCACTACATTGGTACCAGCTGGAAGTCCTCAGATCTGCACGTGAACATCACAGGTGTCGTGGATTGTCCTGATAGAGAGCCGCACGAGAATGCAACAGGTGCAGCCAATCATCGTAACAGAGGAGAGAGACTCTTCTGCAGCACATTTTCCTCAGAGAAGAGCCCCAAATCACCTGGGAAGGAAAATAAACACAAAACAACCCAACCTTGTCCAGCCAAACCCCCCCCAACACTACTCTCTGTCTGTAAGAGCAGCGCTGCGCTGTGTCACATAACACGGAGCAGTGCACCCTTGTATTGTGGTTTGTCAGCCCTCTACTTCAGGAGATTTTGTTTTAAGTTGTGTTGAGTGATTTTTTTTTTTAAACAAAAATGTTGATTGTGATAATAAAGTATTTTGTTGTCACGTACAATGTTTGGCGAATTTCTATCCTAGGTCTTTTGGAGCCTTTTGATCTATGAAGCTTAAATATGAAAAAGTATCGGTATCTGTATCAATATCGGCGATACTGGGCCTGTATTTACTTGGTATCTGATCAATACCAAAATTCCTGGTATCGCCCACCTCTAAGTTGGACTTTGTGGAGTCATTAAGTGGTCAACCTGAGAGATGAAGCAATCTGGAGTGAAAGAAAGGGGAGAAAAAGAAAGAAATATATCAAAGAGGAGGTAATGGAGCTTTTCCAATCCTGAAGACACACATAAGTAAACACAGATACTTTAAGAGGGTGATTGTCCTGGGAACAGATAGAATACGCAAAGAATGATGATGAAGGGAGAGAAGAGAAGCAAATAATAAAAGCAGCAGGTGGACGGTATCACTTTGCCATTGTTAACTCATGCTCCTCTCTTTATTTCTGAAACAAACATTGCTGACTCTTTTTTCTTTTCCTCCACTATATTCATCTTTCTCACCACTCTCTCCCTCTCTTGCTCACTCTCATCTTGTGAAGTGAAAAACTGGCCCTAAATGGGAACAGAGGTAGCAGTGATCATGCTTCTGTGCTCCAGCAGGGCCCCTTCCTCAGCTCATTAAGCCCGCAGCAGAGATCTACTTACCTACCTGGGATATCAGGGGATTTGGAGAAACACAGGGATGAGGAGAGGGAGCCGAGTTCGATGTGGCAGGCTTGAGCAGTGGCAAAGGAAAAAAGCATCAAAATCGATGGAGTGTTTTAAAAGATTTTACACACGGTAAAATAAGGGTTCTAAGGTTTGGGCAGAGTGGTGACCACAGTTCAGCAACTGCAGAATGTGATCACTTTGCAGTTACACACTGTGCGTAGTGATTCAACCAAACATCAGTTCAGCAGTGAGTCTTCCAGCAACAATCCAACACATCATGAATTTTCACATTTTGCTTCCAATTAAATTCTATCCAAACTCCCTTAGACTAAGCTGAAAGCTTCCAATAAAGCACTTCAATGGAAAATTATAGTGTACAGTATCTAGCAATAATCTACTGCAAACAATTCCCACACTTCGAACTGTGCCTCGTCACATTAAAGACACTGCAGACCCTTCAGCACCACTTATGAAAAGATTTAAGTGAATGTATGTACAGTATATGGTGCTGCCTCTCTTGCTGTATAGTTGAGACTTGGATGCTAACCAGTGACTTCAGACAATGACAGGTTGTCTTTAGTACTAAGTACCTTTGGAGATCCTTGGGTACGACTACTGGAATGATGTTGCATCAAACAAGCGGCTAAGAAGAGAGACTAAAATGATGAGTAAAACGTGCATTGTATGGGAGCTTTGGCTTTAACATTTTGGCCATGTGGCCTGTTTCTCTGTGCATGATCCAGCATACAGGTGCCTGAGTATTGAGGATCCCAGGAGCTGGAGAAGACCAAGGGGGTACCCACATTGCACCTGCATGCAGCAAATAAATGATTAGTTTAGATATGTGCGAATGGACTGGTTGTTTGTTTTGGCAATTGCCATCTAGGACCCGGGGTGGTTCCATGATACTGTGGACGCTGCAAAGTGCAGTACCAGTGCATGCTCCCAGACTCTACTTGGGTTGACTTATGGATATACTAGAGCCTGTATGTATAATGTTGACCCCGATGTTGATTACCGAAATGCTAAAATAAGTTAAAATGTGTGCAGTCAATTCTTGTATTTTTTTTAAGTCATTAATGACATATGCTGTGCAATCATTCCACCCTGGCTAAGGGCCCCTTCACACATAATATGATTGAAGCCGACTAGTGCACAAAGGAGGAATTGCATGCCATTCATGAAAAATCAGAGCTGCCTCCAACACCTTGTACACCTGTCGCTACAATTACGTATTCACGCACACTAGTGGCTGAAAGACAGAGTGTGCCCTGTGAGAGCCCACTCGATCCCTCTCGCAGCAGGTGTCAGCCAAATTCTCGGTGACACTCACGAACATCCAACACCACTCGCTGGGCAGTTAGAAAGTGAGTTCACGCTGTTAGCATGACAACAGTGTCTCCCCCCCCCCCCCCCCCCCGAAACACGTGTGTGTTTCGTGCTCTCCCCCGCTCTCCCCAACATGTGGCTTACCATGGGAGAGGGGCCAGACAGCCACTTCCGAGCGCACACAGCACGGGGAGCTGTGTGTCAGCTGATCGCAGCACACTGACAACTGGAACTGACAGACCAGTGCACATGACGTGTCACTTTAAAAACACAGAGACCACAGCCAGGACAGGTATATAAATAATTACGACAGTACCTACATATGCAAATACATAACAAATAACTAAAATGAATGGACACATAACACAGAAACAAAGAGTTACACGTTGGACTGAACAGACAGGGGTACGAGTCTGCCAACAGTAGTTGCTGTTGAGATCTCTGCTCCTGAACGTCCCAGATCAATCAATCAATCAATTTTTTTTTTTAATATAGTGCCAAATCACAACAAACAGTTGCCCCAAGGCACTTTATATTGTAAGGCAAAGCCATACAATAATTACGTAAAACCCCAATGGTCAAAACGACCCCCTGTGAGCAAGCACTTGGCTACAGTGGGAAGGAAAAACTCCCTTTTAACAGGAAGAAACCTCCAGCAGAACCAGGCTCAGGGAGGGGCAGTCTTCTGCTGGGACTGGTTGGGGCTGAGGGAGAGAACCAGGAAAAAGACATGCTGTGGAGGGGAGCAGAGATCGATCACTAATGATTAAATGCAGAGTGGTGCATACAGAGCAAAAAGAGAAAGAAACAGTGCATCATGGGAACCCCCCAGCAGTCTACGTCTATAGCAGCATAACTAAGGGATGGTTCAGGGTCACCTGATCCAGCCCTAACTATAAGCTTTAGCAAAAAGGAAAGTTTTAAGCCTAATCTTAAAAGTAGAGAGGGTGTCTGTCTCCCTGATCTGAATTGGGAGCTGGTTCCACAGGAGAGGAGCCTGAAAGCTGAAGGCTCTGCCTCCCATTCTACTCTTACAAACCCTAGGAACTACAAGTAAGCCTGCAGTCTGAGAGCGAAGTGCTCTATTGGGGTGATATGGTACTACGAGGTCCCTAAGATAAGATGGGACCTGATTATTCAAAACCTTATAAGTAAGAAGAAGAATTTTAAATTCTATTCTAGAATTAACAGGAAGCCAATGAAGAGAGGCCAATATGGGTGAGATATGCTCTCTCCTTCTAGTCCCCGTTAGTACTCTAGCTGCAGCATTTTGAATTAACTGAAGGCTTTTTAGGGAACTTTTAGGACAACCTGATAATAATGAATTACAATAGTCCAGCCTAGAGGAAATAAATGCATGAATTAGTTTTTCAGCATCACTCTGAGACAAGACCTTTCTAATTTTAGAGATATTGCGTAAATGCAAAAAAGCAGTCCTACATATTTGTTTAATATGCGCTTTGAATGACATATCCTGATCAAAAATGACTCCAAGATTTCTCACAGTATTACTAGAGGTCAGGGTAATGCCATCCAGAGTAAGGATCTGGTTAGACACCATGTTTCTAAGATTTGTGGGACCAAGTACAATAACTTCAGTTTTATCTGAGTTTAAAAGCAGGAAATTAGAGGTCATCCATGTCTTTATGTCTGTAAGACGATCCTGCAGTTTAGCTAATTGGTGTGTGTCCTCTGGCTTCATGGATAGATAAAGCTGGGTATCATCTGTGTAACAATGAAAATTTAAGCAATACCGTCTAATAATACAGCCTAAGGGAAGCATGTATAAAGTGAATAAAATTGGTCCTAGCACAGAACCTTGTGGAACTCCATAATTAACTTTAGTCTGTGAAGAAGATTCCCCATTTACATGAACAAATTGTAATCTATTAGACAAATATGATTCAAACCACCGCAGCGCAGTGCCTTTAATACCTATGGCATGCTCTAATCTCTGTAATAAAATTTTATGGTCAACAGTATCAAAAGCAGCACTGAGGTCTAACAGAACAAGCACAGAGATGAGTCCACTGTCCGAGGCCATAAGAAGATCATTTGCAACCTTCACTAATGCTGTTTCTGTACTATGATGAATTCTAAAACCTGACTGAAACTCTTCAAATAGACCATTCCTCTGCAGATGATCAGTTAGCTGTTTTACAACTACCCTTTCAAGAATTTTTGAGAGAAAAGGAAGGTTGGAGATTGGCCTATAATTAGCTAAGATAGCTGGGTCAAGTGATGGCTTTTTAAGTAATGGTTTAATTACTGCCACCTTAAAAGCCTGTGGTACATAGCCAACTAACAAAGATAGATTGATCATATTTAAGATCGAAGCATTAAATAATGGTAGGGCTTCCTTGAGCAGCCTGGTAGGAATGTGGTCTAATAAACATGTTGATGGTTTGGATGAAGTAACTAATGAAAACTCAGACAGGACAATCGGAGAGAAACAGTCTAACCAAATACCGGCATCACTGAAAGCAGCCAAAGATAACGATACGTCTTTGGGATGGTTATGAGTAATTTTTTCTCTAATAGTTAAAATTTTGTTAGCAAAGAAAGTCATGAAGTCATTACTAGTTAAAGTTAATGGATTATATATATATATATATATATATATATATATATATATATATATATATATATATATGGCATTAGAGAACATAAAGAAGGAATCATATCCTTAAACCTAGTTACAGCGCTTTCTGAAAGACTTCTAGTGTAATGAAACTTATTCCCCACTGCTGGGTAGTCCATCAGAGTAAATGTAAATGTTATTAAGAAATGATCAGACAGAAGGGAGTTTTCAGGGAATACTGTTAAGTCTTCTATTTCCATACCATAAGTCAGAACAAGATCTAAGATATGATTAAAGTGGTGGGTGGACTCATTTACATTTTGAGCAAAGCGAATAGAGTCTAATAATAGATTAAATGCAGTGTTGAGGCTGTCATTCTCAGCATCTGTGTGGATGTTAAAATTGCCCACTATAATTATCTTATCTGAGCTAAGCACTATGTCAGACAAAAGGTCTGAAAATTCACAGAGAAACTCACAGTAACGACCAGGTGGACGATAGATAATACCAAATAAAACTGGGTTTTTGGACTTCCAATTTGGATGGACAAGACTAAGAGTCAACCTTTCAAATGAATTAAAGCTCTGTCTGGGTTTTTGACTAATTAATAAGCTGGAATGGAAGATTGCTGCTAATCCTCCGCCTCGGCCCATGCTACGAGCATTCTGACAGTTAGTGTGACTCGGGGGTGTTGACTCATTTAAACTAACATATTCATCCTGCTGTAACCAGGTTTCTGTAAGGCAGAATAAATCAATATGTTGATCAATTATTATATCATTTACCAACAGGGACTTAGAAGAGAGAGACCTAATGTTTAATAGACCACATTTAACTGTTTTAGTCTGTGGTGCAGTTGAAGGTGCTATATTATTTTTTCTTTTTGAATTTTTATGCTTAAATAGATTTTTGCTGGTTATTGGTGGTCTGGGAGCAGACACCGTCTCTACGGGGATGGGGTAATGAGGGGATGGCAGGGGGAGAGAAGCTGCAGAGAGGTGTGTAAGACTACAACTCTGCTTCCTGGTCCCAACCCTGGATAGTCACGGTTTGGAGGATTTAAGAAAATTGTCCAGATTTCTAGAAATGAGAGCTGCTCCATCCAAAGTGGGATGGATGCCGTCTCTCCTAACAAGACCAGGTTTTCCCCAGAAGCTTTGCCAATTAGATGAGGAACACATACCGTGTTTTGATGGATATGAACTTTCCTCCATGAGGCGTGTGTCTCTGCCTGCTGTCCTCACGTGGAAATACATAAAACATCTTTCGCTGCAGCAGCCGCACACACAGCGCACCTCGGCAGACTGTGGACCAGCCCGACGCGTGTCCATACATCATCTAATTTCTCTTTTTTGAAAACATACGTTTATCTCCTTGTTGATTTTATTTCACACTCCTGTTATAAGACAGTGAATGTAGCGTAGTGGTAAAGTTTTCGTCTGTTAATCACAGCTTTTGTAAATTACAGGTTCGAATCCTGCAAGTGGCATTTAATTTGATTTATTTAACCAGGATTATTTAACTGCAGGGTTCTGTATTGTGTCCCCTTTTATTTATTTATTTTTTATATCAACTCAGTGGTTTTCGCTAATTATATACCAATATCTCACCAATCAGTGTCCAGTGATTGTATTAATTTTTTATATACCCGGCTTGACAAAATGAGACATAATGAGAGTGCACTGCTTCATTCATGTCATTTCATGAATGTACATCTATGATCATGGGTCATCTACAGAGGAACAGGCGGTTCATACTTGTATTCTCTGCTTGAAAAGAGGGATTAAATATAATGCCGTGTTTTGTTATGGTGTGTGTGTGTGTTTTTTCTCCACAGCAAAGGTGCGATGTGGTGCAACACGTTCCAGCTGCTCGCACTGTGTTCATGCACACTCATGCGCGTGCACCAAACTGTCGCCAGTGTGTCGTGCACGCCTGTGTGACCATACGTCCCTCAGGACAGCAGGTGGATGTTTCGTGGATCCCAATTTAATGTTTGGTTTGTGGATTTTCTTCTGGTTTCTGTGTCTTTCATGTTATGTGAAGGGGGCCTAAAGAGCAGTTCAAGGACATCATTAAAAGCATGAAATTAGTATGACATTTATGCCCATGATGAGTGTATTTAAATTTTTGACCACAACTGTATGCATATGTATACATAGTTGATGTTAAATTTACTGCAAATGAAACATGTTGGATGACTCAGAATGAGTAAATGTGCTTCAACACCTTCATGAACACTGAAACAACTGGAAATTCTTTCATTGCCAACACGCAACGTGGATAAGTCAAGACTTGAGTCAATCAAGGGAATACGTATTTTGTTACTAACAGAGGTAGCAGTCCTCACCTGGGTGATGAGGAGGGGTTTTTGTGTTTATTAATTAAATAAACTTTTTAATGAAAAAATGAATGAATAAATAAATAAATTAAGCAAAAAAAAAAAATAAAAAAGAACCCCTTTCTCAAAATGAAAAGTCTTCAGAGCCCAGACAGCAAGAGGGAATAAAATTGATTAAATATCAATAACAACCAAATGTGCCAGCTGGTTAGTTCATCCCTCCTCTTTGCCACCATATCAGGGATGAGGGCCGCCAAGCTGAAATAAGTGCTGTTTGTTATTAAGTGCAATTTTACACCACAAGCTACAAGTGCTTATAAAAGGTCAAATAAAAACAAATAAATAAATATGTTAATACCATTAAAAAAGACATCACAAGAAATATACAAAAAATGTCATGATCTGTTTTTCAGCTGGCGGCCCAATGAGGGGCGGGCATGGGAGTGTCCAGCCTTCATTGTCTCATACATAAGTAATTTAATATTTCATATTTAGGCCAAGGGGCTCAATCGTATTCAATGTCTTAATCCAAATTTGTTCTTTTTTCTTTCTTTGAAGTGTCTTCCAATCCCTCTTGCTTTCTAATCTGAAAACTTGTACATTATTGATAGAATGTGTCTGAAAATGTGCATAAAGGAGGCATCTTTACTTCCTTTTTTAATTTTATATAAATGTCATTTTAATCTTTCCTTCAATGAATTTTTGGTTTCTCCAATGTAAATAGTTTGGCATAATCGACATTTAATGCCATAAACTAAACGAATTGTCTGCCAAATTGGAACACTCTTCCCTGAAAAAGGATTAGTAAGAACTTTGAGGTGGGCAAAATATTCCCTATTATTATCACTTACTGAGGTATTGCTGGACCAGTAGCATAGATTTACATTTACGCTACCTGTCCATACCTGCCTGCAGTAACAACGGGCGGGTATTGGGATGTCCATGGCCAGTCGCCCAAAATGGCTGATATTCGGACAGAATATCGGCCATTTTGGGCGACTGGGCATGAGCGCCGGGCCTCTGAAAATGCATACCGCCATCCAAAAGCATGTTATTGTATTATTATCACTTTACCGGGGTGTTGCTGGGCCGGTATCGTAGATTTACGTTGACGCTACCTGCCTATACCGGCCCACTGTGCGTAAACAAATGATGTCATAGCGTGCACAGCCCAAGAACTGTCTGCAGAGGGAAAAAAAAACTGTCCGCAGAGGAAAACATAAAAAGGCAAGTGCCAGCTTGATGAGGACGCACTGCTGAATTTGGAGAGCAGCGCGCGCCAGCTAACACGAGAAAAGATAAAGTGAGCCAACTTTTTATGTACGCGTTATATGTGTTGTGTATCTCAGTAAAGTGATAATAATGCAAATAACATGCTGTTGTGCGGTATGCATTTTCTGAGTCCCTCCATCCTGCCCAGTCACCCACAATGACAGCTATTCACCCTTGTCTAACTCGGGTGAATAGCTGTCATTTTGGGCAACTGGGCATGGATGTCGGGCCTCTTGAAAATGCATACCACCCTCCAAAAGCATGTTATTGTATTATTACCCTTAGGTCGATCCGGATTCATTTTAGCATGTACCAATATATCTCTGAGATTTTTATTTCTCCTATTGGCTAAAATAATCCTATAGTTCCTCAGGGCTATATTCTCCTCCAAGGCCTCCTGGAAATTGGCCTTTAACCGGGAACTGAGTCTTATTGCTGTGGTCTGGGAGTAGGTGGATATAAAAGGTATTAGGGGTCGTTCGTCTGTATTCTTATGATAAGTGCCTGTTGTTTTAAAGGATGTTCTTACCTCATTTCTCTTCAAGGCTCCAAGTAGTGTCTGAGTAGCTTTGTTTAGAGAACCGACAGGCTGCGTCCTCACCTCCTCTCTGCCCCCTGCTGCACGCACCTGACACAGAAATTCGTGCATCGGACACGCCACCATCGCCCAGTGTGTCACTCTGCTTTTGCTGCGAAAATTCGCCCCAGTGTGTCATCAAATAGGAGGAGCTTCCATTCCACTCACCGGCTCCAGTTGTCAGTCAAGTTAACATGACGGACCTTGATCACATGGAGCAAGTTGTTGTGGAAAGCTGACAAATGTCATGAGACGTTTCCAATTCGGGGAGTATCATTATTTGCTGCAGGAGCTGCGTCTGGATGACGGCTGCTATCAGCGGTCCTTTCACCTCTGCAGGACCCAGTTTGAGGACCTCCTGTGCCGTTCATGTGCGCACAGGTAAACAATAAAAAACCTCCGCTCACCCTGCTGTGGGGCTGCTGCTCGCTCCAAACACTCTGTCATAATTGTGTTTAGAAACCAGTGACCATTTGTTTTATTATACATCTGTGTAGTTAATTAATAAAATAATCTTCATGGACGATTCGCTTGCACGCACACATTAAAAAAAAAACCTCCGTCGCTTGCTATGGGGCTGCTCCTCACTATTCCCTAAAAAACTCTGTCATAATTGTGTTTAGAAACCAGTCACCATTTGTTTTATTATACATCTGTGTAGTTAATTAATAAAATACTCTTCAGGGACGATTCGCTCGCGCGCATTTAAATGAGGAAAAAAAAAACCTCCCCTTTACCTCATTCTATTCAAACAGTACGAGAATAATGATACAGGACATTCTCAAACAGGCATGGGACAAAAAAAATACATTACAACTAAACAATATACTTACTTTATTGGACCAGATGAACCGAGGGCTAGACAATTTTATCTTTTTACCAAAAATCACCTGAGGGATGGATGGTCCCCTTTAAGGTTCCAACAGGCTGTCCCATTGTCAGCAGTTGTGGATCTGAATCATATAGAATAGTGGAATTTATTGACCATTATATTAACCCTTTATCTCAGAAGCATGCCAGTTATGTAAAAGATACATATGATTTTGTTGAAAAACTTAAAGTAATAAGAGCACCATCGGAGACCTTCTTGTTTTCCATAGATATCTCCTCCCTTTATACTAATACTGATACTGAATTGGGACTACATGCTGCTAAAAAAGCCTTCAATACTTACCCAGATTAGCGAAGTCCAGACCAAGCCCTCCTCCAACTGTTGGAACTGAATCTTACACAAAACGATTTTGAATTTAATGGTAAATTCTATTTGTCACTGCCTTGGCTTGATCCTGATCCTGCGACAGGGAAGATGAAACAGTAATAGAATTACTACAAGATATTGCGATTGCTATATATTGTCCCCACAGGGGCCCCAGGCTGCGAGGTGGTCTCCCTAATACCTTCCTTGGGTTTCTCCCTCTCTGTCTATCTCTCTCTCTCTTTCTCACCTTTCCCTCTGGTCTAATTGTCCTGGGGTGTTGGAAGAAGGCATGGTTGCAGCCCCTAAGCCCATCACCGAGAGGAATTGTTCCTGTGGAGGGGGAGGAGGGATCTCCTCTTCCTCCAAGGAATCCTCATTGAGGGAAAAGGATATCTTTGGGAAGAATTCAGGTATGGGTTGTATTATGACTTCCACCGTCCTAAGATGGTTTGCTTGGTTTAGCGGTTGTGACTCCACCATATCAGGTTCAGCTGGGGTTGTATCAGTGCCCTGCTCCTCGACCTGTACCTGACGTGGTACGGCTGGCATCTTGACCACATCTGAAAACACACATGGCCCTGGGGAAACAATCTTATCTGTAGTAGATGTTTGACTTAAGGGAAGAAATTCCTGATCTGACCACCTGCCTGCAGCCTGGGGCTCATTTTCCCTGTATATCATCTGTCTTAGGGTATCTATTGAACTCTGTCAATTTTTTTCCAATATCTAGCTCTCCCCCATGCTATTTCTATATTAAAACCTCCTCATTCCATGATTCTATTTTCCCCAAACTCTTCACTATAACCCCATCATAATGGGTCTTTAATATAGTAACATTATTTTCCAACCATGTCATAGTACTTAACCTAATTCTATCTGATGTTTCCTGGTTGGGTGATGACGGCTTGATAAATGCTGTCAATTTATTGACCTTCTTCATCATTCCTGGGGGGGGGGCTATCTGATGGTTATTTAAATTCTCAGAGTGATGTACAGCCTGTAACAACTTAAAGTAAGTTTTAATTATACTCCAATTATGAGTTCTTTCTGATTTGTTGTTGTCCACTGTAATATTTCTACAGTGAGGCACTGGCCGGGTGTGGGGATACTCACAAGTCCCCGGCTGAGCGCTGCTATGTTGGAGTTTACTCAAGTAGACGAGAGGGTCGCCTCCCTGTGTCTTCGGGTGGCGGGGGGAAAACTTTGACTGTTGTTTGTGCGTATACACCGAACAGCATTTTGGAGTATTCGGCTTTCTTGGACTCCCTGAATGGAGTCCTGTATGGGGCTCTGGTGGGGGACTCCATTGTTCTGCTGGGGGACTTAAAAGCACACGTGGGCAATGACAGAGACACCTGGAGAGGTGTGATTGGGAGGAATGACCTCCCTGATCTAAACCCAAATGGTCGTTTGTCATTGGACTTCTGTGCTAGTCATGGACTGTCCATAACGAACATCATGTTTGAACATAAGGATGCTCATAAGTGTACATGCTACCAGAGCACCCTAGCTGAAGATCGATTTTGTGATCGTATCATCTGATTTGAGGCCGCATGTTCTGGACACTCGGGTGAAGAGAGGGGCAGAACTGTTACCTGATCACCATCTGGTGGTGAGTTGGATCAGAGGGTGGGGGAGGACTTTGGACAGACCTGGTGTGCCCAAACAGATAGTGAGGATGAACTGAGAATGCCTGGAGGAGCCCACTGTCCAACAGATCTTCAACTCACACCTCCGGCAGATCTTCTCTAGCATCCCTGTGGAGGTTGGGGGCATTGACCTAGAATGGGCAATGTTCAAAGCTTCCATTGCTAAAGCTGCAGTGGGGAGCTGTGGCCTGAAGGTCTTAGATGTCTCAAGGGGCAGCAACCCTCGAACACCGTGGTGGACACCGGTGGTCAGGGAAGCCGTCCGACTGAAGGAGTCTTTCCGGGATATGTTATCTCAGAGGACTCCAGAGGCAGTTGCAAATACTGACAGGCCCAAAGGACAGTAGCCTCTGCTTTGGGGGAGGCAAAGCAGCGGGTGTGGGAGGAGTTCGCAGCAACCATGGAGAAGGACTTTCGGTCGGCACCAAGGTGCTTCTGGTGGACCGTGACGCACCTCAGGAGGGGAAAACGGGGAACCATCCAAGCTGTCTACAGCAAGGATGGGACTCTGTTGACCTCAACTAAGGATGTAAACCGGCACTGGAAGGAACACTTTGAGGAACTCCTGCATCAGACCAGGGCACCCTCTATAGTAGGTGCAGAGCTGCAAGCTGATGGAGGATTTCCCTGGTGGAAGTCACTGAGCTAGTCAAACAACTCTGCAGTGGCAAGGCCCCGGGGGTTGATGAGATCCATCCAGAAATGCTGAAGACTCTGGGTGTGGAGGGATTGTCTTGGATGAGACGTCTCTTCAACATTGCATTGAGGTCTGGGACAGTGCCTAAGGAGCGGCAAACTGGGGTAGTGGTCCCCATATTTAAAAAGGGGGACCAGAGAGTGTGTGCCAGCTACAGGGGCACCACACTACTCAGCCTCCCCGGTAAAGTCTACTCCAGGGTGCTGGAAAGGAGGGTTCGGCCAATAGTTGAACCTCTGATTGAAGAGGAACAATGCAGGTTCCATCCTGGTCGTGGAACAACCGACCAGCTCTTTACTCTCACAAGGATCCTGGAGGGTGCCTGGGAGTATGCCCACCCAGTCTACATGTGTTTTGTGGACTTGGAGAAGGTGTATGATCGGGTACCCCAGGAGATACTGTGGGTGGTGCTGCGGGAGTATGGAGTGAGGGACTCCCTTCTCAGGGCCATCTAATCTCTGTACTCGCAAAGCAAGAGCTTTGTTCGGGTGCTCCGCAGTAAATCGGACTTGTTTCCGGTGGAGGTTGGCCTCCGCCAGATCTGCGCCTTGTCACCAATCCTGTTTGTGATATTCATGGACAGGATATCAAGCTGTAGTCAGGGGGAGGAGGGTTTCCAGTTTGGTGGGCTCAAGGACTCATCACTGCTTTTTGCAGATGATGTGGTCCTGTTGGCTTCATCGGCCAATGACCTCCAACACTCAATGGATCGGTTTGCAGCCGAGTGTGAAGCAGCTGGGATGAGGATATAGCACCTCTAAATCTGAGGCCATGGTTCTCAGCAGGAAACCGATGGATTGCCTACTCCGGGTAGGGAATATGGCCTTGCCCCAAGTGAAGGAGTTCAAGTACCTCGGGGTCTTGTTCACAAGTGAGGGGATGATGGAGCGTGAGATTAGCCAGAGAATCTGCACAGCAGTGGTGGTATTTGATTTGCTACTGTGTGACGAAAAGGGAGCTGACCCAAAAGGAAAAGCTCTCGATCAACTGCTCAATCTTGGTTCCTGCTCTCACCTATGGTCATGAGTGTTGGGTCATGAGTGAAAGAACTAGATTGCAGGTACAAGCGGACAAAATGGGCTTCCTCAGGAGGGTGGCTGGAGTCTCCCTTAGAGACAGGGTGACAAATTTGGTCAACTGTGGGGAGCTCGGAGTAGAGTCGCTGCTCCTTCGCGTTGAAAGGAGCCAGCTGAGGTGGTTCGGGCATCTGATAAGGATGCCTCCTGGGTGCCTCCCAGAGGAGGTGTTCCAGGCATGTCCATCTAGGAGGAGACCCCGTGGAAGACCCAGGACTAGGTGGAGAGATTATATCTCCACACTGGCCTGGGAATGCCTTGGGATCCCCCAGTCAGGGGTGGTCAATGAGCCACAGGAAAGGGAAGTCTGGGGTCCCCTGCTGGAGCTGTTGCCACCGGAACCTGAACCTGGAAAAGCGGTTGAAGATGAGTGAGTGATGAGTAAATTAAGCACTCCATTGGAATCAGCACGTCAACATGGTGGTTTTATGCTATAAATTAACTCCAGCTTTGAGCGCTCTTGTTCAAGTGCTATATGATTGTACTAAAACTGTCAAACTTGTGCTGTTTCATACTTGTGTCCAATATATTTCTTCTATGATTTTTATATCTTCCATTTTATTGTTTCATAATGTGTATTGTATTACTGACAATAATTAATGACGATTCGACACTCCGATACACTCGGTGGCATATGCATATCAACAGCTAATTTGTGAAATACCACAAAACACAAAGATTATTCTTTTCATTATAATTTGTAAGTGCTAAGTTTATTTTTCAGTCTGTGGCTGACGATGCGACTAAAGTGAGCACCTTAAATGATATTCTTGTTTAGAAGTCACTGGCATCACGTAGTGTGATGCTAAATGCTAACAACTGTATGTCTGGATGCTAAATGCTAACAGCTGCATGTCTGAATGGCTCTTTGGTGAGTATATTATTACAAATATCTGTAATATTTTGGCTTGTTGTGTGGTTCAGTGGCCAAAGGGATCATCTAAGAAGTGTGTGCTGCAGTATTTCAGTTGAGATAGTAGCCGCAACACAGTGTCTTCTTTGCTACAGACACACATACAGAGTCACAGAGCCACACACGTAGGGCGCTGCATATATATGATGTTTTGTCACCCCCGTCAAAGCCTCAATAGTGTGGAAGGAAACCTTCCAGGAATTTCTACCATGTTTGCAATTCAAATTCAACCTCTTATTCAAATTCATTGATGCATTTCTTTACAGAAAAATTCTGCAGGTCTGCAACAGGTATATAAATTATGATTTTGAATTATTGGTGCTATAAATGCAATGAACTTTGTTTAAACTTTTTTGTTTAAAAGAGTAATAAAGGAAAAAAAAAAAAACAAGAGGGATAGAAAGAAATTCAGAAATGCACAAACAAAACAAAGGAGAAAGAGAAAAAGAGAGCATGGGGCCTTGGAGCAAGACAACGTTATATTGAGAAGAAAAGATTACTGCTCCGTAATGCCGTGTTCAATGAGGGAGAACCCGCTGAGAATAAATTTAAATCCAGGAGATGAGTGTTTTTACACTCTGCAACATTTCCCAAATCACTTCACATCACTCAGACCTACCTCCAGACATAAAACCCAACCTCCAAATGACAATTTGCTCTTCTCACAGACTTTTTCTTTTTTTAAAAAAAAATCTGTCCCTGTCTCCACAGTTAGCATCATACTTTAAACACTTAAACCCAACAGTGATGTTAAATTAGTTGAAACCTTTGAATTTTTTTCTCCTTGACATTTTATTTCACTGTTGTGCAACAGTTATTTTTCTGCTAACTTTGAATGATGTGACTTCTTGCTGCTGTTTCTTCCTGTCACGAAGATGTGTTTTTCCAAGAGAGACTGTTCAGCACCAAAACACTGACATGGGATGTATCCTAAGGGTTATTTTGTTGAGGACCCCAGTGATGGTAAAGGATCACTAACATGCTCACATTTCACCCCCTGATCTAACCTCTGTAAAGGTTGCATTGCACCATTTACCAACGAAATGAAAGAACATCTATAGAAGATCAAGCAAATGTCAATAAAAAACAAAATGAGTCAAGTGCTACCACAAAGCCTTATAGGTTCAATTCCCAGTCAAACAAACTGTCCATGTCCTCCAGACAAGACACTGCATTTGCATTGTCCCAGATCACCCAACTGTATATGTGCACCAGCCTTGGCTGGAGAAGCAACCTGCAATGGACTGAGTCTCATCCACCTCTTGCTATGGTATGGATTACCATCATCCTGATGGATCTCAGGACCTGCATGTTGGACTACTACTTCTCTGCTACTGTTCAACATATATTTTTACTGGTGGTGCAAAAAGTGCATTAACCACTTTTTATCCAACCATCAAACACAGAAGTGTAACTCCATTCGAGTTGTCTTGCACTTAGGGAGTGCAAGACAACTCGAATGGCGTAATGGATCACACGCAAAATACTCAGGGCACAAAAACACACAAATGAGATGTTTATTAGTTATATGAGGAGAAAGAAAAATCAAATATTTATTGAGTAAAAATGTCAGTTATGTTCTGCACATGAGCAAAGCGGGACTCACAGCTCTGCTGTCAAAGGAATCAAAGGGCTCACTGTAAAAATTATCAGGAAGATCCAACTTAAAAACGTAAGGTCAATTGCTTCCATACAAACATGTCAATTCAACTTCAACTCAGAAAGGTACATTATAGAACTTGCCCAGTCTGCAAGTTCTATAATATATCTTTCTGAGTTGCAGTTAACATGTTTGTTAGGAAGCAATTGAACTTACATTTTTAAGTTGGATCACCCTGATGATTTTTACAGTGTGTAAACGTTCCCACACCACATTTGGCAGACAGACTGTTTTAAGTTTGGATCAGACAGAACAGGCTCACTTTGTAATCAGTTCTCATGTTTTTTTTTTTTTCTTTCTGGTACACCACGCAGGCATGCACATCTGTTTTCATGTTTAAGGGGAGAGAACCTGTGTCCATCTGTAGCTTTGTCTATGTGGACCATGAACACACGCTATCTCATACATTCTCCAAACAGATTATCTGCCCCCACTAGAAATCCACAGTGAGAGAAAAAACACTGTCAGTGCTATTTATTTATTTATTTTTTAACAAAAGCCAATTGTAACTCCTTAAATGAAGAATAAATATTATGTTGTTCCTTTGACAGGGTGGTGACCAAGTGGTTAGTGTGCTTGGTTTTAGTGTGGACGGCTCCCGTTTCAAACCTCACCCCTGCCACATTTCTCCATGTAATCAATCAATCAATCAATCAATTTTTTTATATAGCGCCAAATCACAACAAACAGTTGCCCCAAGGCGCTTTATATTGTAAGGCAAGGCCATACAATAATTATGTAAAACCCCAACGGTCAAAACGACCCCCTGTGAGCAAGCACTTGGCTACAGTGGGAAGGAAAAACTCCCTTTTAACAGGAAGAAACCTCCAGCAGAACCAGGCTCAGGGAGGGGCAGTCTTCTGCTGGGACTGGTTGGGGCTGAGGGAGAGAACCAGGAAAAAGACATGCTGTGGAGGGGAGCAGAGATCGATCACTAATGATTAAATGCAGAGTGGTGCATACAGAGCAAAAAGAGAAAGAAACAGTGCATCATGGGAACCCCCCAGCAGTCTACGTCTATAGCAGCATAACTAAGGGATGGTTCAGGGTCACCTGATCCAACCCTAACTATAAGCTTTAGCAAAAAGGAAAGTTTTAAGCCTAATCTTAAAAGTAGAGAGGGTGTCTGTCTCCCTGATCTGAATTGGGAGCTGGTTCCACAGGAGAGGAGCCTGAAAGCTGAAGGCTCTGCCTCCCATTCTACTCTTACAAACCCTAGGAACTACAAGTAAGCCTGCAGTCTGAGAGCGAAGCGCTCTATTGGGGTGATATGGTACTACGAGGTCCCTAAGATAAGATGGGACCTGATTATTCAAAACCTTATAAGTAAGAAGAAGAATTTTAAATTATATTCTAGAATTAACAGGAAGCCAATGAAGAGAGGCCAATATGGGTGAGATATGCTCTCTCCTTCTAGTCCCCGTTAGTACTCTAGCTGCAGCATTTTGAATTAACTGAAGGCTTTTTAGGGAACTTTTAGGACAACCTGATAATAATGAATTACAATAGTCCAGCCTAGAGGAAATAAATGCATGAATTAGTTTTTCAGCATCACTCTGAGACAAGACCTGTCTAATTTTAGAGATATTGCGTAAATGCAAAAAAGCAGTCCTACATATTTGTTTAATATGCGCTTTGAATGACATATCCTGATCAAAAATGACTCCAAGATTTCTCACAGTATTACTAGAGGTCAGGGTAATGCCATCCAGAGTAAGGATCTGGTTAGACACCATGTTTCTAAGATTTGTGGGACCAAGTACAATAACTTCAGTTTTATCTGAGTTTAAAAGCAGGAAATTAGAGGTCATCCATGTCTTTATGTCTGTAAGACAATCCTGCAGTTTAGCTAATTGGTGTGTGTCCTCTGGCTTCATGGATAGATAAAGCTGGGTATCATCTGCGTAACAATGAAAATGTAAGCAATACCGTCTAATAATACAGCCTAAGGGAAGCATGTATAAAGTGAATAAAATTGGTCTTCTGCTGGGACTGGTTGGGGCTGAGGGAGAGAACCAGGAAAAAGACATGCTGTGGAGGAGAGCAGAGATCGTAATGTAATGTGGAGTTGTGTCAGGAAAAGCATCCAGTGTAAAACTTGTGCCAAATCAAAATGCAGGTCCTTGTTGTGAAAGTGTAGGAACATGGACCCACAACAGGGGGGCGCAAATGAACGGACAATGGAGGAAGTCAAATAACAACACTTTACTGTTGTGAATAAGCACAACAAACACAGCAGATTACAATAGTAGACAAAGAAGTCAATTCACAAAATGTGTCACGTGGGCAGGCTCGAAGATAAGAGACGTCTGTCCAAAGCAGAACTGGAACCACACGATTTCCTCTGCCACCGAGCCCCGGGAATACTGGAGCCGCCAAGTCCCGAACTCCCAGGTGGCCACTGCCTCCGCTTGTCGGATCTGGTACTGCTTGCGAGGAACAAAAACAGTTAAATGTGGGTGCGTTTGCACCCAGCAACACGTATGGTGGGAAAACCACCTCCACCTCTCGTCGGAAGAAATGTCTGCTATCCAACGCACAAAGTAACAAAGTATTAATGTCAGGAAGACAACACAGTCGGCTGAGCACTTTACCTCCTTGGTAGAGCGATATCTCGGCAAAGAGGTGGAGATGTCGTCTTGCTGATATACCACTGAGGATCAGATGATTGGTGACAGCTGTCGTAGGTGATAAGTGACAGCTGTCACCCCGGCTGCTCCTGTGAGGTGGCATCGCCCTCTGGTGCCTGGAGCCCGCACTCCAGGCAGGGCGCCCCCTGGTGGTGGTGGGCCAGCAGTACCTCCTCTTCAGCGGCCCACACAACAGGACCCCCCCCTCAACGGGCGCCTCCTGGCGCCCGACCAGGCTTGTCCGGGTGGCGGCGGTAGAAATCGGCCAGGAGGGCCGGGTCCAGGATGAAGCTCCTCCTCACCCAGGAGCATTCTTCAGGTCCGTACCCCTCCCAGTCCACCAAATACTGGAAGCCCCGGCCCATCCTACGGACATCCAAGAGCCAGCGCACAGTCCAAGCCGGCTCGCCATCGATGATCCGGGCAGCAGGCGGTGCCGGACCCGGAGCACAGAGGGGTGAGGTGTGATGCGGCTATATCCGGGACACATGGAAAACAGGATGGATCCGCAGTGAGGCCGGAAGCTGAAGCCTCACTGCGGCTGGACTGATGACCTTGAGGATCTTGAAGGGACCGATGTAACGATCCTGCAGTTTAGGGGAGTCCACTTTGAGGGGAATGTCCTTTGTCGACAACCACACCTCCTGCCCTGGCCGATACGCAGGGGCCGGTGTCCGCCGACGGTCTGCATGGGCTTTTGCCCTCGTCCGGGCCTTTAGCAAAGCAGAACGGGTGGCGCGCCACAGCCGACGGCACTTCCGCAGGTGGGCCTGGACCGAGGGCACACCGACCTCTCCCTCAACCACCGGAAACAACGGGGGCTGGTACCCCAGACACACCTCAAAAGGGGAGAGGCCGGTGGCTGAAGACACCTGGCTGTTATGGGCATACTCGATCCAGGCCAAATGGGTACTCCAGGCCGCCAGGTGCGCGGCCGTCACGCAGCGCAGGGCCTGTTCCACCTCCTGATTGACCCGTTCTGCTTGCCCGTTGGTCTGAGGATGATACCCGGACAAGAGACTCACCGTGGCCCCCAGTTCCCGGCAGAAGCTCCTCCAGACTTGCGAGGAGAACTGGGGACCGCGATCGGAGACGATGTCTGTTGGAATCCCATGCAGCCGGACGACGTGGTGGACCAGGAGGTCCGCTGTCTCCTGGGCAGTCGGGAGCTTCGGGAGGGCCACGAAGTGGGCTGCCTTGGAGAATCGGTCCACTATCGTGAGGATGGTGGTGTTGCCCTGGGACGGCGGGAGGCCCGTGACAAAATCCAGGCCGATGTGGGACCAGGGGCGATGAGGCACGGGCAGCGGCTGGAGCAGTCCCGATGCCCTGCGGTGGTCAGCCTTGCCCCTGGCGCAGGTGGTGCAGGCCTGGATATAATCCCAGACGTCGGCCTCCAGGAACGCCCACCAGAAGTGCTGCCGAACAACTGCCACGGTTCTACGCACCCCCGGATAACAGGAGAACTTGGAGCCGTGACAGAAGTCCAGGACTGCAGCCCTGGCCTCTGGTGGGACATAAAGTTTGCTCTTCGGCCCAGTTCCGGGATCCGGGCTCCATGCCAGGGCCTCCCGGACGGTTTTCTCTATGTCCCAGGTGAGGGTGGCCACGATAGCGGACTCCGGGATGATGGGTTCCGGTGGATCCGACAACTCCGTTTTGACTTCGTCTTCATGCACCCGGGACAAGGCATCCGATCTCTGGTTTTTGGTCCCAGGGCGGTAGGTGATCCGGAAGTCAAAACGGCCGAAGAACAGTGACCAGCGGGCTTGCCTGGGGTTCAGCCGCTTGGCGGTCCTGATATACTCCAGGTTCCGGTGGTCAGTGAAAACCGTGAATGGCACGGACGTTCTCTCCAACAGATGTCTCCACTCTTCAAGAGCCTCTTTCACCGCAAGGAGTTCTCGATTGCCGACGTCATAGTTCCGTTCGGCCGGGGTCAACCTGCGGGAAAAATAGGCACACGGGTGAAGGACCTTATCGGCCTCTCCGCTCTGGGAAAGCACAGCTCCTATCCCTGAGTCCGAGGCGTCCACTTCAACCACAAACTGGCGACTAGGATCGGGCTGCACCAGAACGGGTGCAGACGAGAAGCGGGAGGAACTGGGAGGAACCGAGGAACCTAAACATACCCGATGGCAGGTCTCGCTCCACTGAACCACTACCCCGGACGGCCAATCGATCCGGGGATTGTGTTTTAACATCCAGGGGAACCCGAGAATCACACGGGAGGTGGCAAGAGTCACAAAAAACTCGATCTCCTCCCGGTGGTTCCCTGACACCACCAGAGTTACTGTGTACAAAATACTTTATTATCACAATCAACATTTTTGTTTAAAAAAAATATCACTCAACACAACTTAAAACAAAATCTCCTGAGGTAGAGGGCTGACAAACCACAACACAAGGGTGCACTGCTCCGTGTTGTGTGATACAGCGCAGCGCTGTTGTTACAGACAGAGTGTAGACTTTGATGAATCTGTGTGCGCAGCAGTCAGTGCGTGCGGGAGAGAAAAAAAGCTTGAGTATCGATCTTTTCACAAGAGGATCGTTCAATATCAATTCCAGCGTTGGTATTGATATTATCGATATTAGGATCGATCCGCCCACCTCTACTGTGCACATGCTGTGCGCATGACTCTCCGAATGCAGTACAAATGTAGGTGGAAGACTGTAAGAGGACCTGGACAACTGCCAGAATGCAGTAAGCCGTACGACTGTGGCCCAATAGCAGGTCGGCAGAATATATTCCAGCAGCACCTGAGGTGCACTTGTGGTGCATTCAGGCACATTCGGGACATCCATCCAGGGTACAATGTGGTGGAAACATGCCGAAGATCCCCCTGAACGTGATGAGAATGTCACGAATTCTGTTTTCATGCCATCTGATTGTTTAGAATGCAGTCAGCCTTGAATGTTTTACTCATGTTCAAAACTTTCGGGCAGCTGTACGACTGTGACCGACTGTTTGGAGTGTGCTCAGAATGCTGTCTGGCTGAGAATGCACCTTGACACCTCCCGAATGTCAGTTGAATTTTCATTCAGCTGGCATTCGGCCTCTAGTGTGACGGGGTTATTAAATTTTTACCAACATCTATGGTGTCCAGATTCTGCTAGAAATACAAATCTGTTTTTATTATTATTAAAAACAGCATTATTTAATAATATCTCAAGTTTTAACAATCTCTGTCACTTACTCCGTCCATGTTTCACGCCGTGTATTTTTAGAATGGCATCTGATTCTTTCTGTGCATGATGTCACCTGTAGTAGCAAAAAGAGTTTTCACTGCCGTGTTGCAAATCACTTGAAAAACCACCTCATGAGAGCGTGACAATTTATTGCAATATTTGAGGTTTGGTTTGTTTGTTTGTTTGCACAATTTTTATTTTTAAAAACAATTTGGAGGGTAATGGAAACCCACCTTCTGGCAACCACACCTGATCCAAATCCATCATCAATCCACGAACAATGCAGCCAGTGGTAGTCAGCCGTGGCACGTTACAGATGCAAAACAAAGGCGTTTTGTCAACTTATCTGATGTATCAGACTTTGCCAGGTTTGAATGACTTTTTTCACATTATATGACCTTTTTTCCTTGGTAAGGAGATAAAAACAGAAGGGGTTGGACTCGTCTATCATCTATCTATCTTGCTGTCTCTCACAAACGTTTGCTAGATGTAAGGCAACAATCGCTGTGCATGTCAATGTAGACACAGATAATAGCTTTCCTTCTATGGATGCAGTGTCATATAAACTGTATGGCAACATCTACAGCTTGGGGCGAGGCCATCGTAGATCATAAACTCAGTCCAGACTTCTACTGGATGCACTACTTTGAAGTAGATATGTGATCAATAAAACAAATGGAAACATTACTTATGGTGCTGTCAAACACAAGCGATGAGTGAAGCTGAGGCATATGTTCATGTCTAAAAGAAGCATGAAATGCAAGAGGAGAAAGTGCTTGTGGTAATTTAGAAATGTAGGTCTGCTTCCATGTCCATGGAGACAGAGGAAGGGGACGGGGGGAGCTAATAGGAATGAAAGATTCCAGGTTATGTGCAACAGAAGACCAAGCTAATTTAATGAAAGGTCTTTGTTCACTCTGTGTGAAAAGTTGCCCCTTTTCGGAGAGACTAAAACACAGCCAACAGATACAGTGATGAAGAAGATGCAAATAGCTGCACTCCCTTGACCTCACCTGTGGAATGCGCCATCCCATCTTTTGTCTTCAGGGTCACACACCATCCTCCTAAATCCTGTGGGTCTCTGTGAACAAAGTATGTTTCGGTCAAAGATCGAGACACACCCCTAAATAGAAAAGGCACTCCACTGATTAATTAAAGACTCAATGTTGACCTTGGCTTTCTTCTGCGTTGCCCTGGGAACACAAGGTCAACAGACGACACGATGTAATGAAGGCGGAAAGTGTATACTTGCTAATGCTCATTAGTTGTGTTTGTGTGCCTGAATACTTTGTTTTTGATTCTTTTTTCCTCCTGTGTCAGCAACGTGGCCATGGCAGGGTACTGTTTTCACTGGTGTGTGTGTGTGTGTGTGTGTGTGTGTGTGTGTGTGTGTGTGTGTGTGTGTGTGTGTGTGTGTGTGTGTGTGTGTGTGTGTGTGTGAGAAGTCAAACACAGCTGGACAAATGTCCTTCAAACTTGCAAGAATATTACTTGGATAGATGCCTGGGGCAATTAGATTTTGGAGTAATTTGTTCAGTGTCAAGGAAAATATGGTCCCAAAAAACACTTCTTATAATATTGGAGTATAATAATTTACAATAATATGTAATTTGATTTTGGAGTAGTTTGGTGAAAGGTCAAGGAAAACATGGTCCAAGAACCACCTTTTTGGGATATCCCACCAATTAAAAACTAAAGATGGATAAAGTCCAGTTATCCAAAGACATCAGGGTTGTGGCCAATTGGAGTGAGAGCTCTTGTTGCAAGTATTTTATTTCAAACTAGCTGCGGTACCCAGTGCTGCCCAGGTGAACCTGTTTTAGATATAAGTTGCCCAACATTTGTTTTTGTAATGCTGATGTCTTATAAATATAATAGTTAATGGGCTAAAGTTTCTCCAGCAGAACTATAAGGGGTGGACTCCCCAAACTGTGTGGAAATACTTGGTTAAAAGACAAACACATTTGAAGTCCTTCATGTAGACTTTGTTTTGCAATCAAATTTATAACAAAATTACACACAAAAGGTGTAAATATCAGTGAATCAAAATTGAGGTAGTGGTGTAGTTCACTGTTTTTACATTGCAATTTTACAAACATAAAATGAATGTATTCAGACAGGAAGGCAAACTGGGTTGTATAGGACAGTCAGATGCTTAACATTTGAGAACATAAAATAGCTGAAGAAAGGGATTAAATAAACAGAGATGGCCAACACATATACAGGGCTGGAAATTTGAATCTGCCTGGTCATACCCACAGCCGGCTATTTTGGGGGTAATTTTTAGTTCAACTTTTTTTAAAAAATGGTACCAGTTTATTCCCCATGTCATGAGGATTCAGAATATATATAGTTTTTAGGGCTACATATTATAGTTTGGGAGTTTATCACACATGGTACAACACTGTATGGTCTTACATAAATGGCTATTTTGAGGTAATTTTCAGTTCAACTTTTAAAAAAAATGGTACCAGTTTGTTCCCCATGTCATGATTCAAAATATATATAGTTTTTAGGGCTACATATTATAGTTTGGGAGTTTATCCCGGACAGACAGTTGGTTGCATGTTTAGGCTTATGGATGATCTAAAGCAAACATTGATCAGCAAAATATATTGACTGGTATGAATGACTTTGTCATGAAGTCACATGAGGTCATACATGGATTGAAAAACACCATTTTGGACATATGTATATTTATACTTGTACATTTGCATTGTGGTGTGTAGAGCATGCAAGGGATGCATCAGCCCTCTGATGCTGTTTTCCTCTCTTTTTTTTTTTTTTTTTTTTTGATAAAGGTTCAGCTTGAGGCTGTTCTCGTTTTGGAATTTGTTTCTCAGCATTCGTCCGCCTGCCTGTCTTTGCTATCTCCCTTTCACCTGCTCCTTTCGCTCTCTTATCGTCATTTGGACGGATTGTTGTGGCTCTTCTCTGGGGATTTACGCGATAGAAAACAGCTTTACTTTTTAATAAGAGTTTAAAAGATTTTCTTTTTGCATCATGGCGAGTCCAAGACTTTCCATCCTCCCGACACCATGATCACTTTTTGCTTTCGTCTCTATGTGAATCCCTCCAGCCAGGCACTTCCACATGTTGCTGTGAGAATGTTTGTGTGCTGCTTCTCTCACTTGACATTTGTTGACCTTGAGCAGATCAAAGCCTGTATTTTTGAAGGGAGGTTTATAAAAGTTAATTGTCCATGGATTTAGCATGGCTCCTGCTCAGTGGGCATCCTTGAGCTGAAGTCCCATTGTATCATAAAATGGAATTATGCCCTTAATCACAGCTCTCTCACCTGTTCTTGCATTCATTCACGTTCTCTCTTTATCTCACTCTTTCCACACCACCTCACCACCGCCCCCCCAACTCACGTTTCTTTTTGAAGTCGCTTTGGTATCCTCGGACAGTTTTATGACATTTATTCTGCTTGGCAGTTTTCTTTCTCTCTCTTTCCATCTTTCTCTTTTCTCTCACCATCCCTCTTTCTGTCTCTTTCTGTTAATTACCCTTGCAGCCTTATCTGTCGACACCCTTCAAATTTGCAGTTCCCCGTCATGAATTAAGAGCACCCCCCACCTCCTCCTCCTGTTCTCCATTTTTGTCCTCTTGCTTCACTCATATCGCTCAAACAATTAACCAATCGGCTCACTCTAATTAAGCATTGCAGAACAACATATGCAAAACTCCACCTATTTCCTCTGTGTGTCCATGCCGGAGTGCCTGGTCATCTGCCCTGTCTTTCTGTACAGTTTATACACTATTTTTCCATTTGTCATCTACTTGGTGTTTCCAGCTTTTCCTGTCAGGAATGTGTGGACCAGTGCAGTTTCCACGATGAAAAGGTCAGGTTATGTGTGAGAGACTCATGGCCTGCATCTCTGAATCCCTGCTGCTATAGAACTGACTCCAACCCTGACTGGCAGTCGTACCATCACCAACTCTACAAAGTAGATGTCTGTGTGCTGTAGCCTGGTGATCGGCAGGCATCCTCTTGGTGTTTTCCAGTTGGTATTGTGGCACCTGCACACTGGATCATGTGCCATAGCTGATGTTCCCTCACGACAAGTAGCAGACCTCATCGGAGTGTCCTTCAGAAACCTTTCATTTGACACAAACTCATTCCAGCAGTTCCCTAAGATTTTTTTTCTTTTTGGAGAGACATTCCAGTGGATCCTCTGGAGACATCTAGTGCCAAATATACCCAAACAGAGAAGAAGCACCAGGACCCTGAAGACACAATCGTCATTCTCCTACAAAATTTCTCCATTAAAGGTAAAAAAAAAAAATCCTCCTCATTAATTCATCATGTTTTCCAAGATAACTTTCAACATCCTAAGCTGAGCTCCCAAAGACATGACTGCTGCTGTGGCAGGCAATTTCATGAAAGTAGCCAACACAAAGCTATGTTTTGTGCTTTTGATGGCAGGTCTTCTAAGTTGAACTCAAAATCTGTGTTGTTTCCAATAATGCTCACTCATATGTACCACATGCTTTCCTGTTTCTGCTTCACTGTCCTTACAATAATACATACTGAAAGAAACTTTTTTTTTTTTTTGTAAATTTCATTCCGCCACATGCTCCCATGTATACATACAGTTTATAACTTCTTAGGTTGAGCTGTCCATGGTGCTGATCAGACATGGAACACTTTAAAACACAGTGCACCGCATGTAAAATAACTCTCGGCTGTGCTCTATATTC
The DNA here is from genome assembly GCF_902500255.1 of Thalassophryne amazonica. Lineage (NCBI taxonomy): Eukaryota > Metazoa > Chordata > Actinopteri > Batrachoidiformes > Batrachoididae > Thalassophryne > Thalassophryne amazonica. The sequence goes on from NC_047105.1 coordinate 20,214,509, forward strand.
AAAAAAGAAAAAATCCAAGGCAGCGGGAGTGAATCATGTAACTTTAGAGTTTTCTTGAAAATGATAGGAAGCTTCACCTGACATCACATCAGGAAGGGCATCCAGTGTAAAACTTGTGCCAAATCAACATGCAGATACACGTTGGATCTGCAACCCTGAGTGAAAACAAGGGACTAACTTTTTAAATGGTCAGCAGGCAAACAGTCTATAATCAGAAATCCTCTTTAGTTACAAAGCTGTTGGGAAACGCCTGAATTGACCTATGCACAAGTTTTCATGTCTTAAATGTAAATAATGGCAGAGAAGTTGGGCAGAGAATCGTCAGTGATTACAAGCGTAGAGCATGCATTTTCCACTGACAGTGCGAGACCGCTGCAGCACTTCAACCTTTCAAAATGGCGGGGACGCGATCTGCTAGGGGCAGGCCTTTTGTACAGCTCGACCCTATCTAGTGTATCTGTGAGGGCACCTATAAAAAGGATGAAGAATGGAAAGGCAGTTGGTCCAGATGACATTCCGACAGAGGCATGGAAATGTCTTGGAGACATGGCAGTGGAGTTTCTAACCAGATTGTTTAATAAATTCTTGGAAAGTGAGAGGATGCCTGAGGTGTGGAGATGAAGTGTGCTGGTTCCTATTTTTAAGAACAAGGGTGACGTGCAGAACTGCAGTAACTACAGAGGCATAAAGTTGATCAGCCACAGCCTGAAGTTATGGGAATGAGTAGTAGAAGATAGGCCTAAAAAATGGTTGAAGATTTGTGAGCAGCAATATGTACTTCAGCCCCTTCTGCTTCAGGACAAACTGGGCGCCCATTCACATGCCGCTAACCTTCAAACAAAGCATTTATGATTGATGACTTTAATACAAAAGATGCAATAAAGCAGAACTAAATACAAAATTAGCCTTTGCAGATTATTGCACTTCATTATTACCCTCAAAGTGGCAGATGACCCATATAATGCACATAACTTTGCTTCTTTTTAAAATAATTACTTATGTAACAGTTAGCAGAAGGAGAACCTGACTTTGTTTCCATGCAGATTATAACTCTGTAGAAACATGTACTTTCCAAGTATGAATACATTAAATTTGTTGTGAAATGCACAGATCAGCCATAACATTGTGACCACTGACAGGTGAAGTGATGACATTGTTTATCTCATTACAGTAGCACCTGTCAGTGGGTGGGATATTTTCATCAGCTAACATGTTGTCCTCAAAGTTGATGTGTTGAAAGCAGGAAAAATGTGGATGTGTAAAGATTTGAATGCCATTAACAAGGGCCACATTGTGATGGGGATCCAGGATATATAGGGAGAAGGATGTTGCTGAGGTTGGAACCACTAGGCAGGAAGAGAAGAGGGAGGCCAAAGAGGAGGTTTCTGGATGTGGTGACGGAGGGCATGCAGGTGGTTGGTGTGAAAGGGAAAGACACAGAGGACAGGGTGAGATGGAAACTATTGATCTGTTGTGGCACCTACTAACAGGAGCAACTGAAAGAAGAATAAAATGATGACTAGACCAGAGCATCCCCAAAATGGTAGCTGTTGTGGGATGTTCCCAGTCTGTCATGGTCAGTACCTACCAGTTGTTGACCATGGATGGAAACTGGTGAACCAGCAACAGGATCACAGGTGGCCAGGGCTACTGTAGGTCAAATGGATAAAAAAGCTAATGTTTTTAAGAAAGGTCTAGTGAAGTCCATGCCTTGATGGTTCAGGGTTGTCTTAGTGGAAAAAGAGGAGCCTACACAATATTAGTTAGGTGGTCACAATGTTATGGCTGATCAGTGTTCATTGACTTTCACACACAAAGAGCTCTTTTGACAGAACTAACACATGATTCAAGGTCTTGTAACACATATAGATAACTTAATAAATCATCACTTAACAACTTCTCAAACACAAATATGTGCACTGTTACTTGCTTTTATATCTATACGTACAAAAACACATTTACTCAATAAGGACAACACTGATGAAGCAATTTATTTTGATACACTGTTGTTACAAAACATTACCCACATGAACAGAAGTAATCAGTTTCCTCCTCAAGGTGTCAGATACACTAATTACGTTGCACTGAGGACAATCTGAATTGCATAATCCCTCTTTCCCACACATTTCCTTGTCTGCATTTGTTTAATAATATCATCTTGTAGCTGTAGGAATATCATTAAAAACATTTCCTATGTGTTAGTGATGAGGAGGAGCGTTGAATGACTGATGGGTCGACAATGTTTGAATAAAATGGGAAAAGGACTGTGACGGAAATCCAAGGGCAGACGCGTTAAGAGTCAGTCAAAGCACGAGCCAAGGTTTTGTTTTGTCACTCCTTAGTCCAACTGTAGGAAGAGAGGAGGAAAAATAAAATACTGCACAACATTTAAATCCCTAAAGATACTATTATTAAAATGTATAATGGAGAATGACCCGTTTATCATGGAACAGTTCTTAAGTGGTTCCTTGGTAACATAATTGCAGTGGTGAGTAATATTTTTAAGAAAAAAACAATCTGGATCTATATTTTATTCAATGCTATGAGGTTTATGTTCAGAGTAATTTAAAACTTTTAGGTCAATCTCCTGTGAAAAGAATCAGCTGACATCATAAAAAGGTTGTAATCGACAAAGCAAAAATGCGGCTAAATAAGGTGTATCTGTTTGATATGAACTTGTACGTGATATAAATTTTCTCGACAGTTCCTGGTCCATGTCACTTGTATTTTTTTTTTTCTGTTTACGAAAGAACCTGGCTTGCAAGCAATCTCTGCATTTTTCTTTGTCAAATATTCGTTCACATACACCTTGGTTCCTTTCAGCTTTTTTGTTTGTCTTAATAATTCATTCTTAAACTTTCTGTTCACAAACCGGATGATGATCTGACTTTTTGTCTTTTCTTTAAACTGAATGGCAGTCAGCAATATCAGTACTATTAATGTGGATGTTGGAGGAAAAAACTGAACAACCAGTTTCTCCAGGGAGTGAGTTTCTTCCTGCGTGTCCTCTACATCATCGGCACCACTGCCTACAGCAGCGGCCCTAGCATATGACCGATGCTTCATTTTCAGTCCTGAAACAACACGATTTTCGAATGTTCTAATTTTATCATCTTTCTCCTGCAAGATTATTTGGAGGTCATGAACCTCCTTCAATAAACCAAGCAGTTCAGTTTGCTTTTTCACCACTCCAACTGACCATGGGGAGCTTGTCCCCGATGTTACGCCACCGCTGGATAGTGGCTGAACAGGCCTAGCCAGAGCCCAGGCTTGCTGGTAGATGACTGCAGCCAAAGCCCAGGCCAAATTGTGCCACCACCACCTTCACTGTGCCTCCAATGCTCGTCAGCCCACCCTTGAGGCTCGTCCACTCCATGGCTGCTGCTGGACACTCTGCAGGTCGGTGCTCATCAGCCCATTGTTGAGGCTCATCCGCTCCGTAGCAGCTGCTGGAAACTCCACCGGCGCTCGTCAGCCCGTTGTCGAGGGCCATCCGCTCTGCGTAGCTGCTGGAAACTCCGCAGATGTGCTGGATGCCCTCCTGATGCAATTCCACATTACATGGAGAAATGTGGCAGCGGTGGGGTTTGAACCAGGAACTTCCCACATTGAAACCAAGCACACTGCCCAGTTGGACACCAGCTCTGGTCCAGAGTTGGTGCTTTAAAATCACTCATTCATCTTCAACTGCTTACTCCAATTAAGGGTCACGGGGGGTGGAGCCTATCTCAGCTGTCACAGCGCGTGAGTACACCCTGGACAGGAGGCGAGTCTGTCGCAGGGCTACATATAGACAAATCAACACAATCACACCCGCACGCACACCGATTGACAATTTCCAAGTTTCCAATCCACCTAACCTCCATGTCTTTGGATGTGGGAGGAAGTCGGAGCACCCGGAGGGAACACACACAGACATGGGGAAAGGCCACAGGTGGGAATCGATCCCATGACCTTCTTGCTGTGAAGCAACAGAGCGAACTACTGAGTCACTGTGCTGCCCTTTAGATAAAAAGTAAATTTTGTCCCATTAAAATATTGTATGTAACCTTTTTAGATGTCCATCCTAAACTAGCCACTACCACCCCAACCCTAGCCCACTGTGACCCTACAGTGGAATAAGAGGGTTCAGAAAATTAATGGATGATGGTTGAGAGATAGAATGCCTGGTTTTATTTCATGCTTCTTTTTTTTCTTTTTTTTTTTTGTCCAGGTTGTGTCAGGTTTTAAGGGTAACATTTAGTGGGCTCAAATGTGGTGAGGCTGTCGTGAAAAAATGACAAAGATTTATTAACCTGGGGTTGATAATAACTGAACTGCTGCCCATGAAGGCGCTGGAGCAGGAGACATGGGTTGCAGTGGGATACAATGAGCACAGTGGAGCCAGGGCCAGGTGGATGCAATGGAGCTGACGGATGACTAGAACTGTGGGAAAATAAAGAACAAAGGGGGTCAGAATACAAATGATGGAGGAACAGATACTAGAGAACATAATCAATCAATCAATCAATCAATTTTTTTATATAGCGCCAAATCACAACAAACAGTTGCCCCAAGGCGCTTTATATTGTAAGGCAAGGCCATACAATAATTACGTAAAACCCCCAATGGTCAAAACGACCCCCTGTGAGCAAGCACTTGGCGACAGTGGGAAGGAAAAACTTCCTTTTAACAGGAAGAAACCTCCAGCAGAACCAGGCTCAGGGAGGGGCAGTCTTCTGCTGGGACTGGTTGGGGCTGAGGGAGAGAACCAGGAAAAAGACATGCTGTGGAGGGGAGCAGAGATCAATCACTAATGATTAAATGCAGAGTGGTGCATACAGAGCAAAAAGAGAAAGAAACACTCAGTGCATTATGGGAACCCCCCAGCAGTCTAAGTCTATAGCAGCATAACTAAGGGATGGTTCAGGGTCACCTGATCCAGCCCTAACTATAAGCTTTAGCAAAAAGGAAAGTTTTAAGCCTAATCTTAAAAGTAGAGAGGGTGTCTGTCTCCCTGATCTGAATTGGGAGCTGGTTCCACAGGAGAGGAGCCTGAAAGCTGAAGGCTCTGCCTCCCATTCTACTCTTACAAACCCTAGGAACTACAAGTAAGCCTGCAGTCTGAGAGTGAAGTGCTCTATTGGGGTGATATGGTACTATGAGGTCCCTAAGATAAGAAGGGACCTGCTTATTCAAAACCTTATAAGTAAGAAGAAGAATTTTAAATTCTATTCTAGAATTAACAGGAAGCCAATGAAGAGAGGCCAATATGGGTGAGATATGCTCTCTCCTTCTAGTCCCCGTCAGTACTCTAGCTGCAGCATTTTGAATTAACTGAAGGCTTTTCAGGGAACTTTTAGGACAACCTGATAATAATGAATTACAATAGTCCAGCCTAGAGGAAATAAATGTATGAATTAGTTTTTCAGCATCACTCTGAGACAAGACCTTTCTAATTTTAGAGATAATGCGTAAATGCAAAAAAGCAGTCTTACATATTTGTTTAATATGCGGTTTGAATGACATATCCTGATCAAGAATGACTTCAAGATTTCTCACAGTATTACTAGAGGTTAGGGTAATGCCATCCAGAGTAAGGATCTGGTTAGACACCATGTTTCTAAGATTTGTGGGGCCAAGTACAATAACTTCAGTGTTATCTGAGTTTAAAAGCAGGAAATTAGAGGTCATCCATGTCCTTATGTCTGTAAGACAATCCTGCAGTTTAGCTAATTGGTGTGTGTCCTCTGGCTTCATGGATAGATAAAGCTGGGTATCATCTGCGTAACAATGAAAATTTAAGCAAGACCAGAATTTGGGTTTCTGGTGAGTGTGGAATGGAAAGACCAGGCAATAAATGCTGTTCTGACAGTCACAGGTGTGGATAATCAGCTCTGTTGCTCAGGTCTTGGAGAAGACAAAGTGAGAGAGAGCACAACACCAAAGCAGCACAACATGTGGGCTCCACTTTGTCAGACCAGCACAAAGAAATGGATGTGTCCAAAGGTTGTGTTTTATCAGTTACTTCATTTACCATTAAGAGTAACGGTATTATAGACATTGCTCAGAAGGGTGTTTCCCCATCCTTATATGCTGATGACATTTTCATTTGTTTTAGAGCAAAATGTATTTAAACAGTTGAAAGAAAATGGTCCATGATTCTGAATTGTACCTTGGTGAGTGAGGAAACGATTTTACAGCAATTGAGATTTTAACCTTATATTATGGCTGTGAAGAACAGATGTCTTGGATATGGTTAAAGGTTTTAAAAGACTGGAAAGCAGGTTGCTCAGTTTTCTTGTAATTACATAGAAAAGTGGTTCGATCCAAAATGGACTATGGGTGTGTAGTGTATGGCTCTGTTCCCAAGTCCTACTTGACGTAACTCGATACCATTCATCATCATGGTTTATACCTCTTTCAGAACTTCTCCTGTGGACAGTCTTGATGTTGCTCCTGACGAGCCTTCTTTAGAAAACTGATGCATTATGGTTTCTCTTTCATATGTTGTTAAACTGTCTACCAATCCATCAAATCGAAACTTTGACTGTCTTTTCAACCACCATCACTGTGCCCTGTACACAGCTAGACCAAAAACAATACAACCCTCCGGACAACTACTACCTAGAGCAGGGGTGGGCAACTTGTTCCAGAAAGGGCCAAGAGGGTGCAGGTTTTCTTTTTTCACTGATTAACTGGAAGATCATTCCACAGAACAGGGGAATGATAAGAGAAAGCTCTGTGACCCACAGACTTTTTATTCACCCTAGGGACACAAAGTAGTCCTGCACCCTGAGAACGCAAAGCCCGTGCCGGTATGTAGGGTTTAATTAGGTCAGCTAGGTAGGGAGGAGCCAGTCCATGAACAATTTTACAGGCTAGTAGCAGACCCTTAAAATCTGACCTCACAGGAACAGGAAGCCACTGAAGAGATGCCAAAATGGGTGTAATGTGGTCAAACATTCTGCTTTGTGTCAAAAGTCTGGCAGCAGCATTTTGAACCAATTGGAGACCCCTAATGCTGGACTGCAGTAAACCAGAACATAGAACATTGCAGTAGTCCAATCTAGAAGAGATGAACGCATGGATCATGGTCTCAGCATCAGCCATATAGACAGGATGGGACAATTCTTCGCTATATCTCGAAGGTGGAAGAAAGCAGTCCTCGTAATATCTCTAATGTGGAGGTCAAAGGACAACGTAGGATCAAAAATTACCCCAAGGTTCCTCACATTGTCAGTGCGATGTATAACACACAAGCCTAGGCTAAGCGTTAGCTGGTCAAATTGATGCCAATGTCTCACTGGACAAAGGACCATCATTTCAGTCTTACCAGAGTTTAAAAGTAGGACTTTGCTAGACATCTAGCTTTTCACTGATGCAAGGCAATCTTCTAAGGATTTTATGTGGATGAGATTACCAGCAGTTATCAGCATGTATAACGGAGTATCATCATCATAACAGTGAAAGGTAATCCCAAAATGCCGCAATATGTGCCCATGGGGTGCTATATAAAGGGAGAAAAGCAGGGGGCCTAAGATGAACCCCTGTGGAACCCCAAATTTCATATCACTAAGGTTAGAGGTAGTGTTACTGCGAGAACGACTGGTCAGGCATGCCGTCAACCATGCAAGGACACTCCCAGTAATCCCAAAATGATTGTCCAGCCTATCAAGTAGAATATGATGATCCACAGTATCAAACGCAGCACTGAGATCCAACAGCACGAGAACTGTAGTGGTGTCTGAATCCACTGCAAGTAGAAGATCATTCATCACTTTCGTGAGCCCTGTCTCTGTGGAATGATATTTTCTAAAAGCAGACTGCAGTAGCTCAAAAAAATTATTCTTGGTAAGGTAGTCCACAAGTTCCCATGAAACCACATTTTCCACAATTTTAGAGCAAAATGATAGATTTGATATTGGCCTATAGTTTTTCAATACACTAAGGTCAAGATTAGATTTCTTAAGTAATGGTTTAATCACTGCAGATTTGAAACATTTAGGAACCGATCCAGAAGTTAATGAGAGATTAATAATTTTCAGCACAGTCTGGCCAAGAGTGGGCCACAGGTCCTTAAACAGTTCTGTTGGTATAGGATCAAATAAGCAGGTTGTGCTTTTTGTAGACATTATGAGTTTCGTCAGCACGCCTAGTGAGATATTATCAAATTCTGTAAATCTAGGTAATACCTTAATAATGACACCCACCTCAGTAGCAGGGTGTAGAAGCTGGCTTGAGGCATGCTGGGATATGTTTAACCTAATGTCTTCTATTCTTCTTGAAGTAATCCAAGAAAGCCTGTGCTGTAAAAGGAGAGCGACATAGAGGTGGTTGTCCATGAATATGTGTTGCCACCATGTTGAACAAGAACTTTGAGTTGTTTGTTTTTGTTGATCAAATCAGAGTAATCGGTCCGCTTTGTAACCAGTAATGCATGCTTATAGTCTAAGATAGCATCACGCCATGCAAGGTGGAATACTTCTAATTTTGAACTACACCATTTCCATTCTAGACCTCTAGCCTTATGGTTGAGGTCACGCAAGCAATCATTGAACCAAGGTGATTGTGTTTTGGTGGGGTGTGGTTTTAATAAAGGTGGTGTATTCATGTCGAGTGTAGTTTTGAGCGCTGAGTTTAAACTATCCACAAGACTGTCTGGTGATTGGGCATTTCCAAATGTGAAGCTAAGATAGCACGTAGTCTAGCTTCGAGTTCAGTTGTAGTGGGGAGTTGATGCATCGCCACAGTGATAAATAAGGTTGTTGTTCCACTAAACACTGCATCAAAACTGTAAACCTAATAAGTGTGTGATCATATACCACAAATGCAAGAGGCATGATGTCAGTTAGGTTTGAGACATTCCATGTGGGTTGTAGATAGCAGACACAAAATATTTGTGTCTGCTATCTGCTTGTATCTCAGGACTCTGAGGAAGATGTGACTCTCACATCGAAACGTCAGTCCCTTTGAACATTTTTTTCCTTTCAGACTTTTTGCACTTATTTCTGTGCTGCACCAGTTATTTCTTCTTTTTTACAAAATATTTGATATTGCTGCAATAGCCAATGGGCCATCCTCAATTTCAGCGTCAACCAGTGTAGTAATGGGTATTAAGTTTACAAAGCATATCCCTCTATGATTTCTATGGACACGTCTATGGAAAGAGACCTCAGTCTCAACTTGTTGAATTTCCCTCCCTGGCAGATAAACTGTACTATCACCATCGTGAATTTTCTGCACTGATTTCCCCACCAAGCCATTGGATTCCACACCCACATCTGTCATAAGCTTTGCAGGGCCTCTAATCACCTGTTCCATGGCCTGCTGTAAAATCCTAATGTTACCCTCCCTGTCGAGCTCTATCTATGTTCGCAGACAAGATGGTGGTGCCTTCCCCAGGAGGGTGAAAGCCGTCCGGCATCAGCAAGTCATGGCGGCCCAGAATGAAGGTCAGTTATCAATAAAATTAAAGCCTTGCTGTCTACAAAATTGCACCAGCCACCTATTGAATGATGTCATTACCCTGGGATGGGAGGGGACCACAGACTATTAATTGAAACAGACACATCTGTCATGTTCCTTTGTCTGTCTACCCTTCTGCAGCATCAGCACTCTAATATGGGACCAATGTTGGGAGCTCTGGCCTCAGGAATACATTTAACGTCAGGCGGCGTCTGTAACGTGACTTTGCGGGTGCTAGAATCCCCTATCACTAAAGCCCAGCGTGGCCTCAAAGAACTCACATCAGGGATATCCAAGGGAGAAAACTGGTTTGCAGTGGCGATTGTGAATGGGGTTGCACAACCAGGCACCAAGCCCTATGTGACTTCCTCCACCTAACCACAGTCTGAAATCCAGCCTCCACAGCCGGTGTTTCTTGGCAGATGCTAATGGGCATGCTAGCCAGTCCAACACTAACCTCATCTGGAGTGCCCATAACATCTACTCTTGCCCACTGATGACTGGGATAGGCTCCAAATCCCCTGTGACCTTTAACTGCAATAAGCAGGTATAGAAAATGAATGAGGAATCACCATAGTGACACTGTTGCATCACACCAAAATCTCCATATTCGTTCAGTGGTCCCAGTGGATGTTTTTAAAGGGATTCCTCATAACGTTGTTCTGTCTTTATGGCCAACTGGTTTGCATTATTATCCTGTGTGTCGGACAAGCAGATGATATCAGGTATTGTATTTCCTTCAAGCTTGGTGGGAATCTTACACGGTGATTAGATTTTGGAGTACCATGTGGTGAGTCAATTCTGTTTATTAATAAATTAAATCTTTGAATGTATTTGCCCATTTTGTTTATGTGGGATTGCTTATGTTCCACAATGGAAAAACACACAGTGACTCTCACACAAAGTAAATCACCAACCACTTTTTCAATTTGACATTTTGTTTTAAACACCAAACGTGCGTATCTGCAGTGACAGTTTGTGTGTTTTATTGAGTATCTGGATTTTCTGGGTATTTGTTCTCACCGTGTGGACTCCAGTGATAAGAGCAAGGGCAATCCCTTCTCCCCCCAAGTGTTATTCTCTGTGTGTTCATTTCTGTTTTGTGTTAATGTTGTAATTTTTCTGACTGCCTGTTTGCCTGTTTTGATCTATTATACACAATTTAATCTAAAACCTAAAAAAAATCACTAACCACCACCATTAAAAAAAAAAAAAAAAACATCTCCATCAGCAACAAATTTACAATTTCCACATTTTGGTAGCCTTATTCCAGAATGAATGAAAATCCTTTTCACTCACTCACACATCTTCAACCACCTACTCCAATAAAGGATAGTGGGGGCTGGAGACTATCCCAACAGTCATAGGGCATGAGGTGGGGTTACACCCTGGACAGGACCCCAGTCTGACACAGGGCCAAATATAGACAAACATAAACACATTCATACCCACACACACACACCTACACAATTTAAAGTTCCCAGTTCGCCTAACCTGCATGTTTTTGTATACGACGTCTGTTAGAAAAGTATCTGACCTTTTTATTTTTTTCAGAAACCTGATGGATTTGAATCACATGTGCTTGCATGAGCCATGAGCATGTCCTGTGAGACTTCCAACACAGAGGTGCTTTTGCGCTGCCGTCAGCAGCAGCATGAATTTCACCACCAGAGCGAGAGCGAGCGAGCCACGCTCCGGTCGGCCATCAACATGCTGAAATGACCAGATCATTTCCAAAGTGAACGCTGTGGTGATGCGGGACCATCGTGTGACTATCCGAGAAATTGCGGAAGAGGTGGACATCAGCACTTTTTCTGTACATTCCACTGTGACAGAAGATTTGGCCATGAAAAGATTGGTGGTGAAATTCATGCTGCTGCTGAGGGTGGCGCAAAAGCGCCTCCGTGTTGGAAGTCTCACAGGACATGTTGTGACATGCCCACCTCTTCCACAATTTCTTGGATAGTCACATGACTGAAAAATCACCGAAAGCCATCTGAATCATCCGAATGGTTTCCACCTGGCTGTCGCCCAGTTTCTGGCAAAATTTGATGCAGCGCTGCTCCAGTCGTTCCGTCTTTTTCCTTGAAATGAAAATCCGCCGAGCGCACTGCCCATGTCCCACAAAAAGGCTGCTTACCAGTAAATGATGCAATCGACAGGCGTGGAAAAAGTTCACGCATGCGCACGAAGGTTCAAGGTTGGCTCATGCAAGCACACGATTCAAATCCATCAGGTTTTTGAAAAAAATAAAAAGGTCCGATACTTTTCTAACAGACCTCGTATGTAAGGAAGCCACAGCACCCGGAGTGAACCCACGCAGACAATGGGAGAACATACAAACTACACACAGAAAGGCCACAGATGGGAATCGATCTCATGACCTTCTTGCTGTGAGGCAACAGTGCTAACCAGTAAGCCACCATGCTGCCCAATAAATGCAATTTTCCTCTCAAAATTCTACCCACAACACCCCGTACGAAAAGTACAAAAATTAAAAATCACATGTATTCACACCCTTTTCTCAGTACTTTGTTGTTGCACGTTTGGCAGCAATTACAGCCTCAAGTCTTCTTGAATATGATGCCACAAGGTTGGTGCACCTATCTTTGGGCAGTTTTGTCCATTCCTTTGCAGCACCTCTCAAGCTCCATCAGGGTGGATGGGGAGTGTCGGTGCACAGCCATTTTCAGATTTCTCCAGAGATGTTCAATCAGATTCAGGTCTGGGCTCTGGCTGGGCCACTCAAGGACATTCACAGAGTTGTCCTGAAGCCACTCCTTTGATATCTTGGCTGTGTGTTTAGGGTCATTGTCCTGTTAAAAGATGAACAGTTGCACCAGTCTGAGGTCAAGAGCGCTCTGGAGCAGGTTTTCATCCAGGATGTCTCTGTAGTTTGCTGCATTCATCTTTCTCTCAATCCTGACAATCTCCAGTTCCTACGCTGAAAAACATCCCCACAGCATGATGCTGCCACCACCATGCTTCACTGTAGGAATGGTGCCTGGTTTCCTCCAAATATGGTGCCTGACTTTCACACCAAAGAGTTCAATCTTTGTCTCATCAGACCAGAGAATTTTGTTTCTCATGGTCTGGAGTCCTTCAGGCACCTTTTGGCAAACTCCAGGTGGGTTGCCATGTGCTTTTTACTAAGGAGTGGATTCTGTCTGGTCACTCTACCATACAGGCCTATATTGGTGAATTGCTGCAGAGATCAGTGTCCTTCTGGAAGGTTGTCCTCTCTCCACAGAGGAATGCTGGTGCTCTGACTGAGTGACAATTGGGTTCTTGGTCACCTCCCTGACTAAGGCCCTTCTCTCAAGATCACTCAGTTTAGCCGGGCGGCCAGCTTTAGGAAGAGTCCTGGTGGATCTGCTCTTCTTCCATTTACAGATGATGGAGGCCACTGTGCTCATTTGGACCTTAAAAGCAGCAGAAATGTTTCTGCACCTTTCCCCACTTTTGTGCCTTGAGACAATCTTGTCTCAGAGGTCTACAGACAATTCCTTTGACTTCGTGCTTGGTTTCTGCTCTGACATGCACTGTCAACTGTGGGACCTGATATGTAGATGGGTATGTGCTTTTCCAAAACATGTCAAATCAACTGAACCTCCCCCAGGTGGACTCCAATTAAGGTGCAGAAACAACTCAAGGATGATCAGTGGAAACAGGATGCACCTCAGCTCAATTGTGAGATTCATGACCAAGACCATGAATACTTATGTATATGTGATTTCTTATTTTTATTTTTAATAAATTTGCAAAAATCTAAAAAAAAAAAAAACTTTTCACATTGTCATTATAGGGTACTGTGTGTAGAATTTTGAGGAAAAATTAATTCTAAGGCTGTAACAAAAAATGTGGAAAAAGTGAAATGCTGTGAATACTTTCTGGATGCACCATATCTGCAGTGTTTATTCATTGATTGTGCATTTGCAGTTATAGTGATACATGATTCTTTGCACAATTTCCTGTAATCTTGTAAAGATCATCGTGGCAGATAAATGTCACAAAGACAAATGCAAAATGATGACATCTACATTATGCAGTGTGATCTCAACTGTATTGAATCTTTCACTTTTAATTCAAGATTATGGTCAACAAAATATTCTCCAATGTCTCTCAGAGTTTTTAAGAATATAATGCAATGCTAAAATATCCTCAGCCGTATCAGCCTTGTGTTCTTTATAATTTGCAGTTTAACTAATTAATTAGATCCTGTTGTCAATTTATACATGTTCAATGAAGCCCCGGTATTAATCAGCCAATCAAAAACAATATTTATGTTTTAACAGCATCTGCAAGAGGCTTTGCGTGTGCATGTTCATGAGCTTTTAATAAGAGTGGAAGCTACTCAAATCAAGGAATATTTGTAGATCACCCTCTGTGAATTTGCTGGTATTAACGAGACAAACTGAACTCCATAGGGAGTTAGCGGAAATTAGTGTGCATGCTAACACCACAAAATGTGTTATCAGGTTACAAAAACAGTGTTTTCAGTTTTAGAAGTGTTTATTTCTCGCTATCTTTTACATAATACGTATATGTCAAAGAGGATATATTTACACACAAACAAAACAGTTTTGCAGCTAGCTACCAGCCTGTGACGTTACATCAATCAATCAATCAATCAATCAATCAATTTTATTTATATAGTGCCAAATCACAACAAACAGTTGCTCCAAGGGGCTTTATAATGTAAGGCAAGGCCATACAATAATTATGAAAAACCCCAACGGTCAAAACGACCCCCTATGAGCAAGCACTTGGCCACAGTGGGAAGGAAAAACTCCCTTTTAACAGGAAGAAACCTCCAGCAGAACCAGGCTCAGGGAGGGGCAGTCTTCTGCTGAGACTGGTTGGGGCTGAGGGAAAAAACCAGGAAAAAGACATGCCGTGAAGGGGGGCAGAGATCGATCACTAATGATTAAATGCAGAGTGATGCATACGGAGCAAAAAGAGAAAGAAACAGTGCATCATGGGAACCCCCCCACAATCTACGTCTAAAGCAGCATAACCAAGGGATGGTCCAGGGTCACCCGATCCAGCCCTAACTATAAGCCTTAGCGAAAAGGAAAGTTTTAAGCCTAATCTTAAAAGTAGAGAGGGTATCTGTCTCCCTGATCTGAATTGGGAGCTGGTTCCACAGGAGAGGAGCCTGAAAGCTGAAGGCTCTGCCTCCCATTCTACTCTTACAAACCCTAGGAACTACAAGTAAGCCCGCAGTCTGAGAGCGAAGCGCTCTAATGGGGTAATATGGTACTACGAGGTCCCTAAGATAAGATGGGACCTGATTATTCAAAACCTTATAAGTAAGAAGAAGAATTTTAAATTCTATTCTAGAATTAACAGGAAGCCAATGAAGAGAGGCCAACACGGGTGAGATATGCTCTCTCCTGCTAGTCCCCGTCAGTACTCTAGCTGCAGCATTCTGAACCAACTGAAGGCTTTTTAGGGAACTTTTAGGACAACCTGATAATAATGAATTACAATAGTCCAGCCTAGAGGAAATAAATGCATGAATTAGTTTTTCAGCATCACTCTGAGACAAGACCTTTCTGATTTTAGAGATATTGCGTAAATGCAAAAAGGCAGTCCTACATATTTGTTTAATATGCGCTTTGAATGACATATCCTGATCAAAAATGACTCCAAGATTTCTCACAGTATTACTAGAGATCAGGGAAATGCCATCCAGAGTAACGATCTGGTTAGACACCATGCTTCTAAGATTTGTGGGGCCAAGTACAATAACTTCAGTTTTATCTGAGTTTAAAAGCAGGAAATTAGAGGTCATCCATGTCTTTATGTCTGTAAGACAATCCTGCAGTTTAGCTAATTGGTGTGTATCCTCTGGCTTCATGGATAGATGAAGCTGGGTATCATCTGCGTAACAATGAAAATTTAAGCAATACCGTCTAATAATACTGCCTAAGGGAAGCATGTATAAAGTGAATAAAATTGGTCCTAGCACAGAACCTTGTGGAACTCCATAATTAACTTTAGTCTGTGAAGAAGATTCCCCATTTACATGAACAAACTGTAATCTAATAGACAAATATGATTCAAACCACCGCAGCGCAGTGCCTTTAATACCTATGACATGCTCTAATCTCTGTAATAAAATTTTATGGTCAACAGTATCAAAAGCAGCACTGAGGTCCAACAGAACAAGCACAGAGATAAGTCCACTGTCCGAAGCCATAAGAAGATAATTTGTAACCTTCACTAATGCTGTTTCTGTACTATGATGAATTCTAAAACCTGACTGAAACTCTTCAAATAGACCATTCCTCTGCAGGTGATCAGTTAGCTGTTTTACAACTACCCTCTGAAGAATCTTTGAGAGAAAAGGAAGGTTGGAGATTGGCCTATAATTAGCTAAGATAGCTGGGTCAAGTGATGGCTTTTTAAGTAATGGTTTAATTACTGCCACCTTAAAGGCCTGTGGTACATAACCAACTAACAAAGATAGATTGATCATATTTAAGATTGAAGCATTAAATAATGGTAGGACTTCCTTGAGCAGCCTGGCAGGAATGGGGTCTAATAAACATGTTGATGGTTTGGATGAAGCAACTAATGAAAATAACTCAGACAGAACAATCGGAGAGAAAGAGTCTAACCAAATACCGGCATCACTGAAAGCAGCCAAAGATAACGATACATCTTTGGGATGGTTATGAGTAATTTTTTCTCTAATAGTCAAAATTTTGTTAGCAAAGAAAGTCATGAAGTCATTACTAGTTAAAGTTAATGGAATACTCAGCTCAATAGAGCTCTGACTCTTTGTCAGCCTGGCTACAGTGCTGAAAAGAAACCTGAGGTTATTCTTATTTTCTTCAATTAGTGATGAGTAGAAAGATGTCCTAGCTTTACGGAGGGCTTTTTTATAGAGCAACAAACTCTTTTTCCAGGCTAAGTGAAGATCTTCTAAATTAGTGAGATGCCATTTCCTCTCCAACTTACGGGTTATCTGCTTTAAGCTACGAGTTTGTGAGTTATACCACGGAGTCAGACACTTCTGATTTAAAGCTCTCTTTTTCAGAGGAGCTACAGCATCCAAAGTTGTCTTCAAAGAGGATGTAAAACTATTGACAAGATACTCTAACTCCCTTACAGAGTTTAGGTAGCTACTCTGCTCTGTGTTGGTATATGACATTAGAGAACATAAAGAAGGAATCATATCCTTAAACGTAGTTACAGCGCTTTCTGAAAGACTTCTAGTGTAATGAAACTTATTCCCCACTGCAGGGTAGTCCATCAGGGTAAATGTAAATGTTATTAAAAAATGATCAGACAGAAGGGAGTTTTCAGGGAATACTGTTAAATCTTCTATTTCCATACCATAAGTCAGAACAAGATCTAAGATATGATTAAAGTGGTGGGTGGACTCATTTACTTTTTGAGCAAAGCCGATAGAGTCTAATAATAGATTAAATGCAGTGTTGAGGCTGTCATTCTCAGCATCTGTGTGGATGTTAAAATCGGCCACTATAATTATCTTATCTGAGCTAAGCACTAAGTCAGACAAAAGGTCTGAAAATTCACAGAGAAACTCACAGTAACGACCAGGTGGACGATAGATAATAACAAATAAAACTGGTTTTTGGGACTTCCAATTTGGATGGACAAGACTAAGAGACAAGCTTTCAAATGAATTAAAGCTCTGTCTAGGTTTTTGATTAATTAATAAGCTGGAATGGAAGATTGCTGCTAATCCTCCGCCACGGCCCGTGCTACGAGCATTCTGACAGTTAGTGTGACTCGGGGGTGTTGACTCATTTAAACTAACATATTCATCCTGCTGTAACCAGGTTTCTGTAAGGCAGAATAAATCAATATGTTGATCAATTATTATATCATTTACCAACAGGGACTTAGAAGAGAGAGACCTAATGTTTAATAGACCACATTTAACTGTTTTAGTCTGTGGTGCAATTGAAGGTGCTATATTATTTTTTCTTTTTGAATTTTTATGCTTAAATAGATTTTTGCTGGTTATTGGTGGTCTGGGAGCAGGCACCGTCTCTACGGGGATGGGGTAATGAGGGGATGGCAGGGGGAGAGAAGCTGCAGAGAGGTGTATAAGACCACAGCTCTGCCTCCTGGTCCCAACGCTGGACAGTCACAGTTTGGAGGATCCAAGAAAATTGTCCAGATTTCTAGAAATGAGAGCTGCTCCATCTAAAGTGGGATGGATGCCGTCTCTCCTAACAAGACCAGGTTTTCCCCAGAAGCTTTGCCAGTTATCAATGAAGCCCACCTCATTTTTTGGACACCACTCAGACAGCCAGCAATTCAAGGAGAACATGCGGCTAAACATGTCACTCCTGGTCTGACTGGGGAGGGGCCCAGAGGAAACAACAGAGTCCGACATTGTTTTTGCAAAGTTACACACCGATTTAATGTTAATTTTAGTGACCTCCGATTGGCGTAACCGAGTGTCATTACTGCCGACGTGAATTACAATCTTACCAAATTTACGCTTAGCCTTAGCCAGCAATTTCAAATGTCCTTCGATGTCGTCTGCTCTGGACCCCGGAAGACAATTGACAATGGTTGCTGGTGTCGCTAACTTCACATTTCTCAAAACAGAGTCGCCAATAACCAGAGTTTGATCCTCGGCGAGTGTATCGTCGAGTGGGGAAAAACGGTTAGAGATGTGAACGGGTTGACGGTGTACACGGGGCTTCTGTTTAGGGCTACGCTTCCTCCTCAGTCACCCAGTCAGCCTGCTTTCCCGACTACCCGGGATCTGCCAGGGGGGAACTAACGGCGGCTAAGCTACCTTGGTCCGCACCGACTACAGGGGCCTGGCTAGCTGTAGAATTTTCCACGGTGCGGAGCCGAGTCTCCAATTCGCCCAGCCTGGCCTCCAAAGCTACGAATAAGCTGCACTTATTACAAGTACCGTTACTGCTAAAGGAGGCCGAGGAATAACTAAACATTTCACACCCAGAGCAGAAAAGTACGGGAGAGACAGGAGAAGCCGCCATGCTAAATCGGCTAAGAGCTAGTAGCTACGCAACCTAGCGGATTCCTAAAAACACACAAAGTGAATAATGTGTAAATAATTTAGAGGTGATTCAGCAGAAGGAGTGCCCCAATCAAGGCACCAAACAGGCCATGAAGCAGCACAGGCAACGCACGACAACAGCGAATGCACGACAACGGTGCTAAAATAAAATAAAAATCGACTAAACACGCTGTGGAGCAGCACAGATAACGCACGACAACAGTGCTAAAAAAATAAAAATAAAAAAAATTAAAACATAAAAACGAAAGCGTTAGCAAGCTAGTTAGCTTGCCAACGCTGATGAAAGTTAGCTGATAAAAAGTGCTCCGTCTCGATGTTTCGACCGTTAGAGGTCTTCCTTACGCGTTGGAGCACAGTAAAAAAGTAAAAAAAAAAAAAAAAAAAGTAAAAAGGTAAAAAAGTAAAAAAGTCTTGAAAAAGACTGTTAGTTCAAGTCCAAAGCAGCAGGTAGCAGTCTCTGTGTAAACAGTCCCAACAGAGAGCCAAAATTCTGATGCAATCTCACTCCGAAGACCAAGTCAGCAAAGTCCACGTTCCGCCTTTAACAGTGGAATATCCGGATAAACTGCTGATCCCGACCTCTTCTGAAACTTCTCTGTTCTCTCACGACGTCCTGGGTCAACAGAGGCTTAAATTTGGAAGTTTTCAGCTCGAAACAGGCTGGTGACGGCGGCTCGGGGCGCGGCGCTCCATCCGGCACCGTGGGCCGTCCTTAAAGCGATAGTAACACTCCTTAATCTCTCATCAGCCGTTAAAAGTTTCACCGAAAACCGTCTGAATTTCTCGAATGTTGTCCACTTGGATGTGCCTTACAGTTCCTGAAAAACTTTTGATCAAGCAAAGTGCCAGTCTCTCAGGAAGAAGTCAGACAAAGGAATTCCGACGAGGAGGGTGGACCAGTGTTCACTCAAAGCCTGCCCACAGGCAAAGGACGCAACCGACAGGCATGAAAAAACTCACACATGTGCATGAGGGTTCAAGCTTGTCTGACGCAATCACACGTGATTCAAATCCATATAGTTTTTGAAAAAATAAAAAGGTCGGTTTCTTTTCTAATAGACCTCGTATATGACAAAGAGGATATATTTACACACAAAACAGTTTTGCAGCTAGCTACCAGCCTGTGACGTCATGTCACCATGCTGTCATCCACGAAATAAGTTCAGAAAGGTAATTAGGTTTCTGGTCTTTTGTTTATTTGCTGTAATTTAAAGTGTCTGTTTAGTTGCACTCACATTCTATAAAGGCTAATTCACTCACACAGTTCATAAAACTTATGTGGCAGAAGAGAAGCCTGAGATTCCCTGATGGCACTAAATCATACTAAGTACCACATGTCACTATAAGACTTTCACCATTTCAGTCGCAGTGCACAGAATGGCACGCTGTTAAAACCAGGTAGTGGATGTGTATAAGCCACACAATGTGACCATGATTAGTTTTATCTATAGCCGTTAAAAAAAATTGTTCAAATGTGCAAAAATAATTTCCGAGTGTCATCAGTTTTGCACCGATAGCACATAAGTGGGTGTTTCTGTCCTGTGTCTGTCCAGCCTGCCTTATTTATTTTTGATCTGACTTGAGGCTAACTTGTAGGAAAGACTGACAGTCAGCCAGTATGAAAGTTATTTGTTTTGTCCGAAAGAAAATTTGTTAAATATCAAAGTCACACACCAAGGTCAAAATTTGGGACCTATGCATACACTTATGGATATTATAAAACACTAAAAAGGAAAAAAAAAAAGCAATGTTTATTGTTTCGGCACTCTGGCAAAACAGTATCCTTGGGGATTAATGAAGTTCTTATTCTTAATTTATTATTTTTCTTTCTTTTTTGTCCTCTGACTGCATATATAGTGATGGTAAACTGGCAGAACCATTTATATATATATATATATATATATATATATATATATATATATATATATATATATATATATATACAGTGAGGAAAATAAGTATTTGAACACCCTGTGATTTTGCAAGGTTTCCCACTTAGAAATCATGGAGGGGTCTGAAATTTTCATCTTAGGTGCATGTCCACTGTGAGAGACATAATCTAAAAAAAAAAAATCCGAAAATCACAATGTATGATTTTTTAATAATTTATTTGTATGTTACTGTTGCAAATAAGTATTTGATCCCCTACCAACCAGCAAGAATTCTGGCTCACACAGACCTGTTAATTTTTCTTTAAGAAGCCCTCTTATTCTGCACTCTTTACCTGTATTAATTGCACCTGTTTGAACTTTTTTACCTGTATAAAAGACACCTTTTCACACACTCAGTCAATCACACGCCAACCTGTCCACCATAGCCAAGACCAAAGAGCTGTCTAAGGACACCTGGGACAAAACTGTAAACCTGCACAAGGCTGGGATGTACTACAGGACAACCGGCAAGCAGCTTGGTAGAAGACAACAACTGTTATGATTATTTATTATAAAGTGGAAGAAACACAAGATGACTGTCAATCTCCCTCGGTCTGGGATGCCATGCAAGATCTCACTTTGTGGGGTAAGGATGATTCTGAGAAAGCTCAGAACTACACAGGAGTGAAGAGAGCTGGGACCATAGTCACAAAGATTACATTAGTAACATATGATGCTGTCATGGTTTAAAATCCTGCAGGGAAGCAAGGTCCCCCTGCTCAAGTCAGCACATGTCCAGACCCGTTTGAAGTTCACCAGTGACCATCTGGATGATCCAGAGGAGGCATGGGAGAAGGTCATGTGGCCAGATGAGACCATAATAGAGCTTTTTGGACTCAACTCCACTTACCATGTTTAGAGGATGAGAACAACCCCAAGAAAACCATCCCAACCATGAAGCATGGGGGTGTAAACATCATACTCTGGGGGTGCTCTTCTACAAAGGTGACAGGACAACTGCACCGTATTGAAGGGAGGATGGATGGGGTCATGTATTGCAAGATTTTGTCAACCTCCTTCCCTCAGTAAGAGCACTGAAGATGGGTCAGGGCTGAGTCTTCCAGCATGAGAATGACCCCAAACACACAGCCAGAGCAACTAAGGAGGGGCTCTGTAAGAAGCATTTCAAGGTCCTGGAGTGGCCTGGCCAGTCTCCAGACCTGAACTCAATAGAAAATACTAGTTTTAGAATACAAAGTTTGTTGGGGAAAGTGTAGTGACACGGACCCACAACAGGGGGCGCAAATGAACGGTCAATAGATGAGCCAAAAGGTAACAATTTAATGTTTTATACAGACAATCTCAGAATCTGATTATAGTCAATTCACAAAGGTGACGTGTGGGCAGGCTCGAGGATAGAAGATGTCTGTCCTGAGAAGAGCCGGAACCACACGATTTCCACCGCCACAGAACCTGGTGAATACTGGAGCCGCCATGTCCCGAATTCCCAGGTGATCACCGTCCCCGACTGTCGGATCTGGTACTGCTGGCGAGGAGCACAAACAGTGAGATGTGGGTGTGTGCACACCCAGCAACAAAAACAGTCAGAAGGTGGAAAGTCACCTCCACCTCTAATCACACACATGTGCAGCTCCTGTTAAAGCACTTATCTGGAAGGAGTGAGAGGCGAAGACGTTGGCACTCTCATAAACCACCAATCAGCTGACAAGGCTCCACAGGAAAACGGCTGCAAACAGATCACACTTAAGTCACAGTTCTGACACACACACATATATATATATATATATATATATATATATATATATATATATATATATATATATATATATATATATATATATATACACAAGGTCTGTTAGAAAAGTATCCGACCTTTTTATTTTTTTTAAAAACCTGATGCATGTGCTTGCATGAGCCAACCTTGAACCTTCATGCGCATGCGTGAATTTTTTCACGCCTGTTGATTGCGTCATTTGCTTGTAAGCAGCCTTTGTGTGAGGATGGGTGGAGTCTCTCATCGTTTTTTCTTTGCAAGGAAATGGCGGAACGACTGGAGCAGTGCGACTGCCTCAAATTTTGCCAGAAGCTGGGCGACAGCCAGGTGGAAACCATTCGGATTATTCAGACGGCTTTCGGTTATGATGCTATGGGCATCACACAGATTAAGGAGCGCTACAGCCGGTTTAAAGACGGCCGCACAACAGTGGAAAGCGAGCCGCGCTCCGGGAGGCCATCAACATGCTGAAATGACCGGATCATTTCCAAAGTGAACGCTGTGGTGATGCGGGACTGTCGTGTGACTATCCAAGAAATTGCGGAAGAGGTGGACATCAGCACTTTTTCGGCACATTCCACTGTGACAGAAGATTTTGCCATGAAAAGAGTGGCGGTGAAATTCATCAGCACGAAGCTGATGGCGCAGCAAAAGCACCTTCGTGTTGAAGTCTCACAGGACATGTTGTGACATGCCCAGCTCTTCCACTATTCGGAAGATTCAGATGGCTTTCGGTGGCTTTTCAGTCGTGTGACTATCTGAGAAATTCTGGATGATTCAAATCCGTCAGGTTTTTGAAAAAAATAAAAAGGTCAGATACTTTTCTAATAGACCTCGTATATGTGTGTGTGTATATATATATATATATATATATATATATATATATATATATATATATATATATATATATATATATATATATATATATATATATATATATATACAGACACTCAGAACAAAAAATACCAAAAAAGAAAAAACAAGCACAGATAATACAGATTAATCAGTGAACTAAAATTTCTCAACACATCAGAACAAACAGTAGTGCGCAACCATCGATTTCTATTTACTCACTAGATGGAGGACCGGGGTGATCCGCTCATTCGCTGGCTGTTGCCACAGGACTGCCATCTTGGTTAGCGTCCAACAACCAGACATAAATTCAAATCAATGTGGGCATGATCTATGTTTCCAAGAGAGGGTCACCATAAATCTGCATTTTCCGTGCTATTACTGAGCTGTGTCATTTCTTCAAACTCAGTCCCATGTTTGTACAGCCAATATTTGTCAAAACAAATACAGAAGAGGATCAGACTATTTATATAAATGAATGAATTTGTTAGTCCCAGTCCAGATAGAAAATAATACCATCGAACACACTATGTCTGCCATGACACCAGATACCAGTCTGATCCTTAATTAATTTTGTTATAAAGTTAAGTTAAAGATGGGAAATAATCAGGAGTGACAGTAAGAGCATCACACTCTTGCATCATAATAAAAATATGAATACTAAAGACTGTTCTTAACCCAACTGCGGCGCCGCATTTATGGAGCGCTTCTCTAAAAAATATCAAATAATATAAATAAAATGAAACAGCCACGCATGCCAGCATGAAAGTAAGATTATTCAATAATTTCTGGACCACACTGACCCACTAAATTGAGAGAAAAACATTTCCATTCTATGAATTTGCTCTTACAGAATTGTTATGTGCAGACGCGAGTTGAGGAGCGCGACCAGCGTCTGACTGAACCCAGCGCTAAAATAACCAGAAAGCGGTTCCAAAAACAAAACAAATTTATTTCCCTTTTGTGCAATAATTGTGTACAACATAAATGTGCGTTTGTCTGGCGAGGTGAAGGACGGCGCGCTCTCCAGCGCCCAAATGGATCGAAGCCCGACGCTTCTGGACCCAGACTCACCGCCGAACACCCCCCAGGTGGACACGGCAAACTGACTCTGTGAAGGATGGAAAAGGTGAGGTAAGTCAACAGCTACAACAAATATCCTTCAAAGGCACACACTATCAGCAACACATTCAGGTCTGAATTTAAGCTTTATGTAAATGAGCAGCTTCTCACAACAGGTGGAGGATCATCATTCCGTACGCCACGGCAGTGAGAAGCGAGCTGCACAGTTCTCATCAATGTTCAAATATACTGCGTAACAAAATATCAAATTACTGTTAACACTTATTCAGACAATCATCACCTCTGATGTGTGCTGACAGCATGTGTCCCTCACCCGTCCTCCTTCACAGGCACGATGTGTCAAACCCAGGCGCGGTCCTCAGCGTCTCACAACCGAACGTCACAAGGTCGAGTTCCCGGCAATTCTGCTCGAATCACTCATGGCTTAAATGCAGAACGCCATCTCATTATCTGCTTCAGCTGAAAGTCTTTAAGTTTACACGTGAGCATCATCCACAGGTGCAGCTAATAATGCTGATGAGGGTGAAGGACTCTTCTGCCAGCACCGTCTCCACAGACAAAAACCAGTTTGCATACCACCTGGAGAGCAAAGAAAAGAAAACAACACCAAAATGTCCAGCCAAACCCCCCAACACACAACAGTACCCCCCCATCAACGGGAAGCCTCCCGGCGACCGAACAGACCAGGCCCGAGAACAGCACCTCCCTCCGGGGTCCTCGTCAAGAAGCAGACGGCGTAACGCTCCCAAGGTCCACCGCAGACAGCATGACAGGGCATCGCGGCTGGAAGGCCGGCTGGCATCAACAAAAAAACCCAAAAAGTCCCATATACAACCCAATATACAAGAAAAAACACAAAACCCACCCAAACCCTCCCCAGGGGACCGTCCCATCCAACCCCGGGAAGAAAAGAAAAACACCCAAATCCAAAAACCCAACATAGCCCCAACAACACAATACCAACATAAATTCACAAAGAAAAATAACAAACAACCCCCCCAGAACGACTTGCAGAGCCCAACACCCCCCAGAAAACCTTTACCGCCAGTTCCAGGAGTAACAGCCAAAGCCGGAATCCCACAGAGGTCCCCAGGTATTCATGGAGCAACAGCGCCCCCCAGAGGACCGTACCATCGGACGGTCCTCTGTGGGTTGTGGCACCCTCCCACAACCCAGGAACCCCAGACCCGGCCACACTTGGTTAGTTGGCCCCACAAGCCAATTCCCCCCCAGAGGACCGTCCCATCAACCCTGGAGGTGGAACCTGGAAGGAAACATAAAAAACACAAAATCCAACCCCCGGCGGACTTCATTAAACCACCCCGGGGTAAATAAAACAACCGGCAAACCCTGTTACCCCCCCCCAGCACACCGAAAGACCCCAGATCACTCCCAGAGCCTATCGTCAGCTCAATTTTGGCGAACGGCACAAAACTACCAAGCTGGGGAAGGAAACAGGAAAAACTAACCCAGTCCCATCCCCTAAGCGCAGCGGAAAACCGGAAATACGTCCGGTGCCCCAAACCGACCATACCACCAGCCCATCGGGAGGGGTGGAACTACCGAAATGGTGAACGGCACAGATCAGCCCACCACTCCGACTGAGGTACGTTCCCGCTGCACCACACCCCGGTAACACCAATGACGAACGGTCAAAGGCCCACCGGAGCTGGAGTGGAACCGGGGATCAACCAAACACAAAAAAACTCCCCTGACAACCCCCCCCCTAGGTGCAGAGGTTTTCTGAGAAACGCTCAGCGTAACCAACCTGCACCACCCCACAACCCACAAGACAATCGGTGTTAGAGCCTGTGAGGTTGGGGTTAGGGAAGCAGGGAAATAAAAAACAACAAAACAAAACGACCCAATCCTCAAACAGAAATTACCTAAGTCCAAAAAATGAAAACCTATGATTACCTGAGTCCAGCCGAGCTCCGAACTGCCAGTCGTTCACTCCACCAGAACCGCCTCAAAATCCCCAATTTATAACCCCTTACATGAAAACAAAAACAGCCCAAATAACTAAACAACCAAAGGTCTGCCCCTTTTTTTTTTTTTTTTTTTTTTTTTGTGTGTGCAGTATTATGCCTGTCTAAGAACACCTGGAGATACGTCATTGTTCTCTTTCTTGACGCTTATGTGACCGGGGCAATATGGCAGCTTCAGCTCGTCCGAGCTGCATGGGCTCATCCGCAAGAGGAGCCAGAGGTCCCGTTGGAGGATTCTCAGTGGGGCGAAGAAGAGGCAGCCCTGATCTGTGTCGGGGAAAGCCCCGAGACGAAAAGACCCGCTCTGATGTCCGCCCTCTCTCGCGTCCACGCTCCTTTATCCGATCATCTAGACGAATAGCCAAAGATATTAGCTCATCTAAATCTTTTGGTTTGTCACGGACTGCTAGCTCGTCTTTTAATGAATCGTTCAAACCATCCACAAACACTCCTCACAAAGCTGCGGCATTCCAACCGGACTGAGCAGAAAAAAATCGAAAATCCATGGAATAATCTGCCGCACTCCGCCT
Organism: Thalassophryne amazonica; assembly: GCF_902500255.1. Lineage (NCBI taxonomy): Eukaryota > Metazoa > Chordata > Actinopteri > Batrachoidiformes > Batrachoididae > Thalassophryne > Thalassophryne amazonica. The sequence goes on from NC_047105.1 coordinate 20,241,115, forward strand.
CCCCTTGGGTGACGGAGTTATCTGCACCGGTATTGATAGTGCCGCAGCTGGAGCAGCAGGAAGCAGAACGGCTTGCGCTGCAAGCTCCGTAATGCGAGCATCTGTTTGTTTAATTTGATTTAATATTCTTGAACTCTTTCAGCAAAAGGAACTGCTTCTGCCGCTGGGTCCATTTTGGAATGGCCGGGAACTACTGTTATGTGCAGACGCGAGTTGAGGAGCGCGACCAGCGTCTGACTGAACCCAGCGCTAAAATAACCAGAAAGCGGTTCCATAAACAAAACAAATTTATTTCCCTTTTGTGCAATAATTGTGTACAACATAAATGTGCATTTGTCTGGCGAGGTGAAGGATGGCGCGCTCTCCAGCACCCAAATGGATCGAAGCCCGACGCTTCTGGACCCAGACTCACCGCCGAACACCCCCCAGGTGGACACGACAAACTGACTCTCTGAAGGATGGAAAAGGTGAGGTCAGTCAACAGCTACAACAAATATCCTTCAAAGGCACACACTATCAGCAACACATTCAGGTCTGAATTTAAGCTTTATGTAAATGAGCAGCTTCTCACAACAGGTGGAGGATCATCATTCCGTACGCCACGGCAGTGAGAAGCGAGCTGCACAATTCTCATCAATGTTCAAATATACTGCGTAACAAAATATCAAATTACTGTTAACACTTATTCAGACAATCATCACCTCTGATGTGTGCTGACAGCATGTGTCCCTCACCCGTCCTCCTTCACAGGCACGATGTGTCAAACCCAGGCGCGGTCCTCAGCGTCTCACAACCGAACGTCACAAGGTCGAGTTCCCGGCAATTCTGCTCGAATCACTCATGGCTTAAATGCAGAATGCCATCTCATTATCTGCTTCAGCTGAAAGTCTTTAAGTTTACACGTGAGCATCATCCACAGGTGCAGCTAATAATGCTGATGAGGGTGAAGGACTCTTCTGCCAGCACCGTCTCCACAGGCAAAAACCAGTTTGCATACCACCTGGAGAGCAAAGAAAAGAAAACAACACCAAAATGTCCAGCCAAACCCCCCAACACACAACAAGAATATCTCAGGATGGAAAACCTGATGTGAAGAAAAAACCCAAGGTGAATTAATAAGGGATAAATTGAGCCTTATGAAAGTGAAACTTCTCATTGAATTGCTAAATGAATGGTGCAATATTTATTACGACAAAGCATTCAGGCAGTAAAACTGAAGTCACTACTTTACAGATTACAGATCAAGACAAAAAAAAAATAGTTTTCTAGCCTTTATTCAGCAATTTTAGTTATTTCCCCACATCATTTATATTGCATATAATACACACTTACGAAAGCTCACTACACAATTAATTATTTATTTTTTTATTTATTTAACTTTTTTTATCCAGCTAATACGCCTTCGTCATCTTGTCGTAGCACCTGAATGCTGCACCAAACAGCATTTTTAGATCACTTTAATCTAAGTTTAAGTCACGCATCATTGATTTCTATTTAATCTGAATACTGACGATGCGCAATAACGCAAAGCAAGATAGCGGCTGCTGGCAACAGCTCACAGGCTGCATCCATGATCTCCTGGATTAAATCGAAATTGATGAGCACAACGCACAATAGACTAAAAACAATAACAAAATCAGTCTGTTGTCTTGTCCGTGAGCATCCATACCCTATTGCATATTATCAGTTATCAAGTTGTTCACCAATGAATATGGTGTATGGTTTTCTGAAGGGTGTAAAAAGCCATATTCATTTGGTGAACAACTTGATAACAATTTTATCATATACCTATAAATCTGGGGTGGGCAATAATGTGCCATAAAGGGCCGAGACGCTGCAGGTTTTCCGTGCAACCAGTCACCTCAGCAGGTGATTTCATTAACGATCAGGTGTCTCAGCAGATGATTTCATTGACAACCAGGTGTTTATGTTCAGAGGAGAAGCTCATCAGCAACCCACCTGCTGAGGTGAATGGTTGCATGGAAAACCTGCAGTGTCTCGGCCCTCGATGCCCACCCCTGCTATAAATGATAAATGCACGCAGAACACAATGTGCGTGCTCTCCCTTCGCTCACTGCCTCCGGGGGTACGGATGCGGGACCAGCAAAGAATCCAAGTCATGGCCATGAAGCTCTGCGGCTGCGGTTACCGAGACCATGCAACGGGCGCTGCGCATCAAAACAGCGAGCGTAGTCTCTAGACCTGGTGCTGGAATTGGATGCAGCTTGGCACAGCAGACAGGGGGTGGTGTGAGTGGCCCACTGCGGCGCTTACCGAGCCCGGAGACTCAGTAAGCGCATCGGAGACAATGACAGCAATCGCGGTGATGCCGACCGGTGCCGCGACCAGCCCGCCTGATAAGGACACAGAACACAATGCGATGTTAAAAAAAACAAAGAAGAAGAAGAAGCATGCAAAATTGCACAAAAAAAATCTGCGAAACTGCGAGGCTGTGATAGGTGAACTGCGATATAGCAAGGGCCCACTGTATTACATTACACATTGACTGTATCTAGGATCGCACGTGCCGTGACGTCACAACATATGTATGGATTGGATGATTACCAAGGCGACATTGACTTACTTGGGTGGTATGAAAAATATTACCAGTCCGTGAAAAATATCACAAGGGTGTATTGCTATTTATTCTTTAGTGTTTTATCCAATCATATTGGCGTATCATTTGTAGGTATATGATAAGAAGATATATTCTTCATTATATCTTTATCTACTGGGTTTTTTCTTCAACTTTTAAACAAGTGTAACTTGCTCTTGTCTGTAACTTCCGAAGTATCACTTTGGTATTTCTCTTGAGGTTTGTTTCAAATGACAAGCACAGTTTTGTGTTCTCATCTGTTGAACTGTAAATAAACCATTTACTTTGAAGTACGACTGCACCATGATCTGTTGGCCAGAATTGTATTGAAAATTCAAGGCCTGGCTTCAGGGCACCTAGTAATGAGTGTTGACTCATGATCATCATTTTCTGTTCACCTAGAGGTAACCCCAACCCTCTGGAAGAAGTTTTCTTCAACAACCTAAAGGTAATGCCTCAAATAACATCGACTACATGAAGGCCAAGCTGCACATCTTTCAGCTCAGGAGTTCATAAGACCAGCAACAAACAAGAAAACAACTGTCGTGGAAGCATCACAACATCATTAGTTGTAGAAAGTACATTTTTAAGGTCTATTCCTCCAGCCTGTAGTTGGTCACATATGAAGTTTTGACTTGATGATTTAACCATGATGTAATGCATACACTTTCATTTTCTGCTGCTTATCCAGATCTGAGTCATGGTGGCAGTAGACCAAAAAGCTCTCCCCATACTTCCCCAGCCAACTCCTCTTACTCTTCCTGGGGGATCTTGAGGCTTTAACAAACCAGCTGGGAAATATAATCCATCCATCATATCCTGCTTGCTTAGATACTTCAAGCACCAGTTCTCTTGTTTGCACAGACTTTTACAGAGGTTTAAGAGCACTGGCAGTTTATTTCATTGCACTCATCAAAGGTTATTGCTATCTTATACAAAATACAATACTTTCTCCCCCAACATCTGTTGGTTTCACTGTATCACTCATTACTTGTCCCTTATATGACTTACTACATTGAAGTTTGGGGAAATACATATAAAACAAAATACTAATCCAATATTTCTGTTACAAAAAAGCTTTAAGAGTGATAAGTAAAAAACCATATCATGAACCAACAAATTCACTGTTTGTTCGTCTTCAGTTTTTGAAATTTTATGACGTGGTTGATTATTTTACAATAATGTATAAAGTTAAAAATGGACTCTTGCCTCATCATGTCCAGGAGCTGTTTAAAATGAGAGAGTCCAGTTATAATTTGCATGGATCTTTGGTGTTTGATAGAAGAAAGATTCAAACTACTGCTAAAAGTCATTGGATTTCTGTAAAGGGTGTTAGTGTGTGGAATGACTGTTTGGAATCTATTAAAGTATCCAGTACATTGGCTTGTTTTAAAAGACTGTATAAAAATAATACATTCACTTGTTATAGTTTGCGTAATTAAGTAAATTGACTGTGTGGCTGTTTTTTGGTTGTCTGTTGTATTACACTCAACAAAAATATAAATGCAACACTTTTGGTTTTGCTCCCATTTTGTATGAGATGAACTCAAAGATGTAAAACTTTTTCCACACACAATATCACCATTTCCCTCAAATATTGTTCACAAACCAGTCTAAATCTGTGATAGTGAGCACTTCTCCTTTGCTGAGATAATCCATCCCACCTCACAGGTGTGCCATATCAAGATGCTGATTAGACACCATGATTAGTGCACAGGTGTGCCTTAGACTGCCCACAATAAAAGGCCACTCTGAAAGGTGCAGTTTTATCACACAGCACAATGCCACAGATGTCGCAAGATTTGAGGGAGCGTGCAATTGGCATGCTGACAGCAGGAATGTCAACCAGAGCTGTTGCTCATGTATTGAATGTTCATTTCTCTACCATAAGCCGTCTCCAAAGGTGTTTCAGAGAATTTGGCAGTACATCCAACCAGCCTCACAACCGCAGACCACGTGTAACCACACCAGCCCAGGACCTCCACATCCAGCATGTTCACCTCCAAGATTGTCTGAGACCAGCCACTCGGACAGCTGCTGAAACAATCGGTTTGCATAACCAAAGAATTTCTGCACAAACTGTCTCAGGGAAGCTCATCTGCATGCTCGTCGTCCTCATTGGGGTCTCGACCTGACTCCAGTTCGTCGTCGCAACTTCACACAGCCATTGAAGAGGAGTGGACCAACATTCCACAGGCCACAATTGACAACCTGATCAACTCTATACGAAGGAGATGTGTTGCACTGCATGAGGCAAATGGTGGTCACACCAGATACTGACTGTTACCCCCCCCCCCCCCCAATAAAACAAAACTGCACCTTTCAGAATGGCCTTTTATTGTGGACAGTCTAAGGCACACCTGTGGAGGACCAGGCATTAAATTACTTCTTGGACTCAGCCATCAAAAGTGTATCTGTATGCCATGAAGGTGTTGAACCTGTTGCGACACTCACTCATCTTGGTGCTGATGTTCATGTCTCTGGGTCCTTGGCCTTTTAGTTTTTTGGGGTTCCTGAGAAGAAATATGAGGTTGCTGGACAAAGGTGTTTGGAGATGCCAATATCATTGCTGGAAAATGTAGGTCCAAGCCTTTATGGCACTGCTTTATTGCGTGATTGTGATATTCGGATGCAACGTAGTGACGCGAAGAGAATGACAAGATGCCATTCTTTCTTATTTAACTTACAAGTACTGCTGGACTGACTTGATGACCATCAAATGTACTTTGGAAGACTCAGATGAGGAGAGTCACTTGGATTGCTATGACATCTGCTATGACACTGGCATCTGGTACATAGATGCCTCACTGTTGAGGACCACAGTGGCTGGAGAAGGCCAATGGGATGACCACATTACACCTGGCTGTGGCAGATCACTGATTACTTTTAAGAGGTGGGGATGAGCTGACTGACAGTCTTTCTGAGTGGTTGGTGGATGTGGGCACAGCGCATGCCCCCGAACTTGATCTGACCCCTCGTGAACTTGTCATATACCCAGAAACTCTTCCTGACACTGCTATTTTACACAGGAATAACCCAAAGCAGTTCATACCAGCATCAGTATGCACAAAGTGTTGCACTGAGAGGCTTAGCTGATGAATGCAAAAATAACTGTAAAAGCTGATAATTACCCAGTACAACCAATAAATTTAAGGCTTATTAGAAAATGACAGCAAATTACTCAGAAACCTAACAGTGTGAAGGAGTACTGTACCTTCAAGCAACAACATTTGCTCCTACTGACTGTTGTCAAATATTTTGTCCTCGTATAGTGTCCTGGCAAAAAATCTACAAGGTAGAGCTGACTCACTTGGATGCTGGTCGTTGTTTGGTGGAGGGCAGGGGGTTAAACACACAAGCCATGATTGGGGCTACTTAAATGCTGTCAGCTCACAAAATTGGACAAAGCACCAGGCTGAATAATTACGGAATAACAAGGGAAACAGTCTTTGTTTTTCCATGGGAGGGAAAATAATTGATTTAGGAGGGGAGGGGTGGCATTTTCCTTTCCTTTTTGCACCAGAGGACATGCAAGGTCTTCCGCAGTGGCACTTACCAACCACGGGAACTTCCAACCTACTAGAATGAAACGCAGGGGGAGATTGAAAAAATGTAATTAATTGGATCAGATTAAAATTAATGAAGTAATTAAGAAGCTGCTTGCCCTAGTTCTTCAAGTCTACAACTGCAGAAGGTACTGCTGGTAGAGCAGGAGTACTCACCGTAGCACTACACAGAGAGAGAGTTCCATTTGGAGAGCAGAGTAGTCGTAATGAGAAATGGTAACACAACAAAACAGCATGTGGAAATGAAAGTGAATGTGTCGGATACTTCAAGTTGATGTGTACATCTCTGGTACCACTTGTTTCATAGATAAAGTATTTCGAAATGGCAGGAACATGCTGAACTGCATTCAGACAAGAACACGTTTTTAAAAGAACCCCAGTCACAGATGAAATAAAGTATGCTAGGGGCTCTTATTGTTGTGTGGGCCGCCAGAAGAGGAGGTACTGCTGGCCCACCACCAGAGGGCGCCCTGCCTGAAGTGCGGGCTTCAGGCACGAGAGGGCGCTGCCGCCATGGACACAGCCGGGGGTGACAGCTGTCGCTCATTACCTCTTGACAGCTGTCACCCATCTACTCAACATCATCTCACTCCATAAAGACCAGACGTCATCTCCACCTCGTTGCCGAGATATCATACTTCATAGGAGGTAATACTCTCAGCCTTTTTGTGAGATTTGTAACTCTGTTATTGTGAGAATTTGCAGGAGAACCGCTCGTTTGAGAGGAGGCTGTGCAAGACAGCGCTCCTTTTCAGCTGAGACCGCTGCAACATATTGAATGAGAGGTGGAGGTGGCATTCCCACCGTTGTTGTTACTGGGTGTACACACACCCACACTTGACTGTCTTTGTTCTTCGCCAGCAGTACCAGATCCGACAGTCGGGGAGGGTGATCACCTGGGAATTCGAGACTTGGCGGCTCCAGTATTCACCAGGTTCTGGGGCGGCGGAAATCGTGTGGTTCCGGCTCTTCTTAGGACAGACGTCTTCTATCCTCGAGCCTGCCCACACGTCACCTCTGTGTATTGACTGTAATGATATTCTGTGATTGTCTGTATGTTCGTTGTGCACATTCACAACATTAAATTGTTACTTTTTGGCTCATCTATTGACCGTTCATTTGCGCCCCCTGTTGTGGGTCCATGTCACTACACTTTCCCAACAGGATATCTCGGCCAGCGTCATGGACTCCGAGGGGCGTCACCCGGCTGTTGAACGACCAATGGGAGAGCAGGGAGCGCAGGCGTCTGCAGGAGACGTGATTGGTGAGCTGCAGCACATTCTCACCGCCTTTACGGCTCGGTTGGATCAAATGACTGAGCAAAACATCCTCCTGAACCGCAGGGTGGAGGCTCTCTCCGCACAGATGGCGGCAAGCGCTCAGGGCGCTGCTGCGGCTCGTCCTCCTGCCGACCCTGTGCAGGATATAAACGTTCCAGTGGTGGTTCAACAACCCCTCCCACCATCCCCTGAAGCATACATAAGCCCTCCTGAGCCGTACGGAGGTTGTGTGGAGACGTGCGTGGACTTTCTTATGCAGTGTTCGCTCGTCTTCGCACAACGTCCCGTCATGTACGCGTCAGATGCTAGTAAAATAGCTTATGTGATTACTCTGCTTCGGGGTAAAGCACGCGCCTGGGCTACGGCGCTCTGGGAACAGAACTCACGGTTGTTATCAGCATACACTGGGTTTGTGGGGGAGTTCAGAACAGTGTTTGATCACCCTAACAGAGGAGAGACCGCTTCAACTGTGCTGCTGTCAATGAGACAGGGACGCGAGAGCGCAGCCGCTTATGCAGTCAACTTCCGCATCGCGGCTGCGAGGTCCGGCTGGAATAACGTTGCGCTCCGCGCCGCCTTCGTAAACGGACTGTCGTTGGTTCTGAAGGAGCAGCTGGTAGCTAAGGAGGAACCACGGGATTTAGATGGGCTTATCGATCTCATTATACGGTTAGACAATCGGTTGGAGGAACGCCGTCGGGAGCGAGGCGAAGGACGTGACCGGATACGCGCCGCCCCTCTCCCTTCCGGGTTCGATAAGGCGCCACCCTCCCCACGCTCCACAGCCGCAGCGCTTTGTGGGGCAACAGCTCCCCCTGCTGACGTTGTTAGGGAAACGCACAGGGCCAAAATGGGGAGGCTGATCCGTGGAGAGTGTTTTCTCTGCAGCTCAGCTGAGCACACACAGAGAAACTGCCCCAAACGGCCAAAACGACAACAACCGCCCTTAGAGACTGGGCTAAGGAGGGGTCAAACCATTCAAGTGAGACACACACAAATTGCCACACAACTCCCAGTCACAATCCTGAGCGGGGATTTAACCCTTCAAGCCCGAGCACTGGTGGACACGGGGTCAGAAGGGAATCTGCTAGACAGCAGATGGGCAAGGGAGGTAGGGCTCCCTCTGGTGGCGCTTCCTTCACCATTGCAGGTGCGGGCACTAGATGGCACCATCCTCCCTTTACTCACACACAAGACACAAGCAGTAACTCTGGTAGTGTCTGGAAACCATCGGGAGGAGATTGAGTTTTTTGTGACTCCTTCTACCTCCCGCGTGATTTTGGGCATCCCATGGATGTTGAAGCACAATCCCCGGATTGATTGGCCGTCTGGGGTGGTGGTTCAGTGGAGCGAAACCTGCCATCGGGGGTGTTTAGGATCCTCGGTTCCTCCCGGTTCACAGGCTAAGGAGGAGGTCAAAGTCCCTCCCAATCTGACGGCAGTGCCGGTTGAGTACCACGATCTTGCTGACGTCTTCAGCAAGGATCTGGCACTCACCCTTCCCCCGCACCGTCCGTACGATTGTGCCATTGATTTGGTTCCAGGTGCTGAGTTCCCGTCCAGCAGGCTGTACAACCTCTCACGACTTGAGCGCGAATCAATGGAGACCTACATCCGGGACTCATTAGCTGCCGGGCTGATCCGGAACTCCACCTCCCCGATGGGGGCAGGTTTCTTTTTTGTGGGCAAGAAAGATGGCGGACTTCGTCCATGTATTGATTACAGGGGGCTGAATGAGATTACGGTTCGCAACCGATACCCGTTGCCATTGTTAGATTCCGTGTTCACCCCCCTGCATGGAGCCAAAATCTTTACTAAGCTGGATCTTAGGAATGCGTATCACCTGGTTCGGATCCGGAAGGGAGATGAATGGAAGACGGCATTTAACACCCCATTAGGTCACTTTGAGTACCTGGTCATGCCGTTCGGCCTCACCAACACCCCCGCGACGTTCCAAGCCTTAGTTAACGACGTCTTGCGGGACTTCCTGCACCGATTTGTCTTCGTATATCTGGACGATATTCTCATCTTTTCTCCGGATCCTGAGACCCATGTCCAGCATGTACGTCAGGTCCTGCAGCGGTTGTTAGAGAACCGACTGTTTGTGAAGGGCGAGAAGTGCGAGTTTCACCGCGCGTCTTTGTCCTTCCTGGGGTTTATAATCTCCTCCAACTCCGTCGCACCTGATCCGGCCAAGGTTGTGGCGGTGAGAGATTGGCCCCAACCAACAAGCTGTAGGAAGCTGCAACAGTTCCTCGGCTTTGCTAATTTCTATAGGAGGTTCATTAAGGGCTACAGTCAGGTAGTTAGCCCCCTGACAGCCCTGACCTCTCCAAAAGTCCCCTTCACCTGGTCGGATCGGTGCGAAGCCGCGTTCAAGGAGTTGAAACGACGGTTCTCTACTGCGCCAGTTTTGGTGCAGCCCGACCCTAGCCGCCAGTTCATGGTTGAAGTGGACGCCTCTGACTCAGGGATAGGAGCCGTGCTGTCCCAGAGCGGAGAGACCGATAAGGTTCTTCACCCGTGTGCCTACTTTTCCCGCAGGTTGACCCCGGCTGAACGGAACTATGACGTCGGCAATCGAGAACTCCTTGCGGTGAAAGAGGCTCTTGAGGAGTGGAGACACCTGTTGGAGGGAGCGTCTGTGCCGTTCACGGTTTTCACTGACCATCGGAACCTGGAGTATATCAGGACCGCCAAGCGGCTGAACCCCAGGCAAGCCCGCTGGTCACTGTTCTTCGGGCGTTTCGACTTCCAGATCACCTATCGCCCCGGGACCAAGAACCAGAGATCGGATGCCTTGTCCAGAGTACACGAAAACGAAGTCAAAACAGAGCTGTCGGATCCACCGGAGCCCATCATTCCGGAGTCCACTATCGTGGCCACCCTCACCTGGGATGTGGAGAAGACCGTTTGGGAGGCCCTGGCACAGAGCCCGGACCCTGGAACCGGTCCAAAGAACTGTCAGTACGTCCCACCAGAGGCCAGAGCTGCAGTCTTGGACTTCTGTCATGGTTCCAAGCTCTCCTGTCATCCAGGGGTGCGAAGGACCATGGCAGTTGTCCGGCAGCGCTTCTGGTGGGCGTCTATGGAGGCCGACGTCCGGGAACATATCCAGGCCTGCACCACCTGTGCCAGGGGCAAGGCAGTACATAAGAAGGCCCAAGGACTCCTCCAGCCGCTGCCGGTGCCTCATCACCCCTGGTGCCACATCGGCCTGGATTTCGTCACGGGCCTCCCGCCGTCCCAGGGCAACACCACCATCTTCACGATAGTGGACCGATTCTCCAAGGCGGCCCACTTCGTGGCCCTCCCGAAGCTCCCAACAGCCCAGGAGACAGCAGACCTCCTGGTCCACCACGTCGTCCGTCTGCATGGGATACCCTCCGACATCGTCTCTGATCGTGGTCCCCAGTTCTCCTCACACGTCTGGAGGAGCTTCTGCAGGGAACTGGGGGCCACTGTGAGCCTCTCGTCCGGGTACCATCCACAGACGAACGGACAGGCAGAGCGGGCCAACCAGGACTTGGAACAGACCCTCCGCTGCGTCACATCCGCGCACCCGACGGCCTGGAGTAACCATCTGGCCTGGATCGAGTATGCGCATAACAGCCAGGTGTCTTCTGCCAGCGGCCTCTCCCCATTTGAGGTGTGTTTGGGGTATCAGCCCCCGTTGTTTCCCGTGGTGGAGGGAGAGGTCGGTGTGCCCTCGGTCCAGGCCCACCTGCGGAAGTGCCGTCGGGTGTGGCGCTCCGCCCGTTCTGCCTTGTTGAAGGCCCGGACGAGGGCGAAGACCCATGCAGACTGCCGGCGATCCCCGGCCCCTGCTTACCAGCCCGGGCAGGAGGTGTGGCTTTCCACGAAGGACATCCCCCTCCAGGTGGACTCCCCAAAACTTCAGGACAGGTACATTGGCCCCTTCAGGATCCTCAAAGTCCTCAGTCCTGCCGCAGTGAAGCTCCAATTCCCGGCTTCACTGCGGATCCATCCGGTTTTCCACGTGTCCCGCATCAAACCTCACCACACCTCACCCCTCTGTGCTCCTGGACCGGCGCCGCCTCCTGCTCGGATCATCGACGGGGAGCCGGCTTGGACGGTGCGCCGGCTCCTGGACGTCCGTCGGATGGGTCGGGGGTTCCAGTACTTGGTGGACTGGGAGGGGTATGGACCTGAAGAACACTCCTGGGTGAAGAGGAGCTTCATCCTGGATCCGGCCCTCCTGGCCGACTTCTACCGCCGACACCCCGACAAACCTGGTCGGGTGCCAGGAGGCGCCCGTTGAGGGGGGGGTCCTGTTGTGTGGGCCGCCAGAAGAGGAGGTACTGCTGGCCCACCACCAGAGGGCGCCCTGCCTGAAGTGCGGGCTTCAGGCACAAGAGGGCGCTGCCGCCATGGACACAGCCGGGGGTGACAGCTGTCGCTCATTACCTCTTGACAGCTGTCACCCATCTACTCAACATCATCTCACTCCATAAAGACCAGACGTCATCTCCACCTCGTTGCCGAGATATCATACTTCATAGGAGGTAATACTCTCAGCCTTTTTGTGAGATTTGTAACTCTGTTATTGTGAGAATTTGCAGGAGAACCGGTCGTTTGTGAGGAGGCTGTGCAAGACGGCGCTCCTTTTCAGCTGAGACCACTGCAACATATTGAATGAGAGGTGGAGGTGGCATTCCCACCGTTGTTGTTACTGGGTGTACACACACCCACACTTGACTGTCTTTGTTCTTCGCCAGCAGTACCAGATCCGACAGTCGGGGACGGTGATCACCTGGGAATTCGGGACTTGGCGGCTCCAGTATTCACCAGGTTCTGGGGCGGCGGAAATCGTGTGGTTCCGGCTCTTCTTAGGACAGACGTCTTCTACCCTCGAGCCTGCCCACACGTCACCTCTGTGTATTGACTGTAATGATATTCTGTGATTGTCTGTATGTTCGTTGTGCACATTCACAACATTAAATTGTTACTTTTTGGCTCATCTATTGACCGTTCATTTGCGCCCCCTGTTGTGGGTCCGTGTCACTACACTTTCCCAACACTTATGTCATATCAGACCAGAGAACAGTGAAGTTGTGAATGCTTGTGTGTCTCAAACACAATCAGTGAGGACCACTAAATGTCACTCGTTGTTTAGCCAGTAGTAGGCAGCAATTGTGCACGATTTATCAAAATGTGTAGACCACTCATCTTCAACCACTTATCTGGGATTGGGTTGCGGTGGCAACAGCTCTAGCAGGGGACCCCAGCTAGATACCTCAGGACTTTTGCAGGTAAAGAAAGATTTCCTGAAATTGATTTTGCATATGATAATGTGATCTTTGTGGAATCAGTGGAAGGGCTTGAGATGGGTTTGTGACCATCCCAGGTCATGACTAAGAAAGACTGTCATGACTCTGCCATCACCAGTATATCTGTATGTAATGAGAGTGTCCAATTTGTTGAGACATTATCGTAGTAGTGACATTAATGTGTTTATGTGTTTGGCCTATATGGTTACATGAGATTTAAAAGACTGAAGCACAGGCATTCTAGCAGGGGGTTCCTGACCAAGTGTGCTATAGATAGATATTTCACTATGGGCTGTGGTGTTGGTTTCTAGGTACTCTGTCATGCCTGGAGGTTGAATGGGGGCTTGTCCCTGTGGGTGGTTGGTTGGCCTGTGTATCACTGGGTGGTCCAAATGAGGGGTGAGCTGGGTTGCTTCTGTGTGCCTTCATTGCACTTGTACAGTAGGACCTTGATGCCAAAGCTGCTGGTGGTGGCTGGGAGTGGATCCTATGCTGGGTCAGGCACACACATGTGGACTTGGATCTGGCCTCCTGGGTGGTGTTTCATGGTTGTCAGGTTGCATGTGCTGTAATGGAGCTGAACATCATGGGGGGGGGGGGGGGTGATGCTGTTCTCCTAGCATTGCACCCAAAGTCTTCTGTCTGCCATCAGTGTTCTCCAAAGGATCTCAGTCCTGCCACATTCCAATTGGCAATATCTAAAACCCCTAATCTGTGTTTATGGCATACTCTACCAGCCTTGTCCTTTGTTATAATTCTGCACCTTCATTTCATATTGTCTTTCTATGACAAAGATGTGGCATGTTGAATCTGCCAACTTGATGAGGGAAAATCAAAAATAAAAAGGTTACGTTTGTTTACAAGAGGATCTTAATCATTATAGGCAGGAATGTCTGTATGGACAGGAAGAGCAAAACTGAGACTTAGTGGCTCTCAGCAGAGGAATTGAAGCAAATCAGATTTTATGACCCCACATGTATTAGAGCAAGGAAGATTATCTGAGAGGGCAAGCAACGGAGAGGCCCCGTATGTGAGATGAATTCTCAAGAAGCTGTGGTTTGTTTTATTTTTCCAATTTCCTTTTCCTTGTGAGGTACCAGAAGATGCTCTTAATAACCTTAATTTATGTAGGGAAGGGTTTTACTCAGTATTATTTTATTTTTCTATCTTGTCACTGGGTTTGACATTTCTGTGGTTCCATATGTTACACATAAATTTTACTCATACACAATACTTGCATAGCAAATTAAGAACTACTTTAACCAGAACTGGCCTGAACAGGAGCTACAGTATATTGGCCTTGGTGATGGTGGTGCCTTGTATTAAGAAGATGGTGATTTTGGATCAATGATATTGACTTTATCCTGTACCATTGCTTGTAGAAAATATCTTCTAAAAGTGGCAGAGGTTTTTAAGAGTAGATTTTTTTTTATGTCCATCTTCAACCTGACGAGGTCCAACTAGACCATCCTTACTAATAGCAGCCCATCCCAGTACCCACCTTTCTCCCATCTGACTTGAAGTAGTGCTGTGTGTCCATTAGTGATCCAGCCATGGACCCATGCATGTGGTCCATCAACAGTCACTCTCATGTTGTCTAAACATAAAACCTGCATGTGCTACAGGTACTGCATAGAGAACCCTGAGAATAGATATAAAAATATATAGGCACCGAAGGGAGGGAGGAAAAGAGATCATGCCTACATGTTGTCACTGTATTACTCACACCAGACTGCAACCGCCATTCCCATCTGACAGGGAGTGACAGCTGCAGGTGGCGGGCTCTTCATTGTGTAAACCATGCCTCCATTACAGGTGCAAACAATCAATCAACCAATTAACAATAAAACAAAACACAAAGTGACAATATGTTTAATTGAATTTATTTTCATTTATATAGCGCCATATCACAACAAAATTGCCTCAAGGCGCTTCACACAAGTAAGGTCTAACCTTACCAACCCCCGGAGCAAGAACACAGGCGACAGTGGTAAGGAAAAAGTCCCTCTGAGGAAGAAACCTCAAGCAGACCAGACTCAAAGGGGTGATCCTCTGCTTGGGCCATGCTACAGACACAATTTACAAAACAAATATGCAGGCCAATATGTCGGAGCTTTGCTCAACATCTTCAACCAGTGTTGACGTTTCATCTTGTGTCGTGCTCAGTGGTGGTTGTATTTCATCTTTTCTTATCTTGCTAATTTGCATTTTGTTTCTTCTCCACATGTTTCTTACCACCCTATTGACTGTTAGCAATAATATAGGCAGCTTTTTTCTCCCATTTTGCCTGAGGTAAAGAAGCTCCCTATAACTGTGCACATCTTGATGTAGGGTGTTAATTAATTTAGGCCACACCCTTTATCCTTACACAAATGCATATCACCTAAGAATGCTAAAATCCAATAGGCATTCAAGTTGATCTAGTTTGGAGTTGGGAAATATGCACAGAAATGATAACATCACAATACTCATCTAATAATTATGCATGCAGTGTAAAATAACAATCAATAATACAAAAAAAAACAAAAAAAAAACATGGTGCCAATAACTTGTTTTGGAGTCAAACTTTCAAAAGACTGCTCACCACTAGTTGGTGCTGGCATTAGGTTGGTGCTGGAATTAATATTCCTACCCTCCTATTACTACTGTGGTTTAGCTCAATAAATGAGATGATTTGTTCCTTTAGAACAGCTCTGCTTTGAAGAAATATTTGAAATATTGTTTTTTTAACATTCCTTCTTTAAAGGTTTCAACCTTTCCCCTGACATTACAGGAAGATTTCATTCATAATATAGATTCCCAGGGCGGTAAAGCTACCCTAACTCTCCACCGGTATCTGTTTGGCTTAGTCTCTATTTCAGCCTCATTCCTACAATGCTACAGCACTGACTGCCTCAGGCTGCCACAATATTTCAGCAATCCATAGATGGATGAGTGTGCCTATGACTGTGTGTGTGCTGTGTGGTGCAGGCTGACCTGGAGAGATAGGGACCGCTAAGGCAGCTGGGCTGAAAATTTCTTCTCGAGACACAAAAACACACGTACAATCAATCTACCATCACAAGTAAAAACCTGTCATTCATTCGTGATTTCTTATTTCCAAAGTGTTTGAAGTTGAGACCAAAATTGGCCAGAACCACTGATAAGAAAGATAGCAAACACATTTGTGGGTAGTTTTTGGCAGTGAAATGGTAAATAAAACACTAAAGAAGTTTGGAAAATGCTTCTACCAATTTGAGTAAAACTGCTGTTTAAAGACTTTTTACCTCCGACTCGGAGGTTACGGTTTTATTACTGTTTATTTGTCTGACTGCAGGATTATGCAAAAACAAATTTGCTGATTTTCTTTAAACTTGGAGGGTTGGAGCTTGGACCATAGATAAATGGACTGCATTTATAGAGCGCTTTTCCATCTGCATCAGACGCTCAAAGCGCTTTACAAATAATGCTTCACGTTCTCCCCAATGTGAGGGTGCTGCAATACAAGGTTACTCACTACACATGGGAGCAAGAGGGGATTAAAGACCTTGCCCAAGGGCCCTTAGTGATTTTCCAGTCAATCAATCAATCAATCAATCAATTTTTTTATATAGCGCCAAATCACAACAAACAGTTGCCCCAAGGCGCTTTATATTGTAAGGCAAGGCCATACAATAATTATGTAAAACCCCAATGGTCAAAACGACCCCCTGTGAGCAAGCACTTGGCTACAGTGGGAAGGAAAAACTCCCTTTTAACAGGAAGAAACCTCCAGCAGAACCAGGCTCAGGGAGGGGCAGTCTTCTGCTGGGACTGGTTGGGGCTGAGGGAGAGAACCAGGAAAAAGACATGCTGTGGAGGGGAGCAGAGATCGATCACTAATGATTAAATGCAGAGTTGTGCATACAGAGCAAAAAGAGAAAGAAACAGTGCATCATGGGAACCCCCCAGCAGTCTACGTCTATAGCAGCATAACTAAGGGATGGTTCAGGGTCACCTGATCCAGCCCTAACTATAAGCTTTAGCAAAAAGGAAAGTTTTAAGCCTAATCTTAAAAGTAGAGAGGGTGTCTGTCTCCCTGATCTGAATTGGGAGCTGGTTCCACAGGACAGGAGCCTGAAAGCTGAAGGCTCTGCCTCCCATTCTACTCTTACAAACCCTAGGAACTACAAGTAAGCCTGCAGTCTGAGAGCGAAGCGCTGTATTGGGGTGATATGGTACTACGAGGTCCCTAAGATAAGATGGGACCTGATTATTCAAAACCTTATAAGTAAGAAGAAGAATTTTAAATTCTATTCTAGAATTAACAGGAAGCCAATGAAGAGAGGCCAATATGGGTGAGATATGCTCTCTCCTTCTAGTCCCCGTCAGTACTCTAGCTGCAGCATTTTGAATTAACTGAAGGCTTTTTAGGGAACTTTTAGGACAACCTGATAATAATGAATTACAATAGTCCAGCCTAGAGGAAATAAATGCATGAATTAGTTTTTCAGCATCACTCTGAGACAAGACCTTTCTGATTTTAGAGATATTGCGTAAATGCAAAAAAGCAGTCCTACATATTTGTTTAATATGCGCTTTGAATGACATATCCTGATCAAAAATGACTCCAAGATTTCTCACAGTATTACTAGAGGTCAGGGTAATGCCATCCAGAGTAAGGATCTGGTTAGACACCATGTTTCTAAGATTTGTGGGGCCAAGTACAATAACTTCAGTTTTATCTGAGTTTAAAAGCAGGAAATTAGAGGTCATCCATGTCTTTATGTCTGTAAGACAATCCTGCAGTTTAGCTAATTGGTGTGTGTCCTCTGGCTTCATGGATAGATAAAGCTGGGTATCATCTGCGTAACAATGAAAATTTAAGCAATACCGTCTAATAATACTGCCTAAGGGAAGCATGTATAAAGTGAATAAAATTGGTCCTAGCACAGAACCTTGTGGAACTCCATAATTAACTTTAGTCTGTGAAGAAGATTCCCCATTTACATGAACAAATTGTAATCTATTAGACAAATATGATTCAAACCACTGCAGCGCAGTGCCTTTAATACCTATGGCATGCTCTAATCTCTGTAATAAAATTTTATGGTCAACAGTATCAAAAGCAGCACTGAGGTCTAACAGAACAAGCACAGAGATGAGTCCACTGTCCGAGGCCATAAGAAGATCATTTGTAACCTTCACTAATGCTGTTTCTGTACTATGATGAATTCTAAAACCTGACTGAAACTCTTCAAATAGACCATTCCTCTGCAGATGATCAGTTAGCTGTTTTACAACTACCCTTTCAAGAATTTTTGAGAGAAAAGGAAGGTTGGAGATTGGCCTATAATTAGCTAAGATAGCTGGGTCAAGTGATGGCTTTTTAAGTAATGGTTTAATTACTGCCACCTTAAAAGCCTGTGGTACATAGCCAACTAACAAAGATAGATTGATCATATTTAAGATCGAAGCATTAAATAATGGTAGGGCTTCCTTGAGCAGCCTGGTAGGAATGGGGTCTAATAAACATGTTGATGGTTTGGATGAAGTAACTAATGAAAATAACTCAGACAGAACAATCAGAGAGAAAGAGTCTAACCAAATACCGGCATCACTGAAAGCAGCCAAAGATAACGATACGTCTTTGGGATGGTTATGAGTAATTTTTTCTCTAATAGTTAAAATTTTGTTAGCAAAGAAAGTCATGAAGTCATTACTAGTTAAAGTTAATGGAATACTCAGCTCAATAGAGCTCTGACTCTTTGTCAGCCTGGCTACAGTGCTGAAAAGAAACCTGGGGTTGTTCTTATTTTCTTCAATTAGTGATGAGTAGAAAGATGTCCTAGCTTTACGGAGGGCTTTTTTATAGAGCAACAGACTCTTTTCCAGGCTAAGTGAAGATCTTCTAAATTAGTGAGACGCCATTTCCTCTCCAACTTACGGGTTATCTGCTTTAAGCTACGAGTTTGTGAGTTATACCACGGAGTCAGACACTTCTGATTTAAAGCTCTCTTTTTCAGAGGAGCTACAGCATCCAAAGTTGTCTTCAATGAGGATGTAAAACTATTGACGAGATACTCTATCTCCCTTACAGAGTTTAGGTAGCTACTCTGCACTGTGTTGGTATATGGCATTAGAGAACATAAAGAAGGAATCATATCCTTAAACCTAGTTACAGCGCTTTCTGAAAGACTTCTAGTGTAATGAAACTTATTCCCCACTGCTGGGTAGTCCATCAGAGTAAATGTAAATGTTATTAAGAAATGATCAGACAGAAGGGAGTTTTCAGGGAATACTGTTAAGTCTTCTATTTCCATACCATAAGTCAGAACAAGATCTAAGATATGATTAAAGTGGTGGGTGGACTCATTTACTTTTTGAGCAAAGCCAATAGAGTCTAATAATAGATTAAATGCAGTGTTGAGGCTGTCATTCTCAGCATCTGTGTGGATGTTAAAATCGCCCACTATAATTATCTTATCTGAGCTAAGCACTAAGTCAGACAAAAGGTCTGAAAATTCACAGAGAAACTCACAGTAACGACCAGGTGGACGATAGATAATAACAAATAAAACTGGTTTTTGGGACTTCCAATTTGGATGGACAAGACTAAGAGACAAGCTTTCAAATGAATTAAAGCTCTGTCTGGGTTTTTGATTAATTAATAAGCTGGAATGGAAGATTGCTGCTAATCCTCCGCCCCGGCCCGTGCTACGAGCATTCTGACAGTTAGTGTGACTCGGGGGTGTTGACTCATTTAAACTAACATATTCATCCTGCTGTAACCAGGTTTCTGTTAGGCAGAATAAATCAATATGTTGATCAATTATTATATCATTTACCAACAGGGACTTAGAAGAGAGAGACCTAATGTTTAATAGACCACATTTAACTGTTTTAGTCTGTGGTGCAGTTGAAGGTGCTATATTATTTTTTCTTTTTGAATTTTTATGCTTAAATAGATTTTTGCTGGTTATTGGTAGTCTGGGAGCAGGCACCGTCTCTACGGGGATGGGGTAATGAGGGGATGGCAGGGGGAGAGAAGCTGCAGAGAGGTGTGTAAGACTACAACTCTGCTTCCTGGTCCCAACCCTGGATAGTCACGGTTTGGAGGATTTAAGAAAATTGGCCAGATTTCTAGAAATGAGAGCTGCTCCATCCAAAGTGGGATGGATGCCGTCTCTCCTAACAAGACCAGGTTTTCCCCAGAAGCTTTGCCAATTATCTATGAAGCCCACCTCAGTCAGGCGGAGATTTGAACCGAGGATCTTCTGGTCTCAAGCCCAATGTCTTAACCACTAGACCATCACCTCCCCCAATAAATCAAGGAAGATAAGATAAAATCATGGAACTTTGGAGAAGATCTGGATCCATGGATGGGGCCTGATTACTCTGCATGTCAGTAAAGTGGTGATAGCAGAGAATTATTTTCACTGGGGGGGGTGTGTGTGTGTGTGTGTGTGTGTGTGTGTGTGTGCGTCCATGGAGAAGATAACTTAAAAACAACTGGACAAATGTTTTCAAAGTATGTATCAGCTCTCTGATGCGCAGGCAGAGTTGTAATGATATCAATGAATGTGTCTGATTTAGTGAGAATATATGTTTAGATCCACTGAATGTTTTGAGTGGTGAACGCACACACACATTGCTGTACGCATTTGTGGATCTGTTTATACACACACAGATCAAAATATGCATTTGCAAATACTTTTGCAACAATGACCCCAGAACTTCATGAATAATTAGATGCCTTCCTGTATCTTTGCTGTCTTGTATGTTTGACAATTCATTATTGATATATGTTATTGATAGTATAGCAAAAGCAAATGGTCACCCCTCTGAGTCTGGTTTGCTTTAGGTTTATTCTTACAGTCATAGGAAACACTGTTGCCAATGTGCTTGCTCAAGCTGTGGATAAGGTTAGACCTTACCTTTGTGAAGCACCTTGGAGCAATTCATTTTATTATTTGATTCTATATAAATAAATGTAATTTAAACAAAAACCTCACATTGGTTCTCCCTTGTGAGTAGCAGGACAAGCATATGATTAATGGAGTCAGTCAGTCAATGAGTCAGTGAGTGTGACTGCAAATTCCCCTAAACAACTGTATAAAACCTACTGCATATTCAGCTGTGAAATTGTGGGTGATGACCAGTGAACCTCCAATTTTGGGCAATGTGATCATCATTTATCATGCACAATGACCATAATGTAAAATATAGATAGGCTCATCAAATTGCTTCAACAGCCTTGTTGAAGGGAACTGGTTGTCACTAATGTCACTGTTGCTTGTTTGTACAAACTTGACTTTTAAAAGACGAACTGAAAATTTCAACAGCTCGTTCTGTGATCTAGGCTCTTTTCTGCCACGTGGGGTAGATAATCCTTCCATTATGATGTTTCTATGTCACTACTGTCAGGTGTAGTAGTTTTCTTTGGTCCAAACCAACAACCAAGACTGTGAAGGTATGAACTAAGGAGGCTTCTTCAGCATTGCAGGACAGCTTTGAGCTACAGTAGTGTTCAGAATAATTGTTGTGTGGGCCGCTGAAGAGGAGGTAGTGCTGGCCCACCACCACCAGAGGGCGCCCTGCCTGGAGTGCGGGCTCCAGGCACCAGAGGGCGCTGCCGCCTGATGAGAGCAGCCAGGGTGACAGCTGTCACCCATTACTGGACACAGCTGACTGCACTCAGCACGGAGGTATATCAGCAGGACAGCGTCTCCACCTCAGTGCCGAGATATCGCCTTGAGTTTAAGGTAATCACCTCTGCAGCATATTCTGTGTTTTTGACAATACTTGATAAACCTTTCAGGACAGCGGACTACTGAAGACCAAGTGTTTGGATAAGTACTCCCCTTTCCTGCTTCAGTGTAACAAGAGGTGGAGGCGGCTTCGCCCCTCTCCATCTACTGGGTGCGGTCGCATCCCTACCTGTGTGTTTGTGCTCTTTTCCGCCAGCAGTACCGGATCCGACGAGCGAAGGCAGTGGCCACCTGGGAATTCGGGACTTGGCGGTTCCAGTACTTCTGGGTTTCGGTGGCAGAGGAGATCTGGGTGGTTCCGGTTCGACTAGGACGGACGTCTCCTACCTTCGGGCCTGCCCACACGACACCAGCAGATTTCGGCTTACACCTCCAAATTGTTAATTGTTGTATTAGTTGTGCTCTTCTCACAACAGTAAAACTTGTTCTTTACCTTTCTCCATTGTCCGTTCATTGCGCCCCCTGTTGTGGGTCCGTGTACCTACACTTTCACAACAATAATAGTAGTGCTATGTGACTAAAAAGATTAATCCAGGTTTTGAGTATATTTCTTATTGTTACATGGGAAACAAGGTACCAGTAGATTCAGTAGATTCTCACAAATCCAACAAGACCAAGCATTCATGATATGCACACTCTTAAGGCTATGAAATTGAGCTATTAGTAAAAAAAAAAAAAGTAGAAAAGGGGGTGTTCACAATAATAGTAGTATCTGCTGTTGACGCTACAAACTCAAAACTATTATGTTCAACAAAACTATTATGTTCAAACTGCTTTTTTTTTAGCAATCCTGTGAATCACTAAACTAGTATTTAGTTGTATAACCACAGTTTTTCATGATTTCTTCACATCTGCGAGGCATGGAGTCAACCACCTTGTGGCACCTTTCAGCTGTTATTCCACTCCAAGATTCTTTAACAGCATTCCACAATTCATTCACATTTCTTGGTTTTGCTTCAGAAACAGCTTTTAGGTCCGGGGATTGGGCAGGCCACTCCAAAACATTAATTTTGTTGGTTTAGAACCAAGATTTTGCTCATTTACTAGTGTGCTTGGCTTCACTGTTTTGTTGAAACACCCATTTCAAGGGCATGTCCTCTTCAGCATAAAGCAACATGACCTCTTCAAATATTCTGACATATCCAAACTGATCCATGATACCTGGTATGTGATATATAGGCCCAACACCATAGTAGGAGAAACATGCCTATATCATGATGCTTGCACCACCATGCTTCACTGTCTTTACTGTGAACTGTGGCTTGAATTCAGAGTTTGGGGGTCATCTCACAAACTGTCTGCGGCCCTTGGACCCAAAAAAGAACAGTTTTACTCTCATCAGTCCACAAAATGTTCCTCCATTTCTCTTTAGGCCAGTTGATGTGTTCTTTGGCAAATTGTAACCTCTTCTGCACGTCTTTTATTTAACAGAGGGACTTTGCGGGGGATTCTTGCAAATAAATTAGCTTCACACAGGTGTCTTCTAACTGTCACAGCACTTACAGGTAACTCCAGACTGTCTTTGATCATCCTGGAGCTGATCAATGGGTGAGCCTTTGCCATTCTGGTTATTCTTCTATCCATTTCGATGGTTGTTTTCCGTTTTCTTCCATGCGTCTCTGGTTTTTTTGTCCATTTTAAAGCATTGGAGATCATTGTAGATGAACAGCCTATAATCTTTTGCACCTGCATATATGTTTTCCCCTCTCCAATCAACTTTTTAATCAAACTACGCTGTTCTTCTGAACAATGTCTTGAATGTCCCATTTTCCTCAGGCTTTCAAAGAGAAAAGCATGTTCAACAGGTGCTGGCTTCATCCTTAAATAGGGGACACCTGATTCACACCTGTTTGTTCCACAGCGTTGGATATGTATCAATGCATGTCCTCTACAGTCAGAGAGCTGCGTGTCGTAACTAGAGAGCTGTGTGTCGTCAGAGCGAGCTGCAAAAAGTTTGTACCTGAGTTTTCAGAGGTGGTGTTTGTAGTTGCCATCTGCCACGCCGGTGTTTGCCAACCCGGACAGTGGGAATACCACCTCAACCGGCAACTTAGCCCCGCGACTGGACAGCAACAACGTCCGAGGCCCGCTCAACGTGGTGAATTCACTGAGGCCACGCGCTGCGTTATTAAAGCCGCGCATCATGAGTGCCGCTTCCCCGAGGCCTCGTGCAGCCACCGCGGATCCATCAGCGCGGAAACACCGAGGCCGCGCGGCACCAGCGCACTGCAGATCCATCCCGGTGACAAACAACACAGGCTGTTAACATCGGCGATCGACAAGCTGCTCATAAGCCGACCATGGGGCCTAAGAAGGTTCTGACAGCGGAGGAAGGTGACGATATTAAAAAATCTCTGGACTTTCTATCAGAGGAGATTTCTGTTGTGAAGCAGCAACAGAAATCAATTATGGATCTGGTGGAGGAGGTGAAGGCATTACGGCTCCAGAATGCCGAGAAAGACCGGCATCTGGTGCAGCTGGAAAATAGAGTGGCTGAATTGGAGCAGTACACCAGAATTAACGACGTCATCATCACAGGTCTTCACATCAAACCACGGCCCTACGCACGGGCGGTAACAGATGAGAGCGGAGGGGAGCCCAGTGAACAGGAGGTCAGCTCTGTGGAAAAACAGGTTGCTGATTTCCTCCTATCTAAAGGTATAGAAATGGATTTAAATAACATTGAAGCGTGCCACCCTCTGCCCCGGAGAAATGATGGTGATAAACGAACCGTCATCATGAGATTCATCAACAGAAAACACAAAACAGCACTGTTAAAACAAGGAAGAAAACTGAAAGGGACAAACGTATTCATCAATGAACATCTCACCAAACGGAATGCCGACATCGCCAGGAAAGCACGCTTCTTAAAGAAACAGGGAAAAATCCAGCACACATGGACTTCAAACTGTAAAATATTCATCAAACTGAACGGATCACCAGAACAAGCAAAGGTTATGGCAATAAGGAACATCGAGGAGCTGGACAAATATGAACAATAGGTATGAGGACTCAAACACATCACAGCACCATGATGCAGACTGGAGCAACCCACTCATCCACATCATCTACACCCGGAGACAAGAGAGACATAATGACTAAGAATAATGATCGTTTATTTCTGCCCAGGAGCTCTGTTTAGATACATTTAATTATAATAACTCTGCTAACCACCCCTTTGAATCTGAAAATGATCCTGATACCTTTTTCAGTGAGAATATTGTGAGACAGTGCAAATATTTTACAGAAGAACAATTTAAAAATTATAAAATCAATGATGAAGATTTTTCAATTATACATTTCAACAGCAGAAGTCTTTCTCGTAATCTGTCCACTATTAATGATTGTTTGAAAACATCCAAAAAACGTTTTTCAGTTATTGCAATTTCAGAAACATGGTTAAATGAGGATAATAAAGATCTGGTATATCTTGATGGTTATGAATTGTTCCTGGTTAATAGGCAGACGAGAAGGGGCGGAGGTGTTGCATTGTTTGTAAGGTCAGATTATAACTGTAAACTCATTAACAACATGTCATTTACAGTGGACAACATCATGGAATGTGTTACCATAGAAATGACATCTATAAACTCCAAAAACATAGTTGTTAGTTGCATTTACAGAGCTCCTGGGACAAATATTGACACCTTTGAAGACATTATCTTAGGAATGTACAACAAAATCAACAGAAATAAGCATTTATTTGTCTGTGGAGATTTCAATATAGATTTTTTAAACCCTCACAATCATCCACAAATTACCTCATTTATAAACACCTTGTACTGTTTAGGACTGTTTCCAACCATCATTCATCCTAGCAGAATAACTATGGATACAACAACTCTCATTGACAATATTTTAACTAACGTTATATCCGGTAATCTTAGTGGGGGACTACTGGTCAGTGATATCAGTGATCACTTGCCAGTTTTCTCAGTCTTTGCATTGGAGGGTTGTTGTATGTATCGAAGCAATACCAAATTCATGAGTAGAAAAGTAACACCTGAAACAATTGATAATTTAAGGGAGGATTTATCAAGTCAGAATTGGTCAGATGTTTTTGTTGATGATGTTGACAGGTCATATGATGCTTTCATTTCCATTTTTTCCAGTTTGTATAATAAACACTGTCCATTTGTTGACAAAATATATAGAAATCAACATAGCAACAAACCATGGATAACTAGGGGATTTCAGAGGGCATGTAAAAAGAAAAACATACTATATAAACAATTCATAAAACTACGAACTAAGGAAGCTGAAAGTAAGTATAAAACATATAAGAATAAGTTAATATCATGAGACTCAGTAAAAAAAACATATTATAATGAGTTACTTGTCAAAAATAGAAATAACATCAAAAACACATGGAACATATTAAATGAAATAGTAAAAAAGAATAGAGTAACTAGAGATTATCCTTCATTTTTTCAGAGTAACAACTACATCACGATTGATAATGACGAGTCTATTGCTGAACACTTTAATGAATACTTTGTTAATGTGGGTAAAAATCTTGCCAGTAAAATTGACTCATCAACTAATAACTTCTGGGTAAATAATTCAACGTTTAACAAATCTGTTTCAATGTTCATTGGTGGTACTCATGAAAGGGAAATACTTGATCTGGTTCATGGTTCAAAAAGTAAGAAATCGACTGATTTTAATAATTTGGATATGGCTTTACTAAAAAAAGTTATTGATTGTATAGTAAAGCTGTTCAATTATATTTGCAATATGTCACTAAGTACTGGTAAATTTCCTTCTCAAATGAAAATAGCCAAAGTAATTCCTCTGTTTAAAACTGGAGACAAACACACATTTTCTAATTATAGACCTATATCACTCCTGCCACAATTTTCCAAAATTTTGGAAAAAATATTTGCTAAAAGATTAAATGATTATTTACTGAAACATAGCATCATTTGTGAAGAACAATATGGATTCAGAAGGTCTCGAACTACATCACATGCTTTGATGGACTTTGTGGAAAGTATAGCAACTGCAATTGACAATAAACAATACACAATAGGTGTTTTTTTTTTATTTACAGAAAGCGTTTGACACAATTAACCATGGAATACTATTAAGTAAACTGCAGAAATATGGAATCAGAGGTCTGGCATATGAATGGATAGCTAGTTATTTACAAGGCAGATTTCAGTATGTTCAATTCAATAATACAAATTCTGAACTCAGGGATGTCACATGTGGGGTGCCGCAGGGCTCAGTGCTGGGTCCTTTGTTGTTTATAATCTATATAAATGATATAAGTTGGGTGTCGAGTTCACTGAGATGTGTCCTTTTTGCGGATGATACAACTGTGTTCTGTAGCGGTGAAAATCTTGAACAGCTTCTGGACATAGTGCAGAAAGAACTGGAAAAATTTAAGGTTTGGTTTGACGCTAATAAGTTGTCACTCAACCTTGGGAAAACTAAATGTATTATATTTGGAAATAAACAGGCACCCAAATGTAAAAATTTAACTATAAACAATTAGGAAATTGAGTTAGTAACAGAGAATAAATTTTTAGGTGTTATAATTGATAATAAACTTAGCTGGAAACCACATATAAATTATGTGAAATCAAAATTGTCAAAAACTATAGCCATTTTGTATAAAGCCAAAGACCTACTGCCGCAAGAAGGGTTACTCTGATGGTACCATATATGACATATTGTGTTGAGTCATGGGGAAACACTTACAAATCAAATACCAATCCAATATTCCTTTTGCAAAAATGAGCCATACGAATCATCTGCAATAAACAATATCGTGAACCAACTCATTCTCTATTTGTGTCTTTAAATTTATTAAAATTCATTGATTTGGTCGATTACATTACAATTCAAACTTTATTTCGAGCGAAAAACCAAGCCTTACCGAGACATGTCCAGAGTCTGTTCCGATTGAGGGAATCCAGATATAGTTTAAGAGGTTGTGCAATTTTTATGAAACCACCAGTAAGAACAAATGTAAAGGGTTTTTGTGTGTCTGTGGTTGGGGTGAGGAAATGGAACAAATGTTCAACAGAGGTTAGAATGAGTAGTACCTTAGTGAGATTTAAGAAACTACTCAAAAAGAACATTATGTCTAAGTATCATAAAGAAGCAAATATAATTTGATTTACATGGAATGTTCAATTTATAAGTGGGACTTATTGTATATTTGAATGTGTGGGTATGTATATGCGTATGTAGATATATAGATATGGGTAGGTGTATATGTATATGTATATAAGTGACTGTGTATATGTATGTATATATTTATGTTTGTAAAGTATATACGTATGTATATAGGTATATATGGCACAGCCCAAGCAGAGGGTCACCCCCAAGAGCCTGGTCTGCTTGAGGTTTCTTCCTTATAGGGAGTTTTTCCTCACCACAGTTGCCTAGTGCTTGCTCTGGGGGTTGGTAAGGTTAGTCCTTACTGGTGTAAAGTGCCTTGATTCGACTTTCTTGTGATCTGGTACTATATAAATATAATTATAAGTGAATAGTATATTGATGTGTATGTCTGTGTGTCGACATGTAGTAGTGAATTTATATTTATGTAAATATGACTGATTAGAATTGTTGGACTTGTACTAGCAGGGGTGGGCGCTAATAAGCTTTGCTTCAGCCCACACCCTTTCGGACTCACTAGTTTTGTCTGTGTTTGTTTGTGGAATTGTTCATTTTTTTCTATTTGAATATTTTGTGTGCCGAATAAAAAACTTTGTCACTTGTCACTTGTCAAAATTGACGAACTCACTGACTAAATACCACACTACTCTTATTGTGAACACCCCTTTTTCTACTTTTTTTTTACTAATAGCCCAATTTCATAACCTTAAGAGTGTGCATATCATGAACGCTTGGTCTTGTTGGATTTGTGAGAATCTACTGAATCTACTGGTACCTTGTTTCCCATGTAACAATAAGAAATATACTCAAAACCTGGATTAATCTTTTTAGTCATATAGCACTACTATTATTCTGAACACTACTGTAACTAACTGGGGTGTGTTTAAGGAGGGTGCAGACCTGGAGGCATACACATCAGCTGTCCTGTCCTATGTGCAGTTTTGCAGTGATGCTGTCCTACCTACAAAGACCATCAAGGTTTTTCTCAACCAGAAACCATGGCTGGACAGTACAGTGAGGTCCCTGCTGAGACCCCGGGGCGCTGCCTATAGGACTGGTGACAGGCCCGCTTATGGCAGGGCCCATAAAGAGCTGAAAAAAGGAATTCAGATGGCAAAACACAGGTACAGGCAGCACATTGAGGAGCATTTTCACAATAACAAACCACAAAGTATGTGGGGAGGTATTCGGACCATCACAGACTTTAGGCATAATGACTGGCAGGTCAGCCATGTCTCCTCTCTCCCCGACACCTTAAATAGATTCTTTGCATGCTTCAGTACTTCTGACAGCACATAAACTGTTCATTTTCTTTGGCTAGTGGAGCAGCATCAGACTGTTGTCCTGCAACTGCATCAAGTAAGGTCCACCCTGAGGAGGATCAACATCAATAGAGTGGCAGGACCAGATAAGGTGTCGGGACGGAATTTGAAAACGTGTTGACCAACTGGCGGGAGTCTTTTTGCACATTTTCACTTTGTCCCTGCAATTTGCTTTGGTCCCAACTTGCCTCATATCCTCTATCCTTGTGCCTGTGCCAAAAAAATCAGCCGTCACCTGCCTCACTGACTACTGCCATGTCGCCCTGTTTTGAGAAGATCCCCTGTTTTGAAAGGACACAATCCCTGCTGGCCTGGACTGTTATCAGTATGCTTATACGGGGAATTGTTCAATGGAGGATGCAGTCTCATTAGCACATCACACAGCTCTGACTCACCTGGAGTGTCCTAATACTTATGTTAGGATGCTATTTGTGGATTTCAGCTCAGCATTTAATAGTCAGTCCAGACAAGCTGGTGCTGAAGCTTCACAATCTGTCTGTCTGAGTCGCTGTGCTACTGGATCAGGGATTTTCTTGCCAACAGGCCTCTGGTGGTGAGAATAGGGGACTGTACATCATCCGCACTGCTTCTGAACACTGGTACACCTCAGGACTGTGTGCTCAGCCCAGCTCTTTTCACCCTCTTTACCCATGACTGCTCATCCATCCATTCCTCAAACTTGGTCCTCAAGTTTGCGGATGATACCACAGTGGTGGGCCTCATATCGAACAATGATGAGACTCACTACCGAGAGGAGATCCAACACCTGACAGGATGGTGTGTAGCCAATACCTTGGTTCTGAGCATCTGTAAGGACAAGGAGGTCATTGTGGACTACACAAGGTCCAGAAAGACAGAACATGCTCCTCTCTTTATCCATGGGGAGGCAGTAGAGCAGGTGGACAGCATTAGATTCCTGGGCTTTCACATCATATCCGACCTGACCTGGCCTCTGCATACATCCTGCCTGGTGAAGAAAGTCCAGCAAAGTTTTTTTTTTCTCAGGAAACTGAAACGGGCTCGACTGTCCTCTCGGCTGCTCGCAAACTGTTATAGGGCCACAGCAGAGAGTATCCTCTCCCAGAGTGTGGTATAGGAGCTGTACGGCACAGAACAGGAAGAACTTGGCCCGGATGGTGAGGACAGCTCAGGGGATTGTGGGAGGTGCTTAATTTGTGCATTGCATTTCTGCTTACCTTTTATATATACATCCTCTGTACGTATTTTTTTTTAACATTGATTGCCAAGAGCTTCCGAAAGGAATTTTATGTGTAGGCATAATGACAATAAAGAGATCTATCTATATCTATATTCTGATCAGTTCTTCATTTGACAGTTTCTTCAGTGTTACAGATTGCTGCCATTACACAACATAATTTGGCTGATTTTATTTTTGATGACAGTTTGTCTGATGTACGCAACCAAATCAGCAACAATATTACTTGAACATGAGGAAGAACAAACCAGAGGTTTGTGCATTCACAATTAGGCATGAGGTTTTCTCATCTTATCATGTGCTCATTTTTCTTGCAAAATTATCCCTCTATACCTCTGTCTATTGGATCATGTCTGTTCCTGTCTTGTGTGTGTGTGTGTGTGTGTGTGTATGTGTGTGTGTGTGTGTGTTGGTCTGATGTTTTGCAGGAACTTGACAGTGTGTATTTCTGCTGTTTTGCAGAACGAGGACATATTTCCGGAAGAACCTTTGTTTTGTCTTGTCAAAGACATTTGGGTCAGAACAGGAGGAGGAGTATCTGTGTTTTGCAAAACTGGGGAGTTGAGTTACAAAGACTCAACCAAGATAAATAAATTATGATATAAAAGCAAATACTGTACCTGTGACAGACCGGCAGCATCTCCAGGGTGTCGCCCACTGACCACTGGGATAGTGGGATCAGATGGATGGATGGATTGAATAAATATTTGGTTGTACTTTGCCTCCTGACCGAATTGCTACATGGCTGTTAAGACAGTGAATTACTCTGTTACTGCCTGATTGATGAATGCTGGTTATTCCTACGCATCTTTAAATATTTTAAAATGTGGTCAAAATGTGGAAGAGACAACCTGGAACTGAAGTGCTGTTGGATTGAATCTCAAGCCAACTAATGTATAGCAAATAGAAAATCCTTGTCATTCATCATGCGGTTGCTTCTACTGCTGTTAACTTGGTAGAAATGTTGTGAAAAGGCACTTAGATGAGGCACTTTGGTTGCCCTCTAATGACTCACCCCACATCTGTTACACCTACACACACACACACACACACACACACACACATGCCATCAGAGCAGACAACTCAGTCCACAAATTGTCTAAAACCAATTTCACAACAGTGAAGTGGTGAGGAATGCTCATGATGCAACCCTTTTTTCCAGTGAAATAACCAATTACAGTGAAACCAAGCTGAGCTCTGAGCCAGTGACCGCGGCACAGAACACATATATCCCCCTCCAGAAGTACGGGAACACTAAAGGCCTTATGAATATGTTTATATGCACAGTTTGGATGAGGTGCAGCTATAGCTTGACTTGGTCATTCAGTTGGATGACTGTACTTGTCCCAGTGTGTGTGTGTGTGTGTGTGTGTGTGTGTGTGTGTATAATATCCACCGTTTCAGTGAGGTGGCCCGCCCCTGGCCAAGCATTAGCTCACCCCCTTTTTTGACAAAAGTTGTTTAAACTCCCATCCAAAGTTAAATTACTTTTCATTAAAGCTTATTAAATGTCCACCCTAAAATAAATAAATGTCATGACCCCGACACGTTGCAGAAAGTAAAACATAATGAGTTTTCATGATGTTTTTCTCGTCTCTTCCACGTCATCAGTGTGCGCTGGCTGTGGAATCAAAGTTTATGTTGAAATGTGCTCTTATTTTGAAAGACTCATACCAAAATAAAACAAAAACATTGGCTAGCTTTGTCAAGGCTGAGATATAATTCTGCTTTGATGGGTTTTCTGCTGCTGATGTTAAAATAAGAAAAATAAAGAAAAGCAGTTTAACGTTGACTGTACTTAAAGCAATCTACAAACAAGTACAGGATGAATCAACAATCTGGAAAGTTCTCTGTCTGATGTCTGCTCAGAGTTTTGAGAATGTACCGGAACTTTCCCAGAGACTCGCCAGATGTCAAGTCAGCTGACAAGTAAGAAATTTAATGAATGAGAAGAGGATAAAAATGGATACAAACAGGTGAAAAATCAGACATTTATTTTTAAATGAGCAGTCCGACAGATGCAATGTTGGCAGTGTCCATGCACTGGCCCACCCCCTCTTCAGGCAGAATTTTGTGTGGAACGCCCTGGGAACTCTGACGTGTAAAAAAATTGTTGAGCCAGTTGAGTGTCATAAATTGGCAATGGGAGATACGCCTATGGTGAGCTTTAAAGGGCATATCGCACTCCAATCAACACTATCTTTTAAAAACTACACACCAGATTATCAGTCACTGCTTCCAATTCCTGATGCAGCTGATAAAAATAAAACTGCATATTTCTTAATAAGACTGAATAATAATCATTACATACCGTGAGGTCAGATTTCACTCTGGCTGTGTTCACATACAATCAATGTAGAATTATTGTTCCACTGAGGCACTGTCTTCATTCCACAGAAAATGTCTCTTTGTCAGCCTGCAGATTCTGTGGCACTGGTCGTGGGCTACTGGTAGCGCTTAGCATTCCCATCAGTTTAGCTCAGCTTAACCAGTAACTCAAAGTGCTGGGAGCTAGTCCACACCCAGGCTGTCCTGTTAGAAGCGGCCACTCATCCAACTCCGTGATCACAGAAACAGCTTCTTCAGTGACACTAGCCAGTGTCCTGCATGTAGGAGCTTAGCTTAGCATGGCGTAACGCTGCAGCGCAAACCAAAAACACGGCCGGTTCCACGCTTTTGGGAGAGGAAACATGCTTTAATCTATATTCTGTATTCTAATTCTATATTTATTCTATATTCTGCCATTTTTTGGAAAAATTACAGATGTATGGTATTAGAGGACTGGTTATAATTAGAGTCCAGTTATAATTTGCATGGCTCTTTGGTGTTTGATAGAAGAAAGATTTGAACTACTGCTAAAAGTCATTGCGTTTCCGTAAAGGGTGTTAGAGTGTGGAATGACTAGATTGTATTAAAGTATCGAGTACACTGGCTTGTTTTAAAAACTGTATTAAAATAATGTAGTAACTTGTTATAGATTGAGTAATTAAGTAAACTGCCTGTGTGGCTATTTTTTTTGTTTGTTTGTCTGTTGTATTACTTTGTTTCACTGCGTTACATTACTGACTGGTATTTGGTTTATTGTGTTTATTTTTTGTTTGTACACAGAAACTGATGTACAGGGTGGGCGTTTCTAAGCTTCTGCTTCTGCCCACACCCTTTCAACCACACTAAATTGGTAAATTGTTTGAGTTTTGTTCTATATGTTTTAATTTTTGGCCACAAACATCTAACCAACCACACACAGAGACCCAGATCACAGCTAAATATCCAATCACTACTGTGGTTGGTTTGTTGGCAGTGATGCCAGTAACGAGTTACTCTAATCTAATCACTTTTTCAGTAACGAGTAATCTAACGCGTTAATCTTTCCAAATCAGTAATCAGATTAAAGTTATTTCTCCAAGTCACTGTGCGATACTATTATTTTTGCATTGTGGGTCGATATAGCAGCATTAAATTTGGTCCGTGGGCAGGGTGTTTTTCATCCGCGGTTTTCTGCAGCAGCTACGACTCGTCCTCACCTCTTGAAGCACGGTGACAACAGCACAACTGCACTGAGCTTCACAAAGACATTTTTATGCTTTTTTTTCTCCTTTATTTAGAATTCTGAACTGAGCTGCTCCGTATCTGCTCTCTAAGAACAGCTGATCCTCCACGACGTGTCAACAACTAACACTATTTTCCACTCACATGCACCTAAACTCTCTTTCTGATGACCACATGATGTGAAAACACAATAAAACTTTCTTACCTGTAAATCTGGTCATGTTTTCTGCATAAATAAATGTTATCCATTCTTTGTGCTCAAACGCCAAAGCAGGGACGAATCCAGAGGGAAAGGGGGCGTGGGGCAAGGATGTGCCCCCACAACACCCCTAGATTAAAGGTCCAGTTTTGAAGCCTTTTTTTTTTTGACGACAACTACTAATACTACTTATAATAATACGAATAATTTTGACAAGTAAAATGTTGAGAGAATTTAAATGTTAGAAAAAATTTAATAGTTACATTATAAACAATGTAGGTTAGAAATTGCAAGTTTTACTGTTACAGTGCTGTCAACAGTTAAATATGAGGTCAAGAAAGAGGTCTTTATTTTACTTTTTATAAAACACGTATTTATTTTCATTGAAGTCAAGAAAGGGTGACTATAAAGTGAGTTTTGGCAAAACAGGTGTCATTATCATGTTGAGGTGGCAGAGGGTTATTGTCAGCAGCTGGGGAAAGTAACTAAAAAGTAACTAGTAATCTAACTTAGTTACTTTTACATTTGAGTAATCAGTAAAGTAACTAAGTTACTTTTTCAAGGAGTAATCAGTAATCAGTAATTGGATTACTTTTTCAAAGTAACTGTGGCAACACTGTTTGTTGGTCCAAGACAAAAAGTACAGAACCTTACCATATCACGTGGACCACTCTGGCATATTAGGAGCCATACGGTCGACTGCATGCAACAGATGGAAATGGGTCCAGGATGCAGGTCCCCAGGAGAAACAAGGAGAAAAAGGAGCATAGAAGGGCACATGGGGCCAGGAAGGGCACCCACCAGAGCCACAGGGGGAGCCCGACAAATCACAAGAGCAACAGCCCAGGCAGCACCAGAACACACCGCCACACTGCTCCCGCACCTCACAGAGACAAAGGAAACAACCCCACACACCAGGGGAAGCACACAGGGTGCCGGTATAGTGCCTCAGAACCACACCACCCGGGCCACAGCCCACAAAGGGAGGAGCGAGTGTCAGTGGGGACGAGGGGCCAAGGAGCCAGCACGACCAAACCCAAAGCCCGGCCAGGGACCACCGAGCCCAATGAGGGGGGATCTGGCCTCCAGACAAGGGGCAGGACCAAAACTCCCAAGCCCGGAAGCACATGAAACTGCCCAACCACCTGAGACTCCTCCCACACAGCCAGCAGGACCTCCCCCAGCCCCTCATCTACCCCCCACCCCAGACCCTACCCCAAACACCAAAGCCCAAGATCAGGAGACCACCCAAGCAAGAGTGGGACAACACCCCACCCCACAGAGATCATGGTCCCCATCCCCTCAGCAGCTGTCCAAAGCCCCAGTGTTATCACATACACCTCACTGCAATACCCCCCCCCCCCCCCCCCCCCAAATGGGCTGCGGCACCCTGGGCCCCACAAGCCCCAGAGTAGGGCTCAGAGACGACGGCAGAACCGAACAGATGGACCACCCCCCATCCCAGCACCCCAGACATCCTCGGTCATCCAGGGCTGACCCCACATGCCACACTCACCCTACCTAACAAACCCACCCTTGTTATTATACTGTAAATATTCTCCCTTGATGTGTGCAACCCCATGAATGAGCAAGAATAAAGTGCTGAATTAAAAGCAGGGCAGGAATGGCAGGTGGCAGACTGCCGTGGGAGGCCGCAGTACACTGCTGCACCACAGCCTGCACTGCAAACCCACCACCACCTCGTGACCCCGACTCCAAATAGGTGAATGTGTTTACTAAATGTGTAGAAATAAAGTGTGTGCATTAAAACGGCAGGGCAGGAGAGGCAGATGGTGGCTGCTGTGGGATGCTGCAATGCACACCCGCTCCACCGACTGCCCTGCAAACCCATCCCCAACACCTGACCGCAAACTTATATGAAGGCTATAATGTGCTACTTAAAACTCAATACAATGTGCATGCAAGTACTGAGCTAGTGAAGTGCATTAAAAAGCATGTGACACGTCAGGCCCAACCCCAAGCAGTCAGCAGAGGGAGAGGTTCGGTGCACGGAGCAGGCCCCACACACCGACACCACTGGACCCTGCGGCCCACCCTCAGACCCAAGGGAGGCACCAGGGCAACCACGAGACGGGGAGGAGGCGGGCAGTCCCCGAACGGCACTGGAAATGTAGAGGAAGAACAAACCAAAAGGGGGACAGGGGGCCAGGTAGCCGGAGAAGGATGAGCCATCTCACAGGGCAGCCCCCCAACCAGGGAAGGAGTGACATGAGACTCAAGAGTAGCAGGGGTAACCGAGGAGCCAGAGGGAGACAGGTGGGCCCCACAAACCCGGAGGAAGAGGCAGGGGCATGGATGGCCACATATGCACCGAGCTCCGGGGAGAGGCACCACCCCCGCCCGGGCACCGGGCTACAGCCCTCATTCAGCAGAGCGGACAAAACCCCCACACGAGAAGGAACGATGGCCACCCACTTACCTCCACCACCACCCCCACCCCCCAACAAGAACAGTAGTGACACCGGGCCCCCCCCCAGGCAGGCTGACCTGCCACCCAGCACCCCTCAGACATGGAGGCGCATCCACACTCTGCAAAGAAGAGACGGAAAGGAGCGCAGACCAGCACCCGACCCATCCCGAGAAGTCCGAAGAGTGACCAGGCAGCACCCCGACCCCAGATCCAAAGTAAACCTGGGACCCCACTACCCAGACAGCCAACCATCCCTGCAACATATTATCTTTGGGAAATCTGTCCACCTAATAAGCAACAATAGTCATGTGACTACATTCTTGCAAAATACACATTTTCGGCATTTTGACATATTCGCCATGAAGTCCACAAAAAACACTGATTTCACACTGTGGGAAATTATATAGTCCTCCCTTCATTTTAGGGGTGTGACCTGAGATGATGTCACCAATATTCATATTCCTCACAGCTTGAGGTTTCTGAGCATTTATCAGAGGCAGGTGAAATCCAGCCAATTTCCCTATCTTTATGACTTAACTTCTCTGGGCATATGACACCAAAAATAAAATGAAATACAGCTAATATTTTCATAAATCTTTATTTAGAATAATCATCTCATTTGACATTTTATTTACTAGTGATACGCACTATAAGAACTCCAAAAAGGACAGTAACCTCATCAACAAGCTCGACAATCAAACAGTCAAAGACTTCAACACTCATCAACAGTACAGGTTGAAAAATCACATTAGAATTTGCTAAAATCAATAGCCAGCCTGGATTATTTTATACCCCAGGTCATGTTCTGGCTGTGGTTAGTCTGTCTGATGACACTGGGTGGGTGTCATATTCAAACTTGAGACCTTGTCATGATGTGCTCAAATATGCACACACAAAAATTGCACTTGTATTACACTCATTCACAGCAGAGTTAAAATGGGAACGGTGTGTATATCACCTCCTCACGCAGACACCAAATATTTCAGTCACAATACACAAACTCACCATCAAGGACAAGTCCAATTTACAGCTATATCTCAGATAGTTTAATGTTCCTTCTGGCAGTCTGTAGTGCTACATGACTCAAAAGTGAAATGTTAATATCTGTATGAATGTGATTAAATGGTACCATTTGTAATTAGAGTATGGGGCAGAGCAGGTGGCTGTGCAGTTGCCACATTAGCAGTAACTGTCACTCCTGTCACTTTATGGATCCTGTTATACAGCTGCTGGTATTCCAATGGAAAGATCAGTCACAACATGACAATCTTTTGCAGATAATCACTTAGTCAACATATCGTACATTGGAATTAATAAGTGTCAAGCCATTGATTGAAGGCATTATGTGCAGAAGAGGACTTTGTTTCTATTTTTATGTTACTTTGTGCCTTGTCAAAGGTTTTGGCTATGCACTAGCCTTGAATTTGTCCTTGGAGAGAAAACCAGAAGCCTGATGGGGCAAAACAAGATACAGTGTCTGAGGGAGAGATAAACCTCCCTGTGCTGAGTCAGATCCTGTGTGGCCACCCTGTCTGATTCTGGGCCTTTTCTCAAGGTTGAAAAAAATTCAAGAAAAAACATTCAGATGTACAACAATAAATTAACTTCAAACTCAGTGATGTGCACTAATATGAGAAGCTTTGAATGTTCAAACAGAAAAGTACTTGTTAGATTGAGCAGCTGTGCCAAGACCCAAATAAACCTTTGAAAATGTTCTGGCTCCAGAAAATAGTAGTTTGATTGACTGCAAAATGTGATGTGATTCAACAATTTCAGCAGGAACTCTGCATAGAAATATAATGGTAGCTATTCCAGGCCAACAGCTAATATGTTCATTAAGGTGTACAGTCAAGCGATGTCACACTTCACTACATCATGAAACCATGAAACCACCTTTGGTTTTGGATTGCAACCGCCCAGGGATAAAACCAGTCCATCCCCACCTTTCAAAAGTAACAGTGTACCTAATGCAGCCAGGTGAAGTGTCCTCTTAGCCTTATCCATCCGCTACTGTCCTCAGCACCTGCATGCTGGATCATGCATAGAGAAACCAACCACATGTCCAACATGATGAAGTTGATGCATCTTCAAAATCCAAGTAATATTCCTCATCTGAGTCAACTTATGTAACCGCTCATTTGACACAGTCATTCCAGCAGTACCCAAGGATCCTACAAGAAGACCTGGCCCCAAAAACATTGAATCCTTCCTTTAGGTCACCGGTCCGCATCCAGGTTGGACACCCATTCAGTCAAACCAGGATCTGAAAGACCTCAACCTTTGTTCTCCTGCAAAGATATCAGCATCACCAAACACACCTGTTCAGCAACCTTGGTAAGCTCTTCCCAGGTGTCTCTCAATCTCATAGGCCAAGGACCCAGAAACATGAATGTCACTGCTGAGATCAGTACAACTTAAACATTTTTGCAACAGACACATACAATTCAGATGACAAAGCCCAAGAAGCCATTAAAGGCTTGGCAGATACGTAGTTACAAGCTAAGGAGAATTTCTACAAACTAGTCATCAAGTTGTTCATTTTTTCCCCAGTTCTTTCTGTAATACTGCCCCTTACAAAGCACAAACTCAAACTATTTTGCACTTGTAAATTTAATCAAAGTCACAGCAAAAATAATCAGGCCTGGGCCCTGCAAGAACTTCTCTTACAGACAAGATCTGCTCTTACAGAACCCTGGACACTGGATACAAGCAGTTTTTATACAGGATTACATATGCGTAACAAAGGCGGACCTTATTTCGCAAAATCCTTCTCTTATTGGCCCTATATATAATATAACCCTACATATAATAACAACCTTAATAACAAAAGAAATACAGTAAACAAATAAAGAAAACCATAATTAAACACAGAAATATATCTAACAAAGTGATTTTATTGGTGACAAGTGGAGAATTTGTTTATTGGATTTTTTTTTTATTGTGATGCTTAGTGCCTCATCGTCATGATTATTATCATGCTTGCGAGGCCTTTAGTACTGCAAAAGATAATTTTTTGTGGTAATCTTTGTCAAAATTAGTTGAGCCCTGGTCCATACGGACTGCCACCAGACCACACACACAGCTCAGAATCCATATGAACCGCAGATTAATTGCAAAGTTTGCTTGAGTGTGATTTTGTGTCATGGTGACTTGTTTTTAAAGAATGTAGTAGTAGTAGTTGCAATGTAGTTGCGGTAAAATCAGAAGCATGCAGGTTAAAGCATCTGAGCGTGCACATCATGCCTTTGTGAATGCAGACTATTAAAAAGAGCCTTGTGGTCTGCTTTGTGCACACTCAGTGC
Organism: Thalassophryne amazonica; assembly: GCF_902500255.1. NCBI lineage: Eukaryota > Metazoa > Chordata > Actinopteri > Batrachoidiformes > Batrachoididae > Thalassophryne > Thalassophryne amazonica. The sequence goes on from NC_047105.1 coordinate 20,280,725, forward strand.
ACTTCTGGATCCAAAAAAACTGACAGAAATGCTCAAAAATGAAAGGAGTTGAGGATAAAGTGTCTGTTGTCTCTACGGTGTGCAGCCTTGAGACCTCAGAACAGTGTTATGTTGAAGCACATGCACAGCCGAGCTTTCTGAAAGTCCACAGCAAATTACCAGTGTTCCTGACTTTTGCTGAGTGTCTGATCCAAATTCAGTTAGGCCAGTGGTCCTGATGAACAAAGCACTGGACTAATGAATTTATCCTATTATTATAAATAAAATTAAATAAATAAGTTTTTAACTCAGATCTAAAACGTGCTAGGTCAGGAATAGTACGTAGTTCAAGAGGTAGCTTGTTCCACAGTCTGGGGCCAGCGACTGCAAAAGCACGATCACCCCAGCGTTTATATCTTGACCTCAGAATATCTAAGTAAAGCTGGCCAGATGCCCGTAATGTCCTACTGTAAGTGCACAAATTAAAATTTCAGACAAGGTGCAAGGCCATAAATAGCTTTAAAAACAAACATTAAAATCTTTAAATCAATTCTAAAACAAACTGGAAGCCAGTGGAGTGAATACAGGATGGGCGTAATATGCTCACATCAAAAAGTGTTTGTTAAAAGTCGAGCAGCAGCAATCTGCACCAATTGGTGATGTGCAGCAGAAAACCGATTAATGCCAGAATAAAGTGCATTACAATAATCAAGTCTGGAGCTGATGAAAGCATGGATAGCTGTTTCAAGATCATGTCGACTGAGGAAGTGCTTTATTTTAGCCAAAAGACGAAGCTGGAAAAAAGTTTATCTGTTGATCAAGCCTCAAACAGCTGTCAAATATCACTCCCAAATTCTTGACAGCTGGTGTTACATAATTAGCCAGAGGACCAAAATTTGGTGTTACCACATTTGGTATGCTAGAGCCCTCAAACACCATGATCTCAGTTTTACCATCACAACAAAGTTGCCTCAAGGCGGTTCACACAAGTAAGGTCTAACGTTACCAACCCCAGAGCAAGCACACAGGTGACAGCGGTAAGGAAAAACTCCCTCTGATGATTTGAGGAAGAAACCTCAAGTAGACCAGATTCAAAGGGGTGACCCTCCGCTTGGTCCATGCTACTGACACAATTTACAAAACAATTCACAAAACGAATATGCAGGAAATGTTGCCAGTACACAGGTTTACAGAAACAGACCCCACTCCCATCTCTGGATGGAGCCACACCTCAAACAGAAAAAAAACAAAAAAAACAACAACAACAAGAAAAACAGAAGAAATACTAAGGTGATTGCTGACCACTAGCCTTAAGCTTCACTAAAAGACCCAGAATTTAGATAAAGTTGAGGCTGCAGCACACTCTGTTTCCTAATAAAATTAATTTAAAAGGGTAAAAAGCATAATAACATACTATGCCAGTATACTAGCCATATGAAAGGGAAAATAAGTGCATCTTAAGTCTGGACAGAATCTGACTGTTTAATTGATGCAGGGAGATCATTCCACAGAACAGGGGCATGATAAGAGAAAGCTCTGTGACCCACAGACTTTTTATTCACCCTAGGGACACAAAGTGGTCCTGCACCCTGTGAACACAAAGCCGGGCCGGTACATAGGGTTTAAGTAGGTCAGCTAGATAAGGAGGTGCCAGTCCATGAACAATTTTACAGGCCAGTAGCAGGACCTTAAAATCTGATGTCACAGGAACAGGAAGCCAGTGAAGAGATGCCAAAATGGGTCTAATGTGGTCAAACTTTCTGCTTTGTGTCAAAAGTCTGGCAGCAGCATTTTGAACCAACTGGAGACTCCTAATGCTGGACTGCGGTAAACCAGAAAATAGAACATTTCAGTAGTCCAATCTAGAATCAAATCAAATCAAATCAAATCCATTTTATTTATATAGCGCCAAATCACAACAAACAGTTGCCCCAAGGCACTTTATATTGTAAGGCAAAGCCATACAATAATTACAGAAAAAAAAACGACCGCCTGTGAGCAAGCACTTGGCAACAGTGGGAAGGAAAAACTCACTTTTAACAGGAAGAAACCTCCAGCAGAACCAGGCTCAGGGAGGGGCAGTCTTCTGCTGGGACTGGTTGGGGCTGACGGAGAGAACCAGGAAAAAGACATGCTGTGGAAGAGAGCAGAGATCAATCACTAATGATTAAATGCAGAGTGGTGCATACAGAGCAAAAAGAGAAAGAAACACTCAGTGCATCATGGGAACCCCCCAGCAGTCTAAGTCTATAGCAGCATAACTAAGGGATGGTTCAGGGTCACCTGATCCAGCCCTAACTATAAGCTTTAGCAAAAAGGAAAGTTTTAAGCTTAATCTTAAAAGTAGAGAGGGTGTCTGTCTCCCTGATCCGAATTGGGAGCTGGTTCCACAGGAGAGGAGCCTGAAAACTGAAAGCTCTGCCTCCCATTCTACTCTTACAAACCCTAGGAACTACAAGTAAGCCTGCAGTCTGAGAGCGAAGCGCTCTATTGGGGTGATATGGTACTATGAGGTCCGTAAGATAAGATGGGACCCGATTATTCAAAACCTTATAAGTAAGAAGAAGAATTTTAAATTCTATTCTAGAATTAACAGGAAGCCAATGAAGAGAGGCCAATATGGGTGAGATATGCTCTCTCCTTCTAGTCCCTGACAGTACTCTAGCTGCAGCATTTTGATTTTGAATTAACATTTTGAAGGCTTTTCAGGGAACTTTTAGGACAATCTGATAATAATGAATTACAATAGTCCAGCCTAGAGGAAATAAATGCATGAATTACTTTTTCAGCATCACTCTGAGACAAGACCTTTCGAATTTTAAAGATATTGCGCAAATGCAAAAAAGCAGTCCTACATATTTGTTTAATATGCGCATTGAATGACATATCCTGATCAAAAAGGATCTGGTTAGACACCATGTTTATAAGATTTGTGGGGCCAAGTACAATAACTTCAGTTTTATCTGAGTTTAAAAGCAGGAAATTAGAGGTCATCCATGTCTTTAAGTCTGTAAGACAATCCTGCAGTTTAGCTAATTGGTGTGTGTCCTCTGGCTTCATGGATAGATAAAGCTGGGTATCATCTGCGTAACAATGAAAATTTAAGCAATGCTGTCTAATAATACTGCCTAAGGGAAGCATGTATAAAGTGAATAAAATTGGTCCTAGAACAGAACCTTGTGGAACTCCATAATTAACCTTAGTCTGTGAAGAAGATTCCCTATTTACATGAACAAATTGTAATCTATTAGATAAATATGATTCAAACCACCGCAACGCAGTGCCTTTAATACCTATGGCATGCTCTAATCTCTGTAATAAAATTTTATGGTCAACAGTATCAAAAGCAGCACTGAGGTCTAACAGAACAAGCACAGAGATGAGTCCACTGTCTGAGGCCATAAGAAGATCATTTGTAACCTTCACTAATGCTGTTTCTGTACTATGATGAATTCTAAACCCTGACTGAAACTCCTCAAATAGACCATTCCTCTGCAGATGATCAGTTAGCTGTTTTACAACTACCCTTTCAAGAATTTTTGAGAGAAAAGGAAGGTTGGAGATTGGCCTATAATTAGCTAAGATAGCTGGGTCAAGTGATGGCTTTTTAACTAATGGTTTAATTACTGCCACCTTAAAAGCCTGTGGTACATAGCCAACTAATAAAGATAGATTGATCATATTTAAGATCGAAGCATTAATTAATGGTAGGGCTTCCTTGAGCAGCCTGATAGGAATGGGGTCTATTAGACATGTTGATGGTTTGGAGGAAGTAACTAATGAAAATAACTCAGACAGAACAATCGGAGAGAAAGAGTCTAACCAAATACCGGCATCACTGAAAGCAGCCAAAGAGAACGATATGTCTTTGGGATGGTTATGAGTAATTTTTTCTCTAATAGTTAAAATTTTATTAGCAAAGAAAGTCATGAAGTCATTACTAGTTAAAGTTAAAGGAATACTTGGATCAGTAGAGCTCTGATTCTTTGTCAGCCTGGCTACAGTGCTGAAAAGAAACCTGGGGTTGTTCTTAATTTCTTCAATTAGTGATGAGTAGTAAGATGTCCTAGCTTTACGGAGGGCTTTTTTATAGCGCAACAGACTCTTTGTCCAGGCTAAGTGAAGATCTTCTAAATTAGTGAGACGCCATTTCCTCTCCAACTTACGGGTTATCTGCTTTAAGCTGCGAGTTTGTGAGTTATACCACGGAGTCAGGCACTTCTGATTTAAGGCTCTCTTTTTCAGAGGAGCTACGGCATCCAAAGTTGTCCTCAATGAGGATATAAAACTATTGATGAGATAATCTATCTCACTCACAGAGTTTAGGTAGCTACTCTGCCCTGTGCTGGTATATGGCATTGGAGAACATAAAGAAGGAATGATATCCTTAAACCTAGTTACAGCGCTTTCTGAAAGACTTCTACTGTAATGAAACGTATTCCCCACTGCTGGGTAGTCCATCAGAGTAAATGTAAATGTTATTAAGAAATGATCAGACAGAAGGGGTTTTCAGGGAATACTGTTAAGTCTTCAATTTCCATACCATAAGTCAGAACAAGATCTAAGGTATGATGAAAGTGGTGGGTGGACTCATTTACATTTTGAGCAAAGCCAATCTAGTCTAATAATAGATTAAATGCAGTGTTGAGGCTGTCATTCTCAGCATCTGTGTGGATGTTAAAATCGCCCACTATAATGATCTTATCTGAGCTAAGCACTAAGTCAGACACATGAAACAGGGGCTCAGCATCAGCCATAGACAAGATGGGACAAATCTTCGCTATATTCCGCAGGTGGAAGAAAGCACTCCTCATGATATCTCTACTATGGAGTAGAGGGTGACACAGGAGTAGATTTTCACTCCTGTCAAGTCCCACTCCCACAGAAAAATTCCTGTCCCAAAATTCCTGTCCCGTCCCACTCCTGGTAAAATGACTCCCACTCCTTTACCGCTCCCATTTTTTTCCTTCTTTTAGTTTTTAGGGTTTAGTGTTCTGTAGTTTTATTTCAGAAGATATGGCAACAGGAACAGTTCAACTGTGGTACAACCTCAATTCCAATGAAGTTGGGATGTTGTGTAAAATGTAAATAAAAACAGAACACAATGATTTGCAAATCCGTTTCAACCTATATTCATTTCAATACACCACAAAGACAAAATATTTAATGTTCAAACTGATACACTTTTTTTGTTTTTGTGCAAGTATTTGCTCATTTTGAAATGGATACCTGCAACACGTTTCAAAAAAGTTGGGACAGTGGCAACAAAAGACTGGGAAAGTTGATGAATGCTCAAAGAACACATGTTTGGACCATTCCACAGGTGAAGAGTTTAACTGGAAACAGGTGAGGGTATAAAAAGAGCACCCCAAAAGGCTCAGCCGTTCACAAGCAAAGATGGGGTGAGGATCACCACTTTGTGAACAACTGTGTGAAAAAAAATAGTCCAACAGTTTAAGAACAATGTTTCTCAACATTCAATTGCAAGGAATTTAGGGATTCTATCATCTACAGTCCATAATATAATCAGAAGATTCAGAGAATCTGAAGAACTTTCTACATGAAAGCGGCAAGGCCCGTGACCTTTGATCCTTCAGGCGACAATGCATTACAAACCAACATCATTGTGTAAAGGATCTTACTGCATGGGGTCAGGAACACTTCAGAAAACCACTGTCAGTTAACACAGTTCGTCGCTACATCCACAAGTGCAAGTTAAAACTCCACCATGCAAAGTGAAAGCCATACATCAACAACATCCAACGCCGCCGCCTTCTCTGGGCCCAAGCTCATTTGAAATGGACAGACGCAAAGTGGAAAAGTGTGCTGTGGTCTGATGAGTCCACATTTAAAATTGTTTTTGGAAATCATGGATGTTGTGTCCTCCAGACAAAAGAGGAAAGAGACCATCCAGATTGTTACCAGCGCAAAGTTCAAAAGCCAGCATCTGTGATGGTATGGGGGTTTGTTAGTGCCCATGACATGGGCAACTTACACATCTGTGATGGCACCATCAATGCTGAAAGGTACATCCAGGTTTTGGAGCAACACATGCTGCCATCCAAGCAACGTCTTTTTTAGGGACGTCCCTGCTTATTTCAGCAAGACAATGCCAAGCCACATTCTGCACGTGTTTCAACAGCGTGGTGTTGTAGTAAAAGAGTGCGGGTACTAGACTGGTCTGCCTGCAGTCCAGACCTGTCGCCCATTGAAAATGTGTGGCGCATTATGAATTGCAAAATATGACAACGGAGACCCTGGATTGTTGAACAACTGAAGTTGTACATCAAGCAAGAATGGGAAAGAATTCCACCTACAAAGCTTCAACAATTAGTGTCCTTCCCAAACGCTTATTGAGTGTTGTTAGATGGAAAGGTGATGTAACACAGTGGTAAACATATCACTGTCCCAGCTTTTTTGAAACATGTTGCAGGCATCCATTTCAAAATGAGCAAATATTTGCACAAAAGCAATAAAGTTTATCAGTTTGAACATTAAATATATTGTCTTTGTGGTGTATTCAATTGAATATAGGTTGAAGAGGATTTGCAAATCATTGTATTCTGTTTTTATTTACATTTTACACAACGTCCCAACTTCATTGGAATTGAGGTTGTAATACAGGAAGGCACTTATTGCGTTAATCCAAATTAAAAAAAAGAAAAAATCTTCACTAAAAGACACAAAACATACTGTAAATAATGCATGGCCTGTGGTCTTACAGTTTTCAAAATGTGGTGGTGATGACACGTAATGATCCTGACATTTACTTTGACTTCTATTTCTGTAACTGCAGACTGTATGAAACCAACATATTTCATATTTTGTGTGGTTAGCTTTATTTTTATTGATTTTGTGTTAATATATATCCATTCCTACATTTAAAGCCTGCAGTATTTTCCAAGAAAAAAGGTTGGGGCAGGGCAGTTTATTCTAATTGTAAAGCCCCGTTTACACATAGACAGTAAGAGCTCCCGGAAGTGTCCCGGAAGAGTTTTTGGCCGTCTTAAGGATCACATGCCATTGTTAACACCGGCACTATGGGGCGTGGCTTAGTTCCGGCTTTACCGGGAATCGTCGAAAAAATTATTCAACGTCGAATAATTCCAGGAGCGCTCACGGAGAATTCGCGTGACGACGGAGACAACGTGAACAACGGCGTTTGATACTTTTTAATTGCTGTTTCATCCTGCCCCTTCCTGTAGTGCCACAGTTTACACCGCCATAATTGGCAGCCGGCGTTGTAGCCCTAGATCAAGGGAGATTATCAATGGTCTTGTATGTCTTCAGTTTTCTTACAATTGCTCCCACAGTTGATTTATTCACACCAGCCTGCTTGATTATTGTAGATCCACTCTTCCCAGCCAGGTGCATGTCTACAATGTTCTTCCTGGTGTCCTTCAACAGCTCTTTGGTCTTGGCCATGGTTGTGTTTGGAGTCTGACTGTTTGAGGCGGTGGACAGGTGTCTTTCATACAGATAACAAGTTCAAACAGGTGTCAATAATACAGGTAACAGGGGGAGGACAGAAGAGCTTCTTAAAGAAGAAGTCGCAGGTCTGTGAGAGCCAAAAGTTTTGCTTGTTTGTGGGTGACCAAATACTTATTTTCCACCATAATTTACAAATAACATGCAGCAGATAGGTGCGTGTCTGTGCAAACACTCCTCACTGTGATTATGAATTACATCCTCCTTTTCTTTCCACCTTTGTGTCTGCGTGTGTTACTCTAGCAAATTTCCAGCACATTTCCTCCATTTTATTTTGTTTTCCTCCAGTCTTTCTTCCCACCATCTGTCTGTCGTGAACTTCCCTTTTTCATATTTTGTCACCTTTTTCTCTCTCACTCACCAACCGTACATTTCTGTGGACATAATGGCCCTAACGTCTCAGCGCACTACAGGGAAGGAGCTCTAGCAGACAAAACTGATAATTAGGAGTGTAAATGAGAAAAAGGAGGGGGCCGCATTAAGCTTTGCTGCATTTTAAAATAGGTACAGGATGGAGAGAAGAAAGAAAGAAGGCAGTAGAAGAAAATGAGTTTAAAAAAATAACAGAGACTGGGATGGGCTGTATAGTTCAGTTCCCCTTAAGGGTACTAAAATATCCAAGAGTCATTTTGAGTTTGTTGCTGCAGTTGGCCTAAAATGATCTGAAATTAAATCATGTCATGTATGTTAAGCAGCCACAGTTATGATTCCATCCCACTGCTGTAATTTCATCCATTTTACCATTTACTAGTTGAGGAAGTGAAATGTTTGCCAAGTACTTATTTTTTTTACACATTTAAGGAATGTCTGACATACAAATTGATGCCTGTGCAATCACAAACTTTAGCACATAAAAACTATGTTCAAAATAAGGGTGAGTGTTTGAGATAATTTTTGACAGTTGCACACAAATTCTGCAATGCCCTGATGGTCATTGGCAGAAAGTTTGGTTAAAAACAGAAATGAAAAAGAATTGCATGGATGCATACCGTAAATTCTTCTTTAACTTCATGACCACTACATACAAAAATTAATACATAGGTGTTTGCCATTTAAAAAAAAAAAAAAAACATGATTTCAGTGGTGGCAGGCTACTGGCAAACATGAGTCCCCGCAGACTACTAACAAGGTGCCACAATACGTGTTCTCAACCTTGTCAGACAGGTAGGAGAAAAGGACCTAAACTGACTGATCAGACAGACGGACCGAGTGGGAAAAAGATGTGCACCAGGTTAGGGTAGGGAAGGGTATAAATGAAAATGTAATTACAAGGTGGAAGAAGTATTTTGAGGAGCGGCTGAATGAAGAAAAGAGAGAGAGAGAGAGAGAGAGAGAGAGAGAGAGAGAGAGAGAGAGAGAGAGAGAGAGAGAGAGAGAGAGAGAGAGAGAGAGAGAGAGAGAGAGAGAGAGAGAGAGAATGTTGGATGACGAAGAGAGAGTGAATCAGGAAGTTGGCCATAGTAAAAGATGAAGTGAGAGGACAGTTGAGGTATTTAGGAGAGACAGCAGTGAAGTTTACAACCACACTGTTGAAGAAAACTGTGGAAAGTGAGACGATGCTTGATAATTAATTTAATTTAATTTATTTCACTTATATAGCACCAAATCACAACAAAGTTGCCTCAAGGCGCTTCACAAAAGGTCTAACCTTACCAAACCCTGGAGCAAGTACACAGGCGACAGTGGTAAGAAAAAGGGAAAAATGATAAATGGACTGCAGTTATATAGTGCTTTTCTATCTGAATCAGATGCTCAAAGTGCTTTACAATGATGCTTCAGATTCACCCATGCACACCGGAAGCAAGATGGGGTTTAAGGACCTTGCCCAAGGGCCCTTAGTGATTTTCAGTCAGGCTGGGGTTTGAACCAAGGATCCTCTAGTCTGAAGCTCAACACTTAACCACTAGACCGTCACCTCCCCCTGAGAAGCAGATACATACTCTCCTAAATGTACCAATGGTATGTCATCTGGGCCAACTACTTTTTCACTCTTCTGGTTTGAATTTTTAAGAATAACATTGATACACAGAACTGCTGTACCTACAGAAGAATAAAGATCAGCTACAGTGTGGAGCAAAAGGAAATAATTAAAAACAAGCTGAGAAGAGAAGTGATGATCTGTGAGCAGCAATATTGTACTGTATAGAGAAAGAACACTAGAGATATGATGTTTGCTTTGGGACTGTTGGAAGTGAAGGCGAGAGACTCCCATTGTGTGTTTGTGGATTTAGAGAAAGCTTATGACAGGGTGCTGAGAGATTAGTTGTGGTATTGCATGAGGAAGTATATCTGAGAGCTGTGTGACACAGCAGCTGTGCAGTAGGATTCAGGGATGTGTTCAAGGTGGAGGTGATATGACATCAAGGATCAGCCTGGACACCTTTCTTGGTTTAACTACCGAAGAGGATCACAGATGGAGTGTTTGTGGTGTTTAGAGGAGTGTGTAGCACTCACCATGACTCTCCACAAACACGTCACGCTTGACGCACTTCCTGACGCATCTCCAGATAGACAAGGAGAATGGGGCACAGCTACCCATGAGCCACAGACCTCCCCCAAGTCATATACTGCAGATACTTTTGAGAAAACATTGTATGACACGGTTTACATTCAAATGAACAAAACATCTTGTAGGAGTAACAATATGTTCTTGCAAATGCTCCTAGGCAGTTACAGAAAAAATAAAAAAAGAAAAAGCCCACTGTTAAACATAGGGCCACTGTGCAAACTTTATAGAAGTTTTTAACAAGTTGTTGGAGGTCTTTTAGTGTTTATGAGCGTATGTGTTTATCTGTCAATCTGTCTCCTGGCTCCCACTGACATTAAGATGTCCTTGAAGAACACATTCATCTCAGATGAAGGAATTATAGCTGCAGTGAAAGATGGCTTTATGTGCAAGCAGTGAACCAAAATTACAAACATTCTAACCAGAACAGGACAACTTCAAATTCTCTGCATAAGGTGATTTTTGCGGAGCCAGGTACGGCTTTATATTTTTTTTAACTTTTCATGTTTTTAATGTTTTCTTTGCTTGTTTTTTATGTAAAGTTAATATGCAGTTGAAATATTAGTCTTGACCAGAGGTATCCAATCCTAGTTCTCAGAATCCCAAGTACTCTACAGTTTCCATTTCTCACTGCTTTATGCCCCGTTTACACTGAGCTGAGACCTACTGTATATAAGACCTACAATCAATCAATCAATCAATCAATTTTTTTTTATATAGCGCCAAATCACAACAAACAGTTGCCCCAAGGCGCTTTATATTGTAAGGCAAGGCCATACAATAATTATGTAAAACCCCAACGGTCAAAACGACCCCCTGTGAGCAAGCACTTGGCTACAGTGGGAAGGAAAAACTCCCTTTTAACAGGAAGAAACCTCCAGCAGAACCAGGCTCAGGGAGGGGCAGTCTTCTGCTGGGACTGGTTGGGGCTGAGGGAGAGAACCAGGAAAAAGACATGCTGTGGAGGGGAGCAGAGATCGATCACTAATGATTAAATGCAGAGTGGTGCATACAGAGCAAAAAGAGAAAGAAGTGCATCATGGGAACCCCCCAGCAGTCTACGTCTATAGCAGCATAACTAAGGGATGGTTCAGGGTCACCTGATCCAGCCCTAACTATAAGCTTTAGCAAAAAGGAAAGTTTTAAGCCTAATCTTAATCTTAAAAGATCATGGAATTTTGTCAACTCTACCCAATTTATAGATGTTTGAACATGATTTAAGCTGTTAAGACTATGAACATCCAGAAATAACTTAGTAATGATGTCGATTTGGAATTTTTAAACGGCTTGAAAATTTCACCCCAATTTCAAAACTGGTACCAATGATGGCCGTAACTACTGCGTATACAAAGTTTGTTCAAGAATGACAAAAGATGGATCAAGAATTTACTGTGATGCTTGAAAACACACCCTGATTTGCTATTCGGGATGAAATGGGAAGGATCGACACTCGGTGGAATAAGCGTATTAAAGACCACAAATCATTTAGCAGTGTAGACTATCCTCCAAGCAAATTGTTAGTTGGAGCTGAATCCCATTTTTCTAACAATTCAGGATCTTAGTTGTTGCAATTGTACAATGAATCGCTAATTTTTCTGTATGGTGGTGATCTGCATCTGGATCTGCAGGTGGTCTACAAATCTCCCCACAGGGGATTAGCCCCTGTAAAAACATTCACCCAAGCAGAAACCACAAAAGTGCAATGTATCATCTTATAGCAATGCAACAACTTAGGTATGAAGTATCACTTCTACAATGCCTCTTTTAAATCTGATTTTTGTGCTATGAAAGTCCCTGAAGCATAATTATTGACCGTTTGATTGCTCCACTATAACCTTATAGCCAGAGGACCAATTAGAAGACCACTGTTGACCAAGGCTCAAAGACAAACATGTTTTTCACAAGTTATTGTATTGATGTGAACAAGCACAAATGACAGTTCCCATCACAGCACATTTCGTGGAAGTCATAATGGCCCTTTTCTATATTAAGCTCTGTTTAATTCATCTGTGAGTGGGAATAATATGACTGAAATCAATCAATATTTTGCCATTTATTTTCACATACTTACCTGGTTTTACTGTAATAGGAACCCCGTTTAGCTTAATCAAAGGGACAGATCTCTCCCCAGACGATAACCATTCAGTGCAAGCATCCAACCCCTGCAGCTGTCAACACTTTCTACCTATTAAAACTGAGGTTACACTGAGGGCTGTGGTCTTGAAAAACCAATACAGGCTTCAGTCACAAATTGGTGCTGGTTTCTAGGGAGATTAGGGTTGAATGCTGAGTGTGTTCCAAAGGGATGACACACAGAGAGAGAGCAAACTCAGGCCAGCAATTAGGATGCTTTGTTCTTCTGAAAAACAAATGATTCACACTTCTTGTTTATGAACAAAAGACAATTATGCTCTTGTGGAGATTAGTGAGCAAAGCCCAGTGAAACATTCAGTTAAAGTCCAATATGGATGACACGTTATGGCCAACTCCAGAAGCGATGAAAACTAGAGCACCAAGGTGCAACTGCTTGTCAATTTCAATTTTTCAATTTCAATTTATTTTCATTTATATAGTGCCAAATCACAACAGAGTTGCCTCAAAGCGCTTCACACAGGTAAGGTCTAACCTTACCAACCCCCAGAGCAACAGTGGTAAGGAAAAACTCCCTCTGAGGAATAAACCTCAAGCAGACCAGACTCAAAGGGGTGACCCTCTGCTTGGGCCATGCTACAAACATAAATTACAGAACAATTCACAGAACAATTCACGGACGAATATACAAGAATTGCTGTTGGCGCACAGGACAGGAGGATCGCCAACATGAATACAACTCCCATCTTTGGATGGAGCTGCACCTTAAACAGAGAGAAAAAACAGAATCAGGCATGAGAAAGACAAAAAATACTGTATAATTTGCCCGCATTAAAAAAGAAAAACAGAGAAGTACTAAGGTGATCGCCAGCCACTAGCCCTAAACTTCACTAAAAGACCCAGAATTTAGGTAAAGTTGAGGCCGCGGCCCGCTTCAATTACTAATAAATGAATTAAAAGAGTAAAAAGCGTGAAACAAAACTGTACTAGTATGCTAGCCATATGAAAGAGAAAATAAGTGCGTCTTAATTCTGGACTTGAAAATCTCCATAGAATCTGACTGTTTTATTGATGCAGGGAGATCATTCCACAGAACAGGGCACAATAAGAGAAAGCTCTGTGACCCCCAGACTTCTTATTCACCCTAGGGACACAAAGTAGTCCTGCACCCTGAGAACGTAAAGCCCGGGCCGGTACGTACGGTTTAATTAGGTCAGCTAGGTAGGGAGGTGCCAATCCATGAATAATTTTATAGGTTAGTAGCAGAACCTTAAAATCTGATGTTACTGGGACAGGAAGCCAGTGAAGGGATGCCAAAATGGGTGTAATGTGGTCTAACTTTCTGCTTTGTGTCAAAAGTCTGGATGCAGCATTTTGAACCAATTGGAGACCCCTAATGCTAGATTGCGGTAAACCAGAAAATAGAACATTGCAGTAGTCCAATCTAGAAGAGATAAATGCATGGATCAGGGTCTCAGCGTCAGCTATAGACAGGATGGGATGAATGTTCGCTATATTTCACAGGTGGAAGAAAGCAGTCCTAGTAATATTTCTAATGTGGAGGGCAAAGGACAATGAAGGATCAAAAATTACCCCAAGGTTCCTCACTTTGTCAGTGTGATGTATGACACACGAGCCGAGGCTGAGCATTAACTGGTCAAATTGATGCCGATGTCTCACTGGACCAAGAACCATCATTTCTAGACATCCAACTTCTCACTGCTGCAAGGCAATCTTCTATGTGAACGAGATTACCAGCAGTTATCAGCATGTATAACTGAGTATCATCTGCATAGCAGTGAAAGGTAATCCCAAAATGCCGCAATATGTGCCCAAGGGATGCTATATAAAGGGAGAAAAGCAGGGGGCCTAAGACAGACCCCTGTGGAACCCCAAATTTCATGTCACTAAGGTTAGAGGTAGTGTTACTGTACAAAACACAGTGAGAACAACTGGTCAAGTATGATGTCAGCCATGCAAGGGCACTCCCAGTAACCCCAAAGTGATTTTCCAGCCTATCAAGTAGAATATGATGATCCACTATATCAAATGCAGCACTGAGATCTAACAGCAACAGAACCGTAGTGGTGTCCGAATCCATTGTAAGCAGAAGATCATTCACTACTTTAGTGAGAGCTGTCTCTGTGGAATTATATTTTCTGAAAGCAGACTGCAGTGGCTCAAAGAGATTATTCTCAGTAAGATAGCCTTCAAGCTGCTGTGACACCACTTTTTCCAGAATTTTAGAGCAAAATGATAGATTTGATATCGGCCGATAGTTTGTCAATACACTAGGGTCAAGATTAGGTTTCTTAAGTAATGGTTTAATCACTGCAGATTTGAAACATTTAGGAATAGATCCAGAAGTTAAAGAAAGATTAAGAGTCAAAAGAGTACATGCAAGCAATGTTACTACCAAAAACAATCAGTTTATCTTTGGTTACTGCTATACTGAAATTACTATATTTCATTCATATTAATGACATTTCAGTCAGTCAACTCACATTTAAAAATGCAAAAAATGCAACATATATATATATATATATATATATATATATATATATATATATATATATATATATATATATATATATATATATATATATATATATATATTCCCCAATCTGAGACTGCAGGTGCATGCTGGGGTTGAGGCTGGGCTGACAGCAGGCAGCAATGTTGCAGCAGGCAGTGGTGGCCTGGGAAAACTGCAGCTTAATCAGACTGCCCAATGTGGAGGGTGTGTTTGGAAGAAGATAGAAAAATTGAGGCATGTAAAGGGTTGATACAGCTCAATTTGCCTGCAGGAACTAGCTCACAGGCATCGCTCCATTATTTATAATTGAATAAATGCAAAAGATTTAAAGTGTTTATGGCCATTGCAGAACATTACAGGACAGCATTTGCGGTAATGTATTTTGTAGTAAGATGTACTTATAACTAAATAATCAAGCCTCCATTAAAGACAGAATAAACTCGTAATTCTCCCTCTTATATGTTTATGGTTTTTCTGTTTCACCTGAAAACATTTGCCAGTTTCATTGAAGAATGTTATTTTTGAGATATATTTCAATCACTTCGAGTGTTATTAGAACACTTTGGAGGTGCACGTTATATTTTAATATAAATTATTTTGTGAGTTTCAATAAAATGCTTCCTTAATTATGAAATTGTTGCTTGAAATTATTCTTTTCTGTAACCCTCTGGAGTCGAATGACGCGCCCTCGTGTCAAAAGTCACATGACCTAATTAAGACATTTTGTGCAGACATAGCACAAAATGTGCTCCACTCTGTTTGAAAGCGTGTTGAAAGTGTTACTTTAAATTTTGTATCAGTTACCATGGGTGTATGAATACTCTTTTATATATACATATGTATACGTTTTTACTTTTTGGTAAAGAAGCTCTTACACCCTTTCGGACACATGGGCGCACTGTCAGATTTTTTTCTTTTTTTTCACTGTGAAGTTATTTTGTTATTTTGGTCTGTGTGTGCTGAATAAATTCATTCATTCATTCATGTTGAAAGTGGAGAGTTCAACCTCCTCACCACTTTTTAAAGAAGATGATCAAAGCGCAGAGCGCATCATCAGAGTCTGCACCAGAGCGTGATCAGTCTGATGATGAAGTGGACTTTATTGTTCTGGTTTGAATGAATGAGAGCAGGTGGATTCAGTGATCTATGCGCACAGATTTGCACAGTGAATCGGATGGCACGCTTCTTGTTCCATCTTCTACAGGACTCATGCTTTTCTGCACTAGTGGTCAGCAGTCTCCAGGGGTGGAGAACACAGGAGTTCAGGTAGAGAAAAGTTTAAAACACCTCTTTTTCTATTATTTTTTTATTTGTTTGTTTGTTTGGCCACTAACACAGTCTAAGACAGTCTGTACCAATATCAATTCAAAACAATGCTACAAAAACAAGGAATTAGGGAAAAATACACATGGATATTGAGGTGGAATATCTGTACAAATGTTTGGAGCTTCTGATGTGCATTGAACAGGAATTGTTTTTCTCAGTGGCACAAATATAATTTGTGTGGCATCTTATTGCATGTAATAGCCACAAAAACACCTGAAGCATTTTCTGCATTTTAATGTGAATTGTTGTATATAACTTTGTTTATGCTACATTTTTATATATTTTTGAAGTTTACAATTTATATTTGCATTCTAAGTTATGAAAATGGTTCGTTAAAAATATTTATGGTTTTCACAGTAAAAGAACTAACTTTTTTCTGATTCGGATATTATGTTTTGGGGTGAATTTGGGGTCACTGTTTTAACGCAGTATGTCAGAATGAAATAAAAACTGCAAAGTCACACAGGTGAGGTTGTGATGAAAAAAAAAAGACCAAAAAAGGCCAGGTAAACAGTTTTTTAAGGTAAATTATGAAAGTAAAACCAAAAGTAGTCAAAAACGCCAAAGACTCCAGAGGGTTAATTACTGCCCTTTTTAGTGGATATGCCTGATCAATCTCTTCCATAACCATAACCTTTTATAACAGTGTGAAGGAAGAGATAGATGGAAGTTTGAGTTCATCTATATAAAATGTTGATTGAAGCACCATCAGATGACAAACAATGTTTTCCCATTTTTTTGTTTGAGACAGAAATGGAACGTGGTGATGATATGGTGTTAAATGTGTTTCGCATCAGGGACAATCCTTTGACCGGTCTGGCTTTTGAAAGATAAGTTTATTGGTGGAGACGTGGACGAAACTATGCAGTGTAGTCTATAGATATGTAGCGGAGGCCTGGTGTATGTGGTGAAGGCTGTTGGTATGCAGTGGAGGCCATATGTATGGGGTGGAGTCTGTACGTAAACAATGGAAGCAGGAATCACTGGTGTGTAAATGTACATCTGAGCTTTCCACATGTGTATGAGCTTTGCATGTATATAAATATGTGCAAGTTGTGAAGAAGGCTAAGGTTCTGAGGAAAAAGCCGCTCCTCAGTCTGTTTGTTAGAGGTCTGATTTGCCCTGTACTATCGTCAGGGTTGGGTACGATTACTTTGAAATTTAATCCAAAAGTAATCAGATTACAAGTAATCCAAATGTATTTACATACATACATGCAGTGGTGGGCACACTTCCGATAATCCGATAACAGATAATTATCGAAGATAATGTTTTCATTATCGGATTATCTTTTTAGATAACTTTAAAAACCATTATCGGACTAATTATCTTCAGATGAATTGTTGTCCGATAACTTTTAGACCGATAACATAGTAAACCAAGCTGAACAGCAGCAAACATTTTTGAAATTTAAAATCAGCTGAGACCTACCTATTGAAAGTTTCCTAAGAGATGTATAGTTCTACTCTCTGCAAAAAGAAGCAAGCTAGTTTCAGGAGAAATCACTCTATCCTCTGTAGGCAAAGAAGAACTGGTCACAAAAAAAATAAAATAATTTCCTTTAACACCATACTGATACGCTGGCAATATCACCCAAGTCATCCAGAGGCATCCATTTTTAACTTATGGTTCAAATTTTAACCAAACTAATTTTGGACAAGTTATTTAAAATTACTGTCATGCCTGAAGTTTTATAAAGTGAAAACATCAGATATATGTTTTAGTTTTAAAGTAATGTGCTAATTTCTAAGGTTTTGTGAGCACATGCTGTGCCCAGCAGTGCATTATGAGTAATCTCAGTATGTTCACGACAGGACAAATGCATTTCAGACACTCTGTTCAGGCTCCACGGACAGCAGCATTAAACTCTACTGCCTAAAACGCTCGTGAATATATTCTCTGGGTTTATAGATGTTGTATTTGCGTTTGTTAAATTCCACACATCTTAAATCAATGTAGCAGACACGGATTATCTGGAATTTTGTTTTGGCAAGTTTTCAAGGCCTCTACTGCCATCTACTGGCCAGTAGTGTTCATGGAAGTATTCGCCCTAAGTACTAAGCATCTGGGCACCAGTAGATGGCAGTGTTCTATTTATTTGGACCCCAGTTATATCAGATGGTTGTGATATCAACTTTTTGGCTTTGCAAATGGCTTTTTTTTTTTCTTTTTTTTTTATCTTTATCAAAGATAACTTTTCAGTTATCTGATTGTTATCGAAGTTAATTTTTTGGTTATCTGTGCCCACCACTGCATACATGTAATCCACATGTATTCTTTCAAAGTAATCCTACCCAACCTTGACTATCGTCCGGATGTTGGCAGGTCAAAGCACCATTGGTTTGGGTGTGAAGTGTCCCTGATGATGCGCCAAGCCTTCTTCTTTTATCGACCAGCAAAGACATTTTCAGTGCTTGTGAGGTCAGCCCCAATGAGCGGCCTTCACCACATACTATTGGTCTTTCCATTCTGCAGCTGCCAGACTGTAGAAGAGAATTGTCTTCATTACACTTTAATAGTACCTCCTAAGGATGTCTTTTGTACAATTACATTTACTTGTACCTCAGTGGCATGACTACTTTTTTCTAGTCCCTCATCAGAGTGCCTCCCTGTATTTTGTTTTTCCATCTCTGTGCATTTGCTAGACTCATCCCCCAGTCTGTGAAACCTCCTCCACGGGAGTCAGAAACAACAGACTGCCTGACATACAGGCATTTTTGAATTATAGCCATTAGAGAGTGCTGTAGAAATTGTGATGTAATGGTTGCATGCAGCAAAGTAATTAATCAGCTTTGCTGAGTACTCAATCTTAAAAATAACCAAGTTAGATTACTAGTTACAGCACAGAAATGATCTGAGATAGCAAGTACAGTTCATCTGCCTGGAGTTAAATGACTATTTCTGACTTGTTGAACTGTGAGGAAGTGCTCTAATTGCACTCAGGGGGATAGCTGCTTGGGAAAATACAATGGATGATGTGTGCTTTTACTTGGCCTGTTAAGGTAAACTCGTACATTAGCAATAGCAAATAAGTTCATATTGACTGACTTACTTTATAAGCAGACATTTTAAAGACTGGAAAAACAAACATTTCATCATCATGGTGTTTTAATTTTTTTTTCAATTTATTTTCTTTTATATAGTGCTAAATCATAATAATGTTGCCTCAAGGCACTTCACACAAGTAAGGTCTAACCTTACCAACCCCCAGAGCAACAGTGGTAAGGAAAAACTCCCTCTGAGGAAGAAACCTCAAGCAGACCAGACTCAAAGGGGTGACCCTCTGCTTGGGCCATGCTAAAGACACAAATTACAAAACAATTCACAAAATTCACCCTCTCTACTTTTAAGATTAGGCTTAAAACTTTCCTTTTTGCTAAAGCTTATAGTTAGGGCTGGATCAGGTGACCCTGAACCATCCCTTAGTTATGCTGCTATAGACGTAGACTGCTGGGGGGTTCCCATGATGCACTGTTTCTTTCTCTTTTTGCTCTGTATGCACCACTCTGCATTTAATCATTAGTGATCGATCTCTGCTCCCCTCCACAGCATGTCTTTTTCCTGGTTCTCTCCCTCAGCCCCAACCAGTCCCAGCAGAAGACTGCCCCTCCCTGAGCCTGGTTCTGCTGGAGGTTTCTTCCTGTTAAAAGGGAGTTTTTCCTTCCCACTGTAGCCAAGTGCTTGCTCACAGGGGGTCGTTTTGACCGTTGGGGTTTTACATAATTATTGTATGGCCTTGCCTTACAATATAAAGCACCTTGGGGCAACTGTTTGTTGTGATTTTGCGCTATATAAAAAAATTGATTGATTGATTGAAAACGAACACACAGATAATGTTGCCCGTGCACAGGACGGTTTCCGGAACAGATACCACAACCATCTCTGGATGATGTCGCATCTCAAACAGAGACCAAGAAAAAAAAGCAGATTCAAGCATCAGAAAGACAAAAAGCATTAAGCAACAAGAAAAACAGAAGAAATACTAAGGTGATTGCCGGCCACTAGCCCTAAGCTTCACGAACAAACCCAGAATTTAGATAAAGTTGAGGGCGTGGCACGCTCCATTTCCTAATAAAATGAATTCAAAGAGTAAAAAGCATAGAAACATACTATACCAGTATGCTAGCCATACGAAAGGGAAAATAAGTGCGTCTTAAGTCTGGACTTGAAAGTCCAGATCTCATTGGGACAGGAAGCGAGTGAAGAGATGTCAAAATGGGTGTAATGTGGTCAAACTTTCTGCTTCATGTCAAAAGTCTGGCAGCAGCATTTTGAACCAATCAGAGACCCCTCATGCTGGACTGCAGTAAACCAGAAAATAGAGCATTGCAGTAGTCCTATCTAGAAGAGACAAATGCATGAATCAGGGTCTCAGCATCAGCCATAGACAGGATGGGATGAATCTTTGCTATATTTTGCAGGTAGAAGAAAGCACTCCTCATAATATCTCTAATGTGGAGGTCAAAGGACAACGTAGGATCAAACATTACTCCAAGGTTCCTCACTTTGTCAGTGTGATGTATGACACACAAGCTAAGCATTAACTGGTCAAATTGATGCCGATGTCTGACTGGAACAATAGGTTCACTTTTTAGCCAGTAATGCATGCTTATAGTCTAAGATAGCATCACACCACACAAAGTGGAATACTTCTAATTTTGAACTATGCCATTTCCATTCTGGATCTCGAGCCTTATGCTTGAGGTCACGAAAGTAGTCAGTGAACCAACATGAATGTGTTTTGGGGGGTATGGTTTTAACACAGGTGGTGCAATCATGTTGAGTGTAGTTTTGAGCACTGAGTTTAAACTATCCACAAGACTGTCTACTGATTGGGCATTTGCCAAATGTGAAGCTAAGATATCAGTCAGTCTAGCTTCGAGTTCAGTCGTAGTTGAGGAGTTGATGCATCGCCGTAGTGATAAATAAGGTTGTTGTTCCACTAAACATGGCAGCAAAACTGTAAACTTAATAAGTGAGTGATCAGAGACCACCGAAGTAACAGGCATGATGTCAATATTCGTATTTCCACGAATGTGCATCGAGTCCTGAATGCAGTGCTGAAATCCTAATGCATCCACAATTTCCATAAATGCAGAGGGGATCAGAAGGCTTATTTATATGAATATTATTTAAAGTCACCAATAATCAGAATGTTATCTGCACTTGTTGACAAGTTTGAGATGAACGCACCAAATTCATCTAAGAATCCAAAATATGGGCCAGAGGGCCCATATACAGTGATAAAGTGACAAAGTAATGCGTGATTTTTATTCTTCTGACCTTGGCAATACGTAGCATTGTGGGCAGAGCGGAGAATCAGATGCTCAAATAAGTTATATTTGTGACTCCGAACAGCTAATAAGCTAAACCTAGATTTATAAATAAGAGCAACACCCCCGCCTTGCTTTGCATCCTTAGGGACATGACTAAATGTGTACGCCAGTGGGCAGGCCTCATTTAAGGGCAGGACAGCTGTAGGTTTAAGCCAGGTTTCACAACCCAATAATATCTAAGTGATGATCCATAATTAGATTATCATTCAACAATGATTTTGAGGATAGTGATCTTATGTCAATCTTATGTCAATTTTTATGGACACGTCTATGGAGGCAGGCCACAGTCTCAACTTGTTGAATTTCCCTCCCTGGCAGATAAACTGCACTATCACCATAGTGGATTTTCGGCACTAATTTCCCTGCCAAGCTAATGGATTTCACGTCCACATTTGTCATAAACCTTGCAGGGTCTCTAATCACCTCCGTGGCCTGCTGTAAAATCCTAATGTCTCCCTCCCTGTAGAGCTCTATATATGTTCGCTGACAAGATGGCGGTGCCTTCCCCAGTAGGGTGAAGGCTGTCCGGCATCAGCAAGCCACGGCAGCCCCAGAACAAAGGCCAGTTATCAATAAAACTAAAGCCTTGCTGTCTACAAAATTGCACCAACCACCTATTCAACAATGTCAGCCTCCTAAATGCCTCATCATTACCCCGGGAGGAGAGGGGACCAGAGACTATTAATCAATGCTGACACATCTTTCTGGCAAGGTCACAAGTCCTCTGTATGTCCATTTTTGTGACCTCTGAGTGCTTCATCCTGACATCATTGGCACCGACGTGAATATCTATGTGACTGTATCTTGTGTCATGTTCCTTTGTCTGTCTACCCTTCTGCAACATCAACACCCTAAGATGGGAAGCCAGCTGACATCTGTAACCTGACTTTGCGAGTGATAGAATCCCCTATCACTAAAGGCTGGCATTTCAGCCTGGAGATAGGAGTGGAAGTCATCCACGGGCTCAAAGAACTCACATCAGGCATATTACCTCCTTCTTTATGGTCTCACGTTTCATCAGAGGGCAACGATATGCATGCTGTTTGATAGGAGCAGTGGAACCAACATCTATGTCATGCTGAAGTACAGTAGTGCGAGAAGGAATGTCACCAAATAAAGAAGGGTAAGACTGTAACAGAGCCAAGATATCACAAAACTGATACTCACTGAGATATGACAGATTGACACCTATACTGGACATAAACTCAGAGTTGGACAGCCGACCACATTGCTGGGCCACACTAGGTTCTTCCAAGTCTCCCTGAAATGGCACATCTGAGAGCATAGGAGAAAGACAAGGCACAGCTAGTAAGGACTGCGCTGGTTTCTCATCCCGCACAAAAAAAAGGCTTTAACATGTTTACATGACATAGGCGGTAGGTTTTCTCCTCCTCTCAGGAGTAAGAATGAGATAGTTCGTATCTGATACCTTTTTGTCAATGACATAAGGTCCTGCAAAACAAGCTGAGAGAGCAGAACCAAACGTAGGAAGCAGCACCAACACTTTATCACCAGGC
This sequence comes from Thalassophryne amazonica, assembly GCF_902500255.1. Classification (NCBI taxonomy): domain Eukaryota; kingdom Metazoa; phylum Chordata; class Actinopteri; order Batrachoidiformes; family Batrachoididae; genus Thalassophryne; species Thalassophryne amazonica. The sequence continues at coordinate 20,303,504 of NC_047105.1, forward strand.
TGGAAAGGTTGAACCACAGCCTTTTTATCAAAATGCTCCTTCATATCAGCTTGAGAAGAAGAAAGAGCTTCTTGAGCTAGTTTAGCGGCCCGCTGTAACCATTCCTTAGTCTTAAAGACAAATTCTGACAAATTCCCCTTTGGTATTTTCCCAGTCAAAAATTTTTCCTTGACCATTTTCAAGGGGCCACGAAGGTTATGACCGAACACAAGCTCGGTTGGGCTAAAACCAGTGGATTCTTGAGTGGCATCCCTAATAGCAAACAACATGAAGGGAAGGCCCTCATCCCAATCTTTTCCAGTCTCAAAACAAAACTTACTCAACATAGACTTGAGAGTTTGGTGCCATCTTTCTAGTGCACCCTGTGACTCTGGATGGTAAGCACTAGACACGGAGTGGGCTACACCAAATGACTATAATGTCTGCCCAAATGCTCGAGACAAAAAGTTTGTTCCTTGATCATTCTGAACATTCTTTGGGAGACCAAATGTAGTAAAAAAATTAATGTGCTTTTATAATAGAACGAGTAGTAACACACATCATAGTCAACAGAAATTGGTTACCAGATTTGGTTTTCTGTAAGGGGCCAACACAATCCACAAGTACATGCTCAAAAGGCTCACCGACAGCAGGCACAGGGCGAAGTGATGCCGGCGGTACCACCTGGTTTGGTTTTCCACAATCTGGCAGGTACTACAGGATTTACAAAAATGAGCCACATCAGTTTTCAGACCAGGCCAAAAGAAATACTGTAAATCAAATTAAATCAATCAAATCAATTTTATTTATATAGCGCCAAATCACAACAAACAGTTGCCCCAAGGCGCTTTATATTGTAAGGCAAAGCCATACAATAATTACGGAAAAACCCTAACGGTCAAAACGACACCCTGTGAGCAAGCACTTGGCGACAGTGGGAAGGAAAAACTCCCTTTTAACAGGAAGAAACCGCCAGCAGAACCAGGCTCAGGGAGGGGCAGTCTTCTGCTGGGACTGGTTGGGGCTGAGGGAGAGAACCACGAAAAAGACATGCTGTGGAGGGCAGCAGAGATCAATCACTAATGATTAAATGCAGAGTGGTGCATACAGAGCAAAAAGAGAAGGAAACACTCAGTGCATCATGGGAACCCCCCAGCAGTCTAAGTCTATAGCAGCATAACTAAGGGATGGTTCAGGGTCACCTGATCCAGCCCTAACTATAAGCTTTAGCAAAAAGGAAAGTTTTAAGCCTAATCTTAAAAGTAGAGAGGGTGTCTGTCTCCCTGATCCGAATTGGGAGCTGGTTCCAGAGGAGAGAAGCCTGAAAGCTGAAGGCTCTGCCTCCCATTCTACTCTTACAAACCCTAGGAACTACAAGTAAGCCTGCAGTCTGAGAGCGAAGCACTGTATTGGGGTGATATGGTACTATGAGGTCCCTAAGATAAGATGGGACCTGATTATTCAAAACCTTATAAGTAAGAAGAAGAATTTTAAATTCTATTCTAGAATTAACAGGAAGCCAATGAAGCACAAGTTGTTGTTTCCATTTTAGGACATCACAATCAGCCATAAGGTGACCAATTTTATGGCAATAAAAACACTGCCTTTGCATTTCAGGCCTGGCACTGACTGAAAAATTAGTCTGTGAAGGTTTGTCAATTGGTTTAGAAACAGACTCGCGTGTAAAAGTTGCTTTGTGTGTAAGCGCAAACTCATCTGCCAAAACAGCAGCCTGCTGGAGCATAGTTACTTTCTGTTCATTAAGATAAATTATAATATGCTCAGGTAGAGAGTTTTTAAAGTCTTCAATCAAAAGCAACTCACACAATAACACATAAGTGGACACTTTACTGGCGGAACACCACCTGTCAAATAACAAGCTTTTTCCACGGGCAAAATCCACAAAACTTTGGGTAGACGATTTCCTTAGCCTCCTAAAACGCTGTCGGTACACCTCTGGGACCAACTCGTATGCGTGAAGAATAGCGCCCTTCAGTTTATCATAATTAAGGCTATCTGAAACCGACAATGACACACACGCCTCTACCGCTTTACCACTCAATTTGCCTTGCAGTAAAATAGCCCACACATCCCGCGGCCAGTGTAAGGCGACCGCAATGCGCTCAAAAGCTCCAAAATGCAACTCCATCGTCGCAGAAAACTGGAACAAGCGGAATGTTTTTAGTGACATAAAACGCATCACGCGGACTGACCGGGGGAGGTTCCATAACCGAACCCCGGACCTGTAGCTCCAACTGCTGCATTTTAAAAACAGACTCTGCTTCCAACTTTCTCAACTCCACTTCTCTAGTGGTGGCAGCTTCTACCTCAATGCGCTTCAACTCTAGCTCACGTCGGAGCTGAAACTCGTTCTTTTTCCTCTCTTTCACTTTTAAGACGCACCATGCGCACGTCCACACGCACATCACGAGCAGACGTTTCCGCACCAACTCCCCCAGGAGAAGGACTAAACTTATCCTGCACCTCAGACACACCCACGCCTGAGCTCACCTGCGGCAGCGGTGTGCTATCCTGACCGAGACGCACCGGGGGCGCCACTGCTCCCCCCGCAGTCACTTCAACACTCACAGAATCATCACACTCCGCCAAAACAAAAACTCCTCTGCTCACCAACACGGACAGCACAGCTTCCCTCACCTCACTCACACGCAAACCAGAGGAGACGGGAACATCATAATGCTGGGCAATTTCAAGTAAATCACACTTTCTACAGGCGTTAAACATAGAAATTGACGGTTGTGCCACAAACTCCTCCAAATTAAACGTAGCCATCACTCACCAAACCACAAAACCGTCTCCAAACAAGCCACAGCTAATCACTACACAGCTGATCCCACTCACAGCCGATTACACACACAGCTGACCCACCAAAACGCTAAGCACAAAACCACGAAGTCATCCAATCACGCCAATTATGCGCACCCACGCTCCACTCACACAGGGCCACAAAAGACAAAAACAGCACACTATAACCACTCGGCAGCCCACACAATTATAAAGGAATCCCAGAACCCCAGAAAAAGAAAAAAAAACCTAGTCTATCTTCTGGAGCTTGCCGGGCTTGAGGCCACTGTGAAGCCCCCGCCAGTGAATACACACCGCCCAGGATTTGCCCCAAAAATAACAAACTAAAACAAAAAACGGGCGCCCGATGGAATGGCGAACAAAAATCCACCAAGCTGGACACCCCCCTAGTCTAAACTGGGATTCACAGCAAAAAACAAAGCCACAAAAGCACAAACACGCCCACACAGAGCGTACACACAGACAGAAAAAACGCCGTACAAACCAGCCCTCAATCCGATCCAACCTGACGGTAATCCCAGACGAGCCCCCAAATCTGTTACGTGCCACAGTCTAGGGCACTGGCAACGCAACTGACAAATACAAAAAAAGGAAAAAGAAGGCATGAGTGGAAGGTGCTCAAAAAAGTGTGACACTTTATTATTAACAAAACATAACAGAAGAAAAGAAAATACGACAAAAAGTTAAAAACATGCTGCAGCAAAAGGAAAACCCAGACACCCTGGGGCATGTGGCACGCTGGACTTTTATACTCCCAGGTGGGCATCAGCTGGCAGGTGCTGCTGATCAGCTGGGCGGATCTGAGATGTGGAGGCAAGGCAAAATCAACATGCGTAACAGGGGAGAACCAGTTCGCAGTGGCGAGTGTGATCGGGGTACCACAACCAGGCACCAAGCCCTACGTGGCTTCCTCTGCCTAACCACAGTCCGAAAACCATCCTCCACAGCCAGCATTTCTAGGCTGATGCTAATGGACATGCTAGCTGGCCCAACACTAACCTCATCATAAGGATATGTTTCCTTCTTTATGTTCCCTAATGCCATATACCAACACAGTGCAGAGTAGCTACCTAAACTCTGTAAGTGAGATAGAGTATCTCGTCAATAGTTTTACGTCCTCATTGAAGACAACTTTGGATGCTGTAGCTCCTCTGAAAAAGAGAGCTTTAAATCAGAAGTGCCTGACTCCGTGGTATAACTCTCAAACTCGCAGCTTAAAGCAGATAACCCGTAAGTTGGAGAGGAAATGTCATCTCACTAATTTAGAAGATCTTCACTTAGCCTGGAAAAAGAGTCTGTTGCTCTATAAAAAAAAGCCCTCCGTAAAGCTAGGACATCTTACTACTCATCACTAATTGAAGAAAATAAGAACAACCCCAGGTTTCTTTTCAGCACTGTAGCCAGGCTGACAAAGAGTCAGAGCTCTATTGAGCCAAGTATTCCTTTAACTTTAACTAGTAATGACTTCATGACTTTCTTTGCTAATAAAATTTTAACTATTAGAGAAAAAATTACTCATAACCATCCCAAAGACGTATCGTTATCTTTGGCTGCTTTCAGTGATGCCGGTATTTGGTTAGACTCTTTCTCTCAGATTGTTCTGTCTGAGTTATTTTCATTAGTTACTTCATCCAAACCATCAACATGTCTATTAGACCCCATTCCTACCAGGCTGCTCAAGGAAGCCCTACCATTATTTAATGCTTCGATCTTAAATATGATCAATCTATCTTTATTAGTTGGCTATGTACCACAGGCTTTTAAGGTGGCAGTAATTAAACCATTACTTAAAAAGCCATCACTTGACCCAGCTATCTTAGCTAATTATAGGCCAATCTCCAACCTTCCTTTTCTCTCAAAAATTCTTGAAAGGGTAGTTGTTAAACAGCTAACTGATCATCTGCAGAGGAATGGTCTATTTGAAGAGTTTCAGATAAAACTGAAGTTATTGTACTTGGCCCCACAAATCTTAGAAACATGGTGTCTAACCAGATCCTTACTCTGGATGGCATTACCCTGACCTCTAGTAATACTGTGAGAAATCTTGGAGTCATTTTTGATCAGGATATGTCATTCAAAGCGCATATTAAACAAATATGTAAGACTGCTTTTTTGCATTTACGCAATATCTCTAAAATTAGAAAGGTCTTGTCTCAGAGTGATGCTGAAAAACTAATTCATGCATTTATTTCCTCTAGGCTGGACTATTGTAATTCATTATTATCAGGTTGTCCTAAAAGTTCCCTGAAAAGCCTTCAGTTAATTCAAAATGCTGCAGCTAGCGTACTGACGGGGACTAGAAGGAGAGAACATATCTCACCCATATTGGCCTCTCTTCATTGGCTTTGAATAGTCAGGTCCCTTCTTATCTTAGGGACCTCATAGTACCATATCACCCCAATAGAGCGCTTCGCTCAGACTGCAGGCTTACTTGTAGTTCCTAGGGTTTGTAAGAGTAGAATGGAAGGCAGAGCCTTCAGCTTTCAGGCTCCTCTCCTGTGGAACCAGCTCCCAATTCAGATCAGGGAGACAGACACCCTACTTTTAAGATTAGGCTTAAAACTTTCCTTTTTGCTAAAGCTTATAGTTAGGGCTGGATCAGGTGACCCTGAACCATCCCTTAGTTATGCTGCTATAGACTTAGACTGCTGGGGGGTTCCCATAATGCACTGAGTGTTTCTTTCTCTTTTTGCTCTGTATGCACCACTCTGCATTTAATCATTAGTGATTGATCTCTGCTCCCCTCCACAGCATGTCTTTTTCCTGGTTCTCTCCATCAGCCCCAACCAGTCCCAGCAGAAGACTGCACCTCCCTGAGCCTGGTTCTGCTGGAGGTTTCTTCCTGTTAAAAGGGAGTTTTTCCTTCCCACTGTCGCCAAGTGCTTGCTCACAGGGGGTCGTTTTGACCATTGGGGTTTTTATGTAATTATTGTATGGCCTTGCCTTACAATATAAAGCGCCTTGGGGCAACTGTTTGTTGTGATTTGGCGCTATATCAATAAAATTGATTGATCTGGAACGTGCGTAACATCTGTCTCCACTGAGCTGAGAAGCTGTTCTAACTTACGGACACAGCTCTCCAAAAGAGCCACCCTATCTTCCAGCATCACGCAGGATTTACATAAAGTGTAAAGTAGTGTACTTTGTGCACCAGAAAATTCAGGAGTATAGCCAAGCAAGCTCGAGCTAACCACTAATGAATATGCTAACCACTCCTAAGGTTCACATGGGAGTAAATTAATGACCAAAAAGTTACAGTGAAAAAATAACAGTAACAGTATTAGACTGACAGGAAAAGTAGTTTAAAAAAAAAACCTAAGCATAAACCACTCCTAAGATGAACAGAAGAGTAATGTAATGAACTAAAATTCATATCAGTTACACTGAAAAACTAACAGAAGTATTAGACTGGTAAAAACAGTTATAAAGTAATGGCGGGCGGGTGACCTAGCTAATGCAAGCTAACCGCTAGCAAAAGCTAACCACTAGCAAAAGCTAACCGCTAGCAAAAGCTAACTGCTAGCGATTCACAAAGGGACTGTAGTTAAATAAGATGCAGGGTAAATACACTTCAAAACCGAAAAAAGTATTCAACAGAAATAAAAGAAATGTATACAACCATGTAAAGATTGGAAGAGTGTCCCAACAGCAAACAACCCGCCGGAAGCAAGTTGCCAGATCTGTGAGCCAGCGTCAGCGTTTTACTGTAGGAATTGCGATTTTCCAATTAAATTGACATCACCCAAACCTACTGGCACCTACAGTATCTCTGCTGTTTCAGGCACTGCCTGGTGTCCACATGCAAGAATTAAAAGCCTGTCCAGTCTGGTATGGAAATGGAAACAGGTGAGTGCATAAATACAGAGTGACCGATGAGGACATTCAGGTCAGGTGTGTGCTGAATTGTCGCGTCTGGAATGATAGAGTGAACGTTGGTGAGAAAGCAAAATACAAAATGTGGAGATTACTTATTTTTCTTTTGTGCTTAGGTCAATAATTGTTTTGTGCACAAATTAGCAGTGATTTCTTGTTTGTGGACACACACCCACACACATGACTATTTTCTGTTTTGAAGAGCTGAAATTAATCTCAGGCATCTGTAGAGTAGCTGTGCATGAGGAGATGAAAACAGGATTGAGAAGACGGATGCAAGGAGATATTCTGTAATTCTAAGAAAACCCCTGGAAACTTGGAGGAAGTGAAAGATGAAATGGATTGGAAAAAGATGAAGAGAGGGGGTCTAAACAGTGATAACAGCAGGAGGGAAGTAAGAGTGAAAGGGGGCGAGTGAGAGAGGGAGAACACAAAAACCCGCTTTGGAGGGATGAAGGCGGCAGTTTAGAGATTAGCATGACTATTAACTGTTGTCTGACTGCGGAATTCATTAAAGTCCACTGCAGTCTTTAATCTGCAAGCTTTGCTTTTGTGCTGCAACTGTGTAGTAAACCTTTTGTGGTTGTTTTTTCAGATGGGCGTCCAGCTAACATGCGCAAGTACTGTATTTAATATGTGATTTTTGTGGAGAAATTTGAAGACATTGATGTTATCTGATGTGGTGTTAATTCTAGAAGCTCACAGTGAGGAAGGTGACACCATGTGCCAAAAACACCAGCGCCCAAACTGGCCTCTGCAGCTTGGGTGGTCGAGGTTAGAAGGGTCTGTATGTTCAGCAGAAATAAGACAGGCACCAAAGTGTCCAACACTCAGCTGCTCTAAATCCTGCCTTTTCTCCTTTCCTCACGGCCTTACACCCCATACTGACTGGGATTGACAATCCCTGTTGAGCGAGATAAGTTTTTTCTGTATCTGAATGGCAGAAATAGGATTTAAACTGGATTTGAGGGGAATTCGCTGAGGTCTGAACACAAATGTGTCTAGAATTTGGCTATCATCTGAGCATCATGACATCATTACTTCCTCACTACAATCCATGTGTCCACAGCGTCCTTTACACATTGGCAGCGCTCAGTGTGGCTGCAATGCGAGGTCATCAAATGACCTTCTTTCTGTGCAGAGCCTTCTGGCCAAGAAATTCCACTGGGTACACTCCCTTTTATTTGTCACATATGTCCAGATCACACAACCTCCCTGCGGTTTTGCAAGTTCTCCTACTTAGAAATCATGGAGGGGTCTGAAATTTTCATCTTAGGTGCATGTCCAATGTGAGAGACATAATCTAAAAAAAAAAATCTGGAAATCACAATGTATGATTTTTTAATAATTTATTTGTATGTTACTGTTGCAAATAAGTATTTGATCCCCTACCAACCAGCAAGAATTCTGGCTCTCACAGACCTGTTAATTTTTCTTTAAGAAGCCCTCTTATTCTGCACTCTTTACCTGTATTTATTGCACCTGTTTGAACTTGTTACATGTATAAAAGACACCTGTTCACACACTCAGTCAATCACACTCCAACCTGCCCACCATAGCCAAGACCAAAGAGCTGTCTAAGGACACCAGGGACAAAACTGTAAACCTGCACAAGGCTGGGATGGACTATGGGACAACAGGCAAGCAGCTTGGTAGAAGACAACAACTGTTATGATTATTTATTAGAAAGTGGAAGAAACACAAGACGACTGTCAGTCTCCCTCGGTCTGGGATTCCATGCAAGATCTCACTTTGTGGGGTAAGGATGATTCTGAGAAAGCTCAGAACTACACAGGAGGACCTGGTCAATGACCTGAAGAGAGCTGGGACCACAGTCACAAAGATTACATTAGTAACACATGATGCTGTCATGGTTTAAAATCCTGCAGGGCAACAAGGTCACCCTGCTCAAGCCAGCACATGTCCAGGCCCATTTGAAGTTCACCAGTGACCATCTGGATGATCCAGAGGAGGCATGGGAGAAGGTCATGTGGTCAGATGAGACCAGAATAGAGCTTTTTGGAATCAACTCCACCCAAAACCATCCCAGCCGTGAAGCATGGGGGTGGAAACATCATACTCTGGGGGTGCTCTTCTGCAAAGGTGACAGGATGAATGCACTGTATTGAAGGGAGGATGGATGGGGTCATGTATTGTGAGATTTTGGCAAGCAACCTCCTTCCCTTAGTAAGAGCATTGAAGATGGGTCATGGCTGGGTCTTCCAGCATGACAATGACCCCAAACACACAGCCAGGGCAACTAAGGAGGGGCTCCGTAAGAAGCATTTCAAGGTCCTGGAGTGGCCTGGCCAGTCTCCAGACCTGAACTCAACAGAAAATCTTTGGAGGGAGCTGAAACTCCAAACCTGAAAGATCTAGAGAAGATCTGTATGGAGGAGTGGACCAAAATCCCTGCTGCAGTATGTGCAAACCTGGTGAAAAACTACAGGAAACATTTGACCTCTGTAATTGCAAACAAAGGCTACTGTACCTGTTAAAGATTTTGTATATATGTTATCACTGTTAAACGTTTGTACATTTGTCTTCTTTCTCATGAGAACGGTGTTGTGCTGTTTTGCACTTCACCCTGAGAATGTATGTGTTATTCAACCTTGTTTAGCTTTGTCTTCTTTCTCATGAGAACGGTGTTGTGCTGTTTTGCACTTCACCCTGAGAACGTACGTGTTATTCAACCTTGTTTTAGCTTTGTCTTCTTTCTCATGAGAACGGAGATGTGCTGTTTTGCACCTGTCTTAATGCAATCCTGAGAATTCAATTTTGTTTTAGCACTCTGGGGTCAATCTGAGCTGGGAATGAAGGACTGGATGTACTTATTGTTATAACATAACTTTGTTTTCGCAGCCTCTAACGACTGGGAGCAAGAGAACGTTTTGACTATTGTGATGTGGTGTTTAGTGTGAAGGAGTGTGGAAGACAGGACACTTCAGGCAGATGCAGAACAGCTGATACCTGCAACAGACGAACGAGATGTGCTGACCTGAAGTGTTCTTCCTTACAGCTGCACTTGATGTATGCGTTTATGTTATGGGAAGAAACTTGTCTTGCGTCATTACCCCCACCCTTAGGACAAGTTTCTTGTTTATGTGATGAGGGCGTCTCTTAATAAAAAGAGCGGAAAAGCAGGCCAGACTTTAGTGTAGCCTTGGTGTACAGCCTGGCCGCACTCCGCGCGTAATATTTGATTTTCTGTCTCACTGGTGTTTCTTGACTCTGTTTGTCTTGTTAAAGGTTTTAAAAATGTTTGGAGGAGAAAATACCCAACAGTACCAAATATTAACATTGATTTTAAACTTGATCCTCACCTGATTAGTTGGATAACTGACTTTTTAACTCACAGGTCACAGTGTGTGAGAGTTAACTATGTTGTTTCTCGTATGCTCTCCTCTTCTACTGGCGCTCCTCGGGGTTGTTGCTTGTCACCCCTGCTCCTTATTTTGTACACTGAGTGCCGTAGCAGCGTCAATAACAGACACATCTTAAAGTCTGCTGATGATACAGTTATTGTTAGTCTTCTTCAGGGAGATGAGCAGAACCATGGGCCTACTGTTGATGACTTTGTCTCTTGGTGTAAGGAGTCTTTTCTGGAGTTGAATGTGTCAAAAACTAAAGATATGATTATTGATTTTAGGAAGTCTACCTCTTTTCCATCACCAACTGTTATTAAAGATGCTGATGTTGAGATGGTGGAGAGCTACAAATATTTGGGTGTGGTCTTTGATAATAAACTTTGCTTCGAACCTCATGTTGATGTTATCTCCAAAAAGGTTCAACAAAGATTGTTCTTTTTGAGGAAGATGAGAACCTTCCAGGTTTCTTCTGAGATGATGACTCTCTTTTATGGAAGTTTTATTGAATCTGTTTTGACTTTTTGTATTGTTGCATCGTTTGGAAATTTGAATTGTTCCAATAACAGTCATCTATAGCAGTCTTGACAAAACTGCTGGAAAAATCTCAGGAAGTCAGCTTTTGCCCTCAGGCTGTCGTTTTAGGGCTCCTATGAGGAGGACTAAAAGATTTCAGGTCTCGTTTATCCCCAGTGCAATTTCATTATTTAATGGCAATTAGCCTTTGATGCTCTTGTTTATTTTGCACTACTATTGCTTATTTGCACATCCACATATTGCACTTTTGCAATACTTTGTTTTGGCATGGATTCTGGATTGAATATTTGACTGTTGTGTGGGCCGCTGAAGAGGAGGTACTGCTGGCCCACCACCACAAGATAGCGCCCTGCTTGAAGTGCGGGCTTCAAGCACGAGAGGGCGTCGGAGCGACCAGGAGTGACAGCTGTCACTCATCATCCGTACCAACTGTCACTCATCCACTACTCATCACCACCACCATAAAGGCCGGACTGCAACTCCACCTCCCCGCCGAGAAATCAACCAATCAGGTAATTTTCTCTGCTGACTAAAATTCGAGTATTAGTCTGATCTCTTTTTGCAGCCGTTTTCCTGGGACGGATACCCTGTCTGTGGAGTTGGCGTTTGGTGTGGACTGCAACGGCTTCGCCTCACACCCCACCCAGATAAGTGGTTATCTCAGGAGCTGCACGAGTGTGTGATTGGAGGTGGAAGTTCTCCCTCCTTTACTGAATACAGACTGTGGGATTACTGAGTGTGCGACCTCACACTCATCTGGACTGTCTCTGTTCTCTGCCAGCAGTACCGGGTCTGACTGCTGAAGACGCAGCCCGATCCCAAGCGCCAGTTTGTTGTTGAAGTGGATGCCTCTGACTCAGGGATAGGAGCCGAGCTGTCCCAGAGCGGGGAGTCCGACAAGGTTCTCCATCCATGTGCCTACTTTTCCCGCAGGTTGACCCCAGCTGAATGGAACTATGACGTCGGCAATCAGGAACTTCTTGCGGTGAAGGAGGCTTTTGAGGAGTGGAGACACCTGTTGGAGGGAGCATCGGTACCATTTACGGTTTTCACGGACCATCGGAACCTGGAGTACATCCGGGCCGCGAAGCGTCTGAACCCCAGGCAAGCCCGCTGGTCGCTGTTCTTCGGGCGTTTTGACTTCCGGATCACCTACCGCCCCGGGACAAAGAACCAACGATCTGACGCCCTGTCCCGGGTGCACGAAGAGGAGGTGAAGACCGAGCTGTCAGACCCCCCTGAAACCATCATCCCCGAGTCCACTGCCGTGGCCGCCCTTACCTGGGACGTGGAGAAGACCGTCCGGGAGGCCCTGACACGGAGCCCGGACCCGGGGACAGGTCCGAAGAACAAACTGTACGTCCCACCAGAGGCCAGGGCTGCGGTCCTTGACTTCTGTCACGGTTCCAAGCTCTCCTGTCACCCAGGGGTGCGAAGGACCGTGGCAGTGGTCCGGCAGCGCTTCTGGTGGGCGTCTATGGAAGCCGACGTCCGGGAGTATGTCCAGGCCTGCACCACCTGTGCCAGGGGCAAAGCCGACCATCACAAGGCCCAAGGCCTCCTCCAGCCTCTGCCTGTGCCTCGTCGCCCCTGGTCTCATATCGGCCTAACGATAGTGGACCGGTTCTCCAAGGCGGCCCACTTCGTGGCCCTCCCGAAGCTCCCGACAGCCCAGGAGACTGCAGACCTCCTGGTCCACCACGTCGTGCGTCTGCATGAGATTCCATCAGACATTGTCTCGGATCGTGGTCCTCAGTTCTCCTCCCAGGTCTGGGGGAGTTTCTGCAGGGAACTGGGGGCCACCGTCAGTCTCTCGTCTGGGTACCAGCCCCAGACGAATGGGCAGGCAGAGCGGACTAACCAGGAACTGGAGCAGGCCCTCTGCTGCGTGACCTCCACGCACCCGACGGCCTGGAGTGACCATCTGGCCTGGATCGAGTACGCTCATAATAGCCAAGTCTCATCTGCCACCGGCCTCTCCCCGTTTGAGGTGTGTTTGGGGTACCAGCCCCCGCTGTTTCCACTGGTGGAGGGAGAGGTTGGGGTGCCCTCGGTCCAGGCCCATCTGAGGAAGTGCCGTCGGGTGTGGCGTACCGCCCGCTCTGCCCTGCTCAGAGCCCGGACGAGGGCTAAGGCCCATGCAGACCACCGGCGTTCCCTGGCCCCTGCATACCAGCCCGGGCAGGAGGTCTGGCTATCCACTAAGGACATCCCCCTGCAGGTGGAATCCCACAAACTAAAGGACAGGTACATCGGACCATTTCCCATACTCAAAGTCCTCAGTCCGGCCGCAGTGAAGCTGAAGCTGCCAGCTTCACTGCGGATACACCCCGTGTTTCATGTGTCAAGACTCAAGCCCTGCCATACCTCACCACTGTGTGCCCCGGGACCAGCGCCGCCTCCTGCCCGGATCATTGACGGGGAGCCCGCGTGGACGGTACGCCGGCTCCTGGACGTCCGTCGAAAGGGCCGGGGGTTCCAGTATCTGGTGGACTGGGAGGGTTATGGCCCCGAAGAGCGCTCCTGGGTGAAGAGGAGCTTCATCCTGGACCCGGCCCTCCTGGCCGACTTCTACACCCGTCACCCGGACAAGCCTGGTCGGGCGCCAGGAGGCGCCCGTTGAGGGGGGGGTCCTCTTGTGTGGGCCGCTGAAGAGGAGGTACTGCTGGCCCACCACCACAAGATGGCGCCCTGCTTGAAGTGCGGGCTTCAAGCACGAGAGGGCGTCGGAGCGACCAGGAATGACAGCTGTCACTCATCATCCGTACCAGCTGTCTCATCACCACCACCATAAAGGCCGGACTGCAACTCCACCTCCCCGCCGAGAAATCAACTACCAATCAGGTAATTTTCTCTGCTGACTAAAATTCGAGTATTAGTCTGATCTCTTTTTGCAGCCGTTTTCCTGGGACGGATACCCTGTCTGTGGAGTTGGCGTTTGGTGTGGACTGCGACGGCTTCGCCTCACACCCCACCCAGATAAGTGGTTATCTCAGGAGCTGCACTAGTGTGTGATTGGAGGTGGTGGTTCTCCCTCCTTTACTGAATACAGACTGTGGGATTACTGAGTGTGCGACCTCACACTCATCTGGACTGTCTCTGTTCTCTGCCAGCAATACCGGGTCTGACTGCTGAAGACAGCGGCCACCTGGGGCGCAGGGCTTGGCGGCTCCGGTGTTCTTCAGCTCCGTTGGCGGTGGAAGCTGTGTGGATCCGGCTTTTCTCTCACCAGGCGTCTTCTATCGTCGAGCCTGCCCACACGTCACCTGGTGTATGATTGACAGTCACTGTATTGTTACTGTCTGTACATCGTTGTGTGATTCACAACATTAAATTGTTACTTCTTGGCTTATCCATTGTCCGTTCATTAACGCCCCCTGTTGTGGATCCATGTCATGACACTTTCACAACATTTGACATTGTATAGGTATTGTTTTTATTGTTTTTATTATTTTTATTCTGTTTGATTTTAGACTTTTAATTGGGTCTTATTTTCACTGTTAATATTGTTATCTTTGTGTACCTTGTCTTTTGTGTGCTCCTGCTGCAACACTAATTTCCCTTTACGGAACAATAAAGAAATTCTGATTCTGAAAAGCGGGGTATGTTTGACACATTTAACAGAGCCATCTTTAATTACTGTGGAAAAAAACACTGCAATGGATGAAAGCAGACAAACGTCATAAGCATTTTGAACGGAAGTCTGTGTTATATGGCTGGGGGGGCCTGGCTGCCGGTTTGTTTGTCTTTTGGTTTCCTCCCAGGTGGCGTGCATTTGGGACTGAGTGGCTGTGTTGCTGAGGCTGTCAGGACCTCACCCTGATCACCTGCGACTCGTCAGGACTCACAGCTGTGGTGCATCTGGATGGATTGGAACATGTTGGCATTTAAGACTGGAGTGCACAGTGTGTATTTGCCAGAGACTCGACCTTGTGACCAGACGGGTGAGATCGTCGTCTCGGGAGCCATCTCATCAGCAGCGGATGCTGAGAACGTCCAGGTTTGATGCACAGTCTGTGAAAGAGGAGGGGGTGAGGTCTCACGCTCGTCAGCACACTTCCTGAGGTACGTTAGATTTTGTGACTAACTGTTATACAGTCAGTAAATGTGGTGTCCCTCACACCTTATTGTATTGAGCTGTTTGTTAGTCATGTATCAGCTTCCACTGCAGTGGAGTTTTGTGAACGGGATGTTCCATGCCTGCAGGTTGGGAAGCTGATCAGTAATCAAGCCAGGAAGTGTTTGCTGTTTGTACACCTTTAAGTGTTCTGTGTGTAGAGTGTGGACTCACATAATGGTTCCTTCTTTCACAGACTCGGTTGTTGCGGCCACCTGGGGGGTGTCGGCGGGGTCCTTGGGTCCGAAACAGCTTCTGGCTCCGGACCGTTAGCGCTGCTGGGAGCGCACCACGCCAGGCCGCACCTTTTTGTTATTATATTATCACTGTTATGTATTAAATTCAGTTATCCTTTGAACCGTGCTCTGCTTATTTCATACTGGGTCCTTCAAACGCTGGTCGGTTCTCCGAGCTGCGTCCGACACATAACAGTCTGTTAACAATGAGAAAACAGTTTTTGAACAAAATGCCGCTTGCTGCCTGTAAGATGGTGTTAGTTTGACACAGTTCCCTGGGTGTAATGAGCTAAACAGAACCGCTTTAGATCACAGCCCCTCCGTGGGCTGCGAACCCTTCAACAGCCGACGAGAAAATATCTGCCTTTTTTGCACGTGTTGACACCGGAAGTGAATTTACAAGCACACTCATTGGTCGGTTGTGGTTGGGCATATACGAGGTCTGTTAGAAAAGTATCGTACATTTTTATTTTTTTCAAAAACTATGTGGATTTGATTCTCTATGTTTTTACGTCAGCCAAGCTTGAACCTTTGTGCGCATGCATGAGTTTTTCCACGCCTGTCGGCAGGGCTGGACTGGGGAAATTTTTCAGGCCGGGCATTTTTAACCAAGACCAGGCCACCACCAGGTATCGCAGGGGAAAAAAATTAAGCCTGCTGTAACAATGTGTTTTTTGTTTTTTTTTGGTCCCTTAACCGATCAATGTGCACCAGGAGACACATACATTTTAACACTATAAGAAGCATTATGAAAAGTTCTCCCAAAATACAGTTATCATAGGCTTATCAAAAGTACGATCTATTGACAGTAGGTCACATTACTTTTTAGATATAATAAGCCGTCATTTCATTCAGCCTTGTTACTTAAATTTAGAAATAGAAATTATATAAAAACATTTGTTATAGAAATACTGTAGGCTATACTATAAATAATAAATCATTACTTGTGTGATACAATTCATCATATAAAGCAAGAAATGACTGGATGACTGAACCAATGATGGATACAAAGGTTGAACTACACAAAAAGGCCACAAGATGGAGACAGTTGTCTATCTCACTACAAGCTACAAGTAACATCAAGGATTTCTTTTATTACCAATTTGTGTTGCTAATCAACTTAGAGAATGACTCTCAATTTAAAGTAAAATGTTAGGTATGTGAAATTATGCCAGGACTTGGGAAAATACATTTTAGACAGGGACACCGTTATACCACGCCACCGCAGACTGTGCAAAACAGCATACTTCGTATGACCGACGCACGACCGTCACACAAATAGAATAAAGAATAAAGAAACAACCTGGCGGCGACAGCATGGTAGCTAGCCATGCACACCATTTGCACAGATTACATTGCTAGGCTAGGTTACGTGACTGGCAGAGTTAGCACGAATGGAAATAATATCCAACCTTAATTCATATCTGAGTGACCCAGTTAGACAGCAGTTTACTTCGGACCAGAAGATCAGAATGTCTCTCTCACACACAGATGTCTGATTTATGAACAAGTTAGGTTGCTGTTCATCAATTAATAGCTGAAGTTAAGCTTCACTTACCGTCATGGCCGTAGTGGTCCCCGCCTCACTTTATAGTCACCCTTTCTTGACTTCAATGAAAGTATATACTTGTTTTATAAAAAGTAAAATAAAGACCTCTTTCTTGACCTCATATTTAACTGTTGACAGCACTGTAACAATAAAACTTGTAATTTCTAACCTACATTGTTAATAAATGTAACTATTAAATTCTTTCTAACATTTTTCTAACATTTAAATTTTCTCTAAACATTTTACTTGTCGAAATTATTATTTTAAGTAGTATTAGTAGTTGTAGTAACAAAGGCTTCAAAACTGAACCTTTAATCTAGGGGTGTTGTGAGGGGGGGACATCCTTGCCCCACGCCCCCATTCCATCTGGATTCGCCCGCTTTGGTGTTTGAGCACAAAGAATAGATAACATTTATTTATGCAGAAAACATGACCAGATTTACAGGTCAGAAAGTTTTATTGCATTTTCACATTATATGCTCCCCAGAAAGAGAGTTTAGGTGCATTTGAGTGGAAAATAGTGTTAGTTGTTGACGCTTCGTGGAAGATCAGCTGTTTTAACGTGCAGATACGGAGCGGCTCAGCTCAGCTCTAAATAAAGGAGGAAAAAAAGCATAAAAATGTCTTTGTAAAGCTCAGTACAGGTGTGCTGTTATCACCGCGCTTTAAGAGGCGAGGACGAGTCGTAGCTGCTACAAAAAAAAAAAAAAAAAATGCGGATGAAAAGCTCACAGCTCGCTTTACTTCGTAAAAAAAAAAAAAAAAAAATCTGCAGGCCAGTAGACCATCAGGCCACCGGGCAAATGCCCGGTGTGCAATACTATCAGTCCAGCGGTGCCTGTCGGTTGCGTCATTCGCCTGTGGGCAGGCTTTGAGTGAGCACTGGTCCGCCCCTCTCGTCGTCGTTTCATTGCGAGGAAATGGCGGAATGATTTGGGCCTTTTTTCCATTAGAATTTTTTCAGAAACTGTTAGAGACAGGCAGCTGGAAACCATTCGAAAAATTTATCTGGCTTTCTGTGAAAATTTTACGGGCTTCACAAAGAATAAGGAGTGTTACTACAGCTTTAAGGACGACCCACAATGGCGCATGGCGCGCCGCGCTCTGAGCCGCCATCGAGAGGGTCATTCTCTGTGAAGCCCATAAAATTTTCACCGAAAGCCAGATAAATTTTTCGAATGGTTTCCAGGTGCCAGTCTCTAACAGTTTCTGAAAAAATTCTGATGGAAAAAAACCCCAAATCATTCCGCCATTTCCTGACAATGAAAATCCACCGAGGGGGTGGACCACTCCTCACTCAAAGCCTGCTCACAGGCGAATGAGGCAACCGACAGGCGTGGAAAAACTCAGGCATGTGCACGAGGGTTCAAGCTTGTCTGACGCAATCACACATGATTCAAATCCATATGGTTTTTGAAAAAAATAATAAGGTCGGATACTTTTCTAATAGACCTTGTGTATATATATATTTTACATATCATGCTCATCTCAACTTTTTTCCCTTGCACTTAATAGTCAAATCTAAGATGGCCATCTATCCATGTAGCACCTCGGGGAAATTTTTGTTGCAATTTGTGTCCACACCCCTTTTTTGTGTGCGTTTGTCTGTGCATGTGTTGTACAGTTTACTGTTCAGTGCACCACGTACTGTCGCTCTGTCTGCTCTTCAACTCCTACAGTGGCACCAGCCGGCTGCTCCTCTTACTGTGGTTCTAATCATACTTGCATGTATGCTGCTGCTAAAGCAGCCAGCCGGTCAACATATTAGGGAAGGGCCGAGTAACTTCAGACTGGCAGATCGGCAGCTGCTGGCTGTATGCTTCAGGTTACAGATAAGCTAAAAAACAGAAGAAATGTAAAAATAAACATCTCCAAGGGACCACAATGCTGAGCGACCCTGAGAAGTATAAAGTCAGTACATTTGGATAAAAAGAACAGTGATTACACCGACCACCGAACCTGCAGAGTCTTATCAGCTAATTCAACACATGCATCAATCATCATCAACATGCACACTGGAACTATGACAACATGCTTGTTCACAGACCTTCTGTGTAATTCTGAATTAGTATTGATGGTCTGTGTAGCTTCTGTTCATGAGATCTTTTACCAAAATCCAAAGTGCCTCACAAAGATAAGGTCAATAAAAGCAACACAAGGAGAAAAAAAAGGCATACCCTCAATGAGCATGAGCCATCAAGAACATATGACTCTTCAGGTTGGACTTAAAGACCTCTACTGAAGTCGACCACCTTATCTCAATCGGTAGACTATTCCATAGCAACAGTGTATGAACATAAAATGCTCTCCCACCCACTGTTTTCTGTGTTTTATTTGGGACACACAGCAAACCAGTCTCCTGTAAATGCAATGCTCGAGCTGGTACATATGAGTCAACCACCTTAATCATGCAGACCAGCGCACATCCATTCAGTATGTTGTAAGTCAATAACAGGACTTTGAAGTCCACCCTCACCCAAACAGGCAGCCAATGAAGACAGGTCATTTTGGTAAAATCTTTGTTTCCCAGTTATCAATTGA
Source organism: Thalassophryne amazonica (assembly GCF_902500255.1). Lineage (NCBI taxonomy): Eukaryota > Metazoa > Chordata > Actinopteri > Batrachoidiformes > Batrachoididae > Thalassophryne > Thalassophryne amazonica. The sequence continues at coordinate 20,322,527 of NC_047105.1, forward strand.
GCAGCTGTATTCTGAACCATCTGAAGGGTTTTAAGCTTTCCAGGTTCAGGCCTGAAAGCAAAACATTGCACTAGTCCATCTGAGAAGTCACAAAAGCACAAAACTGTAATTCAGCATTGAATTTAGGCAAAACTGGTCAAATGGAATTCTTGTCATCTTCTTTCTGTGTGCCATGAAGCTCAATGATACAAAATCACCCCAAGATTCCAAACGGTCTCAGTGGTTTCAGTTGAGGACAGCCAATTCCTTAAAGAAACCAGGCAAGACAAAATGTTGCAATATTTGGTTTATCTCCTGTATGCACCACCATATATAACTGTAAATCATCTGCATAGCAGTTAAAACTAAGCCAAACCTACATAGGTTGTCCTAAAGGTGCCAAATACAGTGAGAAAATAATGGGCCAAGAAGTGACCCTGGAGGAACCCCATGCATCACAGCAGAGTATGCAGAAGAACCGCTGTTGAAAACAACACATTGATGAGTTTACTGTTTGCTTTGCTGAGTTTACTCAGCTTGTCTTCAACCATGAAAGGACCTTACCAAAAATATGAAAAGGTCCTCTCAAGTCTACCAAAAATCTCTGATCCACTGTGTTCAAAGCTGCACTAAATCCCTGTGACAGCAGCAAAGGTGCAGGTTACATCCCACAGATGCAGAATGCAACCTGCAGCAGTGTGGTGTAACCCCCCCGCCGCCCCCACCCACGAGACATAAACTCACACATTTTGCACAACAGTATTTGGGGATATACATTGACACCAATGGGCCTCAGAGCCCAAATTAGAAATCTTGCAGTTTGTGTTGACTACCATATCTATATTCATTTGTGTAGTTTGAGCACAGCATTGCTTCACTAAACAGGAATACGCGCGTAATCTTGCACGTCAGTGTCACTGAAGATGCTTTTCATCTGCCATTCAACAACGGTCTGGGACACACTGTGCAGACAGAACTGATCCTGTCCAGTATCCCCTTCTCTTCCCTCATTTGTTTCCTTTCTTGGCCTGCTCCCCACAGATTTACTTTACCTTTTCCAGTTCATTAATAGTTGATTTTAACTGAACTCCACCGGATATGTAAGACTCGAAACCAATTCTACACCTTTTATCTGCTGACTTTTCAATGAAATAATGAGGGACTAACACAAACCTGGCTATGAAGCAGCTCAGCAGCAAATTGGCCAATTATGAATGAGAGCTCACAAACAAACTGTTCATCCCGCTTGGATGTAACTGAGTCAAGTTAAAGCAAACAGTCTGTACTACAAACTCAAATTCATTATTTGCTTTGAATTCTGATATACTTGATTTTACAGCTGAAATAATTCAACAATCATCAATTCTGAAAACATTTAAACTGCGGCTACATATGGTTCAAAAACTGTGACATTCACTGAAAAAAAATGATACTTTAGAACAACTTAAAAAAATTGATGTAATTTGTTACAGCTAATTTTTTTAGTTTCTCACAATGTATATTTATGATTTTTTTTAAAGTGATTCCAGCAGATTTAAACTGGAAACCACAATTTTCCATTAGACCAATGTAAATAAGTACTTTGAATGAAGTGCACTGTGTTTCACTTTTTTCAGTGTTCATAGATATGTACATGACACCTAAAGCACACAGACTCATCCACAAATTTTTCAACATGTTGATTTGAAAGAACTAAACGCATGAAAAAAGGAAATGTTTGCTTTTTGAACACTGGTGTGTTCTGATTCATGATGTAAGATGACCAGCCACCAGCTGGCCTTTACCCATGTCAGGTAAAGCTTTAACATGTTTATTTTTGTAGTTCTTTTCATTCACTTTATTCATTACGGTCTTATTTCCATGTGTCTCTTATCATGCCCCTGTTCTGTGGAATGATCTCCCTGCATCAATAAAACAGTTAGATTCTGTGGAGACGTTTAAGTCCAGACTTAAGATGCACTTATTTTCCCTTTCATATGGCTAGCATACTGGTACAGTTTTGTTTTACACTTTTTACTCTTTTAATTAATTTATTAGTAATTGGAGAGGGCTGCGGCCTCAACTTTACCTAAATTCTGGGTCTTTTAGTGAAGTTTAGGGCTAGTGGCCGGCAATCACCTTAGTGTTTCTTCTGTTTTTCTTGTTGTTTCATGCTGGCAAATTATACAGTATTTCTTGTCTTTCTGTTGCCTGATTCTGTTTTTTCTCTCTGTTTAAGGTGCAGCTCCATCCAGAGATGGGAGTTGTGTTTGTGTTGGCGACCCTCCTGTCCTGTGCGCCAATAGAATTTCTTGTATATTTGTCCATGAATTGTTCTGTGAATTGTTCTGTAATTTATGTCTGTAGCATGTGTCACGTGCCCGTGGCTCAGAGGACAGTGACAAGGAGGAGACACAAATGAGAGGATTAGAAAAATAGAAGTATTTATTTACAATAGTTTAAGTCAATAAATTAAAAGGTGCAAAGATGTGCAGCTGTGCAAAAAGGCGCTCTGTTACCGGTCGGGGCAGCGAGACGTCCTAGAAAGAGAGAGGGAGAGAACCAAATGAATTAGTTGGGCCCACTTAAATAAGAGACAGGGACACCGGGCCCAGGTGCCCCTGATTATGGGCCCGCCCCGCTACAAGACGGCAGGGACCGTCACACCCTCCCCCTTCAAAAGGGAAGTCCACCTAAGGACTTTCCAAACCAATTGCAAACAGCACAATTCTCTCTTTTTTTTTTAGTAGTACTACATTATATTTTTTTGTTGCACCAAAATTACAATTACAGCTTACCTACATTCAGCTATACATTTTTCTCTTTACAAACTACTTTAAAATCTGACAGGATTAAGTTTTTTCTTCTATTTTCCATTATCAAACAAAAATTCTACCATTTACAAGGAATCAAATTAGACTTAGCTATACAAGGCTAAAGATGACACCAATTGGTAAAGTCACAAGCTTAGCACACATCCTCTGCTGCACCTCCAAAGTTCCGGCGCGTGAAACTGAGGAGAGGCAGAAGAGAGACAGGCACAAAAATTAAGGAACTTTGCTTTTTCCTTTTTTTTTTTTTAAACTGGCGCACGTGGCAAAGCATCAGCCAACAAGTTATCAGAACCTTTAATATGACGAATGTCTAAATTGAACGCCTGTAGAAACAGCGCCCATCAAATTAGACGTTGATTTGGACTTTCCAGAGTACTTAAGAATGTGAGTGGATTATGGTCGGTATAGATGATTAAAGGACCATCACCGCAAGTCACATAAATCTCAAAATGTTGAAGAGCCAAGATAAGTGCGAGAGTTTCCTTCTCAATTGTCGAATAATTCAACTGATACGAATTAAACTTTTTAGAAAAGTAACAAACTGGTTTGTCAACTCCATCATGCTCTTGGAGCAAAACAGCACCAGCTCCAACTTGACTAGCATTTACTTGAATTTTGAACTGCCGATCCATTATGGGAGCAACAAGAACTGGCTCAACACATAACAGCAACTTGACATTCTTGAAAGCGGTATGACAGGTGGTAGACCACTGAAAACCAACAGTACTTTTCAACAAATTTGTAAGCGGAGCAACAACTGTTGAAAAATTTGGACAAAAACTTCTATAATAGCCAACCAACCCTAAGAAACGCATCAACTCCTTCTTAGTAGTCGGAGGTGGATAATCCAAAATTGCTTGTACCTTTGCATCAACTGGTCGCACTTCCCCCTGCCCCACTACACGCCCCAAATAAGTAACAGTTGCACGAGCGAACTCACACTTCGCCAGATTGACTGTCAAACGCGCAGAGGAAAGGCGATCAAATAAGGCACGAATATGCTGGACATGGTCATTCCGAGTGTCACTAAACACTACTACGTCATCAAGATAGACCGCACAACCTTCCAGCCCAGATGTCACCATGTTCATTAACCTTTGAAACGTTGCTGGTGCATTTCGCAGGCCAAAACTCATCACAGTGTATTCAAATAAACCAAATGGAGTAACAAAAGCGGAAATCTCTCTTGCACGGGCAGACAACCCAACTTGCCAATATCCCTTTAATAAAACAAATTTGCTCACAAATTTAGCAGACCCAATTTGGTCAATGCAATCTTCCATTCGTGGTAATGGATACGAATCTGATTTTGTCACTTTATTTACTTTTCGATAGTCCGTACAAAAACGTGGCGATTTGTCTGACTTATTCACCAACAGGCTTGGAGAGGCCCAACTGGAGGATGAGGGGACAGCTATGCCCTTATCCAACATATACTGGACCTCAGCCTCCATTACCTTACGTTTCTGAGGAGCACACCTATAGAACCGCTGTTTGATTGGAGTGCTCTCACCAACATCTATGTCATGCTCTATCAGGTGTGTTCTTGAAGGTGTATCTCTAAACAACTCTGGATAGGAGTCGATCACTTCTGTCAGTTCAGCACGTTGCTCCAGATTCAAGTGACTGAACAGCGACTGCAACTTACTCAAGGTCTCAGAGTTCTTAAGTCGACCACACAACATAGAATCATCAGGCCACTTCACACCCACCTCCTCCTGAGCAGGAGCCTGCTGACCTGAGGAAAAGGAGTGGACAGTGAGAGCTGCAGAAGCAACACTACTCTGCGGAACCCCATCACCGCGAGAATAGTATGGCTTAAGTAAATTAAGATGACATAATCGTGATGCCTTTCTGCGATTAGGTGTAGCGATCATGTAATTATCCAAATCCCTGCTCTCAACAACATAAGGGCCAGAAAACAGCCTGGAATGGTGAATTAGTTAAAGGGGTCAAGGCCAAGACCAGATCCCCTGGGCTGAACTCTTGACGTTCAGTTTTCCAATCAAATACTTTCTTCATTTTTCCCTGTGCACCCTTCAAGTTTTCCTGTCTTTCTTTTTCTACAGCCACATACAAATGATGGCGAAAACCATTGACATAGTCAATCACATTTTTAGGGGGATCAGAGTCCACCACCAACCATCCTTTAGTATGGCCATTGGACCCTGCACTGCATGTCCAAACACCAAATCATTTGGACTAAATCCAGTGCTCTCTTGCACCACCTCCCGAGCTGACAAAATAAGCCATGGCAACCCTTCCTCTCAGTCACCCCTCAATTCGGTACAGTAAGCTCTTAACAAGGACTTCAAAGTCTGGTGAAACCTCTCTAGCGCTCCCTGGCTCTGTGCATGATAGGCGGACGCAACATTGTGTTTTACCCTCAACTGTTTCAAAACTTGGGCAAAAACACGAGACATAAAATTTGAGCCCTGGTCAGACTGTACAACACGTGGGATGCCAAAAATTGACATAAAATTAGACAAAGCTTTAATGACTGACCGAGCTGTAATTTTACGTAATGGAAATGCAGCAGGATATCGTGTTGCTTGGCACATCACTGTTAACAAATAAGAGGAGCCAGACTTTGAGGGAGGAAGTGGACCCACACAATCTATGATAATATGCTCAAAAGGCTTGCTTATGGCTGGAATGGGACACAGGGGTGCAGGCTTAAGTATCTGGTTTGGCTTTGCCATTAACTTACAAACGTGACAAGTTTTAATGTATTTTGACACATCACGTTTTAACCTAGGCCAGAAAAAATAACGCAGCACTCTATCACACGTTTTCTTCACACCTAAGTGACCAGAGTCATCATGGGCAACTCTGAGCACATCATCACGAAACATCTCAGGAACAACAATCTGAAAAATGGGCTCACCAACAAAGTCACCATGACATGGGACCCACTTGCGCACCAACAGACCCTCCTGCATGAAGTACCCATGAGCAGCACTCTGTACCTTGTCACCTGGAAGAACATTTTCAAACAAAACTGAAAGAGTTGGATCAGACTTTTGATGCTGACTCCATTCCTTCACAGAGACAGATGCGAGGAGCTCGGGCAACAAGACCGAGCTCTCAAGCACATCCGACTCAGACGCACGAAATTGAGTGCGCGTCACGACACAAGCTGGAAACACCTCTGAACACTGCTCTTCAAGCAGAGATGATGAGTGTGGCTCAGGGGTCACCACAGGCAAAGGAGACCTCGGCCACACCGCACTACCAACCAAATCATTGCCTAAAATCAATGAAACCCCAGGAAGCGGCAGAGCGGGGCGCACGCCTGCAATCACCAGACCATTAATAAACCCACATTCTAACATAATTGTGTGCCTTGGCACGGAGACCACACCCAGCTCCATCCCATGCATAAGGACTGAGTCACCCGTTTCTGTAGCAGAGGAGAATGGAAGCACAGAAGCCACTATAAACAAGTGTTTAGCCCCTGTATCACGCAGCATCTTAATATGAACACGCTGCTCACTCCCCACAATGGACACATACGCATCATGGATGAAAGGAGCAAAAGCTTTATTGAACTTTTCCCTGGACTTATTGTTTGAAGCTGACAGAGCAGGAGCTGAAGGGACGAACATTTTACGCCTGCTTTTAGACTTGAGCACAGGACACTGAGACTTCCAGTGGCCCGTTGCCTGACAGTAATTACACCTGCTAGAGTGCCCTCTGAATGAAGCAGAGCGACCCTGCGCAAAGGTCTGCGAGTAGGAGCGACTTTCACTGACTATAGGCTTGGTCCTAGATGAAAGAATTTCACCCACAGCCCCCTTGTGAGTCAGGACAAAGTCATCTGCCAGCTCCGCTGCCTTCAGAGCGGTGCTGGGTTTCTGTTCAGTAACATAAGTAGCTACGTGCTGAGGAATACAGTTCTTAAACTGCTCCAAGATCATCAACTCTGACAAACCCTCAAACACCAACGATTAAATTGACAGGTTAAATCTCTAACGAATTCCACGTGAGTTTGACGTTCATTTTTCTCAAAATTCCTGAATTTCTGGCGATAAGATTCTGGGACTAATTCGTAGGATTTTAGAACCGCAGCCTTTATTTTGGCATAATCCAGACACTCTGCAGCGCTCAACGCAGAATAAGCCTCCTGGGCATGACCAGTAAACACGGACTGCAACAACAAAGCTCTATCATAATCCGCCCAATTTTTAACATCTGCAATGCGCTCAAACAGAACGAAAAAAGTATCTGGATCTTTTTTATTAAACTTTGGCATTAGGTGCAGACTAGCACCCACGTCAAACGCGTTAGGAGCAGGCCTACAAACAGCAGAGGAGAAAGATTCTTCACTCACCTCGCCTATAACCTTACCATCCCTAATCAAATTCAATTTATAGTGTTCCAATTCCAATCTCATTTTTTCAGTCTCTTGTCTGACACGTTCCAATTGAACCTCTTTTTCAGCTTCAGTTCTCAGTCTCATTTGTTCCAATTGAAGTTCAGCATCTTTTCTGCTTTTCTCTTGTTCAATTTGCAGCAACATTAATTCCTTACGCTGCTCAAAACTCAGTCCATCAAACAAAACAGACAGCTCGGGTTTAGAATTGACATATAAACCGACTGTTGCTCTCCCCCTCTCAGGACGCCTTTATTAAAGAGCGCAGCAGTGATTATATCTCTAACATCATCCTTGCATGTATTATTTCCCACTGTAATGCCATAGTGTTTAACTATCTGCAATAAATGTTTCTTTTGACAATTTTCCAAAAAACGTTCAGAAGGAGTGGAAAAAAAAATGTGAAACAGAAATCATGGTTACAAAAAAAGTAATGTGAATCGAACTGAATACAAACTGTCAATCTCACATAACCGAGGCTGAGGACCAGCACGTCCCTCGGAGTCCCCCGCCCTGAACTACTTAACCCAAATCTACCTGCTTAACCTAGTCTTCTTGCAGTCTCATATGGTGGGTATTTATGCGCTAAAACCCGATGGGTCTGAGCAGCGACCAGCAAGCTGACAACCCCCAGAACACCACGGACGCGCTCCCAAGCCGAAGCTTGTAACCACGTTCACTGCTGCCCTCACAAAATAAAAGCAGGCAAATCTCATGAGAAAAGCCACTAAAGCCTAACGAAGGACTCCAAAACACCATGCAGCACGAGACAGCACTTACCTTCACCTCGGATAAAAAAAAACAACAATTTGGCTTCAAACCTCTCGCGTGTCCCCACAAACAAACAAACAAACGCGCAATCAGCAGGTGCGCACCAGATTCTAATCATGTAATCAGCGCGCGGCAAAGCCCCAACACAAAAATCAGGCTAAAAACAAACTTTAACCAAATAAATTTACAAAAACTAAACGCGCTGACTACAAAAATTAAATTTAAAGGACGAGCCCCCACTCTTGTCACGTGTCCGTGGCTCAGAGGACAGTGACAAGGAGGAGACACAAACGAGAGGATTAGAAAAATAGAAGTATTTATTTACAATAGTTTAAGTCAATAAATTAAAAGGTGCAAAGATGTGCAGCTGTGCAAAAAGGCGCTCTGTTACCGGTCGGCGCAGCGAGACGTCCTAAAAAGAGAGAGGGAGAGAACCAAATGAATTAGTTGGGCACACTTAAATAAGATACAGGGACACCGGGCCCAGGTGCCCCTGATTATGGGCCCACCCCGCTACAGGACGGCGGGGACCGTCACACATGGCCCAAGCAGAGGGTCACCCCTTTGAGTCTGGTCTGCTTGACGTTTCTTCCTCAGAGGGAGTTTTTCCTTACCTCTGTTGCTCTGGGGGTTGGTAAGGTTAGACCTCACCTGTGTGAAGCGCCTTGAGGCAACTCTGTTGTGATTTGGCGCTATATAAATGAAAATAAATTGAAATGTTTGGCCTGATGCTCTTAAAAGGACATGGACAATTAATAGCCTTTCTTGGTTCTTCTCAGAACATTTTTTTTTTTTTTTTTTTTCAAATGCAACTAGCCAGTAACTAACTTCACTTGGCTTTGTTGAAGTGCAGGCTGAATGGAAATGGATGTTGACCAAAAAAAGGGGTTTGGTAGGGGTGCAATGTGTAGCACATTTTCTGAAGTTCATATCACAACTGTATGTCAATTTCAACATTGCTACATGCAATAAAGTGAGGTCCAGGGCACAAAAAGGTTGTATTTCCACATGGGTGTGGTTGGAGCGTAACATGAATTGCACCAATTGCAGCGTCATCTGTCAGTCCCTTTTAGAGCTGGACTGTGCTGCACTTGAACTTGGCATACTGGTATTCAGACAGTGGCCTCAACTGAAAGGTTTTCTGGCAAGTTAACAGATCTTCACACAAGTCATCACGGTGCACAGGCCATCAAAACTCCTTGGCTTGAAGCATTAAGATGAAGTTACACATCACTGTTATTTAATCGGTGATTTCAATTAAATACCACAAATAAACTGCTCTCAGCTTTCGGTCAGGTTTTTGTGGTCTATGGTCCAACTGTTTTCTGCTGCCACATGATGGTAATCCAATTGCGCTGTGCTTGACCATGCCTCATTTTAAGATAAATGTCCCCACAGGCACAGCGATGAGCAAAGTGCAAATGCTATTTAAAGAATATGGGTACAGGCCAAAAAAAAAAAAAAAACAATAACTCTACCAGTTTGAAACTAGTAATGACACGTTTTGTTCTGGGGCTTTTGGATGCGCTTATCTGTTTGGTTTCATCACTGTGGGCCCAGAACAGATACACATATCACTTTGGCATATGTTTTACATCAGATGTCCTTCCTGAAGCAACTGCAGATCTATAAGGAGAAAGAACCAAATACGCATGTTTTGATGGTGGGAGGCAACTCTGACATGCTTTATTCACCACTTTAGGGCAACACTCTAGATTCAGAATGGCAACTCCCCAGCCAGCTTAACTTTTCATCCCTAGCTCTTGAAAGTACATATCTGTCTGCTGCAGCCAGGTGATACCTGGGCATCCCCTTGTCTTTTTCCCCTTGGTCCTCAGAACTGAGACACCTGCATTTCGGCTCATGTTCAGGGCAACACACCACATGACTGCAGTGTCATAACTGACATTCCATGATAATAGAGTAGTAAAGTAGTACACCTCATCTGTGCTGTTTCACCCACAGAGGCATAAATTGGTCTTGGTGTCAAGGGTCAGTGCTTTCATTACCTCCGGTTGTCAAGGTTTCTCCCCTTGCATGAATAGAACCTACATAGATATGTAGAACTTCTCAAACCTGCTCTTCTGGAACCACCAGCAAACCACAAGTTATCAGTCAATTCTCTTGAGGAAGACAAGATCAATATCGGAGACAGACATAACTAATCAGGTGATGAGAGCCTGTAGAGTTTGAGAGTGCAGTAATGGGGATCCTTGAGGACCGAGGATGAGAAACACAGATTCGAAGGAGTCTCATTTGGATCACTGGCATGAACATTCATTCTTTATGGCAGTCAGGTGGAAATCCCTTACTGCCAACAGCCAATCACCAAAACATAGTTCAGTTTATCCTCACCTGTGAATGAACATTGAGATGCTTGAACACATAATTCTTTCACAAATCTCTTGACAGATTAAACAAAGTCAAGCTCAGTGGTGGGCACAGCTAACCCAAAAGTTAGCTTCTATAACCCATAATCCGCTAGATGAAAAGTTAACTTTTATAACACAAAACCGATAAACCACTAAAAAAAATTAGCAGAAGCTACAGCTAACCACTAACTGCCAACTTTCAGTATTGTCTCCGGTACACTCACAGCTACTGAGAAGCCCGTTTTGAATTTAAACGCCGCCAACAATTCTGATTAGAAAGACGATCACAAACCCAACACAACCAACGGGTCAGCGCTTCTGTCTTTGTGCGCCCTGCCCACTGCTGTATGGAAGAGTCATTTACATTCAACATACAGTGCTCCAGACTTGAGGCAGAAGTCATGAAAAGCCAAGCAGGTGTGACTTATGGCTCCTGTTTAATAACTGCATTGATTTGTCATGACACTACGTCAAATACTCTACATGTGAAGTAAGTGTTGTGAAAGTGTAGTGACACGGACCCACAACAGCGGGCGCAAATGAACGGTCAATGGATGAGCCAAAAAGTAACAATTTAATGTTGTGAAATGTGCACAACGAAATACAGACAATCTCAGAATATAATTACAGTCAAATCACAAAGGTGACGTGTGGGCAGGCTCGAGGATAGAAGACGTCTGTCCTGAGAAGAGCCGGAACCACACGATTTCCGCCACCACCAAACCTGGTGAATACTGGAGCCGCCAAGTCCCGAATTCCCAGGTGATCACCGTCCCCGACTGTCGGATCTGGTACTGCTGGCGAGAACAAAGACAGTCAAGTTTAGGTGTGTGCACACCCAGTAACAATAACGGTGGGAATGCCACCTCCACCTCTCACTCTATAACTTGCAGAGTACTGTAGTGATTCCTCAGGGGAAAAGAGTGTCTTCTAGCGCTCTCTCAGCTTCCACCGACAGAGGTACCGGTACTCCTGCAAACACTCACAATATACAAATAATATTGTAACACAACGGCTGAGGATATTACCTCCAATGAAGTATGATATCTCGATGAGGTGGAGATGATGTCTGGGTTTTATGGAGTGAGATGATGAAGAATGAGTGACAGCTGTCAGGAAGTAATGAGTAACAGCTGTCACTCCCGGCTGTGTCCGTGGCGGCAGCGCCCTCTCGTGCCTGAAGCCCGCACTTCAGGCAGGGCGCCCTTTGGTGGTGGGCCAGCAGTACCTCCTCTTCTGGCGGCCCACACAACAGGACCCCCCTCAACGGGCGCCTCCTGGTGCCCGACCAGGTTTATCGGGGTGTCGGCGGTAGAAGTCGGCCAGGAGGGCCGGATCCAGGATGAAGCTCCTTTTCACCCAGGAGCGTTCTTCGGGTCCATACCCCTGCCAGTCCACCAGATATTGGAACCCCCGGCCCATTCGACGGACGTCCAGGAGCCGGCGCACTGTCCAAGCCGGCTCCCCATCAATGATCCGGGCAGGAGGCGGCGCCAGACCGGGAGCACAGAGGGGTGAGGTGTGGTGAGGTTTGATCCTTGAAACATGGGAGCTTCACTGCGGCAGGGCTGAGGACCTTGAGGATATGAAATGGGCCGATGAACCTGTCCATCAGTTTGGGAGACTGTACTTGGAGGGGGATGTCCTTCGTCGACAACCACACCTCCTGCCCGGGCTGGTATGCAGGGGCCGGGGACCGCCGGCGGTCTGCATGGGTCTTGGCCCTCGTCCGGGCTTTCAACAAGGCAGAACGAGCGGTGCGCCACACCCGGCGGCACCTCCGAAGATGGGTCCGGACCGAGGGCACACCGACCTCTCCCTCCACCACGGGAAATAATGGGGGCTGGTACCCCAAACACACCTCAAACGGGGAGAGGCCAGTGGCAGAAGACACCTGGCTGTTATGCGCATACTCGATCCAGGCCAGATGGTTACTCCAGGCCATCGGGTGCGTGGATGTTACGCAGCGGAGGGTCTGTTCCAGCTCCTGGTTGGCCCGCTCTGCCTGTCCGTTCGTCTGTGGATGGTACCCGGACGAGAGGCTCACGGTGGCCCCCAGTTCCCTGCAGAAGCTCCTCCAGACGTGTGAGGAGAACTGGGGACCACGATCAGAGACGATGTCGGTGGGTATCCCATGCAGACGGACGACATGGTGGACCAGGAGGTCTGCTGTCTCCTGGGCTGTTGGGAGCTTCGGGAGGGCCACGAAGTGGGCCGCCTTGGAGAATCGGTCCACTATCGTGAAGATGGTGGTGTTGCCCTGGGACGGCAGGAAGCCCGTGACGAAATCCAGGCCGATGTGGGACCAGGGGCGATGAGGCACAGGTAACGGCTGGAGTAGTCCTTGGGACCTTTTATGGTCTGCCTTGCCCCTGGCACAGGTGGTGCAGGCCTGGATATACTCACGGACGTCGGCCTCCATAGACGCCCACCAGAAGCGCTGCCGGACAACTGCCACGGTCCTTCGCACCCCTGGATGACAGGAGAGCTTGGAACCGTGACAGAAGTCCAAGACTGCAGCTCTGGCCTCTGGTGGGACGTATAAATGGTTCTTCGGACCTGTTCCTGGGTCCGGGCTCCGTGCCAGGGCCTCCCGGACGATCTTCTCCACGTCCCAGGTGAGGGTGGCCACGATAGTGGACTCCGGCAGGATGGGCTCCGGTGGATCCGACAGTGCAGTTTTGACCTCCTCTTCGTGTACCCGGGACAAGGCATCCGACCTCTGGTTCTTGGTCCCGGGGCGATAGGTGATCCGGAAATCAAAACGCCCGAAGAACAGTGACCAGTGGGCTTGCCTGGGGTTCAGCCGCTTGGCGGTCCTGATATACTCCAGGTTCCGATGGTCAGTGAAAACCGTGAACGGAACAGACGCTCCCTCCAACAGGTGTCTCCACTCCTCAAAAGCCTCTTTCACCGCAAGGAGTTCTCGATTGCTGACGTCATAGTTCCGTTCAGCCGGGGTCAACCTGCGTGAAAAGTAGGCACACGGGTGAAGAACCTTATCGGTCTCTCCGCTCTGGGACAGCACGGCTCCTATCCCTGAGTCAGACGCATCCACTTCAATCACGAACTGGCGGCTAGGGTCGGGCTGCACCAAAACTGGTGCAGTAGAGAACCGTCGTTTCAACTCCTTGAACGCGGCTTCGCACCGATCCGACCAGGTGAAGGGGACTTTTGGAGAGGTCAGGGCTGTCAAGGGGGCTAACTACCTGACTGTAGCCCTTAATGAACCTCCTATAGAAATTAGCGAAGCCGAGGAACTGTTGCAGCTTCCTACGGCTTGTTGGTTGGGGCCAATCTCTCACCGCCGCAACCTTGGCCGGATCAGGGGCGACGGAGTTAGAGGAGATGATAAACCCCAGGAAGGACAAAGACGTGCGGTGAAACTCGCACTTCTCGCCCTTCACAAACAGTCGGTTCTCTAACAACCGCTGCAGGACCTGACGTACATGCTGGACATGGGTCTCAGGATCCGGAGAAAAGATGAGAATATCGTCCAGATATACGAAGACGAATCGGTGCAGGAAGTCCCGCAAGACGACGTTAACCAAGGCTTGGAACGTCGCGGGGGCGTTGGTGAGGCCGAACGGCATGACCAGGTACTCAAAGTGACCTAACGGGGTGTTAAATGCCGTCTTCCATTCGTCTCCCTTCCGGATCTGAACCAGGTGATACACATTTCTAAGATCCAGCTTAGTAAAGATTTTGGCTCCATGCAGGGGGGTGAACACGGAATCCAACAATGGCAACGGGTATCGATTGCGAACCATAATCTCATTCAGCCCCCTGTAATCAATGCATGGACGGAGTCCGCCATCTTTCTTGCCCACAAAAAAGAAACCTGCCCCCATCGGGGAGGTGGAGTTCCGGATCAGCCCGGCAGCTAATGAGTCCCGGATGTAGGTCTCCATTGATCCGCGCTCAGGTCGTGAGAGGTTGTACAGCCTGCTGGACGGGAACTCAGCGCCTGGAACCAAATCAATGGCACAATCGTACGGACGGTGCGGGGGAAGGGTGAGTGCCAGATCCTTGCTGAAGACGTCAGCAAGATCGTGGTACTCAACCGGCACTGCCGTCAGATTGGGAGGAACTTTGACCTCCTCCTTAGCCTGTAAACCGGGAGGAACCGAGGATCCTAAACACACCCGATGGCAGGTTTCGCTCCACTGAACCACCACCCCAGACGGCCAATCAATCCGGGGATTGTGCTTCAACATCCATGGGAAGCCCAAAATCACGCGGGAGGTAGAAGGAGTTACAAAAAACTCAATCTCCTCCCGATGGTTTCCAGACACCACCAGAGTTACTGGTTGTGTCTTGTGTGTGATTAAAGGGAGGAGGGTGCCATCTAGTGCCCGAACCTGCAATGGCGAAGGAAGCGCCACCAGAGGGAGCCCTACCTCCCTTGCCCATCTGCTGTCTAGCAAATTCCCTTCTGACCCCGTGTCCACCAGTGCTGGGGCTTGAAGGGTTAAATCCCCGCTCAGGATTGTAACTGGGAGTCGTGTGGCAATCTGTGTGTGTCTCACGTGAATGTTTTGACCCCCCCTTAGCCCAGTCTCTGAGGGCGGTTGTGGTTGTGGCCGTTTGGGGCAGTTTTTCTGTGTGTGCTCTTTTGAGCTGCAGAGAAAACACTCCCCGCGGATCAGCCTCCTCATTTTGGCCCTGTGCGTTTCCCTAACAACGTCAGCAGGGGGAGCTGTTGCCCCACAGAGCGCTGCGATTGTGGAGCGTGGGGAGGGCGGCCCCTTTTCGAAACCGGAAGGGAGAGGGGCGGCGCATATCTGGCCACGTCCTTCGCCTCGCTCCCGACGGCGTTCCTCCAACCGATTGTCTAACCGTATAACGAGATCGATAAGCCCATCTAAATCCCGCGGTTCCTCCTTAGCAACCAGATGCTCCTTCAGGACTAACGACAGTCCGTTTATGAAGGCGGCGCGGAGCGCAACGTCATTCCAGCCGGACCTCGCAGCCGCGATGCGGAAGTCGACTGCATATTCGGCTGCACATCGGCGCCCCTGTCGCATTGACAGCAGCATTGTTGAAGCGGTCTCTCCTCTGTTAGGGTGATCAAACACTGTTCTGAACTCCCCCACAAACCCAGTGTATGCTGATAACAACCGTGAGTTCTGTTCCCAGAGCGCCGTAGCCCAGGCGCGTGCCTTACCCCGAAGCAGAGCAATCACATAAGCTATTTTACTAGCATCTGACGCGTACATGACGGGACGTTGTGCAAAGACGAGCGAACACTGCATCAGAAAGTCCGCGCACGTCTCCACACAACCTCCGTATGGCTCAGGAGGGCTTATGTATGCTTCAGGGGATGGTGGGAGGGGTTGTTGAACCACCACTGGAACGTTCATATCCTGCACAGGGTCGGCAGGAGGAGGAGCTGCAGCAGCGCCCTGAGCGCTCGCCGCCATCTGCGCGGAGAGAGCCTCCACCCTGCCGTTCAGGAGGATGTTTTGCTCGGTCATTTGATCCAACCGAGCCGTAAAGGCGGTGAGAATGTGCTGCAGCTCACCAATCACGCTTCCTGCAGACGCCTGCGCTCCCTGCTCTCCCATTGGTCGTTCAACAGCCGGGTGACGCCCCTCGGAGTCCATGACGCTGGCCGAGATATCCTGTTGTGAAAGTGTAGTGACATGGACCCACAACAGGGGGCGCAAATGAACAGTCAATGGATGAGCCAAAAAGTAACAATTTAATGTTGTGAAATGTGCACAACGAAATACAATCTCAGAATATAATTACAGTCAAATCACAAAGGTGACGTGTGGGCAGGCTCGAGGATAGAAGACGTCTGTCCTGAGAAGAGCCGGAACCACACGATTTCCGCCACCACCAAACCTGGTGAATACTGGAGCCGCCAAGTCCCGAATTCCCAGGTGATCACCGTCCCCGACTGTCGGATCTGGTACTGCTGGCGAGAACAAAGACAGTCAAGTTTAAGTGTGTGCACACCCAGTAACAATAATGGTGGGAATGCCACCTCCACCTCTCACTCTATAACTTGCAGAGTACTGTAGTGATTCCTCAGGGGAAAAGAGTGCCTTCTAGCGCTCTCTCAGCTTCCACCGACAGAGGTACCGGTACTCCTGCAAACACTCACAATATACAAATAATATTGTAACACAACGGCTGAGGATATTACCTCCAATGAAGTATGATATCTCGGCGATGAGGTGGAGATGACGTCTGGGTTTTATGGAGTGAGATGATGAAGAATGAGTGACAGCTGTCAGGAAGTAATGAGTAACAGCTGTCACTCCCGGCTGTGTCCGTGGCGGCAGCGCCCTCTCGTGCCTGAAGCCCGCACTTCAGGCAGGGCGCCCTTTGGTGGTGGGCCGGCAGTACCTCCTCTTCTGGCGGCCCACACAACAGTAAGTTTAACTATTGGAGGCAGCTACCTGATACGTACAGACACGCGGACCCCAGGGGCTTACCAGAAAGATAATGGAGTCAGTATGTGCGAGCTGTTTTTCATATGTGTGGGTTATGTCAACACTGATCGGTATGCTGGGAATGTTTACATAGATATGCCACAATTTACTGGAAAAAGCTGACATTTATAAACCTGGTGAGCCCATCCAGTGTGTGCTGCAGGTTACCTACATCACAGCAATGAAAGGAAGAATCTAAGAGACCAAAAACATATTATGTTCAGCAAAATCATAATTATACATGCCATCACGAGGGAAAAACTACCATTTCATGAGAACATTCCAGATGTCCAGTATGTTTCTATTTTCATCAGCTGAGGTATTTCTTGTGTATGTTAGCCACATCAATAAGCTCTCTGTTGAGGGCATTGGGACACATGGGTTCAGCACGGCCACCAAGGTGATTTACAACTCAACACATCAAACAGCATTTACAAACATCTCTTAATTTAATGTATTTTATTTTATTCAGTAATTTTTTTGTCTCCTTCAGGTTGTTCCAGCAAAGTTTCCCAAAAATTGCTTCCCTGCTCATTTTTTTCACTCCTTTTGCCTTCATATCCTCTGCTGAGGGGGCTCAGATTTTTGCCTGTATCCATTTGTTGGCTTAATGGTTTATACATTTATTCAAAAACTAATGAATCAATCATCGGGAAACCAGTTTGCCTGACCTGGAATAAAAGTCATTATATGTGGCTCTGTCATTATGGTGGCTCGGCTGAAAAGGGGCCTGGAAATTTAAATATATATTTCCAAGAATGTAAAATTGATTATTTTGGGTCTTGGCAGAGGTGTGCATGGTAATGATAGCTTTTTGGGAGGTGTTATGGTCATATCTGCTCAGCAGCATTGCTGCTGTCCTCTAGCATTTCCGTATGAGATAATACTATAGTACCTAGCAGTATTGGAATATTTTACTGGAGCTTATCACTATTTAATTTGCTCAAACATGCATTCAAGCTGGTGCAGCAAACCTGTCCATAAATACCGAGCTATAGTACTTCAAATTAACTATTTATAATTGGGCCATGGTGGTCATTAAACTGCAGCACACCTTAATAACATGTTAATGTTTGAAAGTTAGTTCACGTTAGCTAGTTACGATTGTTATTTATAAGTGTGCTTTTTAAAAAGCTGAACTAAACGTTTGCTGAAATACATTATTTGAAAGATAATTATGACACCACATTTTGATAATCTACAATGCCACAGTATTTTGTTTTAATTACCTGTTTTAAGATTTGAAAGCTAACTATGTGATTAGCTACTTACAGTCAGCATAGCCATGCTCCTCACATATCTGAAGAAATGTTTCATTAGGCCTTTTAAGTTTTCCAAATGTGAACTTCATACAGTTGCAGTAAACATTTCCTCAAATGCCTTGGTAATGTTTGCAAGTTAACTGTGTTAACATGTTAGCTCGGTGTAATCACGGCTTATAATTGTGCTTCTCACATAGCCTGAAACAGCCAAACATATGCACTGGTACTATTTGAAGGATAACAATGATACGTCACATAAACTAGATGCAACTGTGCTGTTCGTGTAGTCACAGAAAACATTTCCTTAAATATCTAGCTAAAGTTTGAAAGCTATGTTAGAATAATAATAATAATAATAATAATAATAATAATAATAATAATGGCTTTATTCCAGACTCAAGAGTACATTATACAAATAATGGATGGTAAGGAGTCCAACATAGAGAAATATTGGATGAAGAAAAGTTATTTTACTTATATATATAACTTTTCTGCATCCAATATTTCTCTATGTTGGACGCCTTGCCATCCATCAGTTGTTATGTTCGCCACCCCCCCCCCCTCCCAAATTAAGCAAACAACAAAGAGTCAAGTAAATTAGATCAATTTATTTTGTTGTGAACAGCATATGATTGATTCTGATGCGATGAATGTTTCTAAAACGTCAGTAGCATGCTTGTCTACCTTAGTGTTTTTGGAATCCTTCAGTAGGCGGCACGGTGGCTTAGTGGTTAGCACTGTTGCCTCACAGCGAGTAGGTCGTGGGTTCAATTCCCGTGGCCTTTCTGTGTGCAGTTTGCATGTTCTCCCCCGTGTTTGCGTGGGTTTCGTCCGGGTGCTCCGGTTTCCTCCCACATCCAAAGACATGCGGGTTGGGTGTATTGGAATCTTTAACAAAATTGTCCTTAGGTGTGCGTGTGGGTGTGTCTGTGTTTGTTTGTCTGTTTGTGGCCCTGCGACAGACTGGCGTCCTGTCCTGGGTGTACCCCGCCTCATGCCCTATGACTGCTGGGATAGGCTCCAGCCCCCCGCGACCCTTGATTGGACTAAGCGGTAGAAGATGGATGGATAGATGGATGGATGGAGTTCAATATTTCCACCAGTTCCTCCTCTGTGAACTTAGCAAACCTCGCTGGCAGACGATTTTCTGCTGTTGTTGACATGTTTGTTGCCATTTTTTCAACCAGCGTCTGTCAGCAAGTTTCTGACCTCCGCTACGTCATTAGTGATGTCATCTCATGAATAATTGTATGCCGCTCTCTGATTGGCTAGCTGTTGGCAGTAAGCTCTAACGCTATTGGTCAGTGGGAACCGATCCAATATAACTTTTGGTCCTAGCCTTTTTGGATCCCTTTGGATCCAACATAACTGTCTGGCACCAAGCATGCCAAAATACAGGTAAATGATGGACAGAAAGGCTAATCTGTGATTGGCTATTGCAATCTGAGTGGAGAACATAGATAAATTATATGTACATAGGTCCATATCTGGGCAGTTACAAACTTATTCAGAGAAGTTCGTAAGTAACATCTGTAACCAATGGGTCCTAATCCTGGACCTATATTTTAAGATGGTGTCAAGAATTGCGCAGATGATGGGATTCACAGACTTGTCTAAATGCTGCATAAACCAATACACCAAATTCCTGATCACAGCCTGACAACAATCTATATCAAAGACAGTGCAGAGTGTATTTGTACTCTCATATGTGGAAATTCCAATGAATAATTTAAAAATGTTGTGATCGGACACATACAGTTTGTTTATAGATGATTTCTTGTAGTTCCACCAAAGGTGAGCTGTGTACATAGGAGAGCAGTATGAACGAAACAAAGTTAATTTAACATCGATATTCCACATATGAAATTTGCGTAAGATCATATTCCCTTGAGCATTTAGCTGCCTGCATTAGCTATATCACGGTCATCACTTAGGTCATTACTGATTAAGTGTCCAAGGTATTTACATGAGTCAGGTTCTTTCAGTACTTCACGGTTCAGTTTAAACACTGGCAAATCCACCCCTTTTAGATAACTGGCACTAAATGGTTAGGGCTGGATCGGGTGACCCTGAACCATCCCTTAGTTATGCTGCTATAGACGTAGACTGCTGGGGGGTTCCCATGATGCACTGTTTCTTTCTCTTTTTGCTCTGTATGCACCACTCTGCATTTAATCATTAGTGATCGATCTCTGCTCCCCTCCACAGCATGTCTTTTTCCTGGTTCTCTCCCTCAGCCCCAACCAGTCCCAGCAGAAGACTGCCCCTCCCTGAGCCTGGTTCTGCTGGAGGTTTCTTCCTGTTAAAAGGGAGTTTTTCCTTCCCACTGTAGCCAAGTGCTTGCTCACAGGGGGTCGTTTTGACCGTTGGGGTTTTACATAATTATTGTATGGCCTTGCCTTACAATATAAAGCGCCTTAGGGCAACTGTTTGTTGTGATTTGGCGCTATATAAAAAAAAAATTGATTGAATTGAATTGAATTCTTGAGGTTGTATAGTACACACTACCCTAACCCTAACCCTTGTCACCAAACAGATCAAATACTTTCAACAGTTTGTTGAGCCCTGCCACTGAGGGTGCAGTTAACATCAGGTCATCTGCATACAAAATGTGTTTAATTAGTATGTCACTACAATAGCAGCCAACATGACAAATATGTTATGGTTTGGACGCGGATTGAGGAGCGATCCAGCGTCTGACTGAACCCAGCGTCAAATAACCAGAAGCAGTTCCAAAAGAAACAAGTTTTTTTTTTTTTTCCCCTAGTGCTGTACATGAAATACTAAACAAAACTGGTGAGGTGAAGAGGCGGCACGCTTTCTCAGCGTCTCAATAGATCGGAGCCCGAACGTTTTGGACTCCCGTTTTGGAATTCCGCCGACACCCCCCCAGGTGGCTTTTCCCAGGACTGTACTCTGTGAAGGAGGAACAGAGGTGAGGTTATTCAACACTGTTACCACAAAATATTATTTAGAGGCACACTTATCAGCTACACGTTCAGGTCTGCTTTTGGATTTAGTTCAAAAAGGCTGCTGCGCACAGCTAGTGGAGGATAGTCAATCCGCGCGCCACTGCCGTGATGAGCAAACCAGACATTTTTCACCAATATTTAATTATAGCTGTGCAAAAACACCAAATTACAATTACACTTACAAGATAAGCCTTGCAGAATAATCACCTCTGACGTGTGCTGACGGCGTTTGCCTCTCACCCTCGTCCTCCTTCACAGGCGCAATGTCAGAATCTGGAGCAGCCCTCAGCGTCCCCAAACGATCGTCACATGGTCGTATTCTCCGGCAATTCAGCCCTGATCACTGCTGGCTTAAATGCAGCTCTTCATTTCTTCATTGGCACCAGCTGAGAGTCCTTAGATCTGCAAGTGAATGCCACAGGTGTCGTAGATCGTCCTGATAGAGAGCCGCACGTGAGTGCAACAGGTGCAGCAGATCACCATAACAGAGGTGAGAGACTCTTCTGCAGCACACTCTCCCCAGAGATCAGCCCCAAACCACCTGGGAGGAAAATAAACACAAAAACAGCAAACCAATGCCCAGCCAAACCCCCCAACACACAACAAAATATTTAGCCTGTGTTTCAGGTCATCCATGTAGATATTAAATAAATGAGGGGACAAAATGCCACTCTGTCTGACATGATTAAATACTCTAAAGAACCCTGAGAGATCATCCCCCGCCTGGTACATGTTGTGTAGTTAGCATACCAGACCACAAGTAATCTGACAATATAAACAGGAACTCCTCTCCTAAGGATGGCTTTATGTGATACTGAATGAATTACCATATCAAAAACTTTAATGTTATTGAGGAAACATGCAAACATACCACCATTAAGCCCTCTATAGGCATCTATTATTTCTTTCATCACATATATACACTGATCTGTGCCATGCTTCTTTTTGAAGCCAGATTGATTGGGGTGGGTCACCATGTACAACCCCAATTCCAATGTAGTTGGGACATTGTGTGAAAGGTAAATAAAAACAAAATACAATGATTTGCAAATCCTCTTCAACCTATATTCAATTGAATACACTACAAAGGCAAGATATTTAATGTTCAAACTGATAAACTTTATTGGTTTTGTGCAAATATTTGCTCATTTTGAAATGGATGCCTGCAACACATTACATCACCTTTCCTTCTAACAACACTCAATAAGCATTTGGGAACTGAGGACACTAATTGTGAATGTCATGATTGGGTATAAAAGGAGCATTCCCAAAAGGCTCAGCCATTCACAAGCAAAGATGGGGAGAGGATCACCACTTTGTGAACAACTGCATGAAAAAATAGTCCAACAGTTTAAGAACAATGTTTCTCAATGTTTAATTGCAAGGACTTTAGGGATTCCATCATCTACAGTCCATAATATAATCAGACGATTCAGAGAATCTGGAAAACTTTCTACATGTAAGCAGCAAGGCCGAAAACCAACATTGAATGCCCGTGACCTTTGATCCCTCAGGTGGCACTGCATTAAAAATGGACATCGTTGTGTAAAGGATCTTACTGCGTGGGCTCAGGAACACTTCATAAAACCATTGCCAGTTAACACAGTTCTTAGCTACATCAAGAAGTGCAAGTTAAAACTCTACCATGCAAAGCAAAATCCATACATCAACAACATCCAGAAACGCTGCCACCTTCTCTGGGCCCGAGCTCATTTGAAATGGACAAACGCAAAGTAGAAAAGTGTGCTGTGGTCTGATAAGTGCACATTTCAAATTGTTTTTGGAAATCATGGACGTCGTGTCCTCCGGACAAAAGAGGAAAAAGACCATCCAGATTGTTACCAGCGCAAAGTTCAAAAGCCAGCATCTGTGATGGTATGGGGGGGTGTTAATGCTCATGGCATGGGCAACTTACACATCTGTGATGGCACCATCAATGCTGAAATGTACATCCAGGTTTTGGATCAACACATGCTGCCATCCAAGCAGTTCCCAAATGCTTATTGAGTGTTGTTAGAAGGAAAGGTGATGTAACACAGTGGTAAACTGTCCCAGCTTTTTTGAAACATGTTGCCAGTATCCATTTCAAAATGAGCAAATATTTGCACAAAAACAATAAAGTTTATCAGTTTGAACATTAAATATCTTGTATTTGTGGTGTATTCAATTGAATATAGGTTGAAGAGGATTTGCAAATCATTTTATTCTGTTTTTATTTGCATTTTAAACAACGTCCCAACTTCATTGGAATTGGGGTTGTATTCAGACATGCGATTTAGTAATATAATTTCCAGAACTTTGCAGAACAAAGATATAGTATAGTGATATTACCTTACTGTATCCTTAATGACAGGCACTAATACCACTGAAATAATAGGATCTGGCAGCAGACCATGTACTAACAGACAAGAAAAACAACAACTAAGAAGGTCTATCAAAGGATGAGAATGCATATTTAAGGTGCTCGGCATAGATACCATCAAGATTTTTTCTTTGATGGCTATCCCGATCTCCTCCCTAAACACAAAAATGTCTTCATATCTGCTATTTACCTTGTCATTATAGTTATCGTGTGTTTGCTTATGAGAGTTGATAAGGTCCTCAAAGTGTTTCTTTCAAATTGCAGCTATGGCACCACCTACACCCCCCTGCCGACCACCAGGTGGTCGGCAGGGGGGTGTTGCTTTGATTAATTATTTTAACCTCCTTCCAAAAAGATTTTACATCCAAATTAGAAAGATTTTTGGCCAGTGACTGTTTACATAATGTTGTCATTAAGTTTAATAAACCTTATGGTGTACTTTTGTCACTTTGGCTTTTTTGTGACGATCAAAGTTTAGGCCCTGTTTATGCATGCCTACAACAAACCACACTGGTTTACTGCAGTCCAGCATTAGGGGTCTCCAATTGGTTCAAAATGCTGCTGACAAACCTTTGACAGGAAGCAGAAAGTTTGACCACATTACACCCATTTTGGCATTTCTTCACTGGCTTCCTGTACCAGTGAGGTCAGATTTTAAGGTTCTGCTACTAACCTATGAAATTATTCATGGACTAGCCCCTCCCTACTTAGCTGACCAACTTAAACCCTGCGTTCCTGCCTGGGCTTTGCGTTCTTAGGGTGCAGGACTACTTTGTGTCCCTAGAGTGAAAAAAAAGTTGGCAGGTCACAGAGCTTTCTCAACTTTATATAAAGTCTGGGTCTTTTAGTGAAGCTTAGGGCTAGTGGCCGGCAATCACCTTGTTATTTCTTTGTTTTTTCTTGTTGCTAAATGCTGATAAATTATATTTATATTTGTTATTTTCATAATGGGGTTTAGCTTTGCTAAACAAAAGTAAGACATATGATCATGTGCTACAGTTCTGGTATTCTGACATGTTATCTGTCCAAAAAGCAAAAAAAAAAAAAGAAAAAAAGTCTTTCTTTTTAGGAGCTTGACCTTGGAATTACACAATGACCTTGACCTCTAATTTCAGTTATCCAGGTGGTTTCCATAGTAGAGAAGCTTGAATCTTCGACTGGACTGGGTTGCTTGACGCGAGGACGTTTCGCTTCAAATCGCAGAAGCTTCATCAGCTAAAATTCTTCCTCTGGTAGTCTGACTTCTGTCTTGACTCTTGTAGAGAAGAATAATTGAAGCCACAAAAGCTGGAGTTTTAAACCTAACCAGACCCGTCCTACCGAGAGGCAGACTGCTATAGGCTAGTGACTAAACAATAGCTCTAATTAGCACATATTGTGCTCTAGTTAGCACCCTCCTAATGACAGGGCAGCTGTCCCTCCTAATGATGGGACAGAAGCCTCTCCTGATGGCTCCCTTGACAACTCTCCTGATGACGTGAATGACTCATTACCATGAACAAAAGACTGAAACTGCTTTGACCTGATTACCCCATTGTAAACAGGGGACAAAACGTGTCTCAGACACCCTCCCTGGTTAAGGCTGGGTTTCAACTGTTTCACATAGAATGCCTCCTTGACCCCTCTCTCAAACCATTTCTTCTCTCTGGCTAAGATTTTAACTTCCTTGTCCTCAAACGTGTGGTTAGTGTCTTTAAGGTGGGGATGAACTGCAGACTGAGGTCCAATGGCGCCCTCTCTGCGGTGCTGGTATAGCCTTTTGAGGTAAAGGTTGCTTAGTCTCACCTATGTAGTGTTCATTACAGTTTTCCTGACATCTGATAGAATACACTACATTGCTCTGTTTGTAACTAGGGATCCTGTCCTTAGGGTGAACTAATTTCAGTCTCAAGGTAACAGGTTTAAAGTAAACTGGGATTTTGTTCTGTCTGAAGATCCTCTATAGTTTTCCCCTACTCCTGCTACATAAGGGAGAGACACTCCTCTTCTTCTTGTTTCCGTTTCCTGGCTGAAGAGACCAAACAGACAGCTTCTCTACTTGACCTCTGATCATAAAACGAACCCCATAATTCCACTCCCTATATTTGAAAACATATAAATTGATACTTTGGTTGTTGAAATAGGTAAAGTATTGACTGGAATAATGAGGAGATTCAAATTTGATGAATAGAGCGAGATTTCAAAGAACCTTACTTTGCCGACCTTAAAGACCTGAAATCTGTTAAACACTAGTCATATTGCATATCAGTATAAAAGAAATAATCTCTTCTATTATGGTGATTCATTAAAAGCTCAATATTATAAATTCTGGTGGTAATACATACTGCTGAATATGAAACAATCCAATCCAATCCACTTTATTTATATAGCACATTTAAACAACAGAACAGTTTCCAAACTGCTGCACATAAAAATAATTATACAAACTATACAAAACAATAAACCAACTCAGATACTAATAAATAAACATAAAAACAATAAAACAATAAATAAATAAAACACTGGGCCAAAGACAACAGAGGACCATACAACTCATGCAGAGCTAAAAGCCAGAGAATAAAAGTGGGTCTTCAGACGAGACTTAAAACACTCCACTGTGGGGGTTGTTCGAACGTGGAGAGGCAGAGCGTTCCAGAGTCTGGGCCCAGCCACAGAGAAGGCTCTGTTCCCCCTGGTCTCAAGTCTCGTCCTAGGCACCACAAGCTGGAGCTGGCCCTCAGACCTCAGAGCACACGCTGGGGAGTAAATGTGGAGGAGGTCTACAATATATTGTGGGGCCAGTCCATTTAAAGCTTTAAAAACAAATAATAAAATTTTAAAATCAATTCTAAAATTAACAGGGAGCCAGTGCAAAGACGCGAGAATGGGTGTAATATGTTCTTGTTTTTTGCTCCCAGTTAAGAGGCGTGCAGCAGCGTTCTGGACTAACTGCAATCTGTGAAGTGTATTTTGATTAATTCCAAAAAAAGTGAATTGCAGTAGTCCAGGCGTGAAGAAATAAAAGCATGCATGACGCGTTCCAAGTCAGAAAATGATGAAATTGATTTAATTTTCGTTAAAATACGAAGCTGATAAAAGCTGGATTTAACAACCGCCTTGACCTGCCTATCCAGTTTAAAATCAGAGTCCATAATGATGCCAAACATTGGCAACAAAAATTGCAGAATCTTGACCTTGACCTTTGTCAATGTCCTTGACCTCTGATTTTAAAACTAATTGCATAAATGAACTCCCCATATTGGAAAACGTATGAAATGATACCTTATTTACTGAAATAGGCAAAATATTGACTAATATATGAGGAATTTAAAATTTCCCGCTCACCAGGAGTTGGCCCTAAAAGCATGTGCCTATAAAATTCAAAAAGTGATGATTATAGAAATATAAGGAAAAGTTCCACTGAACGCACAATGGTTTACAGAGGTTCTGGACATCCCTGAGGATGGCTCATGCTCAGTTTTTCTAACCACGTGCTGAGATTTGAAAATTGCTTTGTCAAAGTATTGGGCGGTATTGTATCACTTCCTGTTCCGGAGCACAGTGGTGTTTTTCTGTATCTGTTAGCTGTTTAATCTGCGCAGTTAGATTGATCTAGTTACCTAGATAACAATTTGTTTCACAGTGTAATCTTCACGTGCCTTAACTAAGGCACTCCCTCTGCTGAATCACCTCTAAATTATTTACACATTATTCACTTTGTGTGTTTTTAGGAATCCGCTAGCTTAGCGCAGCTACTAGCTCTTAGCCGGTTTAGCATGGCGGCTTCTCCTGGCTCTCCCGCACTTTTCTGCTCTGGGTGTGAAATGTTTAGTTATTCCTCGGCCTCCTTTAGCAGTAATGGTACTTGTAATAAGTGTAGCTTATTCGTAGCTTTGGAGGCCAGGCTGGGCGAATTGGAGACTCGGCTCCGCACCGTGGAAAATTCTACAGCTAGCCAGGCCCCTGTAGTCGGTGCAGACCAAGGTAGCTTAGCCGCCGTTAGTTTCCCTCTGGCAGATCCCGAGCAGCCGGGAAAGCAGGCCGACTGGGTGACTGTGAGGAGGAAGTGTAGCCCTAAACAGAAGCCCCGTGTACACCGCCAACCCGTTCACATTTCTAACCGTTTTTCCCCACTCGGCGACACACCCGCCGAGGATCAAACTCTGGTTATTGGCGACTCTGTTTTGAGAAATGTGAAGTTAGCGATACCAGCAACCATAGTCAATTGTCTTCCGGGGGCAAGAGCAGGCGACATTGAAGGAAATTTGAAACTGCTGGCTAAGGCTAAGCGTAAATTTGGTAAGATTGTAATTCACGTCGGCAGTAATGACACCCGGTTACGCCAATCGGAGGTCACTAAAATTAACATTGAATCGGTGTGTAACTTTGCAAAAACAATGTCGGACTCTGTAGTTTTCTCTGGGCCCCTCCCAAATCGGACCAGGAGTGACATGTTTAGCCGCATGTTCTCCCTGAATTGCTGGCTGTCTGAGTGGTGTCCAAAAAATGAGGTGGGCTTCATAGATAATTGGCAAAGCTTCTGGGGAAAACCTGGTCTTGTTAGGAGAGACAGCATCCATCCCACTTTGGATGGAGCAGCTCTAGTAAGCTCTAGACCACCAATAACCAGCAAAAATCTATTTAAGCATAAAAATTCAAAAAGAAAAAATAATATAGCACCTTCAACTGCACCACAGACTAAAACAGTTAAATGTGGTCTATTAAACATTAGGTCTCTCTCTTCTAAGTCCCTGTTAGTAAATGATATAATAATTGATCAACATATTGATTTATTCTGCCTTACAGAAACCTGGTTACAGCAGGATGAATATGTTAGTTTAAATGAGTCAACACCCCCGAGTCACACTAACTGCCAGAACGCTCGTAGCACGGGCCGAGGCGGAGGATTAGCAGCAATCTTCCATTCCAGCTTATTAATTAATCAAAAACCCAGACAGAGCTTTAATTCATTTGAAAGCTTGACTCTTAGTCTTGTCCATCCAAATTGGAAGTCCCACAAACCAGTTTTATTTGTTGTTATCTATCGTCCTCCTGGTCGTTACTGTGAGTTTCTCTGTGAATTTTCAGAACTTTTGTCTGACTTAGTGCTTAGCTCAGATAAGATAATTATAGTGGGCGATTTTAACATCCACACAGATGCTGAGAATGACAGCCTCAACACTGCATTTAATCTATTATTAGACTCAATTGGCTTTGCTCAAAATGTAAATGAGTCCACCCACCACTTTAATCATATCTTAGATCTTGTTCTGACTTATGGTATGGAAATTGAAGACTTAACAGTATTCCATGAAAACTCCCTTCTGTCTGATCATTTCTTAATAACATTTACATTTACTCTGATGGACTACCCAGCAGTGGGGAATAAGTTTCATTACACTAGAAGTCTTTCAGAAAGCGCTGTAACTAGGTTTAAGGATATGATTCCTTCTTTATGTTCTCTAATGCCATATACCAACACAGTGCAGAGTAGCTACCTAAACTCTGTAAGTGAGATAGAGTATCTCGTCAATAGTTTTACATCCTCATTGAAGACAACTTTGGATGCTGTAGCTCCTCTGAAAAAGAGAGCTTTAAATCAGAAGTGCCTGACTCCGTGGTATAACTCACAAACTCGCAGCTTAAAGCAGATAACCCGTAAGTTGGAGAGGAAATGGCGTCTCACTAATTTAGAAGATCTTCATTTACCCTGGAAAAAGAGTCTGTTGCTCTATAAAAAAGCCCTCTGTAAAGCTAGGACATCTTACTACTCATCACTAATTGAAGAAAATAAGAACAACCCCAGGTTTCTTTTCAGCACTGTAGCCAGGCTGACAAAGAGTCAGAGCTCTATTGAGCTGAGTATTCCTTTAACTTTAACTAGTAATGACTTCATGACTTTCTTTGCTAATAAAATTTTAACTATTAGAGAAAAAATTACTTATAACCATCCCAAAGACGTATCGTTATCTTTGGCTGCTTTCAGTGATGCCGGTATTTGGTTAGACTCTTTCTCTCAGATTGTTCTGTCTGAGTTATTTTCATTAGTTACTTCATCCAAACCATCAACATGTCTATTAGACCCCATTCCTAGCAGGCTGCTCAAGGAAGCCCTACCATTATTTAATGCTTCGATCTTAAATATGATCAATCTATCTTTATTAGTTGGCTATGTACCACAGGCTTTTAAGGTGGCAGTAATTAAACCATTACTTAAAAAGCCATCACTTGACCCAGCTATCTTAGCTAATTATAGACCAATCTCCAACCTTCCTTTTCTCTCAAAAATTCTTGAAAGGGTAGTTGTAAAACAGCTAACTGATCATCTGCAGAGGAATGGTCTATTTGAAGAGTTTCAGTCAGGTTTTAGAATTCATCATAGTACAGAAACAGCATTAGTGAAGGTTACAAATGATCTTCTTATGGCCTCAGACAGTGGACTCATCTCTGTGCTTGTTCTGTTAGACCTCAGTGCTGCTTTTGATACTGTTGACCATAAAATTTTATTACAGAGATTAGAGCATGCCATAGGTATTAAAGGCACTGCGCTGCGGTGGTTTGAATCATATTTATCTAATAGATTACAATTTGTTCATGTAAATGGGGAATCTTCTTCACAGACTAAGATTAATTATGGAGTTCCACAAGGTTCTGTGCTAGGACCAATTTTATTCACTTTATACATGCTTCCCTTAGGCAGTATTATTAGACGGCATTGCTTAAATTTTCATTGTTACGCAGATGATACCCAGCTTTATCTATCCATGAAGCCAGAGGACACACTCCAATTAGCTAAACTGCAGGATTGTCTTACAGACATAAGGACATGGATGACCTCTAATTTCCTGCTTTTAAACTCAGATAAAACTGAAGTTATTGTACTTGGCCCCACAAATCTTAGAAACATGGTGTCTAACCAGATCCTTACTCTGGATGGCATTACCCTGACCTCTAGTAATACTGTGAGAAATCTTGGAGTCATTTTTGATCAGGATATGTCATTCAAAGTGCATATTAAACAAATATGTAAGACTGCTTTTTTGCATTTCTGCAATATCTCTAAAATTAGAAAGGTCTTGTCTCAGAGTGATGCTGTACTCTGTACTGCACTGAGGTCTAACAGAACAAGCACAGAGATGAGTCCACTGTCTGAGGCCATAAGAAGATCATTTGTAACCTTCACTAATGCTGTTTCTGTACTATGATGAATTCTAAACCCTGACTGAAACTCTTCAAATAGACCATTCCTCTGCAGATGATCAGTTAGCTGTTTTACAACTACCCTTTCAAGAATTTTTGAGAGAAAAGGAAGGTTGGAGATTGGCCTATAATTAGCTAAAATAGCTGGGTCAAGTAATGGCTTTTTAAGTAATGGTTTAATTACTGCCACCTTAAAAGCCTGTGGTACATAGCCAACTAATAAAGATAGATTGATCATATTTAAGATCGAAGCATTAATTAATGATCATATTTAAGATCGAAGCATTAATTAATGGTAGGGCTTCCTTGAGCAGCCTGGTAGGAATGTGGTCTAATAGACATGTTGATGGTTTGGAGGAAGTAACTAATGAAAATAACTCAGACAGAACAATCGGAGAGAAAGAGTCTAACCAAATACCGGTATCACTGAAAGCATCCAAAGATAACGATATGTCTTTTGGATGGTTATGAGTAATTTTTTCTCTAATAGTTAAAATTTTATTAGCAAAGAAAGTCATGAAGTCATTACTAGTTAAAGTTAAAGGAATACTCGGCTCAATAGAGCTCTGACTCTTTGTCAGCCTGGCTACAGTGCTGAAAAGAAACCTGGGGTTGTTCTTATTTTCTTCAATTAGTGATGAGTAGTAAGATGTCCTAGCTTTACGGAGGGCTTTTTTATAGAGCAACAGACTCTTTTTCCAGGCTAAGTGAAGATCTTCTAAATTAGTGAGACGCCATTTCCTCTCCAACTTACGGGTTATCTGCTTTAAGCTGCGAGTTTGTGAGTTATACCACAGAGTCAGGCACTTCTGATTTAAGGCTCTCTTTTTCAGAGGAGCTACAGCATCCAAAGTTGTCTTCAATGAGGATGTAAAACTATTGACTAGATACTCTATCTCACTCACAGAGTTTAGGTAGGTACTCTGCACTGTGTTGGTATATGGCATTGGAGAACATAAAGAAGGAATCATATCCTTAAACCTAGTGTCCTAATGTCATGTCCATGATGGAACAGCTGACAGCTGTGGAACACCATCGCATATCCAGCACGTCCCAGTGGAGGTGGATTCAGCGGCCAGCAGCTATCCCACACCACCACAACAGGGATAAAAATAAAAACCCAGCCCAGCTGTGTGTCACAGTGCCAGCTCACTATCCCACCAGACAGGCATGCCACGTGACACACAATTGCAACGTCCACATGGTCCAACTGTCATGTGACAGCCTGAGTGACAGCCTCAGCCTGGAGCGGTGAACCCATTTATGTGAGTGCATTGCTGCACAGGACAGGTGGGTGTGTCACCTGTTGATGATGTTATGTCCGTATTGACATGACTACATGCACAGACACCCACTGAAGTTATGTGTTTGTCAGGAGACCATGGTTGACATGTAATCAATTCATGGGATGGATGTTATTTGAAATCAAGCAGGGAGGGAGCTGACCAATGGCCACAGCTAGTGCTGCCTTCCTGCAGCTTGCGTTGTTCCACATGGCAGCTGCCGTGTTAGCATATTGCCACATGTGCTCCGACTCCCCATGTGCATGGCACGCTGGTGCACGTGTCTGCAAATGATGATGACATGGGGAAAAATAAAAACAAACTGGATCACCTTTGGAGCCCCTCCCAACCACATCTTGACCTCTGATTTTAAAACTAATTGCATAAATGAACTCCCCATATTGGAAAACGTATGAAATGATACCTTATTTACTGAAATAGGCAAAATATTGACTAATATATGAGGAATTTAAAATTTCCCGCTCACCAGGAGTTGGCCCTAAAAGCATGTGCCTATAAAATTCAAAAAGTGATGATTATAGAAATATAAGGAAAAGTTCCACTGAACGCACAATGGTTTACAGAGGTTCTGGACATCCCTGATGATGGCTCATGCTCAGTTTTTCTAACCACGTGCTGAGATTTGAAAATTGCTTTGTCAAAGTATTGGGCGGTATTGTATCACTTCCTGTTCCGGAGCACAGTGGTGTTTTTCTGTATCTGTTAGCTGTTTAATCTGCGCAGTTAGATTGATCTAGTTACCTAGATAACAATTTGTTTCACAGTGTAATCTTCACGTGCCTTAACTAAGGCACTCCCTCTGCTGAATCACCTCTAAATTATTTACACATTATTCACTTTGTGTGTTTTTAGGAATCCGCTAGCTTAGCGCAGCTACTAGCTCTTAGCCGGTTTAGCATGGCGGCTTCTCCTGTCTCTCCCGCACTTTTCTGCTCTGGGTGTGAAATGTTTAGTTATTCCTCGGCCTCCTTTAGCAGTAATGGTACTTGTAATAAGTGTAGCTTATTCGTAGCTTTGGAGGCCAGGCTGGGCAAATTGGAGACTCGGCTCCGCACCGTGGAAAATTCTACAGCTAGCCAGGCCCCTGTAGTCGGTGTAGACCAAGGTAGCTTAGCCGCCGTTAGTTTCCCTCTGGCAGATCCCGAGCAGCCGGGAAAGCAGGCCGACTGGGTGACTGTGAGGAGGAAGCGTAGCCCTAAACAGAAGGCCCCGTGTATCTATCCCACACCACCACAACAGGGATAAAAATAAAAACCCAGCCCAGCTGTGTGTCACAGTGCCAGCTCACTATCCCACCAGACAGGCATGCCACGTGACACACAATTGCAACGTCCACATGGTCCAACTGTCATGTGACAGCCTGAGTGACAGCCTCAGCCTGGAGCGGTGAACCCATTTATGTGAGTGCATTGCTGCACAGGACAGGTGGGTGTGTCACCTGTTGATGATGTTATGTCCGTATTGACATGACTACATGCACAGACACCCACTGAAGTTATGTGTTGTCAGGAGACCATGGTTGACATGTAATCAATTCATGGATGGATGTTATTTGAAATCAAGCAGGGAGGGAGCTGACCAATGGCCACAGCTAGTGCTGCCTTCCTGCAGCTTGCGTTGTTCCACATGGCAGCTGCCGTGTTAGCATATTGCCACATGTGCTCCGACTCCCCATGTGCATGGCACGCTGGTGCACGTGTCTGCAAATGATGATGACATGGGGAAAAATAAAAACAAACTGGATCACCTTTGGAGCCCCTCCCAACCACATCTCAGCGCATATGGCGCCTTATCTACCTAAGGCGCACCATGGCTATGCACAGCTGGCGAACACATATCGTGCCATGCAGAACATCACCTCTCAACACACCACCGTGATGCATGTGTATCGGCAGGCTGTCCTCACAAGGTAATAAATAAAAGCACATATCACATTTGTAATGCGGTCACCAGCATGTCAGTGTGCACTGGACACCATTATCCAGGCTGCCCTATGTGAAAATATCCATCTGGTCATGTGAACGGCCACCGAGTCAAGTGTCACATCCAAAACGTGAGTGATAGTCCACATGACGTGGTGTCTTTCAGCGTGCTGCATCCTGGACACAAGGAGCCAGCTGATGTGTTCATGATAGGAGGGCATGGCTTCAGTCATGTCTAGGGATGGATATTGATAAGATTTTATCAATATCAATGCCATTATTAATTCTGTTTATCGATACCTCTTCTGAATTTTCTGTGTACTAAAAGTCGGCTTTACAGGTTTTCTATGTCAACAACATTTTAAATTGGTCACTGGATCCTTGAACTCTGGACATAAATAAAAAGCTGTAGTTTTTGTCAAAAGCATTTCCTCTCAGACATTTTGGCATGAATGTCTCTCCATACCACTGAGCTGAGCTCAGCTGGCTGCTGCACGTCAGCGCAGGACGTCTCATTTTGGAAAGAAAAAAACATTTTGATCGATTGGAAAGAGGTGTCAATTGATTTAAACTGCATTTCACTTTGAATTTATTCATTCCGACTGGACTCTATCATTCTAACTTGACTCGGCAGAGAGCCGCGCAGCATTTGGAGGACGAATCTCCTGTCTTTCTCGCAACAAGACAGGAGTCCCAATTAGTGACTTTAATCTGCAGAAAAGTGGCTCATACTTGACATATTCAGAAATGAAAGTGGTGAAAAACAAAAGTAACAAAAAATTACCCCCCACCACCCACAAGAAAATGTATGAATTCTGGAAGCTCTGAAATGCAATCTGGGACTATTACAGACAATAAACTGCAGTGAGTGCAGCATCCATTTTGGTGAGAAAAACCCAACTTTCCTTATTCAAATTAATTCCAGTAGTATTCTGTTCTTACTAGGATGCAGCAGTTTTCTAGCTTGGCAGATAGTTCTGGAGGAAATCACAGAAGAAATTTAAAAAAATTGAAAATATGGTTTGACCAAAACAAATTGTCATTAAACTTAAATGCAACAGGGATGAAGTGGAGGTGTAAGAGTCACTAGGTGTTCACAGGAAACACCTATTTATTTATTTATCTATGCTCACTGTTAGTTGGTTTTATATTTTCTGTTGTGTTTTTAATCAGGTTCTTTTTGTCTCTATCTAAAATTGTATTGTAGCATTATTAGTTATTATTCCTATTATTGTGTTGCTATTATTATTAATATATAAACAAAAATCAAATTTAAAAATATTACAATTTTTAATACATTTGAATCTTTTACAACAAAACGCTGAGCCATTAATTATTATACAGAAAACAAATGCACACAAACGTGCTGAGATGCGAACAGCTTAATGCTAACTTTAACATTGAAAATGCCATAGACATGCTAACGTGTTAGCATTGATCCCGTTTTTAAGTTATAAAATACATCTATCAACTGTTTCAGAAGACCATAACAGGTCGGTTTAACATATAAAAGATAAATATTACTCACAGACATATGCTCTTTGGGGTTTTAGCAGGGAAAAATTCTGATAAAGTGAAATAAAACAAAGAACGAAGCAGCGGGTCAGATCAATGCTTCATTGCTTCAAGCTTCAAAGAAGAGCCACGCTGCAGAAATGGTTGATTACAGACCCTGCAGGGGTTCTGTAATCAATGTAGAGATATGATCATTTTCCTGACAAACATCCCCAAAAACAATGGCCGCTCTGAAGGGCCGATAAGGGAATCGTTAAGCAAAAAGGCTGTTGATATTGATGTCGGTGGATTGAATCATTTCTTAACAATACCCGAAAAGAACCAGTTCTCGATACCCAACTCTAGTCATGTCAGTACATTACTTCCTTGTTCATGACCATGGCCATGCTTCATGTACGTTATATATGAAGGAAAAGGAGGAGGATAATTCTTGTATTGTCCGCTCTTTATAACAGGAATTAAATACGAGGTCTGTCCATAAAGTATCGTACCTTTTTATTTTTTTCAAAAACTATATGGATTTCATTCATATGTTTTTACGTCAGACATGCTTGAACCCTCGTGCGCATGCGTGAGTTTTTCCACGCCTGTCGGTGACGTCATTCGCCTGTGAGCACGCCTTGTGGAAGGAGTGGTCCCGCCCCCTCGTCGGATTTTCATTGTCTGGAAATGGCGGAATGAAAAGGACTTTTTTTCCATCAGAATTTTTTCAGAAGCTGTTAGAGACTGGCACCTGGAAACCATTCGAAAAATTTATCTGGCTTTCAGTGAAAATTTTACGGGCTTCACAGAGAATAAGGACTTTAACTACAGGTTTAAGGACCCCTTTAAAGGACGGTCGGTGCGCCGCGCTGCGAGCTGCGACGATGCGCACAAACCACTGGATCATTTCTAAGCTGATGGCTCTGTGGATACCGAGACCGTCGTGTGCTCTTTCTCTGGTTATCACAAGACCTGGACATCAGCCATTTTCCGGCAGATTTCACTTTTAACAAGAGATTTTGTCATGGAAAGCCGCGCGGAGGCTTCGCGCGTCACGACCGATTCGCTGATGAAGCGAGACAAAGGAACACCTCCGTTTCGGAGTGTTAGAGGACAAGTGGGACATGTCCAGCTCTCCAAAAGTTCTTTTATACTCACTCGACTGGTAAGCACTAAAGGCCGAGATAGACATGTTTACTGCTTGGTTGGATCTAATGACCGAGCAGAACGTCATCCTCAACCGCAGGATGGAGGCTCTCACCGCGCAGGTGGAAGTGCGCGCTCAGGGCGCTGCTGCAGCTTCTCCTCCTGCTGACCCGGTGCCAAATATAGACGTTCCAATGGTCATTCAACGACCCCCCCCCCCCCCCCCCACCATCCCCTGAAGCATACATAAGTCCCCCAGAGCTGTACGGCGGTTGTGTGGAGACGTGCGCTGACTTTTTAATGCAGTGTTCGCTCGTCTTTGCATAGCGTCCCGTGATGTACGCGTCAGACGCCAGTAGGGTGGCTTATGTAATTAATTTGCTTCGAGGTGAGGCACGCGCTTGGGCTACAGTGCTTTGGGAGCAGAATTCACGGCTCCTTACCACTTATACTGGGTTTGTGAGGGAGTTCAGAACGGTTTTTGATCACCCTAACAGAGGCGAGACCGCGTCTACCGTGCCGTACCGTCTATGAGACAGGGGCGTCGGAGCGCAGCTGAATAAGCAGTCAACTTCCACATCGCGGCAGCGAGGTCCGGCTGGAATACGACTGCGCTCCGCGCCGCCTTCATAAACGGACTGTCGTCAGTCCTGAAGGAGCACCTGGTGGCCAAGGAGGAACCGCGGGATTTGGACGGACTTAACATTCTAGTTATATATTTAGACAATTGATTAGAAGAACGCCATCAGGAGCGAGACGAAGGACGTGGCTGGGCACGCGCCGTCCCTCTCCCTTCCGGGTCTGAAAAGGTTCCGCCCTCCCCACGCTCCACAGCCCCGGCGCTCCGTGTGGCAACAGCTCCCCCTGCTGACGATGCTATGGGCACGAGCAGGGCCAAATTAAGATCATCTAACAGACAGAGGAGACTGGCCCGCGGGGAGTGCTTTTTCTGCGGCTCACGTGAGCGGTTAAACACGAACGCCTGCCCTTAGAAACTGGGTTAAGGGTGGGCCAAAACATTCACGTGGGTCATACACGTATTTCCACACGTCTCCCAGTTATGATCCTGAGCAGGGATTTAACCCTTCAAGCCCCAGCACTGGTGGACACAGGGTCAGAAGGGAATCTGCTGGACAGCAGATGGGCAAGGGAGGTAGGGCTCCCTCTGGTGGCGCTTCCTTCACCTTTGAAGGTTCGGGCACTAGATGGCACCCTTCTTCCTTTAATCACACACAAGACACAACCAGTAGTTCTGGTGGTGTCTGGGAATCATCGGGAGGAGATTAAGTTTTTTGTTACTCCTTCTACCTCCCGCGTGATTTTGGGCTTCCCGTGGATGGTAAAACACAATCCCCGGATTGATTGGCCGTCTGGGGTTGTGGCTCAGTGGAGCGAAACCTGCCACCGGGAGTGTTTAGGATCCTCGGTTCCCCCCGGTTTAATTGCTAATGAGGAGGTTAAAGTTCCCCCCAGTCTGATGGCGGTGCTGGTTGAGTACCACAACCTTGCGGACATCTTCAGCAAAGATGTGGCACTCGCCCTTCCCCCGCACCGTCCGTACAATTGTGCCATTGATTTGATACCGGGCTCTGAGTACCCGTCCAGCAGGCTGTACAACCTCTCACGTCCTGAGTGCGAATCAATGGAGACCTACATCCGGGGCTCATTAGCTGCCGGGCTGATCCGGAACTCCACCTCCCCGATGGGTGCTGGTTTCTTTTTTGTGGGCAAGAAAGACGGCGGACTCCATCCATGCATTGACTACAGAGGGCTGAACGAGATCACGGTTCGCAACCGATACCCGTTACCTCTGTTGGATTCAGTGTTCACGCCCCTGCATGGAGCCAAAATATTCACCAAATTAGATCTTAGGAATGCGTATCACCTGGTTCGGATCTGGAAGAGAGACGAGTGGAAGACAGCATTTAACACCCTGTTAGGTCACTTTGAGTACCTGGTCATGCCGTTCGGCCTCACTAACGCCCCTGCAACATTCCAAGCTTTGATAAATGACGTCTTAAGGGACTTCCTGCACTGATTTGTCTTCGTATATCTGGACGATATACTCATCTTTTCCCCGGACCCTGAGACTCATGTCCAGCATGTACGTCAGGTCCTACAGCGGTTGTTGGAGAACCGGCTGTTTGTGAAGGGCGAGAAGTGCGAGTTCCACCGCACTTCTTTGTCTTTCCTGGGGTTCATAATCTCCTCCAACTCCGTCATCCCTGATCTGGCCAAGGTTGCGGCGGTGAGAGACTGGCCCCAACCGACAAGCCGTAGGAAGCTGCAACAGTTCCTCGGCTTTGCGAATTTCTACAGGAGGTTCATTAAGGGCTACAGTCAGGTAGTTAGCCCCCTGACAGCCCTGACCTCCCCAAAAGTCCCCTTCACCTGGTCGGATCGGTGCAAAGCCGTGTTTAGGGAGTTGAAACGTCGGTTTTCGACTGCACCAGTTCTGGTGCAGCCCGGTCCTTGCCGCCAGTTTGTGGTTGAAGTGGACGCCTCTGACTCAGGGATAGGAGCCGTGTTATCCCAGAGCGGCGAGTCCGACAAGGTTCTTCACCCTTGTGCCTACTTTTCTCGCAGGTTGACCCCGGCAGAGCGGAACTATGATGTCGGCAATCGGGAACTTCTTGCGGTGAAAGAGGCTCTTGAGGAGTGGAGACACCTGTTGGAGGGAGCTTCGGAGCCGTTCATGGTTTTCACGGACCATCGGAACCTGGAGTATATCAGGACCGCCAAGGGGCTGAACCCCAGGCAAGCCCGCTGGTCATTGTTCTTCAGGCGTTTTGACTTCCGGATTACCTATTGTCCCGGGACTAAGAACCAAAGGTCGGATGCCCTGTCCCGGGTGCATGAAGATGAAGTCAAAACAGAGCTGTCGGATCCGCCAGTATCCATCATTCCTGAGTCCACTATCATGGCCACCCTCACCTGGGACGTGGAGAAGACAGTCCGGGAGGCCCTGGCACGGAGCCCGGACCCAGGCACAGGCCCGAAGAACCGCCTCTACGTCCCACCAGAGGCCAGAGCTGCAGTCCGGGACTTCTGTCACGGTTCCAAGCTCTCCTGTCACCCAGGGGTGCGAAGAACCGTGGTAGTGGTCCGGCAGCGCTTCTGGTGGGCGTCCATGAAGTCCTGTACCACCTGTGCCAGGGGCAAGGCAGACCACTCCAAAACTCAAGGACTTCTGCAACCGCTCCCGGAGCCTCATCGCCCCTGGTCCCACATTGGCCTGGACTTTGTCACGGGCCTCCCACCGCCCCAGGGCATGACGACCATCCTCACGGTAGTGGACCGTTTCTCCAAGGCAGCCCACTTCGTGGCCCTCCCAAAGCTCCCAACGGCCCAGGAGACAGCCGACCTCCAGGTCCACCACGTCGTGCGTCTGCATGGGATACCGTTGTTGTGCACATTCACAACAGTAAAGTGTTGTATTTTGGCTCATTCATTTGTCCATTCATTTACGCCCCCTGTTGTGGGTCCGTGTTACTACACTTTCACAACAGACAGAGAGATAAAGGCAGAACAACTAAGAGGTTAGGAAGGTGTGAGGGGGTGCCGAGGATTCATTGAGGGAGAATGCTGGTCAAGAGTGACTTCAGAGAAAGAAAATGGACAACAGTGGGAAGACCAGGGAGTCAGCGTTTCACTGAAATGGAAAAATGAAGAAGCACTAGGTGGAGGAGAAAGGCATTGTGGGGTGTGTCAAGTGTGAGATGCTTGACCTGCAGCTGCTTGTGGAGGTGGATTCAGCGGCCAGCAGCTATCCCACACCACCACAACAGGGATAAAAATAAAAACCCAGCCCAGCTGTGTGTCACAGTGCCAGCTCACTATCCCACCAGACAGGCATGCCACGTGACACACAATTGCAACGTCCACATGGTCCAACTGTCATGTGACAGCCTGAGTGACAGCCTCAGCCTGGAGCGGTGAACCCATTTATGTGAGTGCATTGCTGCACAGGACAGGTGGGTGTGTCACCTGTTGATGATGTTATGTCCGTATTGACATGACTACATGCACAGACACCCACTGAAGTTATGTGTTTGTCAGGAGACCATGGTTGACATGTAATCAATTCATGGGATGGATGTTATTTGAAATCAAGCAGGGAGGGAGCTGACCAATGGCCACAGCTAGTGCTGCCTTCCTGCAGCTTGCGTTGTTCCACATGGCAGCTGCCGTGTTAGCATATTGCCACATGTGCTCCGACTCCCCATGTGCATGGCACGCTGGTGCACGTGTCTGCAAATGATGATGACATGGGGAAAAATAAAAACAAACTGGATCACCTTTGGAGCCCCTCCCAACCACATCTTGACCTCTGATTTTAAAACTAATTGCATAAATGAACTCCCCATATTGGAAAACGTATGAAATGATACCTTATTTACTGAAATAGGCAAAATATTGACTAATATATGAGGAATTTAAAATTTCCCGCTCACCAGGAGTTGGCCCTAAAAGCATGTGCCTATAAAATTCAAAAAGTGATGATTATAGAAATATAAGGAAAAGTTCCACTGAACGCACAATGGTTTACAGAGGTTCTGGACATCCCTGATGATGGCTCATGCTCAGTTTTTCTAACCACGTGCTGAGATTTGAAAATTGCTTTGTCAAAGTATTGGGCGGTATTGTATCACTTCCTGTTCCGGAGCACAGTGGTGTTTTTCTGTATCTGTTAGCTGTTTAATCTGCGCAGTTAGATTGATCTAGTTACCTAGATAACAATTTGTTTCACAGTGTAATCTTCACGTGCCTTAACTAAGGCACTCCCTCTGCTGAATCACCTCTAAATTATTTACACATTATTCACTTTGTGTGTTTTTAGGAATCCGCTAGCTTAGCGCAGCTACTAGCTCTTAGCCGGTTTAGCATGGCGGCTTCTCCTGTCTCTCCCGCACTTTTCTGCTCTGGGTGTGAAATGTTTAGTTATTCCTCGGCCTCCTTTAGCAGTAATGGTACTTGTAATAAGTGTAGCTTATTCGTAGCTTTGGAGGCCAGGCTGGGCAAATTGGAGACTCGGCTCCGCACCGTGGAAAATTCTACAGCTAGCCAGGCCCCTGTAGTCGGTGTAGACCAAGGTAGCTTAGCCGCCGTTAGTTTCCCTCTGGCAGATCCCGAGCAGCCGGGAAAGCAGGCCGACTGGGTGACTGTGAGGAGGAAGCGTAGCCCTAAACAGAAGCCCCGTGTATCTATCCCACACCACCACAACAGGGATAAAAATAAAAACCCAGCCCAGCTGTGTGTCACAGTGCCAGCTCACTATCCCACCAGACAGGCATGCCACGTGACACACAATTGCAACGTCCACATGGTCCAACTGTCATGTGACAGCCTGAGTGACAGCCTCAGCCTGGAGCGGTGAACCCATTATGTGAGTGCATTGCTGCACAGGACAGGTGGGTGTGTCACCTGTTGATGATGTTATGTCCGTATTGACATGACTACATGCACAGACACCCACTGAAGTTATGTGTTTGTCAGGAGACCATGGTTGACATGTAATCAATTCATGGGATGGATGTTATTTGAAATCAAGCAGGGAGGGAGCTGACCAATGGCCACAGCTAGTGCTGCCTTCCTGCAGCTTGCGTTGTTCCACATGGCAGCTGCCGTGTTAGCATATTGCCACATGTGCTCCGACTCCCCATGTGCATGGCACGCTGGTGCACGTGTCTGCAAATGATGATGACATGGGGAAAAATAAAACAAACTGGATCACCTTTGGAGCCCCTCCCAACCACATCTCAGCGCATATGGCGCCTTATCTACCTAAGGCGCACCATGGCTATGCACAGCTGGCGAACACATATCGTGCCATGCAGAACATCACCTCTCAACACACCACCGTGATGCATGTGTATCGGCAGGCTGTCCTCACAAGGTAATAAATAAAAGCACATATCACATTTGTAATGCGGTCACCAGCATGTCAGTGTGCACTGGACACCATTATCCAGGCTGCCCTATGTGAAAATATCCATCTGGTCATGTGAACGGCCACCGAGTCAAGTGTCACATCCAAAACGTGAGTGATAGTCCACATGACGTGGTGTCTTTCAGCGTGCTGCATCCTGGACACAAGGAGCCAGCTGATGTGTTCATGATAGGAGGGCATGGCTTCAGTCATGTCTAGGGATGGATATTGATAAGATTTTATCAATATCAATGCCATTATTAATTCTGTTTATCGATACCTCTTCTGAATTTTCTGTGTACTAAAAGTCGGCTTTACAGGTTTTCTATGTCAACAACATTTAAATTGGTCACTGGATCCTTGAACTCTGGACATAAATAAAAAGCTGTAGTTTTTGTCAAAAGCATTTCCTCTCAGACATTTTGGCATGAATGTCTCTCCATACCACTGAGCTGAGCTCAGCTGGCTGCTGCACGTCAGCGCAGGACGTCTCATTTTGGAAAGAAAAAAACATTTTGATCGATTGGAAAGAGGTGTCAATTGATTTAAACTGCATTTCACTTTGAATTTATTCATTCCGACTGGACTCTATCATTCTAACTTGACTCGGCAGAGAGCCGCGCAGCATTTGGAGGACGAATCTCCTGTCTTTCTCGCAACAGACAGGAGTCCCAATTAGTGACTTTAATCTGCAGAAAAGTGGCTCATACTTGACATATTCAGAAATGAAAGTGGTGAAAAACAAAGTAACAAAAAATTACCCCCCACCACCCACAAGAAAATGTATGAATTCT
Source organism: Thalassophryne amazonica (assembly GCF_902500255.1). Lineage (NCBI taxonomy): Eukaryota > Metazoa > Chordata > Actinopteri > Batrachoidiformes > Batrachoididae > Thalassophryne > Thalassophryne amazonica. The sequence continues at coordinate 20,365,647 of NC_047105.1, forward strand.
GGAAGCTCTGAAATGCAATCTGGGACTATTACAGACAATAAACTGCAGTGAGTGCAGCATCCATTTTGGTGAGAAAAACCCAACTTTCCTTATTCAAATTAATTCCAGTAGTATTCTGTTCTTACTAGGATGCAGCAGTTTTCTAGCTTGGCAGATAGTTCTGGAGGAAATCACAGAAGAAATTTAAAAAAATTGAAAATATGGTTTGACCAAAACAAATTGTCATTAAACTTAAATGCAACAGGGATGAAGTGGAGGTGTAAGAGTCACTAGGTGTTCACAGGAAACACCTATTTATTTATTTATCTATGCTCACTGTTAGTTGGTTTTATATTTTCTGTTGTGTTTTTAATCAGGTTCTTTTTGTCTCTATCTAAAATTGTATTGTAGCATTATTAGTTATTATTCCTATTATTGTGTTGCTATTATTATTAATATATAAACAAAAATAAAATTTAAAAATATTACAATTTTTAATACATTTGAATCTTTTACAACAAAACGCTGAGCCATTAATTATTATACAGAAAACAAATGCACACAAACGTGCTGAGATGCGAACAGCTTAATGCTAACTTTAACATTGAAAATGCCATAGACATGCTAACGTGTTAGCATTGATCCCATTTTAAGTTATAAAATACATCTATCAACTGTTTCAGAAGACCATAACAGGTCGGTTTAACATATAAAAGATAAATATTACTCACAGACATATGCTCTTGGGGTTTTAGCAGGGAAAAATTCTGATAAAGTGAAATAAACAAAGAACGAAGCAGCGGGTCAGATCAATGCTTCATTGCTTCAAGCTTCAAAGAAGAGCCACGCTGCAGAAATGGTTGATTACAGACCCTGCAGGGGTTCTGTAATCAATGTAGAGATATGATCATTTTCCTGACAAACATCCCCAAAAACAATGGCCGCTCTGAAGGGCCGATAAGGGAATCGTTAAGCAAAAAGGCTGTTGATATTGATGTCGGTGGATTGAATCATTTCTTAACAATACCCGAAAAGAACCAGTTCTCGATACCCAACTCTAGTCATGTCAGTACATTACTTCCTTGTTCATGACCATGGCCATGCTTCATGTACGTTATATATGAAGGAAAAGGAGGAGGATAATTCTTGTATTGTCCGCTCTTTATAACAGGAATTAAATACGAGGTCTGTCCATAAAGTATCGTACCTTTTTATTTTTTTCAAAAACTATATGGATTTCATTCATATGTTTTTACGTCAGACATGCTTGAACCCTCGTGCGCATGCGTGAGTTTTTCCACGCCTGTCGGTGACGTCATTCGCCTGTGAGCACGCCTTGTGGAAGGAGTGGTCCCGCCCCCTCGTCGGATTTTCATTGTCTGGAAATGGCGGAATGAAAAGGACTTTTTTTCCATCAGAATTTTTTCAGAAGCTGTTAGAGACTGGCACCTGGAAACCATTCGAAAAATTTATCTGGCTTTCAGTGAAAATTTTACGGGCTTCACAGAGAATAAGGACTTTAACTACAGGTTTAAGGACCCCTTTAAAGGACGGTCGGTGCGCCGCGCTGCGAGCTGCGACGATGCGGCACAAACCACTGGATCATTTCTAAGCTGATGGCTCTGTGGATACCGAGACCGTCGTGTGCTCTTTCTCTGGTTATCACAAGACCTGGACATCAGCCATTTTCCGGCAGATTTCACTTTTAACAAGAGATTTTGTCATGGAAAGCCGCACGGAGGCTTCGCGCGTCACGACCGATTCGCTGATGAAGCGAGACAAAGGAACACCTCCGTTTCGGAGTGTTAGAGGACAAGTTGGGACATGTCCAGCTCTCCAAAAGTTCTTTTATACTCACTCGACTGGTAAGCACTAAAGGCCGAGATAGACATGTTTACTGCTTGGTTGGATCTAATGACCGAGCAGAACGTCATCCTCAACCGCAGGATGGAGGCTCTCACCGCGCAGGTGGAAGTGCGCGCTCAGGGCGCTGCTGCAGCTTCTCCTCCTGCTGACCCGGTGCCAATATAGACGTTCCAATGGTCATTCAACGCCCCCCCCCCCCCCCCCCACCATCCCCTGAAGCATACATAAGTCCCCCAGAGCTGTACGGCGGTTGTGTGGAGACGTGCGCTGACTTTTTAATGCAGTGTTCGCTCGTCTCTGCATAGCGTCCCGTGATGTACGCGTCAGACCGCCAGTAGGGTGGCTTATGTAATTAATTTGCTTCGAGGTGAGGCACGCGCTTGGGCTACAGTGCTTTGGGAGCAGAATTCACGGCTCCTTACCACTTATACTGGGTTTGTGAGGGAGTTCAGAACGGTTTTTGATCACCCTAACAGAGGCGAGACCGCGTCTACCGTGCCGTACCGTCTATGAGACAGGGGCGTCGGAGCGCAGCTGAATAAGCAGTCAACTTCCACATCGCGGCAGCGAGGTCCGGCTGGAATACGACTGCGCTCCGCGCCGCCTTCATAAACGGACTGTCGTCAGTCCTGAAGGAGCACCTGGTGGCCAAGGAGGAACCGCGGGATTTGGACGGACTTAACATTCTAGTTATATATTTAGACAATTGATTAGAAGAACGCCATCAGGAGCGAGACGAAGGACGTGGCTGGGCACGCGCCGTCCCTCTCCCTTCCGGGTCTGAAAAGGTTCCGCCCTCCCCACGCTCCACAGCCCCGGCGCTCCGTGTGGCAACAGCTCCCCCTGCTGACGATGCTATGGGCACGAGCAGGGCCAAATTAAGATCATCTAACAGACAGAGGAGACTGGCCCGCGGGGAGTGCTTTTTTCTGCGGCTCACGTGAGCGGTTAAACACGAACGCCTGCCCTTAGAAACTGGGTTAAGGGTGGGCCAAAACATTCACGTGGGTCATACACGTATTTCCACACGTCTCCCAGTTATGATCCTGAGCAGGGATTTAACCCTTCAAGCCCCAGCACTGGTGGACACAGGGTCAGAAGGGAATCTGCTGGACAGCAGATGGGCAAGGGAGGTAGGGCTCCCTCTGGTGGCGCTTCCTTCACCTTTGAAGGTTCGGGCACTAGATGGCACCCTTCTTCCTTTAATCACACACAAGACACAACCAGTAGTTCTGGTGGTGTCTGGGAATCATCGGGAGGAGATTAAGTTTTTTGTTACTCCTTCTACCTCCCGCGTGATTTGGGCTTCCCGTGGATGGTAAAACACAATCCCCGGATTGATTGGCCGTCTGGGGTTGTGGCTCAGTGGAGCGAAACCTGCCACCGGGAGTGTTTAGGATCCTCGGTTCCCCCCGGTTTAATTGCTAATGAGGAGGTTAAAGTTCCCCCCAGTCTGATGGCGGTGCTGGTTGAGTACCACAACCTTGCGGACATCTTCAGCAAAGATGTGGCACTCGCCCTTCCCCCGCACCGTCCGTACAATTGTGCCATTGATTTGATACCGGGCTCTGAGTACCCGTCCAGCAGGCTGTACAACCTCTCACGTCCTGAGTGCGAATCAATGGAGACCTACATCCGGGGCTCATTAGCTGCCGGGCTGATCCGGAACTCCACCTCCCCGATGGGTGCTGGTTTCTTTTTTGTGGGCAAGAAAGACGGCGGACTCCATCCATGCATTGACTACAGAGGGCTGAACGAGATCACGGTTCGCAACCGATACCCGTTACCTCTGTTGGATTCAGTGTTCACGCCCCTGCATGGAGCCAAAATATTCACCAAATTAGATCTTAGGAATGCGTATCACCTGGTTCGGATCTGGAAGAGAGACGAGTGGAAGACAGCATTTAACACCCTGTTAGGTCACTTTGAGTACCTGGTCATGCCGTTCGGCCTCACTAACGCCCCTGCAACATTCCAAGCTTTGATAAATGACGTCTTAAGGGACTTCCTGCACTGATTTGTCTTCGTATATCTGGACGATATACTCATCTTTTCCCCGGACCCTGAGACTCATGTCCAGCATGTACGTCAGGTCCTACAGCGGTTGTTGGAGAACCGGCTGTTTGTGAAGGGCGAGAAGTGCGAGTTCCACCGCACTTCTTTGTCTTTCCTGGGGTTCATAATCTCCTCCAACTCCGTCATCCCTGATCTGGCCAAGGTTGCGGCGGTGAGAGACTGGCCCCAACCGACAAGCCGTAGGAAGCTGCAACAGTTCCTCGGCTTTGCGAATTTCTACAGGAGGTTCATTAAGGGCTACAGTCAGGTAGTTAGCCCCCTGACAGCCCTGACCTCCCCAAAAGTCCCCTTCACCTGGTCGGATCGGTGCAAAGCCGTGTTTAGGGAGTTGAAACGTCGGTTTTCGACTGCACCAGTTCTGGTGCAGCCCGGTCCTTGCCGCCAGTTTGTGGTTGAAGTGGACGCCTCTGACTCAGGGATAGGAGCCGTGTTATCCCAGAGCGGCGAGTCCGACAAGGTTCTTCACCCTTGTGCCTACTTTTCTCGCAGGTTGACCCCGGCAGAGCGGAACTATGATGTCGGCAATCGGGAACTTCTTGCGGTGAAAGAGGCTCTTGAGGAGTGGAGACACCTGTTGGAGGGAGCTTCGGAGCCGTTCATGGTTTTCACGGACCATCGGAACCTGGAGTATATCAGGACCGCCAAGGGGCTGAACCCCAGGCAAGCCCGCTGGTCATTGTTCTTCAGGCGTTTTGACTTCCGGATTACCTATTGTCCCGGGACTAAGAACCAAAGGTCGGATGCCCTGTCCCGGGTGCATGAAGATGAAGTCAAAACAGAGCTGTCGGATCCGCCAGTATCCATCATTCCTGAGTCCACTATCATGGCCACCCTCACCTGGGACGTGGAGAAGACAGTCCGGGAGGCCCTGGCACGGAGCCCGGACCCAGGCACAGGCCCGAAGAAACCGCCTCTACGTCCCACCAGAGGCCAGAGCTGCAGTCCGGGACTTCTGTCACGGTTCCAAGCTCTCCTGTCACCCAGGGGTGCGAAGAACCGTGGTAGTGGTCCGGCAGCGCTTCTGGTGGGCGTCCATGAAGTCCTGTACCACCTGTGCCAGGGGCAAGGCAGACCACTCCAAAACTCAAGGACTTCTGCAACCGCTCCCGGAGCCTCATCGCCCCTGGTCCCACATTGGCCTGGACTTTGTCACGGGCCTCCCACCGCCCCAGGGCATGACGACCATCCTCACGGTAGTGGACCGTTTCTCCAAGGCAGCCCACTTCGTGGCCCTCCCAAAGCTCCCAACGGCCCAGGAGACAGCCGACCTCCAGGTCCACCACGTCGTGCGTCTGCATGGGATACCGTTGTTGTGCACATTCACAACAGTAAAGTGTTGTATTTTGGCTCATTCATTTGTCCATTCATTTACGCCCCCTGTTGTGGGTCCGTGTTACTACACTTTCACAACAGACAGAGAGATAAAGGCAGAACAACTAAGAGGTTAGGAAGGTGTGAGGGGGTGCCGAGGATTCATTGAGGGAGAATGCTGGTCAAGAGTGACTTCAGAGAAAGAAAATGGACAACAGTGGGAAGACCAGGGAGTCAGCGTTTCACTGAAATGGAAAAATGAAGAAGCACTAGGTGGAGGAGAAAGGCATTGTGGGGTGTGTCAAGTGTGAGATGCTTGACCTGCAGCTGCTTGTGATTGTGAAACAGTTTCAATCTGCTGTCACTTTCTGGCTGATGTTACCACATCTCTCGTATGGCGTTCATTCAGGTCAGATCTGGGATGATGCACTGGTGCTATGCATCACAGCATCCACTACACTATGCCCAGAGAAATGTGCCATGTGGGCAGAATGACGTAGCTGATTCTTCTTTGCAATGCAGTGACACTCTCACTCAGTCTCACAAAGTAACCATTCATTTGGCACAAAGTCATTCCAACGGTAACCAAAGAGCCTCCCAAGAGACAAAGTACATCTCCTTAGTCATCATCAGCTCCTTACGTCACCAGTTAGTGCCAAAGACAACCATACAGACATTCAGCATCAAGATGCATGACTTGGACCTTTATTTTCAGCATTAACTTGTGGTCTGTCCAATCACCTCACAAAGCTAAAGCTTTGTGAGGTCATAAGCTTTTCCCTGTTTTGTCTCAAAGGTCAAGGACACAGACACATGAAAGTCACTGTCAAGATAAGGAGGAGGAGGTTTACACTGCATCTGTCCATCTCTCACACAACATGAATTCAAACAATCATTTATCTGAGCTCAGACTGGGTGAGCACCGCTGATGTCTACCTGATGCCTGGCGGCACCACCTCATTATGGGCCTATGACATATTTTTGAAGTATGATTTATACAGCCACTGAGGCTCATCAATGCAACTGCTTATCTCCAAATACTGCCATCTGACATGGATGCACATCTATGACTCCCCTTGCATGTGACACCAATCCATCGCAGGTTACGTCCCCAGCCAAGGTAGGTTGCTTTTAAGGATGGGTGGACTGGGATGATGCAGAGGAAATGTCTTGTCCAGGGATATCGACAGGTACCGTGATGGGGAATCAAACTCAGGCCAACATATTTGGAGTCCAGCACCTATCCCATAGAGCTACCTGCTCTATGCCCCAAATGAACAGTCTCCCTTGGTTCTAAACCTAGACCTCGGCACAAGCAACATGTTTGGGTATGAGGACCTCAGTGACCTGCTTGGAGCATAAGGGTGTAGGAGTTCACTGATGTAGGGTAGCATCTGTCCGCGTGGAGCTCTGAAAGTCATCACCAATACTTTAAACTGCAGCCTAAACTGAATGGGGGGCCAAAGCAGGGAGGACAGAATTGTTGTTACGCGGGACCTCTTGGAAGGCCTAGTAAGAAGCCTTGCAGCCGCATTCTGGACCATTTGTAAGTGGTCCAGAGAGGACTTGCTGTGGGTTACAATAGTCCGGGTGCAAGAAAACAAAGGCATGGATAATCATCTCCAGTTCAGCTCTGAACATAATGTAATGGTATGTCTTGTTCATATTCTCTCAGTTATATGAGAACATCTTGCTGAGTAATAAGTATTGTTGGTGTTACAAGGAAAATAAATAGTCAGAAAGCAGCAACCAGAACGCCAAGGGGGCGCCCACGTTTCACTTATCTGTGTCAAATAGGTGGTTACTTTAGAGATGTGGGAATGAACTGATTGTCTGCCTGAATGGTTACATCGAGGACCCAATGTGGTTCTGTGGTGTTGTTGATGCAGTGAAGGGCAGTATCAGTGCATGCTCCCAGACATGACTTGGCTTGACTTGAATTTAACCAGCACGAAAGACTGGTCTTTCCAAACATGTTGTCCAAATGCTTGTGCAGAGAGAGCACAGATTAACGGGCAATGTTGAGGGTGCACTGGTCAGCCAAAGAAATATTTCTGCAGGATAATCATTATTCAATTTCCATGACCAAAGGCAAGATTATCAGCTACACCATCACCTCCAAGCTCGTAGAAACCTAATCTGTGGTACCTGATCTGTATGTGATCAGAAGGGCCTGAGTGGACTTTTAATGACATCACATGAATCCTGAGGCTACTTAAGACTTTTGCAGGGGTTTATATTGTAACATTTAACATTTAACTGTCTGTCCAATTAAACCACCAATGTGTTAATTCTGACATGCCTTCAGCCATCTCCCTGGATCCTGAACAGCTACATTCTGATCTGTCATCCTAGCTGTCCACCAGCGCATCCCCACATTCTTCTCACATTCCAATTGTTGAAGACCTTTAAAGGAAGTAAGACTGTCGAGTCGTTCACTAATCTAAGGGTTAATAGAGACACAGTACCTTGCCTGAGGGGTTCTGTCAGAAATCTCTCACATCTGAGCTGACAAAAAAAAAAATACTTCATATGTAGAAGTGCCAGTAAAACATAATTTGATAATTTAGCAGTTAATATGACTAAAGAGTTGGAGCCAGAAGCTGGCATGTTGGACAAGGTCTTCAGGTGAAAATTCAAGATCTTTTAAATTTTAATCAAGTGGTCCAACACTGATCTTTTTCTGGCATGGGACTATTCATCACTGTGCTCAAGTGCAGGTACCAGAGCTGCTTCAGAAATGCACAAATAACGTAGAACACAGTCAGTCGTAGGGCAGGGTGACCTTAGGTCAGTCTGTACAGCCGGTTTTCTGTGAATAGAAAGGTTGGTGTGCTTGATCTCTAAATGTGGCTGAATGTCCATGTGACCTTGTGCATGGCATCAAACCACTAACTTGCTGCTCAACCACTGATCCCTCACACACGTGGTGTTTACAGTAGTGTTCAGAATAATAGTAGTGCTATGTGACTAAAAAGATTAATCCAGGTTTTGAGTATATTTCTTATTGTTACATGGGAAACAAGGTACCAGTAGATCCAGTAGATTCTCACAAATCCAACAAGACCAAGCATTCATGATATGCACACTCTTAAGGCTATGAAATTAGGCTATTAGTAAAAAAAAAAAGTAGAAAAGTAAAAAACCTGGATTGATCTTTTTAGTCACATAGCACTACTATTATTCTGAACACTACTGTATGTAGTGTTTAGTATTTCTTAGTATTTCTTTTGTTTTTCTTGTTACTTAAAGCTGACAAATTATACTGTATTTGCTGTCTTTCTGATGCCTGATACTGTTTTTTGTTTCTCTGTGAGGTGCGGCTCCATCCAGAGATGGGTGTTGTGTCTGTTTCTAAAACCCTCCTGTCCTGTGCACCTGCAACATTTCCTCTATATTGTTTTGTGAATTGTTTTGTAATTTGTGTCGGTAGCATGGCCCAAGCAGAGGGTCACCCCCTTTGAGTCTGGTCTGCTTGAGGTTTACCTCAGAGGGAGTTTTTTCCTTACCACTGTCACCTGTGTGCTTGCTCTGGGGGTTGGTAAGGTTAGACCTTACTTGTGTGATGTTCCTTGAGGCAACTTTTTTTTTTGTGATTTGGCGCTATATTAATGAAAATAAACTGAAATTGAAATAGAACCTTGAGGGGCAGCCAGTAGAATGCATACCTCTGCCAAGGAACATTAAGCCCTTCAAACATTTTAACATCCATTCAGGCAGCTCAGTGGGCAAAGAGTTGTATTGCCACACATGTGGGTTCATTTCCCACTCAAACTCTGTCTGTGTGCTTGGACAAGACAGTCCATGTGCCTTGTCCAGCTTTGGCTTAGGAAGTAACCTGTGAGCTACTGGTGTTCCATGCAGAGATAGTGGTATGCGCTGTTCAAGGAGCTGGTTAGCTTTGGTAGAAATGTAAAAAGTAATTCCTGTCAATAGATGGTCAGTTTAGGAAGATAGGCATTGATCCTGGGAGTCTGCTAGGATGACCTGAATTGATGAGACTTGTGTGCTGTACTGGATCTACACCAAAAATGTAATGGCTTCTTTCTAGGTCCTTTGGAGCAGGTAGGTCAGTGGGATAGCAGTGAGACTACCAGTGTATAGAACCAGGCACAATTCTCACTCACACTTCCTGTCAGTGTTCTTGGACAAAACACATCATTTGCACTGTTTCAGTACACCCAGCTGGAGAAGTGACCTACGATGGACAGGTGTTCCATTCAGGGGGAGTCTTACACCCTCATCCACTTCACACTACGGTATCAGGGAATAAACACAAGCATAATGGACCTCAATACTTATGTAAGAAAACTGTCTTTCTTGGTCCACACTACGCCCATCCACCACATTTAATAAAACTCTATCCTACGTTTTTGGCTAATGCTGGTGGCAACGCAACCAAAAGACATGGTAAAAACATTACCTCCTTTACAGTGGTAACAATGACCGTGGATCAATACCTGCCTCAAAACCTAAGCAGATCGTCCTTGACCTACAGTCCGCATTGACAACAAATATGCCTGAAATGCTTTTATGTCAACATTCATCATGCATAAACAATTGCAAAAACATATTATCAATACCGGCTGACTACCTCTATTTGTATGACTGTTCACCCGACAGTCTATTTTTCAAGTCTTCTCCCTCTGTTTCTAATTAAACATGATCTCAGCACTTTCAGGTGAGCTTTGTGTTTTAACACATCTCCAGATAATGTGTTGGAGCAGTGAAGTCTTCTCTTTTGTCCATGATGGTCTCTGGGGGAAACTCTGATCCAAGCAGAGACCAAAAAAAAACAACTTGACACGAGAGAAAAATGAAGGCAAATGCCCTTCACTCAATCCTTCCCCGTGTTTTTGTTTTGTTTTTCCCCCCGTTTCTTTTATTCCATCAGCACTTTGATCAATACACCTCAGGAGCTGTCAATTAATTACATAAATTATTTTGAAACACCACTGGGAATGCGGCCTACATTCTTACCTTACTAAGGGCTGTTGTGAAAAGTACGGTGTGTTAGAATTAGCACAAATCTTTGATGACAGCTGAAACCTTGCTTGCTTTCATAGGTTTATAAGATTTCCATGTATACTGAAGTGCCACGCTGCTCTGATATTGGAAGCGAAGCACCAACCTTTCATTATGATGCGACATAAGGTGCCGTTTCACTCTTTTGACCCTGTTCACACTTTCACAGATAGAGGTACTATGGTAACAGAATTCCAACGACAACAAAATCTGGTCATATTTTTGTTCACCATTAAAAATTTGCTGATTGTAATTTTGTTACCATAGAATTACCCAGAGGAAGCATGGTGACTTGGTGGTTAGCACTGTTGCCTCACAGCAAGACGGTCATGGGTTTGATTCCCACCAGTGGCCTTTCTGTGTGGAGTTTGAGCCCATTGCGGTATGAAGCAACGCATGTTAGATTTACAAATCCCTTGTAATTTTTCCACCTCTGTAAAACAATGTCTTTGTACATCTTTTTAAACAGTCAGCAATTCTTACTTTAATTTCTTCCCCCCACCAATTCCGCAAGATCACCCCACAAGTTGATGTGTACCTACTTTTAACTTAAAAGATGCCCCCTTCTCATTCGCTCAGTCTTATTTTTGATGTCATCATCATCACATCTAAAGATGTCTTTGAGTTCTTAAATCCTCACGGTCAAATGCATATAACTGAATTTATAAATTCTGTGTTTTGTTTGGGAATGTATCCAGTAATTACTCATCCAGCTAGGATAACTGCAAACACAACGACACTTATTGACAATATACTTACAAATGTTACCATGGGAAATGTAGAGGGGGGATTACTTATTAGTGATATCAGTGATCATTTGCTGGTTTTTGTAGTTTTGAATTCTTTAATTGACAAAATTGACCATACTGAAAGTACAAATTTCAAGAGGAAAATAACAGAGGACACTTTGGAAAATCTTAGAATGGACTTAAGGGATTAAAACTGGAGTAACATTTACATTGAGGATATTGATTAATCCTATGAGTCATTTATTTCTATTATCTCTAATTTATATGATAAACGTGTTGTGTGGGCCGCTGAAGAGGAGGTACTGCTGGCCCACCACCAGAGGGCGTCCTGCCTGAAGTGCAGGCTTCAGGCACGTGAGGGCGCCGGAGCACCGGGAGTGGCAGCTGTCACTCATCAACAACGCCAGCTGTCACTCATCACCATCATCCACACCTCCATAAGAGCCGGGCAGCATCTTCACCTCACTGCCGAGAAATCGTCTACCGACAAGTAAACGTCTCAGCCTTTTGGTGTCATACAGTGGTAACGTTTTTACTTCTGTGCTGACTGAGATAATTCTGAGTTTGCAGACTCTGTTTAAGTGTGACTTCAGGATCTGTACAAGCTCCGTGTGCATTGTGATTGAGAGGTGGAGGTGCTTTCCACCTTTATGTTGAACTGTTTGCTGGGTGTTCACGCACCCACCATCACCTGTCTGTTCTTCCTGCCAGCAGTACCCAATCTGACAGCCGGAGGCAGTGGCCACCTGGGGACCCAGTGCTTGGTGGCTCCAGATTGCTTGAGGTCCGGTGGAGTGGAAGGCGTGTGGGATCCGGCTCTTTTCTGGATGGGTGTCTCCTATCCTCGAGCCTGCTCACACATCACCGTAACTTATTTGACTGTTGATCTCAATTGTGTTGTCTGTTGCTCTGTTGTGCACATTCACAACATTAAATTGTTATATTTGGCTTATTTCATTGTCCGTTCATTTGCGCCCCCTGTTGTGGGTCCGTGTTCCTACACTTTTCACAACACATTGCCCTTTGGTATCAATTGTTGGAAATAAGCAAAATGTTGACAAACCGTGGATTACTAAGGGACTGCAAAATGCATGTAAAAAGAAAAATTTTCTGTACAAGCAATTCTTAAAACTAAGAACATTTGATGCTGAGAAAAGATATAAGACATATAAAAATAATCTAATATTATGTGATCTTGTAAAAGGCAGGATTATAGTGATTTATTGGGAAAAAATAAAACAAACATTAAGGGTACTTGGAAGATTTTAAATGAAGTCATAAATAAGAGAAAAGGTGTTAAAGAATATCCTGCCCTTTTTTACACAAGTACTAGTACAGTTGTTAAGCAAAATAAAGCTATAGCAGATCATTTTAATGATTATTTTGTAAATGTGGGTAAACATTTAGCTGATTCAATTGTGTCCTCTGGACTGCATTCTTTGGATTACTGTAAAACAATTACAATAAAAAAAACAATAAAATTCAGGATTCAATGTTCATTAAAGAAACTGATGAATATGAAATGATTGACATTGTTCATAACCTCAAGGGGAAAAGATCAGTTGATAGTGATAGTTTTGCTATGTATTTGATTAAAAATATTACTGATTGTATTGTTAGACCCTTTATGTATATTTGTAACCTGTCACTAATGACTGGGAAATTTCCTTTCAGAATGAAATTGGCTAAAGTGATACTGCTGTTTAAATCTGGAGACAAACATGTCTTCTCAAATTATAGACCAATCTCACTCCTGCCACAATTTTCCAAAATTTTGGAAAAGGTATTTTTAAAGAGGTTATATGATTTTATAACTAAACATCACATACGTAGTGAACAGCAATAATCAATCAATCAATCAATCAATTTTTTTATATAGCGCCAAATCACAACAAACAGTTGCCCCAAGGCGCTTTATATTGTAAGGCAAGGCCATACAATAATTATGTAAAACCCCAACGGTCAAAACGACCCCCTGTGAGCAAGCACTTGGCTACAGTGGGAAGGAAAAACTCCCTTTTAACAGGAAGAAACCTCCAGCAGAACCAGGCTCAGGGAGGGGCAGTCTTCTGCTGGGACTGGTTGGGGCTGAGGGAGAGAACCAGGAAAAAGACATGCTGTGGAGGGGAGCAGAGATCGATCACTAATGATTAAATGCAGAGTGGTGCATACAGAGCAAAAAGAGAAAGAAACAGTGCATCATGGGAACCCCCCAGCAGTCTACGTCTATAGCAGCATAACTAAGGGATGGTTCAGGGTCACCTGATCCAGCACTAACTATAAGCTTTAGCAAAAAGGAAAGTTTTAAGCCTAATCTTAAAAGTAGAGAGGGTGTCTGTCAATAAGGTTTTAGAAAGAAAAAAATCACACTACTTCACTGGCTGTAATTGAGTTTGTTGAACAGATTACAAATGCAGTTGAAAATAAGCAATATACTGTTTTTTGTTTTTTTTACAGAAAGCATTTGATACTATAGACCACACTGTGCTATTGGACAAACTACAGAGGTATGGTTGTTATTTTTTAGTATAAGGAGTGGGTATTTATAAGCTCTGCTTCTACCCTCACCCTTTCGGCCACGCAGGACTTTTGTAAAGTTGCTTTGTTATGAGTTTTTTTTGTTGTTTGTTTGTTTGTTTGGTTGGTTTTGTTGTTGAATTGTGTGCCAAATAAACTCATTCATTCATTAATTCATTCATTCATTCATCATTATGTCTAATGGTTTATTTGTGTGTTTGCCCCTTAGTTTACAGAGGCAACATGGAGACAGCAAATTACTGCTGGAATATTAAAATTGCATGTATTCTTAATGGTATGAGCGAGATGTGATTCATACTAGAGGGATTATATAGTATATTTAGATGGAAAAAAAACAGTTGTGCCGGACGCTACGTATATATAAAATGATTATTTCATAGTGGATTAATCATTTTTTGTTGGAGTTGGGTCTTGAAAATGGCTCTTTTCGCTTCCAGAATCACAGCAGACTGCTAACACATTAACATTTCAAAATTGCCTTTGCTCACGTGCACGAAGCCGCGCATAGTTTTCAACGGTTTACAACAAGTTTGAGATGTGTTTCCTCTCATGCACGGCAGAGTGCACGCAAGTGCATGGATCAAAGTCTCAAAGTCGTGCAAGTGTCAGGGGGCTTTTATATGTGTGATAGAATGGGGTTAAGTCCAGGGTGTGCCCCGCCTTCAGCACTCTGACTGCTGAAATAGGCTCCAGCACCCCCATGACCTTTGACTGGAGTAAGCGGGTGAAGAAAGTGAATGAAATTTCATGTAGCTCGTGATGCTGGACATGCTCGGCATCTTGAGGTGGTTTTGTGAAAGCACAAAAGTCTTACAGGGGGAAAAAAGTGTTGCTCTTGTGTCATACCCCATATTTTTTTCAAGTTTGTGATTAACGGTGACTCAAAAGTACGCAGCTGCACTCTATCTAAAAGCAACTATCCTGAAATATTACCACACAAAAAGCTGATAATCCTGGAACAAAAACAAAAATCTAACAGTGTGTGTCAAAGCAAAATGTTACGTAAATAAAAAGTAGAGTGGGTGAAAGAGTAGAGAGACGAGGGGAAGGAGGTTGGGGGAATGATCACTGTAGCAGGTTCCACAATTTGACATTATTTCCATCTCTGTGAGCTGCTAAAAACGTGCGTATGTATCACCCCTCCCTGCTGAGCCTCAAGAATGCAAATAGAGCAGAAGCAGCATATGCTCTGATTTGAAATGTGCATGACTAATGAGCCTGAGCAGCGAGGGCCGTCAAACAAGAACAGCTCAACTTTTGGCCTCTCCGTCTCCTGAAGCCGTGTGTGTTCAGGTCAGATCCAGTGAGGGAGCTGCTGACCTTCCTCCTTGCCACCCACAGACTTGCCGACTTGTTCGGTTTTCTGTCGTCGTGACAGTACGTGCACGTTCTTACTGTTAGTCCACATTACTTCCAAACAAGGATTCCCTGGATTCCTTTGTGGGATCCTCATCAAAGCGCAGCGCTCCTCTGGGTGCTCTTTGTTGGTTGGTTTGGTTTGTGTGAGCAAGACAAACAAACAGCAGGGACATTTTAATTTTTTATGTGACACACAAACACTTTGCCAAGACAAATAAAGAGCCTAAAACCATGAAAGGTGGTGTAAAGTGTCACTTTTTTCACATTTTGTTATGTTATAGCCTTATAGTGCAGCAGATAACTGAAACAATCCTTCACTTGGTGATACAAGCATCAGATTTGGCATGAATGTTCTATATAAATCAGTGTTTTAGAAAAACACTTGAAAATCCAATATGTTGGCCAGGTAGGGGTCAATGAGGAGTGGTCAAAATTTAAAAATGCTCCAATCATATTAGAAGCTATACTACATTATGGTCAATTTCAGTTTGTACAGGAGTCAAAAGTTAAACTTGCTCCAATTTTGGTAAAACGTGGTGCAAATTATTGGTTGAGCTAATAGGATTAATAAATGGAATAGTTTTGACTGTACTGAATGCTTGGTTTGCAAAGTACATGTCAAACAATGTCGACGTCCATTGGATTCTATGGCATGTGACATATGTTACCCTGTAATGTGACAACTGAACATGACACATGATGCAAACTATTCCTTTTTAAAACCCTATTAACTCAACCAATAATTTGCATCACATTTTACAAAGATTGGAGCAACTTTAACTTTTGACGCCTGTACAAACTGAAATTGACCTTTGTCACCATTCCTGCTGTTTTTACCCCATAACTCCATAACATTCAATCATAGATAGTCCAAACTATACCTTTTTGGAATCCTTGTGATCAGACACGTAATGTAGTATAGCTTTCAATATGATTGGAGCATTTTTAAATTTTGACCCCAGTGTAATTCTTCACTGACCCCTACCTGGCTGCCATATTGGATTTTCAAGTGGCCCGGCTGCACTTTTTTCTCAAACACTGATTTATGAAGAACATTCATGCCAAATCTGATGCTTATATCATCAAGTGAACAATTCTGGCCAAAAATCAAACTTATCTGCTCCACTATTATTCC
Organism: Thalassophryne amazonica; assembly: GCF_902500255.1. Classification (NCBI taxonomy): domain Eukaryota; kingdom Metazoa; phylum Chordata; class Actinopteri; order Batrachoidiformes; family Batrachoididae; genus Thalassophryne; species Thalassophryne amazonica. The sequence goes on from NC_047105.1 coordinate 20,381,685, forward strand.
AAAATGCAGTAAATCCAGCCTCGTCTCACACTATTAGATTGTGATACCATCATGACGTGTTGTAAATTTTCATGATGGGGTTGTCTAACACTAACCATAACCACAACTGTAAACCAAATGCCACACAGGGGGTCCGCAAAACCCCACCGCTCATGAAGTATTATTTTGTGACAAAATCATGTAAATCTACTACATTTTGTGATGATATTATGAAATAATAGATCAAATTACTTGTCGTGATGGCATTATGAAATGCTGTGAGATATGGTTGGAATTTTGCTTGCAGTTTTAATAAACTGGGCACCAGTTCCTCAATTTTGGAATAGGACCAGAAATTAGAGCCAAAAGCCGGCAATGGAAGTCCACTTTAAGCAGACTAGCACCAAGAGCTTGCAATATTTTACACCTTCTATGGTATAATGGTATAAAGCCACAACTCCCCTGTCAGATTGGAAAATCAACCAAGACCATTGGGCGAGGTCCTTAATTGCAAAGGTGCTCCGGGTGTGTAGTGAGCACCTTGCATAGCAGCACCCTGACATCAGCGTGTGAATGGATGAATGTGAGACATCACTGTAGAGCAGTTTGACCATAAAAGCGCTATATGGATGCCGTCCGTTTACCATCTATAAACGTTTCTCCATGTGTTTATGCAAATTATTTAGTAGCATATTATATCATTAATTTTTATTTAGCATTAGCGGGTAACACAAACTCACTGTCGTAAATCAGTGCAGCAGTTTGTCTTTTATTCTTCTGGGTCATATTTAAAAGTGAGTATCCTGCCACCTGAATCAGACTGGTAGAAATGGTAAGCAGGATCTGAACCACTCGTACCCGGATAGTTTAGTGCTTATGACTGAGTTGCTCCAGTAGAAAAGTATGTCCTGATGCCAAGTGACACTGACAGCGTGACAAAGCATTTATGTTTACATCTTTATGTGAGCACCTTCTGCTGTTGTCTGTGGCCGTGAAATGCCACACCCCGAGCCAGTTGCTCAGGATGATTAACGTGGGTTCAATCCACAACACCGCATCTTCAGCAAAAATCAGTGTCTTCATGCTGTGCTGCTTATTTTAATTTTTGCAGAAGAATCATGTGGGTAAACTACTGAAACACAGCCAATAAAAGAAGAGAAAGCTGTGCAAGGATGCAGGATTCTCAGTGTGCAAGGTTCTCTCCTTTAAATGGAAATGGAAAAAAGATTCTGAATTTCTTAGATGCATAATACTTAACCAGATATCCTGATATGTTGAGCAGGCGTTTTGTGCAGGTTGTTTTTCTGGCAGTGTACTTGAGTTACCTGCTAAAAATAGTGAGGCAGTGAAACACCCCCATCTGCTCTCTGCCCATTCCGTTTTTATGACAGGAAGGGCGAGTCTTCTGCAGACAAAGAGCCAAGCAATAATCATAAATACCTCGGCCAAGCAATGTCTTTGGTACAGTGAGATCAGTAGTGTCATGTCTCATTACAGAAAAACATAAATAAGGGCTTTGTTGTTTGTCAGGAAAATTTGGGCAGCATGGTCAAGATCACCTGTGGCCCATTCATTCACCATGTACATCTGCAGTTGTGTAAGGAAGGACATCTATTGGAAACGCTGTGCCAAATCAACAGTCGGATCCCCTGTGGTGACCCCATGCACTGCTGTTATTTGTAAGGCATTATTTTAAGGAATAATATACACAAACAATCCCCAAGGATAAATCCACTCTGATAGAGTAAAAACTAAATGATTAAATTTATTAATTGAATGAAGTGTAAAATATAATGCAATGTAAAAATACCCTCGGCCGTATGAGCATTTTTTTTTTATATAATTTGCAGTTGTTCAATTAATTATTAAGAGCTTATTGTCTTACGTAGAATTTGTACATGCACAAATCAAATCATCATTTGTTCATGTTGTGCAAATCAAGAAATATTTGTAGATCTCCCTCTGTGGATTTGCAGGCATTAATGAGACAAATTTAACTCCACAGGATGTTAGTGAAAATTAGTGTGCAAGCTAACGTCTGCAAAATGTCTTGTAATAATTGATTCTAGATTTACAAAAACAGCATTTTTAGTTTTACAAGTGTTTATTTCTCACTAGCTTTTACATAATATACCAGAAACAAAGTTGTTAGCAAGAAGCTGCACCAGGAAGTGATGTCACCATGCTAACCTCCACAAAATATCTTGTAATTGATTCTAGAGGTTACAAAAACAGCATTTTTAGTTTTACAAGTGTTTATTTCTCACTAGCTTTTACATAATATACCAGAAACAAAGCTGTTAGCAAGAAGCTACACCAGGAAGTGATGTCAAATCAAATCAATTTTTTTTTTTTACACAAATAGCATGCGAGTGTGCGGTGTGTGTGTGTGTCCCCGCAACACAGATGGCATGTGAGTGTGTTGTTCCCTCCCCCCCACACCATGGCCAACGGTCGAGGTGCAGGTGAGGTTGCGAAGACTCGAACAGTGGCTGCAGTGCAGTGTGATCACTGTCAGCACAGCACACACAGCTGGATGGATGTCACCAAATCAAATCAAATCAATTTTTTTTATATAGCGCCAAATCACAACAAACAGTTGCCCCAAGGAGCTTTATATTGTAAGGCAAGGCCATACAATAATTACAGAAAAACCCCAATGGTCAAAACGACCTCCGGTGAGCAAGAACTTGGCGACAGTGGGAAGGAAAAAACTCCCTTTTAACAGGAAGAAACCTCCAGCAGAACCAGGCTCAGGGAGGGGCAGTCCTCTGCCGGGACTGGTTGGGGCTGAGGGAGAGAACCAGGAAAAAGACATGCTGTGGAGGGGAGCAGAGATCAATCACTAATGATTAAATGCAGAGTGGTGCATACAGAGCAAAAAGAGGAAGAAACACTCAGTGCATCATGGGAACCCCCCAGCAGTCTAAGTCTATAGCAGCATAACTAAGGGATGGTTCAGGGTCACCTGATCCAGCCCTAACTATAAGCTTTAGCAAAAAGGAAAGTTTTAAGCCTAATCTTAAAAGTAGAGAGGGTGTCTGTCTCCCTGATCTGAATTGGGAGCTGGTTCCACAGGAGAGGAGCCTGAAAGCTGAAGGCACTGCCTCCCATTCTACTCTTACAAACGCTAGGAACTACAAGTAAGCCTGCAGTCTGAGAGCGAAGCGCTCTATTGGGGTGATATGGTACTATGAGGTCCATAAGATAAGATGGGACCTGATTATTCAAAACCTTATAAGTAAGAAGAAGAATTTTAAATTCTATTCTAGAATTAACAGGAAGCCAATGAAGAGAGGCCAATATGGGTGAGATATGCTCTCTCCTTCTAGTCCCTGTCAGTACTCTAGCTGCAGGGAACTTTTAGGACAACCTGATAATAATGAATTACAATAGTCCAGCCTAGAGGAAATAAATGCATGAATTAGTTTTTCAGCATCACTCTGAGACAAGACCTTTCTAATTTTAGAGATATTGCGCAAATGCAAAAAAGCAGTCCTATATATTTGTTTAATGTGCGCATTGAATGACATATCCTGATCAAAAATGACTCCAAGATTTCTCACAGTATTACTAGAGGTCAGGGTAATGCCATCCAGAGTAAGGATCTGGTTAGACACCATGTTTCTAAGATTTGTGGGGCCAAGTACAATAACTTCAGTTTTATCTGAGTTTAAAAGCAGGAAATTAGAGGTCATCCATGTCCTTATGTCTGTAAGACAATCCTGCAGGGTTTTCATGTATCCCATAATACCTTGAAGGCCAGAGAGTCGCTGCAGTCAAAACAACATAGAGAATCCACACGATGACAATTGTAAATGATTATTATACTACAAAAATGTATTTTTTATGCTTTTCATCACGTTAATAAGAGACTGCATGCATGATACCCTGAAAACGTGCTAAAACAATTATAACGAATAATCCGTGTCTGCTACATTTAATCTGCGTGGAATTTAATAAACGCAAACCGAATTTCAGACATATTATATATATTAGTCTGGAACAAAGAGGACAAACGGTGTTGTAAAGAACAATAATCAAGATGTTAAAGAGCAAACTTCACTTTCTCCCAGAACGACATGATCAGGAAGTGAGCGTAGCTCACAGCAGCTCCTATTGAAAATAACAGAGAGACAGCCTGTGATTCTCACATGTTTACATAAAACAAACGCAACTTCTATAAACCCAGAGAATATATTCATGAGAGTTTTAGGCACAATATAAAAATTGTTTTATGTTGCAATGTCAATGCTGTTGTCCGTGTGCAGCGTGATCAGAGCGTCTCAATGTTACTGAGATCTCGTAGTGCGGTGACCTCTCCGAGCTTTTGCGGGATTTGAAACCTGAAAAGGGTGGATGGACGAAAAGCCTTCACAATAGCTGATAGCCATTTTTGATGGCCTCAGGTAAAAAGCTCACAAATAGGATGAGTTGATAAGTAAAATTAATCAAGAGGAAATGGGAATCTGGCGGACTGTTGTTAGGGAATGACGGGCGTAATAAATGAATGATGAATTATAAGTAAAATGTACTTCATTACCACAGCCAATACATTTGGCTGTAATCTGTTGAATCAATAGTCTGTTTAATGGAAGACCATCTACACAGCAGTGGATCTGGGGGTTGGTGGAGAGGCTTACAACACAATACAGTTCAAGGAATCCAAGTTCCTTCAACACAAAGTCAATGTGAAACTCATCTAAAAGGATCTTGTGAAGATGTTGGTGCTGTAGCTAATAAAATGTCCAGAGATACAGGTCAAAGACATTCAGCCATGTGTGTTGTTGAATAAAGCACATTGTCAGAAGACATTCATTCATTCATTTTCTCTCATTTATTTGAGTCCAGGTTGCAGTGGCAATAGAGCAAGCACATCTTTCCACACTTCCCTAACCTCTGCCAAGTCCTCTAACTGCTCCTGGGGGATCGTGAGGTGTTCCCAAGCCATCTTGGAAACATAATCCCTATAGTGTGTCCTGGATGTTCCCCAGGGTCTCCTCCCAGTTGGATGTGCTTTGACGACCAGGGAGCATCCTCACCAGATGCCCAAACCACCTCAGCTGCCTGCTGTCCTGCTTTCGATGCTAAAAGTGGCTCTACTCAGAGCCCCTCTCAGATAGTCAAGCTTCTCACCCCGAGTGTAAGCCCAGATAACCACTGGAGGAATCTAATTTACACTGCTTCTAACTGCAAACTTGTTCTTTTGGTCATTACCCAAAGTTCATGATCATAGGTGAGGATAGCAGCATAAATCGAGAGTCTTGCCTTCTGTTTCAACTCTTTCTTCACCACAATGATCCACGACAGCATCCGTAAAATATCAGATGATATCATCAACCAATCAACTTGTTCAAGACTCCAAGATACTTACACTCCGCTTGGTGCAATAACTCTCCCATGACCCAGAGGGGATAATCCACCCTTTTCCAACAGGGGACCATGATTTCAGATTTGGAAATGCTTATTCTCATTCCAGTCATTTCACACTCTGCCTCAAACCTGCCCAAAACACATTGGAGGTCACTGTTTGATGACGCCCACAGCAAAAAGCGGCGATGCAGCTCTGAGGTTGTTGAACTAGACACCCTCTATTCCCTGGCTGCGCCTTGAAATCCCATTCATGAACATCACGAACAAGACTGGTGACAAGGTGCAGCCCTCATGGAGTCCTACACCCACTGGAAACAGGGCCGATGTGATGACAAGAATGCCGACAAGCCCCTACTTTGGTTGTATAGAGAACAACTTGTGTTCTGCACTTGTTCTGCTGGTACCCCATAGTACCACAGCACACACACCCCCCAAGACACCTCGAGGGACCCCATCATACACCTATCACAAGGAAGTACAGTGGGGGAAATAAGTATTTGATCCCCTGTCAATTTTGCAGGTTTTCCCATCTACAAAGAATGGAGAGGTCTGTATTTTTTACTGTAGGTAAACTTCAACTGTGAGAGACAGAATCTCAAAAAAAAAAAATAAATAAATAAATAATCCAGAAAATCACATTGCATGATTTTTAAATTATTAATTTGCATTTTATTGCATGAAATAAGTATTTGATCCCCTACAAAAAACAGACCTTAACAATTGGTACAGAAACATTTGTCTGCCACTACAGAGGTCAGAAGTTTCCTGTAGTTCTTGACCAAGTTTTCACACACTGCAGCAAGGATTTTACACCAGTCCTCCATACAGATCTACTCCAGATCTTTCAGGTTTGGAGTTTCAGCTCAATCCAAATATTTTCTATTGAGTTCAGGTCTGGAGACTGGCTAGGCCACTCCAGGACCTTGAACTGCTTCTTATGGAGCCCCTTAGTTGACTTGGCTGTGTGTTTTGGGTCACTGTCATGTTGGAAGACCCAGCCACGACCCATATTCAATGCTCTTACTGATGGAAGGAGGTTGTTTGCCAAAATCTCACAATACATGACCCCATCTATCCTCCCTTCAATACAGAGCAGTCGTCCTGTCCCCTTTGCAGAAGAGCACCCCCAGAATATGATGTTTCCACCCCCATGCTTCATGGTTGGGATGGTTTTCTTGGGGTTGTTCTCATCCTCTAAACACGGTAAGTGGAGTTGATTCCAAAAAGCTCTATTCTGGTCTCATCTGACCACATGATCTTCTGCCATGCCTCCTCTGGATCATCCAGATGGTCAATGGTGAACTTCAAACAGGTCTGAACATGTGCTGGCTTGAGCAGGGGAACCTTGCTGCCCTGCAGGATTTTAAACCATGATGGCATCGTGTGTTACTAATGTAATTTTTGTGACTGTGGTCCCAGCTCTCTTCAGGTCATTAACCAGGTCCTCCTGTGTAGTTCTGAGCTTTCTCAGAATCATCCTTACCCCACGAAGTGAGATCTTGCATGGAGCCCCAGACCGAGGGAGATTGACAGTCGTCTTGTGTTTCTTCCACTTTCTAATAAATAATCATAACAGTTGTTGTCTTCAGGTGCAATTAATACAGGTAAAGAGTGCAGAATAGGAGGACTTCTTAAAGAAAAATTAACAGGTCTGTGAAAGCCAGAATTCTTGCTGGTTGGTAGGGCATCAAATACTTATTTCATGCAATAAAATGCAAATTAATTATTTAAAAATCATGCACTGTGATTTTCTTGATTTTTTTTTTTTTTTTTAGATTCTGTCTCTCACAGTTGAAGTTTACCTACGATAAAAATTACAGACCTCTCAATTCTTTGTAGGTGGGAAAACCTGCAAAACTGACAGGGGATCAAATCTACTTCAAAAATTTAAAACTAATTGTTATGTGTCGGACGCAGCTCGGAGAACCGACCAGCGTTTGAAGGACCCAGTATGAAATAAGCAGAGCACGGTACAAAGGCTAACTGAATTTAATACATAACAGTGATAATACAAAAAGGTGCGGTCTGGCGTGGTGCGCTCCCAGCAGCGCTAACGGTCCGGAGCCAGAAGCTGTTTCGGACCCAAGGACCCCGCCGACACCCCCCAGGTGGCCGCAACAACCGAGTCTGTGAAAGAAGGAACCATTATGTGAGTCCACACTCTACACACAGAACACTTAAAGGTGTACAAACAGCAAACACTTCCTGGCTTGATTGCTGATCAGCTTCCAACCTGCGGGCATGGAACATCCAGTTCACAAAACTCCACCGCAGTGGAAGCTGATACATGACTAACAAACAGCTCAATACAATAAGGTGTGAGGGACACCACATTTACTGACTGTATAACTGTTAGTCACAAAATCTAACGTACCTCAGGAAGTGTGCTGACGAGCGTGAGACCTCACCCCCTCCTCTTTCACAGACCGTGCATCAAACCTGGACGTTTCTCAGCATCCACTGCTGATGAGATGGCTCCCAAGACGACGATCTCACCCGTCTGGTCACAAGGTCGAGTCTCTGGCAAATACACACTGTGCACTCCAGTCTTAAATGCCAACATGCTCCAATCCAGCCAGATGCACCTCAGCTGTGAGTCCTGACGAGTCGCAGGTGATCAGGGTGAGGTCCTGACAGCCTCAGCAACACAGCCACTCAGTCCCAAATGCACGCCACCTGGGAGGAAAACAAACAGACAAACAAACCGGCAGCCAGGCCCCCCCCAGCCATATAACAGTACCCCACCCTCACGGGAAGCCTCCCGGCGACCACACACACCTGGCCCAGGAGAAACACCCCCCTCCAGGGACCATGGCTGGAAACCGCGTCTGCGTTCGTCCTCCAACAGACTGGTTGAACTGGCTGCATCTTTGCCCTTGTTTGACAGTCTCAGCACAGGTGTGGCCAGGAGTTCCTACACCTGTGCGGTCAGCCTTTAACCAAACATGTGTGATTAGTCATAACACAAAACAACCAAAACACCCCCCCCCCCCCCCGCCCCAGGGGACCGTCCCATCAAACCCCAGGGAAGGGGAGAAAAGAAAAACAACCCACATGTAAACTCACAAACAAAAATGCCAAAATACCCCCCCTCCTCCCCCCCAAACGACACGCAGGGACCAACACCCCCCAGAGGGCCACCCGCCAGCTCCAGGAGTAATAACCACGGCCGAGGTCCCTCTGGGATCCACCGTCACCCACGGGGACTACCAGCGCCCCCCAGAGGACCACTCGTCAACCCCAGGAGACGCCTCCCCTCACGACCAATGGACCCAGCCCCGGCCGTCCACGGCTAGATGGACCCAACGCCTTTTCCCCCCCAGAGGACACCACAGTCAAACCCTGAGGGCGGAAACTGGGGGAGGGAAAACAAAAAAAACCCCAAACCCCCCCCCCTCCCCTCCCGGGTGCAGAGGCCACCTGGGAAACACCCAGCACAACCTAACTGCACCCCTCCAGCAATGCCGACACTACGGCACACCCGGCTGGAGTCAGAGGAGAAGAGAGGGCACAACAAAAAACAAAGAAAAAACAACCCAAATACCACCCCATCACCCCCCCAGGGGACCGCTCCATCTAACCCTGGGGATGTGAAACAAAAAGAAACAAAAGAAAAAAAAAAAACAGACCAACACACAGTTGTTTGGGTCCCCGTTTTTCTTTTTTTTTTTTTTTTTTTTGTTCTTGGTTAGCAAAGGCTACAGGGTCACACCCCCAGACAAATAGTGGACAACAAAAAAGAAAAGCCCACACAAACACCAACTCAAAAAACACCCACACAAAATGAACTAACACAAAACAAATCAGTGAGTTATACCGTCAAGCTCAACCAAATGGAACACACCTGTTCCTACTCAAGAGCTTGACGGTAACGTGATTCAGTCACCACAAGGGGGAACCAGAGTGCTAAAAATGAAAAAACCCCTTGGGCGACAGAAAAAAACAAACGAGCTGCTTTTGTGTGCGCAGCTGAGTGCAACACAACCAAAATGTGCTCAACTAAATAACGCCGGAGCTGATACAACAGACGCAGTAGTTACCTTTGTCCGGGGAAACGGGGCTACGACTGTAACACAGGAAGCCCAGCGACCCGTGCTAACAGAGCTCCGCCGTGCGCGTGAACCCATTACAAACGCACTCTTGCAGCTCCCGTTTACACCTCTTATCCGGTCGGAGTGTGACGCGAAGCCGTCGCCAGTCACACTCCACCACGACCCACGGATAAGGCACAACCCAGGAACACGGCTGCAAGAGAGCACAAATTAGTATCCAGTAATGGGTTTCAAACACGCACCTTCCGGGCGGAGAGCCCCGCAACTGATCCGGATAACCACTGAACGTCTGCTGCCGCCTTCCCGGCGCGTTACCGTCTCTGCTACCGCTGGGTCCGTGATGTTTGGCCAGAGACTACTGTTATGTGTCGGACGCAGCTCGGAGAACCGACCAGCGTTTGAAGGACCCAGTATGAAATAAGCAGAGCACGGTACAAAGGCTAACTGAATTTAATACATAACAGTGATAATACAAAAAGGTGCGGTCTGGCGTGGTGCGCTCCCAGCAGCGCTAACGGTCCGGAGCCAGAAGCTGTTTCGGACCCAAGGACCCCGCCGACACCCCCCAGGTGGCCGCAACAACCGAGTCTGTGAAAGAAGGAACCATTATGTGAGTCCACACTCTACACACAGAACACTTAAAGGTGTACAAACAGCAAACACTTCCTGGCTTGATTGCTGATCAGCTTCCAACCTGCGGGCATGGAACATCCAGTTCACAAAACTCCACCGCAGTGGAAGCTGATACATGACTAACAAACAGCTCAATACAATAAGGTGTGAGGGACACCACATTTACTGACTGTATAACTGTTAGTCACAAAATCTAACGTACCTCAGGAAGTGTGCTGACGAGCGTGAGACCTCACCCCCTCCTCTTTCACAGACCGTGCATCAAATCTGGACGTTTCTCAGCATCCACTGCTGATGAGATGGCTCCCAAGACGACGATCTCACCCGTCTGGTCACAAGGTCGAGTCTCTGGCAAATACACACTGTGCACTCCAGTCTTAAATGCCAACATGCTCCAATCCAGCCAGATGCACCTCAGCTGTGAGTCCTGACGAGTCGCAGGTGATCAGGGTGAGGTCCTGACAGCCTCAGCAACACAGCCACTCAGTCCCAAATGCACGCCACCTGGGAGGAAAACAAACAGACAAACAAACCGGCAGCCAGGCCCCCCCCAGCCATATAACACTAATAACATGTTCATGCCAACTTGACACAGGTTGTTGTTTTGATTCTTATCTTGAAATCTTAATCCTACTCATGCAGTTCTTGCCAAATGTTACCACGTTATGTCTTTTTTCATGATGTCTCTTGGGACACATCTTCCTGCTGTAAGACTCATCCAGTGCAGACTTCTGATCTGTGAGATTTCTGACATCACCTGGTAGCAATTGCCAATACAATGGGTATTGATTTGACTCCAGACACGGAGCAGATATTTGTCTGTAGTTTTATCAAAAACAGGCTGGTATGTTCAAAAGAGAAGAGGAACGTAACTGCTTTTTATGTCTTCGGTGAAGACATCTCCCTTTATATTTCTTTATACTGTCAGTTTGTGTTGCCAAACAAAATAAATGTTTCTGCCAAAAGCCAAAGCTTAAAGGGAAGAGGACACAACCATTAAAACCTGGAATGAAATTTAACAAGGAAACATTATAGCCCTCATAAGGTGACTTACGTTGTTGAAGACATATAATATAGAGCTGTTTCACCAGATATACGGTTTCATATTCCGGTACATTGTCCAGAGCTGTTGCTGCCACCATGCACTTTGTGTAAGACACCAAGTGTTGGAGGGGGCACAAACATAGCCAAATGAATCATCATCATAATCATAATTATTAGGATGACACTGTTAATAACCCTGGAATTGGCTCTGTGCACTCAAAAAACCGACATTGGTGTCTGTTACATGAACCTAAGTCTAACTTGCAGTTTCTATGATATAAAATCAAGTTTTCTGGTTGAACACATTCAAATCATGTAGTTTTTGACATAACATGCAACAACTTAAAATTTAACTTGCTCAGTGAACAAAATAAAATTATGGAAAGTATTTCCATCCAAGTAAAATGAGTTGACTTGGCAAGAAGCAATTTTGCTGAGTGACCAAAATGTAAATTTGGTGGGTCAACATGATGAATTTGCATTACTGTTACTTAATTACCATGGTTCAGGTCAATTGGATTTGTAAGGGTAATTGTAGAACTAAATGTAAATTAGTTGCATCTACATTTACCCTTACAAATCCAGTTAGCCTGAACCATGGTAATTAAGTAACAGTAATGCAAATTAATCATGTTGACCTAACAAATTTATATTTATATCTACATTTACCCTTACAAATCCAGTTGGCCTGAACCATAGTAATTAAGTATCACTAACGCAAATTCATCATGTTTACCCAACAAATTTATATTTGTGTCTACATTTACCCTTACAAATCCAGTTGGCCTGAACCATAGTAATTAAGTATCACTAACGCAAATTCATCATGTTTACCCAACAAATTTATATTTGTGTCTACATTTACCCTTACAAATCCAGTTAGCCTGAACCATGGTAATTAAGTAACAGGAATGCAAATTCATCATGTTGACCCAACAAATTTATATTTGTGTCTACATTTACCCTTACAAATCCAGTTAGCCGGAACCATGGTAATTAAGTAACAGGAACGCAAATTCATCATGTTGACCCAACAAATTTATATTTATGTCTACATTTACCCTTACAAATCCAGTTAGCGTGAACTATGGTAATTAAGTAACAGTAATGCAAATTCATCATGTTGACCCAACAAATTTATATTTCTGTCTACATTTACCCTTACAAATCCAGTTAGCCTGTACTATGATAATTAAGTAACAGTAATGCAAATTCATCATGTTGACCCAACAAATTTACATTTAGGTCACTCAGCAAAATTGTTTCTTGCCAAGTTATCTAATTTTACTTGGGTGGAAATACTTTCCATAATTTTATTATGTTCAGTGATCAAGTTATTTTTTGGAGTGTGTGATGATCCCAAAAGGCTGTGTTTTAAATAAATAATCCTCACACACACTGTTGGTCTCTGTGTGCTGTGTTCTGCCACTTAAATGCTGTTTTCCATTAGATGCTCCCTTCTGCATTTTTAATTGGGCTGCACACATGCATGTATGAGAGAAGTCATTTCCACACTGGTCGAGATGCTTATATATTAAACACACAAAGCTATGGAAATCTAGAGTTTCTTAAAATAGCAAAAAAAAAAAAAAAAAAAAAAGTGCTGTAGCTGTGAATGAAGTAAAATTTGGATGAGTCAATAACCACGATTAATGCATGGACGTACACAGACTGAAGAGTTATGCTACTCCGAATCTGCAACTCCTTTTTCAAAAGGTGTTTGCAGTGCGCCCGGCAATTACATTTCAATCATGAATCAAACAGAGGAGCATCTGGCAGAAGAAGTCCACCAATATGAGCACCTTTACAACACAGCTTCGAAAAATAACAAAGGCGCTCAAATGACCAGCAATTCCTGGAGGGAAATTGCACACAACATTGGTTTAGAGGTCGATGATTGTATAAAGAAGTGAAGGTCCTTGAGGGACAAATTTCCGTCTCAAGAAAAATATGACCTGCAATAGTGGTGATGTAGGCAACAACAAAGTCCCTGCCTTGCACATAATGTCCTTCATGCCGCGCCACCTACTGTTCTGGTGGTAAATTGCATTGCGGCACCCACCAACGTGATGGAAAACTTCAAAAAGGTCATGCCCACATTGATGCGACTGCATGGCCATGAAGTTGCGGAGACCGCACCTCTACATCAATAAATTAAAATTTCCACGTGTCACATGATGCATCAGGAGCTGCAGAGTTCATCACCAGGTCATATGTCTTTACATTGATTCTAGTTCACCATTTCAATGATAATGAAAATTATTAAGCAGTGGACTTAATAAAGGCTCCAGAAAAGCACTCAGAATCCTTGGGCAAAGTCCATAATTCTCAAGCTGCTCCCAGTGTGTAGTGAGTGCTTTGCATAGGAACACCTTGACATCAGCATATGTGTATATGTGCGTATGTGTGTGAATGGGTGAATGTGAGGCTTTGGTGGTGGTACTTTGGTGGTACTTTGACCACCAATGTGCCGTCCATTTGCCATTTAATTAATTCAATTTTAAATTAAAATTTACCTCAGAAGCAACATCACTAAGTAAAAAGCGCTTTTATTTGAATTATCTCAGGATCACATGGTCACAAACCGTTGTGCCTGAGCTCATTTTGTTCAGAAGTTAAACTTTCCATAGACATTCTCATGTTGCAGGTTTGTTCAACAGCGACTTTAAAAAGCTGTCATCATACTCAGAGAGTGCTGGAGCCACCAGTTGGGCCACTGCACGCACCTGTATGGTGTTAAATGTGCATTTAGCAATTTTTAGTAGAACAGGTAATAAAAATAATATTAAAATCAATGCATATGTTTGGGCTGCCTGAAAGACTGGCAGTCTGTCCATGGTGTACCCTGATTTTTGCACAGTGCCCTTTGGGATAGGCTCCAGCCCAACTGTGACCCTTCAGAAAATAAATCAATGAATGAATCTATTTGCATACATACTGTAGATACAATAGTGAATACTGTAGTTGTGCAGAGGTCCCGATTCACTCGTCTGTTAGGATGCAGCTGTGGTGCAGCGCTAACCTCATATGCACCCACGAGGAACATTAAGTTGAATAAATCCTGTGTACACTCATTGGGAGGCTGGAGCAGACGTTCCACACCTGGGATGACAAGCAGACAGAAACTCCAGAACTGACAGAGAGCAGCAGGCTCCCATTCAGATTCCTGGCTGAACTGAAGAGACGACCAGAGACAAAGAAGGCGCTTCCGCTTGGACAGTTTTGTTCACAAGAATGTGCAGGAACCGGCCAGACACGGCAAATATTGCCATAATCCAACTGAGTCGGGAGGAAAAGAGGTATCGTCAGCAGTGTCAGAACGCATCCAGATTACCTCGTCCACACCTGCTCGATGGCATCCAAAGCGCATGTGGACAGCAGGTAGATGACACAGACTGCTGTCAGAAGGCCATATAAAACCCGGAAGACTGCCCGATGTCCAAACATCTGGATGGCAAACATGGGACCAGAGTGAGAGGCAGCTCTGTGTTCCTCATGTGCATGTGTGCACGAGTGCGCAGTGTGCGCGGCGCATGTGGGCCCCGCGCGCACGCGTGGGGCTGAAATTATCACTCATCAGTGTGTGTGTGTGTGTGTGTGTGCATAACGCTGCATGAGCCACTAAGTGGCACGAGCGCATGTGCGTGCCACTGGACAGCTTCGCTGAAAGTTTGCTGGCAGTGGGCCAAGCAGTCCCATGCGTCAGACGCAGCCTTTCCAGAGAACTTTAATTTCTTTGTGTGCTTTGGCTCACTTCAGCAACATAGCGCAACTCTGGACACCGCGATGGTTAGATTATCACATGGGATTTATTTTTTATTTTGGGTGAGAGAATTTTAACCACAGGCTGCAGTCCCGGCTCCACGTCCACATCCACACTGTGAAACACTCCTGGGCCGCTGTTGGAGGTGAGATTCATGTTTATTAATGCTGTCATGGCCTGGCACAACAGTTACCCATGTCATATCTCCAACAGAGTTAGAAGGTGATCATATATGAGATCCGTTCAGCTTCGAGCCTGACGCGTGCAATGATGCATTAGTACGCACCACAGAGAGGCAGGGCTGCAAGTGTTATACACAGATATGATGGAGACAATATTCACATTATTTACATTGCCCATGGGAAGGAATTGACAAATATCTGTACTGTAAGGTCTATTGTGGATATGACAGCCTGTTCAGATTTGTGGCGGCATGCGCACACTAGCGCACAGTGCTTTCCGGTTTGATGGCCACTGTTCACATTCACTGTACATGATAATAATTCGGGGGGGGGGGGGGTGGTGGACATTATTATATGTGGCACAGGTCAAACCGACAGGCTTTGCCGTGCCAGATCCATCTCGAGGTTCCCTCATATGTGCTCAAATTATTTTGGATCCCATTTTGCCGGTCTCGTAATATGTAAATTGTGGTCAGATGGTCCTCAAAATGCACATGGACCACCGTCGGATAGGTGTCCCATCTCAATGGCGGAGGGTTTTGAACATTTGCATCACACTCAGGGCCGCTGGCTGATTTTGACCAACTGTGTGGACTCTTGCAGATGGCTTCCAGAAAGTTTTGGAACTGAAACCCGACACTTTTCGCATGTGCACCGATTCGTCATTCTGATGCCATTCTGCGTGATTCTGGCTCTGTGTGATGGGGTATTTTGCACCGCAGGCCGTTTGTACATCTGGGTCATTCTCTCTCGCCATAATGCAGTATTAGCAAGATAATACAATCGAGTCTCCTGACAGCACTCCCGGTGCCCAAGCTTTAATTTACATCTTGATTTATGAGCTCCAGAGATAAAAAAGGCAAAACAAAAAACAAAACAACTATAATATATAAACCTTTACTGAATAATTGAATGTACAATAGGAAAAGTACATATTAATGTGATTACTTGGAAAAATGCGTTGTGTTTGCATTTGCCCTAAGCAATTTTCTTGTGTCATTTAGTTTAATAAGCACAAGCAGATCACCTCTTTGGTTTAGTGGGCTGACACACAAGCCACAAAGTGACTGCTTGCTCTGTGGCAAAATTTAGCGACTTTCACTGCCTGCTTTTCATCTGCTCTGTATCTGGAAACACTGAGATAAGGATTCTCGGGAGGAAAAGAAATTATATGATACAGTCTGCAGGAAAGGACACTGTGAGAAAGAGGAATGAAGAGACAAAGAGGGGAAAAGAATAGAAAAGTAAGTTCTGGTAACTTTTATCTCCGATAGACATGACAGTCAGATGGGGGTAGGATGGGGAAAGTACACAAGGAGACATTTTTCAAGCAGTTTGACTCAGAATCATCACCTCTAAATCTGAGGTGTTCTGGTGGAAAACGTTGAATGTACCACCTCTGGGTGGAGACTGAGTGCCTACCCCAAGCAAGACAATGCAAGAATATTTAAGAGTGGAAAAATGGATGGTGAGATTGAAGGACAGGTTTGGCTATGTCTCATGGGTCTCAGCATCTCTCTGTTGGTAGTTCTTGATGTCATCCACCCCTTAGATCTGATGATGGCACATGATCACATGGTCTACCATGACATCTAGTTTTCCTCATCATCACCCTCTGTCCTCTGTTGTTGAGGGTACTCTCTTTGTTATTTGTCTCTGGGGATGAGCTTCATCTTGGATCTTTGATGTTTGTTTCATCCTGTATAGTGGCTTTGACACTTATGAGGGTCAGCTGAAAGGTTCTGCCTCCAGTGTTATTATTCCAACTAGCTTGTTGCCCGTGGGGATCAACGGGTTCCAGATTGGGCAGTGTTTATAAAATAGAGAGCTGACATTTTTCAAAGGTGGTAATAAATTATGTAAAGTTTCAATAATGAATTTAACTGAAAGTGTAGAAAATTAAAATGAAAAGGTTTTGTGAATAATTGTATTTATTATTTGGCACATTTAGTTGATGTCATGTTTTACAGCTGGCAAGGTTGAGATATTTCCTTTGTTTAGAGCTTGTCTGGTTACCAGGGACTGAATGTGATCTCATGGTCCATTGGTCACTGTTGTTAGTCCTATCAAGTTTTAATTTTTGTTTTCTCTGTGTTCATCCTTGACTCAAAAATACATAAATATACAAAATGGCAAATGTCAGCTCTCACCAGTTTCTCTGTGATCGAAGTCATTTACACATACACACACACACACACACACACACACACACACACACACACACACACACACACACACACACACACACACACACACACACACACACACACACACACACACACACACACACACACACCCATACACATGCATATATCCACATACACAGAGGACACTTAGCTTTTGCTATATAGATACCAAACAGCAAATGTCCCCATTTTTTTTGAAGGTACACAAACATACACAAACATACACACACATACAACAGCCACTTTGCTTTTAATATATTATGGCAAGCTACATGGAAGAACAAAGACCAAGCCAGAGCTTTTTGTCTTTTCTGCATTCTGCCATAAGCAGGTGCTTTTATTTTTACACACCCACATAGAGAGACAGCGGTGGAAGAAATCAAACGCACTACACTTCCCACTAATGGTAACGGCAACATGATACAACGAAACTGACAAAGCCAATTGAACTACAAAAACACAATGAATCAATAACAGTAAACAACACTGTTAAACTAACATGAACCACAGTAACAACATTTAAAACCCCAAAATCCTGAGCTCCCATAGTGCATTGCAGTGCAACATCCATTGTTCACTGTTGTTCGCTAATATCCCTAATTTCTTCTAAAATATTAGTCCTATCAACTTTCCATTTTTGCTGTGTTCATCCTTGACCCAAAATACATAAGCATAGCAAACAGCAAATCAATCAATCAATCAACTTTTTTCTTGTATAGCGCCAAATCACAACAAACAGTTGCCCCAAGGCGCTCCACATTGCAAGGCAAGGCCATACAATAATTATGAAACACAGTCTACGTCTAAAGCAACATAACCAAGGGATGGTCCAGGGTCACCCGATCCAGCCCTAACTATAAGCCTTAGCGAAAAGGAAAGTTTTAAGCCTAATCTTAAAAGTAGAGAGGGTATCTGTCTCCCTGATCTGAATTGGGAGCTGGTTCCACAGGAGAGGAGCCTGAAAGCTGAAGGCTCTGCCTCCCATTCTACTCTTACAAACCCTAGGAACTACAAGTAAGCCCGCAGTCTGAGAGCGAAGCGCTCTAATGGGGTAATATGGTACTACGAGGTCCCTAAGATAAGATGGGACCTGATTATTCAAAACCTTATAAGTAAGAAGAAGAATTTTAAATTCTATTCTAGCATTAACAGGAAGCCAATGAAGGGAGGCCAACACGGGTGAGATATGCTCTCTCCTGCTAGTCCCCGTCAGTACTCTAGCTGCAGCATTCTGAACCAACTGAAGGCTTTTTAGGGAACTTTTAGGACAACCTGATAATAATGAATTACAATAGTCCAGCCTAGAGGAAATAAATGCATGAATTAGTTTTTCAGCATCACTCTGAGACAAGACCTTTCTGATTTTAGAGATATTGCGTAAATGCAAAAAGGCAGTCCTACATATTTGTTTAATATGCGCTTTGAATGACATATCCTGATCAAAAATAACTCCAAGATTTCTCACAGTATTACTAGAGATCAGGGAAATGCCATCCAGAGTAACGATCTGGTTAGACACCATGCTTCTAAGATTTGTGGGGCCAAGTACAATAACTTCAGTTTTATCTGAGTTTAAAAGCAGGAAATTAGAGGTCATCCATGTCTTTATGTCTGTAAGACAATCCTGCAGTTTAGCTAATTGGTGCGTATCCTCTGGCTTCATGGATAGATAAAGCTGGGTATCATCTGCGTAACAATGAAAATTTAAGCAATACCGTCTAATAATACTGCCCAAGGGAAGCATGTATAAAGTGAATAAAATTGGTCCTAGCACAGAACCTTGTGGAACTCCATAATTAACTTTAGTCTGTGAAGAAGATTCCCCATTTACATGAACAAACTGTAATCTATTAGACAAATATGATTCAAACCACCGCAGCGCAATGCCTTTAATACCTATGACATGCTCTAATCTCTGTAATAAAATTTTATGGTCAACAGTATCAAAAGCAGCACTGAGGTCCAACAGAACAAGCACAGAGATAAGTCCACTGTCCGAAGCCATAAGAAGATCATTTGTAACCTTCACTAATGCTGTTTCTGTACTATGATGAATTCTAAAACCTGACTGAAACTCTTCAAATAGACCATTCCTCTGCAGGTGATCAGTTAGCTGTTTTACAACTACCCTCTCAAGAATCTTTGAGAGAAAAGGAAGGTTGGAGATTGGCCTATAATTAGCTAAGATAGCTGGGTCAAGTGATGGCTTTTTAAGTAATGGTTTAATTACTGCCACCTTAAAGGCCTGTGGTACATAACCAACTAACAAAGATAGATTGATCATATTTAAGATTGAAGCATTAAATAATGGTAGGACTTCCTTGAGCAGCCTGGCAGGAATGGGGTCTAATAAGCATGTTGATGGTTTGGATGAAGTAACTAATGAAAATAACTCAGACAGAACAATCGGAGAGAAAGAGTCTAACCAAATACCGGCATCACTGAAAGCAGCCAAAGATAACGATACATCTTTGGGATGGTTATGAGTAATTTTTTCTCTAATAGTCAAAATTTTGTTAGCAAAGAAAGTCATGAAGTCATTACTAGTTAAAGTTAATGGAATACTCAGCTCAATAGAGCTCTGACTCTTTGTCAGCCTGGCTACAGTGCTGAAAAGAAACCTGGGGTTGTTCTTATTTTCTTCAATTAGTGATGAGTAGAAAGATGTCCTAGCTTCACGAAGGGCTTTCTTATAGAGCAACAAACTCTTTTTCCAGGCTAAGTGAAGATCTTCTAAATTAGTGAGACGCCATTTCCTCTCCAACTTACGGGTTATCAGCTTTAAGCTACGAGTTTGTGAGTTATACCACGGAGTCAGACACTTCTGATTTAAAGCTCTCTTTTTCAGAGGAGCTACAGCATCCAAAGTTGTCTTCAATGAGGATGTAAAACTATTGACAAGATACTCTAACTCCCTTACAGAGTTTAGGTAGCTACTCTGCTCTGTGTTGGTATATGACATTAGAGAACATAAAGAAGGAATCATATCCTTAAACCTAGTTACAGCGCTTTCTGAAAGACTTCTAGTGTAATGAAACTTATTCCCCACTGCAGGGTAGTCCATCAGGGTAAATGTAAATGTTATTAAAAAATGATCAGACAAAAGGGAGTTTTCAGGGAATACTGTTAAGTCTTCTATTTCCATACCATAAGTCAGAACAAGATCTAAAATATGATTAAAGTGGTGGGTGGACTCATTTACTTTTTGAGCAAAGCCGATAGAGTCTAATAATAGATTAAATGCAGTGTTGAGGCTGTCATTCTCAGCATCTGTGTGGATGTTAAAATCGCCCACTATAATTATCTTATCTGAGCTAAGCACTAAGTCAGACAAAAGGTCTGAAAATTCACAGAGAAACTCACAGTAACGACCAGGTGGACGATAGATAATAACAAATAAAACTGGTTTTTGGGACTTCCAATTTGGATGGACAAGACTAAGAGACAAGCTTTCAAATGAATTAAAGCTCTGTCTAGGTTTTTGATTAATTAATAAGCTGGAATGGAAGATTGCTGCTAATCCTCCGCCCCGGCCCATGCTACGAGCATTCTGACAGTTAGTGTGACTCGGGGGTGTTGACTCATTTAAACTAACATATTCATCCTGCTGTAACCAAGTTTCTGTTAGGCAGAATAAATCAATACGTTGATCAATTATTATATCATTTACCAACAGAGACTTAGAAGAAAGAGACCTAATGTTTAATAGACCACATTTAACTGTTTTAGTCTGTGGTGCAGTTGAAGGTGCTATATTATTTTTTCTTTTTGAATTTTTATGCTTAAATAGATTTTTGCTAGTTATTGGTGGTCTGGGAGCAGGCACCGTCTCTACGGGGATGGGGTAATAGGGGGATGGCAGGGGGAGAGAAGCTGCAGAGAGGTGTATAAGACCACAGCTCTGCCTCCTGGTCCCAACGCTAAATGTCAGCTCTCCCCAGTTTCTCCATGATCAAAGCCACACCCAGGCACAATACATGCACACAGAGGTCACTTGGCTATTAATATACAGACAAAAGGTAAGATATCAAAGTGAAACTGGTACAAGAATAATCCTCTACTTATTGACTATCGCTACACCAGACAGCTATTGCCTGCAGTTTCAGGCATATGCAGAATCACCTTCGACATAACACGTGTACAGTAGTTGGGGAAAAAAATGTAGTAAAAGTACATGGACACTCATTTGAAACAATATGCTGTTATTTAATTGGATCATGCACATGTGGAGATTAATCAATGAATGAGTGTTTTCTGTGGCAACACCCGTGTGGATGTCAGCACAGTTAGGAGGTGAGCAAGGAGTGTGAAGGGCAAAAATCCAGCCATGACAACGCTACATGACCAGACCCATACTGTGCATTCCATAACAGCCACACATACATAGCATCAAGTGTGGGTGCCATGGAATAGTTCTCACATGTGGACACTGCAAAAGCTTTGCAGTGGGTTCATCTGGGAAAACATGACAATGCTTAACAATGCATAAGTTAACAAACACATGATGCATTGCAGTGGCTCGAATCTTGCCACACCTGCTGTACAGTCTGGATCTCATGGTGTCCAAATTTTTCCTTTTTCCCAAGCTGAAAGGACAACTGAAGGGACACAATTACATTAACAATACAGAGGTGTAATCAGCTGTGCATCACTGGTGCTGAGAGAAGAAACCCATTTTGTTCACTGGCAAGATGAAAAAACTTGTCTGGCATTCATGTTGTATGTGTGAAAAGGGAAGGTGACTTTGAGAAAAAGTAATGACACTGGCTGATGGAGAACATTCCATCTTTAATCACACATGCAATTCATGTATTTCATATTTGGTAATAAGCCCAGGAATAGAAATCTGTTATTACATGATACTGAAATTGAAATTATAACAAATACAAAATTTCTTGGTGTTTATATTAATGATACATTAAGCTGGAAAATGCATATTAACTATGTTAAATCTAAAATGTCAAAAGTCATTGCAATTCTGCAAAAAGTACAAGACTTCCTCTCCCAACATTCTTTGGCTATTTTGTATGATGCATTACTTGTTCCATATATGACATACTGTGTTGAGGTTTGGGAAAACACATACAGAACTAATACTAATCCAATATTTCTATTGCAAAAGAAAGTGATAAGAATTATCAGTAATAAGCCAGAAGCCATCAAATCCGTTATTTGTTGGTTTGCAAATTTTAAAATTCTGGGAGTTTGTTGATTATATCGCAATACAAATTATGTATAAAGTCAAAAATAAACTCTTGCCTAAACATGTCCAGGACCTGTTTAAAATGAGGGATTCCTGCTACAATTTGAGAGGGACATTAATATTTGAGAAATTAAGGATCAGAACTACTGCAAAAAGTCATTGTGTTTCCATTAAAGGTGTTAATATTTGGAATAAGTGTCCTGATAATATTGTTACTTGGTACCTTAGACAGCTTTAATAGACTTTACAAAAATAATATACTTACTCGTTATAGTTTGGAAAATTAGGTTTACCATTTTGTTGTTATGTTTGGGTTTATGTACTGTTGCTCATTTGGTTATGTTTTAAAATTATGGTGCACTGAGTTGTTTTGTTTGTGCACATTTCTTTTGTATTGTTGTTATGAGTATATATGTTTATATGTGGGGAGTTCAGATGCAAAATCCAGTATCTTCAAAACCGTAAATTTCCTCATATGTATATGTATACATTCTTTACTTTCTTTCTTTTTTTATGGTATAAGGGGAGGGTGTCTATAAGCTACATATAACATGGATTCATTTGTATGTTGTTCCTTTTATGAGTGTGTTATTGTCTGTGTTGTTCTGCACTGAAAAAAGAGAATTACAATTTGTATTACAAATTGAGAAGAGTGTTACAATTTGTAAAAACCCAAATGAATTAAGTTGTTTGAACTTAAGTTTGTAAGTTAGAGTTGATTTAACTTTCAAGCTTAAGTTCAAACAACTTAATTCATTCAGGTTTTTACAAATTATAACACTTTTTTAAGTTGGTTCAAACATTCTTTTTTCAGTGTGTGTGCTGAATAAATTCATTCATTCATTCATTCATTCATGTGAATATCTTGCTTGATACTGAAATAATTGCACAGGAGGCAGAACTTTTCAGCAGGCACTTGTGTATATTTACTTGTACTGCTCCTGCATGTGTGTGGAAATATTCAAGCAAAATGGAACTTTTATGTATTTACATAATTTCTCCAAAACTTTTCTTTTCAATCACAAACAATAAAAATGTAAAGATCTTTAACTGTGTTTTCTGCCATTGGAGCATTGTGGAACAGTGGTTTGTATTCTTGCCTCCTAGCAACCGGGTCTGGGATTCGATTCCACGCTTGCCCAGTCCCTTTCTGTGTGGAGTTTGCATGGTCTCTCCATGTCTATGTGGGTTTCCTCTAGCTATTACAGGTTCCTCCCTCCATCAAAAACATGCACATTACGATCTGCTCTGTTCTGTCCCCCTGACCACCTCAGTGGCTACGTTTACATTCCGTTAATATTCGGGATAAGGTCAATATTCCGGTTTCTGAATCATTAGGAATAACCCGTTTACATACTTAAGCAGACAGAGTTACTCCTGTATACATGGTCATTGGTATCATTTGGAATATCCCCATCTAAACAGCGACGCACGTCTTCCACCGGTGCTTGATTTCGTCTGGCGTTCCTGCAAATCCTGCTTCGCGTAACTTTTCGGCCACCTTCTTGTAAATGTCACTATCTCTGTACTTTCTACCATCAATAAAAGACATTATATTCATGTCTTTCACGATACTAATGAAGTACTCGGTTTCCTCCTCACTCCAAAAGTGTGGTGCTGTGCTGCTGCATGTGGATTTCCCCATGCTTGTTTACCTCTGCTTCTGTGGTGTCCGGGGGGTTGCGCGCGCCGCATACAAGTAGTTGCCGTACTCAAAACACCAAGATTCCTTGCAGATAGGACATGCGCAGAACTCAAAATAATGTTCCTTTCTATGGGGATATCCCAATGCGCGTTTGTATGACTTGATATTCAGGTTAGAAAAGGAGTAACCCAGGGGTCTTATTCGGGTTTTTGCGGGTTGTTTACATGGCTGTGTGCAACCGGGTTATTGCTAATATTTTGGTTATGAAAGGGTTATGAAAGGGTTACTGGCTGCATGTAAACATAGTCAGTGTCTACATCTGGAGTTTTTTCAAAGGCTCCAGACTGTGGCTTCACACTGCCCCTAGTGGTTAGACTATCTAACTGCAATTAGGATGGGTTAAATGCAGAGGACAAATTTCATGCTATGTGCAATGACAAGAAGGGCTCTTCTTCTTCTTCTTAATATAAGATGGGTATTGAAAAGTTTTGAGCCCGACCATGAAGAAACCACAACTGAATTAATGTAATGCTTTATTTTTAAACATAATACTCATGTGAGTCCACACACTTTGTCCAGCATCGCTGCAGTTCCTAAATACCATTCTCACAGAAAGTCTTATTGTGGAGCTCAAGG
Source organism: Thalassophryne amazonica (assembly GCF_902500255.1). Taxonomy (NCBI): domain Eukaryota; kingdom Metazoa; phylum Chordata; class Actinopteri; order Batrachoidiformes; family Batrachoididae; genus Thalassophryne; species Thalassophryne amazonica. Next base: position 20,406,381 of record NC_047105.1, read on the forward strand.
AAGTCATCCATTGCAGATATGACATCATTATTAAAATGAGTTCCAGCAAGATGACTTTTCACATCTGGAAATAGATGGAAGTCCAAAGGAACCAAATCAGGGGAATAACATGCGTGCAGAACAGGTTTGAAGCCACATTCTTCAATGGCAGCCATTGTGATGACCGATGTTTGGACCAGAGCATTGTCCTGGTGAAACAGAACACCTCACTGGAGCATTCCATGCTGCTTCTGCGTTATTTTCTCCTACACTCTTCACAGAAGGGAAGCATAATAGGCCCCATTGATGGTCTGTCCCTTCTGGAGATAGTCCACCATGATGATGCCTTCAGCCATGACCTTTCCAGTAGATGAAACAGCTTTGGTGAAGAACCCACGTTTCCATTACTTTGGCTGTTGTTTGAAGTGATGGATCAAGGTCTCATCCTTGGTCACAAATTGTCACATAAAGTTATCCAAATCTGCCTCAAAATCTGCCTGTCATTTCAGTCAAGGCGACAATTCTTCCTGATCTTGCTCCATCTTTAGCACTTGTTCTGCCCCTCTTGAATTCAGCTGACCAGCATTTAACTGGAGCAGAAGAGAGGGCATCCTCTCCTAATGTCATTACTATGTCCTCCTCATGGATTTCCTTCAGAGACATTTCCTTTTTGTGAGATCCTGAATCACAACACACCCACCAGTGTTGCCAGTGTTGCACACCCCTACTTACTTCACTGAAATATTGTGTCTGCAGCATTGCACCCAGCGAGTCAAAATTTCACACATTCTCAACAGAAATGTTGATGTTTCAGAATGCAAAAGATGGAGAGCCACACATTACTCAAAACGTTTCAATCACCCTTCATACTTGACAATACTTTAAGAATGACAAAAAACAATAATTAGGGTCTGTGGTTGCTAAATATGTAAGTAGTTGTTTAAATTCAGTGTCTTATGAACATGAATAAACAGGTGTTCTTGTAATCAGAATGTTATCTATGCAAACTAATTGTCTTTCAGTGACTCTTTGAACCATAACTTATTCACTACAAGGTTAAAGTTTTCAGCCTCAAGCAAAGTGTTGGTGCTTTTCAGGAGATTATCACAGTGAAGAAAATGACATAAACAGCAGGTAAACCTTTTGTAATATCAGGTCGACTTCTGTGTTTTGCATATATTGCTGCACCGCCGTGTGAATCAGTAATTGAAGCTTCTTCTTTTGCTCCATATGTGTTTAAGTGAGGAAGGTTTTGCTCAGTGGTAATAGACAGGAAGGAGTTTATTATACTAAACCCATATGACACCATTAAATCTCACATGAAAAGCTTTTAGCAAAAAAACAGAAAATGAGATCTAAATGTTGCACTGTTCCCAAATTGGTCTTCAAGAATGGAGACATATGAGTCACAATGACACCATCGAAAATAAAATTTTTATCTAATTTGAGTCATTTTCCATTTGTGGAAATGGAAACTATTTCTCACAATGGAAATGAAAACAAAATAAAGAGACGTGTGCTTTTCGTCTGGGAGGCGGTGATGCATCATGGACACCAGGATGACATATGAACCGAGAGCATTAAGTCATCTTTTACTTATTATTATGGTCAACCTAACCCTAACCCCCCCAAAAAAAACAAAAAAAACATGCATTTGTGAACACTAAATGTGAAATATGCATTGATCATGTGTATGTGAATTTCGTAATGCACAAAATATAGCATTTTTCAATTTAGATGAAATGTGTCACAGGAATATGTTGGTCACTACTACATAAGTTGTTTTACTTGTTTAAATTCATATTTAGTCCTCATTAGTACACAAGAGGTCTAAGGGTTATATTTTTTGAAATACTTTCTGAACCACGAAAGTTATTCTGTTATGTGGGCCGCTGAAGAGGAGGTACTGCTGGCCCACCACCACTAGAGGGCGCCCTGCTTGGAGTGCGGGCTCCAAGCACGAGAGGGCACCAGACCCAGAAGAAGTGACAGCTGTCACTCATCGCACCAGCTGTCACTCATCATCATCACCATAAAGGCCGGACTGCAACTCCACCTCCTCGCCGAGAAATCGACTACCATTGAAAAGGTAATTTCTCTGCTGACAGACACTTTGTGTGTATAACTTGAACTTCTGTTGCAGCCGTTTTCCTGGAGTGTTTCCTTGTCTGAGGGATTGGCGTTTGGTGTGACAGCGACGGCTTCGCCTCACATCCCAACCCAGATAAGTGGTTAAACCAGGAGCTGTACGAGTGTGTGATTGGAGGTGGAGGTGCTCCCTCCTAACTGTGTATGGACTGTGGATTACTGAGTGTGCGGACTCACACTCATACATCTTATCTCTGCTTTCTGCCAGCAGTACCAGGGTCGACAGCCGAAGACAGAGGCCACCTGGGGACTCGGGACTTGGCGGCTCCGGTGTTCTTCAGACCATTGGTGGTGGGAGCCGTGTGGGACGCGGCTTCTCTCTCATCGGGGGTCTTCTATCTTCGAGCCTGCCCAGACGTCACCTGGTGTTTATTGACTGTGCAAATTTCTGTAAATTTAGTTATGTATTATCACAACATTAAATTGTTACTTTTTGGCTTACTCATTGTCCGTTCATTTGCGCCCCCTGTTGTGGGTCCGTGCTACGACACCTTCCCAACAGGATTTCTCGGCCATCGTCATGGATTCCGAGGGGCGTCAACCCGAGCTTGAACGGCCAATGGAAGAGCCAGGAGCGCAGGCGTCAGCGGGAGGCGTGTTGAGTGAGCTGCAGCAGATCTTAACCGCCTTCACGGCTCGGTTAGATTTAGAGACCGAGCAGAATGTCCTCCTTAACCGGAGGGTGGAGGCTCTCACCGCCAGGGTGGAAGCGCGCGATCAGGGCGCTGCTGCAGCCACTCCTCTGGCTGGTCCTGGGCCTGTATCAGACGTTCCACTGGTCGTTCAACGACCCCCCCCCCCCCCACGTCCCCTGAAGCATACATAAGCCCTCCGGAACCGTACGGGGGCTGTGTTGAGATGTGCGCAGACTTCCTCATGCAGTGTTCACTCGTCGTGGCTTATGTTATAAATCTGCTTCGAGGAGAGGCACGCGCCTGGGCTACGGCGCTTTGGGTGCAGAATTCACGGCTCCTAACGTCTTATACTGGGTTTGTACGGGAGTTCAAACAAGTGTTTGACCATCCCAACAGAGGCGAGACCGCTTCGAACGTGCTGCTGTCTATGAGACAGGGGCGCCATAGCGCAGCCAAGTATGCAGTCGACTTCCGCATCGTGGCAGTGAGGTCCGGCTGGAATAACGTTGCGCTCCGCACCGCCTTCGTAAATGGACTGTCCCCGGTCCTGAAGGAGCACCTACTGGCTAAGGAGGAACCGCGGGATTTTGACGGGCTTGTCGATTTAGTTATACGCTTAGACAACCGTTTAAACGAGCATCGTCGGGAGCAGGCCGGGGGGCGTGACAGGGCACGAGCCGTCCCTCCCCCTTCCGGTTCTGAAAAGGTGACGTCGTCCCCACGCTTCACTGCCAGAGAGCTCCGTGTGGCTACAGCTCCCCCTGCTGAGGAGGCTATGGACACGAGCAGGGCCAAAGTGAAAACAAACATTAGACAAAGGAGGCTGGCCCGCGGGGAGTGTTTTATCTGCGGCTCTTGTGAGCACCGGCAGAAGGACTGCCCCAAACGGTCAAACTACAACGCCCGTCCTTAGAAACTGGGCTAAGGGTGGGCCATAACACGCATGCGGGGAAACCCCGCAAATCTGCACGAATCCCAGTAACGATCCTTTGTGGGGATTTAACCCTTCACGCCCCAGCACTGGTAGACACGGGGTCGGAAGGGAATCTGCTAGATAGCAGATGGGCAAAGGAAGTAGGGCTCCCCCTGGTGGCTCTGCCGGCACCATTGCAGGTGCGAGCACTAGATGGCACCCTGCTTCCATTAATCACACATCAGACACAACCAGTGACTTTGGTTGTGTCTGGGACTCACAGGGAGGAGATCGTGTTCCATGTAACACCATCTACCTCCCGAGTGATTTTGGGATTTCCATGGATGGTGAAGCACAATCCCCGGATAGATTGGCCGTCCGGGGTTGTGACGCAGTGGAGCGAAACCTGCCACCGGGAGTGTTTAGGATCCTCGGTTCCTCCCGGCACGACGGCTAATGAGGAGGTCAAAGTCCCCCCCAATCTATCGGCGGTGCCAAAGGAGTACCATGATCTTGCTGACGTTTTCAGCAAAGATCTGGCGATCACTCTTCCCCCGCACCGACCATACGATTGTGCCATCGATTTGGTCCCGGGCGCTGAGTACCCGTCCAGTAGGTTGTACAACCTCTCACGTCCGGAACGCGAATCAATGGAGACCTACATCCGGGACTCTTTAGCTGCCGGGCTGATCCGGAACTCGACCTCCCCGATGGGTGCTGGTTTCTTTTTTGTGGGTAAAAAGGACGGCGGACTCCGTCCATGCATTGATTACAGAGGGCTGAACGAGATCACGGTTCGCAACCGATACCCGTTAACTCTGTTGGATTCAGTGTTCACGCCCCTGCATGGAGCCCAAATTTTCACGAAATTGGATCTTAGAAACGCGTACCACCTGGTTCGGATCCGGAAGGGAGACGAATGGAAGACAGCATTCAACACCCCGTTAGGTCACTTTGAGTACCTGGTCATGCCGTTCGGCCTCATTAACGCCCCCGCGACGTTCCAAGCTTTGGTAAATGATGTCTTGCGGGACCTGCATCGGTTCGTCTTCGTATATCTGGACGATATACTCATCTTTTCCCCGGACCCTGAGACCCATGTCCAGCATGTACGTCAGGTCCTACAGCGGTTGTTGGAGAACCGGCTGTTTGTGAAGGGCGAGAAGTGTGAGTTCCACCGCACTTCTTTGTCCTTCCTGGGGTTCATCATCTCCTCCAACTCCGTCGCTCCTGATCCGGCCAAGGTTGCGGCGGTGTGAGATTGGCCCCAACCAATAAGCCGCAGGAAACTACAGCAGTTCCTCGGCTTTGCAAATTTCTACAAGAGGTTCATTAAAGCTTACAGTCAGGTAGTTAGCCCCCTGACTGCCCTGACCTCCACCAAGGTCCCCTTTGCCTGGTCGGATCGGTGCGAAGCCGCGTTCCAGGAGTTGAAACGCCGGTTCTCGACTGCACCAGTTCTGGTGCAGCCTGATCCTGATCACCAGTACAAAGTGGAAGTGGACGCCTCTGACTCAGAGATAGGAGCCGTGCTGTCCCAGAGCGTGGAGGCTGATAAAGTTCTCCATCCTTGTGCCTTTTTTTCCCGCAGGTTGACCCCAGCTGAACGGAACTATGACGTCGGCAATCGGGAGCTCCTCGCGGTGAAGGAGGCTCTTGAAGAGTGGAGACACCTGCTGGAGGGGGCGTCGTTGCCCTTCACGGTTTTCACGGACCATCAGAACCTGGAGTACATCCAGGCCGCCAAGCGGCTGAACCCCAGGCAAGCCCGCTGGTCTCTGTTCTTTCGGGTGCTTTGACTTCCAGATCACGTACCGCCCCGGGACCAAGAACCAAAAATCAGATGCATTGTCCCGGGTGCACGAAGAAGAAGCCAAAGCGGGGCTGTCGAACCCCACCGAGACCATCATCCCCGAGTCCACTGTCGTGGCCACCCCCACCTGGGACGTGGAGAAGACCGTCCGGGAGGCCCTGACAAGGAGCCCGGACCCGGGGACCGGCCCCAAGAACAGACTGTATGTCCCACCAGAGGCAAGAGCTGCCGTATTGGACTTCTGTCACGGGTCCAAGCTCTCCTGTCATCCCGGAGTGCGTAGGACCGTGGCAGTAGTCCAGCAGCGCTTCTTGTGGGCGTCCCTGGAAACCGACATCCGGGACTACGTCCAGGCCTATACCATCTGCGCCAGGGGCAAGGCAGACCATCGGAGGACTTCGGGACTCCTCCAACCCCTGCCGGTGCCTCATCGCCCCTGGTCTCACATCGGCCTGGACTTCATCATGGGCCTCCCGCCGTCTCAGGGCAACACCGTAATTCTCACGATAGTGGACCGGTTCTCCAAGGCGGCCCACTTCGTGGCCTTCCCGAAGCTCCCGACGGCCCAGGAGACGGCAGACCTCCTGGTCCACCACGTCATGCGGCTGCATGGGATACCATCGGACATCGTTTCAGATCGTGGTCCCCAGTTCTATTCGCAGGTGTGGAAGAGTTTCTGTAAGGAGCTGGGGGCCACCGTGAGTCTCTCGTCCGGGTACCACCCCCAGACAAACGGCCAGGCAGAGCGGGCCAACCAGGAGCTGGAGCAGGCCCTTCGATGCGTCACCTCCGCGCACCCGGAGGCCTGGAGTCACCATCTGGCCTGGATCGAGTATGCCCATAACAGCCAAGTTTCGTCTGCTACCGGCCTCTCCCCTTTTGAGGCATGTTTGGGGTACCAGCCCCCATTGTTCCCGCTGGTGGAGGGAGAGGTCGGTGTGCCCTCGGTCCAGGCCCACCTCAGGAGGTGCAGCCGGGTGTGGCGGGCCGCCCGCTCTGCCCTGTTAAAGGCCCGGACGAGGGCCAAGGCCCATGCGTACCGCCGGCGTTCCCCGGCCCTTACATACCAGCCCGGGCAGGAGGTGTGGCTCTCGACCAAGGACATCCCTTTGTGTGTCGATTCCCCAAAGCTGAAAGACAGATTCATTGGACCTTTCAAAATCCTCAAGATCATCAACCCGGCCGCAGTGAAGCTTCAACTCCCGGCTTCACCGCGGATTCACCCTGTCTTTCATGTTTCCTGTCTCAAACCACACCACACCTCGCCCCTCTGTACTCCGGGACCTACGCCGCCTCCTGCCCGGCTCATTGACGGGGAGCCTGCCTGGACAGTCCGCAGGCTCCTGGACGTCCGTCGTAAGGGCCGGGGTTTCCAATATCTGGTGGACTGGGAGGGGTATGGACCTGAAGAACGCCAGACCCAGAAGAAGTGACAGCTGTCACTCATCCTCTGCACCACCATAAAAGCCGGACTGCAACTCCACCTCCTCGCCGAGAAATCGACTACCATTACCAAGGTAATTTCTCTGCTGAATTTAAACTGTGACTTACGTCTGATCTGTTTGCAGCCGTTGTCCTGTGGTGCCCTTTCAGCTGGGTTGGCGGTCAGTGAGAGAAGCGATGTCTTCGCCTCTCACTCCATCCAGATAAGTGGTTACAGGAGCTGCTAATGTGTTCCTAGTTTGGAGGTGGAGGTGCTCCCTCCTCACTGTGTTTGGACTGAGAATTACTGAGTGTGCGAACTCACACTCACTCATCATATTTCTGCTTTCTGCCAGCAGTACCAGGGTCGACAGCCGAAGACAGAGGCCACCTGGGGACTCGGGACTTGGCGGCTCCGGTGTTCTTCAGACCGTTGGTGGTGGAAGCCGTGTGGGACGTGGCTTCTCTCTCGTCGGGGGTCTTCTATCTTCGAGCCTGCCCACACGTCACCTGGTGTTAAATTGACTGTGCAAATTACTGTACGTTTCGTTGTGTATTATCACAACATTAAATTACCTTTTTGGCTTATTCATTGTCCGTTCATTTGCGCCCCCTGTTGTGGGTCCGTGCTACGACACCTTCCCAACAATAGCAGTTTTAAGTGCAGTCAGTCGGGGTCGTGATTAAATTTTTGTATTGGAAAGTTCTGTTTGAAGATGAAAAAAATTTTCTTTCAAAAAAGTTATTTCAAGTTATTTCAAAGACAGCCTATCTAGTTAGAAATCTATAAGAATAGCCCCAAAACAAAAAAATGTTAGCATTATTAAAAAGCTAAAAGTTCATGTGGAGTCCGCATGGATCCAAGGTATACAGATTTGGATGTTTCATGAAGTGTACTGATGAGGGTTGATATTTTTGTTGTATTATATGAGTGAAGCATCGCACAGCGCCGCGAAGCTCACTCATGGTACAGGGCGTCCTAAACAGAAAGTGCCAATTTTCAAATCCACAGTAAAACAGGAAATGTTCAAATGTCAAACACTTCCTGGCATGGGTGGAGCTACAGCGAAGGCCGGGGTTTCACTGGGCTCAACTGAACTCTGATTGGACACAGATGATTGACATGTCACAGCACCACACGTCTGGTTGAAAGAGCTGCATTTTCAAATCAGTGAGTCACATTGACTGCTAGGTTCCTCCTATCCAGTAGTTTGTGCTGTGTACCACAAAAACTTCTAATCCACCTTAGTAGAAGAAGAAAAATGTTTGCTCCAGATTTGAACTGAACATGTCGTTTTTAACTATGGACTTCTAATCACAACAAACTTATATTGGTGAGTAAACGACCGTATTTTATGCCAGAAATGAGGTCCAGGTTGTTAAAAGCAGCATTTCTCCTTTAATTTGGGTTGCTGAAAAGCAAAACAAGAAAAAGAAAAATGCTTAAAAAGGTGGAGTATGGGGAGCAGAGCTCCTCTAGAAGCTGAAAGGCAAAATAAGGAAAATGCTTAAAAAGGCGGGGGGTCTGGGGGGTAGCCCCCCCGAAGCTGAAAGGTTTTAGTCATGCTCATTCTCCCAAGAACCACTCTACTTAAAAAAGTCTGAAGGACATAAAGGACATGGTGAGATGCTGATGAGCTTCACTCATTCATGTCCGCTACATATGCATATTATTTACTGTAGTGATGTTGCAAAGTATGTTGTTATCAAATCAAGCTACTGTATTTTTTTTTTATTTCTAACAAAATGGCAAATATATACTTTCTATGGGTACACGATATAATCATGATATAATCACACAGTTTCTTATTAGATATATATAGATCTGGGAGCATGGACTGATGCTGCATGTTTGCTACATACATCCACCACACCAGGTATCCATCTTAGGTCCTGGATGCCACCCACCCAAGCAGAAAAGAGGTCCATCACATGATAGCCTCATGAACACTTTCTCTTGTTCATGCCAAGGACCTCAATGGACCCACTAGCAACAATGTTTCACAAGCTTTTATGTCTTTATTACCCGAGGCCAAAATATGGTCATCAGGTATTGCAAAGGCCATGCATCCATCTGTCCATCTGTCTGTGCTCAGCATAGGTCCAGTCCTCTTACTGCCAGGGTCTTCAAATTCACAGGGAACGTTCTTGGGACACAGACCTTGGACAAGTTCAAAGATGGCTAACCTTGACCTATTTTAAGAGGTCAAAATGTCATGTTCTGTATCCTATTGTTATGCTCATACGGCTGAGGGTATTTTAGCATTGCCTTATATTTTTATGTTATGTTCATTGTGCGTACTGAGAGATGTCAATGAAGCCCAAAATAAGTGGTTGGATAGTCTTCCCCTTTGTTTGTCAGAATCCAAAATTTCAGTAGTTTTAACGAGTTGCCCTGTGAATCAGAGAGTGTAACAAAGTAGAACAAACACCAATGTGGGTTGAAAGACACTCAATTGCACAACAGCACGCCAAAACCACAATGTTCCATCTCTCTGTTTTGAAAAGAAAGCAGAAGCCATGAAGTGGATTTTACTGTCAAGATTATCACTCTCTTTACATAAACAAAACCTTTTTAAGTCTGTAGATTTTAAACCACAAACTCTTCTTGTTCCCTTGTGAATGTATGCATTCCATATTAAAACCCACACTGAGTGGTTCCAAACTCGCTGTCATTTCTGCTGAGGCTCTGAACATCTCTTATTAATGAGGCCTTCAGCCGTGGGGAGAAACCACAAACACCTCGAGGATGGGAGGGGGGGAGGAAGGGAGGACAGACAGATAACCTCTGTAATGAAGAAGCAGCAGGTGGAGAAAAGGACAGAGACAAATGCAGGGCTGAGACAGAAGAAGAGAGTAGAGGCAAAGAAACAAGCGTCATTGAACGAAGGAGAAACAGCATCATGGAGAGAACAAAAGAGTGTGACTCCAAACGTCTTCATGAACACAATATGACAAAAAGACTCATCTGGAGTCGCTGTACGTCCCACAGGTTACGAGGCTTACTCACCCTTGTATCTCGTCATGCCACAAAGGGGATTATAACGGCAAAGCTGAGCCAAACCCAAGCAGCACGCACATAACGCCGTTCAACACTAACACGTATGAAAAGGTGTTTGGAAACGCAGCACACTCCGAACTTTGATACATCAGGTCCATGTGTTTTGCAAGGAGATGAACCGGCGCATCATTGGCACAGTCAGCCACCAAAATAAAAGTAAGATCAAAGTGAATTATCATTTCACTAAAAAAAGTGTTAATAGGATTTGGTTCTGTAACAAAAAAAAACTGCATTGGTGAAATACATTCACTTTACTTTACATACCTAACTCTTTATGAATTGCTCATTGAAGGACTCAGTTCATTTGGCTCTTTGTTTATTGACATTTCCTGACTAAACAGTGGGTGGTTTGGCTCCTCTGGTGCATTTGTGGCCAATCTATGAAGAGCAATGTCTGGTTCTCAGAATACTTCATGGCGGTCAGTAGGACTTCGACCATGGCTTAGAATTTACCAGTCTTCCAGCCAGAACTCATTTAGTTTACTCACACTTTGCTCAACTTGAATGAATGAATGAATGAATGAAAACTGTTTATTTCGAACATTTGATACAACAACAATTACAAGATAGATCAGTAAAGACAACAACAAAAAAGTTCCTACTGTGTACCCAACATGTCCGAAAAGGGGTAGGGTGAAGCATCAGCTTATTTATCCCTACCCCTTCTTCCCCACAGCCAGTAATACCCTTTGCCACATATACACATAGATTCCTACACACCTAAACTGATATCAATATATATATATATATATATATATATATATATACGTATATATATATATATATATATATATATATATATATATATATACACACATATACATATATACATACACATATATATATATATATATATATAATATATATATATATATATATATATATATATATATATATATATATATACACACATATATACACAAACATAAATATACACCTACACATACCTACTTACATACAAAATACTATATATTTACAAGCCGAAGCAAAAAACAAAAACACCCTAAACCCTCATTACCCTTCCTCCTCCCTATACCTAGAAAAAAACTATTTTGTACCGCTGTTTGAAACTGGTTCATGCTTGGACATTGCTTGAGCCCCACTCCCAATCTGTTCCACATCCTCACCCCACAGACAGAAATACAGAAACCTTTTAATGTTGTTCGTGCCCACTGATGCTTTAAATTAAATTTCCCCCTCAGACTGCAATCCCCTGATCTGTTAAAAAACATATTTTTATTATTTGCTGGAAGTAAATTGTTTATTGCTTTATACACAATTTGTACTGTTTGAAAATGAACCAAGTCTGTGAATTTTAAGAATTTGGATTGTAAAAATAGTGGATTTGTATGATCTCTATAGCCAGTATTATGAATAATTCTTATAGCTCTTTTCTGCATTACTGATAGTGATTGTGTTGTACCTTATAAGTATTACCCCATACCTCTGCACAGTACTGTAAATATGGTAAAACCAGTGAGCAGTAAAGAATGCGGAGTGAGTTGTGGTCCAGAATATGTTTTGCTTTGTTTAGAACTGAAATGCTTCTTGACAGTTTACTTTGTATATGTTTTATATGAGTCTTCCAGTTTATCTTATCATCTATTATCACCCCCAGAAACTTATTTTCATGTACCCTTTCAATAGCTACCCCCTCGACTTGTAACTGAACCTGTATGTCTGTATTACAATAGCCAAATAACATGTATTTTGTTTTACTTAAGTTTAATGATAATTTGTTTCTGTCAAACCATATTTTCAATTTTCCCATTTCTATACTGATCCTCCTCAGTAACTCCTGCAAATCCCCCCCTGAACAAAAAATGTTCAGGGGGGGATTTGTGTCATCTGCAAATAATACTAATTTTAATATTTTGGAAACATTGACAATATCATTTATATAAATTAGAAACAGTTTTGGACCCAATACTGACCCCTGTGGGACGCCACAAGCATTGTCCAAGCATGATGATGTATATTCCCCCAACTTCACAAACTGTTTTCTGTTACTTAAGTAGCTTCTCACCCAGTGCAACACCAACCCCCTAATCCCGTACTGTTCAAGTTTACTGATTAATATGTCATGATTGATTGTATCAAAAGCCTTTTAAGGTCTATAAATATTCCAACTGAATGTAATTTGTGGTCTATGGCGTTTGTAATCTCCTCACTGATTCTATTAATGCAAGTGATGTTGTACTGTGTGCTCTGAATCCATATTGACTATCAGTAAGTAATTTATGTTTATTTATGAATTTTTTCTAATCTATTACTGAATAACTTTTCTAATAATTTGGAAAATTGTGGAAGCAAAGAAACAGGTCTATAATTTGTGAAGTGGTGTCTATCCCCAGTCTTATACAGCGGCACAACCTTAGCTATTTTCATTTGATTGGGAAATTTACCGGTTTGAAATGATAAGTTACACATGTATGTTAATGGTTCTACAATCCATTCAATGACCTGTTTTACCACCACCATATCAATTTCATTTAAATCGGTAGATGTTTTATATTTACAATTATTCACAATGTCTATAATTTTTCCATCCACTGCTGTGAGGAACATTGAACAGGGATTTCTTTCTATGAGATTATTATCCCAATCCTCAGGTTGGGAATTGGGAATTTTTTCTGCCAAGCTTGGTCCAATATTTACAAAAAAAATTATTAAAACCGTTGACTACCTCATCCTTATTTTCCTTCTTGGCATTATTATCAATGAAATACTGAGGGTAACTCTGTTTTTTATTACCATTTTTGATAATGCTATTTAATATATCCCATATTCCTTTAATATTGTTTTTGTTATTATATAATATGTTACTATAATATTCCTTCCTACATACTCGTATAATATTAGTTAATCTATTTTTGTATTTCTTATATCTATTTTCTGCCTCTTTAGTCTTTAGTTTTATGAATTCTCTATACAGTGTATTTTTCTTATTACATGCATTTCGTAACCCTTTCGTCATCCATGGTCGATCTTGGATTTTTTGTTTTCTGTAGTCTTGTTTAATTGGACAATTTTTATCATATAATGATGTAAATATTTGTAAAAAAGTTTCATATGCACTATCAACATCACTTTCACTGTATACCTTTTCCCAGTTTTGCTCCTGTAAATCCTTCTTAGTGTGTTCATGTTTTCCTCTGTCCGCACTCGCCTGTATTTTATTTTCTCCTCTGGCTGATTCCGCCGATGGTTTCTATTATAAACGATGAAAATTGGTAGATGATCACTAATGTCATTGATTAATAATCCACTCACAGTGTTATTCTCAATATCATTGCTGAATATATTATCAATTAAGGTGGCACTATGGGATGTATTCTGCTTGGCCTGGTGATTTTGGATATAAACTCATACTGTACATTATACTGATAAATTCATCTATTATTTTATGCTTATTTGAATTGAGCAGATCAATATTTAAGTCACCACAAATGAACACAGTTTTTTGATTAGTTTTTGAGAACATTTTCCCATACAGTCAGTGAATGTTTCAATACTAGATCCTGGTGCTCTATATATACAGCTGACTAATACATTTTTGCTTTTTTCTTCACATATTTCAATAGTTATACATTCTAATAAGTTATCAATCACAGTTGTCATATTGTCTACTATTTTATAATCCATGTTTTTATCCACATACACAGCCACTCCTCCTCCACTCTTATTCTTTCTGTTTACACAATTAAATTCATATCCATCCAGTTCAAAATCCATTCCTTTATCTTCATTGATCCATGTTTCTGATATAGCAATTATGTTAAATATTTTTTTAAATTGACTTAAATATTCTTTAATGTTGTTAAAGTTTGCATATAGACTTCTGCTGTTGAAATGGATTATTGATAATTTGTTATCTGTTTTAATGATCCGATTAAACTGTTCATCTGTATAATAGCAACAACTGTCATTGATATTTGAGAAGAAATTATTGTCCGGGTCTATATCGTGCTCCAAGTCCAGTACATTGTGGTCTGTGTATTTAAATGTTCTCAGTTCTACTTTTCCATGATCAGCAATCCTTTGAGTTATATCCTTCTTGTCTCCAGCTGTAGATGATGTAGTAGATGAATAGGTTCCTTTGGTCTGTGTCATGGTGTTGTGATGTGTTTGTGTCCTCATACCTTATTGGTCGTATTTGTCCAGATCCTCGATGTTCCTGATTACCATAACTTTCGCTTGTTCTGGTGTTCCATTCAATTTGATAAATGTTTTGCAGTTGGATGTCCATGTCTGTTGAATTTTTCCCTGCTTTTTTAAGAAACGAGCTTTCCTGGCGATGTCTGCGTTTCTTTTGGTCAGATGTTCATTGATGAATACGTTTGTTCCTTTAAGTTTCTGTCCCTGTTTTAACAATGCCATTTTATGTTTTCTGTTGACAAACCTCATTATAACTGCTCGCTTGTCTCCATCCTCTCTCCTGGGCAGGGGTGGCACGCTTCAATGTTATTACAGTCCATTTGAATACCTTTAGATTGCAGGAAGTCAGCCACTTGTTGTTCCACTGAGCTGACCTCCTGCTCACTGGCCTCCCCTCCGCTGTCTTCTGACACCACCCGTGCGTAGGATCGAGGTTTAATATGAATTCCTGTAATAATAACGTCGTTCATCCTTGTGTACTGTTCCAACTCCGCAACACGGTTCTCCAGCCAGGTACACCAGACGCCGGTCTTTCTCGGCATTCTGGATCCGGAGAGCCTTCACTTCTTCCACCAGCTCCATAATGGATTTCTGCTGCATTTTAACAACAGAGATTTCCTCAGACAAAAAGTCCAGGGACTTTTTGATATCGTCTCCCTCCTCCGCCGTCAGTGCCTTCTTCGGACCCATGGTCAGATAACTCCGCGCTGGCACCTCGGGCCTCGGTAAAGCCGCGCCGGTGGAACTGCGCTGACGCCTCAGGCTTCAGGTGGAGCCGCGCCGCGTAACTTCATTGGTTACCAGGTACAGAAACGTAATGTTCATCAAATTGTTCATGGTAACTGCCACAAATATTTCCAGAACTATTTGTTTTGTGTCTGAGATACACAACAACACAACTAGATCTAGTCACTCATCATTATTCATTCCACAATACATCACAAATGGTAAAAAATTCTTTAAAATATATTGGTGTTTTAGTTGGACTCAGGTGTTCAAATTTGTGATAATCTTAACAGTTTCAAGAGAATACTAAAGTCATTTTTTGTTCAATGGCGTTTTAGAAAGTCAGTCTAGCCAGTTTGTGTGAATTTGTATTATTTTAACTGCTTCTCTGTTTTGTTTTTAATTGAGTTAATAGGATGAGTAAATGGAATAGTTTTGACTGTGTTGAATGCTTGTTCTCCAAAATAAAGGTTAAACAAGGTCAACGTCCATTGACTTCTATGACACATCATGTGTCAACCCGTAACGTGATAACTAAGCATGACACATGGTGCAAACTATTCCTTTTTAAAACTCCATTAATTCAAATAATAATTGGCATCATTTATTATCAAAATTGGGGTAACTTTAACTTTTAACCCCTGTACAAACTGACCTTTGTCACCTTTCCTGCTGTTTTTACCCCATAACTCCTTAACATTCAGTCACAGATAGTCCAAACTATACCTTTTTGCAATCGTTATGATCAGGAAAATAGTGTGATATAATTTTCAATATGATTACAGCATCTTTTAATTTTGACCCCTGTGTAATTCTTCAATTGACCCTGACCTGGCTGCCTATTGAAAATTCAGGTGGCTAATCGGTTATTTCAAAAGAGGAGTATTTGTGCCGAATTTGATGCTTGTATCAACATTTGCAAGATTCCGCTCTAAATATTCTCTTATCTGCTGCACTAAAAGGACAGGCACAAAAGACAACATTCTTTTCAAGCATTCTCTCATAAAAAAAAAAAAAAACATACCATTGTGGTATGCAGCTGCTGCTCCCACAGTTCACAGTGGTGGAATTTGTGGCATCTTTTCATTGGAAATATTTGAAAGATTCCAACATGGCTACAGTATCAAAAGTTGTTGTCCTGTCGGCTGCTCCCATGTTTGTTCAGGGTCACCACGGTGAATACAGCCAGATCTACATCAGGATTTGGCAAAAGTTTTACACCAGGTACCCTTCCTGATGTAACTCCAGTTTCACCTGACAAAACACACACGCACAGCCCCTGATGTTCCGAAAAGATGTTTCTCCCATCCAAGTACTAACCACAACCCACTCTGTTTAGATTGTGAGATCATAGTATCAAAAGTATTTTTTAAATGTCTCTCATATTCAAAGAAACTACTTCAATGATGTAGCTTAGACAGCAATGACCTTGAGCAGGACAGAAGTGGAGCTGGAATAGGTTGCACCATATGGAGGCCATTTAATTTCCATTGGTAGCAGTTTATTATTTATTTTTTTATTATTTTTACCTTTATTTCAACCCACTAGAGAGCTCTCAGAACAGTCTAATTGTTGTTAATACTATTTCAATGACACAATATTTACAAGGGAGTATCATGGCCCTACTGTCCTGAAAGAACTTCATAGTTGCTGGTAAAGTCCCGTGGCCACTTCTTGGGGTGCATGGAGATCACACACATGTGTTTACAGCCCATTAATAGTCAGCAAGTGAAAGTTTGCTACTGCCACTGGCTCCACCTGGATGCTCAGCTCCTGGTTTCAGTCCAGACCGCTGGTGTCTCCTCTATCTGTGCTTCAGTGACGGCTCCAGTGATCCACCATCTACTCTACATTATTAATAAGTCATTTTACATTTTATCCAGCTGTCTCATTGCAACTTAGTCCACCTCACTGGATCCCAGGCAGGTCTGGAACCAGGAGTTCAGAGATGAAGGGTAATGCTGACTGTTGCATTTGTTGAATGGACTCGGTCTATATGTATACAGGCTCATAGCAGACAAATTCAAATAGTGATCATTTATCCAAATGAGCTAAAGAATTTGTTCATTTTTCTCCATTCAAACAGAATTGTAACAAAACTGATAACCAGGGTCAGGCCAAACCACCTCAAGTATGGGGGGACACAACTTACACAGATGGTGGCGTGAGGTCCATAAGTACATCATGAGGAGTTCTTCAGTTCGGCTGCAGTATTGCAGAGTGAAACCAAACTAACTAGACCAAACATATACTAGTATGAACTTTGGTTCAGACCTTATCCTGGACTTCCATGTGTGAAAACTTACTGAGTCTATCTGGTATCCATGAAAGCATGAAATTACAGAAGGTTTCATGACTTTAACAATGATTTTTTTCATGACACCTTTCAAACTGACCATCTTCAGCTGATGGGTGGTTAATAATATAGTTGAATAAATATTTGTGGCCCTCACTACTCCAGCTGGAACTGATGCTTTTCTCGATGGAGAGCATCTTGACCTGACTCAGCATACTTGGATCCCATGACCTGGATGTCCGAGACTCTCCAAAGATGAGTACAAATCGATGCATTATTGACTTAAAGATCCGCTGCAGTGGAAAAATAGATCAGTACTGGTAAGACATGAACAAATTTGCTGTTTGTAAAACGTTGCGCTTCAGACATGCAATAATGTTGTTGAACACAACACAGTTTAAAGGATGGCTCCACCATCTTGGACACAATGTACTTTGACCTATTTATTTTCCATTTGTACTATTTCATAAATGCCTTTGAGTACAAACATATTTTTATTAAAAAGAGAAAAGATGTTTGAGGTTATTTTTTTTTTATGAAATATGTGCTTTTTCAGCAGATGTTATCAGTTTTTTTGTTTGTTTTTGTTGCACTGAGTAAAAGTCTGGTGGAAGCAGAAATGTCATCAGAAGTGACTTTGTTATTCTCACACCAATTAATTCTGTCCACTTTAGTCCTCTGACTGTAATTGCTCTCTCCACATGACTGTTTTATGACCACAGTAATAATGCAAAGTCACGGAGGCCCTGACCTTTTGTTCCCTTTGTTTCTGGAATTTGCTCTTTGTGACTGTGAGTTCTCAGCCTGTGCTACCTCAGATACGGTACACGGTGTTCTGTTAGCTAGACATAACCTTTTAGAGATACACAAATACGGCATTTTGGCATAACAATAAATATGATAGCAGTGCGTACTGTGTCACAGTCATACAGCAGCCATCGGGTCACCACACAGTCTGCCTTTTTAAAAAGGTTTCATGGTTGGTTTGGTTCATGCTCTCCAAATGATGCCTCATTAAACCGGTCTGTCTGGGGACTAATAAAGATATTTAGTCTATGAGCCAGTCATCAATTTTGACCTAATCGGTACCACGTAAGGTAACGAAACGACACTTAGAATACAATTATTGGTTGAAATAAAAGGATTAATAAATGAAATAGCTGTGACTGTGTTGAATGTTTGGTCTCCAAAGTAAAGGCGAAACAAGGTCAATGTCCATTGGATTCTATGACTTGTGACATAATTACCCTGTAATGTGATAACTAAGCATGACAGATAGTGCAAAGTATTCCTTTTTAGAACCCTATTAACACAAACAATAATTTGCATCATTGTTTACTGAAATTGGAGCAACTTTAACTTTTGACCCTTGTACTGACATTTGTCACCATTTGTGTTGATTTTACCCCATAACGTCAGAACATTCATATATAGATAGTCCAAACTATACCTTTTTGGAATCGTGACAATCAAACAAATAATGTAATATAATTTTTTAACATGACTGGAGCATTTTTACATTTTGACCTTTGTGTAATTCTTCACTGACCCCTACCTGGCGTCGGCTGTCACCCTGGATTAGCTGTAAAACATTTTTGCACAGGCCATGGTACACTGGATCGCACAGGCCATGGTACACTGGATTCTAAGTTTACATTTTTGAGCTGTTTCAAAGAAATCAAAACGTTTCAAAGCAGTATTCACAGTACTGAAGAAAACTTTGGCATCATCCCGAGCCAAGTGTTTTATCTATGTATTTCATTCTGGTTTTACTGTCTTATTGTGTTGTATATTTCTGCTCATATCGTGATCTTTCTTTTCATGCAGGATCTAGAACAATGATGAAAATATGGGTATATCAAGCCAGTATTGCTAACATGAGGGCCAAAGCAGATGTCTATGAGATATACTTACATAAGCAAAACAAAGTTCCTTTTGGGCAATAAAAAAAAAGTAAGGGCCCCTTCACACATAACATAATTGAGGCAGAATGGTGCACAAAGTAGGAGTCAAATGCCACTCGTGAAAAATCGGAGCCGCCTCTAACACCTCGTTCACCTGTCGCTACAACCATTCGCGACAGTACCCTGTAAGTGCCCATTTGAATCCTCTCTTGACAGGTGTCGGGCAAATTCCTGGTACCACACACGAACAGTACCACTCGCGGAGCACTTAGAAAATGTAGGGCCATTTGCACAGCCAGTACGAAAATAGAGAGCAGGTGACCACTGTCGAGCTGGCTGTGAAAACTGTCTAAGTGCCCCACAAGTGTGGTGTTGTCAAGCTCGTGGGGCATGCCAGAGTGTCAGCTCCCCCCTCAACACATGTGGCATGCATGTACACATGTGCATGTGTCACTCTCCCCTGCAACACGTGGCGTGCAGGGGAGGGGGAGCACACTTGCATGAAATGCTTATATGTATGTACAGACATGAACGCATGGGGACCAGCCAGCCATGTGCACACAGCACGGCAAGGCACCTCTCAGATGATCAGAGACACACTGACAACTGGAAAGGATGGCTCAGTGCACACTACATGTTACATTAAAAACAGAGACCACTGCCAGGGCAGGTATATAAATAATTACTACAATAACTACATACACAATTACATGACAGATAACTAAAATAAATAATTACAGAGCACAGAAACAGAGAGTGACTGTTCTGTGGGCTGAATGGACAGGTGGGCGTGTCTGAAAACAGCAGCAACTGCTGAGATCTCTGGATCCACGAGTCACAGCTGGAGAACACATACCGTGTTTTGAAGGACATGACATTACAACAGTACGTCATGAGGCGCATGTGTGTGCTTGCTGTCCTCACGTGGAAATACATTAAAACATATATCACCTTTGCGACGGGCTGCAGCGAGTACACATAGCGTGCATTGGCAGGCTGTGCCATGTGAAACGGACCGTCAGATCATGTGAACACTCAGCTGGTGATGTGAATGTCGCATCACCCACGTGAGCTATGGTCCACATGATGTGGCGTCTGTCCTTCAGCGCACCACTTGCTGAACATGCATGCCGCTTGCTGGACACACACACAGGGCCAGCTGGACACACCAGACCAGCAGATGTAGACATAATAAACATATACTGCTTCATTCATGTCATTTCATGACTTGACGTCTGTGACCATGGGTCCTCTACAGAGGAACAGAAGGTTCATACTTGTATTGTCCACTTGATAATAGAGATTCAATAAATTGTGTTGTTTTTTTATGGTGTGTGCTTTTTTTCCCACAGCAGCAGCACAATGTGGTGTCACATGTTCCAGCTGCATGCACTGTTTGTGCACACACATGAACATACACAAAACTGCCGCCACTGTATCATGCATGCCAGTCCGACATTGTGTCCCTCCCGACATCAGGTGGAATGTTTCATTGTTCCCTATTTCATTTTTGTTCAAGGATTTTCTTCCGGTTTCTGCATCTTTCACCCAACGTCGTGCTATGTGTGAAGGGGCCCTTAAGAGTGTTCTGGAGGTAAAGCAAATGCCTGACAGTATGAAATTGGAAATAGAAGGGATCATGATTAATGTCACCAGTACATATGCCCCAAGGGTAGGTTGTGAGATGAAGGGGAAAGGTCTCTGGAGTGAGTTACATGTGGTGGTGGAGAATGTATCCAAGCATAAAAGACATAAAGACATCGAGTCATTGCCTTATGTCACTGCTATGCAAGGCTTACAGCCATACTGTAAGACAGGAAACACCACGATACGAAGGGCCCCTTCACACATACTGTGAATTTGGTCGATTTGCATGTAACACCGCTTGTTTGGTATTTAGAAAATGTGTGGCCATCATCCTATCATCATGAAAACAGTCTGCAGACAATCATTGCTGAGCTGGATGTGAAATTTGTCTAAGTTCCCCATGAATGTGGCTTTGCAAACACACGCACTGACACATTGGTGTGTGCACTGAACTGACAGGGGGTGTGTCTGCTGACAAAAGCAGCTGTAGGGAGCTGTGGATCTGGACATCCCAGCCAGACAACACATACTGTTTGGACAGGCATGAACTAACAAGTACCCACTGTGACGCACATGTGTCTGCTTGCTGTCCTTACATGGATATAAATAAAAACATATATCGGTGTGGTGGCAGGCTGCAGCGAGTGAGCGCATGCAGTGCACGGGCATTGACAGGCTGCTCCCAGGTTGAAATGGACCGTCAAATTAGAACACGCAGCAGCCGATCTGACTGTCACACCACCCATGTGAGTTCTGTTCGACATGACGTGGTGCCAGTCCTGTGGTGCGGCGTTCTCAAGAAACACGTCAGGCAAAACACTTGCGTGTGGCCGACTGGACACACCACCAGTAGATGTGGACATGAGAAGAGCGAACTGCTTCATCATTCATGTCATTTCATGACTGTATGTCTGTGACCATGGATCATCTACAGAGGAACAGACAGATAATATTTGTATTGTCTGCTTGATAAGAGGGATTCAATACAATGCAGTGCATTTATATGGTGTGTGGTTTTACACATCGCGCAGCTGTTGTGAAAAGCTGCTGTGTTCCTGCGTGCAAAAAAAAAAAAAAAAAAACCGTTGCAGCATGTATTTTTTATTTATTTTTTCTTCACAGCAGCCCACTTCAAGCAGCTAGTGGCACTGTGTTCCCGCATGCACGAACTGTTGCACCGGCATTGTGCACACCTGCTCGTCAACACAAAGTTTCGTGGTTTGCTCATACGAGTTGCTCCGACGGGTGTCACCCTGAGTTATACATATTCGCACTATGTGTGAAGGGGCCCTAAAGGCTTGGACTTTCATTGTATTGCAAAGATGTGAGCTTTGCCAAGCATCTCTGTCCCATGCAGCCCAGTCTCACTTTTTTTGTCGTGCTCCCGTCACGAAATGAGTCAAAATTTCGTGACTTTTTTTAACTCACTTTTAATAACCCTATTCCTACCCACAAGCCCAAACATAACGACCCCAACCCCCCCAGCTTTACCTTTAATTTCGTGCAGCCATCACAAAATGAATTAGAATGAATTTGTGCTGCAGTGATGAAAATGAGACGCTTTTCGTCACAATATCACAAACCAATAGATTAATGTATATTTCGTGTTGCTGAATCACGACTTGCCATGAGACCAGGTTGGTCCAGTGACATCATAACCTAATAAACTCTTGCCATGTGCCTCTTGGATCTCAAAGTGCATGGACCCAGAGACTGGAGTAGATGGCTTTCCATTCCATATTGTATTAAAGCTAACAATACTGTGCATTTGTGTTTATTGTTTGAACCTTTTTGTTGTACAGTCTTTCACACAAGACCTCAAATTACCTTTATAAAGTGTCAAAACAGTTGTTTATTATAGTTTGCTGTGTGTTTTGAATAAATGTGTGTGGAAAATTATTTTTCGCTTTATTTTTTCCTTGCCTATTTTTGATTGTAAACCTTTATTACACTTTAAAACACAACAAAAACATATATATTCTGAAAGCACAGGTTGTCATGAAAAAAGAGACATAAAACTTGATTGTGGGATGCAGGGAGAGCTGTTAACAGCAATAATAAAACATTTATGCCAGGCGAGTGAACTGTCCAAAAAATGCCCTCTTACCCCAGAGGGTTAACAAGCTCTCTGTGTCTTTTTCTGTCCACACGTACCACGCCACAGATTTTAGAATGTCATGTGACTCCTTCTGTACATCATGTGAGCTGTAATAGCAGAAAAATATATTTCTATTGCAATTTCTGAAATATGGCTTTTCACATCATAGGAAAACCACTTCATACATGTAAATGCATATTTTCACTTCACGGCTCCAATCTGTATAGTTTGGAGAGTAATGGAAACCTGCTTTGTGTCACAATCAAGACTTAAATGTCTCGACAAATTCAGCATAAGTTGTCCACTTGTCTAAGACGATAAAGAAAACAAAAAGTACAGGCTGAGAGAAAGGAAGAACCTACAGTTTGTCACTCTGAAAGGAAGAATCTTATTTTAGACAGCCTTATTGATTGAACATGTTGAGTTTGATCAGAACGAGATCGAACCACATGAAGGATGTGTGCAGGTGGCATATAAGATTGGACAAATGTTGTATTTTGTCATGATAAATGAATTTACCCTCATCTTTATAAATTCTCTCCTTTTCATTTTGCCCATCATCTCTTTAATCTTCCTCTCCTTCCTCCCATCACGTTCTGTCGGCGCCTCTCCATTCTCCATCTTTAAATCTTTGTTTTTGTCCGCGGCACCAGCTGAACGTTAGACTCATCTCTCACTAACAATTTGTTTTTGTGTCCCTCACTCAGCCTCCTATTTCCCCTCATTCTATTCTCCTCAATTGTCATTCATCCACTCATCACCTGCCCCCACATTCTTTCCTGTGATGGATCATTCAACATCTCGTCCATTCAGCCGTGATTTACGCACACTCACTGATGTGTTTCATCCATGTGTCAGTATTAATAATGCTTCTATAAATGCATCCGTACATGTCGAGACAGTAATGACCGCAGCATCCATTTAGAAAACTGTCAAAATCAACCAGGGTTTATAATGTTCACAGGATAATGTCTGAAAAAAGACAATAATTGGATAAATATCAGTTTAGGAACATTACTGGAGAATTTCAAATTTGACTTTCAATAAAGAAGAAAACACACTCACTAAATGCACTTTGCTAGTACTGGTTGGATTCACTTTGGCTTGAGATTCAACAAAGTGCTGGAACCATTCTAGCTTGATACATATTCACGTGACAGCATCACACAGATGTATTGATTTGTTTTATTCATCATGTTGCACACCATAATTATACAGGGAAAAATGAAAGTAAAGTATTTTTCAGTGTATAAGTTGGACCTGTCAAAAAATATCTCCTTAAAGAGAAAAGATCCAAGTTGCACTGGAGTAGACAGTGCATCCAGAAAGTATTCACAGCACTTCAGTTTTTCCACATTTTGTTATGTTACGTATATCCTTATTTCAGAATTGAGCAAATTCATTTTTCACCTCAGAATTCTACTCACAACACCCCATAATGACAACATCAATCAATCAATTTTATTTATATAGCGCCAAATCACAACAAACAGTTGCCCCAAGGCGCGTTATATTGTAAGGCAAGGCCATACAATAATTACGTAAAAACCCCAACGGTCAAAACGACCCCCTGTGAGCAAGCACTTGGTGACAGTGGGAAGGAAAAATTCCCTTTTAACAGGAAGAAACCTCCAGCAGAACCAGGCTCAGGGAGGTGCAGTCTTCTGCTGGGACTGGTTGGGGCTGAGGGAGAGAACCAGGAAAAAGACATGCTGTGGAGGGGAGCAGAGATCAATCACTAATGATTAAATGCAGAGTGGTGCATACAGAGCAAAAAGAGAAAGAAACACTCAGTGCATCATGGGAACCCCCCAGCAGTCTAAGTCTATAGCAGCATAACTAAGGGATGGTTCAGGGTCACCTGATCCAGCCCTAACTATAAGCTT
The DNA here is from genome assembly GCF_902500255.1 of Thalassophryne amazonica. Taxonomy (NCBI): domain Eukaryota; kingdom Metazoa; phylum Chordata; class Actinopteri; order Batrachoidiformes; family Batrachoididae; genus Thalassophryne; species Thalassophryne amazonica. The sequence goes on from NC_047105.1 coordinate 20,431,007, forward strand.
TAGCAAAAAGGAAAGTTTTAAGCCTAATCTTAAAAGTAGAGAGGGTGTCTGTCTCCCTGATCTGAATTGGGAGCTGGTTCCACAGGAGAGGAGCCCGAAAGCTGAAGGCTCTGCCTCCCATTCTACTCTTACAAACCCTAGGAACTACAAGTAAGCCTGCAGTCTGAGAGCGAAGCGCTCTATTGGGGTGATATGGTACTATGAGGTCCATAAGATAAGATGGGACCTGATTATTCAAAACCTTATAAGTAAGAAGAAGAATTTTAAATTCTATTCTAGAATTAACAGGAAGCCAATGAAGAGAGGCCAATATGGGTGAGATATGCTCTCTCCTTCTAGTCCCCGTCAGTACTCTAGCTGCAGCATTTTGAATTAACTGAAGGCTTTTTAGGGAACTTTTAGGACAACCTGATGATAATGAATTACAATAGTCCAGCCTAGAGGAAATAAATGCATGAATTAGTTTTTCAGCATCACTCTGAGACCTTTCTAATTTTAGAGATATTGCGTAAATGCAAAAAAGCAGTCCTACATATTTGTTTAATATGCGCATTGAATGACATATCCTGATCAAAAATGACTCCAAGATTTCTCACAGTATTACTAGAGGTCAGGGTAATGCCATCCAGAGTAAGGATCTGGTTAGACACCATGTTTCTAAGATTTGTGGGGCCAAGTACAATAACTTCAGTTTTATCTGAGTTTAAAAGCAGGAAATTAGAGGTCATCCATGTCTTTATGTCTGTAAGACAATCCTGCAGTTTAGCTAATTGGTGTGAATAAAGTTTTTTTTTTCCCAAATGTATTTAAAAAAAAAACTAAGAAATCACTTGTACATTAGTATTCACACCCTTTGCTCAATACAGCCTCAAGTCTTCTTGAATATGATGCACCAGTCTTTGGGCAGTTTTGTCTCAAGTTCCATCAGGTTGAATGGGCAGCGTCGGTGCACAGCCGTTTTCAGATCTCTCCAGAGATGTTCAATCGGATGCAGGTCTGGGCTCTGGCTGGGCAACTCAAGGACATTCACAGAGTTGTCCTGAAGCCACTCCTTTGATATCTTGGCTGTGTGCTGAGGGTCATTGTCCTGCTGAAAGATGAACCGTCACCCCAGTCTGAGGTCAAGAGTGCTCTGGAGCAGGTTTTTATCCAGGATGTCTCTGTACATTGTTCCATTCTCAATCCTGACTAGTCTACCAGTTCCTGCTGCTGAAAAAAATCCCCACAGCATGATGCTGCCACCACCATGCTTCACTGTAGGGATGGTGCCTGGTTTCCTCCAAACATGACACCTGGCATTCACACCAAAGAGTACAATCTTTTCATCAGACCAGAGAATTTTCTTTCTCATGGTCTGAGAGTCCTTCGGGTGTCTTTTGGCAAATTCCAGGTGGGCTGCCATGTGCCTTTTACTAAAGAGTGGCTTCCGTCTGGCCACTCTACCATGCAGGATTGCTGCAGAGATGGTTGTCTTTCTGGAAGGTTCTCCTCTCTCCTCAAAGGAATGCTTGAGCTCTGACAGTGATGATCGGGTTCTTGGTCACCTCCCTGACTGACAGGGTTTTCTATATATTATCAGTATTGGTGTTCAATATATATTATCAAATCTTAATGTCTTCACTTTGATGTACTCTCTGTGATCATGTCTGTGATGCTGTTCTCTCTTTTTCATATATACGTATATATGTATGTGTGAGAGTTCACGTACCATTATTCCTTTAAATAATTACTTATTGTCAAAGCAATCATATACGCTGAACTGCTCAAGTGATCATTAAAACTGTCAAACGAGAAAGAGAGCGGATGATCTTTGGCTTAGTCAATGTGCAGACTGACTAGAGTTATGTTTTTGCTAAGCGCAGATGTACATCTTTAATCAACGTTCAGCCTTGAGGGAAGAGCAGTGTGACCGGAACGCTGGTTTAGGGCTGGACATTATTATGAGAAGCCTAGGAGACTGTGGGCTCAAAGCCATAACAGTTTTCATATCAATGTGAGACCAGACTTTGTGTATTTCCATTGTTTTGTGATATTGTCACTCCTATATGCTTGTATGTAACGATATTCAATAAAAAGATAGGTCCTTCTCCCCCAATTGCTCAGTTTAGACAGGTGGCCAACTCTAGGAAGAGTCCTGGTGGATCTGAACTTTATTAGGACCTTCAAAGCAGAAGAAATGTTTCTGTACCCTTCCCCAAACTTGGGTCTACAGACAATTCCTTTGACTTGATGCTTGCTTTGTACTCTGACATGCACTGTCAATAATGAGACCATATCATCATCTCATCATCGAAACGTGAGTGATGATGAGATGAGTGATGACTCCACTTAAGCTGTAGAAACATCTTGAGCTTCATGGCAAATGCTGTGAATACTTATTGTGCATTTACACATAAGCAAGATGCGTTACGAATGTCATTTTTCTGTCATTCGTGACACATTCCTGACATTCTTAATGATCTTAGTGATTTAACGCATCTGAATAGGTTTCTTAATGCTGCGTTTACACATAACGACGATAAGTCACGAATGCCACGAAGTACACATTCTTGGCCGCTGATCACGAATGTGATTATTCAGGGCAGAGGCGTCAGGTGTCCTCAGCAACTGCTTCAACCTGTTACCACATGTTACGATTAATGGCACATGTTGCTGGAGAATTATCAGGAACCATTACGCACGGTCAAGAATAGTGTTCCGTGTTGTTGCGCGATATTGCGCGTAACAGCGCATCGTTAAGTTCTGTCACATTGTGAACAAGGTGAATCGTCTCCACACACACCCATATTCATCCAACCGAATTCAGATCGCTCCAGTTTTTCAGAAGAACTTTGTGACTGCATGTGTAGTTGGGCTCTGTGCCATGAGTGGCGCAGAGAGGAGGAGGAGGAGACAGACAGAGCCAGATGTGTGGCTTCATGCGACTCTCGTCTCGAGCATTTTCCCAAACATCAGGCACATGCAGCAGGTGGAACACCTGCAGGAGCGCGCTAAGGAGCACTGAAATGAGACTTTTAGCCAACTCGGTGTCAGCAATCAAACTGAATGCGGTGCATCAGGGTTTAATTGTGCGTGCGCTTCTTCCTCTGCCGGATTGGAGGAGGTGCAGAGATGTCTGGCTGCACGTGAGTCTCCTCTCGCTCCTCTGGTTCATCTCTAGCTCAGACTCGTTCTCCCGCTCATCGGTTACAACAGCAGGTGGAACACCTGCAGGAGCGTCCTGAGGAGCTTCAGCAGGAACTGTGGAACGACATTTGGAGCCGAGTTTAATTGTGCGCATGTGACAGAAAACTGATTCGTCCTGGCGCGCAGTGAAACGTGACGCCGCGTTACAAGTCGTGTCAAAACTTGACAGTTTCCGTGTCACTTCGTAATAACGCGTGACAGTTTGAGCTCCAAGAACCATCACAGGAACCACTACGAACGTTGTCATCTTCTATTAAGGATCAATACTCATCAAGACGGATCAATATGCTCAGTTGCGACCTCCACGACGTGAGACAAGATGAGGGTGGTGTGTGACATTCGTGGAAGGTTTTTTTGACAGGCAAAAAAAAGCTCCACAAATATCAAGAATATCACGCACCAACACGCACTATTAAGAAACCTATTCAGATGTGTTAAGTCACATTAAGAATGTCAGGAATGTGTCACGAATGACAGAAAAATGACATTCGTAACGCGTCTTGCTTATGTGTAAACGCACCTTACCCCGTTTAAAGATATTTGAACATGATTGAAACTGTTACGTCTACGAACACACTTAAAGTGGATATGACACTTAAAGACAACATAGTCTTATTACATGTAACAAAGGTTATATAATTCGGTCAACCTAAGCGTTTTGGGAAAATGGACGCGATTCTTTTGTTATATACAACATTTGAACATCCTGCCATTGAGAAATGTGCACGACCGGTGACCAGCTTCCCGCTAAGCACCAAACCTGAAATACGTCACTGCCTGTAGACCATATCAGCTTGCGCGCTTGGTGGCCATTGTTTACACTTTTTTTAGCAGCAGAAACTTTGATTAAACACAGCTCTCAGGGACTTGTTTGTCAATATGCCTGTCCAGTGAGTCACAGCATATTGCACAAACACAAGGGCGAAAAGTTTTAGTCTTTTCAAGTTTCCACAGGACGAAAATCTCCACAAAAAGTGGGTCCAGCAAGTTCGTCATACAAGATTAAGCCTGACGAAGGGGACGCTATGGAGGCCAACCGCGTATTCTTTGTTGTGCTGTGCACATTTTGAACATGGGTGTTGTGACGCCATCCCAGCTTTGAAGGAGCAGCTTGGGATAAATGTACATCACAAGAAGGTTTTGTTGCCTGGGGCTGTTTTAAGCATCTTTCCCCACGGCACATTGACGTCCACGGCAAAGCCTATGAAGCACAGAAAATCTGCTACATTAGAGAAGTGACAGAGATTGGAGGTAGGTTTCTAGAATTTTGTGTTTTCTGCAATCTTTTTCGAAACTTTCGCTGTTTATTTCCTATTCTTTTGTGAAAATAATGTAACTAAACACAGATGAATGCAATGCCTGGCACTCGAAAATGGCAAAAACCAGAAGGTAATGACGGTGGTCCGCAAGTAGTAGCTACACTATCGCGGGTCCGGAAAAATAACAAAGGTGGTAAACAAACGCTAGAATCGAAAATGCTATAATTATAGTGTTATAAACAGCAGCAACAAAAATCAAAGCCTCCCTTACCATTCCATATTCTGCAGCCTTTCAAAATCCATCAGAATTGGCACATCTCTTGCCTCTGCTTTGGCTCTGCCAGAAGCACGGTCTGCATTATTTTCACTGCCAGAATGATCCTGGTTTGAATGTTAGTCCAAAAGATATGGCTCAAATCTATAGATATTTAATGTTCAAAGTGATAAACGTTATTATTTTTGTGCAAATATTTGCTTATTTTGAAATGGATGCCTGCAACATGTTTCAAAAAAGCTGGGACAGTGGTATGTTTACCACTGTGTTACATCACCTTTCCTTCTAACAATACTCAATAAGTGTTTGGGAACTGAGGACACTAATTGTGAGTGTCATGATTGGGTATAAGGGGCATTCCCAAAAGGCCAGCCATTCACAAGCAAAGATGGGGCGAGGATCACCACTTTGTGAACAACTGCGTGAAAAAATAGTCCAACAGTTTAACAACAATGTTTCTCAACTTTCAATTGCAAGGAATTTAGGGATTCCATCATCTACAGTCCGCAATATAATCAGAAGATTCAGAGAATCTGGAGAACTTTCTACACGTAAGCGGCAAGGCTGGAAACCAACATTGATTGCCCATCACCTTCGATCCCTGAGGCGGCACTGCATTAAAAACCAACATCACTGTGTAAAGGATCTTACCACGTGGGCTCAGGAACACTTCAGAAAACCATTGTCAGTTAACACAGTTTGTCATTACATCTACAAGTGCAAGTTAAAACTCTCCCATGCAAAGCAAAAGCCATACATCAACAACATCCAGAAATGCAGCCACCTTCTCTGGGCCCAAGCTCATTTGAAATGGACACATGCAAAGTGGAAAAGTGCGCTGTGGTCTGATGAGTCCACATTTCAAATTGTTTTTGGAAATCATGGACGTTGTGTCCTCTGGACAAAAGAGAAAAAAGACCATCCAGATTCTTACCAGTGGAAAGTTCAAAAGCCAGCATCTGTGATGGTATGGGGGTGTGTTAGTGCCCATGGCATGGGCAACTTACACATCTGTGATGGCACCATCAAAAAGGTACATCCAGGTTTTGGAGCAACACATGCTGCCATCCAAGCAATTCAGGGATGTCCCTGCTTATTTCATCAAGACAATGCCAAGCCACATTCTGCACGTTACAACAGCATGACTTCATAGTAAAAGAGTGCGGGTACTAGACTGGCCTGCCTACAGTCGAGACCTGTCGCCCATTGAAAATGTGTGGCACATTATGAAGCGCAAAATATGACAACGGAGACCCCGGACTGTTGAACAACTGAAGTCGTAGTTCAAGCAAGAATGGGAAAGAATTCCACCTACAAAGCTTCAACAATTAGTGTCCTCAGTTCTCAAACGCTTATTGAGTGTTGTTAGAAGGAAAGGTGATGTAACACAGTGGTAAACATACCACTGTCCCAGCTTTTTTGAAACATGTTGCAGGCATCCATTTCAAAATGAGCAAATATTTGCACAAAAACAATAAAGTTTATCAGTTTGAACATTAAATATCTTGTCTTTGTGGTGTATTCAGTTGACGATAGGTTGAAGAGGATTTGCAAATCATTGTATTCTGTTTTATTTACATTTTACACAACGTCCCAACTTCACTGGAATTGGGGTTGTATTTACATTTTGCAAATTGTTTCTTACTTTTACTTTGGATACTCTGTGTGATCTTACCCCATGGGCTGCTATCCAATGCTGCTGCAATCTCAATTTCACTGAGGAAGACTTTTCAAGGGATTAATAAAGTTATATCTAATCTAATCTGGTATGGATCAGATATGGGTCAAACTTAGTCTGGTTATTGAGAGTGTCAATTTGCACCTCATTGTCACAAATGAGTGTGATTGAGCCACTTTGGATTGAGATATAATGCAAAATGTACACCAAATGGGCTTTTCAATATTACATTCAAATGTCCACAAAATCCACAGTCCGGATCAGATCCGGATCAAACTTTGTCAGGTGATAGTGAGTGCCAGTCTGCACCTCAGTTTCAAATATGAGAGTGATTGGGGACATTTTTTAAACATTTCATGTAAAATATACATTAAATGGGGTTTTCAATGTTAAATGTAAGTGGCCAAAAAAAACTGTAATCTGAATCAGATCCAGATCAAAATTTGTCAGTCGATAAAGGATACCATGCTATGTACATAATGCACTCAAAGATGAAAGAAATTTGATTTTTTTAAGAGACCTATGAATTTTTAAATTTTTCCAAGATTTTTCCTGACTTTGCCCTTTGACCTTGAAATTGAATCACTTCTTGTCTATCAGGATCTGAAATTTCAGTAAATATTTCATAATGAACAATGAAAAATTGTGGGCTCCTGCTGTTACCAAACAAACAGACAAACAAACAAACAAATAGAGGTGATTTGGTGGCGGAGGTAAGCTTATCACCCCTATTTGTTTGTCTGTAAAAAAAATTCACATAGTATTTAATAAATATCAAATAGCCTCTGTATACAACTGAAACATAGTAGCTTTGCACTTTTTAAAATGAAATATATTTTTTTATCCTTACTTATCACATGTAAAACCTTTCATGTGATCTTCACAGTTTTTAAAGTTTAGCTTTGCCCATAGATCATATTGTCCATCTCTGTTGGTAAACAGTATTTCAATGTTACCAGAAAGAAGATTATTTTGTGATTTACAGAGAATCTGTGCAGTTTAGAATTCATACAGGTCCATAAATGCCATAGATTGTGATTGAAAAAATTAGACTGTTGGTATGTTGCTGGTATGCAACATTAGCATAACTCTTTGTATGCGGTACACATATTGGTTGTAGATTCTTGTATGTCTTTCCCCAAATGTCAGCATAGTACTCTATATATGACAGAATAAGGGAAAAAAATTCTGCACCTTTCCCTGTATCCCAATGCTCTTTGCTAACTTTGTGATTTCCAGCAGATTGTGTCATCCAGTGTCACACGCAGTAATCTGTGGTTTCACTGGGAAGCTTTTCATTTTCATGCACTTCCATGAATCACAATACTGTGCAATACTGTGACTACAACACGCCCATGCTTAGCGAACACGCAGTAAATCCAAAAAATTTCTGTTCAGCTCCACACTGGTGTTTCCTGCTACTTTAAATATCAATTTGTGCTTGCACATCCTAAATTGATTTGGATACCCTGTGCAATTGGTTTTTGAATCCACCATTAAGGTGCCACCACTGGTTGCCGTTAAGGATGGCTTGATATAAACTGCTTATCGTCACAACTGTTGTGTGGGCCGCTGAAGAGGAGGTACTGCTGGCCCACCACCACCAGAGGGCGCCCCGCCTGGAGTGCGGGCTCCAGGCACCAGAGGGCGCTGCCGCCTCACAGGAGCAGCCCAGGTGACAGCCGTCACCCATCACCTGAAACAGCTGACATCCATCAGCTGAGGGGTATATCAGCTGGACGTCATCTCCATCTCATTGCCGAGATATCGTTCTACCAGGAAGGTAACGCACTCAGCCAGTCATCTCATTTCTGAGGAATAACCTTTTTGCTTGTGCTTAAGACAGCTGAAGACTGAACTAGATTCATATCGGATAAGTACCCTACACTGCAGTATTGTTTGTGACTAGAGGTGGAGGTGGTGTTTCCACCCTACGTGTTGCTGGGTGCAGCCGCACCCACATCTGACTGTTTCTGTTCCTCGCCAGCAGTACCGGATCCGACGAGCGGAGGCAGTGGCCACCTGGGAGTTCGGGACTTGGCGGCTCCAGTATTCCCGGGGTTCGGTGGCAGAGGAAATCGGGTGGTTCCGGTTCGACTCGGACGGACGTCTCCTATCGTCGAGCCTGCCCACACGACACCAGTGGAATTGGTTTATTTTTACAATTGTGATCTGTTGTGTTTGTTGTGCGACTTCACAACAGTAAAACCTTGTTATTTGACTTCTTCATTGTCCGTTCATTTGCGCCCCCTGTTGTGGGTCCGTGTTCCTCACTTTCCCCAACAACAACTTCCTCATCTACTGTAAAAGTGCCAAAAAATGCATAGGATCACAGAGGGTGAACAAGAACTATGTTCCATTACTGGGGAGGTGATGGTCTAGTGGTTAAGCATTGGGCTTCAGACCCAATGGATACTGGGTTCAGATCCCTTGGGCAAGGTCCTTAATCCCCTAGTTGCACCCGGTGTGTAGTGAGCTTCTTGCATGGCAGCACCCTGACATTGGTATGTGAGTGTGTGTGTGTGTTGATGGGTGAATGAGACGCATTACTGTAAAATGCTTTGAGCGTCTGATATAGATGGAAAAGTGCAATATAAATGCAGTCCATTTCCCATTTACCAATCCATTTCAGTGCAAGGAAGGCTTGGTGCAGATTTCTCATCTTTGGTTTCCATAGGTACGTGCCCGATAGCAAATTGTAAATTCAACTAATGTCTCTATGTCCTAGTCCAAGTGAGCCAACCAATCAGTTATAATCAAGTAGTCAATCAGAGCACAGGTACACCAATTAGACTGTGTGAGAGATCCTGAGAATATCAATTAGATGACCTGATTTGGCTCTAATTTAGAGCAGCTGCTCCTGGGCTCTCCAGGTGACAGCAAGTATTCCCCTTCTTTGGACTGTAGTGTGTGTGTGTGTGTGTGTGTGTGTGTGTGTGTGTGTGTGTGTGCGCACCTGACACAATTCTACACACGTATTTACACACTGTGCTAAAAATCCATGCAGTCGCTGCGCCTGTGGAATTCATTGGAAGTGTGAATACACGCGCACAGAGAAACAGTACGTGAACTCTGTCACATATACACAATAAATTCCTCTGAGTTCCTTTCCTGTGGGGCTGACACACACACACACACACACACAGTGTGGGATAATAATTCTAACTATTTGCTCAGAGCAGTGGTGCAGAACCGCTCTGAGCTCCTGAGGATAAAGTCAGTTACGGTCACCTTCTCACTCCTCTCTGCTCCTCTCTTATTTTCTTTCCTCTTCTCTGTTGCACAACACTTTCAGTCTCTCTCCTTTCAGCTTAGTTTATGCTTTACGCAGCCTCCAGGGGGCGCACACTACATATAGCGTATTATGGTGCTTGTTCATGTTGAAGCAGCAACAAGATTTCCATTATTTGTTTGTTACGATATATAACTATGACAGAGCAGAGTGTGACCAATTCGATTCTTCACGAATGTGATTTACCATTCGGTTCACGCCAGATTTTAACTGTGTAACTTGTGCAACATCAACAGCAGGATGGTGATGTAACGCCATGTGAACAGTGTTACTGCCTTTGTAGGATTATAAGGGATAAACAAATGATGATCCATAAAAAATACATTTTTCAACCCCTTGCAGATTCGAGTCTGGTGAAAACAAGAGCAAACCCAAATGTCCAGCCATCGAAAATGAAGTCTTGTGAGGCATCATTGTAAAGCGCTTTACGTATATGCTAGCTGGAAAAAGTGCTGTAGAAATGCAGCCCTTCTTCTTCTTCAGAGTCAAAGAGAAAGCAAAGGCAGACAGATCTGTTTGTAATCTCAAAGGGGGACCTGTGACATGTACACAGGACTTAAAATGCCTACCAGCCGTCCATGGTGGCGATGTTTCCTGCTCGTTGACTTTGGATGAAGAAATAAAAGATTCAAGCATCAGAAAACACGATGATGCTACATGATGATTCCTGACTGTCATGTATCAATCAATCAATCAATCAATTTTTTTATATAGCGCCAAATCACAACAAACAGTTGCCCAAAGGCGCTTTATATTGTAAGGCAAGGCCATACAATAATTATGTAAAACCTCAACGGTCAAAACGACCCCCTGTGAGCAAGCACTTGGCTACAGTGGGAAGGAAAAACTCCCTTTTAACAGGAAGAAACCTCCAGCAGAACCAGGCTCAGGGAGGGGTAGTCTTCTGCTGGGACTGGTTGGGGCTGAGGGAGAGAACCAGGAAAAAGACATGCTGTGGAGGGGAGCAGAGATCGATCACTAATGATTAAATGAAGAGTGGTGCATACAGAGCAAAAAGAGAAAGAAACAGTGCATCATGGGAACCCCCCAGCAGTCTACGTCTATAGCAGCATAACTAAGGGATGGTTCAGGGTCACCTGATCCAGCCCTAACTATAAGCTTTAGCAAAAAGGAAAGTTTTAAGCCTAATCTTAAAAGTAGAGAGGGTGTCTGTCTCCCTGATCTGAATTGGGAGCTGGTTCCACAGGAGAGGAGCCTGAAAGCTGAAGGCTCTGCCTCCCATTCTACTCTTACAAACCCTAGGAACTACAAGTAAGCCTGCAGTCTGAGAGCGAAGCGCTCTATTGGGGTGATATGGTATTACGAGGTCCCTAAGATAAGATGGGACCTGATTATTCAAAACCTTATAAGTAAGAAGAAGAATTTTAAATTCTATTCTAGAATTAACAGGAAGCCAATGAAGAGAGGCCAATATGGGTGAGATATGCTCTCTCCTTCTAGTCCCCGTCAGTACTCTAGCTGCAGCATTTTGAATTAACTGAAGGCTTTTTAGGGAACTTTTAGGACAACCTGATAATAATGAATTACAATAGTCCAGCCTAGAGGAAATAAATGCATGAATTAGTTTTTCAGCATCACTCTGAGACAAGACCTTTCTGATTTTAGAGATATTGCGTAAATGCAAAAAAGCAGTCCTACATATTTGTTTAATATGCGCTTTGAATGACATATCCTGATCAAAAATGACTCCAAGATTTCTCACAGTATTACTAGAGGTCAGGGTAATGCCATCCAGAGTAAGGATCTGGTTAGACACCATGTTTCTAAGATTTGTGGGGCCAAGTACAATAACTTCAGTTTTATCTGAGTTTAAAAGCAGGAAATTAGAGGTCATCCATGTCTTTATGTCTGTAAGACAATCCTGCAGTTTAGCTAATTGGTGTGTGTCCTCTGGCTTCATGGATAGATAAAGCTGGGTATCATCTGCGTAACAATGAAAATTTAAGCAATACCGTCTAATAATACTGCCTAAGGGAAGCATGTATAAAGTGAATAAAATTGGTCCTAGCACAGAACCTTGTGGAACTCCATAATTAACTTTAGTCTGTGAAGAAGATTCCCCATTTACATGAACAAATTGTAATCTATTAGACAAATATGATTCAAACCACCGCAGCGCAGTGCCTTTAATACCTATGACATGCTCTAATCTCTGTAATAAAATGTTATGGTCAACAGTATCAAAAGCAGCACTGAGGTCTAACAGAACAAGCACAGAGATGAGTCCACTGTCCGAGGCCATAAGAAGATCATTTGTAACCTTCACTAATGCTGTTTCTGTACTATGATGAATTCTAAAACCTGACTGAAACTCTTCAAATAGACCATTCCTCTGCAGATGATCAGTTAGCTGTTTTACAACTACCCTTTCAAGTATCAAAGATGTTGACTTTGTTTACATACGAAACTGGAAGCAGCCAGACAGGAGACAGCAGAATGATATTCTAGATGGTGGCTGTGAGGTAAACACATTCATTCAGGAGCAGCACGGTGGATTAGTGGTTTGCACTGTTGCCTGGCAGCAACAAGGTTGTGGGATCGAGTCCCACCTGTGGTCTTCCTGTGTGGGGTGCTATGGTTTCCTCCCACATTTAAAGACATGCAGGTTCGGTGAATTGGAACCTTTATAATTATCCAGGTCTCCCTTGCTAAAGAGGTCTCTTATCAATAGGATTAACCTGGTTAAATAAAGGTAAAAAAAAAAAATCATTCATTTTCTATACCCACTTACTCAAATCAAAGGTCATGGGGTTCCATTCCAACAGTCTTATTATGCCGCGTTCACACCGGGCACGACGCGAGCGACAGCAGCGACAGGTTGCCATGTAATCCCTATGGAACAACGTGCCAAGTCATGCAGTGTGATGTGAGTGAAGCGATTTTGAGCGATTGGCACGTTTGTAGCGCGATATTGTGTTGCAATATTGCATTGCATCACGTCGCGTTGCCCTCCTCCCCAAGTTGAAAAATCTGAACTTTTTCGTCTCGTCGTGCCGCAATGACCAATCAGGGACTGAATATGTAGTGACGTGGAGATGTCTGGAGTTTGACTGAAGATGTGAACATGTCCTGTATCTGGTAGTAGCCTGTGAGCAGGACTTATGTCTCTTTTGTCCTTTATTTCACAATTATGACAGAGTTTTTGGAGTGAGCAACAGCCCCACAGCAGTGGAGCGGAGTTTCTTTCTCTTTTTATTTTACGTGCGCGCGCGAGCAAATCGTCCATGGAGATTGTTTTACTTATTAACTACACAGATGTATAATAAAGCAAATGGTGACTGGTTTCTAAACACAATTATGACAGAGTTTTTGGAGCGAGCAGCAGCCCCACAGCAGGGGAGCAGAGTTTCTTTCTCTTTTGTATTTTACATGCGCGTGCGAGCAAATCGTCCGTGGAGATTGTTTTACTTATTAACTACACAGATGTATAATAAAGCAAATGGTGACTGGTTTCTAAACACAATTATGACAGAGGTTTTTGGGGAAGAGTGAGCTGCAGCCCCACAGCAAGCAGCGGAGTTTCTTTTTATTTTTATTGTTTACATGTGCGCGCGTGAAAAGGACAGGAGGTCCTCAAACTGGGTCCTGCAGAGGTGGAAGGACTGCTGAAAGCAGCCGTCATCCAGACGCAGCTCCTGCAGCAAATAGTGATACTCCCCGAATTGGGAATGTCTCATGATGTTTGTCAGCTTTCACAACAACTCGCTCTGTGTGATCAAGGTCCGTCATGTTAATTTGACTGACAACCGGAGCCGGCGCACGGAATGGAAGCTCCTCCTATTTGATGACACACCGGGGCAAATTTTCGCAGCAAAAGCAGAGCGACACACTGGGCGATGGTGGCGCATCCGTTGCCACGCGACCCCCACAAATTTGTGGCGTCTGATCACGCCCGGTGTACACCCTGGACAGGACGGCAATCTGTCACAGGGACTGCATATAGATGGATACATTCACAATCGCATGCACACCTGTGGTCAATTTAACGTTTCCAATTCACTTAACGTGCACGCCTTTGGAGGTGAGAAGGCAGCAGTGCATGCAAACATTGGGAGAACATCAAACCATCACATATAACCATCAAATTCATAATTATCCAACAAGGCAGACTTCATATTTGCATTTATTTTTGCATAGAACAACTTATCAGTGTCACATCAGATATCATGGTGTTAAATCTTGAAATAATACAGTACGTCTTTTAAATCCATCCATCACCTTAAACAGATACAAAAGTCAATTAAAATTAAAGCCCCTATATGAGTGTATGTCAATATATTACTTGGTTTTGATTGATTTACACATTGTACACTTTATGAATTGATATAATCCTTTTGTTTATTGTTGTGACATTTTTTTTGTTGTTGTTGTTGGGAGAGGGTCTTTGATAGGCCTCTTTGGCTTCCACTGCTCCTCTGCACAGCATTCTCATATTGTATTTTTTTCTTTTTTATTCTTACTTTATGTATATATATGTATGTGTATGTGTATGTATATGTATATGTATGTATATGTGTATGTGTTTATGTATGTTCATATATATATATATGTGTGTGTGTGCGCGCATGTGTACATTTTTTTTTTTTGTAAATTGTGATTTTCATTGCATGCTAAATAAATGAAATCAAATGAAATGAAATGAATATGCAAAAAGTCCACAAGGACCAGGTTGCATTGAACCTGGAACCTTATAATTGCACATCACATTTGATAATGAATCCTGTATTTTGGGGAGAATATTTGGGAGGCTTGTTCTGCCACCTGATTGGCAGTTTGAGGCTTCGTCTTGAATTAATCTCTACAATAGCAGACACTGTTTACATAGCAACCAACAATGGGCAATGTATTTTAAAACTGTACTTGCAAAATGATTTGGAATGCAGGAGCTGGCTTGATAAATAGAAGTTGCTGCTCTGGATTGGTGAAAAGCTGCTGGACCCGCATCCTCTCTACTGGAAACAGGGTGCTATAATGGTTACCTGAAAAACAAGTTGGCTTCCAGCCACTTTACCTCTCCTTGACTTCATTATGGTTAATCGCTTTGGCCAATGCTGTATATGCTGTCAATAAGACACTAATTAATCCCTACTGGTAGCCATTAGCGAGTAGCTGGTGCAAACGTGAGTAAAGTATTTGACTTTTAAATGTGGAAATGAGAGAAGAGCTGTTTGTCGGGCTTTGCCAGAGTCCTTGGCGCCTTAACAAAGATAATCAACTCGTCTAGATAACCTCTATCAGTTAATTTTAGAGAGCCTTGCTTCACTGCACACACTCAGGTACACGCTTGTGCGCGCACACTCCACTGATGGCACAGCATAGCTGGAGGTTTTCCCAATGTGTTTATCAAGTTCCAAGGAAAATGCAGACGTGTGTGGGCGCGTACTCCAAGGCTTGCAAGTGGTTGAAAGCATACAGATATAGTATGTGTGTGTGTTTCCACATAGTTTACATTTCTGCACACACTGTGGAGCTGTCTCGTGATTTCATCTCAATTACTTGGCAGCAGCAATGATTCAGAGGTTTCGTTATGGTGCAAATGTCAGAAATACCGTAGACTTGCGCATGAATCATGCTCATACCATTTCAAAACTCTCCAAGTAATGCAGCAGAGAATATTGTAAGCACCTTTTTTTTATATCATAACATTGTGCTTCACAACGCATATCATAACGTTGACTGACAAGCTGACAATTACTTGGATCCCTAAAAACTTCCTTACCATCATAAACTGCCTAAACATAGGAGCAGTGATGCTGTGTCGAACGGAGGCAGAAATTCTGAAATTTTCCCACTGAATTCTGGTGTTTGTCAGGAATTTGTCAGTGTTCAGTGGTTTTATGGGCTGCGTATTGAACACATTGTGGAAACCACTGGCCTATATGCTTTTGTTGGTGAGGAAAGGTTCACCAACTTTGACTTTGTGGGTGTTGCTTTGATCTTTGTGAAATCAATGCATACCCTCACTGTAGCACTTGAGAAGCTGAGGGTCTCAGTTTGTGATTGTCCTGGATCAAGATGAAGATCAAGGCTTTTATTGACTATCTGGACTCAGCCAACAGCAGTGTGGTGAATGTTGAATTTGTAGAAGAAAAGGTCCTGTGTAGGCCCTAAGGCTCGTTGGTACTGGTGCTTTTCTCCATATTCCGGACTGTCAAGCGGACGAGAGTGTATGACTCTTCCTGGGCAGGAGGCCAGTCTGATGCAGATTACTTCCTCTGACAAATACAGCTGGGTGGACTGTAACAATGTTAACGATATATTGCCAGACTACCTCCTTACCCACTGTGCTACCTGCTCTATGAACCTGCAGAGACATTCACTTGTCTTGCCAGTGGTGTTCATGCGTCTGATTCTTCAGCTTCTGAGATCAAGAGATGCTGGAACTAGCCTATGGGGTCATGAAGTGTTTAGCAATACCACTGTCTTTGTAGGAGAAGGAACGTCCAAGTCTTGTTGGTCGTGGTGCTTCCTGTCTTAAGCTAGTATCTCACTGATTCACGGCTGGTGGAGAGGAGGCGGAGAAGCAGCATCACGCAAAAACAGGCGAAAAGGCCATGACTTTGTCATGTGGAATCTCACTGAATTGGGCCTCCCGATGTGCGCGCATGGTGGCAGACTGCCCGCTGAATGCCATCTGGCGGGGCAGTGAAAATACAGCCACAAATCTTGAGCAGTTCACACAATACAGCGCAAGAGTCACTGATATGGCGCAGCGCACATGTGAAAGCTGAGTGGCACTGGCACGACCTTTGCAGGTGCAAAACTTTGCACGTGAATACCACGCAGTACTCTCACGGATGTTCAGCGCCACTGCCGCGGCTGAGATGACCACACGTTTGCACACACAGTTGCTCAGGAGGGATGTGGACTATTATTACCTTGTTGCTTTGTGAAAAAGCCTGTGAAAATTCCCTCGACTTTAAGCAGAAAAAGTACTAAAAATAATAACTTAATGAATAAATAAATAAGAAGAACAGCGTGAACACCTACTCACAGACTTACAGAACGATGCGTCTTTCAAGTTCTCAGAGACAACAAAAATAAAAACAAGAAATCCGCATCATCTCATTCATGTTCTCCACACAGGTGAAGTCCGCTGTCCCTGCCACCAGCTGGCAGTCCTCAGTAAAATACATAAATAAAAAGAGAAAATATGATTTGTGGCCGGGCATGATGTGTCCAGCATGTGTGTACAGCCAGAATGTGTGTTCACAAACAGGCCACGCATAAAACTGAGTTCCATTAGATGACACGGCTCATCGGTAGCAGCACAGGACGCATGGACACCATGATCCTTTGGAAGCACTCTAATCAAAATAAAATAAAAGAATGAAGCCAGAGTCCTGACATGTCCGTTCAGCACATGTGCACAGCAGGTGGCGCCAACCAGGAGCATAAAACTTAAATCCACTTCTGTCCTCAGAATAATAAATAAATAAATTACTAAACAATAAGTCCGGTTTGTGCAGGTTGTCCATGGCCAAACAGGATGTGTCCAGCCCGTGTGTATACATGGGGTGTGTGCTGAGCAGGAGCATTAAACGTCATTTCCACTTGTTTCCTTAGAAACATAAATTTATGAATAAATAAACACAATGAATCCAGTCCCTGCAGCTCGTCTGTGGCTGGACAGTTCATCACGGCAGTTTTTATTTGTTTGCTTGTTCAAAAATCAAGTGATGCATGGGTGCTGCCCCATGAGTGAGGCAAGGGGACAGTGAACGGCTGCGAGCCTCATGCCGAACTGCGTGAATTTCCTCATGGATGCCATTCACAAGCTGTCTCAGCCCAGTGAGATACTAGTCTCGCAGTATGGTTGTGAGACTTGGACCCTAGCTGGTACTGAATCTCTTTGGAGGATCTTTGGGTGCCACCGGAATCATTTGTGCTAAACAAATGGGTAGTTAGGGTTCCATCACACTTGGATGAAGACCATGAAGGCTGCACTATGTCCTGAAAATTTGGATAAATGCAGTGGGGTCATGGTGAAAAAATGGATTATATCCTGGCCATGTTCTCATAGCATGTAATGCATTCAAACTAAATTTTTATAACATACATGATCACACACACACTGCATGCAATTCATTCATACAGCATTTTTACTAAGAACAAACACTTTGAACATGTGTGTACCACCTTCTCATTGCTTCTGTCATATCCTAACCAATGCTGTGCCATATGCTGTACTTTTTCATTCATTTTGCAAGTTTTCTTGTGTCCACATGTAGGTTCAACAATAAACTACAGTCAGTAGCAGCCAGTCTCTATTAAACACAGACTTAAATATGCTGTAAGCAAACAAGCAGGCGTACACACTTGCAGGCGTATGCTTTGATGTGAACTTCAATTTGTATGAGGTGGTAGAAGAGAGATTTTTCTGCATTTCAGCACCATGGACAGCATCTGGCAGTCCCCAGTCTGCTGCTAGGAGATCCTGTTCACTCCACAGTTGTACTTTGTCAACAAAACCCCTATTTGTTTTAATTGCATCATGACTATGTTAATGTTGTCATTACTAGTACATCTTTATTAAGTTCCTACTGCATCGGGATTCAACCCTGTCCTCGCTGCATATTTTTTTAACTTGTTGTCCAAAGTTCAACCATGTCCTCCACATCCATGGAGAATGCATCACCCTCTGAACAGTTCTGACTGCATCCTCACAGTTTTTTTCAGCTGTTGTGGATTTGGGGAGTATCTCTTGTATTGTGAGGAACTGTCAGCTTAAACATTTGGCCATGTGGCACGCTTGTCTGTGCATGGTCCAGGACATAGGTGCCACCATGTTGAGAAGAAGAGGTGGAGAAGGTGCAAGAGGATGCCCGCATTTCACCTCGCTGCGGCATATAGATGGTTACTTTTGAGATGTGGGGATGGACCGGATGTCTGCCTGAGTGGTGTCCATCCAGGACTCATGGCAGGACCGTTGTGTGGTGGCAGCAGCAATGTGCAGCACAAGCACACACTCCCAGACCTGACCTGTTTGGGGGAGCAGGGTGGGCCGTACAAACAGTGGTGAGAATATTTGGACAAATTTTTATGACATGATGATCCTTGAGTCCAGAAGCAGTTGATTATGTTGAAGCAGATCCTCCTACAAGTATTGACTTTTATCTCTTTAACATTGCTGCTGGATGGTGCAGGATCATCACAGTACAAACGGTATACAGAGGGCAATATTCGGGGCAGCAAGCATCAGTGTCACAGCTAGGACAAATTCAAAAACCGCATCATGATTTCACGTTTATGAAAAATTGTTTGCCACATTTTGCGTTACATATGACACCACAGTGTCCGCTCTTTCGTGTTGATACCGTATTGCGGCTTTTGAATGCTGACATAGGCAGCGGCAATTAAGGCCCACTTGTGTGTGCATCCGTGTGTGTGTGTGTGTGTGTGTGTGTGTTTCCTGCACTGAAGCGCTTCATTAGCCGTTTTCCACCACATTTGTCAGCCATTAGCCATGGAGTCGAGTGTGGCTGATAAGGTATCTCAAGGCAAGGAAGAATCCTGCCGCCAGCTAAAACCTGTCTCTCCTTAGATATTATTAGTCTGTGATGTTGCTA
Source organism: Thalassophryne amazonica (assembly GCF_902500255.1). Taxonomy (NCBI): domain Eukaryota; kingdom Metazoa; phylum Chordata; class Actinopteri; order Batrachoidiformes; family Batrachoididae; genus Thalassophryne; species Thalassophryne amazonica. Next base: position 20,450,286 of record NC_047105.1, read on the forward strand.
CTGCTCATACTCGCACAAACACCATGCACACACAAACAAACACTGGATAACTCACTCGGACTCTCAGCAAGCTCCTTAGAAACACATGCACAGATAGCTCTATCTGGCCTTCATGCTCGCCTCTGATAACCACCAGAAAGATAATTCTACAGGAGACGTTATTCACGCGCCATTGATAGCTTCTCAAACATGAGGCTGCAACTGCACAACAACAGGGACACAAACAATATGACTTTTACATTCAAAAATCCAACTCTTTACAGATCAGTATTTGCAGTAAGGATCAAAACTATTTGGAGTAGTGACACAATTTTTGTAATTTTGTCTTTGGCGTGGAGTTGAAAGCAAACAATCAAGATGTGCATGTTGTGCATGTTTTTAGCTTTAATTCAAGAGGTTGAAGAAAAATATTGCAGCAGAAAGACTCTCGTGAGGGAAGTCACCAAGACACCCCGACAGCTCTGAAAGATTAAAGAAACTGCATCATGCAGCTTTTGTCTGTTGGTGGAAATGTTCATGTATAATCCCATGAATTGTATAAATAAAATTGGCTGTATAAATGATGATTTGCACAAACATAATCCTCATATTTTAGTTTTTTCTAATTGCTTGTGGGCCTAGAAAATGCTGGAACAGTGTATATAAATGGATATTATTAACCTGAGTGTCAGCAAAGTGGAAATGGCAGGGTATTTTTTTCACTGGTGTGTGTGTGTGTGTGTGTGTGTGTGTGTGTGTGTGTGTGTGTGTGTGTGTGTGTGTGTGTGTGTGTGTGTGTGTGTGTGTGTGTGTGTGTGTGTGTGTGTGTGTGTGTGTCAACGTTAGAGGTCTTGAGGCCAGCCTCGAGGCCAATTTTTTGATGCTATGTAATGAGTGGGTTTTGGCCTTGCCAGTTCAAGGTCACTTATCTTTACCTTTTTTCAGAGTGTTTACTTCCCAAGAAACAAAAAGTGCCCATTCTGGTAACTTTATGCATCATCTTATGCATCATCTTCTAGTCACCACAGTACTACACACCCATATAGACAGATGCACTACTCTATGCTATGTCTGTAAGTACTAATGTGTAAATATCATCCAAAATAGCCTTGTCACTACCCAAGCATTATTACTGTATTCTTTTGCCCGAGTGATGTCTGTGATCCCAACGCATTGCATCGTCGCTAAAGATGTACAGCTCACTTCGCTGTGGCTTGAAATTACACAAGTCTATGGGAATGGGTCACGGCAACTACGATAGACTTTGTCTCATACTAAGCCTTGAGCACAACCTTGGATGCTGTGGCTCGGTCTTGGCCTCGGCCTCTGAGGCACAGGACTTGGACTTGGGCTTGGCCACGGGGAGGTGGACTAAACTACAACACGAACTTTAGAGTAAATAAACATGTTCACAGCCTGGTATAAAAAAACTGTTGTGGTCTCAAACCATAGATTCCCCCTCTATGACAAATGTTTAAGGTTTGAATTTTTTTCTGACTTCTTAGTTCAAGATGTTTGAAGCTGTAAACCTATGCATAATTAGAGGTGTGGTCACTTTGTGCGCCCAGCACCTTCGACTCGCATAACGTCAGTAGCTCAGATCCCACTCGATGCAGCCGCTAACTGTTGTAGAGGCAGTGTCTGGTATTTTGAGCATTTTCTTTAAAATGCCTGGAATAATGCGGCTCATTCTGTGGTGAAATGTCCTAATGGATCATCTAAGGTGCCCTTACTGAAAGATTCCTGTTGAGTGAAACTCTCTTCTTACTTAATGTTGTATGCTATCTTTAGCAGCTATCAGTAGCTTGATCTGTTAGGTCTTGTACAATTACTGAGATAATAAGAAGCTCATAACTTTTAATGCCCAGAACAAAGCAACTGCTATGAGATCCATCACACATTCCCCCAAAAAATATGATTTATAAAACACCTGAACCGAGGTTAGCCTGTTAGCTTAGCTGGATAAGACGTGAAGATAGGGGCGTGTTCAGACTTCTTTGTCATATACTTAGTGACACACACGTGACCTCTTTATCCATTTACGTATGTGTTTGTCATCACATAGCCAGAACAAGCACTGCCAATACTACCAACTCCACGCAACCTTTATTTCGGAAGCACAAAATGACAGCGGTCGACCAAAGTGCCAATAATAATATAAATAAAGGTAAAAACAACAATAAAAATTACAGCAGGCAATAAAATAATAAAATAGAATAAAAGAAAATAAAAATGTAGTAGCTCATTTGGGAAATGCCGTAGAAAAGTGATGAGTTGTTAAAGAAGATTTATAAGTCTCAAGGGTCAGGAACAATCTAATGTGAAAAGGGAGATTATTCCAAAGCCTGTGGACAGGTGCCACAAAGGCCCTGTCACCTCTAGTCTTTAATCTACTTTTCGGCACCTCCAACAACAGTTGGTCAGAAGACCTTAAGGCTCTGGTTGGGCTGTAATGGAGCAAAAGCTCAGAAAGGCACACAGGAGCCAGGCCATTGACACCTTTAAAAACAATCAAAAGAAGTTTGAAATCAATACAATATATCAGACTGGGAGAGCCAATGGAGTGAGGCGAAAACTGGCATAGCATGGTCACACTTTTTCTTGCCAAAGAAAAAACAAGCAGCAGCATTCTGGATGAGCTGGAGATGATTGAGAGAGGTCTGGCCCAAGCCGACATACAGACAGTTACAATAGTCAACCTTCCTTGTAACAAAAGTGCATGGATTACCTTCCCAAGGTCAATCCTGATAAGATAGGGCTTGGCTAAAAGATGAAGTCTTAGCTAAAAGATGGAAAACATGTTTTAACACCAGCACTGATCTGCTTATCAAATTTAAACCAACATGGCGATGCCCAGATATAGGCTTTATATCAGCTGTTCCAGGTAACTATAAAAACCTATGGGTGATGTCCTAGAGGCTTTGAGTGTATATACAGTCTGTGGTGCAATTACCTGTTTTGGATGCACAGGTAAAAGAAACATATCATCAGACTTCTACTCAGTGAATCCGATGTTTCCCACTGCTAGAAAAATCAATTCCAACAAGTTTATATCTCACAAACAGCTGAAACACCCAGTTACACTCAAACACTAGGGGAGGTGATGGTCTAGTGGTAAAGTGTTGGGCTTGAGACCAGATCTGTTGTGTGGCCTCCAGAAGAGAAGGTACTGCTGGCCCACCACCAGAGGGTGTCCTGCCTGAATGGTGGACTTCAGGCACGAGAGGGTGCCGCCGCCTCACAGGAGCAGCTGGAGATGACAGCTGTCCCTCATCACCATCTGACAGCTGTCCCTCATCATCACCATCACTATAAAAGCCGGGCAGCAACTCCACCTCGCTGCCGAGAAATCAGTCTACCTAGCAGGTATTCCTCTCAGCAGTTTTGGTGCCGATCGCACAGTGATCTTTGATTGTCTTGCAGGTGTTCCAGGACCTTTCCACAGCTGGAGTCTGGGATTGTACATCCAACAGGAGACGACGTATCTCTCTCCTCATGGATAAGTAGTGTCAGGACCTGCATGTGGTTGTTTGGAGGTGGAGGTGTTTGCCCTCCGGACGGAACTGTTTGCTGACTGTTTACTGGGTGTGTGCACACACACCTACCATTAACTGTTTCTGCTTCCTGCCAGCAGTACCAGATGTGACAGCTGGAGAAGGTGGCCACCTGGGGACTCAGGACTTGGCGGCTCCGGTGTGTTCCAGATCTGTTGGCAGTGGAAATAGTGTGGGACCCGACTCTTCTCTGGACAGATGTCTTCTATCCTCGAGCCTGCCCACACGCCACCGTTGTACATTGTTTGACTCCAAAAACTGTAATTGTTTGTATCTCATTGTGCACTTCACAACAGTAAATTGTTACTTTTGGCTTATCCATTGTCCATTCATTTACGCCCACTGTTGTGGGTCCGTGTCACAACACTATCCCAACAGGATTTCTCGGCCAGCGTCATGGATCCCGAGGGGTGTCAACCATCGGATGAACCACCAATAGGAACGCAGGGTGTACAGGCATCGGCAGGAGGCGTGTTAGCTGAGCTACAGCAAATCTTAACCGCCTTCACTGCAAGGTTGGACTTGGTGACCAAGCAGAATGTGATTCTCAATCGGAGGATGGAGGCTCTCACCGCCCAGGTGGAAGTGCGCCAGCAGGGCGCTGCTGCAGCTCCTGAGAGTAACGATCCTGAGTGGGGATCTAACCCTTCACGCCCCAGCACTGGTGGACACGGGGTCGGAGGGGAATCTGCTGGATAGCAGATGGGCAAGGGAGGTTGGGCTCCCTCTAGTGGCTCTCCCTTCTCCATTGAAGGTAAGGGCACTAGATGGCACCCTTCTCCCATTAATCACACACCAGACACGGCCCATGACATTGGTTGTGTCTGGGAATCATAGGGAGGAGATTGTGTTTTTCGTAACACCTTCTACCTCCTGAGTGATTTTGGGGTTTCCATGGATGGTGAAGCACAATCTCGGGATAGATTGGCCGTCTGGGGTTGTGACACAGTGGAGCGAAACCTGCCACCGGGAATGTTTAAGATCCTCGGTTCCACCCGGTGTGACAGCTAATGAGGAGGTCAAAGTTCCCCCCAATCTGACGTCGATGCCTGAGGAGTACCACGATCTTGCTGACGTCTTCAGCAAAGATCTGGCAAGAAAGACGGTGGACTCAGTCAATGCATAGACTACAGAGGGCTGAACAAAATTACGGTTCGCAACCGATACCCGTTACCTCTGTTGGATTCGGTGTTCACGCCAATGCATGGAGCCCAAATATTCACGAAACTAGATCTTAGGAACGCGTACCACCTGGTTTGGATCCGGAAGGGAGACGAATGGAAGACGGCATTCAACACCCCGTTAGGTCATTTTGAGTACCTGGTCATGCCGTTCGACCTCACCAATGCGCCCGCAATGTTCCAAGCATTGGTTAATGACGTCTTGCGGGACTTCCTGCACCGGTTCGTCTTTGTATACCTGGATGACATCCTGATCTTCTCCCCGGATCCTGAGACTCATGTGCAGCATGTACATCAGGTCCTACAGAGGTTGTTGGAGAACCGGCTGTTTGTGAAGGGCGAGAAGTGCGAGTTCCACCACACTTCTTTGTCCTTCCTGGGATTCATAATCTCCTCCAACTCCGTCACCCCTGATCCGGCCAAGGTTGCGGCGGTGAGAGATTGGCCCCAACCAACAAGCCGTAGGAAACTACAACAGTTCCTCGGATTCACAAATTTCTACCGGAGGTTCATCAAGGGCTACAGTCAAGTAGTCAGCCCCCTGACGGCCCTTACCTCCACTAAAGTCCCCTTCACCTGGTCGGAACGGTGCGACACCGCGTTTAGGGAGTTGAAACGCCGGTTCTCGACTGGACCAGTTCTGGTGCAGCCCGATCCCAATCGCCAGTTTATCATTGAAGTGGATGCCTCTGACTCAGGGATAGGAGCCATGCTGTCCCAGAGCAGGGAGTCCGATAAGGTTCTCCACCCTTGTGCCTATTTTTCCCGCAGGTTGACCCCGGCAGAGCAAACCTATGACGTCGACAATCGGGAACTCCTAGCGGTGAAAGAGGCTCTTGAGGAGTGGAGACACCTGTTGGAGGGAGCTGCGGTACCTTTCACGGTTTTCACGAACCATCGGAACCTGGAATACATCCGGACCGCCAAGCGTCTGAACCCCAGGCAAGCCCGCTGGTCACTGTTCTTCGGGCGTTTTGATTTCCAGATCACCTACCGCCCCGGTACTAAGAACCAACGATCTAACGCCCTGTCCTGGGTCCACGAAGAGGAGGTCAAAACCGAGCTGTCAGATCCTCCGGATCCCATCATCCCCGAGTCCACTATCGTGGCCACCCTCACCTGGGACATGGAGAAGACCGTCCGGGAGGCCCTGGCACGGAACCCGGACCCGGGGACCGGCCCCAAGAACAGACTTTACGTCCCACCAGAAGCCAGAGCTGCAGTCCTGGACTTCTGTCACAGTTCTAAGCTCTTCTGTCACCCAGGGGTGCGAAGAACCATGGCAGTGGTTCGGCAGCGCTTCTGGTGGGCGTCCATGGAAGCCCACGTCCGGGAGTATGTCCGGGCCTGCACCACCTGTGCCAGGGGAAAAGCCGATCACCAAAGGGCACAGAGACTCCTTCAACCGCTACCTGTGCCCCACCGCCCCTGGTCCCACATCGGCCTGGACTTTGTCACGGGCCTCCCGCCATCCCAGGGCATGACCACCATCCTCACGATAGTGGACCGGTTCTCCAAGGCGGCCCACTTCGTGGCCCTCCCGAAGCTCGGCCCAGGAGACTGCAGACCTCCTGGTCCACCATGTCGTACGTCTGCATGGGATTCCATCTGACATCGTTTCCAACCGTGGTCGCCAGTTCTCCTCGCAAGTTTGGGGAAGTTTCTGTAGGGAACTGGGGGCCACCGTGAGCCTCTCATCCGGGTACCATCCCCAGACGAACGGACAGGCAGAGCGGGCAAACCAGGACTTGGAGCAGGCCCTCCGCTGCGTGACCTCCGCGCACCTGACGGCCTGGAGTGACCATCTGGCCTGGATCGAGTACGCTCACAACAGCCAGATCTCATCTGCCACCGGCCTCTCCCCATTTGAGGTGTGTTTGGGGTACCAGCCCCCATTGTTTCCCGTGGTGGAGGGAGAGGTTGGTGTGCCCTCGGTCCAGGCCCACCTAAGGAGGTGCCGTCGGGTGTGGCGCACTGCCCACTCTGCCCCGCTTAAAGCCCGGGTGAGGGCTAAGGCCCATGCAGACCGCCAGCGTTCCCCGGCCCCTGCATACCAGCCCGGGCAGGAGGTTTGGTTATCCACCAAGGACATTCCCCTGCAAGTGGAATCCCAAAAGTTAAAGGACAGATTCATCGGACCTTTCCCCATACTCAAAGTCCTCAGTCCGGCCGCAATGAAGTTGAAGCTACCAGCTTCACTGCGGATTCACCCCGTCTTCCATGTGTCCCGTATCATGCCCTGCCACTCCTCTCCACTCTGCACCCCTGGACCGGTGCCGCCTCCTGCCCGGATTATCGACGGGGAGCCTGCCTGGACCATGTGCAGGCTCCTGGACGTCCTTCGAAAGGGCCGGGGATTTCATTATCTGGTGGACTGGGAGGGATATGGACCTGAAGAGCGCTCCTGGGTGAAGAGGAGCTTCATCCTGGACCCGGCCCTCCTGGACGATTTCTACCATCGTCACCCCGACAAACCTGGTCGGGTATCAGGAGGCGCCCATTGAGGGTGGGGGGGATCCTGTTGTGTGGCCGCCAGAAGAGGAGGTACTGCTGGCCCACCACCAGAGGACGTCCTGCCTAAATGGCGGGCTTCAGGCACGAGAGGGTGCCACCGCCTCACGGGAGCAGCTGGAGATGACAGCTGTCCCTCATCACCATCTGACAGCTGTCCCTCATCATCATCACCATCACTATAAAAGCAGGGCAGCAACTCCACCTTGCTGCCGAGAAATCAGTCTACCTATCAGGTAAACCACTCAGCAGTTTTGGTGCCGATCGCACAGTGATCTTTGATTGTCTTGCAGGTGTCCCGGACCTTTCCACAGCTGGAGGCTGGGATTGTACATCCAACAGGAGACGATGTATCTCTCTCCTCACAGATAAGTATTGTCAGGACCTGCATGTGGTTGTTTGGAGGTGGAGGTGTTTGCCCTCCGGACGGAACTGTTTGCTGACTGTTTACTGGGTGTGTGCACACACACCTACCATTAACTGTTTCTGCTTCCTGCCAGCAGTACCAGATCTGACAGCTGAAGATGCTGGCCACCTGGGGACTCAGGACTTGGCGGCTCCGGTGTGTTCCAGATCCGTTGGCAGTGGAAATCGTGTGGGACCCGGCTCTTCTCTGGACAGACATCTTCTATCCTCGAACCTGCCCACACGTCACCATTGTACATTGTTTGACTCCAAAAACTGTAATTGTTTGTATCTCATTGTGCACTTCACAACAGTAAATTGTTACTTTTGGCTTATCCATTGTCCATTCATTTACGCCCCCTGTTGTGGGTCCGTGTCACGACACTATCCCAACAAGATCCCTCCAGATCGGTTCAAATCCCAGCTTGACTGGAAAATCACTAAGGGCCCTTGTGTAAGGTCCTTAATTCCCTAGTTGCTCCCGGTGTGTAGTGAGCACCTTGTATGGCAAGAGCCTCACATCGGCGTGAATGTGAGCGATTATTTGTAAAGTGCTTTGAGCATCTGATGCAGATGGAAAAGCACAATATAAATGCAGTCCATTTACCATTTAACACACAATTAATTTGTTATTTTGGAAATCTACCGATGGAAAATGAAAGGTTCGGACATGAGTGGAGCAGAGCTGCATATTTCAAAATAATAAGCAGGACACAATCTGGTTACATCTTTTGATTATTTTTAAATTTAGATTGAACTGTTGTCCATTTTACAACACCTCCTGAGCCTTTTCTCAGCACAGTAGCTTGGTAATGAGGGCAGGTGATTGCAGAGGCATTCGCCATGTTCATCGCCCAAAAGCACATCCATCACTGATTAGGCAGCCCTCCTCTAGGGCTACATTGCACATATAATGACAGTAATTATCCCCAGTATGATGTAAAGAAACTGGACCCATACTTTCCAAATATCTGAGCAACCCTATGACCAAAACAATATACTGTAACAAGTATTAAGATAACTGGACAATACTGTACTAATCATGGGCATCACAACAATGCAATCTGCAAGACAATCTGATATTTTACCCAAATAACCTTGATCTTCACTCAAGAGACATGACCTTTGGCTGATCTTGCCAGGGTAATTCTGGAATCTGCTGATGTTTGTACCACATTTGGGCCAAATCTGGTTGAAAATCAAATCATTCAGCTTTGCTAAAATTATTTTTTTAAGGGAAATTTCTGGGTCATTCAGAGGCCAGGTTTGGTAGAAATTATTAAAAGGTCTTGGAAGGAGTAGACCAACAAACACTTCACCTGGACACCACTTATCGCAATATTGTTATCCATGTTTGTGCCAATGATGTTCAGATGAGACAAGCTGAAGTCACAGAGATGAACAGTGCGGGCTTGTGTCCTCACCAGAAAGAGGTGTCAGCATAGACTGTGATGAGAAGTGATGAGGTCTACAGCAGGCTAACTGGTGGCTGGCAATGTTCTGTAGATAACAGAGACTTAGTTTTGTGGATATCTCTCCACTTTCTGGGGTCAACATGTCTTGCTGATCCCAGACAGCATATACCCTACTGGGGATATACCCTGCTCTTCATGAGGCTGTAGAATCCAGCATACTTTAAAGCATCTAAAGTGACATGTTATAAAACTGTGCCCATCAGACCTTTAGACAGCAATATAAGCGGACAAATTGCACAAGCAGCCCTCACAACACATTTAAAAAAAAAATCTCAAATATATCACTCGTAGCACGATTATATCAACCTTTCAAATTCTATAAACCTAAAATGAGATACTTGATTCACATTAAGACAAAATCAAGTTAATTATATTTAAAAAGTGTTATTTCTATTACATAATTACAGCAAGCAGAACATTGGTATTAACAAAAGGTAACAATTCACATCAGGGGTTCTATGGGTCAGGTTAGTTTTCCATACTACAGACATGAGAATTTTCAGGGTTTTATCTGAATTTTTTTAGGAAGATCTGGACAAAGCATTCCTGACTTTTTTCAAGCATCTGCTTGGCTGCTAAAATATGGGTTAAAATGGGTATAATTTTAGCTAAAACCCAGGAGATCCTATAGCAGGCCACAGAGCCCGGGCCAGCGTTCAGGATTTTTTGGGATGTCTCATACTCATACCAGTCACAATTCTATATAGAAAAGTCACCCATGGTCAAATTTCTGTTTAACACTGGTACCTATTTACAGCTGGGTGGACTGGCGCAATGCAAACAAAGTGTGTTGTAGTGTAACTTGGAATGGAACCGAGGTTTACATATTGGGAGCCCAACTGCTGTCCTGCTGAAATACCTGCTCTTGTCAACCACTGGCATTTGTGCCAGTTTCCAAAACAGAGTGTCATCAATTAGACTTCCTTTTCTGCTGGTGGATCTGGAACTAGACTTTATAGATTTAGCGGAGTCTATGAATAAAGGGCTACAATGACAGTCTTTAGTTCTGTCAGGTGATGGACGGTCTCTTCCTTCAACCTGCAATCTCTCAGCTCGACATGGCACATACTACAAAGTCTTTCTCCTTGTCTGCAAATCCCTACACAGTACCTCTCCTCCTACATATTCTCTCTAGTCCATCCCCAGACACACTTGGCCATCTGCTCCCCTCACCTCACTGCAGGCGTTGCTCTGTGGATGATGTGCGTTCAGCGTTGTTGGCCCAAAGCTGAGGAATGTTCTGCCTCAGGGTTTCTGCCAGTGCACATCTGTTGCTTCTTCAAAGGTGCAACTGAAATTCTTCCAAACATCCACCACACTTTCTGATCTGCACATGGGAAATGTATTTGCCTCTTAATGTATAACTTTTATTTTTGTTATTTTGTTTACTGTTTTATTTTTTATTTTTTCAAATTTGATTATGAATATTATTTTCACAGTACATTTGGGCTGCCTAAGTGCCACAGAAAAAATAAATAACACCATTCAGACCCATGCCATACATAGGTTTGCAACGTTACTGAGAGAAAGTCCTAAATTGCCCCTGAGCCCTGTTAGTGCCCATGCTTGTCCCTGAATTCTGTACTCGTTAGTATCTGTTTACAGTTGGGAGGACTGAGGCATTGCAGATGAAGTGTCTTGTCCAACAACACCAGTAGTGTGACTGGGACTGAAACCCAGGTATACATACTGTTTACAGAGCATCGAGAAAGTATTCACAGCGCTTCACTTTTCCCACAATTTGTTGTTACAACCTTATTCCAAAATAAAGAAAATTAATTGTTTACCCTCAAAATTCTACTCACAGAACCCCATAATGACAACATGGAAAAAAGTGTATTTGAAATTTTTACAAGTTAATTAAAAATGAAAAAACGAAGTAATCACTTGTACATAAGTATTCACATCCTTTGTTCAAGACTTTATTGATGCACCTTTGGCAGCAATTACGGATCCACCAGGAATCTTCCTGGAGCTGGCCATTCATCTAAACTGAACAATCGGGGGAGAAGAGCCTCAGTAAAGGACGTAACCAATAACCTGATGGTCAATCTGTCAGAGCCCCAGCATTCCTCTGTGGAGAGAGGGGAACCTTCCAGAAGGACAACCATCTCTGCAGCAATCCACCAATCAGGCCTGTATTGTAGAGTGGCCACAAAGAAGCCATTCCTTATTAAAAAGCACATGACAGCCCGTCTGGAGTTTGCCACAAAGCACATGAAGGACTCTGGGAAACAAGATTCTCTGGTCTGATGAGACAAAGATTGAACTATTTGTTGTGAATGCCAGACGTTATGTTTGGAGGAAACCAGGCACCATCCTTACAGTGAAGCATGGTGGTGGCAGCATCATGTTGTGGGGATGTTTTTCAGCAGCAGGAACTGAGAAACTAGTCAGGATTGAGGGAAAGATGAATGCAGCAATGTACAGAGACATCCTGGATGAAAACCTGCTCCAGAGCGCTCTTGACTTCAGACTGGTTCATCTTTCAGCAGGACAATGACCCTAAGTACACAGCCAAGATATTATAATATTCATATAGCGTAGCACTTTCTCACCATGAATTGGTATTTAATTTTCTCTAGTGGGGCAGGTATGAAAACATTTCATATGCAGTAATAAATTATATTAATAGTTGTCATTAAAACTTGACAAAAATTACAAAGGATTCATTTTCATTTTAACATGACAATATTTAGTCACCATTCATTGTTTCAATATAAATACAGTAAATTTAGTGGATTAAAACTTGTGAAACATATTTCACTAACTAGTTACCTACATACCAAAGCAGATTTTAGTGGGTGACATCTGTTTAAGAACACTAAAAGATGTATAAATATCAAGTGTAATAATTCAAATATGCTATTTCATTCATAAGATATGGTAAGATTATATATATATATATATATATATATATATATATATATATATGATTTGTGATGCAATGAAGACACGCACATCCAAAACACGTAAAAAGGCGTGCAGGACCAAGAAAAATATACCAAAGAGAGCCACCTGGTCAACCGATTGTATCTGCCATGGGTTCTTTGACAGAACATATTTTGGCCTTTGTGGATCATTTTCTTCAACCCTTGGTCTTTTCCCTCCCATCCTTTATTAAAGATTCAATGGATTTTTTGAAATTTATTACATACTATAACTGTTTCAGACCAGTGCTTTTTAGTGACTATGGATATCGAATCTCTGTACACTAGTGTCCCCATTGAGGGTGGATTACAAGCTATACAATTTTTTTCTTAATCAGAGGATGGATTACACACAGAGTACCCAGAGCATTGTTGATCTTGCAGGTATCGTACTGACTTCTAATTTTTTTATGTTTGAATCTGATTATTACCTGCAAATCTCAGGGATCAGTATAGGGTCAAAGATGGCCCCCAGTTTTGCTTCACTGTTCTGTGGCTTTTTTGAACAGGATATTATTTTTTCAGATCCTCATTTACACCAAATTTCACATTGGAAAACAATATAGATGATATTTTCTTCATGTGGCATGGCATAGAGACATCCCTTATAGAATTTCATAAGTTTATTAATGATAATTGTAATCTGAAATTTACTATGGCATATGAAGCACATAAAATTAATTTTTGGGATATTCTAGTCTATAGACAAGGTAATAAATTGAGCTCTACCCTGTACAGGAAGAGCACAGATCAGAATTACATTTTGCATGGAAAGTCATTTCATCCAGTGTCTCTTAAGAAAAGTTTGCCATCCATCCATTTTCTTCCGCTTCATCCGAGGTCGGGTCGCGGGGGCAGCAGCTCAAGCAAAGCCGCCCAGACCTCCCGATGCACACACACCTCCCCAGCTCCTCCAGGGGAACCCCAAGGCATTCCCAAGCCAGCTGTGAGATGTAGTCCCTCCAGCGTGTCCTGGGTCTTCCCCGGGGCCTCCTCCCGATGGGACGTGCCTCTCCCACCTCTCCAGCGAGGCGTCCAGGGGGCATCCGAAAAAGATGCCCGAGCCACCTCCTTTCGATGTGGAGGAGCAGCGGCTCGACTCTGACCTCCTCCCGAGTGGCCGTGCTCCTCACCCTATCTCTAAGGGAGCGCCCAGCCACCCTGCGGAGGAAAGTCATCTCGGCCGCTTGTACTCGCGATCTTGTTCTTTCGGTCATGAGCCAAATCTCATGACCGTAGGTGAGGGTTAGAACATAGATCAATCGGGAAAATCAAGAGCTTTGCCCCCCTGCTCAGCTCTCTCTTCACCACGACGGTCCGATACAGCAACCGCATCACTGCAGATGCTGCACTGATCTGTCTGTCGATCTCATGCTCCATCCGTCCCTCTCTCGTGAACAAGACCCTGAGATACTTAAACTCCACTTGAGGCAAGGACACTCCACCAACCCAAAGAGGGCAAAACACCTTTTTCCGGTCGAGAACCATGGCCTCAGATTTGGAGGTGCTGATCTTCATCCCGGACGCTTCACACTCAGCTGCAAACCGCTCCAGTGCATGCTGAAGGTCCTGATTTGACGAAGCCAACAGAACCACATCATCCACAAACAGCATAGACGAGACTCTGTGGTTCCCACACTGGACCCCCTCTACACCCTGACTGCGCCTAGAATTCTGTCCATAAAGGTAATGAATAGAACCGGTGACAATGGGCAGCCCTGGCGGAGGCTGACATGCACTGGAAACAGGCTTGACTTACTACCGGCAATGCGAACCAAGCTCCTGCTGCGGTCATACAGGGACTGGATAGCCCTTAACAAAGGACCCCATACTCCTGGAACACCCCCCCCCCCCCCCCCCCCCCCCCATAGGGCGCCTCGAGGGACACGGTCAAACGCCTTCTCCAGATCCACAAAACACGTGGACTGGTTGGGTGAACTCCCATGAACCCTCGAGCATCCGATGGAGGGTGTAGAGCTGGTCCATTGTGCCGCGACCAGGATGAAAACCACACTGCTCCTCCCGAATCCAAGGTTCAACTATCAGTCGAATTCTCCTCTCCAGTACTCTGGAATAGACCTTATTGGGGAGGCTGAGGAGTGTGATCCCCTTGTAGATGGAACACACCCTCCCGTCCCCCTTCTTAAACAGAGGGACCACCACCCCGGTCTGCCAATCCAGAGGCACTGTCCCCGACTGCCACGCAATGTTGCAGAGACGTGTCAACCAAGAGAGTCCCACAACATCCAGACACTTAAGGTACTCCGGACGGATTTCATCCACCCTGGGAGCCTTGCCACCGAGGAGCTTTCTGACCACCTCGGTGACTTCGGCCTGGGTGATAGATGAGTCCAGCTCTAAGTCCCCAGTCTCTGCTTCCTCTTTGGAAGACGTGACGATGGGATTGAGGAGATCCTTGAAGTGTTGGTGGAGAGCTGCTTCCGCCTCCGGAGGCGTCGGACGGTTTGCCAGAATTTCTTCAAGGCCGACCGACAGTCCTCCCCCATGGCCTTCCCCTCGAACTGCCACAACAAATACAGGCAGAAATAGTTTACCTTTTTCACAATGTAATTGTACGCGTCATATTTGTAGTTCAGATTCTGATTATCAAGTACAAGCAAATGATCTTGCTCATCATTTTCAACAGAGATAATACAATCCTATGTGGATCATTGAAGTCTGTAATAGACTCGATATCATCACTCAAAATGAATGTGTCCACTACAAATGAAATAAAACTTTGACCACTAGTTTGAACTGTATTACACAATATTCATCACTGAGTAGGGAATTTGACAGTCTTAAAAAAACATTGGCATATTATTGAAACTGACCCACATTTGAATTACTTAAAAGCGTTTTCTTCACCACCTAGGATTGTACACAGGAGACCACCTAATTTGAACAGTATGTTTTTACGCTCTAATCTGTTGCCTTTGATTGATTCATGCTCCTTACACAAGTTACTGGATGGTAACTATAGATGTGGTCATTGCAGTCAATGCAATTTCACATATCAAACAGAAATTTTTCAACACCCCAGGACAGGTAAGACTTTTAAAATCAAGGGAGTTATCACATGTGTGGATTAGCCTATATTGGAAAAACTACAAAGCCTTTAAAGACAAGAATTTTGGAACATACACTCAACAAAAATATAAACGTAACACTTTTGGTTTTGCTCCCATTTTGTATGAGATGAACTCAAAGATCTAAAACTTTTTCCACATACACAATATCACCATTTCCCTCAAATACTGTTCAAAAACCAGTCTAAATCTGTGATAGTGAGCACTTCTCCTTTGCTGAGATAATCCATCCCACCTCACAGGTGTGCCATATCAAGATGCTGATTAGACACCATGATTAGTGCACAGAGGTGCCTTAGACTGCCCACAATAAAAGGCCACTCTGAAAGGTGCAGTTTTATCACACAGCACAATGCCACAGATGTCGCAAGATTTGAGGGAGCGTGCAATTGGCATGCTGACAGCAGGAATGTCAACCAGAGCTGTTGCTCGTGTATTGAATGTTCATTTCTCTACCATAAGCCGTCTCCAAAGGCGTTTCAGAGAATTTGGCGGTACATCCAACCAGTCTCACAACCGCAGACCAGGTGTAACCACACCAGCCCAGGACCTCCACATCCAGCATGTTCACCTCCAAAATCGTCTGAGACCAGCCACTCGGACAGCTGCTGAAACAATCGGTTTGCATAACCAAAGAATTTCTGCACAAACTGTCAGAAACCGTCTCAGGGAAGCTCATCTGCATGCTCGTCGTCCTCATCGGGGTCTCGACCTGACTCCAGTTCGTCGTTGTAACCGACTTGAGTGGGCAAACACTCACATTCGCTGGCGTTTGGCACGTTGGAGAGGTGTTCTCTTCACGGATGAATCCCGGTTCACATTGTCCAGGGCAGATGGCAGACAGCATGTGTGGCGTCATGTGGGTGAGCGGTTTTCTGATGTCAATGTTGTGGATCGAGTGGCCCATGGTGGCGGTGGGGTTATGGTATGGGCAGGCGTCTGTTATGGACGAAGAACACAGGTGCATTTTATTGATGGCATTTTGAATGCACAGAGATACCGTGATGAGATCCTGAGGCCCATTGTTGTGCCATACATCCAAGAACGTCACCTCATGTTGCAGCAGGATGATGCACAGCCCCATGTTGCAAGGATCTGTACACAATTCTTGGAAGCTGAAAATGTCCCAGTTCTTGCATGGCCGGCATACTTACCGGACATGTCACCCATTGAGCATGTTTGGGATGCTCTGGACCGGTGTATACGACAGCGTGTACCAGTTCCTGCCAATATCCAGCAACTTCGCACAGCCATTGAAGAGGAGTGGACCAACATTCCACAGGCCACAATTGACAACCTGATCAACTCTATGCGAAGGAGATGTGTTGCACTGCATGAGGCAAATGGTGGTCACACCAGATACTGACTGGTATCCCCCCCAATAAAACAAAACTGCACCTTTCAGAGTGGCCTTTTATTGTGGACAGTCTAAGGCACACCTGTGCACTAATCATGGTGTCTAATCAGCATCTTGATATGGCACACCTGTGAGGTGGGATGGATTATCTCAGCAAAGGAGAAGTGCTCACTATCACAGATTTAGACTGGTTTGTGAACAATATTTGAGGGAAATGGTGATATTGTGTATGTGGAAAAAGTTTTAGATCTTTGAGTTTGTCTCATACAAAATGGGAGCAAAACCAAAAGTGTTGCATTTATATTTTTGTTGAGTATAGATCCAAAATTCATAATCATGATAGTAAGAGTCCTGTGGCTGTTCACCTTTCTGTGAAACAGTATAATGTGAGTTTCTTTAGGTACTTGGGTATTGATCATGTACAACTTAATAATCGTGGTGGTGATATTAACAATGTGCTTCTGAAAAGGGAGACTTTTTGGATCTATACTCTCAGTACACTTTCCCCCTGGGTCTTAAATGAGGATTTCAACCTCAGACCGTTTTTATAACATATATTTCTTCATGATTCTTTGTCTACCATGTAACTATTTTTTTTTTTTACTATGGAATTTGTCTTATCAATTATGAAGTTGTTTTATGATGTATTTGTCTCTGCAGGACGTGTCTTGTCTGTACTTGTGCCATTATTTTTGTCATCATGTTTTTATTTACATATTTGGCCTGTATTTTTTAGGGTTTTTGTTTTGTTTGATGGGGCCCTTATTTATCTGTTTACGCTCATTAATTTGTGAGTTTGATTGTAGCAGATAATATGACAAGATGTTTTTAATTTTGGTTGGATTAGTCTTCAGGTGAGGGCAATCATCAATCATGTCAGTATTTAGACAGGTGTTTCATATCGAGCATGCTGTCTGACAAAGGGCTGGTCGCCCGAAACGTTACATTTATTTTTTGTTAAATAAAGCCTTTTGTATTGGAGTGCTGTGGCTGTGCAGGTCATTTGGTTTCTATCTTTGGAAGATTCTATTTTTTGCCATTGCTGTAGGCAGCCATGTTTGAAAATGGCAGCCATGTAGGATTCCTACTTGGCTCATCAGCTAATTTTGAACAGTACCCATTATGAATGGTCTTGGCATATGATGTGCTTCTATCATCATTTGAATGATTCTTCTCAAACTCGGCAGTTAGCTGCTCTATCACTGCTGTTTTCCAAGTGTTTGTGAAGCAGCAGCCATGAAACGGTCAGTACTGCCAGCACCTCATTACTGATATAACTCCATCTGACTGCTAAATTAAGTACTTTGTTTCTGATATACGACAAGATGCTGATCACTTCAGATTTGGCCAAAAGTGCATTGAGTTACTCTGCTGTAGTGTTATTCATTTTAAGATTTTAATGACATGTTGGAGAAGCTGCCGTTATATTTTCTGATCTACCGGTGACTGGATCGGTACGTATATCATAGTGTTGATGTATGCTGATGTTGGTTATTGATAATCAATTCAGTCTGTGTGTGGGAAAAGAATTGTATTGATGATAATAACAACCACTGGGCCAGTGTGGCTGAGATACACATAGAATTTAATGAAAATTGATTAAATGTGTGCCTGATTTATCATGAGAGCCGACATCTTCATCATGTACACACAAACACAAACTATATCAACATATCAATTTCAGCACCGTTTGATGTTCTGCACTGCAGCCATTAGTTTATCGTAAATTTATAGTTGCTTATAATTAGAGCGACGGTGCTTATTGATACATTTTGTCAATACATCAATGATTTTATTTATCAATGTTAGCTTTGGTCATAATTTACAGAATTCTTGCCTTGAAGCAGGAGGTGGAGTTTTGCTGAATAAATCATATATAGTTTACACGGGAGACAATTTCATTCCCACTATGAATGTTATTTATTATTGTCTGCCAAACACAGCCACAGCTGTACTTGACTGAAACACAAATCAAGTGACAACATTAATAACTGTACTGCAATTAAACACTCACAGCAAGTCACAATAATAAGTGTACTGCACAGAAACACTTAAGTGGGATTATAGACAATAGCACTACATTAAAACATTTGGAGGTTACTCATAGGCTGCTGCTCACACATGGGTCACAGTCAGATGAATGGGCCACGGCTTGATGCTCAAACCTAGACAGCCATCAGGTGAATGAGCCACCGTCCAATGCTCAAATATTTCAATTTTCAATTTCAATTTATTTTCATTTATATAGCACCAAATCACAAGGTTGCCTCAAGGCGCTTCCCACAAGTAAGGTCTAACCTTACCAACTCCCAGAGCAACAGTGGTAAGGAAAAACTCCCTCTGAGGAAGAAACCTCAAGCAGACCAGACTCAAAGGGGTGACCCTCTGCTTGGGTCATGCTACTGACATAAATTACAGAACAATTCACAAAACATATATACAGGAAATGTTGCCGGTGCACAGGATGGTTTCTGGAACAGATACCACACCCCTCTCTGGATGGAGCCGCACCTCAAACAGAGAGAAAAGAAAAAAACAGAATCAAGCATCAGAAAGACAAATACAGTGTAATTTGTCAGCATTAAGCAACAAGAAAAACAGAAGAAATACTAAGGTGATCGCCGGCCACTAGCCCTAAGATTCACTAAAGCTTAAAGTTGAGGCCGCGGCATGCTCCGTTTCCTAATAAAATGAATTAAAAAGTAAAAAGCATAGTAACATACTATGCCAGTATGCTAGCCATACGAAAGGGAAAATAAGTGCGTCTTAAGTCTGGACTTGAAAGTCTCCACAGAATCTGACTGTTTTATTGATGCAAGGAGATCATTCCACAGAACAGGGGCATGATAAGAGAAAGCTCTATGACCCGCAGACTTCTTATTCACCCTAGGGACACAAAGTACGTAGGGTTTAATTAGGTAAACTAGGTAGGGAGGTGCCAGTCTGTGAACAATTTTATAGGTTAGTAACATTACCTTAAAATCTGATCTCACAGGGACAGGAAGCCAGTGAAGAGATGCCAAAATGGATGTAATGTGGTCAAACTTTCTGCTTTGTGTCAAAAGTCTGACAGCAGCATTTTGAACCAATTGGTACCCCTAATGCTGGACTGCGGTAAACCAAAAAACAGAACATTGCAGTAGTCCTATCTAGAAGAGACAAATGCATGTGTCAGGGTCTCAGCATCAGCCATAGACAGGATGTGACGAATCCTTGCTATATTTCACAGGTGGAAGAAAGCACCTCTCGTAATATCTCTAATGTGGAGGTCAAAGGACAATGTAGGATCAAAAATCACCCCTAGGTTCCTCACTTTGTCAGTGTGATGTATGACACATGAGCCTAGGCTAAGCATGCCAATGTCTCACTGGACCAAGAACCATCATTTCAGTCTTATCAACGTGTAAAAGTAGGACATTGCAAGACATCTAGCTTTTCACTGATGCAAGGTAATCTTCTAAGGATTTTATGTGGATGAGATTACCAGTTATCGGCATGTATAACTGAGTATCATCAGCATAGCAGTGAAAGGTAACCCCAAAACACCGCAATATGTGCCCAAGGGGTGCTATATAAAGGGAGAAAAGCAGGGGTCCTAAGACAGACCCCTGTGGAACCCCAAATTTCATGTCACTAAGGTTAGAGGTAGTGTTACTGTACAAAACACAGAACGACTGCTCAGGTATGATGTCAACCATGCAAGGGCACTCCCAGTAATCCCAAAATGATTCTCCAGCCTATTGAGTAGAATATGATGATCCACGGTATCAAACACAGCACTGAGATCTAATAGCACCAGAACTGTAGTGGTGTCTGAATCCAATGCAAGCAGAAGGTCATTCCCCACTTTAGTGAGAGCTGTCTCTGTGGAATGATATTTTCTAAAAGCAGACTGCAGTGGCTCAGAAAGATTATTCTCAGTAAGGTAGTCCACCAGCTGCTGTGAAACCACTTTTTCCAGAATTAGAACAAAATGATAGATTTGATATTGGCCTATAGTTTTTCGATACACTAGGGTCAAGATTAGATTTCTTAAGTAATGGTTTAATCACTGCAGGTTTGAAGCATTTTGGAACAGATCCAGAAGTTAATGACAGATTAATAATTTCCAGCACAGTCGGCCCAAGAGTGGGCCACAGATCCTTAAACAGTTTTGTTGGTATAGGATCAAATAAGCAGCTTGTGCTTTTTGTAGAAGTTACAAGTTTTGTCAGCACACCTAGTCAGATACTATCAATTTCTGTAAATCTAAGTAATACCTCAGTAATGGCACCCACCTCAATAGCAGGGTATAGTGGCTGGGTGAAGGCATGTTGGCTGTTGTCAGGCGACGGGGGCACTGTCCAATGCTCAAATACAGGCTGCTGTCAGGTTGTCAAGTGAACAGGCCGCTATCCAGCACTCACTCACAGCTACTGGCATAAAATGGGGAGGGGCCTGCATACCACAGTTTGGGAACAAATGTTGTATATGAGTTTTCTTTACTGTGGAAGAAAATATGTTCTCTGGTAGAGAAACACTGTCACAATGGTTAACACTCTTTCCTCACAGCCAAAAGGAGGTGACTTCAAGCCCACCACTGTCCAGCTGGAGTTGCATCAGGAAGAGCATCCGGTGTCATTAAAAGCAGTGGAAGGTCAGTGTTCCCCCAAGCAGACAATGAGTCTGTCACCACCTTACAAAATATGTCCTCTATCTGTCACACCCATGGGGAAAAGTGAGCATATCCTTGGCTTCAGTCGAAGGGGTTCTCAACTTTGAATCATGCCCAGAGAAAATACCACATGGCCACAATGTTGAAGCTGAGGTTCCCTCATGATGCAGGTAATTTTCCTCATCTTAGTTTCTCTGTGTAAATATTCATTTGACATCAAGTCTTTCCAGCAATACCCAAAGATCCACTGAAGAAACCTTCTATCAAAGACATTCAGTTATTGCCTGAGATCATTGGTTAGTGTCCAAATATCACAACCAGACAGTAAGACAGGAAGCTCTAAGACCTTTATTCTTCAAAGATATCATCATCTCGAAACACCTCTGTCTCCAATCTCTTCCCAGGCCCTTTCATTCATGATCTAGAGCCATGATTGCTGCAGCAAAGATATTTGAATCTCATTTTCGAACAACATGATTCAGGAAGCCATTGAAACCTTGAATCTTAGTCTTGATCCAGAACAACTGTAAGCCCAGACACTCCAGCTTCTCAACCGCAGAAATCAGGGCATCCAATGACTCCACAAAGATCACAGTTCTACCCAACACTCAATCTGTGCACATACTGAACAGTGTAGAAACCAGAACTTATACAACCCCAATTCCAGTGAAGTTGGGGCATTGTGTGGAATGTAAATAAAAACAGAATACAATGATTTGCAAATCCTCTTCAACCTATATTCAATTGAATACACCATAAAGACAAGATATTTAAGGTTCAAACTGATAAACCTTATTGTTTTTGGGCAAATGTTTGCTCATTTTGAAATGGATGCCAGCAACACGTTTCAAAAAAGTTGGGACAGTGGTACGTTTACCACTGTGTTACATCACCTTTCCTTCTAACAACACTCAAATTCACAGAGCAGCCCAGTGAACCAAACAAAACCCTTTGTAAAACCAGCATTGGCTATAAGAAGCACTGCAGACATCCATGCAGTAAACTGCTAACCCACTGAAAGCTATATTAGTGAGCAAAAATTTAAATGAATCTACTGTATCTAGTACGCCTTCAATTCAATTTCAATTTATTTTATTTATACAGTGGAAAATCCCAATAAAGCTGCATCAAGGCACTTCACACAAGTAAGCACTAACCTTACCAACCCCTAGAGCAAGCACACAGACGACAGTGGTAAGCAAAAGCTTCCTCTGATGATATTGAGGAAGAAACTTAAAGCAGACCAGACTCACAGGGGTGACCCACTGCTTAGGCTAACAGTTACAAGGTTTTTTTTTTCAAATTTTACAAGAATTCCTTTACAAAGAGAAGAAGCCGAAAACATGAACATAACATACTCCAAGGTCTTGAATATTTAGGGCTTTGGGAGATCAGACTGACACTCTGGGGTGCAGGACCAGCATCCATGAAAGGTCTCAACAGTACCTCGGACAGACAGAAAAAGAGCAAAGTCGGGCTAGAAATAACTGCACCTGAGGCATTAATTCACCAGCAGTAAATCAACAGTGAAACAGAGAGATTACAAAAGTGGTCACCAGCAACTCGCCCTGTGCTTCACGAACAGATGCTGAACTTAGATGTAGTGAGGTTGGACCTGTTCCATTGCTAATAATATTAATTAAAAGGAGAAGAAACAGAATTCCACACTACACTGGCATGCTAACCATAAGAGAAAGTCTGGATTTGAATGTCTTTTCGGAATCTGACTGTTTTATATCTGTCCAGGGAGATCATTCCACAAGACAGTCGCACGATAAGAGAAGGCCCTGTGGCCTGCTGACTTATTTTAACCTCGGACACAAAGTAGTCCTGCATCCTGAGAATGCACAGCTGGGCCAGGAGGATGTAACTGGGTCAGATATGTAGGGAGGCGCTAATCCATGAAAAAATTTACAAGTTAATAACAGAACCTTAAAATCAGAGACAGGAAGTCAATGAAGAGATGCCAAAATGAGTGTAATGTGGTCGAACTTTCAGCTTTTAAAAGAGTAAAAAGCGTAAAACAAAACTATACCAGTATGCTAGCCATACGAAAGGGAAAATAAGTCCGTCTTAAGTCTGGACTTGAAAGTCTCCACAGAATCTCACTGTTTTATTAATGCAGGGAGATCATTCCACAGAACAGGGGCACGATAAGAGAAAGCTCTATGACCCGCAGACTTCTTATTCACCCTAGGGACACAAAGTAGTCCTGCACCCTGAGAACGTAAAGCCTGGGCCGGTACGTAAGGTTTAATTAGGTCAGCTAGGTAGGGAGGTGCCAGTCTATGAACAATTTTATAGACTAGTAGCAGAACCTTAAAATCTGATCTCACTGGGACAGGAAGCCAGTGAAGGGTTCCCAAATAGGTGTAATGTGGTCGAACCTTCTACTTCATGTCAAAAGTCTGGCTGCAGCATTTTGAACCAATTGGAGACCCCTAATGCTGGACTAAGGTAAGGCAGAGAATAGAACATTGCAGTAGTCCAATCCAGAAGAGACAAATGTATGAATCAGGGTCTCAGCATCAGCCATAGACAGGATGGGACGAATTTTCGGTATGTTAGAAAGGTGGAAGACAGCAGTCCTTGTGATTTCTCTAATGTGTAAGTCAAAGGACAGCGTGGGAACAAAAATCACCCCATGGTTCCTCACTTTGTCAGTGTGATGTTTGACTCACAAGTCTAGGTTAAGTGATATCTGGTCAAACTGGTCTCTATGTCTTGCTGGACCAAAAGTGGTCTTCAATGAATTTAAAAGTAAGAAATTACTCAACATCCATCTTTTCACAGAAGCAACACAATCGTCTAATGTACAACTGAGTATCATTCAAGCATTAATTTTAAATACTCTTATAGGGATATAAAGTAGATATTCTGATTTAAGGCACATATCATTTGATACGTTGTGCAATAGGAGGAAAAATGAGTTTGAAAGTTTTAGTCAGGAAGTGGGTGTGCTATATCTCTGGTGCGAGGCATGATGGGAAGCTTTATCCTGCACAAATGACATTGACAATGACAGCCCAGACAGCTGATCTTGCAAAGTGAAATAAATTTGGAAAGGTTTGGAATCATACAATGCTCCAGCTGAGGAACTCTGAACTTTATCTTTGTGACACTTAATCCAGCTCAGTCATTCTGATACCACAAAGACATTTTCACTTCAGTCTGTCTGCATCCTTTAATACAAATACTTTCAGATAAAGTATGACTTTCATGTACTTATTGTACTCTGAAGGACTACAACAAAGTGTCACAATCACAAATCAGACAAGAAAATCTTGTTTACAGGATTCCAACATTTCAACATGTGAGAGAGGTGACTGTTTTCATCAGCTCTGGTGCCTATAAACATCCCATGCAAACTAAAATTTTAAGCTCCATATGGCCTGTGATGTCGGCATTCTGGCTCCAAAACCCACAGGTATGCAGGCAGCCGTCCACTGGATATTAGTAGTCTGAAAGCGGTGCTGGCTCAACAAGGACATGAAAGAAACAAAGTAAGAAAGTCTTTGTGTATCCAGCAGTGCAATGTAATTTGGTATGTTTCATGTATTTGTTTGACAAATCAAAAGGGCGAATGCATAATTTTAATTTTAACATTGGAATACTGAAAAAAATCAGGTGTGACTTGAGTAGGTAGATGTGGAAAACATGCAGGGCAGTTGTCCGGCATGAACAGGGTTGGTGACCCCTGGCCTACAGACTTGACAAAATAGTGGATTCAGACATTCTCTTCCCACGGTGTTGAAGCGCCACTGCTCAGAATTTTTTTTTTTTTTTTTAATCACTATTGGCCACAGAGGGCATGTGATTCAGTGGCACTGTTACTTTGATTTGATCAACAAAAACAAGCACAACTCAAAGTTCTTGTTCGACACGGTGGCAGCACTTATACATGGACAATCACCTGTAGTTTGCTCTCCTTTTACAGCACAAGATTTCCTAGATTATTTTGAGAAGAAAATAGAAGACATTAGGTTAAACATATCCCAGCATGCCTTAACCCAGCCACTGTACACTGCTATTGAGGTGGGCGCCATTACTGAGGTATTACCTCGATTTACAGAATTTGAGAGCATCTCACTAGGTGTGGTGATGAAACTTGTAACATCAGCTAAAAGCACAACCTGCTTATTTGAAGTGATACCAACAAAACTGTTTAAGGACCTGTGGCCCAATCTTGGGCCGACTGTGCTGGAAATAATAAATCTTTCTTTAACTTCTTGATCTGTTCCTAAATGTTTCAAATCTGCAGTGATTAAACCATTACTTAAGAAATCTAATCTTGACCCTAGTGTATTGAAAAACTATCGGCCGATATCAAATCTATCATTTTGCTCTAAAATTCTGGAAGAAGTGGTGTCACGGCAGCTCGTGGACTATCTTACAGAGAATAATCTTTTTGAGCCACTGCAGTCTGCTTTTAGAAAATATCATTCCACAGAGACGGCTCTCACTAAAGTGGTGAATGATCTTCTGCTTACAATGGATTCAGACACCACTACAGTTCTGGTGCTGTTAGATCTCAGTGCTGCGTTTGATACCGTGGATCATCATATATTCTGCTCGATAGGCTGGAGAATCATTTTAGGATTACTGGGAGCGCCTGTGCATGGTTGACCTCATACCTGACCAGTCATTCTCACTGTGTTTTATACAATTACACTACCCCAAATTTCATGTCACTAAGGTGACATGAAATCTGAGGTTCCACAGGAATCTGTCTTAGGCCCCCTGCTTTTCTCCCTTTATATAGCACCCCTTGGGCACATACTGCGGTGTTTTGGGATTACCTTTCACTGATATGCTGATAATACTCAGTTATACATGCCGATAACTGCTGGTAATCTCATCCATATAAAATCCTTAGAAGATTGCCTGCATCAGTGAAAAGCTGGATGTCTAGCAACTTCCTGCTTTTAAACTCTGATAAGACTGAAATGATAGTCCTTGGTCCAGTGGGACATCGGCATCAACTTGACCAGTTAATGCTTAGCCGAGGCTCATGTGTCATACATCACACTAACAAAGTGAGGAACCTTAGGGTAATTTTTGAGCCTACGTTGTCCTTTGACCTCCACATTAGAGATATTACGAGGAGTGCTTTCTTCCACCTGTGAAATATAGCGAATATTGAAGCTTAGGGTTCGTGGCCGGCAGTCACCTTAGTATTTCTTTTGTTTTTATTGTTCACTTCATGCTGATAATTTATCCTGTATTTGTTGTCTTTGTGATGTCTGCTTCTGTTTTTTCTCTCTGTTTGAGGTGTGTCTCCATCCAGAGATGGGTGTGGTATTTGTTCCTGCAACCCTCCTGTCCTGTGCACTGGCAACATTTCCTGTACGTTTGTTTTGTGAATTGTTTTGTAATTTGTGTCTGTAGCATGGCCCAAGCAGAGGGCCACCCCTTTGAGTTTGGTCTGCTTGAGGTTTCTTCATCAGAGGGAGTTTTTTCTTACCACTGTCACCTGTGTGCTTGCTCTGGAGGTTGGTATGGTTAGACCTTGTGTGAAACACCTTGAGGTAACCTTGTTGCGATCTGGTGTTATACAAATGAAAAAATTGAATTGAATTGGCTGTTTATTTTTTCTTGTAAAAATGGGGCTCCATATGTGGTGACAGTGGTGAGTGATGTGGCCTAATAGCAGGAAAGTTTTTTTTTCTTCTTATTGTGAAGCCTCTTTAACACATACAGCATAGTAGCATTTTCCCATATCATGCACATGCTCAAAATGCTTTCCTCCACTGCCAGACCCACGTTTTTCTTTTTTTTTCGCGCTCCCGTGACGAAATGAGTCAAATTTTCGTGACTTTTTTTTTAATTCACTATTCCTAGCCCTACTCCTACCCCTGACCCTAACCTTAACCATAACGTAATCTTACTGTTTCCCCCCACCCTAACCATAACCACCCCCAAACCCCCGCTTCACTTTTAATTTCTTGTAGCCATCACGGAATGAATTAGGATGAATTTGTGCTGCCGTGACGAAAATGAGGTGCTTTTTGTCACAATATCACGAACCAATAGATTAATGTATATTTTGTGCTGCTGAATCACGACTTGCCGTGAGACCAGGTTGCCACTGCACATGGGAAGCTACCTGGGAATTTAAGGACCTTGCCCAAGTGACTCATAGTGATTTTCCAATCTGATGACGATTCTAACTGAGGATCCTCTGGTCACCACTTTATCCTCTTGGTTAACTAGCCAATCCCAAACCTAAGAATGTCAGCACTTGGGGGACCACTGCTCTTGACCATCACCTCCGCAAGACCTTATGAACCGCAATGCAAACGCAGACACTATCATCCTTATCAAACTGCGAGAAAATGACTGAAGTGTTGCACCGTTGATATCGTGGAATGAAATCAGAGATAAATAGTCTAAACCAGCCATTCTCAAAGGTATGAATGCCGAGACCCACTTTGAAATCTGAAAATCATTTTGGGCCCATCCAAACCTGTAATCACCTGTAATTTTGATTGACACATGAGATGAAGATGATGTATTTCCATATGCATGTTGTTGTCAGTTCAGCTGCTCTTGTTATTGTCCGGGGTCACCACAGCGGATACAGGCAGATCTGCATAGGTATTTGACACAAGTTTTACACCTGATGCCCTTCCTGATGCAACTCCAGTGTAACCTGGAGAAACACACACAGCCGCTGGTGTTCCGAAGAGGTCTCCCATCCAAGTACTAACCAGATGCTGCACTGCTTATCTTCTGAGATCTGACGTAATCAGACTGACACAGAGCAGACTGGCTGCTAAGTATTTCCATATGCATAATATATTAAAATAGGTCAAATAAATGCAGAATAACACATCATTTAAATCCAATGCCTTTCTTTTACTGTGATTATTATTATTATTATTATATTTAAAATTTCATTACAAAATTGAAAACCAAATATTTTTTTATTTGTTTATTTTTTCATTTGAAGAGTTTTGATTCAAAAAGCTTTAAGTACAAAACCAGAAATTTTTAGTTGAGGCCAACATTTACTTGGCTAATGAGCTCACTATCTGTGTACAAAATATTAAATAATTTGAACACACCACTTTAATTTATAAATTTGTTCAGTTAAAATCAACATGCAGATCCACCTCTGACCTGCTGTGGTGACCTGGACTGAAAACAAGAGAGCAGCCAAATGGGACCTACTTACTAAATTAAATCTGTGCATCTTTTCATGCATTTACATTTTCAGTTGCATTTTTCACATTTGAGAAATGGAGTATTTTGCATGTAAACCTCTTTATTTTTAACAACATCTCGACCTTCACAGCTCACCACAGCCCACACGTTGGGAATCAGTGGACTGAACCATCTTCTCATTGAACGCCTCTGCCCCGTCTCTCACACCAGAATCACAACTGAATCTTAATTTGTTGTGCATTTCAGTGTTTAAAGCATGTTTGGCCGACACTTCATTTGTCGTAACTTTTGATTCGCAGTCCTTTGCAGAAAGGAGTGAGAGAGAACAGATGCATTACAAATTTTGCACAAAGTAATCCCGCAGATCTCATTTGTGACTGCAGTTTGAGGCAGATAAACACTCATCTGTGCCAGATTACATTCTCAGCATAACCTTCTCACCACTGCTGCCTGTGGGAGATGTGACTCCTCTCTCCTGTAAACAAGAGGACTTAAAGGGGATTGTAGTTATCCAGATTAGCTTCTGTAGTCAGTGTCTCTCTGCTTTCCTCCCTGGCACTTTCAAAGAAAAGGTGGGGGGGGAGTGGCGGTTGTATTTGCATCTTTATTTTTCCTTACAGATGCATCATTCTGCACCACCTCATCATTGAATTCTGTGATTTCATTGTGGACTTTCTGCAAGTGATTTAGAATTTGTTGCAGACAGTCTACCTATTGATGGAAATGAGGGGCAGTATGGTGGCTTAGTGGTTAGCACTGCTGGCTCACACAGAGAAGGTCACGGCGCACACCTGCACGTCGTGTCCAGATACACACACACACCTGCACTCTCACTTCCAAACACATCTCTTTTGTCTTGAGCCAGATTGAGTTTGGGCGCGTGTGTCAGATGAGCTGGATTTGAAAATTAGGTTTAAATGCTGTCTGGTTAGAAAGCAATTGTATGGCCAACCCCAGTCTGAAAGGGGACCGAGAGGCGTTGTGACTCCATGGCGGGCAGGACAAATGACCCGGACGGTCATGAACTACAGCTTGTGACAGTTCGTGACCAGAAAGTGGAAACCTGAGTGAATAAAAGAAAAAAACATTCCTGTTATATATGCTGCTTCTAGAAGAAAAGCAAGAATAAAGCTGATTTTTACACATCTAGTCTTGATGCTGACGTAACGTGAATTTCTCCTCTGTGAGATCAGTAAAGTTTTATCTTATCGTGTTTTAGACTCCGTGTTGTGCATTCAAACCGTATAATGCACGGCTTCAATTTCAATTTATTTTCATTTTTGTAGCGCCAAATCACAACAGAGTTGCCTCAAAGCGCTTCACACAGGTAAGGTCGAACCTTACCAACCCCCAGAACAACAGTGGTAAGGAAAAACTCCCTCTGAGGAAGAAACGTAATGCAGACCAGACTCAAAGGGATGACCCTCTGCTTGGGCCATGCTACAAAACATAAATTACAGAACAATTCACGGACAAATATACAAGAAATGCTATTGGCACACAGGACAGGAGGATTGCCAACACGAACACGACTCCCATCTCTGGATGGAGCTGCACCTTAAACAGACAGAAAAAACAGAATCAGGCATCAGAAAGACAAGAAATACTGTATAATTTATCAGCATTAAACAACAAGAAAAACAGAGAAATACTAAGGTGATCGCCGGCCACTAGCCCTAAACTTCACGAAAAGACCCAGAATTTAGGTAAAGCTGAGGCCGTGGCCCACTCCAATGACTAATAAAATGAATTAAAAGAGTAAAAAGCGTAAAACAAAACTGTACCAGTGTGCTATCCATATGAAAGGGAAAATAAGTGCGTCTTAAGTCTGGACTTGAAAGTCTCCACAGAATCTGACTGTTTTATTGATGCAGGGAGATCATTCCACAGAACAGGGGCATGATAAGAGAAAGCTCTGTGACCCACAGACTTCTTATTCACCTTAGGGACACAAAGTAGTCCTGCACCCTGAGAACGTAAAGCCTGGGCCGGTACGTAAGGTTTAATTAGGTCAGCTAGGTGCCAGTCCATGAATAATTTTATAGGTTAGTAGCAGAACGTTAAAATCTGATCTCACTGGGACAGGAAGCCAGTGAAGGGATGCTAAAATGGGTGTAATGTGGTCGAACTTCTCATTGTTCTCATTGTTTAGTCCTTACATATATACATACAGTAGTGTTCAGAATAATAGTAGTTCTATGTGACTAAAAAGATTAATCCAGGTTTTGAGTATATTTCTTATTGTTACATGGGAAACAAGGTACCAGTAGATTCAGTAGATTATGACAAATCCAACAAGACCAAGCATTCATGATATGCACACTCTTAAGGCTATGAAATTGGGCTATTAGTAAAAAAAAGTAGAAAAGGGGGTGTTCACAATAATAGTAGCATCTGCTGTTGATGCTACAAACTCAAAACTATTATGTTCAAACTGCTTTTTTAGCAATCCTGTGAATCACTAAACTAGTATTTAGTTGTATAACCACAGTTTTTCATGATTTCTTCACATCTGCGAGGCATTAATTTTGTTGGTTTGGAACCAAGATTTTGCTCGTTTACTAGTGTGCTTAAGAGTGTGCATATCATGAATGCTTGGTCTTGTTGGATTTGTGAGAATCTACTGGTACCTTGTTTCCCATGTAACAATAAGAAATATACTCAAAACCTGGATTAATCTTTTTAGTCACATAGCACTACTATTATTCTGAACACTACTGTATATATATATATATGTGTGTGTGTGTGTGTGTGTGTGTGTGTGTGTGTGTGTGTGTGTGTGTGTGTGTGTGTGTGTGTGTGTGTGTGTGTGTGTGTGTGTGTGTGTGTGTGTGTGTGTGTGTGTGTGTGTTTAATTATGAAATAATAAAATTAATGAAAGAAGACTAACACTGTATGGTGGTGGCAGGGGTGTCCACCACAGTCTTGCTGAATTATCATGTTACGGGTTGACATATGTGACATATCATAGAATCCAATGGACGTTGAGCTTGTTTGACCTTTACTTTGGAGACCAAACATTCAGCACTGTCAAAAATATTCCATTTATTCATCCTGTATCCCCATTTGCAGGATTGTTTCAGTTATCTGCTGCACTATGACACTCTCACTATGTCACTCGATGAAATAGTGAGAGGATCAGATTTGTTTTTGGCACTGAAACACAAACCACATCCACTTTTTGATAGTTTCAGAAAAGACTGCAGGAACCATGGATTCATCTAATTCACTTTTTTATTTTTTTTGTAACTGAGTTCAGTCTGCCAAAGAAGCCCTGGCACTCAGTCGGGGGAAAATGACAATTTCAAACAGAGAAGGAAGAGGGGCAAATTGCCTCAACCACTTAATCCAAGAGCTTGGCCTGGATGAAAGAGCCTTCCAGGCTGATTGTAGACCCTCCAGCCATCCATTTTCTGAACTCAATTGTTCCATTTAAGGGTCACGGTGGGCTGGAGCCTAACCCAGCCATCAATCCGTGAGAGGTGGGATACGTTCTGGACAGGCCGCCAGCTTATCGCAGGGATGACACACATAGACAGACAAACACAGTTACACTCTCAAACTTAACAGGTAATATTGAGTAAAAGCACAGGAGAACTGATCTTTACTTCTCTGCATGAAGCTTATGATGATGATGATGATGATGCTATTTAAAGATCGACCATTCAAAATGATTCTGAGTGTGAATTTCCTTGAACAGAGCTGTTAACACGCAGATCTGCAGACTCATAGACTTCTATGTCACTCCAAGACAACCCCCACCCACACACACACACACACACACACACACACCCAGGTCCAAATTCCTCCATTGAGACTAAGCTTGGAAGATGACTGAAGTCAAGTCCACCAGTACTGACACAATCATCAAGTTTCAGTCAGTGCTGTTGGTGTTTTACAGTCAGGTCAAGGAAGAAAAACAATGAGGACAGAGGAAAGGAAAGGATATTCTGAAAGTGGCTTCCCAGAGTAGGACCACCTTGACATCCAAGGAAAAGATCACTTTGAAGAATCAAAACTGTCCTCCTTCCAACCCGTCAGTGCTGGTGGTTATTCCTGGTGCATTCCGAAGAGTAAAGAATGGGAGATTCAGTGGATTCCGTGATGGACTGGAGCACCAGTCCATCACAACCTAATTCCCCAGCCAAAGTCAGTAGCGGTTTATAGCTGGGTGGACTTGGACAATGTAGATGAAGAGGGTGTATAAAGACCTACTCAAAATCTGATATCATGAAGAAGATGTAAAAGTCCTATGAGGCCCAGCTGCCTTCCTGGAGATCACAGCGTGAAGCAAATAAGAGTCTACAACAATCTGTGGATACAACAATGGTCAACAATTGCTTTCCCAACTAAGGCTGGTACCCATGTGGACTGTGCAGATGTATTTGTCTTGTTGAATGACACAGAGAGACACTGTGACCTGGACTCTAACCCACATCCACATATTGGAAGGCCAACTCCTTATCTCACTGGTCTAATAAAGTCAACATTCTAGCTAACATTCTACCTAAAGCCTGCTTCACACGGCAAGATAATTAAGCTGATATCAGACCAATCTTCCCCTTCTGACAATCTTAAAGATGCCCCAACAATCGTGATGATGCTAAAGATAATCTGATCAGATATTCCTACTGTGTGTGGTGTGTTAAGAGCGCTCTGATCTGCTCGGAAGGACGTCAGGGGCACTCCGATCGCAAATCGGGGATATTCAACATGTTGGAGTGTCTTGGCCCGATATCACACTGTGCGTGGTGTCCTCCGACCACAAATGAGCATGCAGACTTCTGAATGCGATGTGTAGCCAATCAGAAAGCGAGGTGACAGACACACAGAGTGGAAAATAAAATCAAAACAGCTGTTCTAACTTACCAGAAAGTCCGGTGGTCGTGCTGTCTCCACTCCTTTAAAGAACAGCTTTTCTTTTTGTATCATTTTTTTCCTTCTGTTGTAAATAGTCCACAAACTATCTCCATCTGTTTACTCTGAAGTCATGTTTGATCTCGAGAGATTTTGCAAGATTTCCTGTCTGACCTGGGAATGTCTGTGTGTGAAATCTGTTCGTGTGTGGTGTGTTGACTTCACCGTGTGGCTGCACACCACAGATCAGATCTATGATTTTTTTTTTTTTTTTTTTTTTTATCTCCACGTGTGTGGTCTCTCTGGGTTTGGAAAGCTCCAGATATTTTTAAAATCCTGCCGTGTGAACCAGGCATTAGTGAAAATTTCAAACTTTTTTAGCCAAGGTGTATGTGGGTGATTCTTTAACTACGGGCACTATTGGCCTTGTAAATGTAATTTCCACCACACCATTGCCTTACAATATAAAGCGCCTTGGGGCAACTGTTTGTTGTGATTTGGCGCTATATACATGTGCTCTGATGTCACTGTTTATCTCCATAGAAACTACCCAAACAATCTTTCATACAAACTGTTTAAAGGGACATTACAGTGTTGTGGTGGAAATTACGGCAATAGTGTGGGACAACTACATTTTGTTTAAAAAAAATCACAACAGTTGATGACAATGAATACCCCAATTAATGTTTTGATTATTTTACTGATATTTTATTCAGAGATATTTTAAAACATTAGAAAAAACGTTTCTTTACCATTCATTTTTATCATTGAAGATCAAAAGTCTGGGTGTGGGACAAGCACAAAACGGCAATATTTGAATATAATGATGCTGAAAAAAGGTGAAAAAGTCATCATAGACTACTAGAACAAATTTCTTAACACACTTTCATTGTAAAGATAACTATAAAAGTGTGAAATTTCCCCTTTTTTCTGTTTTTCATACAATATGATCAAAGGACATAATAAGTGCCCGTAGTCTAAGAATCACCCATGTAAACCTATATCCACAACTGCAAATGATTTTTGGTATATGTGCACAGACACACAGATGGATTCACCTTCCCTTTGGGAGGGCAGTGCTTGATAAGAACACACGTGCGCTCCAGGGCGATTATGACCTCTGTTCTCTCTTGAGCAACACAGTACCACCCAGCCCGTAGACGTAAAGCTCTGCCTAATGATGAATGTTGCTTCCAGTACCTGGAGGTAGAGCCGACATTATAGTGAAACTCATAGCTGACACACTGAGTCAGTGAAGAGTTCAACTCACTATTCTTCTCTGCAGAAAAGCAACTCGAGGATGGCTGAGCCAGCACATGCACAAGCACAAATGCTCATGTGTACATTGTGATTAGTGGGCTTCTTGCAGCAGTGATGCAGAGATCACACAAAAACCACATGCATGTTCTCCCAAAAAACTTGAGAATGCATACAGGCAAAGTAAAGCTTGTTTTATATTTGCATTGCACACACAACATGAGGCGCACGACACAAACAGTGTAAATTTTATGGGCACACTTTTGACTTTGCTGCACACCCCCAAGATTTTTGACTTGGTGGTAGGAGTTGCAGTGTAGCTGTGTCCTTGTCCTCATACTTGGATTACCATGTCAGCTGGGTTTGTGGATGTTCTGGTGTGATCCTGGATCTTTCAGGTCTGCTGGATTCATTGCAATACCTACATATGCGGAATGGCAGAACTACTCAGGAGCACATTTGTTGGATGGAAACAGGATCAGAAGATGAATTTAAAAGACATTTTCATAACTCTGGCTGTGCCATTCTTGTGGGAGGTAACATTTGTAATTGGTGCATTAAATTATTAAAGCTTAGAGGACTTGATGTAACAATCCCTTGAATGAATCATCAGCACAGCTTCTTACTTCATATCTGGAGTGGGAGAGGGGTGTCAACATCATTGGGGTCATCAGATGCGCACCCTCCATCTTCAGTGTTTCACTGATTTAGGCCCATGACACCTCCGGATGGCTCAACTATAACACTTGGTGTCCCAATGTGCCCCCCTCTGTCTCTACCCCTCACCAGTCATCTCATAGCCCAGTTATTATCTTTCCGTTTCATCCACAGCCAATTGCTGCTTCTCTCCGCCGCCTCTGAAAGTGCCTTCACTGCTTGGCGGAAGGCATGTTCTTTCACTCCCATCTTCTTCGGTAACCTGGTTGTGGTTTTGGCAGTGAACCCTCTGCAACCAACTTCTAAAGGAAACACCTTGGTAGTCCAGTTGCACTGTTCTGCCTGGGCTGCTAATTCATCGTACTTCAGATGTTTTTGCTCGTACGCCTCTTCAACAGCAGCTTCCCAAGGTACCGTTAACTCCAGGATGTATAGGAGTTTTTGAGAAGTTGAACACAGGATTAGGTCTGGCCTGAGAGTAGTTGCTACTATCTCTGTTGGAAAGACGAGTTTGTGGCCAAGGTCGACCTGCATTTGCCAGTCTCGGGCCAGTCTCGGGCGAGGTTCACTCTTGCCAATACTTTGGGTGGACGTTCTCCAGTTCTCACAAAGTGAGTGGTGTTTGGAGGTCCATGCGTCAGGGAAGGGAGGGCATTGATGGCATTTGTCCTTCCTTCAAGGATGCTGGCTAGCTGGCGCAGGACCTGATTATGCCTCCAGGTGTAATGGCCTTGGGACAGGCTGGTTTTGCACCCAGTTAGGATGTGCCTCAATGTTGCTGGTGTTTGACAGAGCACACATGAGGGATCTTCTCCTCTCCACTGTTGAAGGTTTTTGGGAGTTGGAAGAACATCATAGATAGCTCTGATGCTGAAGCTAAGTCTGCTTCCCTCCATCTCCCAAATATCCCTCCATGTGAGCTTCCGATGTTCTAGGTTTTCCCACCTGGTCCACTGTCCTTGTTTGGCCTGTGAGATTGCCTTTGCACTCCTTTCTACCTCCTCTTATCGCCGAATTTCCTCAACCACTAGTTTCCTTCTCTCGATGCATGTAGCCTTATGCCAAGTTGGTCAACTTGCACCAAATCCAAGTCCTGCTGTTCCATGTTGTACTTGCCCCACGATGTCTCTGTGCCTGAGAGCAGATTTTGCTTGCTGCACTGCCTCTGCTGGAGTCCATTTCCTACCAGTTGCTAATCTGGGTGCAGCTGTTCATATTGCTGCATCCTGAGAGTCAGTCAGGCTGGACACAGGCAGTTCCAAAGCACCATGCCCATACAAGCCAACACTGCTGAGGCTTCACGGGAGTCCAAGCCATTTCTTAATGTAGGAATTGATGGTCCTCTCCATTTTCTCAACTTTGGTGATTGGGACTTTGTAGACCGTTAAGGGCCACATTAGACGGGGGAGCAGTCCAAACTGCAGACACCACAGTTTCAGCTTTCCAGGAAGTGGGGTCTTGTCTATTGTGATCAGACCTGTGGTGGCTTCCTCCCTCATCTGATTACTCTGGTCTGAGTCTTTGAGGCTTTGGATATACCAACATCCCAAACTCTTGACTGGCTGCTCTAACACCACTGGAATGGGCATTTTGCCAATGTGGAATCTCTGGTCAACGAGTTTTCCTCTGATTATATGGATATAATCAGAGGAAAACTGATTATCCCTGTTCCCCCCAAGCTGGAGGCGGCGTGACTCA
The DNA here is from genome assembly GCF_902500255.1 of Thalassophryne amazonica. Lineage (NCBI taxonomy): Eukaryota > Metazoa > Chordata > Actinopteri > Batrachoidiformes > Batrachoididae > Thalassophryne > Thalassophryne amazonica. The sequence goes on from NC_047105.1 coordinate 20,487,057, forward strand.
TGTTGCTGCGGCTACCACACACTCTCTTTACCTCAATTCGGAAAACGGACTGTTTCAAGTTTAGTGCACATAAACAATATCAAATGTATATGTGTTGTCTTCATTCTGATGTGTGCCATTATTACAATAAACAAGTAATAATTGTGGATTAATTGCTGTACCTTGTCTGTGGCAATTTGAGTGTGGACGTAATCTCGTTGTTATTGCACTTGTAATGACAATGAAAATAAATCTTATCCATCCATCCATTCATATACTCCTGGATTTGGTGGGTTTGAACTTCATACAAGCCTGTGTTATGTTATCATGAAGCTTCCCCAGTAAGTGCTTGGTACATGGAATGGTACATGGAAGGTCAGTCTTGTCAGGTCATCCATGTAGGTATGAATGGGTGGCAATTGCTGTCCATCCTGCAACCATTCCTACCACACACTTGGAAGCCTGGATGATTACTTCTATCACCATGGTGAAGGCCAGTGGGGAGATTGCACCCCCTGCCATTATACCCACTTCCAGTAATTGACATGATGTTGTGTATTCTGTTGTTGTTATACAGAATTGCAAATGCTGGAAGTAGTTTCTAACCAGGTCTGTGATGTTGTTTGGCACATGAAAGAAATTGACACAAGAAATTGTCACAAGAAATGACACTTGTGTGTTCTAAGTATCCAGAGAAACCTGGTATTCCAGCCTTCTGCACTGTTGTGTCAGTCAGGCCATTCAGTTTTAGGTAGTTTGACAACCTTTGTGCAATGATGCCAAAGAAGACCTTCACTTCCACATTCAGGAGATTGATCTGTCGAAATTGGTAAATTTTTGAGGCATCCTTTTCCTTAGGTATCATCACACCCCCTGCTCTTCGCCATGCTTTTGGGATGGTTTGCTTTGTCCACACCACCTTCATCTGTTGCCAAAGAAACCTCAAGACATCGGGAGTATTATTGTACACTTTGTATGGAACTCCATTTGGTCCAGGAGTTGAAGCAGCCCTTGCCTTCTTAATTGCATTACAGCCTCGGCTGTCATCTAGTAGGTGATCTGGCTGGGGTAGTGGTGGCATGTCTGATGGTAGCTCCCTCTTTTCAAGTCTTTGGCAGTCTGTATATGTTGTTCTCAGATGGTCTTCTATCTTCTTTTTTGGCTCCCGAAGAAACCTGCTCTTCTCCTTTGAGAACAGACCTTTAACGTATCTGAAGGGATGTATATAGAAGACCGTTCTTGCCTTCTCCTTTCTCTAATGCCGAGTTCTAGGTTTTCAGCTCTCCGCAGGCTTGCTAAGCGACCCTTAAGATCTACTTGCAAGAGGTCAATGGCTGTTCTCTCCTCTGCTGATGCCTTTTTCCATTGCTTCCTCAGTTGTCGTCTTTCCGTGACAAGTTGTTCAATCTCTCGCTGTCTTCTGGATTTGGGTGGGGTTGGTGTATCTTTCTTTCTCATTGTTTTACTCCAAATCTTTCTACTCCATAGGAGTAGATCAGATCTCCCATTTTCTCCAGTTTCTTCACTGCTGTTCCTTTAAGTCTTTCTAAGATGTTTGCCAGGTCAGTGTTGACTGATGCCTACTCTTTTTTGCTGCAAGATTTTGGCCACTTCACTTGTTGTCTATGGCCTTGGATGTTCTTCTCCAACACAGGCTGTGGCTGGTTAGGTTCGAGTTTGTCACCTGGTGTGCTTGAGTCACCCTCAGCCATTGGGATGTTGATGCTCAGTGGACTGTGGATTGGGTCCTGCCACTGAGCATCATTGGCCTTATTTGCCCTCTCTCTCAACACATAGCAAAGTCCCAACCTTTCACTTCATGTGCCCTTGATGTATTTTTAGGCCTAACTTGGATGTAACCTTGTTCTATCCACAAATGCATATTTGGAGTTCTTGATGTGCAGCTGAAGTTACTACTCTGCTGATATTCCTTCCCATCATCATGGCCATTCCTAAATTCGTAACCATGTTGTCAGCCGACGAGTCATCTTCCGCCCCCGCTCTCGCAGACTCTAGGGGTATTTTCCTCTTTGGACTTTTCTTAGCCATAATGGGTGACTCTGTTTCACTTTTCCAAGCAACGGAGCCTGCCGTCCATGTGTAGTTAGCCCATATCAGCCCCGTTGGGGTCTTTCCCTCCTGTCAGCTGTCACTCCATGCCATCACAAGGTCTTTCTCTTGTTGTCAACTGTTCTTTCACAGCAGTCATTGGTTGTCCAGTTTGTCATTAAAGCTTAAAGGACTTGATGTAACAATCCCTTGAATGAATCATCAGCACAGGTTCTTACTTCGTATCTGGAGTGGGAGAGGGGTGTCAACATCATTGGGGTAATCAGATTTTCCTCTTAAATTAAGAAGAAAATTCAAAGTGGAGATAATATAGAGCATTTATTGTCCCCTGACACATTACTGTTAAATTGGTACTACTTCAGTCAAAAGGTCATAATTTATTTACAATATTATACCACATTATATTGTGCTGTATTTCATTGTACTCTATTGTTACATGGTATTATTGAGATTTATATCATATTGATCTATTAAGTTTAATATTACTGTAGTTAGTTTAACCTCTTGCTATAATAAAAATTAAACCAATTTTAAGATGAGGTCATCCATGCAGTGGAGGCATATTTGTCACTTTTCATTCCATTGTGCTTGTGGAATTTGATTTGCAGTTTTAATGTCTTTTTCAGTTTTGTATTATCTTTGGTTTTGATTTTTCTAACAAAATGTTATTCTGTGCTAGGTGCTTTTAATAGGAGAAAGATTAATGTTAATGCATTTGCTGTTGTTATTGTTGTTGTTTCTGTCTTTCTGTGTTTTGTCATTTCCCATTCCTGCTGGTGTTCTGCTGGAGTGATCAGTAAATATCTGTACTTAGAGATCAGTGGCACTATCCCGTTCACAACTGATCCAATCACAGATTTACTGATCGTGGTTTTAAGGATTAATGTACATTTGCTCATGTCTTCAGCCTTTAACATCTGGGCTGAAATTTCATTTGAAAGTTCTTTATATCACTTCTGGGAAGACATTGAATTTTAAAATCCTTCACTGCAATTCAACAGAAAACTAGCAGAGGATTTGACTTATGAGTTGGACTTATGAGACTTCTGAGCCTTTTCAACCTAACAAATACAGAACTGTTCCTGACATAATTGCTTTGATACATATACACCTTGAAATAAAATCCTCTGATTGCCTAAATATTTTAATGTTAACAGAATGTCTAAACTTGCTGCCATCTAATTTTAATTTTAACAGGTTTTCTGTATTTGGGGCCTATTTCAGAAAGCAGATTTAGTGAAAACTCTTGAGTGTGTTAACCTAAAATGAGGGAAACTCTTGCGTTTTCAATTTCAGAAAGTGAGGTTAATCAAACAAGAGAGTTTCAGAAAGGGAGTCAATTTCTGTGGTAACAACTGCAGAGTTAGTTGAACCTAATTTCTGAAATAGGCCCCAGGAGTGTTAAGCCTTAACTTGTGGATGTCATTAAGGTGTAAGAAGAAGAATAAAGTCCTATAACAGCCCTGAGGCCTGAAGTGCTTATCTCAGGATTCCGTAATGTCTAGCGGACGAGAGTCTACAAGTCCCCCTGGAAAGGACGCTAGTCCGTTGCAGGTTCCTTCCCCAAGGACAGTATTCATTTTTCAGCTCGGTGGACTGAGAAAATGTAGACTGTCTTGTTTTGTCAAAGACACAGACAGGTAACATGAGCGGGATTCAAACCCAGGTCTACACATGGGCAGGTCAGCTGCTTATCTCCTAGGATTTAAGGGAAAATACCCATGGCTCATGAAAGGTTAAACATCTCTCTCTGTTTTTGTGTCTCTATTGCATCTCTTATCCGTCACACTTTGCCTTCCCCACAGGCTGGGTTGAGTGGATCGATGCTTCTGACCAGTGCATGTGTGCACGTGCATGTGTGCACACAGCCACTGATCTATGGTGATTACCTGCAGCAGCCCTCTGCTCTTTGTAAGTGCCAAGTGAGGAGTGATTGCCACTTTGCCAAGGGTCAGGACCACACAGGGCACTAAAGAACACAAACATACAGTTCAGTTTCATGGAACGCAGCTGATGGAGCCACATTCTATTGTTAATCCAGACTTGACATGCACAGTTTTGAAAGGACATCCATGGCTGTTCAAAGTGGATGACAGGTTATCTTTCATAGCCACATGCCCCTCTATAGAATGTCCGTCTTTCTCTGCCTTTAATTTGATACCAACACTGCCTGAGGAGTATCCTCCACATCTGGTGGGAACACTACCATACTAACACCAGCATCCAGGATGAAGCTAAGCTCCAGAGCATAGTGTGTGTCATCCTGAATAACCAGCTTCGATGGGTGAGTCACATTGTTCAGATAGATGTGTGCTGAGTTATCAAACAGATCTTCTACTCCCAGCTCAGTGAAGGAAAATTGTCCAGAGGTAGGCAGAAGAAATGCTACAAGGACCTCCTGAAGCACAACCTCAAGAACTGCTCCATTGACTGGAAGACCTGGGAAGAACAAGCGAGGGACTGAACCAGCTGGTGAGCAATGATCCACACGGGAGTGGAAGTTTTCAAAAATGGCATCAAACAACACAGAGGAGAAAGAGGAAGGACAGATAACAAGATCCAGACTGGCAGAAGCTTCTTGTAGGAACCCTGTGTGGCATCTATCATAAACAGTGGGCTTCAAGATTGGGCCTGTTCAGTCATCTCCAGGTCTACCATCCCATCCAGGAATCAACCAAGCGACAATCTTCCTTGCCACTGGGAGGTTGCCACAACGGTGATATTAGCACAAAGAACTTTGTTAAAAATAAGTGAAATTCCAGCTGTAGTTTGGAGGGGACTCAAGCCTAGATTTCATGTTTCTCCTCACTTCTATTGTGCACTGTATATCATTTATCACCTCAAAGCACTAAACATCACTTCTGTACCTCCCTGTCTCTGCCTATCCCCTATCCTCATTATTCACAAAGACTTAACTGTTCCCCCCATCTGACACAGAACAAAAGCAATGATCTGGAGGTCACTTACAGCCAATCCTCTTACACTCCCCCAATCCCAGTTTAGCAGCTTGACCGCATAAGCTAGTGCCACTTTGCGTGAGAAGTCCTGAGCAGTGAACAATGGCCACCATCACTGTTTTCTCCACAGTGCTGATATATTATTGTGGTGAGCAAAGCAACGCTTGGCATTTTGTTTCAGTTCCATCATTCCTCCAAAGACAAAAGCATCAGGGTGATATGCTGCCATTCTATTACATTTTCTCTTTTGAATCCATTTGTCAAACAGACAAAAATGAACTCCCATTGTGTAAGAGTAGCTCTGAGCCAACATATTGCTAAATTATAGTTCAACAATGGATGGCGGCCTTGAGAATGGATGAGATTCCCACAAACCTTAGCATTGTATTGTGATAAATGAATGAGCATGATGGAGCTCAGAACATGCTTTTAATATGTTTCTCTTTTTGCATGCAGAGCATGTAGAATCAAGGGTCGGAGTTGGACAACCATTATGTCCTATGTCCTTGAACAAGACACTTCTGCTGCATTGTCTGATTCATCCAACTGAGAATGGGTGCCAGTCTTGGTTGGGGAAGTAACCTGTGATGGATCCATAGGGTGTTATCGACTCTCAAAGGCTTTATGCTGCAATATCCAGAGGTAACCACCAGCCTCACAGGCTATATAGGACTTTTATGTCTTCTTCATTATACCATATTGTCAGTGTGCCCAAATACGGTCGAGCAAGTAAGTGATAAGGAGCTGGCCTTCCAGTATGTAGACCTGAGTTCAAATCCTGCTCATGCTACCTGTTTGTGTCCTTGGAAAAGACACTGAATATATATTGTCTCACTTCACCCATCTCTAAAAGGGTACTATCAGGCTCTGGGACCAAAGAAGGCTGACGTCATCAGGACATCACTTAACCATACAAATGCTTTGTAGACAGATACAAGTTTTGTAACACCTCTCGAGCCCCATTGGTTGAGAAGATATGCAGGAAAGTATTTGGGTTTTGTTAGTTATTTATTTAGGTCACCATAAGTCATCGTCACCTGTGGTGTTGCACCCTTGTTGTTGGCTCCAGAGTGCTTAGTGCAGCTTTTGAACAGCAGGCTTAGGACCAGTGGCTGCTGCTTTTCATGTTCTGTTGTCCCCATTTGGTGATGCTGGAGTTTCCACTCCAGACTACAAATGACTGGGCAATTTTGCTATGGAGACCCAGCTGTTGACCATGTAGCAGGTCATCCACTCTCCATATCTCTGCTGTGGTCCAAGGGAAGGACAGATGACAATACAGCTTGAATAGTGGAGACAGTCAGTGTCAGACTGCCTATGGTACTCCAACTTGTGATATTTTGAGGATTACTCCTGGAGCCTCTCCCATGAATGGGTCTATCCATGAGGCAGTGGAGTTTTTCCTCTCTTAGATGAGCTACCAGCCAAGGTTAATGAGTTTCATCTACCCAAAGGGGGAAAACGTAGTATATTTGTGATGACCTTGACCTTTCTAGAGCAGATAGGCAAAGGTTGTTCTGTAGTGTGATGGATGCAGTGATTCAGGACACTATTGCCTGGTCTGACCTTTGATTGATCTGCTCCAGTAATGAATCATATCAAGACATTTCACTATTTTGATTTTAAAATCTACTCAACAATGTCTGAGGTATTTTGTGCAGAAACTCAGATACATGAGTATTTGTAATTCCCTGCTGCACTGCAGCCTCACAGGGTAAAAATCGTTACGTCCCCAGCTCAACGTATTACAAAAAAGACAACTGGATAAACAGGCAGGTGTGATTCCAGAACCTGCAACCATCCTCTGGATTTACTTGTCTCTTGTTTTGGACTTTTGTTCAGGGGTCATCTCCTCCAAAAACTGCTGCTCCTGATAGATCATCCTGACATGGAAGCATAAAGACTCATGTATGTTACCGACACACTGCTGAAGAAAATGACTGATCCTCTATTATTCAAGTTATGATTGTTTTTATCACGCAGCCTGTAGGTTCATAAAACATCAATACCGCTGCTGTAGCCAGGTTTATTTTTGGGAACAATCGAACGGAACAGGCTGCTGTTCATCCTGTCTGCATTTGATTTTTGCTTCACATCACATAAAAACAGGAAATATTGTATAATAAAAAAAGACGAAGAAAAAACTTTGCACAAACAAGGTTTAAGAAGGGACTTGGATTTGTAATCTCAGGTTTGATGTTGTGCATGTTCAAACGGATAAAGACTCAGCTGTGTGTGGGGAATGTTTTTCACATCCCATTGTAAAATGAAAAAGGTAAAAGAGCCAAAAATGACATTAAAGGTAGTAGTGCAAGGAAAGGGGAACAGTATTGTGCATATATATGGTCCTGGCTGCAGCAAAAGTGGACACATCATTTTATATCTTAAAAACAATCTGCTTATGAATCCCTACAAATGGTGGTATTTTGACCACAAGGGGAGCCTAGTTACATTCAAAAATAAGCTGCAAATTGGATGCACCACCCGGAATCAATTACCTTCCACCAATCACCGATTAGTATGCATGTGACCTGCATTATAAATTGTCCAAAGCTCATCTTTCAAGGTATTCCCAACACTGGTTCCACATACAGTCAGAATTGTTGGACCATGGGGAATCTGAACCATGACCGTCACTCTTGGGATACCCAGATTCCAAACGCAGTATCTGGTATATGGCCCAATCATGGACAAGCATGTTTTCTTTTCTTTTTGGTTGATTGCATCAGATTCTTTTGAAAACACATCTCTGTGTACCATCTAACTTCATTTCATGAGCACAGTGCCAATAGAGCTAACAGCCACCATGCTATCAGTGTTTGCTGCTAGTTCATCAGCAGCACTGCAGTACACATTTAAAAAGTATACGAGGTCTGTGAGAAAAGTATTGTACCTTTTTATTTTTTTCAAAAACTATATGGATTTGATTCATATGTTTTTACGTCAGCCAAGCTTGAACCTTCGTGCGCATGCGTGAGTTTTTCCACGCCTGTCGGTTGCGTCATTCGCCTGTGAGCACGCCTTGTGGGAGGAGTGGTCCAGCCCCCTCACTGGATTTTCATTGTCAGGAAATGGCGGAATGATTTGGGTTTTTTTTCCATCAGAATTTTTTCAGAAACTGTTAGAGACAAGCAGCTGGAAACCATTCGAAAACTTTATCTGGCTTTCGGTGAAAATTTTACCGGCTTCACAGAGAATAAGGACTGTTACTACAGCTTTAAGGATGGCCCACAATGGCGCACGGCGCGCTGCGCTCCGAGCCGCCATTGAAAGGCAGAAAACACCGGATCATTTCTAAACGGATGGCTGTGTGGAGCAGGGACTGTCGTGAGCAATTTCTCTGGTTATCACAAGAGCTGGACATCAGCCATTTTCCAGCAGATTTCACTTTTAACAAGAGATTTTGTCATGGAAAGCCGCGCGGAGGCTTCGCGCGTCACGACCGATTCACTGATCGAGCAAGACAAAGGAACACCTCCGTTTCGGAGTGCCAGGGAACAAGTTGGGACATGCCTATCTTGGCTTTCAATGCTTACCAGCCCAGAGAAATTGTGGAGAGCTGGGCATGTCCCATTGTGGGCAGTCCTTAAAGCTGTAGTAACACTCCTTATTCTCTGTGAAGCCCGTAAAATTTTCACTGAAAGCCAGATAAATTTTTCGAATGGTTTCCAGCTGCTTGTCTCTAACAGTTTCTGAAAAAAATTCTGATGGAAAAAAAGCCCAAATCATTCCGCCATTTCCTGACAATGAAAATCCGACGAGGGGGCTGGACCACTCCTCCCACAAGGCGTGCTCACAGGCGAATGATGCAACCGACAGCCGTGGAAAAACTCACATGCGCACGAAGGTTCAAGCTTGGCTGACGTAAAAACATATGAATCAAATCCATATAGTTTTTGAAAAAAATAAAAAGGTCCGTTACTTTTCTCATAGACCACATATTTATGCTCCACTTTGCTTCAAATATACACCGACTCTGTATCTGATATGTATGTACGTATGTGATACAGTTCTTACCTACCAATCAGGCAGCGCATTCCACATGAATACATCAGTTTTTGTTGTCATCTTAAATGTTTGTTTTGTTTTTGTTTCCTCCTGCTAACAAGCCCTGTATAGGACCATAGCCAGAAAGACAACACATCAGAAGACACACACTTTTGGGTGCACGTCCACATTTGAAGACATAGTAGTAGTAGTAGTATTGTTGGGCATTTCTATAGTAACATAATTACTGTACAATGACAGTAAAATCTGGCCATAGTTTAGTTTTCCATTAAAAAGTTGCTTCCTGGAATTCTGTTTCCATAGAATCACACTGTAATTATTATTATTAATATTAATATAAAACACAGCCACCACCAATCTCTCTCATCTCTGTCATTAATTAGTATATGACAATGCTGCACGAGTGGAGTTGATGAGTGATGTAAAAAAAAATTGCTTGTGTTTATTTTTTAAATAAATAAATGCATACATTAAAGAGCAGTTTTGATTGAAGGTGTTTTTTTTTTTCTTAATGCATTGCAGAGCTCTTCAGTTTTCAAGTATACCCACTGGATTGACTTTAATGTACTTGCAGTGTGACTGTGCAAGTGTATTGTCGAGAATATTACAAGTATCATATCTGGACTAGGGAAAAGAATCTTGACAAGGAAAACCAAAACCCAACATATCCAGAGCTGTCTTTGCAGAATGACCTCCTTGGTGGTCAGACATTATTAATGCGCATGTTAGGAGAGAAGGTTGGACAAGTGGTAGCATCCACTTGTCCCGTCACCTTGATTTTCAACATGCACCCAGGTATAATGACCCTACTTTAGGGCCCTGTCCCACTGGGGAGAGGATTAATTGCAAATGAATTGAGTATACAAAGTACGGGCATTCGTTGTCGTCCACAACAAAAATGGCCAAAAATGACAAATGTCCCAGTATGAATTACAGATATATTAATAATATATAGTGAATATATGATGAACAATCACGGTTGTATAATGCATGTAGTGAGGAAACGGATCCAACACATTGCGATTATCACGACAGTATTACGGGCGTATTATGATGCATCATGCACGTGTTGCGCGTGCACGGCATCTGCATTGCGGTCATAAATGAAGCACACTCGTGCCGTCAGCATGACTATTCACATCAACAATACAGACTCTGGAGCATTTGCTGGACTTGGAGAAGTTTTCAACAGAATAAAATGATTAATCCGCCATGAAATAATTATTTTATATATGCAGCATCCAGCGCAGAGCGCGTGGCAGCCGGTAGAACAATGAATGGTGTCCAGCTGTGAACATAGCGCATCTGATTTGCATCCGCCGCAAATCAGATGCAAAGCAGACGTAATATAAACTCTTTATTAGTGGCCAATCTGTATGCAGTCGCTGCAACTTATTTGAGGTCGTGATGTGGACATGATAGGCACGCAAAATATCCATTTTACACACTGTCCCACTGCTGCCAAGCTGCAAATCCCTGTCAGTTGCGGACATCAGCAGATGACGGCGACTATACAGCGCATAGATTGAGTATGTATGTGTATGTATGGAGTATGTAAGGCGGATGTCATCCGCAGCCAAAATTTTGTGCAGCTCAAAAATCCTGGTAACGGAGAAATGTGCCTCTGCGAATAATTGCGGATGTGTGCGGGTGTCAGCCAACTCATACAAGCATGTTTCACGGATATTGCGGATATTAAGCGAATATAAGCCAATTTTGTGCACAATCCATACACAAATCCTCCTAAACGCCAGTGGGACAGGGCCCTTATCTGACTGAAGGTTAAGATCGATTTGTATCGATGCTCTAACTTTTGAACTACTCAATGTGCTCTTTAATAACAGTCTGTCACATGCACTATGATGTATAAATCATCTTCATAGCAGAACCTTTAAAAAAAATTTATTTTATAACTTTTTCCAAGTGGCCAGTTTTGCATGACTCCAGTAAACCAGAAGCTCCCAGACCGCTGGTGTTGCTATCGTCTTATTATGCTAATCATCTCCCCATTTGCACTCCTCTGCTATTTACTCCAACTATGTAGTTCTCCTCTCATTTCCCCAGACAGTATAATGTACAAGTAGCAGTGAATGGATCATTTCACCATCAGATTACATAAACAGCATATGCACAACTGCACAAGCAATAAAAGTAGGTCAGTGGATCGTAGAGTTTGATGATTATTGTTAGTATCGGTTCATGTACAGTACATGATTTCCCCACATGCACGCACACGGTAACTTACTGAAAAGCAACGGCGAAGCATTTCAAACTGTGAGAACCTTTTGGCTGTTCCTGTTTTAGCTCTGGGCCGTCACCGCCGGACAACTATCCCTGATACAAGTGCAGGTGCTGAGATTTCATCTCAGGTGGGCTTTCATTCCCGGAACATCTTACTGTGAGGCAACAGCACGACCACCGCTCACCGGCAAAACCACAAAAGTATCATCCTTCAAAACGGATGGAACAGAGTGAAATGTGATTTAAGGATTTGTGTGCGCATCTGCATAATCCATGTAGGCTAAATACTTAAGACTTGCAGCAGCATCTCTGTGCACACGTATAATTGCATTCAGCACCTGCACAATTTGAATGCAGCTGTCATCACAGATATGTGCAGTTCTCCTATTTTTCTAATCAGCAAACCGTTAAAATCTCATTCCTCATCTTCCCATTTGCAAAAGAGAAAGGGAACTGAAAATACAATTTCTGTCACTTTGGTCGTGCAAAGCAGCCAGATGAGCAGATTAGCTTCAAAGAATTGACTAGAAATTGTGCTAATGGAACACTGATGATACCTTGAGCTTTGTGGGGCTTTTTTTTTTATGTTTCAGGAGATGGGGCAGTTAAATCTCACAGTGCCATGACTCACTCTCTTTCCTTGTGTGGGCTGACCCATGCATGCACATACACAGAATAGGAACAATGGAAGCACAAACATGGCACTGAGTCGCTGCTGCAGCAGCAGAGCAGGTTGGATCCTGCAGACGCCCGAGGAGCCGGTTCAGCCGCTGTTTACTTCCCACGGATAAGTACGGGTCATTTACCTCACTCCCTAATTCTGGAAAGTCCCATGATGAAAGAGATGGAGGCAAAAAAATCAGCACTGCCTAAGTGCTACACACACACACACACACACACACACAAACCCTTTTTATTCATTGCATTCTGCGAAGCATTCACTTGAATATTTTTAGTTGTTAAAATACTATTTTTCAATTTCTGTGATAATGGCTTAAATGTAAATGCTGTTTGCATTTACTGTGTGAGACTGTGTGACTGTGCAATGGCCTTTTATTTAACTTCTTTTTTTTTTACTTTTCCACACAAGCCCATGCCTCAACATCTCAGCAGATCACTCTGAACCTGCAGAGATGGAAGCATAGAAACTGCACAGGCTCTATTTTTACATTAAGAATTGAATTCAGAAGGGAAGCAAGTCAAAATTAAGTCGTTCCAAACAGTGAATCCATACGTTTGCATGTTCTCCTCGTGTTTGCGTGGGTTTCCTCCCACATTTAAAGACATGCAGGTTTGTTGAATTGGAAAGTTGATAATTGCCCAGGTCTCACTTGCAAAAGAGATCTTGACCTCAGTGAGACTAACCTGGTTAAATAAAGATTAAGTTAAATAAGTAAACTTTACATAGCTGTAATAAACATTGTTATTATTCCTACAGTGTATTCAGAAAGTATTCACAGTGTTTCAAAAAACATTTATTTATTTTTGTATTTTTTTTGCCATTTTATTAGAAATTAAAAAAAAAAAAAGAAATTACGTGTGCATAAGTATTCACAGTCTTTGCCATGAAGCTTAAAATTGAGCTCAGATGCATCCTGTTTCCACTGTTCATCGTTGAGGTGTTTCTACAGCTTAATTGGAGTCCACCTGGGGTAAATTCAGTTGATTAGACATGATTTGGAAAGACACACACCTGTCTACATATAAGGTCCCACAGTTAACAGTGCATGTCAGAGCACAAACCAACCATGAAGTGAATGGAATTGTCTGTAGACATCTCATACAAGATTGTCTCAAGGCACAAATCTGGGGAAGGGTACAGAAACATTTCTGCTGCTATGAAGGTCCCAATGAGCACAGTGGCTTCCATCATCTGTAAATGGAAGAAGTTCGGATCCACCAGGACTCTTCCTCGAGCTGGCCGCCCATCTAAACTGAGCAAGTGGGGAAGAATGGGCCTTTGTCAGGGAGGTGACCAGGAGCCCAATGGTCACTGTGTCAGAGCTTCAGCATTCCTTTGTGAAGAGAGGAGAACCTTCCAGAAGGACAACCACCACTGTAGCAATCCAACGGTAGAGTGGCCAAACAGAAGCCACTCCTTAGTAAAAGGCACATGGCAGCCCACCTGGAGTTTGCCAAAAGGCACCTGAAGGACTCTCAGCCCATGAGAAACAAAATGCTCTGGCCTGATGACACAAAGATTGAACTCTTTGGTGTGCATGCCAGGCATCATGTTTGTTGGAAACCAGGCACCATCCCTACAGTGAAGCATGGTGGTGGCAGCATCATGCTGTGGGGATGTTTTTCAGTGGCAGGAACTGGAAGACTCATCAGGACTGAGGGAAAGATGAATGCAGCAATGTACAGAGACATCCTGGATGAAAACCTGCTCCAGAGCGCTCTTAACCTCAGATGGGGCGACGGTTCATCTTTCAGCAGGACAATGAATGTAGTCCAATGGTCCTGGCCTGGATTACCTGTTCACAGGTGCTAGAAGTTGGTTGACTTCATGAAACACAGATGTGAAGCAGTTCTCAGAAACAGTGGTTAAACAAATAAAAATTAGTTCAGTAATTCATAGGAAAAGATAAATCTCCAATCAGCATTTTCAAACAGAGTTTGTAAAGAAAGATGCAGACACTGCTAGTTTTTTGAATAGCCTAATATTTGTTTTTCTTCACTTTCTGTAAAGTAATGACAAATTTGATACATTTTTCTTTACATTTTGATGTGGAATAGAATGTGCAGTCCTCCCAATGCATTTGTGTGTATGGAAATAGAAACTATTATAAGGATTTTGAGCTTTACTCACTTTTTTAAATACACTGCTACTATTTTTAACACAATTGCATGTCATCTGGCATTAGTAGCAGGTGTGGGACCAAAATGCTCTGGTTTAAAGGAAATCAAAGACATATGACTGATGGGTTAGTGAAGGAATGGGTGTGAATGACTGGAGACAATCAGGACATGTCCAACTCTAGTTGTGGATTCTCATCCCGATTCTTCTGGTTTGAGATGGAACATGAGGTGGGACTAAACAGTGGAGAATAAGATGTGATTCCTTCTCTATTCTCTTGTTCAGTGCATCTCTACTCTTGCAGTTTGAGCAGTGCATTATAACAGAAAAAAAAATATGGAGAACATTATATGGATCCATTGTTAAAATTAAACTGCACATGACAACAGCACTGTACTTTCAAGGGGATGAGTCAATTTTTTAACTAATTTGAGGTCCTCTGACTTATACTCTGGTGCTTATAAAAAATCATGTGTTATTTAATAATAATAATAACAAAAACAACAACTATTTATATATGGCCTTCCCAGGAACACCAATAGTAAAACAGTGTCTCCAGCAATAAAATATACCTACCTGATTAAAAAAAAATCAAGTGGACTTCCCTTTTATTGTCATTTTTCCATTTTTGTGGGGCAGCAATTCTTACATATGTATCAAATAACATCCATTATGTGTCCATGTTTATTTATCTATCTTGTTTGTTTTTGGAATTCAAATGTCCTTAAGGTGCACACCACAGGCTGATTGCTTCCTGCATAAATCAGCAGTTCACTTCTCTATCTGTGTCTATCTAATGATTTCTACTGTCCAAACTGCTTCAAATAACATGTTATGTGTCGGACGCAGCTCGGAGAACTGACCAGCGTTTGAAGGACCCAGTATGAAATAAGCAGAGCACGGTTCAAAGGCTAACTGAATTTAATACATAACAGTGATAATATAACAAAAAGGTGCGGCCTGGCGTGGTGCGCTCCCAGCAGCGCTAACGGTCCGGAGCCAGAAGCTGTTTCGGACCCAAGGACCCCGCCGACACCCCCCAGGTGGCCGCAACAACCGAGTCTGTGAAAGAAGGAACCATTATGTGAGTCCACACTCTACACACAGAACACTTAAAGGTGTACAAACAGTAAACACTTCCTGGCTTGATTACTGATCAGCTTCCCAACCTGCAGGCATGGAACATCCAGTTCACAAAACTCCACTGCAGTGGAAGCTGATACATGACTAACAAACAGCTCAATACAATAAGGTGTGAGGGACACCACATTTACTGACTGTATAACTGTTAGTCACAAAATCTAACGTACCTCAGGAAGTGTGCTGAC
Organism: Thalassophryne amazonica; assembly: GCF_902500255.1. NCBI lineage: Eukaryota > Metazoa > Chordata > Actinopteri > Batrachoidiformes > Batrachoididae > Thalassophryne > Thalassophryne amazonica. The sequence continues at coordinate 20,502,440 of NC_047105.1, forward strand.
GAGCGTGAGACCTCACCCCCTCCTCTTTCACAGACTGTGCATCAAACCTGGACGTTCTCAGCATCCGCTGTTGATGAGATGGCTCCCGAGACGACGATCTCACCCGTCTGGTCACAAGGTCGAGTCTCTGGCAAATACACACTGTGCACTCCAGTCTTAAATGCCAACATGTTCCAATCCATCCAGATGCACCACAGCTGTGAGTCCTGACGAGTCGCAGGTGATCAGGGTGAGGTCCTGACAGCCTCAGCAACACAGCCACTCAGTCCCAAATGCACGCCACCTGGGAGGAAACCAAAAGACAAACAAACCGGCAGCCAGGCCCCCCCAGCCATATAACAGTACCCCACCCTCACGGGAAGCCTCCCGGCGACCCCACACACCTGGCCCAGGAGAAACACCCCCCTCCAGGGACCATGGCTGGAAACCGCGTCTGCGTTCATCCTCCAACAGACTGGTTGAACTGGCTGCATCTTTGCCCTTGTTTCTGACAGTCTTAGCACAGGTGTGGCCAGGAGTTCCTACACCTGTGCGGTCAGCCTTTAACCAAACATGTGTGATTAGTCATAAAACAAAACAACCAAAACACCCCCCCCCTCCCCAGGGGACCGTCCCATCAAACCCCAGGGAAGGGGAGAAAGGAAAAACAACCCAACCCAAGCCTACAAACAAAAATACTAAAACACACCCCCCCCCCCAGAGGACCGTTCCATCAAACCCTAGGGAAGGGGAGAAAAGAAAAACCCAAATTTGAGCTCACAAACAAAAATGCGAAAATACCCCCCCTCCTCCCCCCCAAACGACACGTAGGGACCAACACCCCCCAGAGGGCCACCAGCCAGCTCCAGGAGTAATAACCACGGCCGAGGTCCCTCTGGGATCCAACGTCACCCACGGGGACTACCAGCGCCTCCCAGAGGACCACTCGTCAACCCCAGGAGACGCCTCCCCTCATGACTAATGGACCCAGCCCCGGCCGTCCATGGCTAGATGGACCCAACGCCCTTTCCCCCCCAGAGGACACCACAGTCAAACCCTGAGGGCGGAAACTGGGGGGGGGGAAACAAAAAAAATACCCCAAACCCCCCCCCCCTCCCCTCCCGGGTGCAGAGGCCACCTGGGAAACGCCCAGCACAACCTAACTGCACCCCTCCAGCAATGCCGACACTACGGCACACCCGGCTGGAGTCAGAGGAGAAGAGAGGGCATAACAAAAAACAAAAAGAAAAAACAATCCAAGTACCAACCCCATCACCCCCCCAGGGGACCGCTCCATCCAACCCTGGGGATGTGAAACAAAAAGAAATAAAAGAAAAAACAAACAGACCAACACACAGTTGTTTGGGTCCCTGTTTGTGTTTTTGTTTTTTGTTTTTTCTTGCAAAGGCTACAGGGTCACACCCCCAGACAAATAGTGGACAACAAAAAAATAAAATCCCACACAAAAACCAACTCAAAAAACACCCACACAAAATGAACTAACACAAAACAAATCAGTGAGTTATACCGTCAAGCTCAACCAAATGGAACACACCTGTTCCTACTCAAGAGCTTGACGGTAACGTGATTCAGTCACCACAAGGGGGAACCAGAGTGCAAAAAATGAAAAAACCCCTTTGGCGACAGAAAAAAACAAACGAGCTGCTCTTATGTGCGCAGCTGAGTGCAACACACAACCAAAATGTGCTCAACTAAATAACGCCGGAGCTGATACAACAGACGCAGTAGTTACCTTTGTCCGGGGAAACGGGGCTACGACTGTAACACAGGAAGCCCAGCGACCCGTGCTAACAGAGCTCCGCCGTGCGCGTGAACCCATTACAAACGCACTCTTGCAGCTCCCGTTTACACCTCTTATCCGGTCGGAGTGTGACGCGAAGCCGTCGCCAGTCACACTCCACCACGACCCACGGATAAGGCACAACACAGGAACACGGCTGCAAGAGAGCACAAATCAGTATCCAGTAATGGGTCTCAAACACGCACCTTCCGGGCGGAGAGCCCCGCAACTGATCCGGATAACCACTGAACGTCTGCTGCCGCCTTCCCGGCACGTTACCGTCTCTGCTACCGCTGGGTCCGTGATGTTTGGCCAGAGACTACTGTTATGTGTCAGACGCAGCTCGGAGAACCGACCAGCGTTTGAAGGACCCAGTATGAAATAAGCAGAGCACGGTTCAAAGGCTAACTGAATTTAATACTTAACAGTGATAATATAACAAAAAGGTGCGGCCTGGCGTGGTGTGCTCCCAGCAGCGCTAACGGTCCGGAGCCAGAAGCTGTTTCGGACCCAAGGACCCCGCCGACACCCCCCAGGTGGCCGCAACAACCGAGTCTGTGAAAGAAGGAACCATTATGTGAGTCCACACTCTACACACAGAACACTTAAAGGTGTACAAACAGCAAACACTTCCTGGCTTGATTACTGATCAGCTTCCCAACCTGCAGGCATGGAACATCCAGTTCACAAAACTCCACTGCAGTGGAAGCTGATACATGACTAACAAACAGCTCAATACAATAAGGTGTGAGGGACACCACATTTACTGACTGTATAACTGTTAGTCACAAAATCTAACGTACCTCAGGAAGTGTGCTGACGAGCGTGAGACCTCACCCCCTCCTCTTTCACAGACTGTGCATCAAACCTGGACGTTCTCAGCATCCGCTGTTGATGAGATGGCTCCCGAGACGACGATCTCACCCGTCTGGTCACAAGGTCGAGTCTCTGGCAAATACACACTGTGCACTCCAGTCTTAAATGCCAACATGTTCCAATCCATCCAGATGCACCACAGCTGTGAGTCCTGACGAGTCGCAGGTGATCAGGGCGAGGTCCTGACAGCCTCAGCAACACAGCCACTCAGTCCCAAATGCACGCCACCTGGGAGGAAACCAAAAGACAAACAAACCGGCAGCCAGGCCCCCCCAGCCATATAACATAACATCCAGTATGTGACATCCATTTTGCTTAGTTTTGGAAAAACCAAAGAAACAGCACACACTATGGTGTGCACATATGCTACACTGGAGTCCTGTCCATTGTTAAATTCACTCCCAGGGAAACATTAAAGACTGAGTTTCGATCTGATCTGAATGACCAATACAGTACATCCGGAAAGTATTCACAGCACTTCACTTTTTCCACATTTTATTTTACAGGTTTATTCCAAAATGGAGGAAATTCATTTTGTCCCTCAAAATTGTAACACCCTATAATGCTATGAAAAAAAGTTTTTTTTGTTCACATTTTTTGCAAATTTATTACAAAATAAAAAAACTAGGAAGTCTCGTATATGTAAGTATTCATACCTTTTGTGCAAAACTTTGTTGATGTACCTTTGACATCAATTACAGCTTTAAGTCTTCTTGAGGGCCACTCAAGGACATTCACAGTTGTCCTGAAGCCACTCCTTTGATATCTTGACTGTGTGTTTAGGGTCATTTCTTGGTTTTGCCTCAAAAACAGCATTTTTAAGGTCAGCCCACAAGTTTTCTGTTAGATTAAGGTCCTGGTCTGACTATTCTTCAATTCATCTGAATGGCAGTTTTCCATTTTCTTCCAAGTCTTTCTGGTTTTGTTGCCATTTTAAAACATTTAAGATCATTTTAGCTAAGCAGCCTATCATTTTCTGTACTTCTTCATATGTGTCCCCCTCTAAAATCAACACTTTAATCAAAGTACGCTGTTCTTTTGAACAATGTCTGGAACAACCCATTTTACTTAGATTTTCAGAGAGAAAAACATGACAACCAGCATATACAACATTTGCTTCATTCGTGCTTAAATAAGGGCCACCTGTAAGGGCCCCTTCACACACAGTATGAATAAGTGTAAATCAGGGTGAATCACGGTAAAACAGCTTGTATGAGTGAACCACGAAAACATCGAGCCAATGTGGGGAGAGACACGTGGTCGGGCAGGCAGGAATGATCCCACTGCAACGGTTTGTGCACGAGCATGCACGTAACCGTCACAGTGGGAACACAGTGTGAGCAGCTGGAGCATGTGTAACAACATTGCACAGTTGCTGTGGAAAAAAACAAAAAAAATACATGCCACCCACCGGATTCAAACCTGCAATTTACAAAAGCTCTGATTGCCAGGCAGAAACTTTACCGCTGCATGACCATCACTGTCCTATAAAAGGTGCATAAAATTCCTGAAATCAACAAGGGGTTAAACGTATTTTTAAAATTTTAAAAACACACACCATAAAAAAACACTGCATTTTATTGAATCCCTCTTATCAAGCAGACAATACAAGCATGATCCGCCTGTTCCTCTGTAGATGACCCATGGTCACAGATGTACAGTCATGAAATGGCATGAATGAAGCAGTTCATGCACCCCTCTCATGTCCACATTTGCTGGCCTGGTGTGTCCAGCCAGCCCTGTGTGCATGCGTCATGTGGTACAGAGCTCACATGGGTGACGTGACATTCAGATCACCCGCTTCGTGTTATGGTCTGGCGGTCCATTTCACCTGCGACAGCCTGTCAATGTGAGCACCATGTGCTCACTTGCTGCAGCTGGTTGCAACAGCGATATATGTTTTTATGAATGTCCATGTGAGGACAGCAAGCAGACACATGCATGTCACACTGGAAAGTTGTAAGTTCACGTCCGTCCAAACACGGTACGTGTTCCCCAGCTGTGGCGTCCAGAACCAGAGATCTCAACAGCTGCAGCTGTCGGCAGACATGCCCCCTGTCAGTTCAGTGCACATACCAATGTGTCACTCTCTGTTATGTGATCATTTGTTATGTAATTGTGTATGTAAGTAGTGTAGTACTTACCTTACATACCTGTCCTGGCTGTGATCTCTGGGTTTGTACTGTGACGTGTCGTGTGCACTGAGCAGTCATTTGTGTCTCTGGTCAGCAACTGACAGGCGCCTCCCCGTGCTGTGTGCGCTCTGACTTGGCTGTCCGGCCCTGCATGTGTTCATGTCTATACATACATATAAGCATTTAATGCAAGTGTGCCCCCCCCACACACACACACCACATGTGCTGGGGGGACGCGAAACACACATACCCCACAGCGGGGGGAAAGGTGTGACACGTGCACACGTGCAAGACACATGTACCACAGGTGTGTTGCTTTTTGCAATGCCACACTCGTGGGGGCACTTAGACAAATTTCATATCCGGCTCGAAAGTGATTGTCTGCTGACTATTTTTGTGCTAACAACGCAAATGGCCACACATTTTCTATGTGTCAGGCTAGCGGTGTCACCTGGAATTTGGCTGACACCTGCCATGAAAGGGATCGAACGGGCTCTCACAGGGCACTGTCTGTGTTTCAGCCGCTGGTGTGCGCAGGTAGGTGTAGCAACACGTGTACGAGGCATTGGAGGGAGCTCCGATTTTTCACAAATGGCATGCAATTCCTCCTTCCTGCATTAGTTGGCTTAAATCATATCATGTGTGAAGTGGCCCTAAGGGTGGAATAAGGGTCACAGAAAGAAAAATGCAGACTGCTATTTTTTTGAACAGCCTAATATTCCTTTTTCTTCACCTTCTGTTAAGTAGTAACAGATTTGATAATTTTTTTTATGCTTTGAGTTGGAATAGAATGTGCAGTGTTCACAATGCATTTGTGCGTCTCAAAATAAAAACAATTATAAGGATATTGAACTTTACTCACCTTTCGAAAGACACTATTACTTTTAACACAAAAAACCTATTGGTGATTGTACTTATACCCAGATTGTAGAGTGTGAAGTGGATGAGACTCTATGACTCTGCCTCGAAAGTACACCAGTGTTTCACAGGGTGTTTTTTTTTTCCCAGCTAAGGTTTATATCAATGTACAGCTGGTCAGACTGAAACAATGGAGGTGAAGTGAGGGAATCACACCCACATCTACATAAAGCTCATCAAACACCTATTATATCCCACTGAGGTAACTGCTGTGCTCTCTATGATATAAAAGATGCAAGAAAAACATCATGTTTATAGGCCAAAAACAGTGTCCTCCATTTACCCCACTGTATACACTGCATACACGCCCACTGGAGAGCGCTGTGGAAAGAAGGAGGGTACGTATAAATGCCCATTCTGCTTTAAAACAGAATTAGGTAATTTCACACATTGCTGGCTGTAGTGAGAATAGGTAACTTAAATTGGATGACTTCAGTTCACAGAACTTGTGCAACCTGATGTCACAGCGTGCTCCCATTCTGCTACTTAAAAAGGCTCTTCATTCAGCCGTGCATGAAGTCTACTTATGTTTTAAAGCATAATGATGTGATAGTTGGATGACACGGACTTTGTGCATGCGCATTAGTGATGAGGTTGAATACCACAGGAATGGATGAGTCAACAGATGAGCCATGATTCTTCAGAATATTCTGTTTTCCTCACTTGAGACTTCTGTCTGTGCTGTCTTTAGACTTTCATATCTAAAAATACCACCAATGTTTTATGCCTGAAGCAAAGTGTTTCATCTCAGACATTATTATTGTATGTCTTCACTGGAACTGGGTCACCAGTTATTAGTTTCTCCATGAACTCTGAGCTTTTGCTTCTCAGAGACAACTGGTGCAGCTCATGGCTTTACACCATTTCCTTTTATCAGTTCCCACTTTTGTTTCTGAACGTGATCACAATGCATGCTACATCATCTTCCCTTACAACTCACAGCTTTTACGCTCTGAAAGCACCATTCAGCAAAGTTCCTTCAAGGTTCTGTTCAAACACACAAGGACCTACATGGAAACACTACTACTGATCATCCAGTACTGGCCATGGTCTATGGGAGACGATAAGCATTAAAGATGGAAGTGACTCCAACCTGCAAGTAGTCCTTCATGGTTCAGCTGCTTCATTGTTTTGTCCTTGGACACAGGACTAATTCTCAGACTTTTTCAAACTGTTCTGCAGTCTTAAAGTCACAGAAAGATGTTCCAGAACAATACCTGCAATTTCTAAACCAGTGTAACCAACATGCACAAATGAAAGTGTCACATTGTCATTGTGGACAACTGCTAAAAACAAAAAGACATCTTGCTGAGATGCTGTACAGTACATTCGATCCTGTGCACAGCATATATACGTATGTATGGAGCACTTGGAAAGTATTCACAGCGCTTCACATTTTCCACATTTCTTTATGTTACAGCCTTCTGCATTTATACACACACGACAATGTGAAAAAAGTTAGTTTTTTGTTTTGTTTTGTTGTGGAACCTTGTGAAGGAAGCTCGTCACTATGCTTTAAGCTGTGAGTTGTCACTGAGTTCTTGACAGCAGAAGGTGTTACCCAAGTGGAAATTCATCGAATAATGCAACTCCTTTATGGTAATGGATTTGTGTCACAAACTTCTGTAAAAAACAATTTTGGGTAATTTATTATTTGACAGAGAAATACAGCTTTTTAGCCGCTGCCAGTGTCAACACATTGTTTACATCATTTACCTTGAAGATTGCTATCGTGTCTGTGTGGTTCGATAATCAACATTCACCAGCGTTCATCATGTTAAAGAAGTTGGGGTGGAGCTTTTCCTCGCTGCTCTCGCGATAAGATAACATACATTCTGATATGGCACAGTATAAACTGAGAGGTCTTGCCATTGGACCAGTGAAAGGAATGATTAATCCTGTGGATATGTATTAAAAATTTAAGTTACAGGTCAATGTTTCATTTTGATTCCAAAGAGAGTCAGGTGGATAATATTCCATCTCCAGGTGCTCTCCATATTCTGCTCTACATCCATCATGGACTCCTTCTAAGCACCATTGCACCCAGCATTCTCCCATCCAGCTGAGCTCCACAGCTGCATAAAATATAACTTCAAATGTTGTCACATTCTAAATGTGTTGAGCTAAAAGGATTAACTTTTCTCTATCATCATCCATTAGCACCACACCCTCTTCAGAGATTCACCTCATTAACTTTAAATGCCACCTGCTGAAACTCAACAAGCACCATGAATTAAATTGCAAACATTCAGCTTCATTACCCAAATTTTTCTGCTTTATCTGTGTGATCTTTATCAGGCATTTATTATGAAAGCAGATGCATGTTGGAATTTGCAGCTATTTTGATACAAAGTCATTCTACTTGTAATCAAGATGACTAATATCATTTGTACTGTGAGGGAATATCAACTATGACATTTCAGCCATGTGCCCTGTTTTTCTGTGCATGATCCAACACACAGGTGCCCCAGTTCTGAGGACCCCAGCAGCTGGACAAGGCCAAGGGGATGCCTACATTTCAATAGTTGGTCACCTTTAAGACATGGAGATGGAATAGTTGTCTGCCTGGATGGTTGTTATCCAGGACCCGGGACAGGTCCATGGTTTGGTGTATACGGCAACCCATGGCACCAGTGCACGTTCCCAGACTTAACTTGAATGTTCAGAGCCTAGCACATCCTACACATACATCTTAAATACCAAAACACATAGGAAAGTAATTTAAAAATTCCTAAGTCAAATTGACTGTAACATTCAGCAAGACATTGCAACCAGAAACCACACCCTGTTAATTATCTCACCTCATTAACACTTAATGACAGAGCATGGGATAAGATCAATTATGTTATCATTATTTTCTCAAAGAGCTGTTCCACTCTGTGACAGTGATCAATGTGTGCACTCAAGTACAACCCCAATTCCACTGAAGTTGGGATGTTGTGTAAAATGTAAATAAAAACAGAATACAATGATTTGCAAATCCTCTTCAACCTATATTCAATTGAATACACCACAAAGACAAGATATTTAATGTTCAAACTGATAAACTTTATTGTTTTTTGTGCAAATATTTGCTCATTTTGAAATGGATGCCTGCAACACGTTTCAAAAAAGCTGGAACAGGGGCAACAAAAGACTGGGAAAGTTGATGAATGCTCAAAGAACACCTGTTTGGAACATTCCACAGGTGAACAGGTTAATTGGAAACAGGTGAGTGCCATGATTGGGTAAAAAAGGAGCATCCCCAAAAGGCTCAGCCATTCACAAGCAAAGATGGAGTAAGGATCACCACTTTGTGAACAACTGCATGAAAAAATAGTCCAACAGTTTAAGAACAATGTTTCTCAATGTTCATTTGCAAGGAATTTAGGGATTCCATCATCTACAGTCCATAATACAATCAGAAGATTCAGAGAATCTGGAGAACTTTCTACATGCAAGCGCCAAGGCCGAAAACCAACATTGAATGTCCGTGACCTTCGATCCCTCAGGCAGCACTGCGTTAAAAACTGACAACATTGTGTAGAGGAACTTACCACGTGGGCTCAGGAACACTTCAGAAAACCATTGTCAGTTAACACAGGTCATCATTACATCGACAAGTGCAAGTTAAAATTCTACCATGCAAAGTTAATTGATGAAATGGATACTCGATTGGGACTCCAGCAAGGGTGGTCGCATCTCCTCCTCTCTTTCTGTGTTTCTCTATCTCTGCTCTAACCTTCAAAAGTCCCAACTTCACCAGACTGTGAATTGTTCAAACTATATTTGAAATAACCATGGAATTGATCAGCTGGTCTCTCAGTGCTATTGACACCATCTTTTCAACAAGGAAATCATGGCTGGGGACCCTGCGTGCCCACATGGAACCTATCCTGCGGGCTACGTTCTCGACGCCTGGGAGAAGTGGCGTGCCGCGTGCTTGTCACCACTCTCCATGGAAGACGTTGAGGATTTATTCTTATTTGCTTTTATGGCAGGAGGGCTTTTGCTGCTTGGATTAGGTGCTGCCCTGACCTACCGGAAAATTGGCAAGATGGCTGCTATCAAAACCACAACCCCACACCTGTCTGACATGATTAATGAGGTGAGCAAGGCGGTACAATCTCAGACTGCATTAACTCTTGAACTTAAACACAAATTGGAAATCATCTCGGAGCAAATATCTGCCTTGCAAAGGAATTGATGTTGGAGACCAGTGAATATTCACAATTGGATCTGGATGGTTAAAGAGAGGCCGTATTGGAACTCTGTGCTTCTTTGCCTAACCCAAACATGGCAGCCTTATTAGTTACCAATGGTTAAATGACCCATTTGTTTTCCTCCAGAAGGATTTCAACGGTCTTGGTGAAGCATCTGCCTCCTTTTCATTTGCCCTCCCCTACTACTACTTTCTGTCCCCACCCCCCACCCCAGCCTCTGCTCTGCCACTCCCTCAGAGATCAGCCATGAGACAGAAATGCTGCTGCAGCCCCCACACACTCATTGCCTCAATGCGCATGACGGAGTGTTTCAAAGCTTAGCGTACATAAACAAATCAAATGTATATGTGTGGTTGTTTTAATTCTGATGTGTGCTATTATTACATTGAACTAGTAATAACTGTGGATTAATTGCTATATTTTTGTTTGAGGTAATTGGGTGTGAAGATGAATTGCCCTTTTAGGGATCAATAAAGTTGTTTGAATCTTGAAAGCCATACATCAACATCATCCAGAAACGCCACCGCCTTCTCTGGGCCCGAGCTCATTTGAAATGGACAGATGCAAAGTGGAAAAGTGGGCTGTGGTCTGATGAGTCCACATTTCAAATTGTTTTGGAAATCATGGACGTTGTGTCCTCCGGACAAAAGAGGAAAAAGACCATCCAGATTGTTACCAGTGCTAAGTTCAAAAGCCAGCATCTGTGATGGTATGGGGGTGTGTTAGTGCCCATGACATGGGCAACTTACACATCTGTTATGGCACCATCAATGCTGAAAGGTACATTCAGGTTTTGGAGCAACACATGCTGCCATCCAAGCAACATCTTTTCAGGGACGTCCCTGCTTATTTCAGCAAGACAATGCCAAGACACATTCTGCACGTGTTACAACAGCGTGGCTTCATAGTAAAAGAGTGCGGGTACTAGACTGGCCTGCCTGCAGTCCAGACATGTCACCCATTGAAAATGTGTGGTGCATTACGACGCACAAAATACGACAACGGAGACCCCGGACTGTTGAACAACTGAAGTCATATATCAAGCAAGAATGGAAAAGAAGTCCACCTACAAAGCTTCAACAATTAGTGTCCTCAGTTCCCAAACGCTTATTGAGTGTTGTTAGAAGGAAAGGTGATTTAACATAGTGGTAAACATACCCCTGTCCCAGCTTTTTTGAAATGTGTTGTGGGCATCCATTTCAAAATGAGCAAATATTTGCACAAAAACAATAAAGTTGATCAGTTTGAGCATTACATTTTTTTTGTCTTAGTGGTGTTTTCAATTGAACATAGGTTGAAGAGAATTTGCATATCATTGTATTCTGTTTTTATTTACATTTTACACAACATCCCAACTTCATTGGAATTGGGGGTGTAGGAAAGCAGATGTCTTCTGTTTTCACATTCTGTCCGCCAAAGAGAACCTCAGGGAGCGATTTTAGATAGGACCCTTCCTCATGTACAACAATGGATCAATGACACGACTGAGCATGTTTCTCTGTAATTCACTGAATGCTTTTAGTGACCTGATCTTCATGGCCTGGAGACACGAAGATAATAGAGAGCAGAAGCAAGAACAGAGGCATTCTTGGGGGCTTAGATCATCTGGGTTTACATAATTATGTTTCACGGTGCTTTCACACCTACCGTTTTGGGTTTCAGCTTTTTCCTGCTTAGTTGGATAAGTGAAAACTTTCCGGGATCATGTTCCTGCTTAAACAACCAATTTGTGGTCTCATCAAAAGAGGTGATCTCAATCCAGTCCAGATCAAATGGTTTGGTTTGTTACACCCATAAAGAGTAATATTAAACATTTAAGATTTCAATTCAGTTTAATTATATAGCACCAAATCACAACATAAATCATCCCATCCCATCCCATAATCATCATAGGTATTAAAGGCACTGCGCTGCGGTGGTTTGAATCATATTTATCTAATAGATTACAATTTGTTCATGTAAATGGGGAATCTTCTTCACAGACTAAGGTTAATTATGGAGTTCCACAAGGTTCTGTGCTAGGACCAATTTTATTCACTTTATCATGCTTCCCGTAGGCAGTATTATTAGACGGTATTGCTTAAATTTTCATTGTTACGCAGATGATACTCAGCTTTATCTATCCATGAGCCAGAGGACACACACCAATTAGCTAAACTGCAGGATTGTCTTACAGACATAAAGACATGGATGACCTCTAATTTCCTGCTTTTAAACTCAGATAAAACTGAAGTTATTGTACTTGGCCCCACAAATCTTAGAAACATGGTGTCTAACCAGATCCTTACTCTGGATGGCATTACCCTGACCTCTAGTAATACTGTGAGAAATCTTGGAGTCATTTTTATCAGGATATGTCATTCAATGTGCATATTAAACAAATATGTAGGACTGCTTTTTTGCATTTTGCGCAATATCTCTAAAATTAGAAAGGTCTTGTCTCAGAGTAATGCTGAAAAACTAATTCATGCATTTATTTCCTCTAGGCTGGACTATTGTAATTCATTATTATCAGGTTGTCCTAAAAGTTCCCTGAAAAGCCTTCAGTTAATTCCAAATGCTGCAGCTAGAGTACTGACGGGGACTAGAAGGAGAGAGCATATCTCACCCATATTGGCCTCTCTTCATTGGCTTCCTGTTAATTCTAGATAGAATTTAAAATTCTTCTTCTACTTATAAGGTTTTGAATAATCAGGTCCCCATCTTATCTTAGGGACTCATAGTACCATATCACCCAATAGAGCACTTCGCTCTCAGACTGCAGGCTTAGTTGTAGTTCCTAGGGTTTGTAAGAGTAGAATGGGAGGCAGAGCCTTCAGCTTTCAGGCTCCTCTCCTCTGGAACCAGCTCCCAATTCGGATCAGGGAGACAGACACCCTCTCTACTTTCAAGATTAGGCTTAAAACGTTCCTTTTTGCTAAAGCTTATAGTTAGGGCTGGATCAGGTGACCCTGAACCATCCCTTAGTTATGCTGCTATAGACTTAGACTGCTGGGGGGTTCCCATGATGCACTGAGTGTTTCTTTCTCTTTTTGCTCTGTATGCACCACTCTGCTTTTAGTCATTGGTGATTGATCTCTGCTCCCCTCCACAGCATGTCTTTTTCCTGGTTCTCTCCCTCAGCCCCAACCAGTCCCAGCAGAAGACTGCCCCTCCCTGAGCCTGGTTCTGCTGGAGGTTTCTTCCTGTTAAAAGGGAGTTTTTCTCATTGTAGAGGTTGATGCCTCGGACTCTGGGCTAGGAGCGGTGTCGTCCCAAAGATCTGTGAAGGATAATGGGGTACATCTGTGTGCTTACTACTCATGGCGGCTGTCCCCCGCTGAAAAGAATTATGACGTGGGTAACCAGGAACTTTTGGCAGTTAAGGAGGCACTAGCCGAATGGAGACATTGGCTGGAGGGAGCCGCAGTCCTGTTCATTGTTTGAACAGACCACCGCAATTTAGAATATATACAGTCTGCCAAATGTTTGAACTCCTGGCAAGCCAGGTGGTCATTATTTTTTGGTAGGTTTAATTTCACCAATTCCTATCATCCTGGCAGCAAAAACACCAAGCCAGACGCCCTCTCTTGTCAGTTTTCATCTATCAAGAACCCACTCAAGACGTCAGAGACCATCCTTCCTCAATCTGTGGTTGTGGGGGCGCTGACCTGGGATGTCGAGTGAGTTGTCCAGGAAGCCCTCACCCGCCATCCGGATCCTTGGGGAGGGCCGCCCGGTCGGCTTTTTGTTCCACCTGAGGCCCGTTCTCAAGTTCTCCAATTCTGCCACTCTTCAAAACTGTCTTGCCATCCCGGGGTCCACCATACCCTGGAGCTCCTCCGTCACCGCTTTTGGTGGCCCTTGGGACAAGTGGATGTGGGGGAGTTTATTCAAGCCTGCTCTGTCTGTGCTTGGGGGAAGACTTCCAACCAACCTCCCTCTGGATTACTTCAACCGCTCCCGATTCCAGGCCGCCCATGGTCAGACATTGGAATGGACTTCATCACCGGACTTCCTGCATCCCAGGGTAGGGTTATGCAGCCCAATTCGTGCCCCTGCCAAAGATACCATCCGCCCAGGAGACCACCGACCTCCTAGTTCTTCATGTGTTCCGGCTGCATGGAATACTCCTGGACATCGTATCTGACCAAGGGCCTCAGTTCACCTCGCAAGTCTGGTGAAGCATCTGTGCTGCCCTTGGGGCCAAGGTCAGCCTGTTGTCCGGGTTTCATCCCCAGACCAATGGGCAGGTAGAGCGGGCCAATCAAGACCTTGAAACCACCCTGCGGTGTGTTTCCGCCACTCACCCGATGGACTGGAGCCTACACCTGCCCTGGGTGGAGTATGCTGACAAGTTGCAGGTGTCTTCAACCACTGCACTCTCACTTTTGAAGCCTCTCTAGGCTATCAACCACCTCTCTTCTCATCACAAGAATCCGAAGTTTCCGTACCTTCTGTGCAGCTCCACCTCACCAGGTCCCGCTGGGTGTGGAAAACCGCCCGTTCTGCCCTGCTGAAGACCCGGACCCAGACACAGGGCCATGCAGACTGGTGCCGGACCCCCGCCCCTGACTATTGACCCGGGCAGGAGGTGTGGCTCTCTTCGCGGGACATACCCCTTCAGACGGGCTCGCCTAGATTGGCCCCGAGGTACATTGGACGTTTTGTGATCGACCGGGTGGCAAATCCGGTAGTCGTCCGCCTTCGACTGCCTCGCTCTCTGTGGATCCACCCGGTCTTCCACGTTTCCCGCTTGAAGCCTGTGCATTCCAGCCCTTTGTGTCCTCCAGCTCCTCTGCCACCCCCTGCCCAGATAGTGGACAGCCATCCTGCCTGGACCGTCCGGAAGATCTTGGATGTGTATCGTCAGGGGCAGGGCTTCCAGTACCTGGTGGACTGGGAGGGCTACGGCCCTGAAGAATGCTCCTGGGTCAAGCGGGAGCTTATTCTGGACCCTTCCCTCATCCGGGACCTGATCCTTATCTTGTCAGCACCTGTATATGAACCGAGGCTCTTCATTCCATCTTTGCCAGAAACTTGGCTAACCTTCCATGGTAACTGGCCAATTGTGCGCTCCTACGTAGTATTATTCTGGTAGATTTGGAGCTTCCATGCTCCAGCCTAGCAATCTGTATTTTTCCCTGCGCGCCTGTCAGATTTTTTTCCTAGCTCTGTGTTTTTGTCGCAGCGTTTTCTTAGCTTCAGCTTGTTTCTACAGCTTCATCTTCTCCAGCACACAGGATCAGCTAAGACATTCTGTATCAATTGACTGTGATTATTATTTGTGGAACTGATAAGCTTAGCACACACTCACCTGTGTATATTCTCCAGACGGCGTCGACAGCTTTGCAGGCGGCCACCTGGCTCCGGATCCATCCCATCTGGACTGTAATCGTCTGGACTGTAATCATCTGGACTGCGGTTCCCCTGGTTCCACCGCTGTGTGGGCCGGTCTCCATGCGGCTACGCAAACCTATGTACATTCCTGCACATTAAACTCTCTGTATATAGCTCATCTGTAAATAAATCCGTGTTCTATGCATCGTTCTCTGCTCCCCTGCTTCGGGTTTGTCTCACAACTCATGCCGAACCATAACACATCTGATCCACATTAAGACAAGTTCATTTTGTAAACCAGCTGTCTTTCCCACAGTGTTGACAGAGCCTCTCAGATTTGTAGGATTGGATATGGTTGGTTTGTGTGCAATTTCATGTATGACTGCCAATGGATGAACCCTGTTGGCTCAAAAAATGTTTATATAGCCCATGGTGGAATTGCACTCAGTTATAAAAGTTGTTTTTTTTTTTGTTTTTTTTTTGTTTTTTTAGTTTGCCACTTTGTGGAAATTGAACTCTACGTGCAAAATACTGCCATGTACAGTTATAATCAGATGAGGGGTTTAGTGTCTTGATACCTTGTATTATACAGGCCTCCTGAATCATATTCCAAATTTTTAGAGGGTTTTGGTGAGGTTTTTTTTTTTTCAGATTTGGTCATCAACACTGATCATATTCTGATTTTTGGGACGTTTAACATTCGTATTTACAACCTTTCGGAATACTGCTGAGATGTTTGGGTATTGCCAGTATGTGCAGGGACAGACACGCTGTTGTGTGAACACTCTGGATTTGGTCCTACCTCATGGTGTTGCCATCTGCTATGTTTGATCATTCACTCATTGGATTTTAAGCATTTTTCACTTGCCTGATGAACACAGCTGTTTTTATGTCATTAACACTCCACATTGATTCCTCTGCTATTACAAGGATGCGTTCAGGATTGCCGCATTGGGTGATTTTGGAGTCACCCTCCATACAGAATTGCTTCATCTTGATGGTAACCTGAATGCAGCTTTTGCCAATTTATTGCATACAAATGCGCCACAACGTTGGCCAAATCTGGTCATGCTACTAGGCAGTAATAGACAAAAAACATGTCAGCTTCATCAACATTCCAGTAATATATGTTATCATCAGCCTGGCTGCTTATAAAGGTTTGATATCTTTGATTTTGGCAGTTTGCAGTGTTACCTTGGTGAGTTTGTGTTTGTTTCTGACTACATGCTCCAAGGTGGGGAATTGCAAAGGGGCATTAACCAGTGACATTTATAGCTTCTGTCTCATCTGTCAAACCTTGCTTGGTCCTCTGGGTCTTTAATTTGGTAATTAGACCACAGGATCCCTGTTCGCTTCAAAAGACCACTGCCTAGATACCTATCAGATTTACAAGATAATTCCTGTCAGTTTTACAAGATAATCCCCAGGCAGGATATACACTTTATATCCCACTGGGTCTTAACCCTTATTTATGCATGTGAGTACCTTCTTTTTAAGAGGTATAACGAAAGAAATATAAAGCCTAGCATTAAGTCGCTACACTTTTGACAGTGGTTAAGAGATTAATGAAGAAGGCAATTCCCCATCTTCTTTCTCTTTATACCTGAGGCCAAAATATGGCCATTGGGTATTGCGAAGACTTTTGTCCATCCGTCCGTCTGTCTATGCTCAACATAACTCCAGTCCTATTACTGCCAGGGTCTTCAAATTCACAGGGAACTTTTTGGGACACAGACCTCAGACAAGTTTAAAGATGGCTGTTGACCTATTCTAAGGGGTCAAAAGGTCACATTCTTTCTACATACTCTTTCACTGATTACATGCTCATACAGCTGAGGGTACTTTAGCATTGCATTCTATTTAAATGCACAAGCAGGTATTGGCATTGCTGGTGTTATTGGAAGGACATAGAAAACCCTGAGGGCCCCATCTTCCAGTCATCACAAGCAGTGCGGGTCTCATTGCTAGTATCCAACTATCACAGCATACGTTCTTTAAATAAGGTGTGTACTTGTTTACATTTATGCACCCATGGGTGGTCAGGTGCAGTGTAGGAGCACTGCTGTTGTGAGATAACAGAAAGCTACTGCATTAGAGACCTCCTGCATTTTATGTGGTGGAATGTTCAGATGTGGCTGACATAGATGGGTTCATGACAAGTGTCCAATCTGCATGTACCTACACACACTGAAACCAAATCAAAGACAACAAACAAAATAATGAAATTTCACGTTCCTACTTCACCTCAGGGAGTGTCAGTGCCTGTTCTCCATTTGAGCATTTTGGTGGTTTATGCACAGATCCATTAATTTGCCACAAAAAGACCTCCCACTGGTGTACCCTGTTGAAATAGCAGTGCACCAGGTTCCAGCACACTCTACCTTTGACAGATGACAGCTGACAATCTGATGAAATCTAATCTAATTCATGTTTTGCCCAAAAAACACCCACAATGAATTAAATGACCAAAACTACCCCCTTCATGCCTTGTACCTTAATTTAATCTCAGATTACGCACTCTGTTAATAGCAAAGTGAGGCTTTTAATGGCCCAAATGCACTTCCACCACGCATCATAAATTGTCAAGTGTGGGGAAGAGAATGACTCCCATAGTAGGTGGGATTCCTGAGTTCACTCAGAATAGCATCAGTTGTTTATTTGAGCACCAACACCAAGAACACTGGGCTACAGCTCAATGGGTGTACTGCTGGTGACAAAACTTTGGCTGGAAAACACAGATGAGTCATTCAAAGCTGACAATAAAAATGTTTTGCTATTGTATTTGATTTTATTTTTATTTTATACATCTGACAGCTTGTTAAATGAAAACAGAATGCAGTTCTTCACCTCAGACATTATAATGTACAATTAAACACCTCTGCACATCGATCTATGCATTGATGTTGGTGACTTTTGATAAATTGCGCCCCCTGCCCCATTTTTTCCTTACCAATGAAACTGAAGTGTTTTTACTCCAAATGCCACCACTTCTGCATCTGCCACATCCAACAATATTGTGCCAATATTACAGTAACCTGGATTGAATGATGGGTCATCCTCTTCAAACACTTGTCTCATGTTATCCTTACTTTGGGTACATCATCTCATTTTTGAGCATTAATCTTGATTATTTTTCAAGCAGCTTGAAAGAAAGAACACTTACAAGCCACTGCCATTTTTCTTCATGCCTAAAACAGTAGAAGCATTGTTTTCATGCAAAATCTTTGTGGTAGAGAAGATCCAAAATAAATTAAAATGTGCGCATTCAATTCTTGTTTTTTCTTAAGTCATTAAAGATGTGTGCTGTGCAATCATTCCACTGTGGCAAAAAAAGCAGTTCCAAGTCATCATTAAAAGCCCCAAATTACCATGACATTCATGCCTGTATGTATGTAAACGTCTGACCACAAAGATAGCTAGATAGATAGATAGATTGACTGTTTTGTTTTTGTGCAAATATTTGCTCATTTTGAAATATAGTAGTGTTCAGAATAATAGTAGTGCTATGTGACTAAAAAGATTAATCCAGGTTTTGAGTATATTTCTTATTGTTACATGGGAAACAAGGTACCAGTAGATTGAGTAGATTCTCACAAATCCAACAAGACCAAGCATTCATGATATGCACACTCTTAAGACTATGAAATTGGGTTATTAGTAAAACTAGAAGCACTCGGAGAGTGCAAACCTCCACCAAGGCCATGGGGTCACTGACATCATAACATTTACACGCCGTGGAATCATTGAACCTAAAAAAAGTCTAACAATGATGTTTGCTCAGTTGTAAAAAAAAAGTTTCATCTGCTGTAACTGGATAGCATGTATCCTTAGCGCCTGGCATCACAGTTTATTGCAACTTGCACCTTTCCCAGAAGCTGCTGTCATCTGAGCACTGATATTGATATTGCATGTGCTTATAGACAAAAACAAATAGACAAAATTCAATTTATTATTCAACTAAACTGCAAATATATGTTTTTTTTTTAACATTTATGAAACACTTCTCTAAATGAATAACAGTAAATTCGGAAATAGAACTATTTTTTAAGTGTTGCATGTGCTACACAAGGCCATAGGGTCACTGACCCTCAAGAGATTCCCTCCTTGGCACAGTGATCTATTCAACAATTCAGTGTTACAACCAAAACTATGATACATACACTTTTCTTTCCTTTATATTTGACATCCTTGACCATGAAAACATACCACTAGACTTGGAATCACTTTTATGTCTTTATTAGTTCAAAACTTATTGTATACTCAACAAAAATATAAAGGCAACACTTTTGGTTTTGCTCCCATTTTGTATGAGATGAACTCAAAGATCTAAAACTTTTTCCACATACACAATATCACCATTTCCCTCAAATATTGTTCACAAACTAGTCTAAATCTGTGATAGTGAGCACTTCTCCTTTGCTGAGATAATCCATCCCACCTCACAGGTGTGCCATATCAAGATGCTGATTAGACACCATGATTAGTGCACAGGTGTGCCTTAGACTGTCCACAATAAAAGGCCACTCTGAAAGGTGCAGTTTTGTTTTATTGGGGGGGGGATACCAGTCAGTATCTGGTGTGACCACCATTTGCCTCATGCAGTGCAACACATCTCCTTCGCATAGAGTTGATCAGGTTGTCAATTGTAGCCTGTGGAATGTTGGTCCACTCCTCTTCAATGGCTGTGCGAAGTTGCTGGATATTGGCAGGAACTGGTACACGCTGTCGTATACGCCGGTCCAGAGCATCCCAAACATGCTCAATGGGTGACATGTCCGGTGAGTATGCCGGCCATGCAAGAACTGGGACATTTTCAGCTTCCAAGAATTGTGTACAGATCCTTGCAACATGGGGCCGTGCATTATCCTGCTGCAACATGAGGTGATGTTCCTGGATGTATGGCACAACAATGGGCCTCAGGATCTCGTCACGGTATCTCTGTGCATTCAAAATGCCATCAATAAAATGCACCTGTGTTCTTCGTCCATAACAGACACCTGCCCATACCATAACCCCACCGCCACCATGGGCCACTCGATCCACAACATTGACATCAGAAAACCGCTCACCCACACGACGCCACACACGCTGTCTGCCATCTGCCCTGAACAGTGTGAACCGGGATTCATCCGTGAAGAGAACACCTCTCCTACGTGCCAAACGCCAGCGAATGTGAGCATTTGCCCACTCAAGTCGGTTACGACGATGAACTGGAGTCAGGTCGAGACCCTGATGAAGACGACGAGCATGCAGATGAGCTTCCTTGAGACGGTTTCTGACAGTTTGTGCAGAAATTCTTTGGTTATGCAAACCGATTGTTTCAGCAGCTGTCCGAGTGGATGGTCTCAGACGATCCTGGAGGTGAACATGCTGGATGTGGAGGTCCTGGGCTGGTGTTGTTACACGTGGTCTGCGGTTGTGAGGCTGGTTGGATGTACTGCCAAATTCTCTGAAGCGCCTTTGGAGACGGCTTATGGTAGAGAAATGAACATTCAATACACGAGCAACAGCTCTGGTGGACATTCCTGCTGTCAGCATGCCAATTGCATGCTCCCTGAAATCTTGCGACATCTGTGGCATTGTGTTGTGTGATAAAACTGCACCTTTCAGAGAGGCCTTTTATTGTGGGCAGTCTAAGGCACACCTGTGCACTAATCATGGTGTCTAATCAGCATCTTGATATGGCACACCTGTGAGGTGGGATGGATTATCTCAGCAAGGAGAAGTGCTCACTATCACAGATTTAGACTGGTTTGTGAACAATATTTGAGGGAAATGGTGATATTGTGTATGTGGAAAAGTTTTAGATCTTTGAGTTCATCTCATACAAATGGGAGCAAACCAAAAGTGTTGCGTTCGGTAATGGAGGTTTGCTTCTGGCTCTGGCTCCATAACATTTGAAGCTACATCAAATCTGATGACACCTTACTGAATCAGTACAGATTCAGCTACAATTTGGTCTTAGTTGTGCATCTCTAGCTTCATTTGTCACCTCACACTGACACATTTTCTATTTTCCCTATATTTTTGCATATTCTGGATCACCAGATCTGGAATCCGGATCCAACCATCACCAAACTTTGTTGTTTGATAGAACATTTGACTGTTACACACTAATTTTTTTCAAGCCTTTCTGCCTTGTTTTTAGAAACTAGAATGTCAAAATTCCCCCATCCCGCAATGGTGAAGAATCCTTTAAAAAATTCCTGGATCCAGATTGTGATCCGGATCACCACTTAAATTTAATCACTTGTTCCTCTTGTCATTTCCAACCACTCCACAAAATTTCATCAAAATCCATTCAAAACGTTTTGAGTTATCCTGCTGATAAACAGACAGACAAACAACAAACAAACAAACTCGACCAAAACACAACCTCCTGGCGGAGGTAAAAAAGTATAAAAGGGGGTGTTCACAATAATAGTAGCATCTGCTGTTGATGCTACAAACTCAAAACTATTATGTTGTTCAAACTGCTTTTTTAGCAATCCTGTGAATCACTAAACTAGTATTTAGTTGTATAACCACAGTTTTTCATGATTTCTTCACATCTGCGAGGCATTAATTTTGTTGGTTTGGAACCAAGATTTTGCTCATTTACTAGTGTGCTTGGGGTCATTGTCTTGTTGAAACACCCATTTCAGGGGCATGTCCTCTTCAGCATAAGGCAACATGACCTCTTCAAGTATCTTGACATATCCAAACTGATCCATGATACCTGGTATGCAATATATAGGCACAACACCATAGTAGGAGAAACATGCCCATATCATGATGCTTGCACCACCATGCTTCACTGTCTTCACTGTCAACTGTGGCTTGAATTCAGAGTTTGGGGGTCATCTCACAAACTGTCTGTGGCCCTTGGACCCAAAAAGAACAGTTTTACTCTCTTCAGTCCACAAAATATTCCTCCATTTCTCTTTAGGCCAGTTGATGTGTTCTTTGGCAAATTGTAACCTCTTCTGCACATGTCTTTTATTAACAGAGGGACTTTGCGGGGGGATTTTTGCAAACAAATTAGCTTCACACAGGCATCTTCTAACTGTCACAGCACTTACAGGTAACTCCAGACTGTCTTTGATCATCCTGAAGCTGATCAGTGGGTGAGCCTTTGCCATTCTGGTTATTCTTCTATTTTTTTTTTTTTTTTATTTATTTATTTATTTTTTGTCCATTTTAAGCATTGGAGATCATTGTAGATGAACAGCCTATAATTTTTTGCACCTGCGTATAAGGTTTCCCCTCTCCAATCAACTTTTTAATCAAACTACGCTGTTCTTCTGAACAATGTCTTGAACGTCCCATTTTCCCCAGGCTTTCAAAGAGAAAAGCCTGTTCAACAGGTGCTGGCTTCATCCTTACATAGGGGACACCTGATTCACACCTGTTTGTTCCACAAAATTGGCGAACTCACTGACTGAATGCCACACTACTATTATTGTGAACACCCCCTTTTCTACTTTTTTTTTACTAATAGCCCAATTTCATAGCCTTAAGAGTGTGTATATCATGAATGCTTGGTCTTGTTGGATTTGTGAGAAGCAATGAATCTACTGGTACCTTGTTTCCCATGTAACAATAAGAAATATACTCAAAACCTGGATTAATCTTTTTAGTCACATAGCACTACTATTATTCTGAACACTACTGTAGATGCCTGCAACACATTTAAAAAAAGTTGGGACGGGGCAACAAAAGACTGGGAAAGTTGATGAATACTCAAAGAACACCTAATTGGAAACAGTTGAGTGTCATGATTGGGTATAAAAGTGGTAAACATACCACTGTCCCAGCTTTTTTGAAACGTGTTGCAGGCATCCATTTCAAAATGAGCAAATATTTGCACAAAAACAGTAAAGTTTATCAGTTTGACATGAAATATCTTGCATTTGTGCTGTATTCAATTGAATATAGGTTGAAGAGGATTTACAAATCGTATTCTGTTTTAATTTACATTTTACACAACGTCCCAACTTCATTGGAATTGAGGTTGTAAATGGCCATTGGCTGAAGTCAGTGGGGACACTTCCGGTTGACGTCACTGGTTGGGGTCGTCCTCTGCTGGGGACGAGTGCAGTTTACTGAGCTCACTCATTGAAGTTCTATTAGTCTCATCAAGAAGCAGGTGGAATATGCTGGAAAGCTGCGCCTCATCATGAGCCTATCCTAGCAGTCATAGGGTGTGAGGCCTGGTACACCCTGGACACGGCGCCAGTCTATCACAGGGCAAGTTCCTTTTAGTAAATCATATAACTCACACATTAATTGTGTTCTAGGGTGGTTCAGCTATAATGTGAGGGTCAAGAAGGTGCTAAACCATACATACTGTAATCAGGTAAAGACTACAGAAGAATAAATCTTGTGTGACTCAAGAATTTCCAAGCACACACAAGCTTGAAGGCAATAAAATACCCTAGATCGAGGACAGGTGTACGGGAGAAGCATTTCTGAATTACATCCTGCTGTGTTTGTAGATGTGATCTGCACGTCTTTGGACTATAGGAAAACCCTGAAGAACCTATAATCTTTGTTGAATGCAGCAGGGGCCAGGAAATGTGAGAAATGATGAAATCAGAGTTGTCCTGAACACATTCTCTAAAAGCTTGTGAAATGTTATAATTGTTGTTGTTGGCATTCCTTTTCTTTCTTTTCTGTTTTCAGCCATTTCACTTGTTTTAATCAAAGGTTTTACAGTAGTTACTCTTCCTTACACTGACTTTTCTCCAGTCTCCGAGTTGAATTTGGCGTTCAAGTCTTGCCCAACACCAATTTGACACATAGACTAGGCAGGTCCTCAACTTGAATGCTTGTACTGCTCTACAGAACCAGAACAATATTATTGCCACACTAATACTAGTTTGAGAGAATATGAACTGAGCCTCATCTTTTCTACTGGTGTTGGGTATTAATTGAGACTGTGTCCAGAACAGATGGAAGGCTCTTCAACTTGAGCCAACTGAGAGCCAAGAAGAAAATAACCACCACTTCACTCCTGGACTTCCAGTGCAATGATAACAGCAGGGTGTCATCCTTCATGGAAGAAGGTCTTCATAAAATCATTGAAGCATTCAACAATGGCAATACCAAACTTGGTGGTCAATCCAAAGTTTCCTGCTGTGAAACTGCGCAGACAGGATCTGGAGAACGTGACCCACTTTCCACACCTGGACGCCATCTATCATCAAACACTGACTCAAGTGTGCAGGAATTGCCAAAAGCCTGCTTCTCCCCATGTTTTCAACAACAAAGGCCTTCATCACAAGACGAAAGTCCTCATCTACAAAGCTGTTACCATGCCAACCCTGCTGTAGAGATCTGAGACCTGGACCACCTACTGCCGCCACCTGAATACCCTGGAGCTATTCCACCAAAGCTGCCTGAGGAGTATCCTCCGCATCAGATGGGAAGTCTACTGTACTCTTCATCAGCAGCCTGGCTGAAGCCAATCTCAAGCGCTTTGAGTGTCTCATCATCAAGTACCAGCTTGGGTGGACGGGTCACATCGTTGGGATGGATGGAGCCTGACTTCCCAAGCAGATATTCTACTCCGAGCTAAGCAAAGGGAAATGGTCCAGAGGAGGTCAGAAGAAATGCCACAAAGACTTACTGGAGACTTCCTCAAGAACTGCTCCATTGACTAGAAGACCTGGGAAATACACATGAGGGCCTGTACCAGCCAGTGAGCACTGATCCACAAAGGAGTGGAAGTCTTCAAAAAAAGCAAGAAAAAGTTAGATAAGAAGAGGAGAAAGAGGAAGGAGAGAGCAAGATCCTGACTGGCACAAGCTTCCCCTGTTTCTGTCAGAAACAGTCATCTGGTAAAAGACTGGGCCTGTTCAGTCATCTCTGCATCCACCATCCCATCCGGGAATTGACCAAGACACCATCTTCCTCACCACCGTGGGATTAGCACGATGACAGCGGTCATCTTAAGATGCTTCTACAAATTATAGGTTTATAAGAGATGACACAAAACCTAACCAAAATCATTTTCTCTTCCCACAAACAGAAATCTGTTTAAATTGGATGATTTGACTGAGAAATATGGTTTATTCTGTCAACTTCATGACAACATTGATAGAACTAAAGAAAGATCAGACATGTTAAGATATGGGAAACATTTACCTATTGTGCCAATAAATCTTAACCAGTGGTTGGAGTAATTGTTCACTTCAGAGCTGCAAATCAGATATGGGATCTTGTCATTCATTTGTTCTTCATTAGTGCTCTGACACTAATCTCGTATTGAATGATAAATTCTCATTTATCATTCCAGATACAGCAGGCAACACAAACTAGGCTGCCTGTACATAGTGATTTCCCATCTGAAGCACATGCTCAAAACCCTTGATGCCTTACACACACACACACACACACACACACACACACACACACACACACACACACACACACACACACACACACACAGTCACTCAACTGTAAACTGGCAGCAGTTTGGGGATTAGGGCCCTTGGACAGGATGGGACCTTACTCTCTGAAAGTGCGCTGAAGTGATGATTCTCTGGTCACAAGCCCACCTCTATAATCTTTAGACCAAAAATTTCCAGAGTGTGGACCACAGCCTCCTGGAGGGTTGCAGAAATAATGCAGGTGTGCCACAGAATCCTACTCTAATATGAAAGTACTGCAGGTGGGCTGCAAGATGTCACTAAAAATAAATACATGAAATTGTCTTAAATTTTGTAATAAAATATTTTGATTCCTTTAAAATATAATCAATATTTTGATTATATTTAAAATATAATCAAAAGTCATTAAACAAAGCCATGCAATTTAAGTTATGTAGTATTCTTCCTTTATCTGACCGAGTTCAACATTTTATATTTCCATCCATCCATTTTCTATACCCGCTTACTCCAATTAATGGTCACAGGAGTTTAGGCTGGAGCCTATCGCAACAGTGATAGGCTGAGAGGTGGGGTATATCTTGGACAGGATGCAAGTCTGTCACAATATATATACCGTAAAACTTGCCTAAACGTCATCATATAAACCGGACACTCGTATTCACTGGACAAAAGCAAAAGTCCCAATGTTTTGTTTGGTTTTCCATGTAGTAAACACTGTATAGAAAGGATTTTGTATCACAGATTTTTTTCTCACATCGGACAATACGTCCTGTCTGATCACAATGCATTTCCATTAAAAACTCCTCACATGTATCAGACAGAGCAGTCAGGATGTGCTCAGTTGCAACAAAGGTACAAAATGAAGTTCAGCACTGACACTCGCCGATTTCAGGAAAGTGGGTACTGCATTTCTTGATTAAAAGCTTGGGTGTTTATTATTTTCAAACCATGCTCAAACCCGGCACCAAAATGAGACAGACCTTTATTCAAGGCTGGTGATCACTAACAAAATGCTGCCTGCTGTCTGCACTGTAATATGGTGTTTGACACATATCCCTGGATGTGGCAAACCAAAGACAGCCACTTTAGATCAGAGCCCTCTGCGTGGCTGCGAACTCTCTCCGTAGCCTGATGTGCACCTGTTAAACAACAGAGACCACAAGGGCTGTGATTGATCCCTTTTCCAGTTTTACTCCTTCCTCTCCCATCGTATTTTAATAGTTTTTGCACTGTCTAAATGTAATCTTTTTAACACACATGATGCACGGCGCTTATTTAAGGCAGGCATTTATTTTTTTAGACGACGTTTTGACCCCATCATTAAATAAGGCAGGTCAGGGTCATTCAAGGTCAGGCATTTAATCAAGGTAATGTATAAGGCTACTTGGTGCTGGGGATTCCACGTAGATTGTTCAGCGCCTCCTGATTGAAACTACATAATCTGTTACATATTTATATAATGGATTTTGTCAGTTTTATACATATACCCAATTTAGATTATAACACAAAATTTGCTGGTCCACCTGAATCCATTATATATGTGTTTTACTGAATTATCAATTTCAATTTATTTTCATTTATATAGAGCCAACTCACAACAGAGTTGCCTCAAGGCACTTCACACAAGTAAGGTCTAACCTTACCAACCCCCAGAGCAACAGTGGTAAAGAAAAACACTCTCTGAGGAAGAAACCTCAAGCAGACCAGACTCAAAGGGGTGACCCTCTGCTTGCGCCATGATACAGACATAAATTACAGAACAATTCACAAAATGAATATACAGGAAATGCTGTTGGTGCATAGGACAGGAGGGTTGCCAGCACAAATACAACTCCCATCTCTGGATGGAGCTTCACCTTAAATAGAGAGAAATACAATAAAATTTGTCAGCATTAAGCAACAAGAAAAACAAAAGAAATACTAAGGTGATTGCCAGCCACTAGCCCTAAGCTTCACTAAAAGACCCAGAATTTGGGTAAAGTTGAGCTTACTAATTAAATGAATTAAAAGAGTAAAAAGCATAAGACAAAACTATACCAGTATGTTAGCCATACAAAAGGGAAAATAAGTGCGTCTTAAGTCTGGACTTGAACGTCTCCACAGAATCTGACTGATTTATTGACGCAGGGAGATCATTCCACAGAACAGGGGCACGATAAGAGGAAGCTCTATGACCTGCAGACTTCGTATTCACCCTAGGGACACAAAGTAGTCCTGCACCATGAGAACGCAAAGCCCAGGCCAGTACGTAAGGTTTAATTAGGTCAGCTAAGTAGGGGGGTGCCAGTCCATGAACAGTTTTATAGACTAGTAGCAGAACCTTAAAATCTGATCTCACTGGGACAGGAAGCCAGTGAAGGAATGCCAAATTTGGTGTAATGTGGTTGAACTTTATGCTTCGGTTCAATAGTCTGGCTGCAGCATTTTGAACCAATTGGAGACCCCGAGTGCTGGACTGCGTTAAACCAGAAAATAGAACATTGGAGTAGTCCAATCTAGAAGAGATAAATGCATGGATCAGGGTCTCAGCATCAGCTATAGACGGGATGGGACGAATCTTCGCTATATTTCGCGGGTGGAAGAAAGCAGTCCTAGTAATATTTCTAATGTGGAGGCCAAAGGACAACGTAGCATCAAAAATTACCTCAAGGGTCCTCATTTTTTCAGTGTGATGTATGACACATGAGCCAAGGCTGAGCGTTAACTGGTCAAATTGATGCCGATGTCTCACTGGACCAAGAACCATCATTTCAGTCTTATCAGAGTTTAAAAGTAGGAGGTTTCTAGACATCCAACTTCTCACTGATGCAAGGCAATCTTCTAAGGATTTTATGTGAATGAGATTACCAGAAGTTATTGGCATGTATAACTGAGTATCAAATCAAATCAAATCAATTTTATTTATATAGTGCCAAATCACAACAAACAGTCACCCCAAGGCGCTTTATATTGTAAGGCAAAAGCCATACAATAATTACAGAAAAACCCCAACGGTCAAAACGACCCCCTATGAGCAAGCACTTGGCGACAGTGGGAAGGAAACTCCCTTTTAACAGGAAGAAACCTCCAGCAGAACCAGGCTCAGGGAGGGGCAGTCTTCTGATGGGACTGGTTGGGGCTGAGGGAGAGAACCAGGAAAAAGACATGCTGTGGAAGAAAGCAGAGATCAATCACCAATGACTAAAAGCAGAGTGGTGCACACAGAGCAAAAAGAGGTGAATAAAAAGAAACACTGGATGCATCATGGGAAACCCCCCAGCAGTCTAAGTCTATAGCAGCATAACTACAAGTAAGGGATGGTTCAGGGTCACCTGATCCAACCCTAACTATAAGCTTTTTCAAAAAGGAAAGTTTTAAGTTTAATCTTAAAAGTAGAGAGGGTGTCTGTCTCCCTAATCCGAATTGGGAGCTGGTTCCAGAGGAGAGGAGCCTGAAAGCTGAAGGCTCTGCCTCCCATTCTACTCTTACAAACCCTAGGAACTACAAGTAAGCCTGCAGTCTGAGAGCGAAACACTCTATTGGGGTGATATGGTACTATGAGGTCCCTAAGATAAGATGGGACCTGATTATTCAAATCCTTATAAGTAAGAAGAAGAATTTTAAATTCTATTCTGGAATTAACAGGGAGCCAATGAAGAGAAGCCAATATGGGTGAAATATGCTCTCTCCTTCTAGTCCCTGTCAGTACTCTAGCTGCAGCATTTTGAATTAACTGAAGGCTTTTAGGACAACCCAATAATACTGAATTACAATAGTCCAGCCTAGAAGAAATAAATAAATGAATTAGCTTTTCAGCATCACTTTGAGACAAGACCTAAAAAGCAGTCCTATATATTTGCTTAATATGCGCACTGAATAACATATCCTGATCAAAAATGACTCCAAGATTTCTCACAGTATTACTGGAGGTCAGGAGAATGCCATCCAGAGCAAGGATCTGGTTAGACACCATGTTTCTAAAATTTGTGGGGCCAAGTACAATAACTTCAGCTTTATCTGAATTTAAAAGCAGGAAATTAGAGGTCATCCATGTCTTTATGTCTGAAAGACATTCCTGCAGTTTAACTAATTGGTGTGTGTCCTCTGGCTTCATGGATAGATAAAGCTGGGTATCATCTGCGTAACAATGAAAATTTAAGCAATGCTTTCTAATAATACTGCCTAAGGGAAGCATGTATAAAGTGAATAAAATCGGTCCTAGCACAGAACCTTGTGGAACTCCATAATTAACCTTAGTCTGTGAAGAAGACTCCCCATTTACATGAACAAATTGTAATCTATTAGATAAATATGATTCAAACCACTGCAGCGCATTGCCTTTAATACCTATGGCATGCTCTAATCTCTGTAATAAATTTTATGGTCAACAGTATGAAAAGCTGCACTGAGGTCTAACAGGACGAGCACAGAGATGAGTCCACTGTCTGATGCCATAAGAAGATCATTTGTAACCTTCACTAATGTTTCTGTACTATGATGAATTCTGAAACATGACTGAAACTCTTCAAATAGACCATTCCTCTGCAGATGATCAGTTAGCTGTTTTACAACTACCCTTTCAAGAATTTTAGAGAGAAAAGGAAGGTTGGAGATTGTCCTATAATTAGCTAAGATAGCTGGGTCAAGTGCTGGCTTTTTAAGTAATGGTTTAATTACTGCCACCTTAAAAGCCTGTGGTACATAGCCAACTAATAAAGATAGATTGATCATATTTAAGATCGAAGCATTAATTAACGGTAGGGCTTCCTTGAGCAGCCTGGTAGGAATGGCGTCTAATAGACATGTTGATGGTTTGGAGGAAGTGACTAATGAAAGTAACTCAGACAGAACAATCGGAGAGAAAGAGTCTAACCAAATACCAGTATTACTGAAAGCAGTCGAACATAAAGATATGTCTTTGGGATGGTTATGAATAATTTTTTCTATAATAGTTAAAATTTTATTTGCAAAGAAAGTCATGAAGTCATTACTAGTTAAAGTTAAAGGAATACTCGGCTCAACAGGGCTCTGACTCTTTGTCAGCCTGGCTACAGTGCTGAAAAGAAACCTGGGGTTGTTCTTATGTTCTTCAATTAGTGATGAATAGTAAGATGTCCTAGCTTTACAGAGGGCCTTTTTATACAGTAACAGACTCTTTTTTCCAGGCTAAATGAAGATCTTCTAAATTAGTGAGACACCATTTCCTCTCCAGCTTACGGGTTATCTGCTTTAAGCTGTGAATTTGGGGGTTATACCACGGAGTCAGGCACTTCTGATTTAAGGCTCTCTTTTTCAGAGGAGCTACAGCATCCAAAGTTGTGCTCAATGAGGATGTAACGCTATTGACGAGATAATCTATCTCACTCACAGAGTTTAGGTAGCTACTCTGCACTGTGTTGGTATATGGCATTGAAGAACATAAAGAAGGAATCATATCCTTAAACCTAGTTACAGAAATATGTAAATAGAACATCTATGTGGATGTTAAAATCACCCACTATAATTATCTTATCTGAGCTAAGCACTAAGTCAGACAAAAGGTCAGAAAAATCACAAAGAAACTCACAGTAATGACCAGGTGGACGATAGATAATAACAAATAAAACTGGTTTTTGAGACTTCCAATTCTCCCTCTCTCTTCCAATCATCCTCTCCCTCGGCCCGTGCTACGAGCATTCTGACAGTTAGTGTGACTCGGGGGTGTTGATTCATTTAAACTAACATATTCATCCTGCTGTAACCAGGTTTCTGTAAGGCAGAATAAATCAATATGTTGATCAATTATTATATCATTTACTAACAGGGACTTAGAAGAGAGAGACCTAATGTTTAATAGACCACATTTAACTGTTTTAGTCTGTGGTGCAGTTGAAGGTGCTATATTATTTTTTCTTTTTGAATTTTTATGCTTAAATAGATTTTTGCTGGTTATTGGTGGTCTGGGAGCAAGCACCGTCTCTACGGGGATGGGGTATTGAGGGGATGGCAGGGGGAGAGAAGCTGCAGAGAGGTGTGTAAGACTACAACTCTGCTTCCTGGTCCCAACCCTGGATAGTCACGATTTGGAGGGTTAATAAAATTGGCCAGATTTCTAGAGATTAGAGCTGCTCCATCCAAAGTGGGATGGATGCCGTCTCTCCTAACAAGACCAGGTTTTCCCCAGAAGCTTTGCCAATTATCTATGAAGCCCACCTCATTTTTTTTTCATCAGCACAGCAGTAAAAGGTCATCCCAAAACGCTGAAATATGTGCCCAAGGGGTGCTATATAAAGTGAGAAAATCAGGAGGCCTAAGACGGACCCCTGTGGAACCCCAAATTTCATGTCACTAAGGTTAGAGGTAGTGTTACTGTACAAAACACAGAACGACTGGTCAAGTATGACGTCAGCCATGCAAGGGCACTCCCAGTAATCCCAAAATGATTTTCCAGCCTATCAATTAGAATATGACGATCCACTGTATCAAATGCAGCACTGAGATCGAATAGCACCACAACCATAGTGGTGTCCGAATTCATTGTAAGCCGAAGATCATTCACCATTTTAGTGAGAGCCGTCTCTGTGGAATGATATTTTCTAAAAGCAGACTGCAGTGGCTCAAAGAGATTATTCTCAGTAAGATAGTCCATGAGCTGCCATGACACCACTTTTTCCAGAATTTTATATCAAAATGATAGATTTGATATCGGCTGATAGTTTTTCAGTACACTAGGGTCAAGATTAGGTTCCTTAAGTAATGGTTTAATCACTGCAGATTTGAAACATTTAGGAACAGATCTAAAAGTTAAAGAAAGATTAATAATTTCTAGCACAGTCAGCCCAAGAGTGGGCCACTGTCCTTAAACAGTTTTGTTGGTATAGGATCAATAAGCAGGATGTGCTTTTAGTTGATGTTACAAGTTTCATCAGCATGTCTCGTGAGATACTATCAAATTCTATAAATCTAGGTAATACCTCAGTAATGGTGCCCACCTCAATAGCAGGATGTAGTGACTGGGTTAAGGCATGCTGGGATATGTTTAACCTATTGTATTCTATTTTCTTCTCAAAGTAATCCGGGAAATCTTGTGCTGTAAAAGGAGACCGAATTACAGGTGGTTGTCCATGAATAGGTGATGCACCATGTCGAACAAGAACTTTGAGTTATCCTTGTTTTTGTTGATCAAGTCAGAGTAATAGGTCCTCTTTGTATCCAGTAGTGCATGCTTATAGTCTAAGATATCATCACGCCACACAAGGTGGAATACTTCTAATTTTGAACGACGCCATTTCCATTCAAGACCTTTTGCCTTATGCTTGAGGTCACGCAGGTAATCATTGAACCAAGGTGACTGTGATTTGGGGGAGCACGGTTTTAACACAGGTTGCGCAGTCATGTCAAGTGTAGTTTTGAGCACTGAGTTTAAACTATCCACAAGACTGTTTGGGTATTTGCCAAATGTGAAGCTAAGACATCAGGCAGTCTAGCTTCGAGTTCAGTCTTAGTTGAGGAGTTAATGCATCGCCGTAGTGATATATAAGGTTGTTGTTCCATATACACACATGCATTCTTGTCCTCTGTGGAGCAAACATTTCACAGCTTTATTTCAAAGGAAATATTCAGTTAGCACTAAATCATATTGTACACTGCAAATAAATGAATATTTCTCACAGTTTATGTTGTTTTCAGCAAAGACAATTATTTAATGAAAAAAGAAAAAAAATATTAAAAATTGGAACATAATGACGACCTCTTCAGTTTCCATTTCGGATTTGTGCTAAAATTA
Source organism: Thalassophryne amazonica (assembly GCF_902500255.1). Lineage (NCBI taxonomy): Eukaryota > Metazoa > Chordata > Actinopteri > Batrachoidiformes > Batrachoididae > Thalassophryne > Thalassophryne amazonica. The sequence continues at coordinate 20,535,787 of NC_047105.1, forward strand.
AGCGATATTTTCAGTGTCATTAAAACACAACTGCGAAATGACACTTTCCACTGAGTGGTGGAATGCAAATGCTGGGTTTTGTCCTGTTACAATAAATCCATTCTCATGAGGCTCTTGCAAGAATTATAATTCCAATTATCATTGTGACAGATGGGTAAATACCGCCAAATATGACCATTTTTTGGGGTTTTCTTTCTTTTTCAGTTTCAGTGTTAGCGTAACATCATTTCTTATCATGTTTAACAATCTCTCCTTCAGTTCCTCAATCCACATGTACTGTGACATGTAGGTTATAAAGTCAGGTGACCTGTAATAGCAGAAAAATGTGTTTCCGTTGTAGTTTTGTGAAATCTGGAACCTTTGCTATATATATATATATATATATATATATATATATGTGTGTGTGTGTGTGTTTGTGTGTACAGTTGTATGTAAAAGTTTGGACACCCCTGATGATTTCCTTGATTTTCCTTTATAAATCATTGGTTGTTTGGATCAGCAATTTCAGTTAAATATATTATATAGCAGACAAACACAGTGATATTTGAGAAGTGAAATGAAGTTCATAGGATTTACAGAAAGTGTGCAATAATTCTTTAAACAAAATTAGGCAGGTGCATAAATTTTGGCACCCCAACAGAAAAAAATTAATCAATCTTTAGTAGATGCTCCTTTTGCAGCAATAACAGCCTCTAAACGCTTCCTATAGCTTCCAATGAGAGTCTGGATTCTGGCTGAAGGTATTTTGGACCATTCTTCTTTACAAAACATCTCAGGTTTGTTGGTTTCCGAGCATGGACAGCCTGCTTAAAATCACACCACAATTTTTCAATAATATTCAGGTCTGGGGACTGAGATGGCCATTCCAGAACATTGTAGTTGTTACTCTGCATGAATGCCTTCATAGATTTTGAGCAGTGTTTACGGTCGTTGTCGTCAGCCCCAGCACAACTTCAACTTTGTCACTGATTCTTGAACGTTGTTCTCAAGAATCTGATGATACTGACTGGAATCCATGTAACCCTCAACTTTAACAAGATTCCCAGTACCTGCACTGGCCACACACCCACACAGGATGATGGAACCACCTCCAAATTTTACTGTAGGTAGCAAGTGTTTTTCTTGGAATGCTGTGTTCTTTTTCCACCATGCATACCGCCCCTTGTTATGTCCAAATAACTCAATTTCAGTTTCATCAGTCCACAGCACCTTGTTCCAAAACAAAATGAAGCTGGCTTGTCCAAATATGCTTTAGCATACCTCAAGTGAATCTGTTTGTGGCGTGTACACAGAAAAGGCTTCGTCTGCATTACAGCATCTTACAGCATCTCCTTGTGCAAAGTGTGCTGTATATAGTTGAACTATGCACAGAGACACTATCTGCAGCAAGATCATGTTGTAGGTCTTTGGAGCAGGTCTGTGGGTTGACTATAACTGTTCTCACCATCCTTCGCTTCAGCTTATCTGAGATTTTTCTTGGCCTGCCACTTCAGGCCTTAACTAGTACTATGCCTGCAGTCTTCCATTTCCTCAATGTTTCTCACAATGGAAACTGAAAGCTAAAATCTCTGAGATAGCTTTTGGTATCCTCCCCCTAAACCATGATGTTGAACAATCTTTGTTTGCAGATAATTTGAGAGTTGTTTAGATGCTCCCATGTAGCCACTCATTAGAAGAGATGCAAAAAGGGGAAACATTTGCAAATGGCCACCTTAAATACCCTTTCTCATAATTGGATTCACCTGTGAAAGGAGGTCAAGGTTCAATGAGCTTACCAAACCAAGTTTGTAAATAGTGTTAAATGTATTCAAATCAATAAAATTACAAGGGTGCCCAAATTTATGCACCTGCCTAATTTTGTTTAAATAATTATTGCACATTTTCTGTAAATACTAGAAACTTCATTTCACTTCTCAAATATCACTGTTTGTCTGCTATATGATATATTTGACTGAAATTTCTGATCCAGACAACCAATGATTGAACCAAAAATCATGAAACTTTTACAACTATATATATATATATATATATATATATATATATATATATATATATATATATATATATATATATATATTCCATGAAGCGTGACTTCAATTCACTACTTCAAAATGCCCAGTTTGGAGGGTCATGGAAACCTGCCTACTGAGTTCAGGCTGACATGATAAAATCCACTTCAATGGACCTGTCACAATTTTGGTTAATCACGAGTCAAAAGTGGCCAGAGTTACGCTTCAACAACCCCACTCCCTGCAACAGCTTTGTGTTAAGAGGAAAATTGCCTTATTTTCTGACTGTTTTCAGCTGCATGAGTGAGCTTTGAGAGGGTTACAATGTGGGCTTACCTCCCGGCTTTGGAATCGGCCTACTTGATTCAGATCATCAGTTATCTTCCACCACTGGTTGAAAACTCATCTCTCCAAGCAGCGCCACTCGTCCCCTTGTCCCCACTAAATCATATCCCCTCTCCCGTATCTTCCTCTTCTACTGGCTATAACATGCTCTTATCATGAACTTTGAAAAATCCTTTCTCCCTCTGCCCCTGGAGCTCGTATGTCTCTTATTTCACTTGATAAGTCTCACGGCCGCAATATTGTTGGGATTCTGATCTTGTGTGGAGGGCCGATGCATCAAAACAGAATGTCTTTCATGCTGTGTTTTTAATTTCAGGTGTAATTTGCATTTAACAGTTTTAATCCTTTGATTTTGTATTGGCCATAATTTACCGGATTGTTACAATTGTGGTTTTCCAACACTGGAAACAAACATTTATCACAAAAATGTATCTTACATATTTTGAGTAGATGAATAAATAAAACAGGAAGTGTGAAAAGTGCATTACTCCACTGTTGTTCCAGATACAATACTTTTCTATAATAACTCTGACCACGTGGCCTCCTGATTTGCCGTCATCCCTCCACTCAAGCAAAAAGATTAATGACCACATCACCTCTGTCAGTATTAAATGCCTAGTGTTCAGAGGTGGAAAACTCCGACTTCAGAAAGTAAAAGCCCTACCAACTATGTATTCCTTCTCCCTGTGCATCTAAAGCAGGTGATCTCAATAATTAGCTCATCCACCTGCCTGAACAGTTGAAATAACAGAGCAGCGCAGTCTTGTTTGAACCCCTACGTGATATTGTGGGATTTGACCACATCTGGGGTCAGCAGGCAGGAACATGGCAGAGAATCGCCGGGTGGAGTGTGGGAGTTTCAGCACAAACCATTCAGCCTTAAGTAAACTTGGGCAAACTTAAAAAAGCATGCTCGCCGTCACCTAGCGGACCTGTCGGTTTACCAGTTTAAAATGGTTTCCACTGAAGCCCCCATCCTCCGAGTGGTTTGTGCTGACACTCCTACACTCCACCCGCGGATTAGTCTCTCCCTACAAACAACGTCAGTTCTAACAAGAAAATGTGTACTGTTTTGTTTTTGGCTGCAATCACCAAAACAGTCGTGAAAAGTGACGTTTTTTTCAGTTCCCAGTGGAGAAGGGAAGATGAGGCAAATGGAAGCAGTCATGTCGGTAAGTATTAGCCTACACAGCTAAGCAGAGCAGCTGCGTTCTCTCGCCTGCACAACCGCCTCAACATGTTTGAGCTCCGGGCCGTAAACAAACTGCAACACATGTCCACTTTCGACCGCATCGTCACTTTTTCTTTGCATTTTCACTTTGTTTGCGTGTAATTTGCCCAAAAAGTCAGAGAAAGTGCCATGTTTCTGTCCCTGGAATATGGCGTCAGATAAGTGACAAAACTCCACTCGTGTAAAAAATGCATTCACACGTAGATATTAACTGCACGCGCGCAAATAATCACTCCACACATGCAAATTATCTATGTGCGCACACGCAAAGGTGCTGCACACAAGGACCAGCACTCCCTCTGCCTGCTTCATCTTGGATTCATCTTGGAACCTGATGGCAACCACACAGGTAGACAACCGGTCCTTCCCCACCTTTCAAAAGTATCAGTCTATCTTCCAGAGCCAGGATAAACACTGGCATCCCTTTGGCTTTTTTTAATTGCTGGGGTCCTCAACACTGACACACGTGTGCTGGGTCATGCCCAGAGACACAGGTCACATGTCATGATGCAGGCAATACTCCTCCTTTGAGATGGTCTAAGTAAGCATTCAGTGGACACAAAGTCCTTCCAGCAGTACCCAAGGATCCTCAGAAGAGACCTAGTACCAAAGACATTCAGCCATCACCTCATATAGGGGGCTAGCTTCCAAGTCTCACAACCAGGACATGGACCTTTGTTCTCCTGCATGGGTATCAGCATCACCAAACACATCTCTCCAGTAACTCCATGACTCCATAGGCTCAATTTATGTCATTTTCAATTTATTTCATTTATACAGCGCCAGATCACAACAAAGCTGCCTCATGGCGTTTCACACGAGTAACATCTAACCTTACAAATCCCTAGAGCAGGCGCACAGATGACAATGGTAAGGATAAAAATCCCTCCGATGATGTTTAGGGAGAAACCTCAAGCAGACAGACTCAGAGGACTGACCCACTGCTTGGGCCATTCTAACATTTACAAGGTGGTTACAGTGTTTTTACCAAGCTGAAGAAACAGGAAGCAGAAAACCCAAAATAGTATCAAAAACAAAGTGCATTATTAAGGTGAGCACGCAGTCATTGGCATCACAGGCATGGGGTCATCCAGCACCCTTGGATGCAAGGCCATCCTCCATCCATCATGTCATCTTGGAGGAGTACATTCCAAAAGCAGACTGCAGTGTGCTGCATCAGCTTCAGCCAGGGAATCTCATGGTCAGTCGACTGCCCTGTGGTGCACAGACGTCAGCCTTGCACGATGTCATTAGTGCCTCGGATGGAGAGAAAAAGAGCAGAATCAGTAAGCCAGAAATAACTGCACCTAAGGTATGACTTAGGTGCAGTAAATCAACAGGGAAACAGAGAGAATACTAAGGTGATTGCTAGCAGCCAGCCCTGAGCTTCACTAACACACCAAGAATTTAGATGAAGTGAGGCTGACACCTGTTCTTGTTGCGAATAAGATTAGTTAAAGGGATAGGAAGCATACGTCCATAATGTGTCAGTATGCCAGTCATACAAGAGAGAGAATAGATGTGTGTTAAGGCTGGACTTGAATGTTTCTACAGAATCTGACTGTTTCATCTCCGCAGGAAGATCATTCCACAAAAAACAGGGGCACGATAAGAGTAGGCTCTGTGGCCTGCAGACTTTTTATTCACCCTAGAGACACAAAGTAGTTCTTCACCCTGAGAACGCAAAGCCCGGGCCGACACGTAGGGTTTAGGTCTGCTAAGTAAGGAGGTGCTAGTCCATGAATAATTTTACAGGTTAGTAACAATCTTAAAATGTGACCTCACAGAGACAGGAAGCCAGTGAAGAAATGCCAAAATAGATGTAATGTGTCCAAACTTTCTGCTTCTTGACAAGAGTCTGGCAGCAACACTTTGAACCAATTGGAGACCCCTAATGCTGGACTGTGGTAAACCAGAGAATAGAACATTGCAGTAGTCCAGTCTAGAAGAGACAGATGCGTGGATCAGGGTCTCTACATCAGCCATAGACAGGATGGGATGAATCTTTGGTATGTTATGAAGGTGGAAAAAGCAATCCTCGTAATATCTCTAATGTGTAAGTCAAAGGAAAACGTGGGATCAAAAATCACCCCAAGGTTCCTCACTTTGTCAGTGTCTAGGTTAAGTGGGGACCCGAGTGGGGCACGTGGAGGACGTGACACTGGATCTGACCCAAACTTTGACCGAGAGTTTGAAGCGACAAAGGCGGCTTCAAGACAAACTGACCGAATTGGAGTCGAGATCCCACAGAAACAACATCAGGATCTTTGGAGTAGATGAGCGGGAACGTCCGAAATCAATGGTGCAATTTATCTCAGATTTTCTAAAGCGAGAGTTACAGTTATCAACAGACCTGGATCTAAAAATACAGCGTGCGCACCACATCCCCGCAAAGCGCCCCAGCGCCTTCCCAAGACCCATTATAGTTAACTTCCAGGAATTCACCACTAAAGAAATGATCCTCAAAGAAGCATGGAAAAAGAGAATCCAGTCAAACGGCCAAGTGTCTTTTTTGATCACGATTACGCATTGGAGATGGTTCAAAAGCGCAAGGAGTACCAGCATGTAAAGAAAGCGCTGAAGGAGCGGGGAATACGCTTTCAAACTCTGTACACAAGCAAACGCATCCACTGGGACAACGGTGTGTGAACATACAGCACGGCGCGAGAAGCCGGGCTCGAACTGAGGAGACGCGGGTTCGAGGTGGAGGTTCCCGCCGCAAGTAAAGAAGAAGACGCGCAATTCTGGCTTCAAAAGCTCCAGAGGTGGCAACGTGTGGGGCAGAGCTCAAAAGAAGATGCATCAGCAGCAGCGCGAAGAGCAAAGGACAAGCTGAAGGAGTTCCAAAGAAATGACAAGGAACGAGATTTATAAGAGGCTATTTTCCCCAAATAGATAAACACATAAACTTGGCGCCCCCCTCAAACTACAGAATTGGAGAGAAGACACCAGGAGATGGCGCTATAACGTTGGACATTCAGGTTGGAGATGTTTATGTCACTCAAACCTTGTATAGGGCCCTCCCACTTTGGGGAGATCAGCTCTGGACCTTCCAACGGGGTTGTGGTGGAACAGACACATAATCCATCGGGTGGAAGTCAGAAATATTTTTTTTTCTGTTTAAATAATTATGTTCTTGATGTTCTTGTTCTAAGGTTTAGTTTTAATGTGGGGCTTGTTACTAAGATATACAGCATATATGAGTGGTGGGAGTGAACTAAAAATTGTTTCAATTAATGTGAATGGCCTTGGTAATCCAATTAAGAGGAGCAGGTTATTAACAAACATAAGAAGGTATAAAGCTCAGGTGATTTTCCTCCAAGAAACCCACCTGTCAAAAGCAGAACATGAGAAATTTAAAAAGATGGGCTACAAAATTTCTTTTTTTTTTTTTGCTCCTATAAAAATAAAAGAAGAGGAGTAATTACTCTTATAGCTAACACTGTAAATTTTGAATTGCTGGAGGAAGACTGTGATAAAGATGGGAGATATGTGATGGTCAAAGGAAAGATTGATAATGTCATTGTCTCTTTAGTTAATGTATATGCACCTCCAGAGGGGGATCGGAATTTTTTTCAATTATTATATGACAAGATCACTACAAAGACTGAGGGTATACTAATAAGTGGAGGGGATTGGAATACTGTCCTAAATCATGCCAAGGACTCAACCAGCACTAAAATATATAAAAACAACAGAACAAAAGATCTTAAAAAGTTATTAGAGGAGGCAGCTCTTATACAACCCCTGGCAAAAATTATGGAATCACCGGCCTCGGAGGATGTTCATTCAGTTGTTTAATTTTGTAGAAAAAAAGCAGATTACAGACATGACACAAAACTAAAGTCATTTCAAATGGCAACTTTCTGGCTTTAAGAAACACTATAAGAAATCAGGAAAAAAAATTGTGGCAGTCAGTAACAGTTACTTTTTTAGACCGAGCAGGGGGAAAAAATTATGACTCACTCAATTCTGAGGAAAAAATTATGGAATCATGAAAAACAAAAGAACACTCCAACACATCACTAGTATTTTGTTGCACCACCTCTGGCTTTTATAACAGCTTGCAGTCTCTGAGGCATGGACTTAATGAGGTGACAAACAGTACTCTTCATCCATCTGGCTCCAACTTTCTCTGATTGCTGTTGCCAGATCAGCTTTGCAGGTTGGAGCCTTGTCATGGACCATTTTCTTCAACTTCCACCAAAGATTTTCAATTGGATTAAGATCCGGACTATTTGCGGGCCATGACATTGACCCTATGTGTCTTTTTGCAAGGAATGTTTTCACAGTTTTTGCTCTATGGCAAGATGCATTATCATCTTGAAAAATGATTTCATCATCCCCAAACATCCTTTCAATTGATGGGATAAGAAAAGTGTCCAAAATATCAATGTAAACTTGTGCATTTATTGATGATGTAATGACAGCCATCTCCCCAGTGCCTTTACCTGACATGCAGCCCCATATCATCAATGACTGTGGAAATGTACATGTTCTCTTCAGGCAGTCATCTTTATAAATCTCATTGGAACGGCACCAAACAAAAGTTCCAGCATCATCACCTTGCCCAATGCAGAGTTGAGATTCATCACTGAATATGACTTTCATCCAGTCATCCACAGTCCACGATTGCTTTTCCTTAGCCCATTGTAACCTTGTTTTTTCTGTTTAGGTGTTAATGATGGCTTTCGTTTAGCTTTTCTGTATGTAAATCTCATTTTCTTTAGGCAGTTTCTTACAGTTCATTCACAGACGTTGACTCCAGTTTCCTCCCATTCGTTCCTCATTTGTTTTGTTGTGCATTTTCGATTTTTGAGACATATTGCTTTGTTTTCTGTCTTGACGCTTTGATGTCTTTCTTGGTCTACCAGTATGTTTGCCTTTACCAACCTTCCCATGTTGTTTGTATTGGTCCAGAGTTTAGACACAGCTGACTGTGAACAACCAACATCTTTTACAACACTGTGTGATGATTTACCCTCTTTTAAGAGTTTGATAATCCTCTCCTTTGTTTCAATTGACATCTCTCGTGTTGGAGCCATGATTCATGTCAGTCCACTTGGTGAACAGCTCTCCAAGGTGTGATCACTCCTTTTTAGATGCAGACTAATGAGCAGATCTGATTTAATGCAGGTGTTGTTAGTTTTGGGGATGAAAATTACAGGGTGTTTCCATAATTTTTTCCTCAGAATTGAGTGAGTACATATTTTTTTCCCCTCTGCTTGGTCTAAAAAGTAACCGTTACTGACTGCCACAATTATTTTTCCTGATTTCTTATAGTGTTTCTTAAAGCCAGAAGTTGCCATTTGAAATGACTTTAGCTTGGTGTCATGTCTGTGATCTGCTTTTTTTCTACAAAATTAAACAAATGAATGAACATCCTCCGAGGCCGGTGATTCCATAATTTTTGCCAGGGGTTGTAGATGTGTGGAGAGATCTTCACCCCCAAGACAAAGCTATACTCATTACTCAGCAGCCCACAAGGTGCACTCCCTGATTGACTTTTTTTTTAATGAACACCATTGATAGACACAGAGGTAAAGACTGCAGAATAGGAGTAGCAGATAGATCACAATTCCATACATTTAACTATCCATCTAAAGAATCAAAATAGGACAACATGGAAGATGAACACCAACACCTCAGTAATGAAAAGGTTGTACTAGAAATTTAAAAGAAATTCAAGATTGCATTGCAGACAACAAAGATGACCAAATAGAGCCTATAATCATATGGGACACTGTCAAAACAGTTATGCGAGGCAATTTGATTTCAAGAACAGCTCATATCAACAAAATGAAAATGCTTAATCAGACCAAATTAGAAGAAAAATTAAGAGAATATGAAAAAAAACAACACTTCGACAAAAGCGAGCCTTGGCTAAATGCTTAAAAGATATAAGATACCAACTGTCAAATCTGGCGAAAGAAGAAATAGGGAGAAAATTAAAATTCACTAAACAAACCTTTTATGAATCAGGCCCGAAAGCGACAAGATTATTGCAAAACGTTAAGATCTCAACAATGAGAAATGCGATCTACAGATCCAAGATCCACATACTAGAGAATTAATAGTGAACCAGAAAACATCTTTCAAACCTATTATAAATCCCTGTATGACCAATCAGATCAAGTAGACGGAAAGAAGTTGAAGATTTCTTGGCTAAATTAGACCTCCCCAACATAGGAACAACTCAGAATAAAACACTATCCAGACCCATAACTAAGGTAGAACTGGACAAGGCAATTAGTAGGTTAAAAGTAATAAAACTCTAGGGAGTGATGGTTATCCCAACGAATGGTACAAAGTCTTTAAGACGATTTAACCCCCTTAATGTTAGATTCATTTAATTGGACACTTAAACATGCAAAATGTCCCTCCATCATGGAGAGACACAGTCATATCAGTTATACTAAAAGAAGGGAAAAATAAGGAATACTATGAGTCATTTCGCCCAATTTCTATATTGAATGTAGACTATAAATTATTCACCTCCATAATAGCAAGAAGAATAGAGACTTTCCTCCCTGACATAATAGACGAAGACCAGACAGGATTTATAAAAGGAAGGCAAACGCAAGACAACATTCGACGTACCCTGCACATAATTCACGAGGCCAAGAAACAAAATATACCATCAGCTTTAGTAAGCCTTGACACTGAAAAGGCGTTTGATAGAGTATGTTGGAGATTCTTATTGCAGTCTTGAAAAGATTTGGATTCTGTAACAATATATTAAGTGCATACAAGCCCTATATTATAAACCAATGGCAAGAATTAAAATAAATGGTGACTTGACAGATAGATTTGAGCTTTTTAGAGGCAGTAGGCAGGATTGTTGTTTAAGCCCTGCTCTCTTTGCCTTGTTTATTGAGCCCTTAGCCCAACACATACGACAAACAACCCAAATGAAAGGAGTAACGGTATCCAAAGAAGAGCAAAGACTAAGTCTCTTTGCGGACGACATAATAGTATACCTCCGAAGCCCTGATCAAACATTTCCCAACCTGACAAAAGTCTTAAAAGACTATGGAAGAAAATCAGGTTATAAATTAAATATTACTAACACTCAGGTTCTCTGTATCAATTACAGACCAGTTGAACATATCAGACAAAAATATCAACTTAATTTGGACTCAGAACAAATCAAATACTTAGGGATTTATCTGACCAGAGAAAACAAAACATTATTTGAGGCTAACTATGATAAAATAAATGAGGTAATATACAGAGACCTGACAAAATGGACAAACGTAATTCTGGACTTTAGTTCCAGAATTGAGGTAATTAAAATGAATGTTTTGCCCCGTCTATTATATATTTTTATCTCTTTACCAATCCAAATACCAGATACACAATTTGTAAAATGGGACAAACAAGTGAGCAAAACCTAGGGTGAGGTATAAAAGACTCCAACTGGGTAAAAACAAAGGAGGACTCGCCCTTCCAAATTTTAAAGAATATTTTTTTAGCAGCCCAATTACGATATATTGCTTATTGGTGTTCTCCAGAATACTATTCTAAATGGAAAAGCATTGAAACTAATTATGACACATGCAAACCTCAATCAAGACTGGGGTGACAAGTCAGCCCACAGCTCAAAGAAAAGAAACAAATAATTGAATTCTCTATTAAGATTTGGTGGGACACAATAAACAAATTCAAATTAGAAGGAGACTGTAAATTATTGACATGCCTTCCCTTTCTCCCAACTTAAGAACTGGCCAACTGGATTGTGCATTAAAAAGTGGATTGACAAGGGAATCACAGCCGTGACTAACACTACCAAAGGAAGAGTTTTTAAACCTTTTGCCAAATTAAAAAGGGAATTTGCCCTAGATGACACTGACCTGTTTAGATACTTTCAATTAAGACATTTTCATAACTCAGAAATTAGGCCTCATCTTTCACAGAAGCAGTGAACTAATTGAGATGATAACTGGTGCATATAGAAAATTGCCTTCAAAAATTGTTTCCAAATTGTACAAATGTTTGCAAAACTCCAATGGGACTGACTTAAAAAAAAAAAGTGGGAATCTGAACTACAACTCAATTGTCAGAGGAATTTGGCTGGAAAAATATAATAAGATATTTTATCTCACCACACATCAAAAGCAAGCAGCTCAATCTCCATTCAAGGCTGCAAGTACCAATTTTCAATCAAAGGTGGAAGTAATGATTAACCTATAAGACTCATGTATAAAACCGCATGCTTCTGACCATATTGTAATCCCACTGTTGCCCCACCCCCTTTTTTTTCTCTCTTCTAATGGGTGTGTGTGTGTGTGTGTGTGTGTGTGTGTGTGTGTGGTGTGTGTGTGTGTGTGTGTGTGTGTGTGTGTGTGTGTGTGTGTGTGTGTGGTTTCTACCTGTTGTTATTGTTCTTGAAAACTGTAGAAATAAAAATAAAAAAAAATAAAAGTAAGAAATTGCTGGACATCCAGCTTCTCACTGACATGAGGGAATCTCTAGACTTTATGTGTACGAGATTACCAGCAGTTATCAATATGTACAACCGAGTGTCATCAGCATAGTCATGAAAAGTAATCCCATAACGCCACATTATATGCCCGATGGGTGCTGGAATATAAAGGGAGAAAAGCAGGGGGCCTAAGACGGACCCCTGTGGAACCCCGTATTTCATGTCAATAAGGTTTGACGTAATGGTGAGAGCAACTGCTTTGGTAAATTGTCAACCATGCAAGAACATTCCCAGTAATCCCAAAACGATTTTCCAGCATATCAAGTAGAATAAGATGATCCACAGTATCCATTGCAAGCAGAAGATCATTTACCACTTTAGTGAGGGCTGTTTCTGTGGAATATGTTCTAAATGCAGACTCCAGTGGCTCAAAGAGGTTATTCTCAGTAAGGTGGTTCATGAACTGCTGTGAAACCATCTTTTCAAGAATTTTAGAACAAAATGATAGATTTGATATTGGCCTATAATTTTTCAGTAGACTAGGGTCAACATTTGGTTATTTAAGTAATGGTTTAATCACTGCAGATTTGTGGGCTCATAAATAGCTACTTAGCTAGTAATTTTTTTCGTTGACAAAGTTATGAGATTAAGTTGTATGCAAATGTGTCCTGTTAATATCACATTTTATTTACTTTTCAACTTTATCAGGACTTGTTCAAGTTAAAGAGTTGGAAGTAATGATTTATAATCTGGTATATAATTTTTTTAAAAGATAGTGTTGACCGGAGTGAGATTGAGTGTGTTTGATCTGCTTTTATTTCTTGGTTGTTTTTGTGTGTAGGCTGTCTTCTTTTTTGTTTATCTCCTTGTTGGATGCTTTTCTGTTTGGGTCGCTCTGTCTCTTTTACAGGTGGGCGTGTCTGTCTGTCTCTCTCCCTGGTTATGCCCCCCTTTCCAGTGCTTTCCATGCTCACCTGTGTTCAATTTGTAGCTCGTCACTGGGGTGCATATACTGCTCATTCTGCTTTGTTTCTTTGCCAGATTGAGGCGCCCTGTGCCTTCTTTCCAGCTCTCGTTCATGTTCCATAGTCCTGCCTGTCTCAAAGTGTTTTCGACCACCTGCCCATTTGTTCCAACCACGATAAAGCCTGATGTTAATAATTCTGCTGCTGTGTTTTCTGGACTATCAACTCGTGTACCAACCACTGCTTGTCACACCACTAAAGTTTGTCAACCAGAGCTGTGTTTGTGAATCTCGCATTTGTGTCCAAACCAAACCTTCTGTCAGATCAATCTGGCCAATGATGGACACAGCAGGCTCAGCCCCTTTCAGCTGGCGGTACGACACCACAGCCAGCAAACTCGCGCAGCAGGAAGACCAGCCGCTAAGCTGAGTCTGGTATTAGGAACTTGCTAAACGCCAGGACACTTTCATGTCCACTGTCAGCACGCAGATGAATCAGCTCCTGGCGCAACTCAGTCCTCAGGCTTCGTTGGACGTGGCCACCGGGGCCTCCACCCACCTTCACCGGGGCCGTCAGCAGCCGCTCCGATTCCCACATCTGCTCCAGTGGTTTGCAACCAACTGTCGCAACCGGAACGTTTCTCTGGAGAATCCGGCGACGTCAGACCATTTATTACACAGTGTGAGCTCCACTTCGAGCTGATGTCACCCATGTTCCCGACAGACAGAACGAAGATAGCATATATGATCACTCACCTTTCCGGCCGAGCGGCTGCCTGGGCAACAGCGGAATGGAGCCAACAATCTCCCGCCTGTGCTTCTCTCCCGCGTTCACCAAGGCTCTCAAACAGGTTTTTCAGCACACTGCCGGGGCGCGAGGCTGCGCGCTCCCTCATGAGGCTGAGGCAGGGCAGCCGCCGGGTAACAGACTACACGATCAACTTTCGCGTTCTCGCAGCAAAGAGTGAATGGAACCCGGCGGCCCTCCTCGATGTGTTTTTCCAGGGTCTGTCTGCAGAGATCCAGGATCAGTTAATAGCCGGATGATCTTGATGAATTGATAGCACTGGCCATCCGCACTGACCGCCGTCTGCAGGACCGTCCTCGGCGAGCAAACCGTAATCCCGACCACCGGATGGACACGCCTCCAGCCCGTTACTCCTCCTCCTCCACTCACTCTCGGCCTGAGCCCCCACCACACAGTTCTGAGGAGCCAATGCAGCTGGGGAGAACGCGTCTGTCACAAACAGAGCGACAGCGCCGCCGTGAGGACGGCCTCTGCTACTACTGTGGACATTCAGGACATTTGATTTCTAATTGTCAGGCCAGGGGTGCCACCGTGCGGCCAAGATCCGAGGTACGGGTGAGTCTAAATTCCATTTCCTCTGTTTCTACTCAAAATATAATCCCAGCTAAATTAACATCTGACCATACCACCATAGACATATCTGCTTTTGTAGATTCAGGTTCTGATGCCAATTTGATCCTGTCCTCTCTTGTCAGGCACCTTCACCTTAAGACGTATAAGCTCCCGCGCCCCTGGTGGTACGTGCCGTGGATGGTCACGTGCTTGGTGAAATCACTCACCGCACTCAGTCTGTCAAACTGCTAATCTCCCACTCTCACTCTGAATCAATTAGCTTTCATGTGATGGATAATATGACTCACCCGATCATTCTGGGGCACCCCTGGCTACAACGCCATGGACCAAATTTTGATTGGACGAAGGGCGAAATTATATCCTGGAGTCCGTCTTGTAGCAATGTATGTTTGCCTAAGTCTGTCTGTAGTTCGCAGGAAATCAACCCGGATCTGACTGGGGTCCCCGTGTGTTACCATGATCTCGCAGCTGTTTTTAGCAAAGCAAAAGCTAAATCATTACCACCGCATCGCAGTTATGACTGTGCCATGAACTTCTCCCTGGGGCAACTCCTCCTCGGGGAAAACTATACTCCTTATCCGCACCTGAACGCCACGCTATGAACGAGTACATACAGGAGTCCTTAGCAGCCGGGTTAATACGCTCATCCTCTTCTCCAGCAGGGGCGGGATTCTTCTTTGTAGGAAAGAAGGACGGAACACTCCGTCCCTGCATCGATTACCGCGGTTTGAATGAGGTCACAGTGAAGAATCGCTACCCGTTGTCATTAATCTCTTCCGCGTTTGAATTGTTGGAAGGTGCCAGGGTCTTTACTAAGCTCGACTTGCGTAACGCATACCATTTGGTAAGAATAAAGCAAGGTGATGAATGGAAGACAGCCTTCAACACTCCCTCTGGTCACTACGAATACCTTGTAATGCCATTTGGTCTCACGAACACGCCCGCAGTGTTCCAAAACTTAGTAAATGATGTGCTACGTGACTTCCTGAATAGATTTGTTTTTGTCTACCTGGATGATATCCTCGTTTTCTCCCCTGATCTGACTGCTCATACTCACCACGTTCGCCAGGTGTTACAAACTTTACTGCAAAACGGGCTGTTTGTGAAGGCAGAAAAGTGCGAATTTCATAAGTCCACGGTCTCCTTTTTAGGTTTTGTCATTTCCGCAGGGAGGTTAAGATGGATACTGTAATATGGTGTTTGACACATATCCCTGGATGTGGCAAACCAAAGACAGCCACTTTAGATCAGAGCCCTCTGCGTGGCTGCGAACTCTCTCCGTAGCCTGATGTGCACCTGTTAAACAACAGAGACCACAAGGGCTGTGATTGATCCCTTTTCCAGTTTTACTCCTTCCTCTCCCATCGTATTTTAATAGTTTTTGCACTGTCTAAATGTAATCTTTTTAACACACATGATGCACGGCGCTTATTTAAGGCAGGCATTTATTTTTTTAGACGACGTTTTGACCCCATCATTAAATAAGGCAGGTCAGGGTCATTCAAGGTCAGGCATTTAATCAAGGTAATGTATAAGGCTACTTGGTGCTGGGGATTCCACGTAGATTGTTCAGCGCCTCCTGATTGAAACTACATAATCTGTTACATATTTATATAATGGATTTTGTCAGTTTTATACATATACCCAATTTAGATTATAACACAAAATTTGCTGGTCCACCTGAATCCATTATATATGTGTTTTACTGAATTATCAATTTCAATTTATTTTCATTTATATAGAGCCAACTCACAACAGAGTTGCCTCAAGGCACTTCACACAAGTAAGGTCTAACCTTACCAACCCCCAGAGCAACAGTGGTAAAGAAAAACACTCTCTGAGGAAGAAACCTCAAGCAGACCAGACTCAAAGGGGTGACCCTCTGCTTGCGCCATGATACAGACATAAATTACAGAACAATTCACAAAATGAATATACAGGAAATGCTGTTGGTGCATAGGACAGGAGGGTTGCCAGCACAAATACAACTCCCATCTCTGGATGGAGCTTCACCTTAAATAGAGAGAAATACAATAAAATTTGTCAGCATTAAGCAACAAGAAAAACAAAAGAAATACTAAGGTGATTGCCAGCCACTAGCCCTAAGCTTCACTAAAAGACCCAGAATTTGGGTAAAGTTGAGCTTACTAATTAAATGAATTAAAAGAGTAAAAAGCATAAGACAAAACTATACCAGTATTTAGCCATACAAAAGGGAAAATAAGTGCGTCTTAAGTCTGGACTTGAACGTCTCCACAGAATCTGACTGATTTATTGACGCGGGAGATCATTCCACAGAACAGGGGCACGATAAGAGGAAGCTCTATGACCTGCAGACTTCGTATTCACCCTAGGGACACAAAGTAGTCCTGCACCATGAGAACGCAAAGCCCAGGCCAGTACGTAAGGTTTAATTAGGTCAGCTAAGTAGGGGGGTGCCAGTCCATGAACAGTTTTATAGACTAGTAGCAGAACCTTAAAATCTGATCTCACTGGGACAGGAAGCCAGTGAAGGAATGCCAAATTTGGTGTAATGTGGTTGAACTTTATGCTTCGGTTCAATAGTCTGGCTGCAGCATTTTGAACCAATTGGAGACCCCGAGTGCTGGACTGCGTTAAACCAGAAAATAGAACATTGGAGTAGTCCAATCTAGAAGAGATAAATGCATGGATCAGGGTCTCAGCATCAGCTATAGACGGGATGGGACGAATCTTCGCTATATTTCGCGGGTGGAAGAAAGCAGTCCTAGTAATATTTCTAATGTGGAGGCCAAAGGACAACGTAGCATCAAAAATTACCTCAAGGGTCCTCATTTTTTCAGTGTGATGTATGACACATGAGCCAAGGCTGAGCGTTAACTGGTCAAATTGATGCCGATGTCTCACTGGACCAAGAACCATCATTTCAGTCTTATCAGAGTTTAAAAGTAGGAGGTTTCTAGACATCCAACTTCTCACTGATGCAAGGCAATCTTCTAAGGATTTTATGTGAATGAGATT
The DNA here is from genome assembly GCF_902500255.1 of Thalassophryne amazonica. Lineage (NCBI taxonomy): Eukaryota > Metazoa > Chordata > Actinopteri > Batrachoidiformes > Batrachoididae > Thalassophryne > Thalassophryne amazonica. Next base: position 20,553,142 of record NC_047105.1, read on the forward strand.
ACCAGAAGTTATTGGCATGTATAACTGAGTATCAAATCAAATCAAATCAATTTTATTTATATAGTGCCAAATCACAACAAACAGTCACCCCAAGGCGCTTTATATTGTAAGGCAAAAGCCATACAATAATTACAGAAAAACCCCAACGGTCAAAACGACCCCCTATGAGCAAGCACTTGGCGACAGTGGGAAGGAAAACTCCCTTTTAACAGGAAGAAACCTCCAGCGGAACCAGGCTCAGGGAGGGGCAGTCTTCTGATGGGACTGGTTGGGGCTGAGGGAGAGAACCAGGAAAAAGACATGCTGTGGAAGAAAGCAGAGATCAATCACCAATGACTAAAAGCAGAGTGGTGCACACAGAGCAAAAAGAGGTGAATAAAAAGAAACACTGGATGCATCATGGGAAACCCCCCAGCAGTCTAAGTCTATAGCAGCATAACTACAAGTAAGGGATGGTTCAGGGTCACCTGATCCAACCCTAACTATAAGCTTTTTCAAAAAGGAAAGTTTTAAGTTTAATCTTAAAAGTAGAGAGGGTGTCTGTCTCCCTAATCCGAATTGGGAGCTGGTTCCAGAGGAGAGGAGCCTGAAAGCTGAAGGCTCTGCCTCCCATTCTACTCTTACAAACCCTAGGAACTACAAGTAAGCCTGCAGTCTGAGAGCGAAACACTCTATTGGGGTGATATGGTACTATGAGGTCCCTAAGATAAGATGGGACCTGATTATTCAAATCCTTATAAGTAAGAAGAAGAATTTTAAATTCTATTCTGGAATTAACAGGGAGCCAATGAAGAGAAGCCAATATGGGTGAAATATGCTCTCTCCTTCTAGTCCCTGTCAGTACTCTAGCTGCAGCATTTTGAATTAACTGAAGGCTTTTAGGACAACCCAATAATACTGAATTACAATAGTCCAGCCTAGAAGAAATAAATAAATGAATTAGCTTTTCAGCATCACTTTGAGACAAGACCTAAAAAGCAGTCCTATATATTTGCTTAATATGCGCACTGAATAACATATCCTGATCAAAAATGACTCCAAGATTTCTCACAGTATTACTGGAGGTCAGGAGAATGCCATCCAGAGCAAGGATCTGGTTAGACACCATGTTTCTAAAATTTGTGGGGCCAAGTACAATAACTTCAGCTTTATCTGAATTTAAAAGCAGGAAATTAGAGGTCATCCATGTCTTTATGTCTGAAAGACATTCCTGCAGTTTAACTAATTGGTGTGTGTCCTCTGGCTTCATGGATAGATAAAGCTGGGTATCATCTGCGTAACAATGAAATTTAAGCAATGCTTTCTAATAATACTGCCTAAGGGAAGCATGTATAAAGTGAATAAAATCGGTCCTAGCACAGAACCTTGTGGAACTCCATAATTAACCTTAGTCTGTGAAGAAGACTCCCCATTTACATGAACAAATTGTAATCTATTAGATAAATATGATTCAAACCACTGCAGCGCATTGCCTTTAATACCTATGGCATGCTCTAATCTCTGTAATAAAATTTTATGGTCAACAGTATGAAAAGCTGCACTGAGGTCTAACAGGACGAGCACAGAGATGAGTCCACTGTCTGATGCCATAAGAAGATCATTTGTAACCTTCACTAATGTTTCTGTACTATGATGAATTCTGAAACATGACTGAAACTCTTCAAATAGACCATTCCTCTGCAGATGATCAGTTAGCTGTTTTACAACTACCCTTTCAAGAATTTTAGAGAGAAAAGGAAGGTTGGAGATTGTCCTATAATTAGCTAAGATAGCTGGGTCAAGTGCTGGCTTTTTAAGTAATGGTTTAATTACTGCCACCTTAAAAGCCTGTGGTACATAGCCAACTAATAAAGATAGATTGATCATATTTAAGATCGAAGCATTAATTAACGGTAGGGCTTCCTTGAGCAGCCTGGTAGGAATGGCGTCTAATAGACATGTTGATGGTTTGGAGGAAGTGACTAATGAAAGTAACTCAGACAGAACAATCGGAGAGAAAGAGTCTAACCAAATACCAGTATTACTGAAAGCAGTCGAACATAAAGATATGTCTTTGGGATGGTCATGAATAATTTTTTCTATAATAGTTAAAATTTATTTGCAAAAAGAAGTCATGAAGTCATTACTAGTTAAAGTTAAAGGAATACTCGGCTCAACAGGGCTCTGACTCTTTGTCAGCCTGGCTACAGTGCTGAAAAGAAACCTGGGGTTGTTCTTATGTTCTTCAATTAGTGATGAATAGTAAGATGTCCTAGCTTTACAGAGGGCCTTTTTATACAGTAACAGACTCTTTTTCCAGGCTAAATGAAGATCTTCTAAATTAGTGAGACACCATTTCCTCTCCAGCTTACGGGTTATCTGCTTTAAGCTGTGAATTTGGGGGTTATACCACGGAGTCAGGCACTTCTGATTTAAGGCTCTCTTTTTCAGAGGAGCTACAGCATCCAAAGTTGTGCTCAATGAGGATGTAACGCTATTGACGAGATAATCTATCTCACTCACAGAGTTTAGGTAGCTACTCTGCACTGTGTTGGTATATGGCATTGAAGAACATAAAGAAGGAATCATATCCTTAAACCTAGTTACAGAAATATGTAAATAGAACATCTATGTGGATGTTAAAATCACCCACTATAATTATCTTATCTGAGCTAAGCACTAAGTCAGACAAAAGGTCAGAAAAATCACAAAGAAACTCACAGTAATGACCAGGTGGACGATAGATAATAACAAATAAAACTGGTTTTTGAGACTTCCAATTCTCCCTCTCTCTTCCAATCATCCTCTCCCTCGGCCCGTGCTACGAGCATTCTGACAGTTAGTGTGACTCGGGGGTGTTGATTCATTTAAACTAACATATTCATCCTGCTGTAACCAGGTTTCTGTAAGGCAGAATAAATCAATATGTTGATCAATTATTATATCATTTACTAACAGGGACTTAGAAGAGGAGACCTAATGTTTAATAGACCACATTTAACTGTTTTAGTCTGTGGTGCAGTTGAAGGTGCTATATTATTTTTTCTTTTTGAATTTTTATGCTTAAATAGATTTTTGCTGGTTATTGGTGGTCTGGGAGCAAGCACCGTCTCTACGGGGATGGGGTATTGAGGGGATGGCAGGGGGAGAGAAGCTGCAGAGAGGTGTGTAAGACTACAACTCTGCTTCCTGGTCCCAACCCTGGATAGTCACGATTTGGAGGGTTTAATAAAATTGGCCAGATTTCTAGAGATTAGAGCTGCTCCATCCAAAGTGGGATGGATGCCGTCTCTCCTAACAAGACCAGGTTTTCCCCAGAAGCTTTGCCAATTATCTATGAAGCCCACCTCATTTTTTTTTCATCAGCACAGCAGTAAAAGGTCATCCCAAAACGCTGAAATATGTGCCCAAGGGGTGCTATATAAAGTGAGAAAATCAGGAGGCCTAAGACGGACCCCTGTGGAACCCCAAATTTCATGTCACTAAGGTTAGAGGTAGTGTTACTGTACAAAACACAGAACGACTGGTCAAGTATGACGTCAGCCATGCAAGGGCACTCCCAGTAATCCCAAAATGATTTTCCAGCCTATCAATTAGAATATGACGATCCACTGTATCAAATGCAGCACTGAGATCGAATAGCACCACAACCATAGTGGTGTCCGAATTCATTGTAAGCCGAAGATCATTCACCATTTAGTGAGAGCCGTCTCTGTGGAATGATATTTTCTAAAAGCAGACTGCAGTGGCTCAAAGAGATTATTCTCAGTAAGATAGTCCATGAGCTGCCATGACACCACTTTTTCCAGAATTTTATATCAAAATGATAGATTTGATATCGGCTGATAGTTTTTCAGTACACTAGGGTCAAGATTAGGTTCCTTAAGTAATGGTTTAATCACTGCAGATTTGAAACATTTAGGAACAGATCTAAAAGTTAAAGAAAGATTAATAATTTCTAGCACAGTCAGCCCAAGAGTGGGCCACTGTCCTTAAACAGTTTTGTTGGTATAGGATCAATAAGCAGGATGTGCTTTTAGTTGATGTTACAAGTTTCATCAGCATGTCTCGTGAGATACTATCAAATTCTATAAATCTAGGTAATACCTCAGTAATGGTGCCCACCTCAATAGCAGGATGTAGTGACTGGGTTAAGGCATGCTGGGATATGTTTAACCTATTGTATTCTATTTTCTTCTCAAAGTAATCCGGGAAATCTTGTGCTGTAAAAGGAGACCGAATTACAGGTGGTTGTCCATGAATAGGTGATGCACCATGTCGAACAAGAACTTTGAGTTATCCTTGTTTTTGTTGATCAAGTCAGAGTAATAGGTCTTTGTATCCAGTAGTGCATGCTTATAGTCTAAGATATCATCACGCCACACAAGGTGGAATACTTCTAATTTTGAACGACGCCATTTCCATTCAAGACCTTTTGCCTTATGCTTGAGGTCACGCAGGTAATCATTGAACCAAGGTGACTGTGATTTGGGGGAGCACGGTTTTAACACAGGTTGCGCAGTCATGTCAAGTGTAGTTTTGAGCACTGAGTTTAAACTATCCACAAGACTGTTTGGGTATTTGCCAAATGTGAAGCTAAGACATCAGGCAGTCTAGCTTCGAGTTCAGTCTTAGTTGAGGAGTTAATGCATCGCCGTAGATATAAGGTTGTTGTTCCATATACACACATGCATTCTTGTCCTCTGTGGAGCAAACATTTCACAGCTTATTTCAAAGGAAATATTCAGTTAGCACTAAATCATATTGTACACTGCAAATAAATGAATATTTCTCACAGTTTATGTTGTTTTCAGCAAAGACAATTATTTAATGAAAAAAGAAAAAAAATATTAAAATTGGAACATAATGACGACCTCTTCAGTTTCCATTTCGGATTTGTGCTAAAATTAAGCGATATTTTCAGTGTCATTAAAACACAACTGCGAAATGACACTTTCCACTGAGTGGTGGAATGCAAATGCTGGGTTTGTCCTGTTACAATAAATCCATTCTCATGAGGCTCTTGCAAGAATTATAATTCCAATTATCATTGTGACAGATGGGTAAATACCGCCAAATATGACCATTTTTTGGGGTTTTCTTTCTTTTCAGTTTCAGTGTTAGCGTAACATCATTTCTTATCATGTTTAACAATCTCTCCTTCAGTTCCTCAATCCACATGTACTGTGACATGTAGGTTATAAAGTCAGGTGACCTGTAATAGCAGAAAAATGTGTTTCCGTTGTAGTTTTGTGAAATCTGGAACCTTTGATATATATATATATATATATATATATATGTGTGTGGTGTGTGTTTGTGTGTACAGTTGTATGTAAAAGTTTGGACACCCTGATGATTTCCTTGATTTTCCTTTATAAATCATTGGTTGTTTGGATCAGCAATTTCAGTTAAATATATTATATAGCAGACAAACACAGTGATATTTGAGAAGTGAAATGAAGTTCATAGGATTTACAGAAAGTGTGCAATAATTCTTTAAACAAAATTAGGCAGGTGCATAAATTTTGGCACCCCAACAGAAAAAAATTAATCAATCTTTAGTAGATGCTCCTTTTGCAGCAATAACAGCCTCTAAACGCTTCCTATAGCTTCCAATGAGAGTCTGGATTCTGGCTGAAGGTATTTTGGACCATTCTTCTTTACAAAACATCTCAGGTTTGTTGGTTTCCGAGCATGGACAGCCTGCTTAAAATCACACCACAATTTTTCAATAATATTCAGGTCTGGGGACTGAGATGGCCATTCCAGAACATTGTAGTTGTTACTCTGCATGAATGCCTTCATAGATTTTGAGCAGTGTTACGGTCGTTGTCGTCAGCCCAGCACAACTTCAACTTTGTCACTGATTCTTGAACGTTGTTCTCAAGAATCTGATGATACTGACTGGAATCCATGTAACCCTCAACTTTAACAAGATTCCCAGTACCTGCACTGGCCACACACCCACACAGGATGATGGAACCACCTCCAAATTTTACTGTAGGTAGCAAGTGTTTTTCTTGGAATGCTGTGTTCTTTTTCCACCATGCATACCGCCCCTTGTTATGTCCAAATAACTCAATTTCAGTTTCATCAGTCCACAGCACCTTGTTCCAAAACAAAATGAAGCTGGCTTGTCCAATATGCTTTAGCATACCTCAAGTGAATCTGTTTGTGGCGTGTACACAGAAAAGGCTTCGTCTGCATTACAGCATCTTACAGCATCTCCTTGTGCAAAGTGTGCTGTATATAGTTGAACTATGCACAGAGACACTATCTGCAGCAAGATCATGTTGTAGGTCTTTGGAGCAGGTCTGTGGGTTGACTATAACTGTTCTCACCATCCTTCGCTTCAGCTTATCTGAGATTTTTCTTGGCCTGCCACTTCAGGCCTTAACTAGTACTATGCCTGCAGTCTTCCATTTCCTCAATGTTTCTCACAATGGAAACTGAAAGCTAAAATCTCTGAGATAGCTTTTGGTATCCTCCCCCTAAACCATGATGTTGAACAATCTTTGTTTGCAGATAATTTGAGAGTTGTTTAGATGCTCCCATGTAGCCACTCATTAGAAGAGATGCAAAAAGGGGAAACATTTGCAAATGGCCACCTTAAATACCCTTTCTCATAATTGGATTCACCTGTGAAAGGAGGTCAAGGTTCAATGAGCTTACCAAACCAAGTTTGTAAATAGTGTTAAATGTATTCAAATCAATAAAATTACAAGGGTGCCCAAATTTATGCACCTGCCTAATTTTGTTTAAATAATTATTGCACATTTTCTGTAAATACTAGAAACTTCATTTCACTTCTCAAATATCACTGTTTGTCTGCTATATGATATATTTGACTGAAATTTCTGATCCAGACAACCAATGATTGAACCAAAAATCATGAAACTTTTACAACTATATATATATATATATTATATATATATATATATATATATATATATATATATATATATATATATATATATATTCCATGAAGCGTGACTTCAATTCACTACTTCAAAATGCCCAGTTTGGAGGGTCATGGAAACCTGCCTACTGAGTTCAGGCTGACATGATAAAATCCACTCAATGGACCTGTCACAATTTTGGTTAATCAACGAGTCAAAAGTGGCCAGAGTTACGCTTCAACAACCCCACTCCCTGCAACAGCTTTGTGTTAAGAGTAAAATTGCCTTATTTTCTGACTGTTTTCAGCTGCATGAGTGAGCTTTGAGAGGGTTACAATGTGGGCTTACCCTCCCGGCTTTGGAATCGCCTACTTGATTCAGATCATCAGTTATCTTCCACCACTGGTTGAAAACTCATCTCTCCAAGCAGCGCCACTCGTCCCCCTTGTCCCCACTAAATCATATCCCCTCTCCCGTATCTTCCTCTTCTACTGGCTATAACATGCTCTTATCATGAACTTTGAAAAATCCTTCTCCCTCTGGCCCCTGGAGCTCGTATGTCTCTATTTCACTTGATAAGTCTCACGGCCGAAGCATATTGTTGGGATTCTGATCTTGTGTGGAGGGCCGATGCATCAAAACAGAATGTCTTTCATGCTGTGTTTTTATTTCAGGTGTAATTTGCATTTAAACAGTTTTAATCCTTTGATTTTGTATTGGCCATAATTTACCGGATTGTTACAATTGTGGTTTTCCAACACTGGAAACAAACATTATCACAAAATGTATCTTACATATTTTGAGTAGATGAATAAATAAACAGGAAGTGTGAAAAGTGCATTACTCCACTGTTGTTCCAGATACAATACTTTTCTATAATAACTCTGACCACGTGGCCTCCTGATTTGCCGTCATCCCTCCACTCAAGCAAAAAGATTAATGACCACATCACCTCTGTCAGTATTAAATGCCTAGTGTTCAGAGGTGGAAAACTCCGAGCTTCAGAAAGTAAAAGCCCTACCAACTATGTATTCCTTCTCCCTGTGCATCTAAAGCAGGTGATCTCAATAATTAGCTCATCCACCTGCCTGAACAGTTGAAATAACAGAGCAGCGCAGTCTTGTTTGAACCCCTACGTGATATTGTGGGATTTGACCACATCTGGGGTCAGCAGGCAGGAACATGGCAGAGAATCGCCGGGTGGAGTGTGGGAGTTTCAGCACAAACCATTCAGCCTTAAGTAACTTGGGCAAACTTAAAAAAGCATGCTCGCCGTCACCTAGCGGACCTGTCGGTTTACCAAGTTTAAAATGGTTTCCACTGAAGCCCCCATCCTCCGAGTGGTTTGTGCTGACACTCCTACACTCCACCCGCGGATTAGTCTCTCCCTACAAACAACGTCAGTTCTAACAAGAAAATGTGTACTGTTTTGTTTTTGGCTGCAATCACCAAAAACAGTCGTGAAAAGTGACGTTTTTTTCAGTTCCCAGTGGAGAAGGGAAGACGAGGCAAATGGAAGCAGTCATGTCGGTAAGTATTAGCCTACACAGCTAAGCAGAGCAGCTGCGTTCTCTCGCCTGCACAACCGCCTCAACATGTTTGAGCTCCGGGCCGTAAACAAACTGCAACACATGGTCCACTTTCGACCGCATCGTCACTTTTTCTTTGCATTTTCACTTTGTTTGCGTGTAATTTGCCCAAAAACTCAGAGAAAGTGCCATGTTTCTGTCCCTGGAATATGGCGTCAGATAAGTGACAAAACCCCACTCGTGTAAAAAATGCATTCACACATAGATATTAACTGCACGCGCGCAAATAATCACTGCCACACATGCAAATTATCTATGTGCGCACACGCAAAGGTGCTGCACACAAGGACCAGCACTCCCTCTGCCTGCTTCATCTTGGATTCATCTTGGAACCTGATGGCAACCACACAGGTAGACAACCGGGTCCTTCCCCACCTTTCAAAAGTATCAGTCTATCTTCCAGAGCCAGGATAAACACTGGCATCCCTTTGGCTTTTTTTAATTGCTGGGGTCCTCAACACTGACACACGTGTGCTGGGTCATGCCCAAGACACAGGTCACATGTCATGATGCAGGCAATACTCCTCCTTTGAGATGGTCTAAGTAAGCATTCAGTGGACACAAAGTCCTTCCAGCAGTACCCATGGATCCTCAGAAGAGACCTAGTACCAAAGACATTCAGCCATCACCTCATATAGGGGCTAGCTTCCAAGTCTCACAACCAGGACATGGACCTTTGTTCTCCTGCATGGGTATCAGCATCACCAAACACATCTCTCCTGTAACTCCATGACTCCATAGGCTCAATTTATGTCATTTTCAATTTATTTCATTTATACAGCGCCAGATCACAACAAAGCTGCCTCATGGCGTTTCACACGAGTAACATCTAACCTTACAAATCCCTAGAGCAGGCGCGCAGATGACAATGGTAAGGATAAAAATCCCTCCGATGATGTTTAGGGAGAAACCTCAAGCAGACAGACTCAGAGGACTGACCCACTGCTTGGGCCATTCTAACATTTACAAGGTGGTTACAGTGTTTTTACCAAGCTGAAGAAACAGGAAGCAGAAAACCCAAAATAGTATCAAAAACAAAGTGCATTATTAAGGTGAGAACGCAGTCATTGGCATCACAGGCATGGGGTCATCCAGCACCCTTGGATGCAAGGCCATCCTCCATCCATCATGTCATCTTGGAGGAGTACATTCCAAAAGCAGACTGCAGTGTGCTGCATCAGCTTCAGCCAGGGAATCTCATGGTCAGTCGACTGCCCTGTGGTGCACAGACGTCAGCCTTGCACGATGTCATTAGTGCCTCGGATGGAGAGAAAAAGAGCAGAATCAGTAAGCCAGAAATAACTGCACCTAAGGTATGACTTAGGTGCAGTAAATCAACAGGGAAACAGAGAGAATACTAAGGTGATTGCTAGCAGCCAGCCCTGAGCTTCACTAACACACCAAGAATTTAGATGAAGTGAGGCTGACACCTGTTCTTGTTGCGAATAAGATTAGTTAAAGGGATAGGAAGCATACGTCCATAATGTGTCAGTATGCCAGTCATACAAGAGAGAGAATAGATGTGTGTTAAGGCTGGACTTGAATGTTTCTACAGAATCTGACTGTTTCATCTCCGCAGGAAGATCATTCCACAAAAAACAGGGGCACGATAAGAGTAGGCTCTGTGGCCTGCAGACTTTTATTCACCCTAGAGACACAAAGTAGTTCTGCACCCTGAGAACGCAAAGCCCGGGCCGACACGTAGGGTTTAGGTCTGCTAAGTAAGGAGGTGCTAGTCCATGAATAATTTTACAGGTTAGTAACAATCTTAAAATGTGACCTCACAGATACAGGAAGCCAGTGAAGAAATGCCAAAATAGATGTAATGTGTCCAAACTTTCTGCTTCTTGACAAGAGTCTGGCAGCAACACTTTGAACCAATTGGAGACCCCTAATGCTGGACTGTGGTAAACCAGAGAATAGAACATTGCAGTAGTCCAGTCTAGAAGAGACAGATGCGTGGATCAGGGTCTCTACATCAGCCATAGACAGGATGGGATGAATCTTTGGTATGTTATGAAGGTGGAAAAAGCAATCCTCGTAATATCTCTAATGTGTAAGTCAAAGGAAAACGTGGGATCAAAAATCACCCCAAGGTTCCTCACTTTGTCAGTGTCTAGGTTAAGTGGGGACCCGAGTGGGGCAGCGTGGAGGACTGTGACACTGGATCTGACCCAAACTTTGACCGAGAGTTTGAAGCGACAAAGGCGGCTTCAAGACAAACTGACCGAATTGGAGTCGAGATCCCACAGAAACAACATCAGGATCTTTGGAGTAGACTGAGCGGGAACGTCCGAAATCAATGGTGCAATTTATCTCAGATTTTCTAAAGCGAGAGTTACAGTTATCAACAGATCTGGATCTAAAAATACAGCGTGCGCACCACATCCCAGCAAAGCGCCCCAGCGCCTTCCCAAGACCCATTATAGTTAACTTCCAGGAATTCACCACTAAAGAAATGATCCTCAAAGAAGCATGGAAAAAGAGAATCCAGTCAAACGGCCAAGTGTCTTTTTTGATCACGATTACGCATTGGAGACGGTTCAAAAGCGCAAGGAGTACCAGCATGTAAAGAAAGCACTGAAGGAGCGGGGAATACGCTTTCAAACTCTGTACACAAGCAAACGCATCCACTGGGACAACGGTGTGTGAACATACAGCACGGCGCAAGAAGCCGGGCTCGAACTGAGGAGACGCGGGTTCGAGGTGGAGGTTCCCGCCGCAAGTAAAGAAGAAGACGTGCAATTCTGGCTTCAAAAGCTCCAGAGGTGGCAACGTGTGGGGCAGAGCTCAAAAGAAGATGCATCAGCAGCAGCGCGAAGAGCAAAGGACAAGCTGAAGGAGTTCCAAAGAAATGACAAGGAACGAGATTTATAAGAGGCTATTTTCCCCAAATAGATAAACACATAAACTTGGTGCCCCCCTCAAACTACGGAATTGGAGAGAAGACACCAGGAGATGGCGCTATAACGTTGGACATTCAGGTTGGAGATGTTTATGTCACTCAAACCTTGTATAGGGCCCTCCCACTTTGGGGAGATCAGCTCTGGACCTTCCAACGGGGTTGTGGTGGAACAGACACATAATCCATCGGGTGGAAGTCAGAAATATTATTTTTTCTGTTTAAATAATTATGTTCTTGATGTTCTTGTTCTAAGGTTTAGTTTTAATGTGGGGCTTGTTACTAAGATATACAGCATATATGAGTGGTGGGAGTGAACTAAAAATTGTTTCAATTAATGTGAATGGCCTTGGTAATCCAATTAAGAGGAGCAGGTTATTAACAAACATAAGAAGGTATAAAGCTCAGGTGATTTTCCTCCAAGAAACCCACCTGTCAAAAGCAGAACATGAGAAATTTAAAAAGATGGGCTACAAAATTTCTTTTTTTTTTTTTTGCTCCTATAAAAATAAAAGAAGAGGAGTAATTACTCTTATAGCTAACACTGTAAATTTTGAATTGCTGGAGGAAGACTGTGATAAAGATGGGAGATATGTGATGGTCAAAGGAAAGATTGATAATGTCATTGTCTCTTTAGTTAATGTATATGCACCTCCAGAGGGGGATCGGAATTTTTTTCAATTATTATATGACAAGATCACTACAAAGACTGAGGGTATACTAATAAGTGGAGGGGATTGGAATACTGTCCTAAATCATGCCAAGGACTCAACCAGCACTAAAATATATAAAAACAACAGAACAAAAGATCTTAAAAAGTTATTAGAGGAGGCAGCTCTTATACAACCCCTGGCAAAAATTATGGAATCACCGGCCTCGGAGGATGTTCATTCAGTTGTTTAATTTTGTAGAAAAAAAGCAGATTACAGACATGACACAAAACTAAAGTCATTTCAAATGGCAACTTTCTGGCTTTAAGAAACACTATAAGAAATCAGGAAAAAAAATTGTGGCAGTCAGTAACAGTTACTTTTTTTAGACCGAGCAGGGGGAAAAAATTATGGACTCACTCAATTCTGAGGAAAAAATTATGGAATCATGAAAAACAAAAGAACACTCCAACACATCACTAGTATTTTGTTGCACCACCTCTGGCTTTTATAACAGCTTGCAGTCTCTGAGGCATGGACTTAATGAGTGACAAACAGTACTCTTCATCCATCTGGCTCCAACTTTCTCTGATTGCTGTTGCCAGATCAGCTTTGCAGGTTGGAGCCTTGTCATGGACCATTTTCTTCAACTTCCACCAAAGATTTTCAATTGGATTAAGATCCGGACTATTTGCGGGCCATGACATTGACCCTATGTGTCTTTTTGCAAGGAATGTTTTCACAGTTTTTGCTCTATGGCAAGATGCATTATCATCTTGAAAAATGATTTCATCATCCCCAAACATCCTTTCAATTGATGGGATAAGAAAAGTGTCCAAAATATCAATGTAAACTTGTGCATTTATTGATGATGTAATGACAGCCATCTCCCCAGTGCCTTTACCTGACATGCAGCCCCATATCATCAATGACTGTGGAAATGTACATGTTCTCTTCAGGCAGTCATCTTTATAAATCTCATTGGAACGGCACCAAACAAAAGTTCCAGCATCATCACCTTGCCCAATGCAGAGTTGAGATTCATCACTGAATATGACTTTCATCCAGTCATCCACAGTCCACGATTGCTTTTCCTTAGCCCATTGTAACCTTGTTTTTTCTGTTTAGGTGTTAATGATGGCTTTCGTTTAGCTTTTCTGTATGTAAATCTCATTTTCTTTAGGCAGTTTCTTACAGTTCATTCACAGACGTTGACTCCAGTTTCCTCCCATTCGTTCCTCATTTGTTTTGTTGTGCATTTTCGATTTTTGAGACATATTGCTTTGTTTTCTGTCTTGACGCTTTGATGTCTTTCTTGGTCTACCAGTATGTTTGCCTTTACCAACCTTCCCATGTTGTTTGTATTTGGTCCAGAGTTTAGACACAGCTGACTGTGAACAACCAACATCTTTTACAACACTGTGTGATGATTTACCCTCTTTTAAGAGTTTGATAATCCTCTCCTTTGTTTCAATTGACATCTCTCGTGTTGGAGCCATGATTCATGTCAGTCCACTTGGTGCAACAGCTCTCCAAGGTGTGATCACTCCTTTTTAGATGCAGACTAATGAGCAGATCTGATTTAATGCAGGTGTTGTTAGTTTTGGGGATGAAAATTTACAGGGTGTTTCCATAATTTTTTCCTCAGAATTGAGTGAGTACATATTTTTTTCCCCTCTGCTTGGTCTAAAAAAGTAACCGTTACTGACTGCCACAATTATTTTTCCTGATTTCTTATAGTGTTTCTTAAAGCCAGAAAGTTGCCATTTGAAATGACTTTAGCTTGGTGTCATGTCTGTGATCTGCTTTTTTTCTACAAAATTAAACAAATGAATGAACATCCTCCGAGGCCGGTGATTCCATAATTTTTGCCAGGGGTTGTAGATGTGTGGAGAGATCTTCACCCCCAAGACAAAGACTATACTCATTACTCAGCAGCCCACAAGGTGCACTCCCTGATTGACTTTTTTTTTAATGAACACCATTGATAGACACAGAGGTAAAGACTGCAGAATAGGAGTAGCAGATAGATCACAATTCCATACATTTAACTATCCATCTAAAGAATCAAAATAGGACAACATGGAAGATGAACACCAACATCCTCAGTAATGAAAAGGTTGTACTAGAAATTTAAAAAGAAATTCAAGATTGCATTGCAGACAACAAAGATGACCAAATAGAGCCTATAATCATATGGGACACTGTCAAAACAGTTATGCGAGGCAATTTGATTTCAAGAACAGCTCATATCAACAAAATGAAAATGCTTAATCAGACCAAATTAGAAGAAAAATTAAGAGAATATGAAAAAAAACAACACTTCGACAAAAGCGAAGCCTTGGCTAAATGCTTAAAAGATATAAGATACCAACTGTCAAATCTGGCGAAAGAAGAAATAGGGAGAAAATTAAAATTCACTAAACAAACCTTTTATGAATCAGGCCCGAAAGCGACAAGATTATTGGCAAAACGTTTAAGATCTCAACAAATGAGAAATGCGATCTACAAGATCCAAGATCCACATACTAGAGAAATTAATAGTGAACCAGAAAACATCTTTCAAACCTATTATAAATCCCTGTATGACCAATCAGATCAAGTAGACGGAAAAGAAGTTGAAGATTTCTTGGCTAAATTAGACCTCCCCAACATAGGAACAACTCAGAATAAAACACTATCCAGACCCATAACTAAGGTAGAACTGGACAAGGCAATTAGTAGGTTAAAAAGTAATAAAACTCTAGGGAGTGATGGTTATCCCAACGAATGGTACAAAGTCTTTAAAGACGATTTAACCCCCTTAATGTTAGATTCATTTAATTGGACACTTAAACATGCAAAATGTCCTCCATCATGGAGAGACACAGTCATATCAGTTATACTAAAAGAAGGGAAAAATAAGGAATACTATGAGTCATTTCGCCCAATTTCTATATTGAATGTAGACTATAAATTATTCACCTCCATAATAGCAAGAAGAATAGAGACTTTCCTCCCTGACATAATAGACGAAGACCAGACAGGATTTATAAAAGGAAGGCAAACGCAAGACAACATTCGACGTACCCTGCACATAATTCACGAGGCCAAGAAACAAAATATACCATCAGCTTTAGTAAGCCTTGACACTGAAAAGGCGTTTGATAGAGTATGTTGGAGATTCTTATTTGCAGTCTTGAAAAGATTTGGATTCTGTAACAATATTATTAAGTGCATACAAGCCCTATATTATAAACCAATGGCAAGAATTAAAATAAATGGTGACTTGACAGATAGATTTGAGCTTTTTAGAGGCAGTAGGCAGGATTGTTGTTTAAGCCCTGCTCTCTTTGCCTTGTTTATTGAGCCCTTAGCCCAACACATACGACAAACAACCCAAATGAAAGGAGTAACGGTATCCAAAGAAGAGCAAAGACTAAGTCTCTTTGCGGACGACATAATAGTATACCTCAGAAGCCCTGATCAAACATTTCCCAACCTGACAAAAGTCTTAAAAGACTATGGAAGAAAATCAGGTTATAAATTAAATATTACTAACACTCAGGTTCTCTGTATCAATTACAGACCAGTTGAACATATCAGACAAAAATATCAACTTAATTTGGACTCAGAACAAATCAAATACTTAGGGATTTATCTGACCAGAGAAAACAAAACATTATTTGAGGCTAACTATGATAAAATAAATGAGGTAATATACAGAGACCTGACAAAATGGACAAACGTAATTCTGGACTTTAGTTCCAGAATTGAGGTAATTAAAATGAATGTTTTGCCCCGTCTATTATATATTTTTATCTCTTTACCAATCCAAATACCAGATACACAATTTGTAAAATGGGACAAACAAGTGAGCAGTTTTATTTGGAAGGGAGCAAAACCTAGGGTGAGGTATAAAAGACTCCAACTGGGTAAAAACAAAGGAGGACTCGCCCTTCCAAATTTTAAAGAATATTTTTTTAGCAGCCCAATTACGATATATTGCTTATTGGTGTTCTCCAGAATACTATTCTAAATGGAAAAGCATTGAAACTAATTATGACACATGCAAACCTCAATCAAGACTGGGTGACAAAGTCAGCCCACAGCTCAAAGAAAAGAAACAAATAATTGAATTCTCTATTAAGATTTGGTGGGACACAATAAACAAATTCAAATTAGAAGGAGACTGTAAATTATTGACATGGCCTTCCCTTTCTCCCAACTTAAGAACTGGCCAACTGGATTGTGCATTTAAAAAGTGGATTGACAAGGGAATCACAGCCGTGACTACACTAACCAAAGGAAGAGTTTTTAAACCTTTTGCCAAATTAAAAAGGGAATTTGCCCTAGATGACACTGACCTGTTTAGATACTTTCAATTAAGACATTTTCATAACTCAGAAATTAGGCCTCATCTTTCACAAGAAAGCAGTGAACTAATTGAGATGATAACTGGTGCATATAGAAAATTGCCTTCAAAAATTGTTTCCAAATTGTACAAATGTTTGCAAAACTCCAATGGGACTGACTTAAAAAAAAAAAGTGGGAATCTGAACTACAACTCAATTTGTCAGAGGAATTTGGCTGGAAAAATATAATAAGATATTTTATCTCACCACACATCAAAAGCAAGCAGCTCAAATCTCCATTCAAGGCTGCAAGTACCAATTTTCAATCAAAGGTGGAAGTAATGATTAACCTATAAGACTCATGTATAAAACCGCATGCTTCTGACCATATTGTAATCCCACTGTTGCCCCACCCCCTTTTTTTTCTCTCTTCTAATGGGTGTGTGTGTGTGTGTGTGTGTGTGTGTGTGTGTGTGTGTGTGTGTGTGTGTGTGTGTGTGTGTGTGTGTGTGTGTGTGTGTGTGTGTGTGTGTGTTTTCTACCTGTTGTTATTGTTCTTGAAAACTGTAGAAATAAAAATAAAAAAAAATAAAAAGTAAGAAATTGCTGGACATCCAGCTTCTCACTGACATGAGGGAATCTCTAGACTTTATGTGTACGAGATTACCAGCAGTTATCAATATGTACAACCGAGTGTCATCAGCATAGTCATGAAAAGTAATCCCATAACGCCACATTATATGCCCGATGGGTGCTGGAATATAAAGGGAGAAAAGCAGGGGGCCTAAGACGGACCCCTGTGGAACCCCGTATTTCATGTCAATAAGGTTTGACGTAATGGTGAGAGCAACTGCTTTGGTAAATTGTCAACCATGCAAGAACATTCCCAGTAATCCCAAAACGATTTTCCAGCATATCAAGTAGAATAAGATGATCCACAGTATCCATTGCAAGCAGAAGATCATTTACCACTTTAGTGAGGGCTGTTTCTGTGGAATATGTTCTAAATGCAGACTCCAGTGGCTCAAAGAGGTTATTCTCAGTAAGGTGGTTCATGAACTGCTGTGAAACCATCTTTTCAAGAATTTTAGAACAAAATGATAGATTTGATATTGGCCTATAATTTTTCAGTAGACTAGGGTCAACATTTGGTTATTTAAGTAATGGTTTAATCACTGCAGATTTGTGGGCTCATAAATAGCTACTTAGCTAGTAATTTTTTTCGTTGACAAAGTTATGAGATTAAGTTGTATGCAAATGTGTCCTGTTAATATCACATTTTATTTTACTTTTATCAACTTTATCAGGACTTGTTCAAGTTAAAGAGTTGGAAGTAATGATTTATAATCTGGTATATAATTTTTTTAAAAGATAGTGTTGACCGGAGTGAGATTGAGTGTGTTTGATCTGCTTTTATTTCTTGGTTGTTTTTGTGTGTAGGCTGTCTTCTTTTTTGTTTATCTCCTTGTTGGATGCTTTTCTGTTTGGGTCGCTCTGTCTCTTTTACAGGTGGGCGTGTCTGTCTGTCTCTCTCCCTGGTTATGCCCCCCTTTCCAGTGCTTTCCATGCTCACCTGTGTTCAATTTGTAGCTCGTCACTGGGGTGCATATATACTGCTCATTCTGCTTTGTTTCTTTGCCAGATTGAGGCGCCCTGTGCCTTCTTTCCAGCTCTCGTTCATGTTCCATAGTCCTGCCTGTCTCAAAGTGTTTTCGACCACCTGCCCGTTTGTTCCAACCACGATAAAGCCTGATGTTAATAATTCTGCTGCTGTGTTTTCTGGACTATCAACTCGTGTACCAACCACTGCTTGTCACACCACTAAAGTTTGTCAACCAGAGCTGTGTTTGTGAATCTCGCATTTGTGTCCAAACCAAACCTTCTGTCAGATCAATCTGGCCAATGATGGACACAGCAGGCTCAGACCCCTTTCAGCTGGCGGTACGACACCACAGCCAGCAACTCGCGCAGCAGGAAGACCAGCTCGCTAAGCTGAGTTCTGGTATTAGCGAACTTGCTAAACGCCAGGACACTTTCATGTCCACTGTCAGCACGCAGATGAATCAGCTCCTGGCGCAACTCAGTCCTCAGGCTTCGTTGGACGTGGCCACCGGGGCCTCCATCCCACCTTCACCGGGGCCGTCAGCAGCCGCTCCGATTCCCTCATCTGCTCCAGTGGTTTGCAACCAACTGTCGCAACCAGAACGTTTCTCTGGAGAATCCGGCGACGTCAGACCATTTATTACACAGTGTGAGCTCCACTTCGAGCTGATGTCACCCATGTTCCCGACAGACAGAACGAAGATAGCATATATGATCACTCACCTTTCCGGCCGAGCGGCTGCCTGGGCAACAGCGGAATGGAGCCAACAATCTCCAGCCTGTGCTTCTCTCCCGACGGTCACCAAGGCTCTCAAACAGGTTTTTCAGCACACTGCCCCGGGGCGCGAGGCTGCGCGCTCCGTCATGAGGCTGAGGCAGGGCAGCCGCCGGGTAACAGACTACACGATCGACTTTCGCGTTCTCGCAGCAAAGAGTGAATGGAACCCGGCGGCACTCCTCGATGTGTTTTTCCAGGGTCTGTCTGCAGAGATCCAGGATCAGTTAATAGCCGGATGATCTTGATGAATTGATAGCACTGGCCATCCGCACTGACCGCCGTCTGCAGGACCGTCCTCGGCGAGCAAACCGTAATCCCGACCACCGGATGGACACGCCTCCAGCCCGTTACTCCTCCTCCTCCACTCACTCTCGGCCTGAGCCCCCACCACACAGTTCTGAGGAGCCAATGCAGCTGGGGAGAACGCGTCTGTCACAAACAGAGTGACAGCGCCGCCGTGATAACGGCCTCTGCTACTACTGTGGACATTCAGGACATTTGATTTCTAATTGTCAGGCCAGGGGTGCCACCGTGCGGCCAAGATCCGAGGTACGGGTGAGTCTAAATTTCATTTCCTCTGTTTCTACTCAAAATATAATCCCAGCTAAATTAACATCTGAACATACCACCATAGACATATCTGCTTTTGTAGATTCAGGTTCTGATGCCAATTTGATCCTGTCCAATCTTGTCAGGCACCTTCACCTTAAGACATATAAGCTCCCGCGCCCCCTGGTGGTACGTGCCATGGATGGTCACGTGCTTGGTGAAATCACTCACCGCACTCAAACTCTGTCAAACTGCTAATCTCCCACTCTCACTCTGAATCAATTATCTTTCATGTGATGGATAATATGACTCACCCGATCATTCTGGGGCACCCCTGGCTACAACTCCATGGACCAAATTTTGATTGGACGAAGGGCGAAATTATATCCTGGAGTCTGTCTTGTAGCAATGTATGTTTGCCTAAGTCTGTCTGTAGTTTGCAGGAAATCAACCTGTATCTGACTGGGGTCCCCGTGTGTTACCATGATCTCACAGCTGTTTTTAGCAAAGCAAAAGCTAAATCATTACCACCGCATCGCAGTTATGACTGTGCCATTGAACTTCTCCCTGGGGCAACTCCTTCTCGGGGAAAACTATACTCCTTATCTGCACCTGAACGCCACGCTATGAACGAGTACATACAGGAGTCCTTAGCAGCCGGGTTAATACGCTCATCCTCTTCTCCAGCAGGGGCGGGATTCTTCTTTGTAGGAAAGAAGGACGGAACACTCCGTCCCTGCATCGATTACCGCGGTTTGAATGAGGTCACAGTGAAGAATCGCTACCCGTTGCCATTAATCTCTTCCGCGTTTGAATTGTTGGAAGGTGCCAGGGTCTTTACTAAGCTTGACTTGCGTAACGCATACCATTTGGTAAGAATAAAGCAAGGTGATGAATGGAAGACAGCCTTCAACACTCCCTCTGGTCACTATGAATACCTTGTAATGCCATTTGGTCTCACAAACACTCCCGCAGTGTTCCAAAACTTAGTAAATGATGTGCTACGTGACTTCCTGAATAGATTTGTTTTTGTCTACCTGGATGATATCCTCGTTTTCTCCCCTGATCTGACTGCTCATACTCGCCACGTTCGCCAGGTGTTACAAACTTTACTGCAAAACGGGCTGTTTGTGAAGGCAGAAAAGTGCGAATTTCATAAGTTCATGGTCTCCTTTTTAGGTTTTGTCATTTCCGCAGGGAAGGTTAAGATGGATCCTGCAAAGGTGGTGGCAGTACAGGAGTGGGCAATACCCACCTCCCGTAAGGAGGTGCAACGTTTCTTAGGGTTTGCTCATTTTTTTTAATTTATTCGAGGATTCAGTTCAGTGGCTGCTCCCCTGCATGCTATCACCTCATCCCTCCGCCCGTTTGTCTGGTCGAAGGAATGTGACGAGGCGTTCTGAGTCCTAAAAGATTGCTTTACCGCGGCCCCCGTGCTACTCCTCCCTGACCCCGCACGACAGTTCGTGGTAGAAGTCGATGCCTCCAATGTAGGTGTGGGGGCTGTTCTGTCCCAGAGGAACCCCACGGACAACAGGCTACACCCTTGTGCCTTTTTGTCAAAGAAATTGACCCCACAGAACGCAATTATGGCATCGGCGACTGCGAGCTGTTAGCGGTTAAAGTGGCTTTGGAGGAGTGGCGGCACTGGCTGGAGGGGGCACAATTCCCTTTTGTCGTTTACACTGATCACAAAAACCTGGAATACTTCCGTTCAGCCAAACGGCTCAATGCCCGCCAGGCCCGATGGGCAATATTTTTTAGTCGTTTCAACTTTACTCTGTCCTACTGCCCGGGCACCAAGAACGGGAAACCAGACGCCCTATCTCACCTGGGAGAGCCAGTAGACACGCCTGTAGATCCAGGAATGATATTACCCGCTTCATGTTTTGTGTCTGCCTTAACCTGGGACATCGAGAGTAGAATTAAATCGACAATCGGGGATGTGCCAGTTCCTGTCGGGTGTCCGCGGGGAAAACGTTTTGTTCCTCCAGACCTCAGGAGTGAGACGATCCGCTGGTATCACGATAGTCGGCTGTTCTGTCATCCTGGCATTAAAAAGACCTTGTTCGTGGTGCAGCAAAGATTTTGGTGGCCAGGCCTAGTAAAGGACGTCTCTGAATACATATCTGCCTGCCAGGTATGCACAATGCATAAATCCTCAAATCAAGCACCTGCAGGGTCACTGCTACCATTGCCAATTCCGTCTCATCCATGGTCTCATATTGCCGTAGACTTCGTAACTGGCTTCCCACCCTCCAAGGGCCACACTGTGGTTTTAACTGTAGTCAACCGACTCTCCGAGATGGTTCATTTTATTCCTCTACGGAAACTACCGTTGGCCAGGGAAACAGCTGAGGTTATACTAAACCAGGTCTTTAAACTACACGGCTTACCACAGGATATAGTCTCCGACCGGGGCCCGCAGTTTATATCCCGATTCTGGAGTGAGTTTTGCCGTCTCCTCGGGGTAACTTCCAGTTTGACTTCGGGTTACCATCCACAGGCCAATGGGCAGGCAGAACGAATACATCAGGACCTAGAGAAAGGTCTGCGGGTGCTTGCATCGCGACATCCTGCCTATTGGTCTGACCAACTTCCGTGGGTTGAACATGCCCATAATAGTTTGCCCTCTTCTTCCACCGGTTATTCCCCCTTCCATGTGGTTTTTGGACACCAGCCAGCGTTTTTTCCCTCGGTCGACCTTAACTCATCAGTTCCCTCGGCGCTCAGTTTGATTCTTCGTTGCCGGCGAACCTGGGAGCGTGCTCGGATGATTTTATCCCGTTCTGTAGAAGCTTATAAGACGGCCGCTGACCGCCGGAGGTCCGCTGCCCCGTCCTACGTCACTGGGCAGCGGGTGTGGCTTTCTACGCGGCACTTGTCGCTTCGGGGCATGCCTAAGAAGCTTGCTCCCTGGTTTGTCGGTCCCTTTCCGGTCTCCAGGGTCATTAACCCCGTTTCGGTCCGTCTTTGTCTTCCTCGGTCCATGCACGTCCACCCTACTTTCCATGTCAGTAATGTCAAGCCTGTTCGGTCGAGTGCTTTATGCCCTCCTGCCATTCCCCTGCCAACCGCCCGGTGTGTGGATGGTGGCCTGGTCTTCTCCGTGCGTCGGCTCCTGGCCTCTCGCCGGTGCGGTCGTGGGTTTCAGTATCTGGTTGATTGGGTGGGCTATGGTCCCGAGGAGCGCTCGTGGGTTCCCTCTCGCTTTATTTTGGATCCTGTGCTTGTTCGTGACTTTCATGCCGCTCACCCTGGTTCGCCTGGGCCGTCCGGGGCCGGCCGTGGCGGGGGGGTCCTGTCAGGGGGTGTGTTTGATCTGCTTTTATTTCTTGGTTGTAGTCTGTTTTTGTGTGTAGGCTGTCTTCTTTTTTGTTTATCTCCTTGTTGGATGCTTTTCTGTTTGGGTCTCTCTGTCTCTTTTACAGGTGGGCGTGTCTGTCTCTCTCTCTCCCTGGTCACGCCCCCCTTTCCAGTGCTTTCCATGCTCACCTGTGTTCAATTTGCAGCTCGTTGCTGGGGTGCATATATACTGCTCATTCTGCTTTGTTTCTTTGCCAGATTGATGCGCCCTGTGCCTTCTTTCCAGCTCTCATTCATGTTCCATAGTCCTGCCTGCCTCAAAGTGTTTTCGACCACCTGCCCGTTTGTTCTGACCACGATAAAGTCTAATGTTAATAATTCTGCTGCTGTGTTTTCTGGACTATCAACCCGTGTACCGACCACTGCTTGTCACACCACTAAAGTTTGTCAACCAGAGCTGTGTTTGTGAGTCTTGCATTTGTGTCCAAACTAAACCTTCTGTCAGATATGCCCTTTAAGAAATACACTATTTAGCAGACTGACGTTACCAGTGGTAAAAGAAAAACTTAAGAATAAGCCATGGTTAATGAAGGGATTATTAAATGTATGCAAGAAAACACTGTTGTACAAATACTTCCTCAAGAAGAGAACAAAAGAAGTGGAACACAAATCTAAGACCTATAAAAAGAAATTAACAAGCATCATAAGAAATAATGCTAGGGAGTACTACAGCAAGTTACGAGTATGGTAAATTACAACATAAAAAATACATGGACTGTATTAATTTGTATTATTAAAAGATAGAAAGGTAGAAATGGGATAACCAAACTACTTTTAAACACAAATAATATAATTAGCTACGTCCTTAATTAATAATGAGTTTTTTAAACACAAATAATATAATTAGCTACGTCCTTAATTAATAATGAGTTTTTTAAACACAAATAATATAATTAGCTACGTCCTTAATTAATAATAAGTTTATTGATTGTTGTTGCTGTTATTGGTCCTGGCTTGGCTGAGTAGTGTGTGCGCACTGGCAGTACAAATGATATAGAAAGTAAAGATTCACATGTCGAAGAATCCTTCTTTTCATAGGGAAGAGATGAAGTTGTAATATTAAAGGATTCAAGAGGGGTGCAATAATACTGATATGTTACTGCTCAAGGATATTACTGAATATGTAGTGAAATGTCTTACATATATTTGTAAATGTATGCATTGTGTATTTATCTTTACACTTGAGCTCAAGCTCTTGCTCTTGCTTGCCTCTACTGGTGGTTGGCTCTCACTGCGGTATTGTATCACTTCCTGTTCCGGAGCACAGCGATGTTTTGCTGTATCTGTTAGCTTTTTAATCTGCGCAGTTAGATTGATCTAGTTATCTAGATAACGATTTGTTTCCCCAGTGTAATCTTAACGTGCCTTAACTAAAGCACTCCCTCTGCTGAATCATCTCTAAATTATTTACACATTATTCACTTTGCGTGTTTTTAGGAATCCGCTAGCTTAGCGCAGCTACTAGCTCTTAGCCGGTTTAGCATGGCGGCTTTTCCT
Source organism: Thalassophryne amazonica (assembly GCF_902500255.1). Taxonomy (NCBI): domain Eukaryota; kingdom Metazoa; phylum Chordata; class Actinopteri; order Batrachoidiformes; family Batrachoididae; genus Thalassophryne; species Thalassophryne amazonica. The sequence goes on from NC_047105.1 coordinate 20,577,287, forward strand.
GTCTCTCCCGCACTTTTCTGCTCTGGGTGTGAAATGTTTAGTTATTCCTCGGCCTCCTTTAGCAGTAATGGTACTTGTAATAAGTGTAGCTTATTCGTAGCTTTGGAGGCCAGGCTGGGCGAATTGGAGACTCGGCTCCGCACCGTGGAAAATTCTACAGCTAGCCAGGCCCCTGTAGTCGGTGCGGACCAAGGTAGCTTAGCCGCCGTTAGTTCCCCTCTGGCAGATTCCGAGCAGACGGGAAAGCAGGCCGACTGGGTGACTGTGAGGAGGAAGCATAGTTCTAAACAGAAGCCCCGTGTACACCGCCAACCCGTTCACATTTCTAACCGTTTTTCCCCACTCTGCGACACACCCGCCGAGGATCAAACTCTGGTTATTGGCGACTCTGTTTTGAGAAATGTGAAGTTAGCGACACCAGCAACCATAGTCAATTGTCTTCCGGAGGCCAGAGCAGGCAACATTGAAGGAAATTTGAAACTGCTGGCTAAGGCTAAGCGTAAATTTGGTAAGATTGTAATTCACGTCGGCAGTAATGACACCCGGTTACGCCAATCGGAGATCACTAAAATTAACATTGAATCGGTGTGTAACTTTGCAAAAACAATGTCGGACTCTGTAGTTTTCTCTGGACCCCTCCCCAATCGGACCAGGAGTGACATGTTTAGCCGCATGTTCTCCTTGAATTGCTGGCTGTCTGAGTGGTGTCCAAAAAATGAGGTGGGCTTCATAGATAATTGGCAAAGCTTCTGGGGAAAACCTGGTCTTGTTAGGAGAGACGGCATCCATCCCACTTTGGATGGAGCAGCTCTCATTTCTAGAAATCTGGTCAATTTTCTTAAATCCTCCAAACCGTGACTATCCAGGGTTGGGACCAGGAAGCAGAGTTGTAGTCTTACACACCTCTCTGCAGCTTCTCTCCCCCTGCCATCCCCTCATTACCCCATCCCTGTAGAGACGGTGCCTGCTCCCAGACCACCAATAACCAGCAAAAATCTATTTAAGCATAAAAATTCAAAAAGAAAAAGTAATATAGCACCTTCAACTGCACTACAGACTAAAACAGTTAAATGTGGTCTATTAAACATTCGGTCTCTCTCTTCTAAGTCCCTGTTGGTAAATGATATAATAATTGATCAACATATTGATTTATTCTGCCTTACAGAAACCTGGTTACAGCAGGATGAATATGTTAGTTTAAATGAGTCAACACCCCCAAGTCACACTAACTGTCAGAATGCTCGTAGCACGGGCCGAGGCGGAGGATTAGCAGCAATCTTCCATTCCAGCTTATTAATTAATCAAAAACCCAGACAGAGCTTTAATTCATTTGAAAGCTTGACTCTTAGTCTTGTCCATCCAAATTGGAAGTCCCAAAAACCAGTTTTATTTGTTATTATCTATCGTCCACCTGGTCGTTACTGTGAGTTTCTCTGTGAATTTTCAGACCTTTTGTCTGACTTAGTGCTTAGCTCAGATAAGATAATTATAGTGGGCGATTTTAACATCCACACAGATGCTGAGAATGACAGCCTCAACACTGCATTTAATCTATTATTAGACTCTATTGGCTTTGCTCAAAATGTAAATGAGTCCACCCACCACTTTAATCATATCTTAGATCTTGTTCTGACTTATGGTATGGAAATAGAAGACTTAACAGTATTCCCTGAAAACTCCCTTCTGTCTGATCATTTCTTAATAACATTTACATTTACTCTGATGGACTACCCAGCAGTGGGGAATAAGTTTCATTACACGAGAAGTCTTTTAGAAAGCGCTGTAACTAGGTTTAAGGATATGATTCCTTCTTTATGTTCTCTAATGCCATATACCAACACAGTGCAGAGTAGCTACCTAAACTCTGTAAGTGAGATAGAGTATCTCGTCAATAGTTTTACATCCTCATTGAAGACAACTTTGGATGCTGTAGCTCCTCTGAAAAAGAGAGCTTTAAATCAGAAGTGCCTGACTCTGTGGTATAACTCACAAACTCGCAGCTTAAAGCAGATAACCTGTAAGTTGGAGAGGAAATGGCGTCTCACTAATTTAGAAGATCTTCATTTAGCCTGGAAAAAGAGTCTGTTGCTCTATAAGAAAGCCCTCCGTAAAGCTAGGACATCTTTCTACTCATCACTAATTGAAGAAAATAAGAACAACCCCAGGTTTCTTTTCAGCACTGTAGCCAGGCTGACAAAGAGTCAGAGCTCTATTGAGCTGAGTATTCCATTAACTTTAACTAGTAATGACTTCATGACTTTCTTTGCTAACAAAATTTTAACTATTAGAGAAAAAATTACTCATAACCATCCCAAAGACGTATCGTTATCTTTGGCTGCTTTCAGTAATGCTGGTATTTGGTTAGACTCTTTCTCTCAGATTGTTCTGTCTGAGTTATTTTCATTAGTTACTTCATCCAAACCATCAACATGTCTATTAGACCCCATTCCTACCAGGCTGCTCAAGGAAGCCCTACCATTATTTAATGCTTCAATCTTAAATATGATCAATCTATCTTTGTTAGTTGGCTATGTACCACAGGCTTTTAAGGTGGCAGTAATTAAACCATTACTTAAAAAGCCATCACTTGACCCAGCTATCTTAGCTAATTATAGGCCAATCTCCAACCTTCCTTTTCTCTCAAAAATTCTTGAAAGGGTAGTTGTAAAACAGCTAACTGATCATCTGCAGAGGAATGGTCTATTTGAAGAGTTTCAGTCAGGTTTTAGAATTCATCATAGTACACAAACAGCATTAGTGAAGGTTACAAATTATCTTCTTATGGCCTCAGACAGTGGACTCATCTCTGTGCTTGTTCTGTTAGACCTCAGTGCTGCTTTCGATACTGTTGACCATAAAATTTTATTACAGAGATTAGAGCATGCCATAGGTATTAAAGGCACTGCGCTGCGGTGGTTTGAATCATATTTGTCTAATAGATTACAATTTGTTCATGTAAATGGGGAATGTTCTTCACAGACTAAGGTTAATTATGGAGTTCCACAAGGTTCTGTGCTAGGACCAATTTTATTCACTTTATACATGCTTCCCTTAGGCAGTATTATTAGACGGTATTGCTTAAATTTTCATTGTTACGCAGATGATACCCAGCTTTATCTATCCATGAAGCCAGAGGACACACACCAATTAGCTAAACTGCAGGATTGTCTTACAGACATAAAGACATGGATGACCTCTAATTTCCTGCTTTTAAATTCAGATAAAACTGAAGTTATTGTACTTGGCCCCACAAATCTTAGAAACATGGTGTCTAACCAGATCCTTACTCTGGATGGCATTACCCTGACCTCTAGTAATACTGTGAGAAATCTTGGAGTCATTTTTGATCAGGATATGTCATTCAAAGCGCATATTAAACAAATATGTAGGACTGCTTTTTTGCATTTACGCAATATCTCTAAAATTAGAAAGGTCTTGTCTCAGAGTGATGCTGAAAAACTAATTCATGCATTTATTTCCTCTAGGCTGGACTATTGTAATTCCTTGTGGAGTTGTTGATATGCCATTTTGAGCGCCAGTCAACCAGTTTCCTCCATTCTTGACGGTTGTGCGCCAACTGTTATGATTCAGAAAATGTCATATTGAGCCATTCCTTGATGTTGTTTCTTCTGCCATCCTGTCTTCCTTTTGCCTTCCACATTCCCTTGCAGTATGGTTTTGGCAAGTCTATCTGATCTCAAACACAAGAGCTCTGAGGAATCTGATCTTATACTTGGTGGTGATTGATTAGTCTTTCCAGATCTTCCTAATTTTCTTCATTGCTGATGATGCCCGTGCTATTCTTGATTGAATTTAAGTGTTTGAGCCATCTTCTCTGATCAATGATCCGAACTATTTGAATTGGCTTACACTTTCCATTCGTTGGCTGTTGATGGTGATTGGTGTTGTGATATATTTCTGACCACTGCTCCTGGTCTTGGTTTTCTCTGCACTATTCCGCACCATTCCGAATTTACATGATGCTTGATTAAGGGCCATCGATGTCATCGACAAGTCTGAGGTTTGTGATTATTCTGCCGCCAGTTGATACTATGCCTTCATGATTGTTTAGAGCTTCTGTCATAATTCATTCTAAGAAGATGTTGAATAGTGTTGGGGAGAGTAGGCAGCCTTGACGGACTCCCACTGAAGAATGGAACCATTCTCCAAGTGGTCCTTAAAAGAGGACTATGTTGCTTGCTTTGTCATATGGGTGCGTTATCGATGTCATAATTTTTGATCCCAAGTTGTATCTCTTCAAGGTATCCCACAGAGCTTCATGCCATACCCTGTCAAAAGTTTTTTTGATGCTCTCTGATACTTCTGCCTTCTCGGATTGCTTCTGCTTGCGTGTTTAGTTTCAACTTGACATAGTTGAAAGTTTCCTTTTTTGGTGCAAGTGATAGGGTCCAAGGTGTGGACCAGATGATGTTTCAGATCGTGTCAAGCATTACGATGGTGGTGTTGCCTCATTTCTTCAGACGTTCAGCAGGGATGTTATGAACTCCAGGTGACTTCACACTCTTCAGTTCTTTGATTGCTGCTTCTACTTCTGACCTCAGTACTGGACATTCTTCTTCCTCGTTAATGATTTCCTGTGCTTGCAGCACCGTTGGGCTGCCTGATTCTCTGATGTTGTAGAGTTCTCTGCAGTACTCTCTCCAGAGCTGGTGTATTTCTTTATCTTTAGTCAGGATATTTCCATTCTTGTCTTGAATCATGCTTACAAAGTTTTTTTGATCATTTGTGATTACTTTGATCATTTGGATCACTTTTTTGGTGTTATTCCTCTGCATGTTGTTCTCATTGCCTTCACATTGGGATTGTCTGGTGAGGGCATCTCATAGCGTGTCTTGAGCAGGTATACCTAGCGGAGCCCAACCCTCTCCAGGCCTGACCACAGCCAATGCTATTAATATCTGGTAGCAAGCCTTGGTCGTGGACACATGAAAGGTTCCTCCTCATTGAAAGGTTCCTCCATCCGTTCCGGTGTTTCCTGTACAAGGAAACTCGTACTCTTGATGGTGTAGTGTCAACGCCATCCCCTCACATGATTCAGCCCACCTGCTGAGGTGGTTACTAGGGTGAGGCACTCGGAGCGACGTGTGAGAGCTGAGGTGAGGATGGGGACCAGTGGACCTCATCAAACTGGTCAACCAGAAGCATCAGTTGAGGTGTCAAAGGTACCACCCTTCTCCATCATCTTCATACATACAGACAGATACATCCTCACAAATTACAGACCTCTCACTTTGATTTCACAATTCTCTAAAATCCTAGACAAAATATTTTATTTTAGCTTAGACTGCTTTTAAAATGCACAGTGACATTTACTATCATTATCAGACCATGTATTATGTATGTATCTATATATGCGGCAACCCACGCCAAAAGACAGGTTGTGTCTTTCGGCAGGTTTTTGCTGGTAACATAAAATAAATACAGACAAGCCAGTGAAGTTGTTTGTGAAGCCTCGCTGACAATCGCAGGTTCCTGGTGGCCGTTACAGACACTGCTGCTTGTTTTACTGATGGAGTAGGATTCAAGCAACCCTACAGATATTCATGCCTGCTGTTTCTCAAGTGTACTGTACATGTACAATGTAGCTGCAAGATCTCTGGAAGGTTTTTTTTTGGAAAATGTGTCAGATTGGAACTTTATTTGCTTATTCAGTGTAGTATGTGACAAACATGGACATCGATGTTGCAAAAGAGTCGCAATGCACTCAGCTGCTTGGACATGATTGTCCAGAGGTGTGCTATATGTGTTATGTGTCGGACGCAGCTCGGAGAACCGACCAGCGTTTGAAGGACCCAGTATGAAATAAGCAGAGCACGGTACAAAGGCTAACTGAATTTAATACATAACAGTGATCATAATAATAATAAAAAGTGCGGTCTGGCGTGGTGCGCTCCCAGCAGCGCTAATGGTCCGGAGCCAGAAGCTGTTTCGGACCCAAGGACCCCGCCGACACCCCCCAGGTGGCCGCAACAACCGAGTCTGTGAAAGAAGGAACCATTATGTGAGTCCACACTCTACACACAGAACACTTAAAGGTGTACAAACAGCAAACACTTCCTGGCTTGATTACTGATCAGCTTCCAACCTGCAGGTATGGAACATCTCGTTCACAAATCACCACCGCAGTGGAAGCTGATACATGACTAACATACAGCTCAATACAATAAGGTGTGAGGGACACCACATTTACTGACTGTATAACTGTTAGTCACAAAATCCAACGTACCTCAGGAAGTGTGCTGACGAGCGTGAGACCTCACCCTCTCCTCTTTCACAGACCGTGCATCAAACCTGGACATTCTCAGCGTCCGCTGCTGATGAGATGGCTCCCAAGACGACGATCTCACCCGTCTGGTCACAAGGTCGAGTCTCTGGCAAATGCACACTGTGCACTTCAGTCTTAAATGCCAACATACTCCAATCCCTCCAGATGCACCTCAGCTGTGAGTCCTGACGAGTCGCAGGTGATCAGGGTGAAGTCCTAACAGCCTCAGCAACACAGCCACTCAGTCCCAAATGCACGCCACCTGGGAGGAAACCAAATGACAAACAAACCGGCAGCCAGGCCCCCCCAGCCATACAACAATATGCATGTAACCACAGACAGAAACATGAGGGTATGCAGATGTCACCAAAAAAAATAATAAAAATGTATAAAGTAACTGGTCCTGACAGTCAGAAATCAATAACACTAAATTAAAGATGTGGGCACAAAAAGCACCAACACCCACGTTAGGCATCTTTCCATCACACTTCTGTTTCATTGTCCCATTTTCTGTTTGTGCTGAGATAAAATATTAACTAGGAGGATGGCATTCTAACCCACATACTGTCTTCTCCTTTCCCAGTTTAACTCACAGATTTAATAAATGCAGAAGCAGAAAGGGAAAAGGACACAGATACGGACAGTGGATTTATACTTTCACAGACACACAGGGGCCTTGATGATAATTACAATTAAACCGACACATGTACACTGATTGTTTCATTTAATCAGAACGTGTGCACTGCTGCGGTGTGAATGGCAGTCAAACAAACGACTGTGATATCTGCATTTCAGCAAAAGGATTCATGAGTCTACGTGCATGAACCAGATTTATTTTTAATGAATCCATGTTAGATTCTCAACATGAATACAACTTGTAAATGGACTGCATTTCTATTTCATGCTTTTCAATCCTGACGCACATTCTGAAAGGGTTTTACATTGATGCCTCACATTCCCGTCAACATTACTAATATACAGAGCTCAACTGCACAGTGGGACCAATGTAGGGATTAAGGATTTTGGTCAAGGGACCTCATTTATATCATGTTGTAGAGATTAGTTTTAACAGAGTTTAATGGGCATCATTATAGAAAGTTTAAAATAAAGAATCTTGATTTTAAAAAAAAATACAAACATGTAAAAACTCAAAGGTGTCAAAATGTTTGACTGCAGTATACAGTAGTGTTCAGAATAATAGTAGTGCTATGTGACTAAAAAAGATTAATCCAGGTTTTGAGCATATTTCTTATTGTTACATGGGAAACAAGGTACCAGTAGATTCAGTAGATTCTCACAAATCCAACAAGACCAAGCATTCATGATATTCACACTCTTAAGGCTATGAAATTTGGCTATTAGTAAAAAAAAAAGTAGAAAAAGGGGTGTTCACAATAATAGTAGCATCTGCTGTTGACGCTACAAACTCAAAACTATTACGTTCAAACTGCTTTTTTAGCAATCCTGTGAATCACTAAACTAGTATTTAGTTGTATAACCACAGTTTTTCATGATTTCTTCACATCTGCGAGGCATTCATTTTGCTGGTTTGGAACCAAGATTTTGCTCGTTTACTAGTCTGCTTGGGGTCATTGTCTTGTTGAAACACCCATTTCAAGGGCATGGAGTCTTCAGCATAAGGCAACATGACCTCTTCAAGTATTTTGACATATCCAAACTGATCCATGATACCTGGTATACGATATATAGGCCCAACACCATAGTAGGAGAAACATGCCCATATCATGATGCTTGCACCACCATGCTTCACTGTCTTCACTGTGAACTGTGGCTTGAATTCAGAGTTTAGGGGTCGTCTCACAAACTGTCTGCGGCCCTTGGACCCAAAAAGAACAGTTTTACTCTCATCAGTCCACAAAATGTTCCTCCATTTCTCTTTAGGCCAGTTGATGTGTTCTTTGGCAAATTGTAACCTCTTCTGCACATCTTTTATTTAACAGAGGAACTTTGCGGGGGATTCTTGCATATAAATTAGCTTCACACAGGCGTCTTCTAACTGTCACAGCACTTACAGGTAACTCCAGACTGTCTTTGATCATCCTGGAGCTGATCAATGGGTGAGCCTTTGCCGTTCTGGTTATTCTTCTATCCATTTTGATGGTTGTTTTCTGATTTCTTCCACGCGTCTGTTTTTTTTTTTTTTTTTTTTTGTCCATTTTAAAGCATTGGAGATCATTGTAGATGAACAGCGTATAATCTTTTGCACCTGCATATAAGTTTTCCCCTCTCCAATAAACTTTTTAATCAAACTACGTTGTTCTTCTGAACAATGTCTTGAACGTCCCATTTTCCTCAGGCTTTCAAAGAGAAAAGCATGTTCAACAGGTGCTGGCTTCATCCTTAAATAGGGGACACCTGATTCACACCTGTTTGTTCCACAAAACTGACAAACTCACCGACTGAATGCCACACTATTATTGTGAACACCCCCTTTTCTACTTTTTTTTACTAATAGCCCAATTTCATAGCCTTAAGAGTGTGCATATCATGAATGCTTGGTCTTGTTGGATTTGTGAGAATCTACTGAATCTACTGGTACCTTGTTTCCCATGTAAGAATAAGAAATATACTCAAAACCTGGATTAATCTTTTTAGTCACATAGCACTACTATTATTCTGAACACTACTGTATGTTACCCGCAAGCATCAAACTTGGCTTTGTGGTCTTTTAAATAACACTAAGGCACCCACAATCCGCTAGTAGTGTTGCCATAAAAATACACCAGAAGTCCTGACTGTCTCTCTGAATTACGTGACGATGGAATCACATCTAATTTGCATATGGCTGGAAGTTGAACGGCATCCTGGGTTGGACAGGTGAGGACTTTATATAGGTAATTTTGTTTAACTACTATAGATAGGATTGTTAGTCGCTACGAAGGTCAAAAAAACATTACATCTCATGACAAAGTTGTTAAATTGTCAACACTGTGCACTGGTGATTCATGTTTTTCACATTTCATTCCATCCAAGTGGTAATGCAGAATTAGGGGTTAAAGTTGGCCACTGATCCAGTGGCTGACAGCTCAGTCTCAGAGTCCACTGAGCTACAAAATAGGTAACGGCCTCAGCGAGAGTTAACCTGCAATGGACTATCGTCTGATCCAGACAAAGTCAAACACTTTCATCCACTTCATGCGACAGGAGCTGGAGTTAATCTCGTGTCCCATCTGGGATGGACAGGATTACTGTCTCTGCAGTAAGTAAGGCTGACTACAGAGCAGCCGTCTGTCATCCACAAATTGGTGGGTTTGGGTGGGTTGAGGATTTATGTAGAAATGTCACTGAAGAAGATGCTGAGGAAACTGAACAAATATAACATGCACCATAACAGAGTGTCCAACAGCAAACCAATATGCACTTGTTAGTTTGAGTCTTTCAAGTCACTGACGTGTGCATTATGGCCCCTTCACACATAGTGTGAAGTTTGGACGGCGCTTAGACGAAAATGGTGAAACAGCACAAAGCAGGTCAAAATTAGCTCACAAAAACATCGCGTCAAAGGGCAGGCATGCACGAACGCAGTGCGATAGTTTGTGAACACGCCGGTGTCCATCGAGCAGGAACAGTGCCAGGTGCAGCACATGGCACCACTTATGTGGAAGAAATAAAAACCAGCCGGTACCTATGGGACCACATGGCGCCGCTTATGTGTAATAAATACAAAAATAAAAACCAGCCGGTGTTGTGTGGGCCGCTGAAGAGGAGGTACTGCTGGCCCACCACCACCAGATGCGCCCTGCTTGAAGTGCGGGCTTCAAGCACGAGAGGGCATCATAGCAACCGGGAGTGACAGCTGTCACTCGTCATCAGCACCACCACCATAAAGGCCAGACTGCAACTCCACCTCCCTGCCGAGAAATCAGCTACCTTGGAGGTAATTTCTCTCCTGACTTAAAACTGAATAATAGTCTGAACTCTTTTGCAGCCGTTTTCCTGTGGTGTTTGCCTTATCTGTGGGATTGGAGTTTGGTGTGATCAGCGACGGCTTCGCTTCACACCCCAACCAGATAAGTGGTTAGACAGGAGCTGCACGAGTGTGTGATTGGAGGTGGAGGTGCTCCCTCCCAAAAGAACACAGACTGTGGGATTACTGAGTGTGCGTACTCACACTCACCTGTGCTGTTTTTGTTCTCTGCCAGCAGTGCCAGGTCTGACAGCTGGAGACGGTGGCCACCTGGGGACTCAGGACTTGGCGGCTACGGTGTTCTTCAGATCCGGTGGCGGTGAGGGCCGTGTGGGATCCGGCTCGGTTCTGGACGCGCGTCTCCTATCCTCGAGCCTGCCCACACGTCACCCAACGTGTAATTGACTGTAGTTCCAAACTTGTTATTGTCTGTATTCCGTTGTGCACAATTTACAACATTAAATTGTTACTGTTTGGCTTATCCATTGCCCATTCATTTACACCCCCTGTTGTGGGTCCATGTTCCTACACTTTCACAACAGCCGGTACCTGTGGGACCACATGGCGCCGCTTATGTGGAATAAATACAAAAATAAAAACCAGCTGGTACCTGTGGGACCAAATGGCGCCGCTTATATGGAATAAATAAAAAAATAAAAACCAGCTGGTACCTGTTAAACCACATGGCACAGCTTATGTGGAATAAATAGAAAATGAAAAGCAGCCTGTATCTGTGGGATCACATGGCGCTGCTTATGTGGAAAAAAAAAAAAAATTAAAACCAACCGGTACCTGTGGGACCACATGGCGCTGCTTATGTGGAATAAAAAAAAAAAATTAAAACCAACCGCTACCTGTGGGACCACATGGCGCTGCTTATGTGGAATAATAATAAAAAAAAATTGTAAACCAACCGGTACCTGTGGGACCACATGGCGCTGCTTATGTGGAATAAATAAAAAAAATAAAAACCAGCCAGTACCTGTGGGACCACATCGCTCCGCTTATGTGAAATAATAAAAAAAGAAGAAAAACACACCATCAGGAATGTGAACTCACACCTTTCAAAATTTCTGATGTCCAGTCAGAGACTTTACCACTGAGATACAGAGCTGTTGTTTGAAAGCTGCGGGAAGCTACCTCATATCAGGAAGGACATGGAATTATTACAAAAAAAAATTTAAATCCTACCCATGGTCACAGACATACAGTCATGAAATGATATGAATGAGAAGCAGTGTGCTCTGATCATATCCACATCTACTGGTCAGGTGCATCCAGTTGGCTACGCGCATGTCCTGCCCGACACGCGTGTCTTGTGGACAGCGCAACGCAGCACAGACACCGCGTCATGTGGAACAGAGCTCACGTGGGTGACGTAACGGTCAGATCGCCCAAAGTGTGTTCTGATCTGACGGCCCGTTTCAACCTTGGGGGCTGTCAGTGTCCGCTCCGTGAACGCGCTCACTTGCTGCAGCTTGCCACCACCACAGCGATATATATTTTTATTTATGTCCACGTAAATACAGCAGACACACGTGCCTCACAGTGGACAGTTATTAGTCCATAACTGTCCAAACAGTAGCTGTTTTCCAGCTGGAATGTCCAGAATGACAGATCACCACAGCTGCTTCTGTGTGGAAGCCACACTTCCCATGATTGGAGCGCACACACCCACGTGTCAGAGTGTGTGTCTGCAAAGTCACACTTGTGGGGAACTCAGACAAATTTCACAGCAATACAACAGTGGTTGTCTGCAGTCTGTTGTTGTGCCAAGAGTGCAACTGGCCACACATTTTCTAAGTGCCATGTGAGTGGTGTTAGGTGTTTGTGCGTGTCACCTGGAATTTGGCCGGCACCTGCCGTGAGAGGGTGCAATGGGTTTGCACAGCGCACAGTTTGTCTTTCAGGTGCACGCAAATAGTTGTAGCAACAGGTGTACGAGGCGTTGGAGGCAGGGACGACGTTACACAGTTTGCACACGATTCCTGCGTCATGCGCACTAAGTGTGTACTTCGTCCAAACTTAGCACTATGTGTGAACTAGGCTGGTTTGGCTAATAGACCTTAACATGGTTTGGGTTGTCGCACGCTGCGTGCATGCATCAACACTGAGCTATCGAGATGTCCAACATGCCACCTAGAAAAACAACAGACCCCCTCAAAGCAGCAATATTAAAGTGCATATTACAAGTAAATACCATGTCAAAAAATACAATGTCAAATGAGCTGATTATTCTAAATAAAGAAAGAATTATGAAAATATTGATGTATTTCATTTTATTTTTGGTGCCATATGCCCAGAGAAATTAAGTCATAAAGATGGGGAAATTAGCTTGATTTCACCTGCTTCTGATAAATGCTCAGAAACTTCAAGATGTGAGGATTATGAATATTGGCGGCATCATCTCAGGTCATGTCTCTAAAATGAATGGGAAGAAAATGTAATTTTTTACAGTGTGTTTTGTGGACTTTGCCGGTGAATATGACAAAATCATTCAAATATGTGTTTTGCAAGGATGTAGTCACTCCAATATTGTTTTTATTAGATGGACAGATTTTCCAAAGATAATATTATGAGGATGAAAGTGAGATGATGATGTATTTATCACACTGTTGGCTTGTCATATTGTCCTGCGCCGCTCACAGGACACGTGTGTCCTTTCAGACAGATGTGACATTCAGATTGCGTGCTGCATGTCCACATGAAGTGACGGTTCGTTCCAGCCTGTCAATGTGCGCGCTCTCCAGCCTGTCGCAAAAGCGATCTATGTTTTAATGAATTTCCATGTGAGCACAGCAGGCAGAGACACGCGCCTCACAGAGGAATGTGGTAAGTTCATGTCCTTCAAAACACAGTAGGTGTTCTCCAGCTGGGATGTCCAGGAGCAGAGATCACAACAGCAGCCGCTGTGAGCAGACATGCCCCCCTGTCTGTTCAGCGCCCAGACCAACATGTCAGTCTGTGTTATGTGGACATTCATTTTCATTATTTGTTATGTAATTGCATATGTAGGTATTGTTGTAATTATTGATATAACTGTCCTGGCGGCGGTGTCTGTGTTTTTAATGTGTGCACTGAGCCGTCATCCAGCTGTTAGTGTGGTGTGATCAGCTGACAGGCCCCTCCCCGTGCTGTGTGCGCTCAGAATTGGCTGTCCGGCCCCCATGTGATTAGATATCAGCATTTTATGGAAATGTGGGGCGCCACACGCGCACATGTGCCCAACATGTGTGTTGCTTTCACACCACACTCGTGGGGGCACTTCAATTTCACATCCAGCTCGACGGTGATCGTCTGCTGAACGTTTTCATTTTCATAGTGTCACTTTTTTCTTTTTTTCTTTTTTTTTTGCAGGTTGTGTGAAGCGAATATCTTGAAAATTGGCTGAACAGTGATGAAGATGATGGGTTTTTGTATCACATATTATATTTATTCATATTATTGTGTACTTGTAAACTCAACAAAAGATTGGGGAAAACTCCCTGTGCTCTCCTTAAGTATCCCACCAAAACATATAATATATGTTCTTGCATATTAAACCCATACATATTCAATCCCATGGAACTTAAATGTGAAACTTGGCTTGTGGACAATTTTATGTGGAGTCTGCAACACTTCCGCTGCAGCAAAAGCTGTGTACAGTAAAGTTCATGGTATAGGTGTGTTTATGGCCTCCTGATAAACTAAATAAAAGGCCAAAAACACAATAGGTTCTCATTACATATGACAGTACAGGATTAGACAGGGCTTTCCACGTCCAACATGTAGAGTCCACAGTGGGTATCAAGTCTGCAACGGTTTCCAGAAAAACTGTGTGACTACTCTAAACTCGAGGTGGGCGATACCGGGAATTTTGGTATTGATCCGATACCAAGTAAATACACGCCCAGTATCGCCAATATCAATACCGATACTGATACTTTTTCATATTTTAGCTTCATAGATCCAAAGGATCCAAAAGACCTAGGATAGAATTTCGCCAAACATTGTACGTGACAACAAAATGCTTTATTATCACAATCAACATTTTTGTTTACAAAACTATCACTCAACACAACTTAAAACAAAATCTCCTGAGGTAGAGGGCTGACTCGAGGAGAGCGCTGAGTGGGTGGGCCAGGCTGAACCCACCTGCATGGCTGTCCGCTGGCGCCGCTGAGCCACGTGATGGCGCAACAACAAAAGACCAGAGGGGGGAGGGTGCGCTGCTCCGTGTTGTGTGACACAGCGCAGCGCTGCTCTTACAGACAGAGTAGACTTTGATGAATCTGCGTGCGCAGCAGTCAGTCCGTGCGGGAGAAAAAAAAGCTTGAGTATCAATCTTTTTACATGAGGATCATTCAATATCAATACCAGCATTGGTATCGATATTATCGATATTAGGATCGATCTGCCCACCTCTACTCTAAACAATGCATCCTGTGTCACAATTATGTTAGTAATGTTCAGTAATCTGACAGTTGGCCACTTTCAACAAGAAAAAGCAAATATTAACCACCAGGATTTCTGTTTCTTTTTTTTTTTTCTTTTTTTTCAGATGTACAGTCCGCATCGGCCAAATTCACAGAAGATGGTGGGCTTTAACAAAGTAACATAACTTTTTAAAGAATAAAGATAACTTCACAAAATTTTTAGATTTGAATGCCATAAATGTATTGGATGGTATCAAATGCTTGGTTATCAAAGACAACAAGTACCTCACCCCAGGTGAGCATTAAAGTGACACCCTGATTGTGTCCTGCATGTGTGTACTGAAGACAGCGCTTCACAGTGGAACAATAGTTCTACTTGGCTCTCTGTGCGTGAACACAGCAGGAGTGAAATCAGACTTCACAGTATGTTAACACTGAGATGTATGTGATGTTGATTTGTTTAGTTTTTTTTTTTCTGAATACAAATTGGCAAAGACAGATATTTGTTGATCACAAAATACAAGAATTTTATTTGAAAGCCAAATTAAAGCCATATTACGTTTGGAGACAACAAACAGCCCAGACTGACTGTGTGTACTGGAGTAAATCATGAAGTGGACAAAAGTGGACTGACCTTCAGACAGCCAATACTGAGCAGCTGAGGTTACACCACTTTTTTTGGCTAAAAATAGCTCTGAATCTATGTGTATTGTTCAGATGCCGTGTAGCTAATTTTATTTTTATCAACAACAGCAGGACTCATGCAGATTAAAGAGTTGGAAGTAATGATTCATTATCTGGTATATATATATTTTTTAAAACATAGTGTTGATTGGGGCAGCACAGTGGCTTAGTGGTTAGCACTGTTGCTTGACAGTGAGAAGGTCATGGGATTGATTTCCACCTATGGCCTTTCTGTGTGGAGTTTGGATGTTCTCCCTGTGTTTTGTGGGTTCCCTCCAGGTGTTCCAGCTCCCTCGCACATCCAAAGACATGCAGGTGAGGTAGATTGGAAATTTTTAAATTGTCCGTAGGTGTGCGTGCGAGTGTGAATGTGTTTGTTTGTCTATATGTGGCCCTGCAATAGACTGGTGTCCTGTCCAGGGTGTACCCCCCCTGTGACTGCTGGGATAGGCTCCAGCCCCTGTGACTCCATTTTGGATAAGTGGTTGAAGATGAGCGTGTGTGAGTGTTGACTGGAGTGCGATATGCCTTTTCACATTTCAAACAATATTTTTCTTTTTAAATACTGGGTTTGACTGGCTGAGTAATTATTCTTTAGCTGATCTTGTTAACATCATAATCTAACATTTGAATCTAATTCTATGGGCTCATTTAAATCAAGGCTGAAGACTTGTCTGTTTTCTGTTTCTTATAACTGACACTGGATGGATGGTCACCCCACTTTGGACCCTGATCTTGTGAGACGCCTTGAGATGACCTGTGTTGTGGTTTGGCGCTATACAAATGAAATGAAGTGAACTGAGTTCAAATAATCATGCCACTTACCCAGATGATGTCAGGTTCTTGTGGACATTGCTCCTGGTAGCATTGTAACCCAGTACAACCTAGTGCACGGACACGTAGTCAGCGTCGAAACCGGTTCCCCTGCCAGTGTTTTCGCTGGTGAGGAGGGTGGTATAGTACACAACAAGACAAAAAACAAGACTTGTCAAAAGGCGTATGAGTTCAAATTGAGCCAACGGCCAACATAAAACAGCAACAAGATGGCCGTCTCAGCACTGCTGTGCCATTGATTCAACGGGGCATCTTCCCAAGAAGGTATCACACAGCGCTGAGTGGTACCAACATCGTAAGCACAGCCATACAGAATTTCATGACATGAAATCTATAGATTTATCAAGGAATACTCCCGTGTACAGGGGAACCGACGTGCCACCTTCTAACCCTAACCCTGTGCACTGACAGCTTGACAAATGCACATTGACGTCTTGAGGGACGCTGACTGACACACTCTGCCTTGATATAACCATATGGTATTGCAAAATCCAGTCTTGTAGAAGGCCGTTTTAAGCAGAAACAAGGCAATACTTGGTGACGCATTGAAATGACCAATGTGCAATAAACCCATCAGCTAGCAACTCGTGTAGCCATGGTGCTCTGATCACTTCCTCTGTCTTTTATGATGAAATAATGCTGAATTTATGTAGAAATGATTGTTGTACAAAAGCTTCAGATATCTGTCGCTGAGATAGATGATGACTGGAGGGCAGTTTTAAGAAAAAACGAGGTGATAATCGATGAACCGCGGCTAATGACGCATGCGCAGTGAAGGCAGGGTGGACTGATTTTTAGGGGGGATTGTTTAGTCTGCGACACTGGTCATGGTCACATCATCAGCTGCAGTCTGAAAATAAACAGAGGTCACAAAAATGGACAAAGACAGGACTTGTGACCTTGCCAGAAAGATGTGTCGGCATCAATTAATAGTCTCTGGTCCCCTCCCCTCCCGAGGTAACAATGAGGCATTTAGCAGGCTGACATCGTTAAATAGGTGGCTGTCGCAATTTTGTGGACAGCAAGGCTTGAGTTTTATTGATAACTGGCTTTCGTTCTGGGGCCACCATGGCTTGCTGGTGCCAGACAGCCTTCACCATACTGGGGAAGGCACCGCCATCTTGTCTGCAAACATAGATAGAGCAATACAGGGAGGGTAACATTAGGAATTTACAGCAGGCCACAGAGCAGGTGATTAGAGACCCTGCAAGGCTTATGACAAATGTGAATGTGGAATCCATTAGCTTAGCGGGGAAATTAGTGCAGAAAATCCACTATGGTGATAGTCCAGTTTATCTGCCAGGGAGGGAAATTCATCAAGTGCAGACTGTGGCCTGTTTCAATAGACATGTCCATAAAAATCATAGAGGGATATGCTTTGCAAACTTAATACCCATTATGACAGTGGATGATGTTGAAATTGAGGATGGCCCGGTGGTTGTTCCAGCAATGTCAAATATTTTGTGTCTGCTACCTACAACCCGAATGTCTCAAACCAAAACCTATTTACAGGCATCTGATATATGCTACTGTGGAACCACCCCTAAATCCAAACAACTGTCAACCCCACTGAGGTCCTTAGACTGGGTCTCATTAACATAAGATCACTGTCCTCAAAATCATTGTTGATTAATGATCTAATTATAGATCATCACTTAGATATGATTGGATGATGTGAAACCTGGCTTAAACCTACAGCTGTCCTCCACTTAAATGAGGCCTGCCCACCGGCGTACACATTTAGTCACGTCCCTCATGATGCGAAGCAAGGCGGTGGCGTTGCTCTTATATATAAATCTAGGTTTAGCTTATTAGCTGTTGGGGAGTTATCATTATAACTCGTTTGAGCATCTGATTCTCTCTCTGCCCACAATGCTGCATATTGCCAAGGTCAGAAGAATAAAAATCAGCCATATTATTTTGTCACTGTATATACTGTAGGCCCCTGGCCCATACTCTGAATTCTTAGATGAATTTCGTGCGTTCATCTCTCAATTGTCAACTAGTGCAGATAAAATTCTGATTATTGGGGACTTTAACATTCCTATAAATAAGCCTCCCCTCTGTAAGTCATTTATGGAAATTGCGGATGCATTAAAATTTCAGCACTGCATTCAGGACTCGATGCATATTAGTGGAAATATCCTGGATTTGGTCTACAACTGAACTCAAAGCAAAACTGCCTGATATCTTAGCTTCACATCTGGAAAATGCTCAGTCAGTAGTCTTGTGGATAGTTTAAACTCAGCGCCCAAAACTACTCGACATGATGCACCACCTTTATTAAAACCACCCCCCACCCCCCCAAAACACAGTCACCTTGGTTCAATGATTACTTGTGTGACCTCAAGCCTGAGGCTAGAGGTCTAGAACAGAAATGGCGTAGTTCAAAAGTATTCAGTTCAGACGTATTCCACCTTGTGTGGCGTGATGCTATCTTAGACTATAAGCATGCACTACTGGCTACAAAGCAGCCCTATTACTCTGATTTGATCAACAAAACAAGCATAACTCAAAGTTCTTGTTCGACACGGTGACAACACTTATTCATGGACAACCACCTGTAAGTTGCTCTCCTTTTACAGCAGAAGATTTCTTGGATTACATCGATAAGAAAATAGAAATTAGGTTTAACATATCCCAGCATGCCTTAAACCAGCCACTATACCTTGCTGTTGAGATGGGTGCCATTACTGAGATATTACCTAGATTTGCAGAATTTGAAAGTATCTCACTAGACGTGCTGATGAAACTCGTAATGTCTGCAAAAAGCACAACCTGCTTATTTGAATTGATACCAACAAAACTGTTTAAGGACCTGTGGCCCACTCTTTGGCCGACTGTGCTGGATATTATTAATCTCTCATTAACTTCTGGATCTGTTCCTAAATGTTTCAAATCTGCAGTGATTAAACCATTACTTAGGAAATCTTGACCCTAGTGTATTGAAAAACTATAGGCAAATATCAAATTTATAATTTTCCTCTAAAATTCTGGAAAAAGTGGTTTCACGCCAGCTCGTGGATCACCTTACTGAGAATAATCTTTTTGAGCCACTGCAGTCTGCTTTTAGAAAATATTATTCCACAGAGACAGCTCTCACTAAAGTGGTGAATGATCTTCTGCTTGCGTTGGATTCCGACACCACTACAGTTCTGGTGCTGTTAGATCTCAGTGCTGCGTTTGATACTGTGGATCATCATATTCTACTCGATAGGCTGGAGAATCATTTTGGGATTACTGAGAGTGCATTTGCATGGTTGACATCTTACCTGACCAGTCGTACTCACTGTGTTTTGTACAATAACACTACCTGTGACCTTAGTAAAATGAAATTTGGCATTCCACAAGGGTCAGTCTTAGGCCCCCTGCTTTTCTCCTTTTATATACCCCCCCCCCCCAGGCACATATTTGATTTTATTTGATTTGATCATTTATTTAGTCCCCATGGGGGCAATTCAGGTGCAGTCAGCAGTAAAAATTACATTATATTCATAAAACCACATCATACAAATTCATAAAAAACATAAAAACATAAAAAACATAAAAACACAGCAGAATAAATATATAAAACAAGAGCCCAGAAATAAGGTGCGAGTAAGTATAGACTTAAGTGCAACAGTGAGTCCTTAGGTGTTATTTAGGAGAGCAATGGCTGTGGGAATAAAAGAGTTTTTTAGTCTGTATATTTTATATATTGCCGCGTTTTGGAATTACCTTTCACTGTTATGACGATGATACTGATAACTACTGGTAATCCCATCCACATAAAATCCTTAGAAAATTGCTTTGCATCAGTGAGAACCTGAATGTCTTGCATCTTTCTACTTTAAAACTCTGATAAAACTGAAATAATGGTTCTTGGTCCAGTGAGACATTGGAATCAATTTGACCAGCTAACGCTTATCCTAAGCTCATGGGTCATACATCACACTGACAAAGTGAGGAACCTTGGGGTAATTTTTGATCCTTCGTTGTCCTTTGACCTCCACATTAGCGATATTACAAGGACTGCTTTCTTCCACCTGCGAAATATAGCGAAGATTCTTTCCATCCTGTCTGTGGCTGATGCTGAGACCCTGATTCATGCGTTTATCTCTTCTAGATTTGACTACTGCAATATTCTATTTTCTGGTTTACCGCAGTCCGGCATTAGGGGTGTCCAATTGGTTCAAAATGCTGCCGCCAGACTTTTGACACAAAGCAGAAAGTTTATCCACATTACACCCATTTTGGCATCCCTTCACTGGCTTCCTGTCTCTGTGAGATCAGACTTTAAGGTACTGTTACTAGCCTATACAACTGTTCACGGACTGGCACCTCCCTACCTGTAAAAGTAAGTAAGTCCCTTCGGCTGCTCCCTTTTTTTGCACTCAGGGTTGCCACAGCAAATCCAAGGTGGATCTGCATGTTGAATTGGCACAGGTTTTATGCCGGATGCCCTACCTGACACAACTCCACATTACATGGAAAAATGTGGCAGGGGTGGGATTTGAACCCGAAACTTTCTGCACTGAAACCAAGCGCATTAACCAAGCAAAGCTTTTTACTCTTAATTCATTTTATTAGGAAACAGAGCAGGCCATGGCCTCAACTTTATCTAAATTCTGGGTCTTTCAGTGAAGGTTCGGGGCCAGTGGCCGGTGATCACCTTAGTATTTATTTTGTTTTTCTTGTTGCTTAATGCTGACAAATTTTACTGTATTTGTTGTCTTTCTGATGCCTGATTCTGTTTTTTTCTCTCTGTTTGAGGTGCGGCTCCATCCAGAGATGGGCGTGGTGTTGGCTTCTGAAACCCTCCTGTCCTGTGCACCGGCAACATTTCCTGTATATTCGTTTTGTGAATTGTTTTGTAATTTGTGTAGGGAGCATGGCCCAAACAGAGGGTCAACCCTTTGAGTCTGGTCTGCTTGAGTTTTCTTCCTCAGAGGGAGTTTTTCCTTACCACTGTCACCTGTGTGCTTGCTCTGGGGGTTGGTAAGGTTAGACCTTACTTGTGTGAAGTACCTTGAGGCAACTTTGTTGTGATTTGGCGCTATAAAATTAAAATAAATTGAAATTAAATTGAAGCATAACACTTATAAACCAAACAAAACAAAAATATAACTTCTTTGTGTTTTTCCCAAACCTGCTGTCTTGGAGTGTGTGTGAAATCATGGCATTATTTCCTCGAAGTCAATACAACACAGAACGTGAAACAATAAAATCCATCCATTCTTCCGATTCTATTCTTCATCCTCCAATTAAATAAAATAAATTAAATAAAACTTCAGTTAAAGGTGAAACAATAAAATGATTAAAATAATCAAAACATACAATAAATATCGTAACACTATTAGGAAACACAAGTTTGATAGTTTCAGGCACAATCACATAGCACTTTTAAAAGATTAAGACGAGCACTCTGTGAGTGTTGTAGTTTATTTATATGGTAGCCTAAACCCACAGCATTGATGTACTGATTCCAACAGCGTATTATTTTTTTGTTTGCTTTTTTTATGAAAAGGTTTGCAACTTGGTAACTATTTTTCACCCAGGTGAACACATGTACCTTTGCTAGTATTTATACACAGTAAATTTTGCAGAGGAAAATATACTTTGCTGGGAAAACATTTGGTCCCAGTCTAAATAGAGTAAAATACACTCTATTATAGAGTGAAATCAGCTCTACCATCTTGTCAAAAAAGTTTTCTCCTCCAATAAGAGTCATTCACAGCATGATGGAGTTGATTTAGCACTGTTTGGACTGGGACCAAATGTTATCCTGGTAGAGTATATTTTACTCTGAAAAATTTGCTGTGTACACATTTCTAAGTAAGTACAACTTGGTAAATTCCACACTTTCTGTAGAAATGTTCATACACGTATGCATGGTTTAAGGAGAAATCCATGCATAGGAACAGTTGATAAATGAGGTTCCTGGAATCGAAAGACTTGGACCTTCGCTCTCTTGCAACGCTACTGGCATTGCCAAACACCTCTGTCCAGCGAACTCATGTTCTTCCCAGGCATGTCTTCATTTCAATGGCCAAGGACTGAAAAAATATGAATGCCACTGCCAAAATAAGTGAAGATACGCTTCTGAAGGCCACATCCTGGAATTCATTCCAAGCCTGGATCTTAGTTTTGATCCAAGACATCTGCACAAGGGCGTAGGTTTGGTCTCAGCTTTGGTAGGGACAATACCACCCCCCTGCCCACCACCACCACCACCACCCCCTAACCCACTCATACCATTAGACGCACAAGTACAGCATAATACATAACATATGACGACATAATGCTGAATAATTTAACACTTTATTTACATTATTAAGTGTGTAGGCAGACAAAGAAATAGCTTAAATAACAAACCCAAAATCATGAATCTATTCTATAGGCCTACACCTGAGAGAACAAGACAACAAAAAAAATACTTGTGGAGCTAACAAAAAAAAAAGTTTTTGCAACCAAGATGTATAATCTATTCTCTTCATCAATAATGCAGTTGTAGGTATCTGGCAACCTAATTTGCCAACAAAAAAAAGGGCTTTACAATTATATATAGGGTGTATTACGGTAAACGTAAGCCTGTGATGTCATAACGCAGAGGAAAAACACGGAAGTTTCACACTAGTGCGCCGCTGATTCTCATTACCGTAAGTTCTCATGTAAGCCCTCACGCTGAAAAATTTCAACAGACAGCAAGCCAAGAACCCGTGCTTTCCAACAGTATGCTATATATTGCATATATTACGGTAAAGTGCGTTCGGTGACTTTTGAAACGAGGGAAAAGTATGAAAAAGAGCGCAAAAGTGACAGAAAAGTACAGACAGCAAACATAAATGTAGTAATTTTGAGGAAAAGGCAGGGTGTTAGTGTCATTTGTGAAGGTGTGCGTGCCTGTTTGTGTGGATGTGCAGTTTATTTTAAGTGTGGCGCACAGCATTGTTCGCAAGCCCCGCCCTTCTTGTTTTTCTGCACCGGAGCAGTGTTGCCAGATATGAAATATGAAACTATCGTACCAAAACCTCAAAATTATCGTATTTTGGGAGAAATTATCGTACACAAACAAACGCATACAACGTAGCTATTTTAGCGTTTTTTTTTTTTTTTTTAATTTACAAAGAATTTTATGTCACATTTTTAAACAGTAATTATAGTAATGGGGAAACTATGGCACAAAAAGAACGCAAATGCACATGCAAATGCACTACCAGACTAGAAAGATTTTTTTTTTTTCTGTGAATGGACACAAACGTGTTAATTACCAGACTAGAAAGAGTCGAATTCAACCTCGAGGTCGCTGTCGTCATCCGATGCCACTTGTGCAGATTTTGTTGAACACAGAAAAAAATGTTGACACCTCCATAAGGAACTTGAACTTTTTTTTTATTCTTCTTGTATATCTCTTTGTTCTTGTGTTTTGTTCGTTTGTTATTGCATTTGTTGAAATAAAGTTTCGAAAAAAAAAAGATGTTGGTTGGGGAATCTTCCTGTCCTGCAGAGATTGGATGGGAACTCATTACTTTGTATGAGAGGGGGCGGGCTTTCAAATGACTGTCCCGGTCGCCCAAAGCCAGCATTTGATGCCGCCTGAGTGCAACACCTGCAAAATGATTCTTGGGTGTCAGAGAGAGATGCATGTTTGGGCAACCAACTGAAATTATCGTACATATTGGATTTTTTCCCATTATTGATCGTACAGAGGGCAAAACTATCGTACAAATACGATAATTATCGTACATCTGGCAACACTGCACCGGAGCCACCCATCCTCTGCGCTCCGGGACCTCCCACTTTACAAATGAAGCACTTGCCTGCCACGAGATGCGCTTTGTTTACGTCCATGTGAGAAGAACGTGAGCCAATGAAATTGCAACATGGGTAACCCTGTCACTCTGGCACGTCGAAAACACAAAACGTGACGACTAAAATTATAGTATCGAGTTCGCAAAAAAATAGTGAATGATTTTGTTATATAAAAAAAATTCTAAATATTGGTCGGGACTATTTTGCCATCCCAAAATATTGGTTGTGACTTGTCCCTATGGTCCATATGCAAACCTACGCCCCTGCATCTGCAAACCCAGACACGTCGATTCCTCATTCAGCTTTTCAACTGCTGCAATCAGGACATCTATCGATTCTGCAAACATCACAACATCATCTGTGAAGTCAAGGTCAGCAAACCTTTCCTCACCAACAAAAGCACCTACACCTTTGTTGGAAAGCAAACAGACAACCCAAATTTGTCCCGAGTTTACACCGTGCCTGATATCACAATCCGCCTCACGTAACAGCTTTATCGACTTCTAAATACCCACTGAAGATGGAGAGTTCTCATGTCAGAGAAGCATTTTATCTTCCTTGTATCCTGAGTGAGTGCGCTGTGAAGTTTTCTTATCATGTGCTGATCACATAATCTGTCACGCTCTGAATACCTGCCATTCAATAATCAATTTGCTATCTTTCAAATTATATTGTCAAAGCATCCTGCTTATGCTGTCCCTACATATCTGCCATTCAATCACTCGTCAGGGCCTACAATTTCCTCTCATCGTTACATATTCATGAGCTGTCGTTTCTCTCTTCCGCAGAGGACGGTAACTGTATTTAAAATATAATTGGTAACACAAGTGAGGGACGCTCAGCAAAGTGGGAAAAAGATGAGAAGAGAGAGGCGGGTAGTGGTGATGTGTGGAAGGTGACGTTAGGGATGGAGAGAAGCAAATAGGATTTAAAGCATAGCACACTAAAAAAAAAACCCTCCCGGAGAAGGGAGGTGTCATTTTTTATTAGATACAGTCACATGGATCCACCTGGTGCCTTTCCTGCATTCATAGCAGGAGATGAAAAAACCTTTACCACTGGAGACAATCAGCCTTTTCCATGCACATGCACATGTCCCTATTTTGCATGTATTGCTGGCTACATCCAACTTCTCGGCTTTTATGCTCAGTTCTGACTGTGCCCATTTCCAAACCGACAGGGGAGGACTGTGCGATCCGCGTCTGTTTTTAATCTGTCCCCAAGAGATACAGATGGATATATATATATATTTTTTTAAGGTAAATACGTAGTTCTTAATTGAGCCAAGAAAATATCTGTTTGCATTTTAATGATGATTCAGAGCTTGATCATGTCTTTTGGTCTCATCATTTTGTTGATGCCCTTTCTTTAGTTTTGTGAGATTCAGTTCAATCAAGTTTAATCAGTTTATTTGGACAGCAATAAATCACAACATATGCATCCGGAAAGTATTCACAGTACTTCACGTTTTCCACATTTTGTTATGTGGAATGTTTTATGTTTTGTTATGCCTTATTCCAAAATGAAGTGAATTCATTTTTTCCCCTCAAAATTCTACTCACAACATCCCATAATTCCAACTTTATTAAAAATAAAAAACTAAGAAATCACGTGTTCATAAGTATTCGCACCCTTTGTTCAATATTTTGTTGTTGCACCTTCGACAGCAATTACAGTCTCAAGTCTTCTTGAATATGATGCCACAAGCTTGGTGCACCTATCTTTGGGCAGTTTTGTTCATTCCTCTTTGCAGCACCTCTCAAGCTCCATCAGGTTGGATGGGGAGCGTCGGTGCACAGACGTTTTCGGATCTCTCCAGAGATGTTCAATCAGATTCAGGTCTGGGCTCTGGCTGGGCCACTCAAGGACATTCACAGAGTTGTTCTGAAGCCACTCCTTTGATATCTTGGCTGTGCGTGTAGGTTCATTGTCCTTCTGAAAGATGAACCATCGCCCCAGTCTGATATTAAGAGCGCTCTGGAGCAGGTTTTCATCTAGGATGTGCATTGCTGCATTCATCCTTGTTGTGTGTTGGGGGGTGTGGCTGGATATTTTGGTGTTCTTTTCTTTTCTTTGCTCTCCAGGTGGCATGAGAACTGATTTGTCTGTGGAGAAGGTGCTGGCTGAAGAATCCTTCACCCTCGTCAACATCATGTGTAGCACCTGTGAATGGTGCTCACATGCAACCTTAAAGACTTTCAGCTGAAGCAGATAATTGGATGGCGTTCTGCATTTAAGTCATGTGTGATTCAAGCAGAACTGCCGGGAACTCGACTTTGTGATGTTCGTTTGTGAGACGCTGAGGACCGCGCCTGGGTTTGACACATCAAGCCCGTGAAGCAAGGAAGGGTGAGGGACACATGCTGTCAGCACACATCAAAGGTGATTAAGTGTTTGACTAATTGTTGATAGTAACTTGGTATTTTGTTACGCAGTAAACTTGAATTGTGATGAGGATTGTGCAGCTCGCTTCTCACTGCTGTGGCATGCGGACAAGTGGTCCTCCACCTGTTGTGAGAAGCTGCTTATTTGCATAAAGCTTAAAATACAGACCTGAATGTGTTGCTGATAGTGTGTGTCTTTTGAAGGATATTAGTTGTAACTGCTAACTTACCTCACCTCTTCTATGCTTCGCAGAGAGTTGGTTTGTCGTGTCCACCTGGGGGGTGTTTGGCGGTGGTAGTGGGTCCAGGAGCGCCGGGCTTCGATCCTTTGGGCGCTGGAGAGCGTGCCAGCCTTCACTCCACCAGAAGGACGCTATTTTGGTTTTTTACACTTTGTTGTGCACCAGCGGGTGAAATAAATACATTGTTTTTTGGAACCGCTTTCTGGTTATTTTTAGCGCTGGGTTCCGTCTGACGCAGGTCCGCTCCTCAACCCGCGTCGACACATAACAATCCTTCCCTCAATCCTGACTAGTCTCCCAGTTCCTGCTGCAGAAAAACATCCTTACAGCATGATGCTGCCACCACCATGCTTCACTGTAGGAATGGTGCCTGGTTTCCTCCAAATATGATGCCTGGCATTCACACCAAAGAGTTCAATATTTGTCTCATCAGATCAGAGAATTTTGTTTCTCATCGTTTCAGAGTGGGCAGCACGGCAGTTTAGTGGTTAGCACTGTTGCCTCACAGCAAGAAGTTAATGGGATTGATTCCCACTTGTGGCCTTTCTGTGTGGACTTTGCATGTTCTCCTCGTGTTTACGTAGGTTCCCTCTGGATGCTCCAGCTTCCTCCTACATTCAAAGACACAGAGGTTAGGCGGATTGGAAACTTTAAATTCTCTGTAGGTGTGTGTGCAGGTGTGACTGTGTTTGTTTGTCTATATGTGGCCGTGCGACAGACTGGTGTCCTGTCCAGGGTGGAACCCACCTCACGCCCTGTGATTGCTGGGATAGGCTCCAGTCTACCATGACACATAATTGAAGTAAGCAGTTGAATATGAGTGTGTGTGTATTATGCACTTACTTACACTGAACTTACAAAATAACCCACACAAACACGGGGAGAACATGCAAACTCCACACAGAAAGGCCACAGGTGGGAATCGAACCCATGACGTTCTCGCTGTGAGGCAACAGTGCTAACCACTAATCTACCGTGCTGCCCTAAGTGCATAATATAATTGTATATACGTTAAAAATACATGGATGACACATTGTGGTCCATTTAAAAATCAAATGACAATATAGAATCAATCAATCAATCAATTTTTTCATATAGCGCCAAATCACAACAAACAGTTGCCCCAAGGCGCTTTATATTGTAAGGCAAGGCCATACAATAATTATGTAAAACCCCAACGGTCAAAACGACCCCCTGTGAGCAAGCACTTGGCTACAGTGGGAAGGAAAAACTCCCTTTTAACAGGAAGAAACCTCCAGCAGAACCAGGCTCAGGGAGGGGCAGTCTTCTGCTGGGACTGGTTGGGGCTGAGGGACAGAACCAGGAAAAAGACATGCTGTGGAGGGGAGCAGAGATCGATCACTAATGATTAAATGCAGAGTGGTGCATACAGAGCAAAGAGAAAGAAACAGTGCATCATGGGAACCCCCCAGCAGTCTACGTCTATAGCAGCATAACTAAGGGATGGTTCAGGGTCACCCGATCCAGCCCTAACTATAAGCTTTAGCAAAAAGGAAAGTTTTAAGCCTAATCTTAAAAGTAGAGAGGGTGTCTGTCTCCCTGATCTGAATTGGGAGCTGGTTCCACAGGAGAGGAGCCTGAAAGCTGAAGGCTCTGCCTCCCATTCTACTCTTACAAACCCTAGGAACTACAAGTAAGCCTGCAGTCTGAGAGCGAAGCGCTCTATTGGGGTGATATGGTACTATGAGGTCCCTAAGATAAGATGGGACCTGATTATTCAAAACCTTATAAGTAAGAAGAAGAATTTTAAATTCTATTCTAGAATTAACAGGAAGCCAATGAAGTGAGGCCAATATGGGTGAGATATGCTCTCTCCTTCTAGTCCCCGTTAGTACTCTAGCTGCAGCATTTTGAATTAACTGAAGGCTTTTTAGGGAACTTTTAGGACAACCTGATAATAATGAATTACAGTAGTCCAGCCTAGAGGAAATAAATGCATGAATTAGTTTTTCAGCATCACTCTGAGACAAGACCTTTCTAATTTTAGAGATATTGCGTAAATGCAAAAAAGCAGTCCTACATATTTGTTTAATATGCGCTTTGAATGACATATCCTGATCAAAAATGACTCCAAGATTTCTCACAGTATTACTAGAGGTCAGGGTAATGCCATCCAGAGTAAGGATCTGGTTAGACACCATGTTTCTAAGATTTGTGGGGCCAAGTACAATAACTTCAGTTTTATCTGAGTTTAAAAGCAGGAAATTAGAGGTCATCCATGTCTTTATGTCTGTAAGACAATCCTGCAGTTTAGCTAATTGGTGTGTGTCCTCTGGCTTCATGGATAGATAAAGCTGGGTATCAGAAGAAATAATAAAATGATAATCATAATAATATTGATAATAATAATAATAATAATAATGACAATAATAGTTCAATCAATCAATTTCAATCAATTTTTTTTATATAGCGCCAAATCACAACAAACAGCTGCCCCAAGGCGCTCTATATTGCAAGGCAAGGCCATACAACAATTATGTAAAACCCCAACGGTCAAAACGACCCCCTGTGAGCAAGCACTTGGCTACAGTTAAGAACAAGCTAACCAGGAAATGACACAATCGACAGGCGTGAAAAAGTTCACGCATGCGCACGAAGGTTCAAGGTTGGCTCATGCAAGTACACGTGATTGAAATCCATTAGGTTTTTGGAAAAAATAAAAAGGTCCGATACTTTTCTAACAGACCTCGTAACTGTCACTGTTCAAGCTTGACTCCAACTCATTATCATGAAATTTATTGTGTTTTCTGTTAGTAGGTACAAAATAAATGACTCATTTGTTGTATGTTCAAGAGTTGTATGACTTTACTTTTGGATATGAGTTTTGGACAAAAATTGCTCAAAAACACCCACAGGTCCTAAAATGTTAAAGAAGTGCAGAAGATCAGCGTTATGATAATCTTAACCTGAAGATGCTTTTTGTTCATCCTGGCCTGAGTAATCCTCTGTTTTCTTCACAAACAGTCACTCAGTAGATGACCCTGAACGTGGCATACTTTTAAGCTGAGAGGCTTCACTTTTTGATTTGCTGTCCTACGTGTATTTTTTTTAGAAAGCTGTAATAGTATCGCACCTTCTCTCTCACTCCGTATGTCCTCTTCTGCGTGCACATTTTTTTCTCTCTTTGCTGGAGTCAGTGTCACTTCTTCCTTTTCTCTCCTGCTCTCCTGTAACTGTTTCCCTTGTCTTTCTCCACGGTATTGGTTTAGTCCTACTTCTCCTTTCATCAATGCTTCTGTCATGCACGGTCATGAATATTGAAAGACCACCTCCGTTGGTGAAGTCTGGGCTGTCTGAAGATGTTAGGAGTGCTTCTACCTCCTCCAGCGGTTTCTCTTTGCTCGGTGCCAAGATATTTGAACTGTGCCTGAAGGCAGCATGGAGCAGGAACAGTCTGGTAGGTGCAGTTAGAGTTCACGCACAGTCTGCTGACCTCTCTGTCTGAGCATCCTGTAAAGACCGTGCATGCTCACGCACAAATCAGGAGGTACTCGGCATAGACATAAAGGCAGCAACGGCAATGGCACTCCGACATTTGACCCAACAACTTTGATCTACACCCCAGTGATTGACCTCTTGATGTCCTTGCAAGAGCAATTCTGGAATCCTCCAATAAGGATATATGGAAATAAAGTAGACTTTCTAACAGACTTACATATTGTTTGACCAAATGAAACATGTACAGTTGGGTAAAATTGAGTTTGAAAATTTGTAGTTTTCCAGGGTGTATGTAAATTTCTGCCCACAACTGCACCCTAATGCTGTACAATAGCTGGAATTCTTGCTCCCATATAACTGGGCCCCAGGGGCTTCAAAAGTGAAAGGCAAAAGCTTTAATTATTTGGATCTGTAATTATTTGGATGCCCCATAATTATCTGTTAACAGAGGCGGCAAAAAGGACGTTAATTTTTGGGAAGTGTCCTGACATTCAGCACTGAGGCTGATCCAAGGTGGCAGCTTCCTCTTTCACTCTGCACCAGGCTGAGTAGAATCCTCTCTGCCTTTCCCATATTTCTCGTCATCCAGCCGCGCGCTGAGCGTTTTTTGCTCACACTCCTGCTGTTTTCATTCATAAACTGGTTATTTTCCTCATTTGTTTGTTTCTCGTTCACAGCTTTGCTTTCCATCACATGATTTCAGAGTCCCTGCTGGGGTCCATTTGGAGACCAAAAACTCCAAAAACAACAATTTGTGTGCAGCAAAGTTAGACTAATATTTCGATAACACTTTACAATAAAGGTTCTGGAATCATTTATTAATGTGATCATATTAGTTAATACAATAATAAGGATTAATTAACAGTGAATTAAGAATTAACTGTTAACGGTTAATAAGCATTTATTAATGTGTTCATGGTTCTTAATGGAGTCATAAGCTTCAACTAACCCCTAATCAAGAGTTCAGTGTATGATCATTTAGTTAATTAATTAATTAGTTAACCCTCTGGGGTCAGAGGGCATTTTTGGACATTTCACTCACCTGGTATAAATGTTTTATTATTGCTGTTAAAAGCTCACCCTGCATCCCACAATCAAGTGCTATGTCTCCTTTTGCTTCAGGACAACTTGTACTTTCAGAATATATATGCTATAGTGGTGTTTTTATAACTGTAATAAAGATTTACAATTAGAAATAAGAAAGGAAAAAATAAAGCAGAAATAATTTTCACACACATTTATTCAAAACACACAGCAAACTACAATAAACAACTATTTTGATACTTTATAAAGGTACTTTTGGGTCTTGTACAAAGAGAATTTACAAAATAAATGTTCTAACAATAAACACAAATGCACATTTTGAAGAATATATACAAAATGGTCCATGCGTTTTGTTTGTCTTTATGCCACACCTCAAAGCAGTTTCTGTCTGCTATTACACAAAGGCTTACAACACAAACTTTTTAATTCTATGGAGTTGACACCCTCTTGGATTGCTTGTAGTGACACTCTTTGGTCGAACACGTGAAGTTGTATGAGACCCTCTTATGCTGATCACTTCATTCATATGCGCAACACTGCGCTTTACACATGGAGCCAGCAGCCAGAGGGCTGTTCAAACAGCAATCACATCCCAAAGAGTAACATATCGCTGTTCCTAACAATCTTTGGGATACCATGTGAGACTGCTCTGCCCTACGATTGGATATTGGAAAACCATGTGACGGTGAACCAATTCTGTTTGGACACTCACATTGCGCACGTCATCACACAGCTTCTATGAGGAGTACAAACATGGTGGATGGCTGGCTCGAGAGTCTTCAGAGTTCATTTTTCAGCAAAAAAAGTAAGTTTCTATCTCATATCATTAAAAAGTTATTTATAATTTAGTAAAACTTGTACTTAGCCGTTGTAGACGACGGCGTTGGCCCCAGAGGGTTAATGTTAGATTATGTTAGTTAATGCAGTGATATGCACTGAATTACAATTAACAGTTAAATAATGTATTAGAAATCATTAATTAATGGCGTCATGTTAGTTAGTCTTGTAATAATCATAACGATGTTAATAAATAGTTACTAAACACATCAGTATTAAATTATGAATGCCTTCATATTTGTCAATGCAGTTTGGCTTCATTTGGCTTGGACACATCCAGCGCATGGACCAACCCAGACTTCCAAAGAGAGTTCTCTATTCAGAGCTGACTGTGGGACATCCAAAAAGAGGTAGTCCGAACAAACGATTCAAAGATCAGATCAAATGCACCCTTCAAGACTTTAAGATCAATCTGGACGAGTAGGAGGATCTCACTCTGAATCGGAGTGCCTGGAGATCTGCCTGCATGATTGGAGCCAAGACTATTGAAGGGGAGTGACGCCAACAGGCTGATGAAAAACAACGCTTGAAAAAGCTCCAAATTGTTCAACGAGAAACCGGCACTGCACCCCTTCCAACTATCCCTTGCCCTTCCTGTCCTCGTCTCTTCTACTCACATCTCGGTCTATTCTCTCACACTAAATGGAAACAGCCCTGATTCCTGGAACTATCCTTGATTATCGAGCGATGCCAAACGACGTCAATGCAGTAATACACACCGCTTACCAGGTAAATAAGAGTAAACTAATGTGTTTATTAATCATTTGTTAATGGTGTACATTAATAAACGAGCTAAGGTACTAATATATACATTCTTTAATACTTTTTAAGGATACAAAACGCCATTAATAAATGATAACAAAATAGTTAACTGTTAATTCACTGTTAGTTCATGCTTATTACTCCATTAACTCATGTTTAATGTGCACTTAAGCATGGATGGATGGATGGATGGATATTGCAAATGTAGGACAATCAGGGATCTTTCAGGATGCATGTGGGGCATAATCTGATGAAGATGGAAAAGCGCTATATAAATGCAGTTCATTTACCATTCACATTAACCTTCAAACAAGTGATTTTTACACATTGTGTCTATTTTTTGTTAATGCAGGTTTATCCTGCAAACTTATTTCAAGAAACCAGGGAAATTTATTTGGAAAAGCTTGATGTTATATTGGACACCTCGTCCAATATAACTTTTCTGAATCCAATATTTCTCTATGTTGGACGACTTGCCATCCATCAATTGTGATGTTCTCCACCCCCCTCCCAAATTAAGCAAACAACAAAGAGTCAAGTAAATTAGATCAATTTATTTTGTTGTGAACAGCATATGATTGATTCTGATGAATGCTTCTAAAACATCAGTAGCGTGCTTGTCTACCTTAGTGTTTTTGGCATCCTTGGAGTTCAATATTTCCACCAGTTCCCCCTCTGTGAACTCAGCAAACCTCGCTGGCAGATGATTTTCTGCTGTTGTTGACATGTTTGTTGCCATTTTTTCAACCAGCGTCTGTCAGCTAGTTCCTGACCTTCATATGCCACGCTCTGATTGGCTAGCTGTTAGCAGTAAGCGCTAACGCTATTGGTCAGTGGGAACCGATCCAATATAACTTTTGGTCCTAGCCTTTTTGGATCCTTTTGGATCCAACATAACTTTCTGGCTGCAAGCATGCCAAAATACAGGTAAATGATGGACAGAACTGCTAATCTGTGATGGGCTATTGCAATCTGAATGGAGAACATATATATACACTCAACAAAAATATAAACGCAACACTTTTGGTTTTGCTCCCATTTTGTATGAGATGAACTCAAAGATCTAAAACTTTTTCCACATATACAATATTACCATTTCTCTCAAATATTGTTCACAAACCAGTCTGAATCTGTGATAGTGAGCACTTCTCCTTTGTTGAGATAATCCATCCCACCTCACAGGTGTGCCATATCAAGATGCTGATTAGACACCATGATTAGTGCACAGGTGTGCCTTAGACTGCCCACAATAAAAGGCCACTCTGAAAGGTGCAGTTTTATCACACAGCACAATGCCACAGATGTCGCAAGATTTGAGGGAGCGTGCAATTGGCATGCTGACAGCAGGAATGTCAACCAGAACTGTTGCTCGTGTATTGAATGTTCATTTCTCTACCATAAGCCGTCTCCAAAGGCGTTTCAGAGAATTTGGCAGTACATCCAACCAGCCTCACAACCGCAGACCACGTGTAACTACACCAGCCCAGGACCTCCACATCCAGCATGTTCACCTCCAAGATCATCTGAGACCATCCACTCGGACAGCTACTGGAACAATCGGTTTGCATAACCAAAGAATTTCTGCACAAACTGTCAGAAACTGTCTCAGGGAAGCTCATCTGCATGCTCGTCGTCCTCATCGGGGTCTCGACCTGACTCCAGTTCGTCGTTGTAACCGATATGAGTGGGCAAATGCTCACATTTGCTGCCGTTTGGCACGTTGGAGAGGTGTTCTCTTCACGGATGATGCGAAGGAGATGTGTTGCACTGCATGAGGCAAATGGTGGTCACACCAGATACTGACTGGTATCCCCCCCAATAAAACAAAACTGCACCTTTCAGAGTGGCCTTTTATTGTGGGCCGTCTAAGGCACACCTGTGCACTAATCATGGTGTCTAATCAGCATCTTGATATGGCACACCTGTGAGGTGGGATGGATTATCTCAACAAAGGAGAAGTGCTCACTATCACAGATTCAGACTGGTTTGTGAACAATATTTGAGAGAAATGGTAATATTGTATATGTGGAAAAAGTTTTAGATCTTTGAGTTCATCTCATACAAAATGGAAGCAAAACCAAAAGTGTTGCGTTTATATTTTTGTTGAGTATATACATGGTGTATATATATATATATATATATATATATATATATATATATATATATATATATATACACCATGGTCAGTGAGAATTCCATCTGGTCGTCACCATAGCAATGCGCAAATCAGTTGGCACAGATCAGCTGTGTTTTGACAGGTGAATGACAGAAACGCGATAAAACATGGATTTCCAAGTGAATTTTAATATTCTTGGCCAAAATAAAATGTTTGAGGAATGGAAAGAGAAGGAGAGCAGACGAGAAGAACAGCAAAAGCAACGGCGTAAAGATTTAACATCGGACAAACTAGACAAGATTGAAGACGGGAAAGAAGAAGAGAATGGTTCTATCCTTGCGGGCTGTTGGAGTGCTCCGCATCAAAACAACGAACGTAGTTTCTGGACCTGTTGCCACAGTTGGCTGCAGCTCCACAAAGCAAAGAAAGGGGCGGCGGACGTGGCGCCACGAGGAGGCGTTTGGGGGCGACGCCCCCTCGGATGTTAGAGTTATCAAAAAATAAAAATAAAAAAAAAAGAAAAAGAAATACTGGAAAATATAGCAAAATATTAGTTATTCAATAATATCACGTATTTAACAAATAAACCAAATTAATTAACTAAAGTAATTAATTTTAAAACAAACGGATATGGCATGTGTCTGTGTTCAAGCGATTTGATAGGTTGAGAGTTGTGCTTGTCAGTGCGGCAGAGGGCAAACTCGATTTATTCAAGCAGTGTCAAGGGCCTTTCACACTGCAAGCTTCAGCGCGACGCTTTAACGCTTCGTAACGCCAGGCCGGTGCGTTTCCAACGCATCGTGACGTCAGACACGTCACTTCGGAAGCGGCAAGGGGGCAGAGATTGCGGCCACGTCACACTCTGACTGTTTCCACAACCTGAAAAAAGTTCAGCGATCGCTATCTTGAATTTGCATCGCCTGAACTACAAAAAACCTTTAAAAAACAGCAGTAGAACAATTCTCCCATCACCCTGCTGGGAGAAGCTTTTTTTCAGCTACTTTTCGGAGTGACGCCGACCGAGGGAGGACTGACGACTTGGTGGGATATCGATCGAACCGCGACAGCGGGCCGACTTGCATGGAGAAGCCGGCCTTCAGGCATCATCACTGTGCAGACCGAGGCAGGCAGCCGGGGGGATGGAGCAAACCCACTCAGTCCGAAATCTCCCACTTTTTGGATATATGCGAAGTCCCAGTTTGCCCAACGGAGGTTAATTCTGCAGCTTTATAGAGGTGAGGATAAAATAAAAGTAAAATGTGACGTTTCTGCACTGCTGTGGTTTATTGATCGGCTAACGTTAGCTTAGCTTTTTAGCACAGTTGATCTGAGTGAACGCTTTAAGTCTTTCTTATTTTTACCAAATAAAGCTACAGCTTTTTTCAGACACCACAAAAGCTCAACTTTAAATAACTTATTTTTTCGAGCGTTTTTTTTTTTACGTTTTTTTTTTTGCCGTTTTTTTCCCCCCTTTTTATATATATAAACTGTTTAGTGTTTCTTTATATTTAAATAAATATTTTTCAAAATGTATTTTTATATTTTCAAATGTATGTATTTTTCAAAAATATTTTTCAAATGTATTTTTCAAATGTTCCTGATTGTTCCAATCAGGAACATTTGCTGTGCAGACAACCAAACTTCCATTGATTGCCTGAACACCACGAAGTCCAGTCGAAAGAAAACATCTCTGCTCTTCAAAATAGGACAAAAGTGTCTCAGCAACACCACCAGAGGTCAAAGCTGCAGAAGAGACCTTCATCTGGTCCCGAGAATCCAGCATAACATCACCTGCTTCTAAATAAAAGGCTCTTTGAACAGCAACTATTTTATTATTTTTTAAAATAAAGCTGTTTCATTTTACATTTTAACAATAAATGAACGGATCATTAAAAATGTCCACAAATCAAAGTCCAAAGACATTTGCACAGGTTGAAGCTCTCCACTTATTGTGCTCAAATTCATATTTTAGAAATGACTCTGTCCTGATAACAACATTAAAGGCAATTACATATTTTGATGAAATTACAACTTTAAATGACTATATATATATATAAAAAAAACATCACAAGGTTTAATGTCACAGAAATCCTACTTTACAATCACACTGCAGTCATTGTTAAATTATTTCCTGTTGCATTTCTAATAAACATTTGTATTTATTTAGTGTTTGTTTTTCTGGTTGAAATGAGTTATAAATAATCTACCAGACTTAAAAAAATCAAGTTTCCATGTTATTTTATTTGTCTAAAAATAAATGTCCAAGGTTCCTTATGTTAAACAAGAAATTATCTAATCTGAAATAACAGGTGGTTTGAATTTACAGATGAAAGGTTCCTGAAAAACCATTTATTGATTTATTTAGCTATTTTAATTACAAGCGTTCTAAACTTTTTTTTAACAGTAATCAGAAATTTTGAGGTAACAAACAACAACAACAACAAAAAAACATTTCCAATGATTTTTCTTCAGAAAACTGCTCTATAAATGAGCAGTCCTGTCACACGTTAATGTTTTGTAGAGATCAGTGGTTTCTGCTACAATCGGATTGGTGCAGAAACCACTGTTCTCTACAAAATGGATCATTTTGTGGAGATCAGTGGTTTCTGCCATGAGTCTTCCGTGTTTTGGCCCGACGTGTCGTTCCTATTGGACAACCCGAAGGTACGTCACAGCTCAGTGTTGAAAGTTGGCGCATCTCATCTCGACAGAACACCGACTCTGTGTGGTATGCAGGAGATCACTTGACCGAGGGTCTATACGTTCAAATAATAATTTAAAAAATACTGTCATCACTCTTTACTCTTAGTCAGTCTCTTACAAAGGTGTAGCCTAAATACACAAGCTTTCCAGGAGCGCACCCAATTCATTACGCACGCTCAGAGGCACGTCCCCTCCAGTGCGCACTTTTTTTTGGGGGGGGGGCGACCCCGCTCCCTGTGATAAATTCATCGCCCCCTTAATTTTTTTTCTGGCACCGGGTCTGGGGGACGGTGTGAGTGGCCCACTGCGGCGCGAGCCCGCAGACTCAGTAAGCGCATTGGCTGCAAAATGTCTTGAGACTGGCATAAAATAGTCCCAAATACTTACGCATTTTTATCAAGTTCTGTTAAATAAATATTTGTGTGTTAGCTCACTGTGTGAGACCATGGTATAAGCGGATTAAACAACTTGAAGCCGTGCATTATACGGTTTGAATGCACAACGCGGAGTCTAAAACACCACGACGAGTCTAAAACACCACTCCGTGTCATGCATTCAAACTGTATAATGCATGGCTTCGAATTGTTTAATCCTTACACATATATATATATACACAGTAACTGATACTCATGGCGCTTGTGTGTGCTAAAAATAAATGAGGTGCAGCAGAAAATACAAGGGAAGCACTTCATAGGAGGAAAGCAATGACAGATTGTAGGAAAAGTGTTTCTCTGTGTGTGCTGTCTGCTGTGCATCAATAATTGTTCGCAAACATGAACATGATGAGTACCAGTTATGTGCACCCCTGAACATACATATGTCTGTAACAGTGTTTTGGACTATGTGTGGCATCGTCATATGATTTCTGTGTGACTTCAACATGAACTATTCACACCAATCAATCACAAATATTTTGCTGATCAATTTATGCTTTAGTTCATCCATCTAGGCTTCTTAGTTGTTGAGATATAAGAAACAAGGTGTTTTTGGACCATGTTTTTCTTGACCTTGACCTTTGACCAAACTACTCCAAAATCGAAAAATATACTTGTAGATATCCGTCCAAGTAATATTCCCACTATGTTTGAGCCTTGTCTCACAAGATGTAGAAAAAAAAGGTGTTTTCAGGTTGTTTTCTTTGACCTTGACCTTTGACCTATGATCAAATGGGTGTGAAGATGAATTTCCCTTTTTTAGCGATCAATAAAGTTGTTTGAATCTTGAATCAAACTACTCCAAAACACAATCACCTCTAGATATCCAAATAATATAACCAACAAATCTGAAGGAAATCTGTCCAGCCATTTTTGACTTATCTTGTCCACAGACACACAAACACATGCGGCAATAAAAACATGACCCTGCTGCTGTCTCTTTGCACGGAAAATAACTCCACCTCTCCTTGTTGCTCTGCTTTTTCTTTCTTTTTTTTTTTTAATCAGCTGAGTTTCTATTAGAACAGACACAGCGGGCTGCGATCTTCACACTGATCCAGCATTTATTTGATCTGGGAATGCTTAACTCCTAATTAAATGTAAATTAAACTAAACAAATCTAATAAGAAGTGAACCAAAGCTTTGTCTTAACATTTCTCTTGTTCTAAAATGAGACATAGTGACACCTACACTTATCTCTTAGAGGACAGAACAAAGCTGGCCTTTGGACACTCCTAGAATTTAGTTTGCACAAGGAAAATATTTTTTCTGACAAACACACACACACAAAATTCTGTCTTTTTGTCTCCGACAACATTTGACTGCTTCGAACTTGTGGCTGAGATAAAGCAGAAAAAAACAAAAAACCAACATCCCATGGATGTGGCTGCCACCTGCTGGTTGCAGCGAGTACCTTCACGTGGGCTAACAACTTAAACTAGCAACCTCGTTTGGGAGAGGGGTCAAGGAGGCATTCTTTGTGAAACGTTTGAAACCCAGCCTTAACCAGGGAGAGGGTCTGATACACACTTTATCCCCTGTTTACAATGGGGTAATCAGGTCAAAGTAGTTTCAGTCTTTTGTTCATGGTAATGAGTCATTCACGTCATCAGCAGAGTCGTCAACGGAGCCATCAGGAGAGGGACAGCTGCCCTGTCATTAGGAGGGTGCTAACTAGAGCACAATAGGTGCTAATTAGAGATATTGTTTAGTCACTAGCCTATAGCAGTCTGCCTCTCAGTAGGAGGGGTCTGGTTAGGTTTAAAACTCCAGCTTTTGTGACTTCTTGATTATTCTCTACAAGAGTGAAGACAGAAGTCAGACCACCAGAGCAAGAATTTTAGCTGAGGAAGCTTCTGCGATTTGAAGCGAAACGTCCTCGCGTCAAGCAACCCAGTCCAGTCGAAGATTCAAGCTTCTCTACGATCTAAAGAATATATTATTGATTCATTTCCAATACCTGCTTAAAGCATATAGTGATCAGCAAAATATTTTTGATTGATTGGTATGCATGACTGGTTAGCACTGTTGCCTCACAGCGAGAAGATCACGGGGTCAATTCCCACCTGTGGCCTTTCTGTGTGGAGTTTGCCTGTTCTCCAGTGTTTGCAGGGGTTCCCTCCAGATGCTCTGGCTTCCTCCTCCAAAAAAGACATGTAGGTTAGGTGGATTGGAAACTTTATAATTGTCCAGGTCTCCCTTGTACCTCCCTGACTGCTGCTTTTGACACAGTGGACCATGCAACTCTCTTATCTCGCTTGGAAACCTGTGTGGGTGTCAGGGGGATTGCTTTGAAGTGGTTTGAGTCTTACTTGAGTGGGAGGTCCTTCTCCGTGAGGCTGGGGGACTCCTGCTCCTCTTCTGCTCCCCTGCAGTGCGGTGTCCCACAGGATTCTATCTTAGGCCCAATTCTTTTTGCTCTGTATCTCCTCCCACTCGGGGAGATATTTAGAAAACATGGCATGTCATACCATTTTTATGCTGATGACTGTCAAATTTACATGCCGATTGTCAAGAATAACCACTGCCCTCTGACACCCCTTCTCGACTGTCTCGGTGATGTCAAGGCTTGGTTAGCACAGAATTATTTAAAACTTAATGAGGGAAAAACTGAAATAATTCTGTTTGGCAATTCTCGCTTTGACTTGGGACCTCTCCAAAGTTTTGTGCGTCCCAAAGTCACCAGCTTTGGTGTCACCATAGACAGCGATCTTAAATTTGATAAACAGGTTAACGCGGTTTTAAAATCGAGTTTTTTTTACCTTCGTCTTTTATCAAAAGGGAAACCTTTTATCCCTTTTAAATTGTTTGAACAATTCATGCACGCTTTTATTTCTTCTTGTTTAGACTACTGCAATGCACTTTATTCGGGAATTAGCCATAACGCACTTTCCCGACTGCAGTTAGTCCACAATTCAGCGGCTCGACTTTTAACAGAGGCCAGAAGGCGTGAGCATTAGACCCCAGTTTTGGCTTCTCTGCACTGGCTCCCTGTATGTTTCAGAATTGATTTTAAGATACTTTTGTTTGTTTTTAAAGCTCTGAATGGACTGGCCCCGCAATATATCATCAACTGCCTCCAGGTCTACACTCCAGCATGAGCTCTGAGGTCCGAGGGCCAGTCCCAGCTCATGGTGCCTAGGACGAGACTGAAAACTCGAGGGGACAGAGCCTTCTCCGTGGTCGGTCCCAGACTCTGGAATGCTCTGCCCCTACATGTCCGATCTGCTCCCACTGTGGAGTGTTTTAAGTCCCGTTTTAAGGCCCACTTTTATTCCTTGGCTTTTAACTTTGGTTAGTTGTGTCCTTGTGTCTTATTTTATTTTATTTTATTGAAATGTATTTTTTATCATGGTTTTATTTATTTATGTATTATTTTATCTTATCTATTTTAATGTTATTATTGTTATTATTGCTATTTTCCGTGTCTATGCTTTTGTTGTGCAGCACTTTGGAGACTCGGGTCTGTTTAAATGTGCTTTATAAATAAAGTGGATTGAAGTGGATTGTAAAAGAGATTTACAACTCAATGGAACTAACGTGGTTAAATAAAATAAAATTGCAACCTTAGGGACAAGCAGTAGTCCTGTATCCTAAGAACACAGAGCTCAGGCTGGTACGTAGGGTTCATGTAGGGAGGTGCTAGTCCATGAATAATTTTATAGGTTAGCAATACTAACTGCTAACATTCTATGTACAATTAGTTAAGTTAGCATCACTACACATTCGCAAAAAATGTCTTTGACAATTTCATTTAGCCCAAAAGATAGTTAGCCCAGCTTTTCTGTGATAGGCTCAGCTGTTGATCCATATTTGTCGCCGAGGTAATTTCATGAACGTGCTATTTTTGAAAATAGAGATTTTTTTTTTAAGGAACTGGCTATTCGCACGGTGGCTGTGCAAATAACTCTCATTCCACTATTCGCCCAGCAAGACCCTGGTGGTGAAGTTGAGAACTATGAAGTGCTGACTAGGGATGGGTATTGATAAGATTTTATCGATATCGATGCCATTATCAATTCTGCTTATCGATCCGATTCCTTATTGATTCCCTTATCGATACCTCTTGTGAAATTTACAGGTTTCCTATGTATTTTATTGAGTCTTAAAGTAAATAAATATGAAATTGGTCACTGGATCCTTGATCTCTGGATATAAATAAAAATAAACAAAATCTGTAGTTTTTGTCAAAAGCATTTCCTTTCAGACATTTTGGCATAAATGTCTCTCCATATCTCTGAGCTGAGCTCAGCCGGCTGTTGCACGTCAGTGCAGGACGTCTCATTTTGGGAAGAAAAAAGTTTTTATCGATTGCAGTTTGTTTCTATTATAACATTTGGAAAGAGGTGTCAATTGATTTAAACGCCGTTTCGCTTTGAAGTTATTAATTCCGACTGGACACTCTTTCTAACTTGACTTGGCAGAGAGCCGTGCAGTGTTTGGAGCTGTGTGAACAGAACGGAGTATGATTCTCGTTTCTTTCTCGCAACAAGACAGGAGTCCCAGTTAGTGACTTTAATCCGCACAAAAGTGACTCACGATTGACATATTCAGGGATGAAAGTGGTGAAAAACAAAAAAAGCTGAAACCCCAAATTACCCCCCAACACCACCTGCACGAAAATGTTTGAATTCTAGAAGCTCTGAAATGCAATCTGGAACTATTTCAGCATCCATTTAGGTGAGGAAAAAAAACCTTTCCTTTTTCAAATTGATTCCAGTAGTATTCTGCTCTTACTAGGATGCAGCAGTTTTCTAGTTTGGCAGATAGTTCTGGAGGAAATCACTGAAGAAATGAACAAATTGACAGGGATGAAGTGGAGATGTAAGAGTCACTAGGTGTTCACAGGAAACATTTATTTATTTCTATATTTATTTATTTATTTTCATTGTTAGTTGGCTTTATCTTTTCTGTTGTTTTGTTTCATCAGGTTCTTTTTGTCTCTTTCTCTAAAATTGTATTGTAGCATTATTAGTTATTATGAGTTATTATTAGGCTATTATTGTTGTTGTTGCTATTATTATTAATAAACAAAAATAAATAAAAAAATATTACAATTTGTAATATGCTCGTGTGCATTTGACTCTTTTACGACAACAAATGCTGAGCCATTATTATACAGAAAACAAATGCACACAAGCGTGCTGACAGCTGCAATAGCTTAATGCTAACTTTAACATTGAAAATGACATAGACATGTTAACGCTTTAGCATCGGTCCCGTTTTTAAGTTATAAAATACATCTATCAACGGTTTCAGAAGACCATAACAGGTCGGTTTAACATAAAAAAGGTAAATATTACTCACAGACATATGCTCTTTAGGGTTTTAGCGGGGAAAATTAAGATAAAGCGAAATAAAACAATGAATCAACGAAGCAGTAGATTGAAGCACTGCTTCGATTGGTTCAAGGTTCAAAGCAAAGCCGCGCTGCAGAAAAGTTGATTACAGACCCGCTGCAGGGTCTGTAATCAATGTAGAGAAATTATCATTTTCCTGACAAACACCCCCAAAAACAACGGCCACTCTGAAGGACCGATAAGGGAATCGTTAAGTAAAAAGGTTATTGATGTCAGTGGATCGAATCATTTCTTAACGATACCCGAAAGGAACCGGTTCTCAGTACCCATCCCTAGTGCTGACACAGCAAATTCGCGCCATTTTTCGGCAGCCGTGCAAATAACTCATTCCACTATTCACCCAGCAAGAAGTGTGAGACATTTTCGCTTTGACGCTGC
Organism: Thalassophryne amazonica; assembly: GCF_902500255.1. Taxonomy (NCBI): domain Eukaryota; kingdom Metazoa; phylum Chordata; class Actinopteri; order Batrachoidiformes; family Batrachoididae; genus Thalassophryne; species Thalassophryne amazonica. The sequence continues at coordinate 20,620,944 of NC_047105.1, forward strand.
GCCACGCTCTTTTCGGTGTATGCATGATGAAATTGATTAGTGTACTGTACAGAAGTCATCTTCAGCTTCAAAATTAAAAAAATCATCAAAATTGGACAAGTATTAAAGGAGTTATGACATCTTGAATGCAGTATGTTTGTTTATACAAGTAGTTCCAAGTTTTGCCACCAGAGTCTTGCCATGCGAATAGTGAAATGAGAATTATGGACATGGCTGCTGTGCGAATAGGGTCAGCCTTTTTTAATGTTGGGTCTTTTCAAGCTTCCAACGGTTCTGAACGCAGAAACACTACATGTACGAGGGCTGTCAATAAAGTAACGGTCCTTTTTATTTTTTTCAAAAACTATATGGATTTCATTCATATGTTTTTACGTCAGACATGCTTGAACCCTCGTGCGCATGCGTGAGTTTTTCCACGCCTGTCGGTGACGTCATTCGCCTGTGAGCACTCCTTGTGGGAGGAGTCGTCCAGCCCCTCGTCGGAATTCCTTTGTCTGAGAAGTTGCTGAGAGACTGGCGCGTTGTTTGATCAAAATTTTTTCTAAACCTGTGAGACACATCGAAGTGGACACGGTTCGAAAAATTAAGCTGGTTTTCAATGAAAATTTTAACGGCTGATGAGAGATTTTGAGGTGATACTGTCGCTTTAAGGACTTCCCACGGTGCGAGACGTCTTGCAGCGCTCTCAGGCGCCGTCGTCAGCCTGTTCAAGCTGAAAACCTCCACATTTCAGGCTCTATTGATCCAGGACGTCGTGAGAGAACAGAGAAGTTTCAGAAGAAGTCGGTTTCAGCATTTTATCCGGATATTCCACTGTTAAAGGAGATTTTTTAATGAAAGACGTGCGGACGGGTCCGCGCGTCGGTACGCAGCCGACGCGGTGCGGCGGCACAGGAAAAACACCTCCATGTTGATAACCATTTGTAAAATCCAGGCGGCTTTTGATGGCTTTCAGTGGAGTGAGTATATGAGAAATTGTTTAACAGGCAGGACATGTTCCAACTTGTCCTTAAGGCTTTCAACAGAGGTGTTTTTCCTGTGGCGGAGCGTCGCGGCGGCTGCGTCCCGACGCGCGGACCCGTCCGCACGTCTTTCATTAAAAAAATCTCCTTTAACAGTGGAATATCCGGATAAAATGCTGAAACCGACTTCTTCTGAAACTTCTCTGTTCTCTCACGACGTCCTGGATCAATAGAGCCTGAAATGTGGAGGTTTTCAGCTTGAACAGGCTGACGACGGCGCCTGAGAGCGCTGAGCGACGTCTCGCACCGTGGGAAGTCCTTAAAGCGACAGAATCACCTCAAAATCTCTCATCAGCCGTTAAAATTTTCACTGAAAACCAGCTTAATTTTTCGAACCGTGTCCACTTCGATGTGTCTCACAGGTTTAGAAAAAATTTTGATCAAACAAAGCGCCAGTCTCTCAGCAACTTCTCAGACAAAGGAATTCCGATGAGGGGCTGGACGACTCCTCCCACAAGGCGTGCTGACAGGCGAATGACGTCACCGACAGGCGTGGAAAAACTCACGCATGCGCATGAGGGTTCAAGCATGTCTGACATAAAAACATATGAATGAAATCCATATAGTTTTTGAAAAAAATAAAAAGGGCCGTTACTTTATTGACAGCCCACGTATGTGATATATTTCAGCTCTGCCAACCGCCACAACCGGGAATTTTGGTATTGATCCGATACCAAGTAAATGCAGGCCCAGTATTGCCGATATCGATACCAATACTTTTTCATATTTAAGCTTCATAGATCCAAAGGATCCAAAAGACCTAGGATAGAATTTCGCCAAACATTGTACGTGACAACAAAATTCTTTATTATCACAATCAACATTTTTGTTTAAAAACATCACTCAACACAACTTAAAATCTCCTGAGGTAGAGGGCTGACAAACCACAATACAAGGATGCGCTACTCCATGTTGTGTGACACAGCACAGCGCTGCTCTTACAGAGAGTAGACTTTGATGAATCTGCGTGCGTAGCAGTCAGTGCATGCGGGAGAGAAAAAAGCTTGAGTATCGATCTTTTTACACAAGGATCGTTCAATATCAATACAGCGGTCCCTCGCTATAACGCGGTTCACCTTTCATGGCCTCGCAGTTTCACGGATCTTTTTTAGTCCAATTTTGCATGCTTTTTTTTTTTCTTTTTTTTTTAACAGCGCATTGTGTTCTGCGTCCTCATCAAGCAGGCCGGTCGTAGCACCGCAAAGGGAGAGTACGCGCATTGTGTTCTGCGTGTCTGTTTATAAGAATCTTCTCGCCCAGAAGAAAAAAGAGCGCCAACAACTACCCATAACTATGTTCTTCACTCGGAAAAAGACACCTGCACCGAGGTATGACTCGGTGGAAAAAGGCGCGACAGCGGCGCGGCGCCAGGATGAAGAGGCGCGATCAGAGGAACTGTGAAATACTGGTCAGTCACTATTAATAATTTCTTATGTGTCCAACCTCGTAGGTTGATCGTTAAAATTAAATTTGTTAGTTCTAAAAGCCATCATAATTATTTGTAGGAAAACGTTGTATTTTTATTTCTCAAAAAAATATTTGGGCCTGAAAATAGGTTGGTCTTATTTAAGTCTTATTTATATAAGTTTTGAACTTTGAGAGTGTTTACACACGAAAGAAAAGTGAGAAAATGTTAATACCTGTTTGAGAAAAGTGTATAAAGTGTGTAGTGAGGGGTTTTACAGCCTTAAAACGTCTATAATAATTGTAAAAAATAACGCTGACTACTTCGCGGATTTCGCTATTTTTAGAACGTAACTCCCGCGATAAACGAGGGACCACTGTACCAGCGTTGGTATCGATATTATCGATATTAGGATCGATACGGACAACTCTAGTGGGCACCTGTGCACTTTACCGCAGCGCAGAAACTGGAATCAAAAGCTGCCCGATCAATAGAATCTGGATTATAACGTCACTGGGAGCATCTGAGTTAAAAATACTGATGAATGTGGCGCAGAACGATAAGTTTTTGTGCAGCGCGCGCGCGGGGTGGATCAAAAATAACTCAAATAACTGAAAAAAAAAAAAACCGCTGAAAGACTGAGAGGTGGAGAGGAAAATTAAAAGCAGGAGGAGGGAGCGGAGGGGGAGGAGTAACTCGGCGTGCACTCCTCCTCCTCCTCCTCCTCCTCCTCCTCCTCCTCCTGGAGGAGATCCAGCCTCCGGGGCTCGGTAGCGGACATTTGTGTGGAGTTGTTCGGGAGAACCCGACGTGTTCCGGTTGGACCGCTCTAGCCTCCCTGTCGGGTTTCCCTCGCGGGTTATTTTTAAACACTCCGACCGAGGTCTCTTCTTTTTTTTATTATTTTTATTTTTAATTCTCTCTCTCTTTTTTTTTTTCCTGTGGACTCCTCGGTTGTAGGATTTAGTCCGCGGTGCGGGTTTTGAATCGGGTTTCCGCAGTGACTAAGTTTGGAGCTAAAAGCGGCTTGACGCCGAGCAGAAAGCGACGTTTGTCCGCCGTTTGACTCCGCCGGGCTCCCGTTAGGAAGCGAACAACCGGAGGATTCTGTCTGGATCAACCGGAGGACGAGCTGACGGTCAGTTTCTCTTCTCTAATTTATTTTCTCCTTTCGGAGGCATGTTTTTTTTTTTTTGTAATTTGAAATATTGCTACTGGAAGGAGAAAGTGCTTCGAGACAGAAAATATGACACATTATTGCTGCGAACCTCATTCTTTTATTTTTTTTTTGTCATTTATTCTTCCGTGTTTGTTTGCGGTGAAACACCCGCTTCGGCTCTGCGGGTTTTTGGACGCTCGCCGTCATTTTCGGCTTTTTATTTATTTTAATTTTCGGTGGAGTATTTTTAGGGAGTCTGTGGTTTTATTATTAGGTGGCTTAAAAAAAAAAAAAAAAATCCTGGGCGACTTCATGGCGTTCCCTGCTTCCTTTTCTTGTTCCCTTGCTCACTTGTGTCCTCCCGGGTGTCCGGACAACTGAGACCCACATCGTCCTCAAAACCGAACAGGTGCATTTTAAAATCCATGACGGAGAGAGAGAGAGGACAGTCCAACAGGGCCTGGTTATCATTTACTTCGTTGGCTGTTCTATTAGCTGTATTTTTAGCACCCTGAGAAGGGTTCGCGTCCCACTTTCAGTCCCTGTGGTGCTCACTTTAAAGTTAACAACTTTTGCTGTTTGTTCAGTTGCTCATGTGATTTGTAAACATGATTACTGTAAAAATCTTCGTTCAAGCCACACGGGACTTGGTAGAATAATCAGTATTTTCAAGAATAATAATTTCTGAAATTTTGATGTTAATCAGGGTGAGAATGTGGATTCTCTATCATTTTATTACTCCTTTAACTTGGCTATATTTTGTTTCATGTCTCGATAAGTTTTCAGTCTCCCTGAAAGTTGGTAGAATGTTTTGGTTTTTCCCAGAGGAATTTCTGAAATTTTGGTCTTGATCAGATTGTGGATTCTAGGTTTTTTTTTTTTTAACCTTATGCATATGACTCATGCTTACCCTTTTTGATTAGTTTCTTTAAAGATTTCAGTGAATTTACACTGAACCATTGTAGAATAATCTGTATTTTCAAGAAGAATAATTACTGATTTTTAGTGTTTATCTAGTTCAGAATGCAGATTCAAGATCTTTTTGTACTTGACCATATGATGCATTCTTACCAGTTTGTTTGAGTCTCAGTTTTCAGTCCCCTTTACACTTTGTAGAATATTTAGTCTTTTCAAAAGGAACACTTGAATTTTTTTTTTTTTTTGGATCAAGATCTGGATTTTCTTTTTTTTTTTTTTTTTTTTTTTTTTTTTTCCCCAACTTGGCCATTCATACATTTTGTGTCTCAAGAAGTTTTCAACCTCCTTGAAACTTGTTAGAATGTTTAGTCTTTTCAAGAAGAACTTTAAAAATTTTTGGTGTTAAATCAGGATCTGAATGTGGATTATAGATAATTTTATTGTTACTTTAAGTTGGCTGTATGACACACACACTCTTACCACTTTTAGTGTCTTAAAACTTTTCTCATTCTCCATGAACCACGGTAGAATAATTAGTATTTTCAGGATTTCCAGAAATTTAAGTGTTTATCTAGATCAGAATGCAGATTCTAGGTCTTTTTTGGTACTTTAACTTGGCTATATGATGCATTCTCTCTTTTGTTTGTGTCTAAAAATGTTTTCAGTCCCCTTAAAACTTTATAGAATATTTAGTCTTTTCAAAAGGAACTCTTGAATTTTTTTTTTTTTTGATCAGGATCTGAATCTGGGTTCTCTGTCAATTTTTTTTCAGCTTGACCAAATGCATTCTTACCATTTTGTGTCTCATGAAGTTTTCCGTCTCCTTAAAAGTTGGTAGAAAGTCGTGGCTTCTCGATCATTTTACTGTTACTTTAACCTGGCTGTATGGCATATTCTTGCCATTTTGTTTAATGTCTTAAAAACTTTTCATTCTCCATCAGCCATGGTAGAATCATCAGCATTTTCAAGAAGAATTCCTGAAATTTTGTTTATCTTGATCAGAATGTGGATTCTAGATAATTTTTTTCTTACTTGGCTGTGTGATGCATTCATACCATTTTGTTTTGTGTATCAAAATTTTTTTCATTCTCCTTCAAACTTGGTAGAATGTTTCTTCTTTTCAAGAACTCCTCTTGAAATGCTAGTGTTTATCGGGATCAGAATGTGGATTCTAGTTAATTTTTTTTTACTTTAACTTGGGTAGCCTATGTGATGCATTCTTACCATTTTGTTTCCTGCCTCAAAAATCTTAAGTCTTCTTGTAACTTGGTAGAATGTTTCTTCTTCTCAAGAAGAATTCCTGGTATTTTGGTGTTGATCAGTATGTGGATTTGACATGTTTTCATGGGTTTTTTAAATTTAATTTGGTAATAAGATGCTTTCTTAAAACTTTTAGTTTTCAGTCTAACTTGGTAAAATGTGCATTTTGGATCAGAATGTACATTCTTAAGGAGTCCTTAAATTTTGATCTTTCTAATCTGGATCCTAATATGGTTTATGATCTTTTTATAGTGTTGTCTTGGCAGTATGGTGTGTTTTCACCTTTTTGTTTTTCTCAAAGTCTTAACTCAATCTTCTTGAAACTTGGTAGAATCAACAGACTTTTCCAGAAGCAGAATTCATTAGATCTGAGTGCTAATCGGTGTCTTAATGTGGATTGTTGATTATTCAATGATGAAAGTTTTCTGGAAATTACCGGAAATCCATGTTTTTACTCACGTGGTGAACGTTTCTGGGTTATTTTTGGTAACATATTGATCCTACTGGACTCTGTTGAACTTTGCTGGCAGTGACACTTCAAAACCACAGAAGAAGAAGAGGCGGGCCAAAGCTTTCCCCCTGCGTGCATCATGCGCAGGCATTCCTGTGTAATAGATGCGCAGCACAGTTCAATTTTACACAGGCCCGCTGTGAAACGGGATTTAATGAAACAAAGGCTGGATAGCTCATGACAACGACAAACCCAGAAATAAACAAAATTCTCACGCATTGTCCCGAAGTGTCCCGCATGAGTGTGTGCACCACACCCATTAATCCTGCATTTGTGTGTTACGATTTGCGTCGTTGGCGCTCGCAGCCAAGCGTGGTGTCCCGCATTGGTATATTCAAATGTTGGCAGCTATGTGTGCTGGTGAAAATCATCAACTGTTGTAAGACGGCTAATCTACCGGTTTAGCTGTTGATGTGAAACGGTGATTAGACGGATAATGTTGGGCGACTAACCAACGCCAGCTAAGTAAGTTTAATAGAGTAAAAGATTAGACTGCTTTATGAAACCGGGGCCTGAACTTGACGATCCGTCACAACATCAAGTGACAGACAAGAAACAACTGAATGGGATACTGGGGTAATTGAGGGAGATGCTGTCTTGCAAGCATTAGGCCTAGAAACATGCAATAGTGTTGATCCTGCTGCAGAATTCAAGGATTGTTTGGCCTCAGTGGAGCTATGTGCTCCCTGGGTGTCCCCTTCTCCTTGATGCTATTTTCTATCTGCTGTTGCCGTGCCATCCAAGTGGAACTCAGAGTTGTTTATAAAGTGTCACATGAAGGAAAAATGCGAATGGTAACTTCTAACAGAGCTCTTATAAGGTGAAGATCCCATTACGTGACAGGCCATTTTAAAAATCCTCCCCAAAAGAAGACCCTTGATGTTGTTCCCTCTTTGGCTCTGATTAAAGCAACCAGCCTAAGTAAGTCTAACCTCTTTAGAGGTGAAGTGCATACCAGGAGTGTTTTGGCCCACGTCGTCGTTATTCCTCTCACGTATACTTTGCCATGGAGACGTTTGACAGCCTGCCGAGGTCTGGGTATGTCTCGCTTAACCAGGGACAAGACAAAAAAGAGAATGAATCCTCAGAGAGAAAACAAGGCTACCTATAGAAAGCTGCATTGGCTTGTTTATTGACTTTCAGTATGGAGAGTGAAATTGGGGGGGGGGGGGTCAGATAGTTCGGACTAAAATTCATTGCACTGGCCCCCACAATAAAAATGTCTGCTGCATTCACTTGTGTACAGTGAAATAAGTGATTTCCAGTCAATTTTTTTTTTTTTAGGAGGCAGGAGTGTGATGGTAATGAGCATATGCTGTCCTAAAGGTGCCGAATGCCCCCCCCCCCCCCCCAAAGAAACAAAAAACAACAAGGAAATAATGCCATTATACCTGTTTAGGTGCAAATTTGGTAGCTGTTTCTTCCTCTAGGTCTGTGCACATCCTCTAAAATTAACACGACCTTGAGGCGCAGTGCCCACCTGAAGCTCAAGGGCAGTGCAGTGGCCTGCTTCTTGTTGCTTCAAATGGAAAGGAACTAACTGTAAGAGCCACTGTCGGTGACGTCATTCGCCTGTGAGCACTCCTTGTGGGAGGAGTCATCCAGCCCCTCGTCGGAATTCCTTTGTCTGAGAAGTTGCTGAGAGACTGGCACTTTGTTTGATCAAAATTTTTTCTAAACCTGAGACACATCGAAGTGGACACGGTTCGAAAAATTACGCTGGTTTTCAGTGAAAATTTTAACGGCTGATGAGAGATTTTGAGGTGATACTGTCGCTTTAAGGACTTCCCATGGTGCGAGACATCGTGCAGTGCTCTCAGGCGCCGTCGTCGGCCTGTTTCAAGCTGAAAACCTCCACATTTCAGGCTCTATTGATCCAGGACGTCGTGAGAGAACAGAGAAGTTTCAGAAGAAGTCGGTTTCAGCATTTTATCCGGATATTCCACTGTTAAAGGAGATTTTTTTAATGAAAGACGTGCGGACGGATTGCAGCGTCGGCTCGCAGCCGCTGCGACGCTCCGCCACAGGAAAAACACCTCCGTTGGAAGCCTTAAGGACAAGTTGGAACATGTCCAGCTGTTAAACAATTTCTCATATACTCACTCCACTGAAAGCCATCAAAAGCCGCCTGGATTTTACAAATGGTTATCAACACGGAGGTGTTTTTCCTGTGCCGCCGCACCGCGCCGGCTGCGTCCCGACGCGCGGACCCGTCCGCACGTCTTTCATTAAAAAAATCTCCTTTAACAGTGGAATATCCGGATAAAATGCTGAAACCGACTTCTTCTGAAACTTCTCTGTTCCCTCACGACGTCCTGGATCAATAGAGCCTGAAATGTGGAGGTTTTCAGCTTGAAACAGGCTGACGATGGCGCCTGAGAGCACTGCAAGACGTCTCGCACCGTGGGAAGTCCTTAAAGCGACAGTATCGCCTCAAAATCTCTCATCAGCTGTTAAAATTTTTTACTGAAAACCAGCTTAATTTTTCGAACCGTGTCCACTTCGATGTGTCTCACAGGTTTAGAAAAAATTTTGATCAAACAACGCGCCAGTCTCTCAGCAACTTCTCAGACAAAGGAATTCCGACGAGGGGCTGGACGACTCCTCCCACAAGGAGTGCTCACAGGTGAATGACGTCACCGACAGGCGTGGAAAAACTCATGCATGCGCACGAGGGTTCAAGCATGTCTGACGTAAAAACATATGAATGAAATCCATATAGTTTTTGAAAAAAATAAAAAGGACCTATACTTTATTGACAGCCCTCGTATTCCTCAGATTTGGAACAACCTTTGCATATTGTCAGCTGTAATAGTCATCTTTCCTCTTGAAGATCTTTGACTCACAGCCAATTCCAGAGGCTTGACAAGGTCACATGGTTGTCTCTTCTCTGTCCCTGTGAGAGGCTGCACAATAGCTGCAGGGTCTCTTGTGGGAGATGATCCTCACTTAAATATGCTAATAAATGCTCAGACACTTTTTGTTTTTCCCAAAACAGCAATGGATTTTTTTTTTTTTTTACATCAATTTTCATCACCATTGGATTTTATTCATCCAAAAAGGAATTATTTGACATGAACAACAGACAAGTGAAGTTATTTTCTGAATGTATGGTTTTGGAATGTTCCAGATCCCCGCTGTGTAGTTCCCAGTGGATGGGAGTGCTGCATTGTGTGGCACTTTATTTTTACATATATGTTGGGGTGGTGGCCAAGTGGTTACTGCACTTGGTTTCAGTGTGGAAGGTTCCCAGTTTGAATCCAACCCCTACCACATTTCTCCATGTAATGTGGAGTTGCGTCAGGAAGCATGGGCGCAGTTTGGTGAGGGATGGGGGGGCATGTCCCCCCCACCGTTTCAACCAGGGGGGACAGAATATGGTATGTCCCCCCCCCCACATTCTGACATGTGTGTGTACTTGAAACATGCTATGCCAGTCTTATGTGCAAACCATGTCAGAATAGTATCTGTTTCTGCAAGTTTGTATTTTTAGAAGCACTGTCTTGTTTACAACACCTGTTTCTTGTTTGTCACGTTCAGAATTTTCTGGGACTGCATTTGCCCAGATTTGAAACCAAAAATAGTTGCCTCTAGGGACTAGTGTCTACACATAAGTATCAATGGACCATATGCTAATTGACTAAATTCTGAAAGTTAGAAAAGGAAATCAGAAAGGCTATCTGGGACCTCAGAAAGCCCATCTGCAATTATTGCTTGAAAATCAGTCTATGCAAGTGAAATTGTTCCATATGAGTGTTGTCATTAGTGCCACTTCGAAAATTAACTTCATGATAAGTAATTTATCCTAAAGGTGCGTTTACACATAACTAAGACGCATTACGAATGTCATTTTTATGTCATTTGTGACACATTCCTGACATTCTTAATGTGGAGGTCGCAACTGAGCGTACTGATCCGTCTTGATGAGTATTGATCCTTAATAGAACGTGACAATGTTTGTAGTGGTTCCTGTGATGGTTCTTGGAGCCCAAGTGACACGGAAACTGTCAAGTTTTGATACGACTTGTAACGCGGCATCACATTTCACTGCGCGCCACGGCGAATCAGTTTTCTGTCACGTGCGCACAATTAAACTCGGCTCCAAATGTCGTTCCACAGTTCCTGCTGAAGCTCCTCAGGATGCTCCTGCAGGTGTTCCACCTGCTGTTGTAACTGAGTGGGAGAACGAGTCTGAGCAACCAGAGGAGCAAGAGGAGACTCACGTGCAGCCAGACATCTCTGCACCTCCTCCAGTCCAGTGGAGGAAGAAGCGCGTGCACAATTAAACCCTGCTGTACCGCATTCAGTTTGATTGCTGACACCAAGTCGGCTAAAAGTCAAATTTCAGTGCTCTTCAGCGCGCTCCTGCAGGTGTTCCACCTGCTGCATGCGCCTGATGTTTGGGAAAATGCACGAGACGAGAGCCGCATGAAGCCACACATCTGGCTCTGTCCTCCTCCTCCTCTCTGCGCCACTCCATGGCACAGAGCACAACTACGCATGCAGTCACAAAGTTCTTCTGAAAAACTGGAGCGATCTGAATTCGGTTGGATGGATATGGGGGTGTGTGGAGACAATTCACCTAGTTCACAGCGTGACAGAACTTAACGATGCGCTGTTACGCGCAATAGCACGTGATAGCGCATAACAGCGCGGAACACTATTCTTGACCGTGCGTAATGGTTCCTGATAATTCTCCGGCAACATGTGCCATTAATCGTAACGTGTGGTAACAGGTTGCAGCAGTTCCTGAGGACACCTGATGCCTCTGCCCCGAATCATCACATTCGTGATCAGCGGCCAAGAATGTGTACTTCGTGGCATTCGTGACTTGTCGTTGTTATGTGTAAACGCAGCATAAACTTATGATCTGTTGTTTTTTCAAACTTATGCAAAAACAAATCTTGAGGGAAAAAAAAATACAGTATGCGATAGTTAATAATTATTAAGAGCCCGTTCTTTCATATTTATGAATACATTTTACTACATTGCAGTTGTTTTTTTAATGAAAACTCAACCTATCATTCTTTTTGAGTTCTACACGTGGTGATACTTTGGTATACCCATTTGTAATCCCAAAAACAGTTATTCCACATGAACAAATGTATATATTAAATATTGGAAGAATTTCTAAAGACACATTTCATATTTTCAGCTTGAGAGCCATATTATGTCTTTGACACTGTGTTCTAGATAAATCTAAGTGATGATTATGAAGAGATTAGATGAGATTAAGTTAGATATGCAACACTTGAGTATTATAATATACAATTATAGCCTTTTGATTTCGGTGTACCCGTGACTAGTCCGCATAATCACGGATACACCGAAATCAAAAGTCTAACTGCTTTATTATATGGTAAACAAGAAAATTAGGAGTTTTTCAAACATACTAAAACTGAAAAAAACTGTCATACTGCATCATCTGACATCCCATTGATTGACTGGAGATGCCTGTTAAGTCCGTGATGAGGAGTCATCAGGCTTGCTTATAAAGTTTGCCATTCGCCTGTCTAGCTTCAGCGTAAAATCGACTGAGTACTCCAAGCATCCGTCTGTCATAAGTTTCAAAGTTGGGCACATGTCGCTTTTCAGTGATGTATTTGCGAAACAGGTTGGCTGCTGACTGTGTATTTCTGCGGGTGTTCTTCGCATCTTTTTCATGTAAAATTCGTTTTAAGTCAGCATCGCTAACAGATGCAAACCTGTCTTCTGCCATCTTGTCAACAAACTGACAGCCAAAGTAGGCATTGTATCGTGTTATCTGATTGGTCGTTATCGATAGAAGGCGTTGTTCGATTAGCTAGCGCTATGCTGCACGCGCGGTCTACTCGGCACCACCAGCGGTCAACTCGGCATGTGGTACAGCTCAGAAAGTGGTGAATGGGGCAATCAGAATTTGGCAAAATCACATACCATATAATAATATAGGCGATTGCATACCTGAAAAGGAAAATTAGTGAAGGTATGGTAAAACTGAGAAAATGCACTTGGACTCCAGAGGGTGAACACGTTGGCTCCAAAACAACTATCATTTTGTAACTCACCACGTTAAAATAAGGCTTATAATGCAGACAAAATCATCAAACTTTTTAATCCACCAGATCAATGCAAACTGCAGCATTGTTTCGCTGAGATATTGTCCTGTACGTGTGTCTGCCACCTACTGGATGGTTGGGTTGTCAGTGAGAAAGATTGACTTTTCTGACTCTTTTGCAGTGGTTACATTCAAAAACATATTGACTGATTTTGACATGAAAGAAAGACGGTGAGTTTTTCTGCACATAATTATACTAAGTGGTGACAACAAAGCTATTAGTTTGTGGTAGCTACATTCCTAAACTCAAGGATTTTGTATGATTGTCGCTGAAGCGGGTGATTCTTCCTTATGTCTTTCTTTCTCATCGTGTGTTTTGCTTTGTTTTTTCAAAGCTTAGGTCTGATGGATACCAAGGCCATCTTTGCTTGTGTGAAGAGTGATTGTTGAAACATCTCACTATGCACGTGAAGTCTGGACAAACTTGATGTGTGTATTTTTTTTTTTTTTTCCATCAAACAATCCAAAACCTGCAGTCAAGCTTGAGGACAATTGGTATATTTACTGTAAGTTTGATTTTAAAATTTTACATGTTTGGTATCTGTTCTTTTTTTTTTTCCCCCTTCCCCTATTGTGAATTTGGATGCTCTATGTTACACACCTGACATTATAGAGCTTAAAGAACTTGGCTGATCAATAATAGGCAATTTGGAGGGTGTTGAGTGGTCCCATGGGTGTCGTTATTCTCTGTCTAAAGCCTGGAGGCCAAGAGTTTTCCCTCTATTCCTACCACTCCCAGCAGACATAAATCAATACCTCGCCACTATATAACCCTGGATTCTATTCTGGCTTTGCTGTATGTGTGCATATAAACCGGGACCACCAGTGTGTTTTGTGGACAGGCTGCTTTTAATGCTCCAACCCAGTTTATTTCCCTTAAAGCTGCAAGAAGACCATCAGCTGGTGAGCTGCTTGCTGGAGCCAACACCATGGTTTGTTTTTAATGAATTGTATCTCAGATTGTGGATTGATCAAATGAGGGTGTCTGTGTGTGTGTGCATGCACTGATCGAACGAGAATGAATCTGGTCTTTGCATGTTGTAAGGCAAAATACATTTCCTTTGTCTGTTGCAGTGCTTCCCATAGGACTTTGTCACATGCATCCCGCTCCCCACCCAAGGGTCAGAGGTAGGGAGCGGGATGCATGCTGTCTTACAAATTTTTTTGGGTACGTTTTAAAGTTAAATGCTTAAACCTGGTGTTGAACAAAAGAGAACCCCTCAAATTGTGAGGTGCATTGTGTGGGAAGAATGTATAAAGAATGAAGAAAAGAAGCCTCTACATTTTACAGAAAATACAAATGAGTGGGTATATCACATACAAAAGTGATGTGAACATAAAAAAAAATGCCTAAAGTCTCAGATCACTAAGTTTCACCATGACTAACCTTTCTGCAGCCAACTGCATGTTGGCAAATAATATGTTTGTTTAAAAGCAAAATTGAATGCGCATATTTGTCACAGTCCCTCAGTCATTACTGCTAGATCTCAGGGTTCATGTCTGGTCACTGTTTTCTTGAACCTTTCCCTCCAGATCTCCTTGTGAAACACTTAAATAAATAAAGCCTGGACCAGACATGGGCTGCACATTAGCAGCCCTGATTACAGGTGCGGCACAGCGGCATACTTGACAAACTACTGTCAGACAAACCTGTGATAGTCATACTTTTGTATCTTTAAAAAAAAAAAAAAAAGCAGGTTGCCTTCAGTAACGTGTTTGGTGTGAAATAGGAGTTGCTGAAGAGCTTTAACAATACCAATGAATCCTGCAAAAGGGAGAACGTGGAGAATAATATCTGACTTTTATCATGTTGATAGAAGTCAAAATCTGCTGAGCAGATATCAGATTCTGATGTGATACATTGTATTGAAAACTGACTGCAAACTTTAATTTAAATGGTAAATGGACTGTATTTATATGCTTTTCCATCTACATCAGACGCTCAATGTGCTTTACAATAATGCGTCACATTCACCCCAATGTCAGGGCGCTGCCATACAAGGCGTTCACTACATATCTGGAGCAACTAGGGGATTAAGGACCTTGCCCAAGGGCCCTTAGTGATTTTTCCGGTCAGGCTGGGTTTTGAACCAAAGATCCTCTGGTCTCAAGCCCAACGCTTTAACCACTAGACCATCACCTCCCCCCAAAGAATGGCACTATATCTGTTTGGCTACCTACTTGAATTTATGCTGGATAGCAAACTGTTTAAGCAGTTTTTAACATCCTGCTGTTGTCAGCTGACCTCCACTAAGATAATAAATTAAGAAGCCAATTAGTCATATTACTTCCAAAAAAAAAAGGCAGTTACTCCACAGGAGGTAGTGTGTGCTAGAGAAATTTGCAATCACAATGTGCTGCATTGAAATGATCGACATCCAGAGTAATTAATATTCGATATATCATAAAAAAAAAAAAAAAACGGCTTGGTGGGGCATTAGCTTGATGACATGCCAATACTGTTTTTAAAACTAATTTCTAATATTACATCATAACCTGTCCGATGTATGAGCAGGTACTGATTTTGACGTTTGACTCTAAAACCCAATATGCATAAAGATGTCTCCTAAAAATGTGTGTAGTTTTTGTAATGAGTTCTCACCAGGCTTATGCAAAATTCTGAATTGAATTGAGATTGTTTCCCAAATTCCAATTCAATTCCATGAATTTGAATTAAGGTTGCAAACAGGAAGTAGAATTGCAATTTGAATTGAAGGAAGTAGAATTCGAAATCAGTTAATCAGTGAAATCACCTGGTGAAGTGGGTGGTTGCAACGAAAACCTACATCCTTTTGGCTCTTGCTGGAACGAGTTGGGTACCGATCCAACCTGCGGGATTTTCCTATACCAGAGAGAAACCATGTCTGTGAAACCTCTCTTGTGCTGCCTGTTCTCTGCTCTGTTTACTGCTGAGCAGCCGAAGGGGGAGGTTTCTGAGTTGAAGCTGAGTTGTTTCTTCTGGGCACCGCAGCTGAGAGTTTTAAGCCACCAGTAACTGCAAATTTCTGCCCGGCTCTCGGGTTCAAATGATCTGTGCCGCAGAGCACGGATTTTCTGAAAAATGAACTGAATTGTTACTGAAAAATCAGCCGTTTCACCATCCCAAGGCTGTGAAACGCTTTAACAACTTGGAGCACAGCTGAGGAGGACAGCCGAACAGAGATTCACTTTCTCTCCATTGAACGGGAAAAACCCCACCAAAATCCTTCAGTGTTTACCCAGAGTTATTTGTGTGCTCCAACACTTACCTTCACAGTGTAAACGTATGTTTGAATTGAAATCGAATTGAGAGAGAGAGAGGGAGAGGACTTAATTTTTAGTTTTTACTATAGCACTTGTTTTGACAATGTAAACATTTGTTTTCTATGTCAGTAAAGCTCCACTGACATTAAGGGGAGAGACAGACAGAGAGGACTTGATTTTTACTCTTAACACTTGCTTTGAGAATGTAAACGTATGTCTCCCATATCATTAAAGCTCCATTGAAAATAGAGAGATCTGTCTTTTCCCTTTAAGTTTCTAAAAATAAGGCTATAAAAGTCTATAAAAAAATTCAAGTACTTAATTCTTTCACCAGAACATCAAATCTAGGCTTTCATCTTAGATACGCCTTTTGGCAAATTGTACACCAGTGTTGCCACAGTTACTTTGAAAAAGTAATCCAATTACTGATTATTGATTACTCCTTGAAAAAGTAACTTAGTTACTTTACTGATTACTCAATTGTAAAAGTAACTAAGTTAGATTACTAGTTACTTTTTAGTTACTTTCCCCAGCTGCCGACAACAACCCACGTCAACATGACAATGATACCTGTTTTGCCAAAACTCACTTTATAGTCACCCTTTCTTGACTTCAATGAAAATAAATACTTGTTATAAAAAGTAAAATAAAGACCTCTTTCTTGACCTCATATTTAACTGTTGACAGCACTGTAACAGTAAAACTTGCAATTTCAAACCTACATTGTTTATAAATGTAACTATTAAATTCTAACATTTAAATTCTCTCTAAACATTTTACTTGTTGAAATTATTATTATTTTAAGCAATATTAGTAGTTGTAGTAAAAAACGGCTTCAAAACTGGACCTTTAATCTAGGGCTGTTGGGGGGGGGGGCACATCCCTCCCCCATGCCCCCATCCCATCTGGATTCGCCCCTGCTTTGGCGTTTGAGCACAAAGAATGGATAACATTTATTTATGCAGAAAACAGGACCAGATTTACAGGTAAGAAAGTTTTATTGCGTTTTCACATCATGTGGTCCTCAGAAAGAGAGTTTAGGTGCATTTGAGTGGAAAATAGTGTTAGTTGTTGACGCGTCGCGGAGGATCAGCTGTTTTTAACGAGACGATACGGAGCAGCTCAGCTCAGAATTCTAAATAAAGGAGGAAAAAAGTATAAAAATGTCTTTGTAAAGCTCATTGCAGGTGTGCTGATCACCGCCCTTTAAGAGGTGAGGACGAGTCGAGCAGCTGCAAAAAACCGCGGATGAAAAGCTCACAGTTCGCTTAAAGTGGGCAGTTCAGTCGAACCCCGACCTCCTGCCCACGGACCAAGTTTAATGCTGCTATCGACCCACAATGAAAAATAATAGTAACGCACAGTGACATGGAGAAGTAACTTTAATCTGATTACTGATTTGGAAAGATTAACGCGTTAGATTACTCGTTACTAAAAGAAGTGGTCAGATTAGAGTAACGCGTTACTAAGTAACGCGTTACCGGCATCACTGTTGTACACAAACTTTCATGTCTCCTTTTAAAGAAAATCCTCATATAAAATCAACAATAATGCTAATATTAAAGCAAACAGCTCTGGTATCGAATTGGAAAAGTATCAGTTTCGGCAGATGTTCAAATTCAGGTTTCAGGATGGGAAGTGAAAAACTGTGGCTCAGTGCATCCCTAACATCAGTATCCAGACATTTGACAGTTGACACAGCCTTGCATGAACTTGTCTACCTGAGCAAAACCTTCCTGACCGAGAAGGCTGATCCTTTGGTGTTTTGGAAAGAAAACGAGAGATGTTTTCCAAACCTAGCTGCTCTTGCCTGCAAATATCTGGCCATACCTATATCCTGTTGAGGATCTTTCGTCTTGCAGGAAAGATATTCCGATCAGAAAGACATCATCTCAGCAAAAAAACCGTGGGGAACCTATGACAATTAGATGTAACAGTGATAACCTATAAATTAAGAACTGTAATAAATGATTATTGCATTTACCACATTTGTCATTTCCTATTTTTTTTTTAAAATAACAATATTACACATTATTCAAAATGGAGGAAATTTAATTTGTGTTTGTGCAGTATTGTTAGTATTTAAGCCAAAAACCTTTGTTAAATGTGATCAATTCTTGCTGCTACTTGCCTGTAAGCAATTTTAACAAATTTAATTCCACTTCCTGTAATTCCAATTCAACATCATGTGAGGTGGAGCCAATTCAATTCAAATTCCAATTCTTCAAATTAATTGAAATTTTGAATTTTGCACAAGCCTGGTTCTCAGCAAGATACCATGAAATAATGCAGTTTGAAATGAAAATCATTTTGTTGACACATTGATTAATACTGTGGGTAGTATGGGTTCATGACTAGTGATGGGCAAATGAAGCCCCATTCAAGACTCGAGGCTTCTCATCAAACGTTTCGATACATGTCTCGAGGCTTCACGCAGCGCTTGGTTTGCTGTACTGCCATCAAGTGGAGAAAGAAATGCACAGGATGAATTTACTCTCACAACCCCCTGGATTTGATGTTTGACCTTAAACTGTGCAAATAAATACTTGAAACAATAAATTAATAAACCAAGAATAATATTGTTCTTTAACTTAGTGAATTAAACAAATAAGGCCCTAGACATATTAGTTTTGAGACATATATTAATGTCATTTTTTTTAAATGGGTGGTTTCAAATAATAATTTATAACGATGAAAGACTATTTTGGGGAGAGAGGGGCTGCTAAGTCCATAATCAACAATTTAAAACAATCCATAAAATTGCATCCCAGCTGCAGGCATTGAACCTGTCAATCACTCTCCTCCACGCGCTGGACCAGGCAAGCACCAAACGTTTCCTGCATTTTTCGAGCGCTTTTCAGTGAATCAATTCGCTCAACGAAGCAGTCACGTGGTTTCAGGAAACGAGAAACGAAATAAATAAATAATCTCAATCTACAGCTTCGGTTTTAACTCATTTACATCTCTGCAAACATTTTCATCTGAAGTCTGATTGGAATGCAGTCAGATTTATTCTCCAGACATCATCCTCCTCTTTCCCCTCACCTCTTTTATATATTTTTTCTAGCACATCTGAGCTGCTTCTTATTTCAGAAATCAATATCTATCCAAAATAGGATATAGTTCTCCTGTTACAAAAAGCCATGTGTATCCTCTAAATGATAAATCTAATCTTTCCTTGCCTGTTTTCAAACTTTCGGTACAAGTTGAAGGAATGATCATTTTGACATAGTAATTGAGATGTCTATTTTTTTGGGTAATTTTTGTACTTTTTTTTTTTTTTTTTAGAATGTTCAGCAGGTAGATAAAACTGGAATAATCCTACTTGATCACACCAGGAGATGAGATTTTGTACCTTGAGGCGATCTCTCTCTCTCTCTCATCCGTTCTTGGCTAAAATCGGGGCTGAGGCATGCACAGTGCTTCTCTGCCTGCAGTTGGCTTCACTTCTGTCGTTGAGAGTCACGCTGTTGTCATGACTGGGGTGGGACACCTTTGTCGACATGCTTGGATTTCAATTGTCAGGACTCAAAAATAAACGCCCCAGGGATGTTTCAAGGGACTCTCACGCTTTAAAAGGTGTTCAACTGTGGTATGTGTGCCTCTATTCTTAGCTGGTGAGGTAACACTGTGAGTAAGCTTTGTTTCATGATGCTGGCTACCAAAGTCCAACTCACAGTCTGCAGTGTTAAGACCAGGCTGAAGTTCTTTTTGCTGTTGTCATGGTTTTATTCAAAATAAGTCACCCATTAGATGTCTGGAACCAGACAGACTTCAGAGGCCTGATCTGTAATTTGCTGTGGCCGAGGTAACGGCTCAAATCATCTCAGTGCTCCAGTTGCCTGCGTGCCTAATATTTCAGCTGTTCCTTCCTAAGCTCTGCAGTCTACAGTAGCTCGAGTGCTTCTCTGGAATACTTTCACCATTTTGTCTGAGGTGCAGCGTCTGCCAGTCTGTCACAGCTTATAGGTTTTATTTCCAGTCTGCAGCTTCTCCAGCTGCTGTTTTCACTCACCTGTTGGAGTCGAGACAGAGTGAGCGAGAACCAAAACACGCTGCAGGCTGAACAGCAACGTGACATATTTAACCAAAAAAAAACAACCAAAACACCTCACTGCAGTCATGCGTGGATGGATTCCTGTTGCATGTCGTATTACTTTTGTCAAATGTGGTGTTTTTGAACTGGTTCTCATTGGCAACAAAAATAAAATTTGTCCCTTTCTGTTTTGTGTGCATCTACCTCTCTCTCCCTTTGATATATACACTCAACAAAAATATAAACGCAACACTTTTGGTTTTGCTCCCATTTTGTATGAGATGAACTCAAAGATCTCAAACTTTTCCACATACACAATATCACCATTTCCCTCAAATATTGTTCACAAACCAGTCTAAATCTGTGATAGTGAGCACTTCTCCTTTGCTGAGATAATCCATCCCACCTCACAGGTGTGCCATATCAAGATGCCGATTACACCATGATTAGTGCACAGGTGTGCCTTAGACAGGCCACTCTGAAAGGTGCAGTTTTATCACACAGCACAATGCCACAAATGTCGCAAGAATTGAGGGAGCGTGCAATTGGCATGCTGACAGCAGGAATGTCAACCAGAGCTGTTGCTCGTGTATTGAATATTCATTTCTCTACCATAAGCTGTCTCCAAAGGCGTTTCAGAGAATTTGGCAGTACATCCAACCAGCCTCACAACCGCAGACCACGTGTAACCACACCAGCCCAGGACCTCCACATCCAGCATGTTCACCTCCAAGATCGTCTGAGACCAACCACTCGGACAGCTGCTGAAACAATCGGTTTGCATAACCAAAGAATTTCTGCACAAACTGTCAGAAACCGTCTCAGGGAAGCTCATCTGCATGCTCGTCGTCCTCATCGGGTCTCGACCTGACTCCAGTTCGTCGTCGTAAACCGACTTGAGTGGGCAAATGCTCACATTCGCTGGCGTTTGGCACGTTGGAGAGGTGTTCTCTTCACGGATGAATCCTGGTTCACACTGTTAAGGGCAGATGGCAGACAGCGTGTGTGGCGTCGTGTGGGTGAGCGGTTTTCTGATGTCAATGTTGTGGATCGAGTGGCCCATGGTGGCGGTGGGGTTATGGTATGGGCAGACGTCTGTTATGGACGAAGAACACGTGCATTTTATTGATGGCATTTTGAATGCACAGAGATACCGTGATGAGATCCTCAGGCCCATTGTTGTGCCATACATCCAAGAACATCACCTCATGTTGCAGCAGGATAATGCACGGCCCCATGTTGCAAGGATCTGTACACAATTCTTGGAACCTGAAAATGTCCCAGTTCTTGCATGGCTGGCATTGAGCATGTTTGGGATGCTCTGGACCGGCGTATATGACAGCATGTACCAGTTCCTGCCAATATCCAGCAACTTCGCACAGCCATTGAAGAGGAGTGGACCAACATTCCACAGGCCACAACTGACAACCTGATCAACTCTATGCGAAGGAGATGTGTTGCACTGCAAATGGTCACACCAGATGCTGACTGGTATCTCCCCCCCCCCCCCCAATAGAACAAAACTGCACCTTTCAGAGTGGCCTTTTATTGTGGACAGTCTAAGGCACACCTGTGCACTAATCATGGTGTCTAATCAGCATCTTGATATAGCACACCTGTGAGGTGGGATGGATTATCTCAGCAAAGGAGAAGTGCTCACTATCACAAATTTAGACTGGTTTGTGAACAATATTTGAGGGAAATGGTGATATTGTGTATGTGGAAAAAGTTTGAAATCTTTGAGTTCATCTCATACAAAATGGGAGCAAAACCAAAAGTGTTGCGTTTCTATTTTTGTTGAGTGTGTGTGTGTGTGTATGTATATATATGTATATATATATATATATATAGTCCTGTAGCGCACGCACTGTAGTTCTCTCTCATCCTGTAGCTCACGCACGCTGTGTCGCTCACGCTCACTTGCCCGTGTGTGCCCTGTCTATCTATGTATTGAATCTTTATAGTAAGTGTAAGTTCACACATGCTGTTCAATTGAACACACCTGTGTAGTGTTGAACACCCCAGAGCCACATTAGTTATGTGAGTGAATAAGTAACCCCCGTAATCTGTATCTGCCAAATCTAAGTAATTGCCCCCGAAGCTGTCACTTGTATCAACAGCGGAAAATGTGCCACAGCTGGAAATGCACTCCAACAGAAGCCGTCTCTCACAGATTTTCTGAATTGAAAAATCAACACACAAAAGAAAACAAAATCAATGATCCAATAAATTGCACTGGCAAGGTGGCGTCATCCGAAGCTGTAATCGTCCTGTACATAGCGGGCAGCGGCGGTGCAGACAGCAGTGATGGAACGAGGAAGCTCTTGATGGAGATGTATTCGTGCTTGCTCCGTGAGCTCTGCTGGGCCGGTGTTTGCTGGCGAGTGTGATTGAAACGGGGCCGTGTTTGGTGTGCTATCCTGGAGCGGAGGTTTAAAACAATTGTCGGTGCAGCTCCATGGCAGAAGGTTCGTTTCACAACTTGCAGAGAAAATGCTTTCTTGTTATTGACTGAATTGATTCAGTGCTGTCCAGAAAGTGCTGACATCGAAGATGCAGGTATCAGTAAATTTTTGACAATCCAGGAGGAGACTGGGGGGAAATGAATACAGTTAAAAACTGTCTCCACAGGGAAGACTGGCACCATTTTCTGCATATATGGTCACTGTGCAGCTATTAGGGTGTTGCTGCATGGCAGTTTTGTGTGTAATTGCAGCAGACATGGCAGTGCAGCGCTGCAGAGGGAGGCTGTGCAGCACGCTGGCCAATTTATGATAAGCAATCAGCGTAGCTAACTGCTCAGGCCTGTATGTCACTGACATGGAAGCCATTTTAGTGCCGGCACTCAGGACTGTCAGGGAAATGTTTGTTTTTGATGCACAGCTCGTCATGGTGGTAGCTGCGGTTCTACATTTTACAATCTCTCGCTTTACTGCAATGTTTTTCCAGGCTGTGCAGTCTCTATTGGATATTATTTTGCTTCCTTTAAAGGCTCAGAATTTTAAACTTGTAGTCCATACCCCTGCTGAGTTTCTAGAATTTGATAAATATATACAGTATATTTCCCTGAATTTTAAATAACAATCCTCACGACTAATTGGTTGATTTAAATCTACAACTAATCAGTTGCCTTAATCGGTTTATTCTGTAACATTGCAGACAGTTAAAGTACACCAGAGTCCAAAGACAGTGCTTCATCAAAAGATATTCAAGTGACTGTTATTCAAAGTTTGTCTTTCCACATTAAGGTGGTTGTCATTGAGTTTAAACCAGCTGAAACAATACTTGGTTACATCCCTTACAAACCAAAACCTCGGTCACACAGTAGTAACGAAGGACAGCGAAGCCAAAGCAAAACAAGAAATCTGGACTTACGCTGACTTTTGGAGACATTGTTTAACGGTCATCCAGTTTCGTTCCTGTTGCTGGTGCTTCGTCAGAATTTTCAAACTGTTCAAAAATGTGAATGAATCCCAACGACAACCTCAATTTGTATTCCGTTTTGCTTTCTGTGTGGACGGTTCCTCATTGTTTGCGTAGTTCCCGTACCGTACAACTTTGTCCAACCTCCCAAGTCCGACGTCTTGCACAAACATTGGCGATATCTGATATCAATAACGAAAGCTCCGACAAGCTGACTGTGACTTGTCCATGTGTAGGATGAAAAGCAACGTTGTCAAACAGACAAGAGCGGCAAGAACATTTTATCAACTACTTTAACTTCTCACGCATGTTCCAGCCACAAACGGCTGGAATGTGCGTGTGCGCACATAATGTTGTTGTGAAGACAAACCAGATCCCACACCTGCAGGTGCTGTGGACAGCGCAAACTGGCTGCAGAAATAATCACAGGCTGGCTGCGCTTGGTCTGATACCTGCTGTCAAGTCACGTCATCATGAATGTTTCGTTTTGATTTTGTTTAAAGCGTCAAGGTCACTGTTGACTTTGTTTTCTTTTGTTAGTTTTGTTTCATTCTTTTACGCGCTCTGGACTCACAGGCTTTTCGGTGATGGGAGAAATGCAGGCAAATTCGTCCACCTTTTTTCAACGATTTGTGACTTTTCCTCTTCGTTCAGCTATCATTGTGTGCTGTGTGACCGGGGCCCTAAAGTTTGTGTAGGACAGCGTTTTCAAACTGTTGAGGTGCGCCCCCCTGGGGGTTGAGAATCATTAAGAAATTATTCGATCCACCGACATCAATAGCCTTTTTTGCTTAACGATTCCCTTATCGGTCCTTCAGAGCAGGCCGTTGTTTTTGAGGGTGGGTTTATTGAGAAAATGATGATTTCTTTACATTGATTGCAGACCCTGCAGCTGGTCTATATCACCGCTTCTGTAAACACCACCGCTTTTGAAGCTTGAAACAACAAAGCAGTGCTCTGATCTGCTGCTTCATTGGTTCATTGCTTCGCTGCTCTTCAGAAGCAACAGATCTGCTTCTTAACCCCTCTCAAAGCCATTTAAAAATGTTAATCGTGAGTCACTTTTGTGCGGATTAAAGTCACTAACTGGGACTCTTGGATTGTTGCAGGAGGGTAACGAGAATCGTCCTCTGTTTTGTTCGCACAGCTCCAAACACTGCGCCGCTCTCTACCAACACAGAGTCTGGTCAGAATTAATAACTTCAAAGCGAATCACTGTTTAAATCAAATGACACCACGTTCCAAACATCGTGATACAAACAATAAACTACAGCAGACTAAAACATTTTTTCCTCCCAAAATGAGACGTCTTGCATTCTTTATGAATTACATTGACCTTGACTTGCAGTGCAGCTTATTGCAAGAGCTCAGTTCAGAAGTATGGAGTGACATTCATGCCATTAATGTCTGAAAGGAAATGCTTTTGAGAAAAACTACAGATTTTGTTTGTTTTTATTTATGTCCAGAGATCAAGGATCCAGTGACTAATTTCATATTTATTTACTTTAAGACACAATTAAATGTTATTGACATAGAAAACCTGTAAACCCTACAAAGAAAATTCACAGGAGGTATTGATAAGGGAATCAATAAGGAATCGGATCGATAAGCAAAACCGATAATGGCATCGACAAAATCTTAAATACCTTTCCCTTATTTATGTTAAAATGTTAGTTATGCAAAAGATGTTTAAAAACAGAGATGTTTAAAAAACAATGTTTAAAATATGACAAGATAAAAACAGAATAGAAAGTTCTTTAAAACATGTTTGAAAAGGGTGTAAAATGTTAATAAAATTTTATTAAAATATTCACAAAGGCTGTGTAAATGCATAGACAGTTCCTTAAAAACACAAATACTTTTAAAATGTGTTTTAAGATGTGTAAAAGAATAAAAAGAAACACGTGAAGATATTGAAATTGTGTGTGTGTGTTATTATTTACACATTATTCACTTTGTGTGTTTTTAGGAATCCGCTAGCTTAGCGCAGCTACTAGCTCTTAGCCGATTTAGCATGACGGCTTCTCCTGTCTGTCACTCACTTTTCTGCTCTGGGTGTGAAATGTTTAGTTATTCCTCAGTCTCCTTTAGCAGTAATGGTACTTGTAATAAGTGTAGCTTATTCATAGCTTTGGAGGCCAGGCTGGGTGAATTGGAGACTCGGCTCCGCACCGTGGAAAATTCTACAGCTAGCCAGGCCCCTGTAGTCGGTGCGGACCAAGGTAGCTTAGCCGCCGTTAGTTTCCCTCTGGCAGATCCCGAGCAGCCGGGAAAGCAGGCCGACTGGGTGACTGTGAGGAGGAAGCGTAGCCCTAAACAGAAGCCCCATGTACACCGCCAACCCGTTCACATTTCTAACCGTTTTTCCACACTCGATGACACACCCGCCGAGGATCAAACTCTGGTTATTGGCAACTCTGTTTTGAGAAATGTGAAGTTAGCGACACCAGCAACCATAGTCAGTTGTCTTCCGGGGGCCAGAGCAGGCGACATTGAAGGAAATTTGAAACTGCTGGCTAAGGCTAAGCGTAAATTTGGTAAGATTGTAATTCACGTCGGCAGTAATGACACCCGGTTACGCCAATTGGAGGTCACTAAAATTAACATTGAATCGGTGTGTAACTTTGCAAAAACAATGTCGGACTCTGTAGTTTTCTCTGGGCCCCTCCCCAACCGGACCGGAGTGACATGTTTAGCCGCATGTTCTCCTTGAATTGCTGGCTGTCTGAGTGGTGTCCAAAAAATGAGGTGGGCTTCATAGATAATTGGCAAAGCTTCTGGGGAAAACCTGGTCTTGTTAGGAGAGACGGCATCCATCCCACTTTGGATGGAGCAGCTCTCATTTCTAGAAATCTGGCCAATTTCTTAATCCTCCAAACCGTGACTATCCAGGTTGGGACCAGGAAGCAGAGTTGTAGTCTTACACACCTCTCTGCAGCTTCTCTCCTCCTGCCATCCCCTCATTACCCCATCCCCGTAGAGACGGTGCCTGCTCCCAGACCACCAATAACCAGCAAAAATCTATTTAAGCATAAAAATTCAAAAAGAAAAAATATAGCACCTTCAACTGCACCACAGACTAAAACAGTTAAATGTGGTCTATTAAACATTAGGTCTCTCTCTTCTAAGTCTGTGTTAGTAAATTATATAATAATTGATCAACATATTGATTTATTCTACCTTACAGAAACCTGGAAAGAGCAGGATGAATATGTTAGTTTAAATGAGTCAACACCCCCGAGTCACACTAACTGCCAGAATGCTCGTAGCACGGGCCGAGGCGGAGGATTAGCAGCAATCTTCCATTCCAGCTTATTAATTAATCAAAAACCCAGACAGAGCTTTAATTCATTTGAAAGCTTGACTCTTAGTCTTGTCCATCCAAATTGGAAGTCCCAAAAAAACAGTTTTATATTTGTTATTATCTATCGTCCACCTGGTCGTTACTGTGAGTTTCTCTGTGAATTTCAGACCTTTTGTCTGACTTAGTGCTTAGCTCAGAAAAGATAATTATAGTGGGCGATTTTAACATCCACACAGATGCTGAGAATGACAGCCTCAACACTGCATTTAATCTATTATTAGACTCAATTGGCTGTGCTCAAAATGTAAATGAGTCCACCCACCACTTTAATCATATCTTAGATCTTGTTCTGACTTATGGTATGGAAATTGAAGCCTTAACAGTATTCCCTGAAAACCACCTTCTGTCTGATCATTTCTTAATAACATTTACATTTACTCTGATGGACTACCCAGCAGTGGGGAATAAATTTCTTTACACTAGAAGTCTTTCAGAAAGCGCTGTAACTAGGTTTAAGGATATGATTCCTTCTTTATGTTCTCTTATGCCATATACCAGCACAGTGCAGAGTAGCTACTCTGTGAGATAGAATATCTCATCAATAGTTTTACATCCTCATTGAAGACAACTTTGGATGCTGTAGCTCCTCTGAAAAAGAGAGCTTTAAATCAGAAGTGCCTGACTCCGTGGTATAACTCACAAACTCGCAGCTTAAAGCAGATAACCCGTAAGTTGTAGAGGAAATGGCGTCTCACTAATTTAGAAGATCTTCACTTAGCCTGGAAAAAGAGTCTGTTGCTCTATAAAAAAGCCCTCCGTAAAGCTAGGACATCTTACTACTCATCACTAATTGAAGAAAATAAGAACAACCCCAGGTTTCTTTTCAGCACTGTAGCCAGGCTGACAAGAGTCAGAGCTCTATTGAGCCGAGTATTCCTGTAACTTTAACTAGTAATGACTTCATGACTTTCTTTGCTAATAAAATTTTAACTATTAGAGAAAAAATGACTCTCTCTTTGGCTGCTTTCAGTGATGCCGGTATTTGGTTAGACTCTTTCTCTCCGATTGTTCTGTCTGAGTTATTTTCATTAGTTACTTCCTCCAAACCATCAACATGTCTATTAGACCCCATTCCTACCAGGCTGCTCAAGGAAGCCCTACCATTAATTAATGCTTCGATCTTAAATATGATCAATCTATCTTTATTAGCTGGCTATGTACCACAGGCTTTTAAGGTGGCAGTAATTAAACCATTACTTAAAAGCCATCACTGACCCACGTATCTGAGCTAATTATAGGCCAATCTTCAACCTTCCTTTTCTCTCAAAAAGTCTTGAAAGGGTAGTTGTAAAAACAGCTAACTGATCATCTGCAGAGGATGGTCTATTGAAGAGTTTCGTCAGGTTTTAGAATTCATCATAGTACAGAAACAGCATTAGTGAAGGTTACAAATGATCTTCTTATGGCCTCAGACAGTGGACTCATCTCTGTGCTTGTTCTGTTAGACCTCAGTGCTGCTTTTGATACTGTTGACCATTGTTACGCAGATGATACCCAGCTTTATCTATCCATGAAGCCAGAGGACACACACCAATTAGCTAAACTGCAGGATTGTCTTACAGACATAAAGACATGGATGACCTCTAATTTCCTGCTTTTAAACTCAGATAAAACTGAAGTTATTGTACTTGGCCCCACAAATCTTAGAAACATGGTGTCTAACCAGATCCTTACTCTGGATGGCATTACCCTGACCTCTAGTAATACTGTGAGAAATCTTGGAGTCATTTTTGATCAGGATATGTCATTCAGTGCGCATATTAAACATGTAGGACTGCTTTTTTGCATTTACGCAATATCTCTAAAATTAGAAAGGTCTTGTCTCAGAGTGATGCTGAAAAACTAATTCATGCATTTATTTCCTCTAGGCTGGACTATTGTAATTCATTATTATTAGGTTGTCCTAAAAGTTCCCTGAAAGCCTTCAGTTAATTCAAAATGCTGCAGCTAGAGTGCTAGCAGGGACTAGAAGGAGAGAGCATATCTCACCCATATTGGCCTCTCTTCATTGGCTTCCTGTTAATTCTAGAATAGAATTTAAAATTCTTCTTCTTACTTATAAGGTTTTGAATAATCAGGTCCCATCTTATCTTAGGGACCGCTTAGTACCATATCACCCCAATAGAGCGCTTCGCTCTCAGACTGCAGGCTTACTTGTAGTTCCTAGGGTTTGTGAGAGTAGAATGGGAGGCAGAGCCTTCAGCTTTCAGGCTCCTCTCCTGTGGAACCAGCTCCCAATTCAGATCAGGGAGACAGACACCCTCTCTACTTTTAAGATTAGGCTTAAAACTTTCCTTTTTGCTAAAGCTTATAGTTAGGGCTGGATCAGGTGACCCTGTGCCATTCCTTAGTTATGCTGCTATAGACTTAGACTGCTGGGGGGTGCCCATGATGCACTGAGTGTTTCTTTCTCTTTTTGCTCTGTATGCACCACTCTGCATTTAATCATTAGTGATTGATCTCTGCTCCCCTCCACAGCATGTCTTTTTCCTGGTTCACTCCCTCAGCCCCAACCAGTCCCAGCAGAAGACTGCCCCTCCCTGAGCCTGGTTCTGCTGGAGGTTTCTTCTTGTTAAAAGGGAGTTTTTCCTTCCTACTGTTGCTAAGTGCTTGCTCACAGGGGGTCGTTTTGACAGTTGGGGTTTTTCTGTAATTATTGTATGGCTTTGCCTTGCAATATGAAGCGCCTTGGGGCTGTTTGTTGTGATTTGGCGCTATATAAATAAAATTGATTGAATTGATTGATTGTGGGATTCTGCTGAATATTTTAATACGCACCACATGGACTATGGAAAAAAGTACCTTATAATGTGAATTATGATAATATGGCAAAATCAAGACACAGCACGGTGGCTTGGTGATTAGTGCTGTTGCCTCACAGCAAGAAGGTTCTACAGTCGCTTCCTGCCTGGTCCTTTCTGTGTGGAGTTTGCATGTTCCTTCCAGTTGCCCTGCCTGCCTCCCAGTTCCAAAGACATGCAAATTAGGTGAACTGGTGACTCTAAATTGCCCGTAGGTTGGCGTACAATGTGAATGTGTTTGTCTAAGTGTGGCCCTGTGATAGACTGGGGTTCTGTCCAGGGTTTATCCTGCCTCATACCCTATGACTGCTGGATGTAGGCTCCAGCCCACCCATGAGCCTTGATTGGATTAAGTGGGTATAGGAAAATGAATGAATGAATGAATAGTAAAATAGAAAAAAATACCCTGGGAGCCCAGAGGGTTAAGTAAGGATTAACAACGAGAAGCCATGCATTATACGGTTTGAATGCACGACGCAGAGTCTAAAACGAGTGGTGTTACTCTGCGAAGCTTCTCGTTGTTTAATCCGCTTATACCATGGTCCCACACAGTGAGCTAACACACAAATATTTATTTAAGTTAACAAAACTTGATAAAAATGCGTAAGTATTTTGGACTTTTTATGCCAGTCTCAAGACATTTTGCTGCCGATGCGCTACTGTGTCTGCGGTCTCGCACGCGGTGGCCACATTACACCGCCCCCCCTCTTTGCTTTGTGGAGCTGCGGCCAACTCTGGCACAGGTCCAGAAACTACGCTCGCTGTTTTGATGTGGAGCGCTCCGGCAGCCCGCAAGGATAGAACCATTCTCTTCTTTCTTTCCTGTCTTCAAACTTGTCCCAGTTTATTCCGATGTTAAATCTTTACGCCGTTGCTTTTGCTGTTCTTCTCGTCTGCTCTCCTTCTCTTTCCATTCCTCAAATGTTTTATTTTGGTCAAAAATATTAAAATTCACTTGGAAATCCATGTTTTATCGCATTCTTGTCATTCACCTGTCAAAACACAGCTGATCTGCGCCAACTGATTTGTGCGTTGCTATGGTGATGAGCGGAGTGATTATAACTGCAAGCAGTACATGCATATGTTTAAAAAAAAAAAAAAAAAACACCCAGCATATACCACATTTAGAAATCACTTACCAACAATGAAGCAAAATATTCCGACATTTGACAAGCTAAAACATCAACATTTTAAATAAGACACAACTTGGCTGATATGTATTTTCTTGATTAACTTATGAGTTCATTAATTATTTGCTTTGGCTTTTGCTGTGCTTCATGGAGCGCCTCCCCGTGTTCATTACCGGCCTGATATCTGTGTACGAAACTGTGTGTGTCACACCAATGATTTGGGAGGCAGATGATGGGGTGGCAGTGCAGTAATTAGTTCTGGAGCATTAACTGCTCATCAGAGGACAGTTTTATTAGCCCCCGTGTTTTGGCTGGTTAGCCTTCTGGACATGGAGCCAAATGGTGCTCAGAGTTGCCTGGTCAACCATGGAGGAATTCCACCTCCACGACAGGACCTTTAATGCCCTGAAAGCAGCTGTAATTTGACTTTGCCCCCAAACAGCCATCCCATGCTGTGGAATGTTTAAAAGTCACGCTGCGAATGGTATGCTGAAATATCAAACGATCTTTGATGATGATGATTTGCCTTTTGCAGATAAGACAGTTACAAAACTGAAGAATTTCACCTCAGTTCTACATGTTTTGACAAACCAAACTGCAGACACTTTTGTAATCGTGAAGATGTTTATGTGGCTTTCCAGTGCAAAATGGTCAAAACCCACCAGCGGCTCATTCTCAGCACTTAGGGTCTTGTGTGATGAAGTGACATATTTTTACATCTTGGCAACATCGAATGAACACTGATTTTTCTATGACGTTGCCCTGCACATGTGACACACACATCCTCTTTTCAAATCACCATTTTGTGACGGCGTTGTCCTTGTAACCTTTTAGAAACTGACCTAAAATGCTGAGCCAATATTGCTTGGTCATCCATGAAAGAACTCTGCTGCCACAAAAAAGCTAAAACAACCACTGAATGTCAAAGAACACCAGTGCAGTAACCAAGGAAACTCTTCAAACCGACTGATTAGAGGTGCCGAAGTCTTAAAGTACTTTTAAGTGCTTATGGCTGTTTTGGCACAGATAAACCTGGAAAGTATTCCTACTTATGTGACAGTGTTTGGTTTTGACTTTCTTCGCCTGTGGCTTTTAGATGCCTTTAATAGTGAGACACATTCATTTAAAATGAATGCTTGTTTTTAGTTATTTGGCACCACGGAATGTAAAAATGCGAGGCGGTGGGGGAAGCATATATGGCACGTGGTGTTACTGCTGATGAGGCCATATATGTTTTTTTTTTTTTTTTTTAAAGAGTAGGAAAAAAAGAGCAGGAAAAAAATCAAAATAAAAAAACTAAAACTATAAAAGACATGGGAACAAAAAAAAATCTAGTTTCAAAAAGGAACAGTTTTCTTTTTGACTAGCTGTAGTGCATAGCACAAGTACGTTTGTGGTGTGTCCAACTCCACTTATCTGTATGGTGGGTACTCCGACTTCAAACTAAGGTGTGGGGCAAAAAGAGATTTATTTATTTGGCAATTAATTAGTGCTGAATGATTTATCAAATTTTAACCAAAATTGTGATTGCGGTTTGTTAATTACTATTGTGATTTGTTGCAAATTTTTTGTTTTTCACAAAACAGACTTTGGATGATGATATAATCAAAGTGCGCCACAGTGTGGAACATGGAAGTACTTGTGTTTCCACCAATCAAGTGATTTAATATAAGTGAGTAAGATTTCAGTGTTCTCTTTAGTGGTAATGCTCCATTTACAGGTGCAAAGTGATTCCTGTATATATACAGTGTTCTAGCTAGCGCAAACCTGCGTTACAGCCCGTTACGATATAATTTTGGACCGTGTAATCAACCGTTTCTGCAGCGCGACTCCAGTTTGAAGCGTGAATCACTGAAGCAATGCTTTGATTCAATGGCTTGTGGCTCTTTGATTCGCTGCTCTTCAGAAGTGGTAAGTCCGCTTCTTAACCACTCTCAAAGCCATTAAAATATCATGAGTCATTTTTGTGTCTATTAAAGTCACTAACTGGGACTCTTCTCTTGTTGCAGTCAACAAACGTGAATTGTCCTCCGTTCCTTTGTCACAGCTTCAAACGCTGCGCGGCTCTCTGCTGAGACAGAGTCCGCTCAGAATTAATAACTTCAAAATGAATTGCCGCTTTAAATAAAATGACACCTCTTACAAATGTTGCAATACAGACAATAAACTACAATCGACTAAAATGTTTTTTTCCTCCCAAAATGAGATGTCCTGCATTCTGTATAAACCTGACGCGGAGCGCAGCGAGCTGTAAGAGCTCAGCTCATATATGGAAAGACATTCATACCAATAATAATGTCTGAAAGGAAATGCTTTTGACAAAAAGTAACAGATTTTATTTCTGTTTATGTCCAGAGATCAAGGATCCACCATGTAGAGTTTATTATGTCCAGAGTTTAAGGATCCACAAGTTGTTCAATTTCAATTTAATCAGCTTATAAAGCGCCAAATTACAACAAAAGCCATCTTAAGGTGCCTCACACAGAACAGTTAAACATAAAAAATTTAAATAAATAAATAAATTAAAAAAAATTCAAATACCTAATTAAAAACAGAAGTAAAAGAATAAAAAACAAAATAAAAACTACTCATAAGAAAGAGAATAAATATAGGTTTTAAATCTTGACTTAAAAATGTCCACGGACTCCGACTGCCTCACTGAGGGCCATGTACTGGCTAACCCAGAATGAGATTGCCCACTCAACAAACTTCCCCAGCCTTCTGGACATGATGAAGGCACTTGAGCTGTCGTACCTGGCTTTCCCCTTTTGGTACCCCTAGAATGGCCAATTTTTAGCTTAAATTTTCAAAAGCCATCAAAAGCCGCCTGGTTTTTACAAATGGTTATCAACACGGAGGTGTTTTTCCTGTGGTGCCGGGCCATGAGTGGCTGCCTGCCGACGCTCCAATCCGTCCGCACGTCTTTCATTACAAAATCTCCTTTAACAGTGGAATGTCCGGATAAACTGCTAATCCTGAAACTTCTCTGTTCTCTCACGACGTCCTGGGTCAACAGAGGCTTAAGTTTGGAGGTGTTCAGCTCAAAACAGGCTGACGACGGCACCTCCGAGCGCGGCATGACGTCCCGTTCCGTGGGAAGTCCTAAAAGCGACAGTAAGACTCCATAATCTCTCATCAGC
Source organism: Thalassophryne amazonica (assembly GCF_902500255.1). Lineage (NCBI taxonomy): Eukaryota > Metazoa > Chordata > Actinopteri > Batrachoidiformes > Batrachoididae > Thalassophryne > Thalassophryne amazonica. The sequence continues at coordinate 20,654,453 of NC_047105.1, forward strand.
CGTTAAAATTTTCACTGAAAACCAGCTGAATTTCTCGAATTGTCCTCTTCGATCTGCCTCACAGGTTCTGAAAAAATTTTGATAAAGCAAAGCGCCAGTCTCTCAGGAAGAAGTCAGACAAAGGAATTCCGACGAGGGGGGTGTACCACTCCTCACTCAAAGCCTGCCCACAGGCGAATGACGTAACCGACAGGCGTTAAAAAAACTCACGCATGCGCACGAGGGTTCAAGGTTGGCTGATGTAATCGCACGTGATTCAAATCCATATAGTTTTTGAAAAAAATAAAAAGGTACGTTATTTTTCTCACAGACCTCGTGTGTGTGTGTGTGTGTGTGTGTGTGTATGTATGTATATATGTGTATATATATATGAGGGCTGTCAAAGTATAGGTCCTTTTTATTTTTTTCAAAAACTATATGGATTTCATTTATATGTTTTTACGTCAGACATGCTTGAACCCTCGTGCGCATGCGTGAGTTTTTCCACGCCTGTCTGTGACGTCATTCGCCTGTGAGCACTCCTTGTGGGAGGAGTCGTCCAGCCCCTCGTCGGAATTCCTTTGTCTGAGAAGTTGCTGAGAGACTGGCGCTTTGTTTGATCAAACTTTTTTCTAAACCTGTGAGACGCATCGAAGTGGACACAGTTCGAAAAATTAAGCTGGTTTTCTGTGAAAATTTTAACGGCTGATGAGAGATTTTGAGGTGATACTGTCTCTTTAAGGACTTCCCACGGTGCGAGACGTCGCGCAGCGGTCCCAGGCGCCATCGTCAGCCTGTTTCAAGCTGAAAACCTCCACATTTCAGGCTCTATTGATCCAGGACGTCGTGAGAGAACAGAGAAGTTTCAGAAGAAGTCGGTTTCAGCATTTTATCCAGATATTCCACTGTTAAAGGAGACTTTTTTTAATGAAAGACGTGTGGACGGGTCCGCGCGTCGGGACGCAGCCGGCGCGGTGCGGCGGCACAGGAAAAACACCCCCGTGTTGATAACCATTTGTAAAATCCAGGCAGCTTTTGATGGCTTTCAGTGGAGTGAGTATATGAGAAATTGTTTAACAGCTGGACATGTTCCAACTTGTCCTTAAGGCTTCCAACAGAGGTGTTTTTCTTGTGGCGGAGCGTCGCAGCGGCTGCGAGCCGACGCTGCAATCCGTCCGCACGTCTTTCATTAAAAAAATCTCCTTTAACAGTGGAATATCCGGATAAAATGCTGAAACCGACTTCTTCTGAAACTTCTCTGTTCTCTCACGACGTCCTGTTTCCCCCCCCCCCCCCCCCCCCCCCCCCCGCATGGACGCCACAACAAACCACCAAAAAACAAAAGTCTTAATTCTTTCACCAAAACATCAAATCTAGGCTTGCATCTTGGATGTACCTTCTGGCAAATTGTCGCTGAACTTTCAGGTCTTCTTTTTAAGAAGTTCCTCCTCTATACCACTTCATCATGAAGCTGTATAATTGGGTATACAAAATATCCTCATATAAAAGCAACAATAATGATGATGATAATGATATTAAAGCAAACAGAGCTCTGGTATCTGAATAGTATTAGTATCAGCGGATATCCAAATTCAGGTATTGGGATCAGAAGTGAAAAAATGTGGATTGTGCTTCCCAAAGTATAACCTAGTATAAGTATAAACATGTAACTGGCTGCCCTTTACTGTGTTATTGTTCCTTTGTTAGGTTAATGTAGTTGATCTGTGAAAATGCTTTAAAACTCAGCAGTTAGCAGTTTAAAGCATAGACGTCTGCTAACGCAGACATACAGTGTTAAATTAAATGGTACAAGTGTCTGTTTCATTGTGTTACTGTGATTGTTCAGTCCGGAAGGGCATCTGACGTAAAACCTGTGCCAAATGCCAACGCAGATCTGGCTATATCCGCTGTGGCGACCCTGAACCAAAAAAGGGAGCAGCCGAAAGTACAACAACAACTGTGATTGTTCGCATCACCGGTTATAAATGACGGGACTACAGGCTTGCTGTACAAGCGGAGCATCTCTTCCACCCTGCTGATTTAAGCACTGGTGGGAGACGAACACAGCAGGCCATCAAATTTACACTTCAGCCACATCGACTTGTAAAATCTAACAGGCAAACTTCACAACAGGTCTGTGTGTGTCTCAGTGAATAACACTCTTGTTTTTGTGCATTCAGAGGTACACGGTTCACACATGCATGTACACATCAGGATGTCTTCACACATTCATAGTGTAATTTGCAGGGTTGGGACATTTTCAACGCATCATGGTGGAATCTCGGCAAAAACTGTCCTCGCTTAAAACAGGCTGTAGACTGTTTTGGCTGTCGAAAAACACAAAATATGGCTAAAATAAGAAAACGTGTATTTGAAATATGTTAATTAAAATGATTGCATAAGAATGCTTCCTTACTACTTTCCTTACCACTGTTACCTGTGTGCTTCTCTAGGAGTTGGTAAGGTTCGATCTTACTGGTATGAAGCGACTTGAGGCAGCTTTGTTGTGATTTTGTGCTATATAATATACAATTGTAGACTTTTGATGAGGCGTACCCGTGATTATGCGGACCTGGTCAGGATGGGATTCACCTTGGCCTTGGTGAACCCCGTCCTGACCAGGTCCACATACTCACGGGTACACCGAAATCAAAAGTCTATAACTGCTTTATTATATGGTACACAAAAAAAAAAAAAACACGTTTGTCAAACATACTAAAACTGAAAAATCAATCTCAAGTTTCAACTCTTGATTGAGTGGTTGGCTCTCACTGCGGTATTGTATCACTTCCTGTTCCGGAGCACAGCGGTGTTTTGCTGTATCTGTTAGCTGTTTAATCTGCGCAGTTAGATTGATCTAGTTACCTAGATAACGATTTCTTTCACAGTGTAATCTTCACGTGCCTTAACTAAAGCACTCCCTCTGCTGAATCACCTCTAAATTATTTACACATTATTCACTTTGTGTTTTTAGGAATCCGCTAGCTTAGCGCAGCTACTAGCTCTTAGCCGGTTTAGCATGGCGGCTTCTCCTGTCTCTCCTGCACTTTTCTGCTCTGGGTGTGAAATGTTTAGTTATTCCTCGGCCTCCTTTAGCAGTAATGGTACTTGTAATAAGTGTAGCTTATTCGGAGCTTTGGAGGCCAGGCTGGGCGAACTGGAGACTCGGCTCCGCACCGTGGAAAATTCTACAGCTAGCCAGGCCCCTGTAGTCGGTGCGGACCAAGGTAGCTTAGCTGCCGTTAGTTTCCCTCTGGCAGATCCCGAGCAACCGGGAAAGCAGGCCAACTGGGTGACTGTGAGGAGGAAGCGTAGTTCTAAACAGAAGCCCCGTGTACACCGCCAACCCGTTCACATTTCTAACCGTTTTTCCCCACTCGACGACACACCCGCCGAGGATCAAACTCTGGTTATTGGCAACTCTGTTTTGAGAAATGTGAAGTTAGCGACACCAGCAACCATAGTCAATTGTCTTCCGGGGGCCAGAGCAGGCGACATTGAAGGAAATTTGAAACTGCTGGCTAAGGCTAAGCATAAATTTGGTAAGATTGTAATTCACGTCGGCAGTAATGACACCCGGTTACGCCAATCGGAGGTCACTAAAATTAACATTGAATCGGTGTGTAACTTTGCAAAAACAATGTCGGACTCTGTAGTTTTCTCTGGGCCCCTCCCCAATCGGACCGGGAGTGACATGTTTAGCCGCATGTTCTCCTTGAATTGCTGGCTGTCTGAGTGGTGTCCAAAAAATGAGGTGGGCTTCATAGATAATTGGCAAAGCTTCTGGGGAAAACCTGGTCTTGTTAGGAGAGACGGCATCCATCCCACTTTGGATGGAGCAGCTCTCATTTCTAGAAATCTGGCCAATTTTCTTAAATCCTCCAAACCGTGACTATCCAGGGTTGGGACCAGGAAGCAGAGTTGTAGTCTTACACACCTCTCTGCAGCTTCTCTCCCCCTGCCATCCCCTCATTACCCCATCCCCGTAGAGACGGTGCCTGCTCCCAGACCACCAATAACCAGCAAAAATCTATTTAAGCATAAAAATTAAAAAAGAAAAAATAATATAGCACCTTCAACTGCACCACAGACTAAAACAGTTAAATGTGGTCTATTAAACATTAGGTATCTCTCTTCTAAGTCCATGTTGGTAAATGATATAATAATTGATCAACATATTGATTTATTCTGCCTTACAGAAACCTGGTTACAGCAGGATGAATATGTTAGTTTAAATGAGTCAACACCCCCGAGTCACACTAACTGCCAGAATGCTCGTAGCACGGGCCGAGGCGGAGGATTAGCAGCAATCTTCCATTCCAGCTTATTAATTAATCAAAAACCCAGACAGAGCTTTAATTCATTTGAAAGCTTGACTCTTAGTCTTGTCCATCCAAATTGGAAGTCCCACAAACCAGTTTTATTTGTTGTTATCTATCGTCCTCCTGGTCGTTACTGTGAGTTTCTCTGTGAATTTTCAGACCTTTTGTCTGACTTAGTGCTTAGCTCAGATAAGATAATTATAGTGGGCGATTTTAACATCCACACAGATGCTGAGAATGACAGCCTCAACACTGCATTTAATCTATTATTAGACTCAATTGGCTTTGCTCAAAATGGAAATGAGTCCACCCACCACTTTAATCATATCTTAGATCTTGTTCTGACTTATGGTATGGAACTTGAAGACTTAACAGTATTCCCTGAAAACTCCCTTCTGTCTGATCATTTCTTAATAACATTTACATTTACTCTGATGGACTACCCAGCAGTGGGGAATAAGTTTCATTACACTAGAAGTCTTTCAGAAAGCGCTGTAACTAGGTTTAAGGATATGATTCCTTCTTTATGTTCTCTAATGCCATATACCAACACAGTGCAGAGTAGCTACCTAAACTCTGTAAGTGAGATAGAGTATCTCGTCAATAGTTTTACATCCTAATTGAAGACAACTTTGGATGCTGTAGCTCCTCTGAAAAAGAGAGCTTTAAATCAGAAGTGCCTGACTCCATGGTATAACTCACAAACTTGCAGCTTAAAGCAGATAACCCGTAAGTTGGAGAGGAAATGGCGTCTCACTAATTTAGATCTTCACTTAGCCTGAAAAAAGAGTCTGTTGCTCTATAAAAAAGCCCTCTGTAAAGCTAGGACATCTTACTACTCATCACTAATTGAAGAAAATAAGAACAACCCCAGGTTTCTTTTCAGCACTGTAGCCAGGCTGACAGAGTCAGAGCTCTATTGAGCCGAGTATTCCTTTAACTTTAACTAGTAATGACTTCATGACTTTCTTTGCTATAAAATTTAAATATTAGAGAAAAAATTACTTATAACCATCCCAAAGACGTATCGTTATCTTTGGCTGCTTTCAGTGATGCCGGTATTTGGTTTAGACCTCTTTCTCTCCGATTGTTCTGTCTGAGTTATTTTCATTAGTTACTTCCTCCAAACCATCAACATGTCTATTAGACCCCATTCCTACCACGCTGCTCAAGGAAGCCCTACCATTAATTAATGCTTCGATCTTAAATATGATCAATCTGTCTTTATTAGTTGGCTATGTACCACAGGCTTTTAAGGTGGCAGTAATTAAACCATTACTTAAAAAGCCACCACTTGACCCAGCTATCTTAGCTAATTATAGCCCAATCTCCAACCTCCTTTTCTCTCAAAAATTATTGAAAGGGTAGTTGTAAAACAGCTAGTGATCCTTTGCAGAGGAATGGTCTATCTGAAGAGTTTCAGTCAGGTTAGAATTCATCATAGTACAGCAAACAGCATTAGTGAAGGGTACCAAATGATCTTCTTATGGCCTCAGACAGTGGACTCATCTCTGTGCTTGTTCTGTTAGACCTCAGTGCTGCTTTGTACTGTTGACCATAAAATTTTGTTACAGAGATTAGAGCATGCCATAGGTATTAAAGGCACTGCGCTGCAGTGGTTTGAATCATATTTATCTAATAGATTACATTTGTTCATGTAAATGGGAATCTTCTTCACAGCCTAAGGTTAATTATTGAGTTCCACAAGGTTCTGGTGCTAGGACCAATTTTATTCACTTTATACAAGCTTCCCTTAGGCAGTATTATTAGACGGCATTGCTTAATTTTCATGTTTACGCAGATGATACCCAGCTTTATCTATCCATGAAGCCAGAGGACACACACCAATTAGCTAAACTGCAGATTGTCTTGCAGACATAAAGACTGGATGACTCTAATTTCCTGCTTTTAAACTCAGATAAAACTGAAGTTATGTACTTGGCCCCAAAATCTTAGAAACATGGTGTCTAACCAGATCCTTACTCTGGATGGCATTACCCTGACCTCTAGTAATACTGTGAGACATCTTGGAGTCATTTTTGATCAGGATATGTCATTCAATGTGCATATTAAACAATATGTAGGACTGCTTTTTTGCATTTACGCAATATCTCTAAAATTAGAAGGTCTTGTCTCAGAGTGATGCTGAAAAAACTAATTCATGCATTTATTTCCTCTAGGCTGGACTTTTGTAATTCATGATTATCAGGTTGTCCTAAAAGTTCCTGAAAGCCTTCAGTTAATTCAAAATGCTGCAGCTAGAGTACTAACGGGGACTAGAAGGAGAGAGCATATCTCACCCGTATTGGCCTCTCTTCATTGGCTTCCTGTTAATTCTAGAATAGAATTTAAAATTCTTCTTACTTATAAGGTTTTGAATAATCAGGTCCCATCTTATCTTAGTGACCTTATAGTACCATATCACCCCAATAGAGCGCTTCGCTCTCAGACTGCAGGCTTACTTGTAGTTCCTACGGTTTGTAAGAGTAGAATGGGAGGCAGAGCCTTCAGCTTTCAGGCTCCCTGAACCATAGTTATGCTGCTATAGACTTAGACTGCTGGGGGGTTCCCATGATGCACTGAGTGTTTCTTTCTCTTTTTGCTCTGTATGCACCACTCTGCATTTAATCATTAGTGATTGATCTCTGCTCCCCCTCCACAGCATGTCTTTTTCCTGGTTCTCTCCCTCAGCCCCAACCAGTCCCAGCAGAGGACTGCCCCTCCCTGAGCCTGTTCTGCTGGAGGATTCTTCCTGTTAAAAGGGAGTTTTTCCTTCCCACTGTCGCCAAGTGCTTGCTCACAGGGGGTCGTTTGACCGTTGGGGTTTTTCCGTAATTATTGTATGGCCTTGCCTTACTATATAAAGCGCCTTGGGGCAACTGTTTGTTGTGATTTGGCGCTATATAAATAAAATTGATTGATTGATTATTACTGTCATACTGCACCAACTGACATCCCATTGATCGACTGGAGATGCCTGTTATGTCTGTGACTAAGAGTCAGCAGGCTTGTTTTCTTATAAAGTTCGCCATTCGCCTGTCTAGCTTCCGCGTAAAATCGACTGAGTACTCCGTCAAGTATCTGCCTGTCATAAGTAGCACTGGTACCACAGTCTCTTATACAAAGAGACTGGTAGCATGTTTTTGAAAACATGGCTATGATTGGGCCATCTGATACGTCGGTCGCTATTGGCTATCATGCCACGCTCTTTGATTGGCTGTGGCGTAACCGCTGCAAATGTAAGTTGCTTCCACTCCTCCAGAGATTGGTACCAGTGCTACGTTGTAAACAAGGCTGCAGCCAATCAGAGACGCGGTGTGTCTCAGCCAATCAGCAAAATGTCAGAATCTTGACTAAAGTCACGTGACGAAATAACCCGATACCGACTCCTTTGCATTGGCTGGAGGACTGGAACCAACTTATGTCATAACTTTCAAAGTTGGGCGCATGTCCCTTTTCAGTGACGTACGTACTTGCGAAACAGGTTGGCTTCTGACTGTGTATTTCTGCTGTGTTCTTCGCATCTTTTTCGTGTAAAATTCATTTTAAGCCAGCGTCGCTAACAGACGCAAACCTGTCTTCTGCCATCTTGTCAACAAACTGACAGCCATAGTAGGCGTTGTATCGCATTATCTCATTGGTTGTTATTGATAGAAGGCGGTGCTCGATTAGCTAGCGCTACGCTGCATGCGAGGTGTACTCGTTTCGCACACGCTCTCTACTTGGCTCCACTAGCGGTCAACTCGGCATGTGGTACAGCTCAGAAAGTGGCGAATGGGCCAATCAGAAGTTGGCAAAATCCCATACCATATAATAAACTAAATAAATACTTATTTTGTGTCATTCTGTACACCATAGTTAAACCCATATGGTATATATGGAAACTCTGTATTTCCCAGTATGTGGCAAAAAAACCTAATGAGACAATATTCTTCCCGGTCCTGTTATGTTTAGGACGCGGTCGGAGCACCGACCCAGCGTTTGAAAGGACCCAACATAAAATAAGCAGAGCATGGTTCAAAAGGTAACAGAATTTAATAAACATAACAGTGGGTGAAGTGCTAAACAACTAAAAAGTCCGCGGTCTGGTGAGGTGGAAACACGGCGCGCTCTCAACAGCGCAAACGGTCCGGAGCCACAGCAGTTCGGACCCAGGGACCCCGCCGACACCCCCCCCAGGTGGCCGCGACAAACCGAGTCTGTGAAGAAAAACATGGAGGTGAGTCCAACTCCACACAGAGAGACACAACTCAAAGGTGCACGCAATCAGCAAACACTTCCTGGCTTAAATCTATACATCAGCTTCTCACCCTGCAGGCACGGAACAACTCAGTTCAAATCTCCACTGCAGCAGAAGCTGATTAGACAATTAGCATAACGTGACAGCTCAATAACACAAGGTGTGAGGGACACCAAATCCACTGTCATTACTTCGTAAAAGTCACCAAAACCAAATTACCTCAGGAAGTGTGCTGAAGAGCGTGAGACCTCACCCAATCCTCCTTCACAGACTGTGGCGTCAAACCTGGAGCGGTCTCTGCGTCCGTAATGGTGAGATTGTTCTCCTGACGTCGATCTCACACGTCTGCTCACAAGGTCGAGTCTCTGGCAATCACACACTGTGCATTCAAGGTTTAAATGCAGCAATCTCTGATCAAGACAAAATACACCACAGCTGTGAGTCCTGATGACCTGCACGTGAAAACAAGCCTCAGGTGTTCAGGGTGAGGTCCTAATGCTCAGCCACTCAGTCCTGAATGCATACCACCTGGTGGGAGAAACAGAACACAAAAACCAAGCCAGCCAAACACCCCAGCCCACAACAGGTCCACTTTTCTTTAATCTTCAGGGGGTCTGGTATTGTTTGGCCGTCATTGGTTCTAAGTAGTGATTCATAATCTGCCTGGTTTTGTTGAACAACTTGTTCAGAGTTGGTAAGATTGTGATGTTCATTTCATGAATGCTCGTGCTACCAACTCCTCTTCAAAAATGTTTTTAAATTCATCACTGTCCATCATTGAAAATCATCCAAACTCATCCCCATATCATCCATTTCCATGAATTTTGTCTGTCCTGTCCTAAATCAACTTTTCAGTCGCATTTTGCGTTGACCTTTTCTGCGTCATTGTGAAAAAATTTGCAACTTATCGCTTCTGGGTCATATTTATCACAAATAAACATTGGCGGTACCCATGATTCATTGCGTATGCTGAGATAGCAACTTCATCTATTATCAAACAGGTGCAGGTGGTAGGACATCAAGTAAGGGGTACACAATGAGTATATCTCATTTCAATATAAATTTTATGAGTTTTTGCCAAGGACTTGCCAGACTTTTGCCATTTTTTGACATGTGGCTAAAACTGATTTGAGACAGGTTTCTGCTGACACAGTGTTCTGAAGCATGGATATGGTAGAAATTGTTTATCCCAGTGGACAACTCTGCACTAGAAACTGCACTATTCCAAGAGGCGGGGGCAGTGCAGGACACAGCATTCACTTTTGGCTGACTGTCTAGGACCAACTTGTACCCTCCACCCTCCCTATTGAGCAAAGATAAATCATGATCACTAGGGGCAGTGACATGTTTCTAATCTGCAGGGGATGCAGCAGTTTCCACAATTTGCTCAACCAGTTATGTTTGGACCTACTTTGCCAAACCTAAAAATGCAGTGGATTTATATAAAGATCAAAAAACAAAACTGTCTATAAACTATGCAATACTAACTGCTGTGTGTGGCATAACTGATCTGCTGAACCGTTGCATGGGGCATTACAGATATTAAGAATTCTGCTTCAAAAACTGTGATTCTAATACAAAATACAGTAAAGATTTTTTATTTTTTCCTAGGTGATTTCTTCCCCTCCCACCTGGTTCACTTTGCACTGTCACTGTGTTGTCAGATGCAATTTTCTTCTGCAAGGGTATTTTCTCTGTGTCCTAGAGAACGATGGCTTCAAAAGAACATGAAAGTTAATACATTAGTGCCACTATATGAAGATATTCAACAAAGTCAGTGGTCTTATACAAAAATACTGTATTCAGGTGGTGCTCATTTTAGACAAACAAGCATGATAATTGATGGGGGTGTAAAAATAAGCCAGTATGAACAGAAAACTGATTTCAGATTAATAGATACACCAAGCTTGTTTTAAATGTGCGAAGCCTTCAATCGGTTTTAAAGTTATGGCGTTGAGTGAAGCAGCTACTTCCACGTAGTGTCGTCAGACCCTTATTGAAGTTTAAAGGTACGCAAACGACTTGTAACAATAGTGTAGCATTGCCTGCTGTCTTTATATAGAAAAAGTAATCGGCACCGGGGTTTACATGGCATCATCAAACCTAAAATCAACAGTTGGAAGGGACTTTGATTTTATAAGGACAGAAAGATGTCTGTAAGCTCTGTGGGATGGCAATTAAGTACTGCAGTATCACTGCAAATTTTAATACACGCTTCTGTCTTCTAAACTGAGCACTAGCAACGGACGGACAGGATAAATGTACAGAGCTGCAACTTTTTCCAACCATAACTTGGGCACAAGGTGAACTTAATTGAAGGTAAGCAGTTGGTTTTAAAGAATTGGTCTTATTCTAATTTCTAATAGAAATTGAGCAGCTACATTAAACAAAGAATTGTAGTGTACCTGAAACATAGCGTAGTCCATGGATCAGGATTCATATCATATTTATAAGGGAAAGATGCCCCCCCCCATAACCTTTCATATTCTTGCATTTTTTAATACAACTGAATCATTAAGAATCAAACAATTGAAAGGGATCAAATTTCATTTGGGGTTGTTTGAACTGATTTACAATCAAATCAGCCGATTAATGACATTCAGCCACAATTACAGCTAAAGCATTAGAATTTTTATGTTTTTTTTTCCCTTCAATCACAAATCAAATTAAATTGTTTAGTCAATTAATACAGCCAGCTTGCAGCAGCAGATGGGCTCTCAGAAAGCAACGGCATGCAAAGTAATTCATTGTGGCCGTATAAATATTTCTGCAGACAATTGCACTGTAATGTGGAAAGCAGCAATCTTAAAATAACAGTCAAACTTCCATGCAATCTGTCAAAGTGCCATTTCATCCAAAGCGGACGTGTAATGTACGGCGCAGGAAGTAAACACTGAGGGGGGAAAACGTGTCACCGTGCATGAATGCTAATTCCCGGGCCTATTTGCCGACTTGGGAAATGGATCAGGATGTCATGAGTCATACATTCATCTCGCTATTCACTCATTCTTTTATCCATTTTTGTTCATCCATCCACCCACCCATCAATTCATTTATTCCCTCCCCCCCACCCATTCATGCATCAATCTGTCTTTTTATGAGGTGCAGCCATTCAAACGGACGAGCGTTGCTGCCTGCCAGCGCGCTCCGATGATTCACGTCCTGCAGACGCCATTGCTGTGAGGTTGTTTGTACGGTGTGTGTGAACAGTGTGAGGCCAAAGGGGAAGGAGGGGCCCCTCTGTTTTTGTGTGTGTAGGACGGTGGGAGGGGGCAAAGGCGTCGGTCACGCAGCAATGGGACCTCTTGATTGATAGAACTGGAGCCTGCAGAAATACAAAGAGGTGTGGAGACAGCGATAAGACGGGGAAACTGTTAAAGCGAGGGAGAAAATGAGGAGAGAAAAGTTTGATGAGAATGTTATATAAGTTATAAACAGCAGTTTGGTCTGTGGCTGTCCTTGATGTGTTCACCTTTACCTCCATTTGCAGCTCTGGACCTTGAAGGGAGGTGTTGTTTACATAGTTACTGTTTCAAAGGAGTTTAATAAGGCAATAATCTTCAAGGGCAAATGGGAGTATGATGCAGACGACACATGCATACACGCACGCAAATCCCAACTGTTCACAATGTAGCCACTTAGCTGCAATTGTATAATTTGTTTCCAAAAAGCCATTTTATCAAAATGACATGTGGGTCACGTTTCAAAGAAGGCATTGTAAAGAAACACATTCTCAACACTCTACTTGGTGAGAGATTTTAAGGTTACTGCTGTGCAGTTAAGGATGAATAAAGACTGATAATTCACTTTCACACTCTCACACTTCAACAACACTCCAGCCAGTTTGATCCATTATTGTCATTTTGGCCAAGTTCCAGGTCTTCACCGTTCTGGTGTCTTCTAGTCTTACTGTATGGTTGTAAGACTTCAGACTAATAGCCAGTGACCAAAGGCAAAAGACATTGTACTCAAGACCTAAGTCAATAAAATCCCAAATTGTAGGTACAAGTAGCTGCCAAAAAACGTTTGGGTTACATTTTTGTCAAAACTGCAACTATAAGTTAATGAATAGACAGTATTTTGTAAAACAGCTACTGTGTCTTAAGTAGATGAGTTTTTTAAATTTAGTTTGTTGTTTTGTACATCCAAAAGGTGTCCACGTAGATGCAAATCAACATTTTTTTTCCTGCTGTTAACAATAAAGGTATGAGGAAGCTACAATGTTAGGTTTAAAAAACACACTGCATTTTTGGGTAATCTCTTGAGGGTTACTCTAGAATTTCTATCAGAAGGGTGGTTGCATCCCAAAATTTTCACTGTTAACGTCTTTAGTCTTCTTTTATATACCCTAGAGCATCAAAAAACACCAATGGTGATGAGTCCTGGGGGCGGGGGGGGGGGGGGGGGTGCACGGTAACCCACCCTAGCCCACGGACTATTATATATTATGTAAAAGCTAGTGATAAATAAACACTTCTAAAACTGAAACTGCTGTTTTTTGTAACCTGATGACACAGCTGGAGTCATTTACAAGACATCTAGCAGATGTTAGCATGCATGCTAACGTCTGCTAACTCAAAGCTAACTTCCTATGGAGTTAAGCCCCTTTCACACCGGGGCTACTCCCAGTTGCTCCCTGTGGCGTCATGACGATGCAGGAATTTCTGCGTCAGGTGCGCGCAGCAGGGGGCAGAGTGGAGGTGAGAACGCAGCCTGCAGGTTCTCTGCACAGAGAAGTCAGAGTGCACAGTTTGTTGTTGTGCTGAGCTGCAGGGCTGCGCTCTGAGTTCTGTTATAGTTTATCACGCACGCGTGCATGAACCGTCCTTAAGCATATGTGGAGATGTCTGGAGTTCTACTTGATGTTGACGTGTCCTTGATTTATGTCCTTTTTTAACTGTGATAAGAGAGTCTGAGGAGAGAAAGGAACTAACTGCCTGCAGACAATTTTTTTTTTCCTTTTCTTTCCTCCTTTAACCGCGAGATGTGCACGCACCGTCAAGCAAATGTGGAGATGTCTGGAGTTCTACTTGATATTGACATGTTCTGTCTCAGGACTTGTGTCCTTTTTTGTCCTGCAACAGCTGCAAATTACAAAGAACACAATGCTCATTCAGCCATGGGTATTTTTGCATTGCGTTATTTATTTATTTATGTATTTATTTTTATCAAATATTGGTCTAATTTGTCATTTTCTTTCTTTGTGGCAAGCATTTGTGTTTTACCTGATCACCTGATCTGAGAATACACACTACCGGGAACCTGTTTTTTAAACCCATTATTCAATAAAAAATATGTAAATTAAATGTTAAACATGAGAAATGAATAATTTTCACAATGGGTGGGTAACATTATTAGATTAAATGAAATTGTCTCAAAATTGGTATAAGTGATAAATACCATTTTCACCCATTTATGACAGTTCAGGTTCCCAGATTGTAAAAAAATGAATGCAATAGCTTAGGGTGGCCCCTTTATTGTTTGGAGCAGTGTAGGGCTCTTCAGAGGATCAGTTCAGTGTTTCTGCCCTAGAATTTATTTACTTTTTTCAAAATTTAAATTGCAAAGTGCATAGAGAAGAAAAATGTGAGGTGCCTAAGATATGCAAAAGCAATGAGCAATAAAATATATTCATTTAAATAACAATTGCAAAAATATTGTACAAAAACTGTTACCTAAGAACTTGTTAGCAAGATTCATTGCAGCATTTAACTTGATATAATAAAGATATCAGTTCATTCTGTCGAATTGTGCATCTCGTCACATAAGTCGACAGTTCCGTATCCTGACAATATTGTGCATGCGTGTGCATGCGCAGTTTCGCGGAGTGCTGGCCTGTCGACAGGAATGACATCTCATGAGAACACCTGTCAGGGCGCAGAGTAATACATTCAAATGTGAAACAGTTGAATATTTTGCCACCGTTACCCCGATATAAAGTCTGAAATCTCACCAATTAACCAATCAGATTTGTGGAAAAAAATGTAATTGGATTAGAATCTGTCAATATTACACACCAAAATTTTTAATTAATGATATGAAAAGCATGTCAAATGCTAAGCTCACCAAATTTAAACTTGCCTAAGTTAGTCTGGTACAAGCACAGACTGTATGGGGTTTTTCAACCACTCTGAGTCCCAGCCGGATTGACTGTGTTTGCCTTTATTTTGAAGGTTTGCACTCAAGGTTTCTGTACATTTCTTCCTCCTTCCCCTCTGCACTTTTTCTCATCTCCTACCCTCTACTTCTGTCTCTCTCTTTTGCTCCTCACCTGTGTTTCTTGGCGCCATAGTTTTTGAGAAAAATGTCTGTGGATTTGGTTGTCCATTTGGTGCATTTTAAGCAGTGACATGCTTAATTTTGTTCACATGCGTCTGATTCAGTTAGGCTTGCAGTTCAGGCTCACATTGCGTCAAAGAGACAGAACCAGACTTGTGTTTATAAGCAGCATCACGCAGTGCTAGTATGTGGTGTGCTGCAGATGCAGCTAAATTATTTTTGATTCACAAATTATTGGAAATTGTGGTGTTTTTCATTATTTTGTCTGCCTTCTTCTTCTTCTTCTTATGCTTTGTTATGATGGATACCACGCTTTGTGTCACTGGACGCTGCGTGATAGAAAATAATTATTTTGTAGCAGATGATGCATTTGCTCTTGAAATTCCGCTGATGAATCCTTCTCTTATTGCTCCTGGAACATACAGAGAAACTATCTGGAGCTCCATCTTGTCTCGTGCGGCGAACGCATTTGGAAAGCATTTGAGGTAATTATTTAGAATATTTATATTGTAATGGCTTTGTAAAACAGTTGCATTGGCATTCCTTCTTATGAGTTTGATAATGTATCTGTAAAATTATGTTTATTGTGGATGTAACATCTCGCCATAATCGTTCAGATGCGCTGCAGCGAGACGCATTGACTCGCCTTGACACAGTATCTTTGAATAGATTGTGCAATGTTCATGTCTAGTTCACAAAATTAATGTGTGCCAGAGATTTTGAAAATTTTCTTTGCGCACTTGCATGCAGCCGTGCACAGTTCTTGCATGGTTTACAACAGTTTACAATGAGTTTACTTTCTGGCATTCTGGATTGCGTGCCACTGCGGGGATCAAATTTGTGCAAGTGTTAAGGTACCTTAACAGTCTAAGGGAATGTCAACACCAGTTCAGCCATGTGCTGCTTCCCTAAGCATGATCTAGTGCAAAGGTGGCACAGTACTGGGTCAAGTGGAAAAGACCAAAGGGATACACATGTCACCTGGCTGGGATACATCTGCTTTTTTGATGTATTGATGAACCGGTACTCTCCTGAACTTGGCAGTCAGTCATCAGCCAGCGTGGTTCCATAGTGTGACACCGCTGCATGTTGCCAGACCTGATACAACTAGTCAGTGTCAAATGTTTGAGACAAATTGAAAAGTTGTAAAACACAGTCCGAATGGAACAAGCGATAATTTGTACTTTGAAATGATCAAAGTAATTATTTTCTCCATGTGATTAACATGGAATGTGACTAAGGCCACTTGTCTGTATCGCGCTTTGTTTTGAGCACTACCATTTTTTTCCTTCTTTAGTTGGCTTAAATAAGAACAGTGTGTATGTGGTCACACGCAGACTCCACCAGAAAAAGTGCAGCACCCAGCACCCTGCTTTTGTGTGGCCTCTCCCGGTGCATGAAGTTGAACATCTTTCAACTTTTCAGAATGGCACTATAACATCACTGCATCGTCTTGTCAGGGAACCAGTCAAATGGAGCAAAACTTGTTGATCTGAAGGGTGAAGCATTTGTGGTCTGTGTCAACAGTCAGCTGACATATCATAAAATTGCACACAGTAGTGTAAAAAAAAAAACCCTCATTGGTGACGGCAGTTTGAACATACGCTTTTTTCCTGCTGAGGGTGAGTGCTTTTTAATGCTGTACATTATAAGATAGTTGTTAGCTGTTTATTGTTGTGTTTTGAGAATGCGCTGAGGCATTTCTCAACAACCTTTCAGCAATTGTTTTTTTTTTTCTGTTTTTTGCCTGGGGAGTTCCTAAAATAATGGCCTAAGTCATGTTTTGGAGACTATGACTTGCCATTATTTTAACGAGGTGACGATATGTAACTTAATGACAACATCACATCATTGGCTCTCTGTCAACTCTACTTTGCCTCTTTGTTTTACTCACTGGTGTAGGATAAATCCTTGCTTGTATACAACTAGTTAAAAGGTGGGTCATAGTGCTTTGTGTCAAATCCTGTGACATGTTGGGGACTTTGCCACAAACTTTTATAAATGGTCACTGAAAGTTCAGAAACTGGTAATGATCAGTTTAACTGAATCTGCTTTTATTTGTTTGAAAATGCTGTATTTTTTGCTCTTGTTTACCATTAAATCTTTGTTCACAACTTAAAAGACATGATCATGTGAATTTACAGCACCTGCTAACAGCAGCTGAGGGGGCAATAAAACAGGAAATGTATCAAGTTATCTCAACTGAGAGAAAATATTTTCATAACCTCCACGACATATGCTCTTGCACACAGAAGAGAGAGACAGCGCAGCTGCGACGCCTGAGGTTGTTCCCCATGTGTTCTCTGCTTAAATCTTGAGACATTAGGTGGCAGAACCTCAGATCTTCTTGAAGTTCACCTCAAACCAGGTGCACTGCTTGGCCTGTAATCAGACGAGATTGTCTGGAATGATAACTATTGTCCTTAAAGACTCGGGATAAAAGCTTAAACTTTTACAATCCGTAGTCCTCTGCCAACATTTATTCCCCAGCACATATGGTGAAGGCATTCTGCATTTAGCGGTGTTTGTACAATAAAGTGAAAAATGTTTTGACAACCACCGAACTTGCGATTTGAGTATTTGTAGTTAAAATCAAGAAATGATTTGACGTGGGGTTAAATGGTCAAGACCATAAAGTTGTGCAAATTGGAATCACTTAGACTACATATGGCCTTACACTTAGGCTCCCATTTTTCTTATTGGACAAAGTGGACAGAAATCAGAAGGATGTTCACAGATGAGCTCTTCAGTAATAATTACACTATTTAAAGGTTGAGCTACAGGTCAGATGTTGATAAAATGTTTAATTTGGCATATAAAGGCCACTTACTGCATGTGTGACATTTATCAGACAGCTTGAAACTGAAAGACCCTGCTTAGCCAGTTGGACTGTGGACTGAAACCAACAAATCCTTAATTGAATGCAGTTATATTTATGCAATTGTGCATCTTTTTGAACCCTTTTTAGAAAAAACTTTGGGCTGCAGTGATTTATTACATTTTCCAAATGTGCTTTCATTCCATTTGTTGCCAACACTAAAATATGCTTTTTTTGTGTGTGTGTGGGGGGGGAAATCTTGATTCATTCGCCATATGGTAGCCAGGGCTACCATGATTATTCAACTAGTCAAGATTATGTTGATTATCAAAATCGTTGGTGACTAATTTAATCGACGTCATCGGTTACTTTTTTTAAGCTTTGTTTTTCTCTCAAAGCTGCCGCTGTACCTTCAGCTGCCTTTCAGTCCTTTACACACAGGCGCAGTAGTGGTAATCCAGGTCAGCTGTGATGTCACCAGAAAAGTTATGTCCAAATAATATCATGGCTCGCCGGCAACAAAGCTCTGAAGTTTGGGACCATTTTAACCAAATTAAAGAGAAAAAATGTGCAATGCAAAATGTGCAAGGCAGAAGTTGCCTTCCATGGTAGTACACCGGCGATGCAGGAGCATCTGAGAAGGAAATGCGTTGTGGTTGATTCTTTCTGAGCCAGTTTGTCTCTGTTAGCTAACTGGCTAGTTAGCCGCTAACATTGACATCTCTAGTGAGCGTACTTACTTATATGATGACAATTTCATTAGCCTTGTACACATATGTGTTTGCTGTAACATTATAACAGTGATGTCATGTTTGAATAGGAAATGTGATAACACTAATGCTTAATAATGGCTACGTTACAGTGCTAAAAACAAATGGATGACGACTTTGTCACCAAGCAAAAATTTAATGAACTATCATATTACTTAGGCAGCGTAGTATCATTTGAGGGCGGGCGCTAAAGGGGTAAAATATAACACATATGATGGAATTACTTTATTTCAGGGGATGGAAACGCAGCACTTTCTCTGAGATTTTGGGCAAATTACATGTAAACAAAGTGAAAATACAAAGAAAAAGTGATGATGCGGTGGAAAGTGGACATGTGTTGTGGTCTGTTTATGATCTGGACCTCAAATGTGTTGAGGCAGTTTTCCAGGCGAGAAAATGCAGCTGCTCTGGTTAGCTGTGTAGGCTAACACTTACCTACATGACGTCTCCCATTTGCCTCGTCTTCCCTTCTCCACTGTGAACTGAAAAAAAACTGCAATTTTCGCGACTGCTTTGGTGATTGCAGCCAAAAACAAAACAGTACGCCATTTTTTTCCGTGTGAAGTTACGCTGTGTATATATTGCGCAACGGGGATCCGCTGTCCCCATAAGTGGTCAAATCCCGCATTATCACGCAGGGTTCAAACAAGACTGCGCTACCCTATTGTCTTTATTTAATGTTGGCACATACCTTAAACACTTCAAGCTTGAACATAGCTCCTGCATGCTGGTGCGATAATGCATAATTTACATATGATCATATTACTCGGCTAGTCGATTATCAAAATGATCATTTTTTTGTCAGCCCTAATGATAGCAAACAGGGCTAGAAAGGTGCATAGTGGGTCATTGGCAGTGCTCTGTGCTCTCAAAGTGCCCTTCTAGTTCAGGATTTACCATTGTATAATTTCTTTTGGGGGGATGCAGGGTTTTGTATTTAATTACCAAGCCCTCTTACACTTAAAACTAAAGAGCATCTTGTTATGAATTCATATAAAGACGGACTGGCTGCTCCTGTTTGTGGTGAGATACTGGTTAACATCACTTTGAAGTGGGCTAATTCATCTATAGCATCCCCTCTCTGGCGCCTTGTTATTCTCAGAAGCTAGCAGATGTGCTAGCATAGCCAATGCATTTATTGTTTGCTGTGCGCTATCGGGAGGGACAGGGGCCGCACTTTCAAAGACTGTTGCCCACTTACCCCAGAGAGACGGCGCGAGAAAAGAGCCAGAGAAAAAGTCATTAGGGCATGGCGAGAGGAAGAAAGAGGGCGTGAGAGAAAGAACGTGCTACCGCACTGTGCTGTGTTTCAAGCTGTGGCTGCAGCCTGCTGTCCCTGCGGACTGGGGATGTGCACTGTGTCCAGCGTGCTTGTGCTGGAAGACTCCAGAAGCTATGAATCCCTCAGCTTCTATCGATCTCCCTCTGCTGCAGATTAACTCAAAACACCGTCTCGTGTCTGCATTTTTTTGTTGTTGTTGTTTTTGTTTGTTTTATTGGTCTCACAGTAGCTTTGTCTGCTTTATGTCCATTATCAGTTTGACCCAAGTTCTTTGAGTTTGGAAGAACTCTTTCGCTCCACCCGTACATTGGGCCAAACTGCACCTGCCTTATCTCTGCTTAGCTCTTGGCACATGAAATGGAAATCTTCTCTGTTTTTCCTCCTGTTCTGTCTTCCCCCCAGTCATTGCTGACATCCACAGGCTAGTTGGCTTCACATCTCTCATCCGCGTCTCCCCTGTGTTCCAAGTGATCCATGCCATCCTCTACCTCTTTCCTCTGTCCTTTGATTAATGTTTAAATCTCAAGATATTCACATGCAGACTTTAAAGCCATTCATTCACAATCTTTTCTCACCCCCCTTTCCTCCTTAATAGAATCTGTTTTTCTTTTAGATGAGATTAATTGTAATGTCACCTCAACACCACCATGTAATTAGACTTAAAAAAAAAAAAAAAAGTTATCAATCCGATTCCCTTATCGATTCCTTATTTATACCTCTTGTGAATTTTGTACTAAAAGTTGGCTTTACAGGTTTTCTATGTATTTCATTGAGTCTTAAACTAAATAAATATGAAATTGGTTACTCTATCCTTGATCTCTGGACATAAAAAAATAAACAAAATGGTGTTTTGCTTTGAAGTTATTAATTCTGACTGGACTCTATCTGTGTGAACAGAACAGAGGACAATTCTCGTTTCTTTCTCGCAACAAGACAGGAGTCCCAGTTAGTAACTTTAATCTGCACAAAAGTGACTTATGATTGACATATTCAGGGATGAAAGTGGTGAAAAACAAAAAAAGCTGAAACCCAAAATCACCCCCCAACACCACCCACACAAATTCTACAAATTCTAGAAGCTCTGAAATGCAATCTGGGACTATTTCAGACAAATAAACTGCAGTGAGTGCAGCATCCATTTAGGTGAGGAAAAAAAAACTTATTCAGATTTATTGCAGTAGTATTCTGCTCTTACTAGGATGCAGCAGTTTTCTAGCTTGGCAGATAGTTCTGGAGGAAATCACTGAAGAAATTAACACATTGAAAATATGGTTTGAACATATTTATGTATGTTCATTGTTTGTTTTTATATTTTCTGTTGTGTTTTTATTCAGGTTCTTTTTTTTCTCTAAAATTGTATATAATAACTAATCATTAGATTAGTTATTACTATTATTGCTGTGATTGCTAAGCTTGTTCTGTCAGACCTCAGTGCTGCTTTTGATACTGTTGACCATAAAATTTTATTACAGAGATTAGAGCATGCCATAGGTATTAAAGGCACTGCGCTGCGGTGGTTTGAATCATATTTATCTAATAGATTACAATTTGTTCATGTAAATGGGGAATCTTCTTCACAGACTAAGGTTAATTATGGAGTTCCACAAGGTTCTGTGCTAGGACCAATTTTATTCACTTTATACATGCTTCCCTTAGGCAGTATTATTAGACGGCATTGCTTAAATTTTCATTGTTACGCAGATGATACCCAGCTTTATCTATCCATGAAGCCAGAGGACACACACCAATTAGCTAAACTGCAGGATTGTCTTACAGACATAAAGACATGGATGACCTCTAATTTCCTGCTTTTAAACTCAGATAAAACTGAAGTTATTTTACTTGGCCCCACAAATCTTAGAAACATGGTGTCTAACCAGATCCTTACTCTGGATGGCATTACCCTGACCTCCAGTAATACTATGAGAAATCTTGGAGTCATTTTTGATCAGGATATGTCATTCAATGCGCGTATTAAACAAATATGTAGGACTGCTTTTTTGCATTTGCGCAAGGTCTCTAAAATTAGAAAGGTCTTGTCTCAGAGTGATGCTGAAAAACTAATTCATGCATTTATTTCCTCTAGGCTGGACTATTGTAATTCATTATTATCAGGTTGTCCTAAAAGTTCCCTGAAAAGCCTTCAGTTAATTCAAAATGCTGCAGCTAGAGTACTGACAGGGACTAGAAGGAGAGAGCATATCTCACCCATATTGGCGTCTCTTCATTGGCTTCCTGTTAATTCTAGAATAGAATTTAAAATTCTTCTTCTTACTTATAAGGTTTTGAATAATCAGGTCCAATCTTATCTTAAGGACCTCATAGTACCATATCACCCCAATAGAGCGCTTCGCTCTCAGACTGCAGGCTTACTTGTAGTTTCTAGGGTTTATAAGAGTAGAATGGGAGGCAGAGCCTTCAGCTTTCAGGCTCCTCTCCTCTGGAACCAGCTCCCAATTCGGATCAGGGAGACAGACACCCTCTCTACTTTTAAGATTAGGCTTAAAACTTTCCTTTTTGCTAAAGCTTATAGTTAGGGCTGGATCAGGTGACCCTGAACCATCCCTTAGTTATGCTGCTTTAGACTTAGACTGCTGGGGGGGGTTCCTATGATGCACTGAGTGTTTCTTTCTCTTTTTGCTCTGTATGCACCACTCTGCATTTAATCGTGACTGATCTCTGCTCCCCTCCACAGCATGTCTTTTTCCTGGTTCTCTCCCTCAGCCCCAACCAGTCCCAGCAGATGACTGCCCCTCCCTGAACCTGGTTCTGCTGGAGGTTTCTTCCTGTTAAAAGGGAGTTTTTCCTTCCCACTGTTGCCAAGTGCTTGCTCACAGGGGGTCGTTTTGACAGTTGGGGTTTTTCCGTAATTACTGTATCGCTTTGCCTTACAATATGAAGCGCCTTGGGGCAACTGGTTGTTGTGATTTGGCGCTATATAAATAAAATTGATTTGATTTCCTTTTATTTATGTGCATGAACTGTCTTTCATTCTCCTTCTCTTCATAGTGTATCTCTGGTTCTTCACATTTAATTCAACCTCTTCCTGACTCTCTCTGCAGGTCAGTGTCATTTGCATACACCATAGTTTACAGAGATGTGTTTTATTTCATCCCTCAGCCTTTCCATGGAAAAAAGATCTCCGTTATATGGCTCAGGTATTGGCTTGATACAATCAGACCTCCATCTTCCATCATTCCTGCCACACACCCAAATAAGAATTCACAGCTATTTCCATCTTCTCCTTTTTTTTTTGAAAATTCACCACTGTCTATTTTTCCACATTCCTTTCTTTGATATCACACTTAACCAACACCTCGTCCTCTCTGTTCACCTTGCCAACATGCCCATTGAAGTCTGCTCCAGTCAGCATTCTTTCTTCCTTGCTGTCTGACTTTGTATAACACATTCCAGTTCTTTACTTTTCATTTCACCCCAGGTGGGATGTGAGATGGAGCGCCATAAGGATGGGTAAGCGTGAGACATTCATCACCAGGCCTTGAATTTTCAGCTTCAGCTACATCTACATCACTCTGTCAGACACTCTTCACACACTCATAATATGTTCTTCCTACAGGATTACTACATTTAGCCATTCAGGCTGTGGTAGAACAGTGTGAACTCTAACCTTGCTCTGTGTTCAGTTTTTTGTGTCTAACTTTTGTTCTCCACATCCCATCAGTCTTCATGCTTTACTAGTCATCTGCTTTTCCCCATTTCCACCCAAAAGCAGCACAGTCTGTTGCCAGCCAATGTTCTGGTAGTGGGTGTTGTAACGCGTGTCCCAGCTGATCCAGAATTGAAGTCTGTTGTGAGAATTGGATTCTAACCAGTAACCTGAAGTGACAATTAGGTACCAGATCTCTCTGGAGGATCCTTTGGCACGACTGGAATGACTTTGTGTCCACCGAGTAAATACTTTAGGGAGACTTGGATGAGAAATATCACATGCATTGTGAGCGGACATCAGCTATGCCATTTTGGTCATGTGGCATGTTTCCCTGGTTATGATCCGGCATGCAGGTGCTTAAGTGCTGAGAACCAAAATTTGGGGGAGGTGATGGTCTAGTGGTTAAGTGTTGGCTTGAGACCACAGGATCCTTGGTTCAAATCCCAGCCTGACCAGAAAATCACTAAGGGCCCTTGGGCAAGGTCCTTAATCCCCTGGTTGCTTCCGGGGTGTAGTGGGCACCATAGCTTGACATCGGGGTGAATGTGAGGCATTATTTGTAAAACGCTTTCTGCATCTGATGCAGATGGAAAAGTATTATATAAATGCAGTCCATTTAACATTTTATTATTTAACCCCAACAGCTGGAAAAGGCCAAAGGGACACCCACATGCCACTGCTGCAGATAGATGGTTTCTTTCGAGAGGTGAGAATAGACCAGTTGTCATCCAGTAGTGTCCAAGGGTTTTCCACGATGTGGTGGATGCAGTGACACGTGGCAGCAACACATGTTCCCAGACTTCTAATTCTGCACAGGTTTTATGGTGGATGCCCTCTCTGACTCTGTTTATCCAGACTTGCTACCGGCACTAAAAGAGCTGTAGTTTGTCCAGCCTCAGTGGCTGTCATTCAGAGCTCCAAGCTGCGGTACATTTAAAATCCTGCTTGTGATGTGGAGGTCACATTGCTGAGTTGGTAAGGCTATCAGTCGTGGTCTGCTCTTATCATGGAGATAAAGAAGTAGGGCTTGGCGCCGAGACATTTGCAGTGACCGTGGAGGGAGAACAAAGCGAGCGCAGTGACTGTGGCGCTGAGGTCCTGACTGATGGGAGCGGTTAATGCGGTTTATGGCTAAACAAACTGTGCTTTGTGTGTGTGTGTGTGTGTGTGTGTGTGTGTGTGAGAAATACTGGTTGAACAACCTGCTGCTGTGATGGAGTATGATCTGGCATCTGACACACTGATTGACTGAATGAGTTGCTTGCAAACATGCTGCTTGCCTGACCTACTGTGACGCTGATTAAATGGGTGAATAAATGTTCTTACTGATTACTGCCATGTTATCTGATTGGGGGGAAAAAAACCTGTCTCCTGATAGACATGTCCCACAAATTTGCTGATTGCTAAC
This sequence comes from Thalassophryne amazonica, assembly GCF_902500255.1. Classification (NCBI taxonomy): domain Eukaryota; kingdom Metazoa; phylum Chordata; class Actinopteri; order Batrachoidiformes; family Batrachoididae; genus Thalassophryne; species Thalassophryne amazonica. The sequence goes on from NC_047105.1 coordinate 20,679,221, forward strand.
ACATTCAAACTAAATCCTTCAGTAGTTCTTTTTCTGTCTTCATTGCTTTTGGTCTAACCTGAAGGCTGGAATAACGTGTTGTACCAATTATTACAAGTAATCTGATACGAAAGCAGTTTACTTCAAATGAGAGCTACACATTGAATTAGTTTTGTTTCCTCTTGAGGAGAGTAAGAGTGCTGTGGTCAGCTGAAATCAAGTCGCTAACATGTTGAGTTTTTCCACAACATTAGACAGGAGTATTAAAATGTGCACATAAACCGTTCAGTGTTGACCTGCAGCATAACTCAAACCTTCAGTGTCTGATCTGTCAGACAAATGTGTTGTAAAGCGGAAAGAACAAGAATATTCAAACACTGGAGTTGGAATATGGAAAAAAAAATCAAAGCACACAAACAAAAATGGATTTGGGTGGGTGTTAAAAAAAAAAAAAAAAGTACTTAAACAAGGCGGCTTTTATCGGTTGACATACTGACTCACCCTTGTCGTCCCTGGGGCTCATTGGTGCCGGTGTTTGATGTCAATTCTGTAGCAGATGAGACTCGACAACTCGCTGGATGGGACGCCAATCCAGTGGAGGTTGCATCCCCAGCTGTGTTCGGTACCAATTTACAGCTGGGTGGGCTCGGATTAATAAAGAATTAACTTTAACAGTCATGATCTGACCAGGAATGAAACTCAGGTCGACAGAGTAGCAGCTCTTTCAACTCACTGAGCAACCTGCTCGTTGAATTGGCCTCACTTGCATTGTCATCACAGCCACTTTTTATGTGTGGTTGCAAACATGTCTCGGAGATGACCGAGACTCACCTACAGGGAAACTGAAACGTATGGCTCTTGATCTAACCTCTTGCTTGCCTCTACTGGTGGTTGGCTCTCACTGCGGTATTGTATCACTTCCTGTTCCGGAGCACAGCGGTGTTTTTCTGTATCTGTTAGCTGTTTAATCTGCGCAGTTAGATTGGTCTAGTTATCTAGATTACGATTTGTTTCCCAGTGTAATCTTTACGTGCCTTAACTAAAGCACTCCTTCTGCTGAATCACCTCTAAATTATTTACACATTATTCACTTTGCGTGTTTTTAGGAATCCGCTAGCTTAGCGTAGCTACTAGCTCTTAGCCGATTTAGCATGGCGGCTTCTCCTGTCTCTCCCACACTTTTCTGCTCTGGGTGTGAAATGTTTAGTTATTCCTCGGCCTCCTTTAGCAGTAATGGTACTTATAATAAGTGTAGCTTATTCGTAGCTTTGGAGGCCAGGCTGGGCGAATTGGAGACTCGGCTCCGCACCGTGGAAAATTCTACAGCTAGCAAGGCCCCTGTAGTCGGTGCGGACCAAGGTAGCTTAGCCGCCGTTAGTTCCCCCCTGGCAGATCCCGAGCAGCTGGGAAAGCAGGCTGACTGGGTGACTGTGAGGAGGAAGCGTAGCCCTAAACAGAAGCCCCGTGTACACCGCCAACCCGTTCACATCTCTAACCGTTTTTCCCCACTCGACGACACACCCGCCGAGGATCAAACTCTGGTTATTGGCGACTCTGTTTTGAGAAATGTGAAGTTAGCGACACCAGCAACCATAGTCAATTGTCTTCCGGGGGCCAGAGCAGGCGACATTGAAGGAAATTTGAAACTGCTGGCTAAGGCTAAGCGTAAATTTGGTAAGATTGTAATTCACGTCGGCAGTAATGACACCCGGTTACGCCAATCGGAGGTCACTAAAATTAACATTGAATCGGTGTGTAACTTTGCAAAAACAATGTCGGACTCTGTAGTTTTCTCTGGACCCCTCCCCAATCGGACCGGGAGTGACATGTTTAGCCGCATGTTCTCCTTGAATTGCTGGCTGTCTGAGTGGTGTCCAAAAAATGAGGTGGGCTTCATAGATAATTGGCAAAGCTTCTGGGGAAAACCTGGTCTTGTTAGGAGAGACGGCATCCATCCCACTTTGGATGGAGCAGCTCTCATTTCTAGAAATCTGGCCAATTTTCTTAAATCCTCCAAACCGTGACTATCCAGGGTTGGGACCAGGAAGCAGAGTTGTAGTCTTACACACCTCTCTGCAGCTTCTCTCCCCCTGCCATCCCCTCATTACCCCATCCCCGTAGAGACGGTGCCTGCTCCCAGACTACCAATAACCAGCAAAAATCTATTTAAGCATAAAAATTCAAAAAGAAAAAAATAATATAGCACCTTCAACTGCACCACAGACTAAAACAGTTAAATGTGGTCTATTAAACATTAGGTCTCTCTCTTCTAAGTCCCTGTTGGTAAATGATATAATAATTGATCAACATATTGATTTATTCTGCCTAACAGAAACCTGGTTACAGCAGGATGAATATGTTAGTTTAAATGAGTCAACACCCCCGAGTCACACTAACTGTCAGAATGCTCGTAGCACGGGCCGGGGTGGAGGATTAGCAGCAATCTTCCATTCCAGCTTATTAATTAATCCAAAACCCAGACAGAGCTTTAATTCATTTGAAAGCTTGTCTCTTAGTCTTGTCCATCCAAATTGGAAGTCCCAAAAAACAGTTTTATTTGTTATTATCTATCGTCCACCTGGTCGTTACTGTGAGTTTCTCTGTGAATTTTCAGACCTTTTGTCTGACTTAGTGCTTAGCTCAGATAAGATAATTATAGTGGGCGATTTTAACATCCACACAGATGCTGAGAATGACAGCCTCAACACTGCATTTAATCTATTATTAGACTCTATTGGCTTTGCTCAAAAAGTAAATGAGTCCACCCACCACTTTAATCATATCTTAGATCTTGTTCTGACTTATGGTATGGAAATAGAAGACTTAACAGTATTCCCTGAAAACTCCCTTCTGTCTGATCATTTCTTAATAACATTTACATTTACTCTGATGGACTACACAGCAGTGGGGAATAAGTTTCATTACACTAGAAGTCTTTCAGAAAGCGCTGTAACTAGGTTTAAGGATATGATTCCTTCTTTATGTTCTCTAATGCCATATACCAACACAGTGCAGAGTAGCTACCTAAACTCTGTGAGGGAGATAGAGTATCTCGTCAATAGTTTTACATCCTCATTGAAGACAACTTTGGATGCTGTAGCTCCTCTGAAAAAGAGAGCTTTAAATCAGAAGTGTCTGACTCCGTGGTATAACTCACAAACTCGTAGCTTAAAGCAGATAACCCGTAAGTTGGAGAGGAAATGGCGTCTCACTAATTTAGAAGATCTTCACTTAGCCTGGAAAAAGAGTCTGTTGCTCTATACAAAAGCCCTCCGTAAAGCTAGGACATCTTTCTACTCATCACTAATTGAAGAAAATAAGAACAACCCCATGTTTCTTTTCAGCACTGTAGCCAGGCTGACAAAGAGTCAGAGCTCTATTGAGCTGAGTATTCCATTAACTTTAACTAGTAATGACTTCATGACTTTCTTTGCTAACAAAATTTTAACTATTAGAGATAAAATTACTCATAACCATCCCAAAGACGTATCGTTATCTTTGGCTGCTTTCAGTGATGCCGGTATTTGGTTAGACTCTTTCTCTCCGATTGTTCTGTCTGAGTTATTCTCATTAGTTACTTCATCCAAACCATCAACATGTTTATTAGACCCCATTCCTACCAGGCTGCTCAAGGAAGCCCTACCATTATTTAATGCTTCGATCTTAAATATGATCAATCTATCTTTGTTAGTTGGCTATGTACCACAGGCTTTTAAGGTGGCAGTAAATAAACCATTACTTAAAAAGCCATCACTTGACCCAGCTATCTTAGCTAATTATAGGCCAATCTCCAACCTTCCTTTTCTCTCAAAAATTCTTGAAAGGGTAGTTGTAAAACAGCTAACTGATCATCTGCAGAGGAATGGTCTATTTGAAGAGTTTCAGTCAGGTTTTAGAATTCATCATAGTACAGAAACAGCATTAGTGAAGGTTACAAATGATCTTCTTATGGCCTCAGACAGTGGACTCATCTCTGTGCTTGTTCTGTTAGACCTCAGTGCTGCTTTTGATACTGTTGACCATCAAATTTTATTACAGAGATTAGAGCATGCCATAGGTATTAAAGGCACTGCGCTGCGGTGGTTTGAATCATATTTGTCTAATAGATTACAATTTGTTCATGTAAATGGGGAATCTTCTTCACAGACTAAAGTTAATTATGGAGTTCCTCAAGGTTCTGTGCTAGGACCAATTTTATTCACTTTATACATGCTTCCCTTAGGCAGTATTATTAGACGGTATTGCTTAAATTTTCATTGTTACGCAGATGATACCCAGCTTTATCTATCCATGAAGCCAGAGGACACACACCAATTAGCTAAACTGCAGGATTGTCTTACAGAGATAAAGACATGGATGACCTCTAATTTCCTGCTTTTAAACTCAGATAAAACTGAAGTTATTGTACTTGGCCCCACAAATCTTAGAAACATGGTGTCTAACCAGATCCTTACTCTGGATGGCATTACCCTGACCTCTAGTAATACTGTGAGAAATCTTGGAGTCATTTTTGATCAGGATATGTCATTCAAAGCGCATATTAAACAAATATGTAGGACTGCCTTTTTGCATTACGCAATATCTCTAAAATCAGAAAGGTCTTGTCTCAGAGTGATGCTGAAAAACTAATTCATGCATTTATTTCCTCTAGGCTGGACTATTGTAATTCATTATTATCAGGTTGTCCTAAAAGTTCCCTAAAAAGCCTTCAGTTAATTCAAAATGCTGCAGCTAGAGTACTGACGGGGACTAGAAGGAGAGAGCATATCTCACCCATATTGGCCTCTCTTCATTGGCTTCCTGTTAATTCTAGAATAGAATTTAAAATTCTTCTTCTTACTTATAAGGTTTTGAATAATCAGGTCCCATCTTATCTTAGGGACCTCGTAGTACCATATCACCCCAATAGAGCGCTTCGCTCTCAGACTGCAGGCTTACTTGTAGTTCCTAGGGTTTGTAAGAGTAGAATGGGAGGCAGAGCCTTCAGCTTTCAGGCTCCTCTCCTGTGGAACCAGCTCCCAATTCAGATCAGGGAGACAGACACCCTCTCTACTTTTAAGATTAGGCTTAAAACTTTCCTTTTTGCTAAAGCTTATAGTTAGGGCTGGATCAGGTGACCCTGAACCATCCCTTAGTTATGCTGCTATAGACGTAGACTGCTGGGGGGTTCCCATGATGCACTGTTTCTTTCTCTTTTTGCTCTGTATGCACCACTCTGCATTTAATCATTAGTGATCGATCTCTGCTCCCCTCCACAGCATGTCTTTTTCCTGGTTCTCTCCCTCAGCCCCAACCAGTCCCAGCAGAGGACTGCCCCTCCCTGAGCCTGGTTCTGCTGGAGGTTTCTTCCTGTTAAAAGGGAGTTTTTCCTTCCCACTGTGGCCAAGTGCTTGCTCACAGGGGGTCGTTTTGACCGTTGGGGTTTTACATAATTATTGTATGGCCTTGCCTTACAATATAAAGCGCCTTGGGGCAACTGTTTGTTGTGATTTGGCGCTATATAAAAAAATTGATTGATTGATTGATGGCGGACGAGAAGACTGCGAAACCATTTTTCAGCATATTTTCTGTTCAGGCGTCATGTTGATGACACTTATATTTTCATTTTAATTTATTTTAATTTATATTGCGCCAAATCACAACAAAGTTGCCTCAAGGCGCTTCACAGAAGTAAGGTCTAATCTTACCAACCCCCAGAGCAAGCACAAAGGTGACAGTGGTAAGGAAGAAATTCCCTCTGATTTGAGGAAGAAACCTCAAGCAGATCAGACTCAAACTAAGACCCAGAATTTAGGTAAAGTTGAGGGCGCGGCCCGCTCTGTTTCCTAATAAAATGAATTTAAAAGAGTAAAAAGCATAGTAACATACTATGCTAGTATGCTAGCCATACAAAAGGGAAAATAAGTGCGTCCTTAAGTCTAAACTTGAAAGTCTCTACAGAATCTGACTGTTTTATTGATGCAGGGAGATCATTCCACAGAACAGGGGCATGATAAGAGAAAGCTCTGTGGCCCGCACACTTTTTGTTCACCCTAGGGACACAAAGTAGTCCTGCACCCTGAGAACGCAGAGCCTAGGCCGGTACTTAGAGTTTAATTAGGTCAGCTAAGTAGGGAGGTGCCAGTCCATGAACAGTTTTATAGGTTAGTAGCAGAACCTTAAAGTCTGATCTCACAGGGACAGGAAGCCAGTGAAGGGATGCCAACATGGATGTAATGTGGTCAAACATTCTGCTTCGTGTCAGACGTCTGGCAGCAACATTTTGAACCAATTGGACAGCCCCAATGCTGGACTGCAGTAAACCAGAAAATAGAACATTGTAGTTGTCCAATCTAAAAGACACCAGTGCATAACTCAGGGTCTCAGCATCAGCCATAGATGGAATGGGAGGAATCTTCACTATATTTTGCAGGTGGAAGAAAGCACTCCTCGTAATATCTCTAATTTGGAGGTCAAAGTACAACATAGGATCAAAAATTACCCCAAGCTTCCTCATCTTGTCAGTGTGATGTATGACACACGAGCCTAGGCTAAGCATTAGCTGTCAAATTGATGCTGATGTGTCACTGGACCAAGAACCATCATTTCAGTCTTATCAGAGTTTAAAAGTAGGAAATTTTTAGACATCCAGCTTTTCACTGATGCAAGGCAATCTTCTAAGAAATTGATGTGGATGAGATTACCAGCAGTTACCGGCATGTGTAACTGAGTATCATCAGCATAGCAGTGAAAGGTAATCCAAAATACCGCAATATGTGCCCATGGGGTGCTATATAAAGTGAGAAAAGCAGAGGGCCCATGACAGACTCCTGTGGAACCCCAAATTTAATGTCACTAAAGTTAGAGGTAGTGTTATTGTACAAAACACAGTGAGAACAACTGTTCAGATATGACATCAACCATCAAACTGTCTTCTGAGTGGGCATTTTCCATACGTGAAGCTAAGATATCAGGCAGTCTAGCTTTGAATTCAGTTGGAGTTGAGGAGTTGATGCATTGCTGCGGTGGAAAAATAAGGTTGTTGTTCCACTAAACACAGTAGCGAAAACCTAATAAGTTAGTGGTCAGAGACCACCGATGCAAGATACACGATGTCAGTGTTCGTGACAGCAATACCACGTGCAAGAACCAAATCCAGGGTATTTCCACTAATGTGCTTCAAATCCTGAATGTATTGCTGAAATGCTAATGCATCCACAATTTCCATAAATGATTTGCGGAGGGGATCAGAAGGCTTATTTATATGAATGTTAAAGTCACCAATAATCAGAATGTTATCTGCACTCGTTGACAAGTTAGATTTGAATGCACCAAATTAATCTAAGAATTCAGAGTATGGGCCAGGGGGCCTATATACAGTGACAACGTAATACGGCATATTTTTATTCTTCTGACCGTGGTAATACGTAGCATTGTGGGCAGAGCGAAGAATCACATATTCAGACGAGTTATGTTTGTGACCCCCAACAGCTAATAAACTAAACCTAGATTTATAAATAAGAGCAACGCCCCCATCTTCACGAGGGATGTAGCTAAATGTGTATGCCAGTGGGCAGGCCTCATTTAAGGGTAGCACAGCTGTAGGTTTAAGCCAGGTTTTACATAACCCAATCATATATAAGTGATGATCCATAATTAGATCATTAATCAACAGTGATTTTGAGTACAGTGATCTTGTGTTAATGAGACCCAGGCTAAGGACCTCAGTGGAGTTGACAGTTGGACTGTTTGGATTTAGGGGTGGTTCCAGAGTAGCATATATAAGATGCCTGGAAGTCAGTTTAGGTTTGAGACATTCCACACGAGTTGTAGGTAGCAGACATGAAATCTTTGATATTGCTGGAGCAGCCATTGGGCCATCCTCAATTTCAATGTCATCCAATGTATAAAGTGTATATTATTAAAGACCTGATAAGGTCGATCAGAGAGTACTCCCTGTCCCAACACCCTGAACTCACACCATGTGCTTCTTTTCTCTCGTATTTCACTCTTTGATCATCACATTTTTCCACTGTCACTCAGTGGTTTGTATTCATGTGTATATCAGTGTTTTTGTTACAGTGACGTCTCCCTTAAATTGGAGCTTGACTTTGATTCCCCACTTATAGGCCACTTTGGATCAAAGCAGCAGTTTTATGAATGTAACATTTAGTTACACTGGATGCTGCAATACAGCAACGCAAAACACAACTCCTTTTCAGCCCTCCCATAAAAATATCTGAACAGTCACCTGTGGCCTCAGGTTTTTCTCTGCAGGTGTTTTCAGTCTCGGAGCTCAATTCCACTCTGTCACACGTGTGCCAGACCATGGGGGTGCAGTCCGTACAAATCTCTGTTAATCAGTTTCACCACTGTAAAACACATGGGCAGTGTGTCCATGTGATATCCTGAAATCAAACCACTCTGTATCTACCATACTGTGTGCAGTGATTCTGGTCAAATGCTTCATCTGGATCACTTTGGCAGAAATATGTCCTGAAAAAGGAATGTGCGAGTCCATGTAATTCCAGCAGGGGTGAGGGTCTGTTGTTTGGGTGGCTGTATTTGTTGCTGACTTGTTATCATCCCTTTTTGGCTGCTTTATTAGACGGTCTTCCTGACGGGTTGGTTTTCTGTGTGTTTATAACTTGGGTGGTGTAAGCTAGATAGGACAGATGAGAATTGATGACCTGTATCAGCAGGGGATGGGTGGAGATGGCCTTCCCTGAAAACTCATCACACAAAGGCACAAACACGCGGCGGACACAAGCATAAACAATCACAAAGATTTATGCAGCCAGAGAAATGTTTATTAGTGGTTTGTTCCACAGAAATTTTCCCAGAATGCACCCGCATAGTTTTACACCAACTGTGCATGCACCCACACGTGCACAGTATCCAGGTCACTGCGGTACGAGCAGCCATGAAATATGTTATTAGGACATACCTGCACATGGCTGACCCAGATTAGGTCTGTTTATCTTGGAGGAGGAAACAGGTGATATGATTGTATTATGGGAGATAGAGGTGGCCCACGCCAACAGGGGGGTAAATCACACTGGAACACCTGAAGCAAAGCAGGGAGAGATGGGAAATCTGCAGGTTAGGGTGTCCTGAGGACCAGGTTTGGGAACCACTGTAAAGTACAGTATCTGAACATCCTGTGTCTTAGTCCACCCATGCCCATTCCCCTAGTAGATCTGGAATTGTATCAAAAAGAGCATTTGGCATAATGATGTGGATCCATATCCAATATGGCCAACAGAAGCAACCAAAACAGCTGCTTTTTAGAAAAGTTAATGATACTATTAGTAAATGTAGCAGGGATGGTGGTCAAGTGGTTCAAACCCAACTCCTGCCACATTTCTCCATGTAATCTGGAGTTGCTGCAGGAAGGGCATCTGGTGTAAAACTTGTGCCAATTCAGCATGCAGATCCAACTCTGATTAGCTGTGGTGACCCTGAGTGTAAACAAGGGAGCAGCACTTACTCATGTTGGTGTCCAGCTGATATATCGGTTGACCAATAATATTGACCCGAGTCGTTCACAAACATTGGTATCTGCATTGCAGAAAAACACTGTTCCACATGATCTTATGTAGTTTTCCTATCAAAGGGTGGTCTGACAACATTGTGTATAACACTGTCAAGCATGACTGGGACCCCATCAAGAGGTCACATTAACTACAAGAGACAGAGGCAAAGCAACCAGCTGCCATTGATTTTGAGTGGGTGTTTTACAGCGACGAGACAACTGTTCGCTATGCCGAAATAGATGAAGTTTTTTTTTTTTAATTCAGGGCTCCTAATTTGCAGCCTGTGGGCTACATTTGGCACTTGTTTGGAAATGCTTCACAGTGGGGATGCACATGCACCCTGTGATTTGGAAGTGATGGTCCCACAATTTTTTTTTAACAAAATGTATTGTTTACACCCATTCACAATCAATATGCGCATTCATTTTTGCATTTTAATCGTATTTGCAACAATGCAGTTTGAAGAGGAGAGGTTAGTTGTGCTGAAACTGAATGATCCTCATCTTTTGTACTTTTTTTTAATTAAAGTGATTACTCATTTATTTATTAATTTGCCTGTGTTGTACCGAATCTGGTAAGTGATGCATGAAATGTAGTTTTTTTTTAAATTATTATTATGATTATTATTATTTTTTAAAACAGTGATTAGGATTTGCAGAACTATGGTTGGATTTCATGAGTAATTACCACATCACTTTTACCTTATGTATTTCAGAACCTTGACTACCACCAGCCTGAGAAAAACTAAATAAATAAATTCTCAGAAAATACTGTTTTATCCAAAAAATAATGACCAATTACATCTCAACTTGTGAGAAAGGAGTAATGAATTTTTTTGTTGTTTTTTTTTTACGAAGGACAGAAAACGTACATAAAATGCCAGGAAAATGAGTTTAAATTAATGCCATTTTCCCTGTTTATAATATATAAAAGCTTTCTCAGTCTTCAGCTTTGCTTTTTTGCATTTTACACAACTGTTTGGAGGAACCTGCCATTTGCCACATTTTATGTATGGGAATCATACACATTTGCTTGCCTGCACAAAAACTGATAGGTCTACAAATCCATTCCTCAAATTCTCTACTAGTCTGTTACAGAATCACAGTAAAGGACTTTAAAATTAACAGCCAATGAAAGTGCTATTTTTTTTTTTTTTTTTTTGTCTTGGTAGTTGTGGTTTTATTTGATTTTAGTCAAGATTGTGACTTTTAAAGAGAAAATGGCATGCTTGATCACTGCTCATAGGGCACTGCACCCACGAGTGAGCTGCTTTGGCTTTAAAGAGTTAATCTGGATGTAATAAAAGATGGTACCCTGCACCATAACTACTAACACCTAACTCTTTACCACTGACTATTTACGTCAGCCTCTAAATATAACAGTTAGAAGGGTATTTAGTGCTGTCTGAGCTGCCAGAGAGGAGAGAAGCTGTACATGTGCAGGGAATTGGACTGCAGCAGGTAGGTAAAGTTCATGTATTGAATTGAATTACACTGGGATTAAACTGCCCAAGGGCTTCATATTGCCCAGATGTCACTTTCTGCCATGCAAGCAACTGTCCTCACTCACTCACCCAGCCCACCCACCCACATGCACACACTGACATTAGCAGATGACACCAGCTGTCAGTGTATCTCAAGTGTTAGCTGGTGGTCCCTGAAGGTCCAGGGTCACAATTTGCACACCTTCAACTGAGGATTTTGGGCATGTGCGGAAGACATCCTCACAGATCCACTGGGTGTAACTAATCTGAGTTATGCCTCAGGTCTGATGCTATCATGCTCAGGAAGTGTATAATCTGAACATTTTAACCCTTTGAACATCAAGTACTTTCTGGGCAGATTTTTTTCCTCAGTGCAGCAACATTTTTCTCTGCACGTGCAAGTGCTGCACCTCTGGAAAGGATACAATCAAAGAATTCAGGAACAGCTTTTGTGCAGCATTAGTCCCAGTTGCATGTCTTTGATTTGTTTTACAAAAATTGGAAAAGATTCAATCTTTTGTATTTTGTTAAATGAATTCATGTATACAGTTTTTTGTTGCAAGTGCCCACATTTACTGTTTCTTTTCCTATGCCATCTCTCTCATTGGCCTCAATCTGCAGTTCAAAGATCAGAATTTTTGTCTTGTAAATGGTGCCATTTCAAGTTTGTTAGTGGATTGAGCACCTAATAAAAATACAAATGAATAAATAAATGTATTATTATGTGGCAGCAGCACTGTGGATTAATGGTTAGCACTGTTGCCTCACAGCAAAGAAGGTTGTGGATTCGATTCCCACCTGGGACCTTTCTGTGTGGAGTTTGCATGTTCTTCCATGGTTGTGGTGGGTTTCCTCTGGGTGCTCCGGTTTCCTCCCACATCCAAAGACATGCAGGTTAGGTAGATTGGAAACTTGTGTGTGCATACATACAGGTGTGAATGCGGTGTGAATGTGTTTGTCTATAGGTGCCCTGACACAAGCATTTTTTAATTCATGCAGTAGCACGACCTGTGTCGTGCTGGAGAGTAAACTCGTCTTTAATTGGTGCAGACAGGATGCCAGAGGGTCGCCAGTGCGTGCTATTGTGCACAGAGAATTTTGGAATGTTCAAAAAAATCTTTCATGCACAAATGTCGTGTTACTGTCGTGATCTAATCTCCAAAACGACGTGGAGCTCGTCAAGTGGAATAAATGAGAAGTGAATAGAGCGAGTGGTGATGTCAGCGGATTGCATCAGAGCGCAGCTCGTCTGAAGGATTATAACAAGAAGTTAAATTTGTTATAATCATAAAAATAAATACAAGGAAAAAACACTCAACTGTTTTATCAAGCCATGACTATGTAAGCAAGTCAAATAATTACCCTTTTAAGACTGCTCAAAAATGCTTTCTGCAGCTTGTTAGGCACGCGTGCGAACGGCTCCGCTGCAGCCTCCTCTGTGATTCAGGAAGTGATTAGAGCCATTTCAATGGCCAATTTGCAGAAAAAAATGATTGATCCACCACAAAATAATTATTTTATATACGCAGCGTCCAGCGCAGAGCGCGTGGCAGCCGGTAGAAACAAAGAACGGCTTCCAGCTGTGAACACAGTGGTGGGATCGTCACGACACACGATTGTGCTGTTGCGTGATCAAAAACATGCTCAGGTCAGGGAACCTTATATGTGGCCCTGCAACAGACTGGCGTCCTGTCCAGGTGTATTCTGCATCATGCCCTATGACTGCTGGGATAGGCTCAGTCCCCCTTAGACCCTTAACTGCAGTAAGCAGGTACAAAAAGTAGCAGTAAGGAGCTACATTCTGACACACTGCCATTATGACCCACATGAATTTTTTTTTTTTTTTTGGGGTGGGGGGGTGTGCAGCAGCCTTTTAAGCAGTTTTAGGATGGTCAGTTGGGCTCACCATCTTCTAACCTCACTCATACTGTATTTTCTTGGCTGCTTGATGGTTGTTTGACAGCTGCATTTGTCACCATGAGCATAAAGGTTTCACGATAACTTCTCAGATGCTTGTGAACTTGCCCAGCATTGGAGCTTGTGCTCTTCTCAGGACAATCGTTTATTGACCCTGGCATGCAGCACTGTAAGTTAGAGGGGCAGTTTCTTAACTCCTAGAGGCACACTGGGTATATGGGTTCATCTGCCATTATGGATGTATTCTAGTCCATTAATATAAGATGACCCCCCCCCCCCCCCCCCCCCCCAGTAGTGTGTGCGTGTACAGACTGTGTGCACACCATTATTTCCTGGCTTATTTTGTGTATATCACAAATAGTTTGTCAGAACAATAATTGAGAATATTCAGCTGTTTGAGAAAAAAAAAAAACATGTTGCATCATCATTGCTGGACAAATCGTCTGCGTTTGAGTTGCTGTAGCGTGAACTGCAACATGCAGCAGAGATATTGTAAAATGTAATTACTTCGGCTACCTACACAGTCCTTACATAATTGTTTTCCCCCTCCCCTCTCACCGCCTCTGGTGTATTCCGGTTTTATCTCCCCTCACTCCCTCTCTCACTCTGCTGATTGTTATTCCTTGGGCGGTTCATTTTTGCAGTGGTTGCAGTGTTATAATTAGCCTACTGAGATGCACAAAGCATCACAGCAGTTGCTGCTATGAGCTGTTAGCCTGCACTCTGTGTGTGTGTGTGTGTGTGTGTGTGTGTGTGTGTGTGTGTGTGTGTGTGTGGTGTGTGTGTGTGTGTGTGTGTGTGTCCTCTGACTCTGCCTCGTGTGTGAAAGCGCTGATGCTTCAGTGTTCCAAAACCCAGTTCTAATCAAAGTGGACGTGTGTTTGGCTGTGTTCGCAAAAGAACCACAGTTCCCATGATTCTGCCCCGCTGGTTTCATTTCTCTGTCTCTCTCTGTCCCTCTGTCCTGCCTCAAATTAAACCCTCATTTTGAAGAACATAAAGGACTATGAGCCTCGTTGCACTCGAGGTTCTGTGAACGCATCACATTGAGGTTGACCATGCAGTTTGACAGTACAGGAAACAGGGTTTGATGTGAATCTGTTTATTTCCTCTCGACGCTCCCACTTTTGTCTGCCAGCTTATCTAATATCAGGTGAAACAACAAAGTGGTGGAATTTTTCTTTTTATTATTCTTATACTGTTTTGGTGTTACGATGACTGGGCGGTGTATTATTCCGTCCTTCCTAAACAATCTTGTTTTTGGTGAAAGCTTTAGTTAATGGGGATCTTATTTTCGGAGATAATAAATGGCGTCCCAGTCTCTGTAGGCCGCCTGTTTACTCTACCTGGCCTCAGAATGCAGAGCTTTTGATTATGTTTTTGGAACACCAAAGGGGTCCGGAAAAGCTGCCACACCTACGTCGGGTCACGGTTTCCCCGTTGTGCCTTTTGTCTGGATTTGAAAACAGTCCCCATCTCGCCTCTGTTGTCAACATCCCCAGTTGAACATCTGCGGTATTCACTTGCAAATTAGAAGAAGCTTCTTTTGGTGTTTTGTAAAACCGTTATCTGTTCCTTCCAATGTTGGCGTGGTAACAAGTAAGTTGAAATGCATCTGCAGAATCTGCTTCTTAATCATTCATATGCAAACTGGTGTTCTGCTAAAAACCCATTAATAGCGTATAATTTCAGCCACTGAATTGCTTCATTGTCCCGTTTAACGGGCTTGGGTTTCTTATACATATGCCTGCACTCTGAAGCGTCCAATGAGAACATCTGCACATACCCCCCCCCCCCCCCCCCCCCCCCCCCCAAATTATGCACCACTCTGCATTTAATCATTAGTGATTGATCTCTGCTCCCCTCCACAGCATGTCTTTTTCCTGGTTCTCTCCCTCAGCCCCAACCAGTCCCAGCAGAGGACTGCCCCTCCCTGAGCCTGGTTCTGCTGGAGGATTCTTCCTGTTAAAAGGGAGTTTTTCCTTCCCACTGTCGCCAAGTGCTTGCTCACAGGGGGTCGTTTTGACCGTTGGGGTTTTTCCGTAATTATTGTATGGCCTTGCCTTACTATATAAAGCGCCTTGGGGCAACTGTTTGTTGTGATTTGGCGCTATATAAATAAAATTGATTGATTGATTATTACTGTCATACTGCACCAACTGACATCCCATTGATCGACTGGAGATGCCTGTTATGTCTGTGACTAAGAGTCAGCAGGCTTGTTTTCTTATAAAGTTCGCCATTCGCCTGTCTAGCTTCCGCGTAAAATCGACTGAGTACTCCGTCAAGTATCTGCCTGTCATAAGTAGCACTGGTACCACAGTCTCTTATACAAAGAGACTGGTAGCATGTTTTTGAAAACATGGCTATGATTGGGCCATCTGATACGTCGGTCGCTATTGGCTATCATGCCACGCTCTTTGATTGGCTGTGGCGTAACCGCTGAAAATGTAAGTTGCTTCCACTCCTCCAGAGATTGGTACCAGTGCTACGTTGTAAACAAAGGCTGCAGCCAATCAGAGAGCGGTGTGTCTCAGCCAATCAGCAAAATGTCAGAATCTTGACTAAAAGTCACGTGACGAAATAACCCGATACCGACTCCTTTGCATTGGCTGGAGGACTGGAACCAACTTATGTCATAACTTTCAAAGTTGGGCGCATGTCCCTTTTCAGTGACGTACGTACTTGCGAAACAGGTTGGCTTCTGACTGTGTATTTCTGCTGTGTTCTTCGCATCTTTTTCGTGTAAAATTCATTTTAAGCCAGCGTCGCTAACAGACGCAAACCTGTCTTCTGCCATCTTGTCAACAAACTGACAGCCATAGTAGGCGTTGTATCGCATTATCTCATTGGTTGTTATTGATAGAAGGCGGTGCTCGATTAGCTAGCGCTACGCTGCATGCGAGGTGTACTCGTTTCGCACACGCTCTCTACTTGGCTCCACTAGCGGTCAACTCGGCATGTGGTACAGCTCAGAAAGTGGCGAATGGGCCAATCAGAAGTTGGCAAAATCCCATACCATATAATAAACTAAATAAATACTTATTTTGTGTCATTCTGTACACCATAGTTAAACCCATATGGTATATATGGAAACTCTGTATTTCCCAGTATGTGGCAAAAAAACCTAATGAGACAATATTCTTCCCGGTCCTGTTATGTTTAGGACGCGGTCGGAGCACCGACCCAGCGTTTGAAAGGACCCAACATAAATAAGCAGAGCATGGTTCAAAAGGTAACAGAATTTAATAACATAACAGTGGGTGAAGTGCTAAACAACTAAAAAGTCCGCGGTCTGGTGAGGTGGAAACACGGCGCGCTCTCAACAGCGCAAACGGTCCGGAGCCACAGCAGTTCGGACCCAGGGACCCCGCCGACACCCCCCCAGGTGGCCGCGACAAACCGAGTCTGTGAAGAAAGAAAACATGGAGGTGAGTCCAACTCCACACAGAGAGACACAACTCAAAGGTGCACGCAATCAGCAAACACTTCCTGGCTTAAATCTATACATCAGCTTCTCACCCTGCAGGCACGGAACAACTCAGTTCAAATCTCCACTGCAGCAGAAGCTGATTAGACAATTAGCATAACGTGACAGCTCAATAACACAAGGTGTGAGGGACACCAAATCCACTGTCATTACTTCGTAAAAGTCACCAAAACCAAATTACCTCAGGAAGTGTGCTGAAGAGCGTGAGACCTCACCCAATCCTCCTTCACAGACTGTGGCGTCAAACCTGGAGCGGTCTCTGCGTCCGTAATGGTGAGATTGTTCTCCTGACGTCGATCTCACACGTCTGCTCACAAGGTCGAGTCTCTGGCAATCACACACTGTGCATTCAAGGTTTAAATGCAGCAATCTCTGATCAAGACAAAATACACCACAGCTGTGAGTCCTGATGACCTGCACGTGAAAACAAGCCTCAGGTGTTCAGGGTGAGGTCCTAATGCTCAGCCACTCAGTCCTGAATGCATACCACCTGGTGGGAGAAACAGAACACAAAAACCAAGCCAGCCAAACACCCCAGCCCACAACAGGTCCACTTTTCTTTAATCTTCAGGGGGTCTGGTATTGTTTGGCCGTCATTGGTTCTAAGTAGTGATTCATAATCTGCCTGGTTTTGTTGAACAACTTGTTCAGAGTTTGGTAAGATTGTGATGTTCATTTCATGAATGCTCGTGCTACCAACTCCTCTTCAAAAATGTTTTTAAATTCATCACTGTCCATCATTGAAAATCATCCAAACTCATCCCCATATCATCCATTTCCATGAATTTTGTCTGTCCTGTCCTAAATCAACTTTTCAGTCGCATTTTGCGTTGACCTTTTCTGCGTCATTGTGAAAAAATTTGCAACTTATCGCTTCTGGGTCATATTTATCACAAATAAACATTGGCGGTACCCATGATTCATTGCGTATGCTGAGATAGCAACTTCATCTATTATCAAACAGGTGCAGGTGGTAGGACATCAAGTAAGGGGTACACAATGAGTATATCTCATTTCAATATAAATTTTATGAGTTTTTGCCAAGGACTTGCCAGACTTTTGCCATTTTTTGACATGTGGCTAAAACTGATTTGAGACAGGTTTCTGCTGACACAGTGTTCTGAAGCATGGATATGGTAGAAATTGTTTATCCCAGTGGACAACTCTGCACTAGAAACTGCACTATTCCAAGAGGCGGGGGCAGTGCAGGACACAGCATTCACTTTGGCTGACTGTCTAGGACCAACTTGTACCCTCCACCCTCCCTATTGAGCAAAGATAAATCATGATCACTAGGGGCAGTGACATGTTTCTAATCTGCAGGGGATGCAGCAGTTTCCACAATTTGCTCAACCAGTTATGTTTGGACCTACTTTGCCAAACCTAAAAATGCAGTGGATTTATATAAAGATCAAAAAACAAAACTGTCTATAAACTATGCAATACTAACTGCTGTGTGTGGCATAACTGATCTGCTGAACCGTTGCATGGGGCATTACAGATATTAAGAATTCTGCTTCAAAAACTGTGATTCTAATACAAAATACAGTAAAGATTTTTATTTTTTCCTAGGTGATTTCTTCCCCTCCCACCTGGTTCACTTTGCACTGTCACTGTGTTGTCAGATGCAATTTTCTTCTGCAAGGGTATTTTCTCTGTGTCCTAGAGAACGATGGCTTCAAAAGAACATGAAAGTTAATACATTAGTGCCACTATATGAAGATATTCAACAAAGTCAGTGGTCTTATACAAAAATACTGTATTCAGGTGGTGCTCATTTTAGACAAACAAGCATGATAATTGATGGGGGTGTAAAAATAAGCCAGTATGAACAGAAAACTGATTTCAGATTAATAGATACACCAAGCTTGTTTTAAATGTGCGAAGCCTTCAATCGGTTTTAAAGTTATGGCGTTGAGTGAAGCAGCTACTTCCACGTAGTGTCGTCAGACCCTTATTGAAGTTTAAAGGTACGCAAACGACTTGTAACAATAGTGTAGCATTGCCTGCTGTCTTTATATAGAAAAAGTAATCGGCACCGGGGTTTACATGGCATCATCAAACCTAAAATCAACAGTTGGAAGGGACTTTGATTTATAAGGACAGAAAGATGTCTGTAAGCTCTGTGGGATGGCAATTAAGTACTGCAGTATCACTGCAAATTTTAATACACGCTTCTGTCTTCTAAACTGAGCACTAGCAACGGACGGACAGGATAAATGTACAGAGCTGCAACTTTTTCCAACCATAACTTGGGCACAAGGTGAACTTAATTGAAGGTAAGCAGTTGGTTTTAAAGAATTGGTCTTATTCTAATTTCTAATAGAAATTGAGCAGCTACATTAAACAAAGAATTGTAGTGTACCTGAAACATAGCGTAGTCCATGGATCAGGATTCATATCATATTTATAAGGGAAAGATGCCCCCCCCCATAACCTTTCATATTCTTGCATTTTTTAATACAACTGAATCATTAAGAATCAAACAATTGAAAGGGATCAAATTTCATTTGGGGTTGTTTGAACTGATTTACAATCAAATCAGCCGATTAATGACATTCAGCCACAATTACAGCTAAAGCATTAGAATTTTTATGTTTTTTTTTCCCTTCAATCACAAATCAAATTAAATTGTTTAGTCAATTAATACAGCCAGCTTGCAGCAGCAGATGGGCTCTCAGAAAGCAACGGCATGCAAAGTAATTCATTGTGGCCGTATAAATATTTCTGCAGACAATTGCACTGTAATGTGGAAAGCAGCAATCTTAAAATAACAGTCAAACTTCCATGCAATCTGTCAAAGTGCCATTTCATCCAAAGCGGACGTGTAATGTACGGCGCAGGAAGTAAACACTGAGGGGGGGGAAAACGTGTCACCGTGCATGAATGCTAATTCCCGGGCCTATTTGCCGACTTGGGAAATGGATCAGGATGTCATGAGTCATACATTCATCTCGCTATTCACTCATTCTTTTATCCATTTTTGTTCATCCATCCACCCACCCATCAATTCATTTATTCCTCCCCCCCACCCATTCATGCATCAATCTGTCTTTTTATGAGGTGCAGCCATTCAAACGGACGAGCGTTGCTGCCTGCCAGCGCGCTCCGATGATTCACGTCCTGCAGACGCCATTGCTGTGAGGTTGTTTGTACGGTGTGTGTGAACAGTGTGAGGCCAAAGGGGAAGGAGGGGCCCCTCTGTTTTTGTGTGTGTAGGACGGTGGGAGGGGGCAAAGGCGTCGGTCACGCAGCAATGGGACCTCTTGTTGATAGAACTGGAGCCTGCAGAAATACAAAGAGGTGTGGAGACAGCGATAAGACGGGGAAACTGTTAAAGCGAGGGGAAAATGAGGAGAGAAAAGTTTGATGAGAATGTTATATAAGTTATAAACAGCAGTTTGGTCTGTGGCTGTCCTTGATGTGTTCACCTTTACCTCCATTTGCAGCTCTGGACCTTGAAGGGAGGTGTTGTTTACATAGTTACTGTTTCAAAGGAGTTTAATAAGGCAATAATCTTCAAGGGCAAATGGGAGTATGATGCAGACGACACATGCATACACGCACGCAAATCCCAACTGTTCACAATGTAGCCACTTAGCTGCAATTGTATAATTTGTTTCCAAAAAGCCATTTTATCAAAATGACATGTGGGTCACGTTTCAAAGAAGGCATTGTAAAGAAACACATTCTCAACACTCTACTTGGTGAGAGATTTTAAGGTTACTGCTGTGCAGTTAAGGATGAATAAAGACTGATAATTCACTTTCACACTCTCACACTTCAACAACACTCCAGCCAGTTTGATCCATTATTGTCATTTTGGCCAAGTTCCAGGTCTTCACCGTTCTGGTGTCTTCTAGTCTTACTGTATGGTTGTAAGACTTCAGACTAATAGCCAGTGACCAAAGGCAAAAGACATTGTACTCAAGACCTAAGTCAATAAAATCCCAAATTGTAGGTACAAGTAGCTGCCAAAAAACGTTTGGGTTACATTTTTGTCAAAACTGCAACTATAAGTTAATGAATAGACAGTATTTTGTAAAACAGCTACTGTGTCTTAAGTAGATGAGTTTTTTAAATTTAGTTTGTTGTTTTGTACATCCAAAAGGTGTCCACGTAGATGCAAATCAACATTTTTTTTCCTGCTGTTAACAAAGGTATGAGGAAGCTACAATGTTAGGTTTAAAAAACACACTGCATTTTTGGGTAATCTCTTGAGGGTTACTCTAGAATTTCTATCAGAAGGGTGGTTGCATCCCAAAATTTTCACTGTTAACGTCTTTAGTCTTCTTTTAATACCCTAGAGCATCAAAAAACACCAATGGTGATGAGTCCTGGGGGCGGGGGGGGGGGGGGGGTGCACGGTAACCCACCCTAGCCCACGGACTATTATTATTATGTAAAAGCTAGTGATAAATAAACACTTCTAAAACTGAAACTGCTGTTTTTTGTAACCTGATGACACAGCTGGAGTCATTTACAAGACATCTAGCAGATGTTAGCATGCATGCTAACGTCTGCTAACTCAAAGCTAACTTCCTATGGAGTTAAGCCCCTTTCACACCGGGGCTACTCCCAGTTGCTCCCTGTGGCGTCATGACGATGCAGGAATTTCTGCGTCAGGTGCGCGCAGCAGGGGGCAGAGTGGAGGTGAGAACGCAGCCTGCAGGTTCTCTGCACAGAGAAGTCAGAGTGCACAGTTTGTTGTTGGCTGAGCTGCAGGGCTGCGCTCTGAGTTCTGTTATAGTTTATCACGCACGCGTGCATGAACCGTCCTTAAGCATATGTGGAGATGTCTGGAGTTCTACTTGATGTTGACGTGTCCTTGATTTATGTCCTTTTTTAACTGTGATAAGAGAGTCTGAGGAGAGAAAGGAACTAACTGCCTGCAGACAATTTTTTTTTTCCTTTTCTTTCCTCCTTTAACCGCGAGATGTGCACGCACCGTCAAGCAAATGTGGAGATGTCTGGAGTTCTACTTGATATTGACATGTTCTGTCTCAGGACTTGTGTCCTTTTTTGTCCTGCAACAGCTGCAAATTACAAAGAACACAATGCTCATTCAGCCATGGGTATTTTTGCATTGCGTTATTATTTATTTTTATTATTTTTATCAAATTGGTCTAATTTGTCATTTTCTTTCTTTGTGGCAAGCATTTGTGTTTACCTGATCACCTGATCTGAGAATACACACTACCGGGAACCTGTTTTTTAAACCCATTATTCAATAAAAAATATGTAAATTAAATGTTAAACATGAGAAATGAATAATTTTCACAATGGGTGGGTAACATTATTAGATTAAATGAAATTGTCTCAAAATTGGTATAAGTGATAAATACCATTTTCACCCATTTATGACAGTTCAGGTTCCCAGATTGTAAAAAAATGAATGCAATAGCTTAGGGTGGCCCCTTTATTGTTTGGAGCAGTGTAGGGCTCTTCAGAGGATCAGTTCAGTGTTTCTGCCCTAGAATTTATTTACTTTTTTCAAAATTTAAATTGCAAAGTGCATAGAGAAGAAAAATGTGAGGTGCCTAAGATATGCAAAAGCAATGAGCAATAAAATATATTCATTTAAATAACAATTGCAAAAATATTGTACAAAAACTGTTACCTAAGAACTTGTTAGCAAGATTCATTGCAGCATTTAACTTGATATAATAAAGATATCAGTTCATTCTGTCGAATTGTGCATCTCGTCACATAAGTCGACAGTTCCGTATCCTGACAATATTGTGCATGCGTGTGCATGCGCAGTTTCGCGGAGTGCTGGCCTGTCGACAGGAATGACATCTCATGAGAACACCTGTCAGGGCGCAGAGTAATACATTCAAATGTGAAACAGTTGAATATTTTGCCACCGTTACCCCGATATAAAGTCTGAAATCTCACCAATTAACCAATCAGATTTGTGGAAAAAAATGTAATTGGATTAGAATCTGTCAATATTACACACCAAAATTTTTAATTAATGATATGAAAAGCATGTCAAATGCTAAGCTCACCAAATTTAAACTTGCCTAAGTTAGTCTGGTACAAGCACAGACTGTATGGGGTTTTTCAACCACTCTGAGTCCCAGCCGGATTGACTGTGTTTGCCTTTATTTTGAAGGTTTGCACTCAAGGTTTCTGTACATTTCTTCCTCCTTCCCCTCTGCACTTTTTCTCATCTCCTACCCTCTACTTCTGTCTCTCTCTTTTGCTCCTCACCTGTGTCTTGGCGCCATAGTTTTTGAGAAAAATGTCTGTGGATTTGGTTGTCCATTTGGTGCATTTTAAGCAGTGACATGCTTAATTTTGTTCACATGCGTCTGATTCAGTTAGGCTTGCAGTTCAGGCTCACATTGCGTCAAAGAGACAGAACCAGACTTGTGTTTATAAGCAGCATCACGCAGTGCTAGTATGTGGTGTGCTGCAGATGCAGCTAAATTATTTTTGATTCACAAATTGGAAATTGTGGTGTTTTTCATTATTTTGTCTGCCTTTCTTCTTCTTCTTATGCTTTGTTATGATGGATACCACGCTTTGTGTCACTGGACGCTGCGTGATAGAAAATAATTATTTTGTAGCAGATGATGCATTTGCTCTTGAAATTCCGCTGATGAATCCTTCTCTTATTGCTCCTGGAACATACAGAGAAACTATCTGGAGCTCCATCTTGTCGTGCGGCGAACGCATTTGGAAAGCATTTGAGGTAATTATTTAGAATATTTATATTGTAATGGCTTTGTAAAACAGTTGCATTGGCATTCCTTCTTATGAGTTTGATAATGTATCTGTAAAATTATGTTTATTGTGGATGTAACATCTCGCCATAATCGTTCAGATGCGCTGCAGCGAGACGCATTGACTCGCCTTGACACAGTATCTTTGAATAGATTGTGCAATGTTCATGTCTAGTTCACAAAATTAATGTGTGCCAGAGATTTTGAAAATTTTCTTTGCGCACTTGCATGCAGCCGTGCACAGTTCTTGCATGGTTTACAACAGTTTACAATGAGTTTACTTTCTGGCATTCTGGATTGCGTGCCACTGCGGGGATCAAATTTGTGCAAGTGTTAAGGTACCTTAACAGTCTAAGGGAATGTCAACACCAGTTCAGCCATGTGCTGCTTCCCTAAGCATGATCTAGTGCAAAGGTGGCACAGTACTGGGTCAAGTGGAAAAGACCAAAGGGATACACATGTCACCTGGCTGGGATACATCTGCTTTTTTGATGTATGATGAACCGGTACTCTCCTGAACTGGCAGTAGTCATCAGCCAGCGTGGTTCCATAGTGTGACACCGCTGCATGTTGCCAGACCTGATACAACTAGTCAGTGTCAAATGTTTGAGACAAATTGAAAAGTTGTAAAACACAGTCCGAATGGAACAAGCGATAATTTGTACTTTGAAATGATCAAAGTAATTATTTTCTCCATGTGATTAACATGGAATGTGACTAAGGCCACTTGTCTGTATCGCGCTTTGTTTTGAGCACTACCATTTTTTTCCTTCTTTAGTTGGCTTAAATAAGAAACAGTGTGTATGTGGTCACACGCAGACTCCACCAGAAAAAGTGCAGCACCCAGCACCTGCTTTTGTGTGGCCTCTCCCGGTGCATGAAGTTGAACATCTTTCAACTTTTCAGAATGGCACTATAACATCACGCATAGTCTTGTCAGGGAACCAGTCAAATGGAGCAAAACTTGTTGATCTGAAGGGTGAAGCATTTGTGGTCTGTGTCAACAGTCAGCTGACATATCATAAAATTGCACACAGTAGTGTAAAAAAAAAAACCCTCATTGGTGACGGCAGTTTGAACATACGCTTTTTTCCTGCTGAGGGTGAGTGCTTTTTAATGCTGTACATTATAAGATAGTTGTTAGCTGTTTATTGTTGTGTTTTGAGAATGCGCTGAGGCATTTCTCAACAACCTTTCAGCAATTGTTTTTTTGTTTTCTGTTTTTTTGCCTGGGGAGTTCCTAAAATAATGGCCTAAGTCATGTTTGGAGACTATGACTTGCCATTATTTTAACGAGGTGACGATATGTAACTTAATGACAACATCACATCATTGGCTCTCTGTCAAACTCTACTTTGCCTCTTTGTTTTACTCACTGGTGTAGGATAAATCCTTGCTTGTATACAACTAGGTTAAAAGGTGGGTCATAGTGCTTTGTGTCACAATCCTGTGACATGTGGGGACTTTGCCACAAACTTTTATAAATGGTCACTGAAAGTTCAGAAACTGGTAATGATCAGTTTAACTGAATCTGCTTTTATTTGTTTGAAAATGCTGTATTTTTTGCTCTTGTTATCCATTAAATCTTTGTTCACAACTTAAAAGACATGATCATGTGAATTTACAGCACCTGCTAACAGCAGCTGAGGGGGCAATAAAACAGGAATGTATCAAGTTATCTCAACTGAGAGAAAATATTTTCATAACCTCCTACGACATATGCTCTTGCACACAGAAGAGAGAGACAGCGCAGCTGCGACGCCTGAGGTTGTTCCCCATGTGTTCTCTGCTTAAATCTTGAGACCATTAGGTGGCAGAACCTCAGATCTTCTTGAGTTCACCTCAAACCAGGTGCACTGCTTGGCCTGTAATCAGACGAGATTGTCTGGAATGATAACTATGTCCTTAAAGACTCGGGATAAAAGCTTAAACTTTACAATCCGTAGTCCTCTGCCAACATTTATTCCCCAGCACATATGGTGAAGGCATTCTGCATTTAGCGGTGTTTGTACAATAAAGTGAAAACTGTTTTGACAACCACCGAACTTGCGATTTGAGTATTTGTAGTTAAAATCAAGAAATGATTTGACGTGGGGTTAAATGGTCAAGACCATAAAGTTGTGCAAATTGGAATCACTTAGACTACATATGGCCTTACACTTAGGCTCCCATTTTTCTTATTGGACAAAGTGGACAGAAATCAGAAGGATGTTCACAGATGAGCTCTTCAGTAATAATTACACTATTTAAAGGTTGAGCTACAGGTCAGATGTTGATAAAATGTTTAATTTGGCATATAAAGGCCACTTACTGCATGTGTGACATTTATCAGACAGCTTGAAACTGAAAGACCCTGCTTAGCCAGTTGGACTGTGGACTGAAACCAACAAATCCTTAATTGAATGCAGTTATATTTAGCAATTGTGCATCTTTTTGAACCCTTTTTAGAAAAACTTTGGGCTGCAGTGATTTATTACATTTTCCAATGTGCTTTCATTCCATTGTTGCCAACACTAAAATATGCTTTTTTTTGTGTGTGTGTGGGGGGGGAAATCTTGATTCATTCGCCATATGGTAGCCAGGGCTACCATGATTATTCAACTAGTCAAGATTATGTTGATTATCAAAATCGTTGGTGACTAATTTAATCGACGTCATCGGTTACTTTTTTTTAAGCTTTGTTTTTCTCTCAAAGCTGCCGCTGTACCTTCAGCTGCCTTTCAGTCCTTTACACACAGGCGCAGTAGTGGTAATCCAGGTCAGCTGTGATGTCACCAGAAAAGTTATGTCCAAATAATATCATGGCTCGCCGGCAACAAAGCTCTGAAGTTTGGGACCATTTTAACCAAATTAAAGAGAAAAATGTGGCAATGCAAAATGTGCAAGGCAGAAGTTGCCTTCCATGGTAGTACACCGGCGATGCAGGAGCATCTGAGAAGGAAATGCGTTGTGGTGATTCTTTCTGAGCCAGTTTGTCTCTGTTAGCTAACTGGCTAGTTAGCCGCTAACATTGACATCTCTAGTGAGCGTACTTACTTATATGATGACAATTTCATTAGCCTTGTACACATATGTGTTTGCTGTAACATTATAACAGTGATGTCATGTTTGAATAGGAAATGTGATAACACTAATGCTTAATAATGGCTACGTTACCAGTGCTAAAAACAAATGGATGACGACTTTGTCACCAAGCAAAAATTTAATGAACTATCATATTACTTAGGCAGCGTAGTATCATTTGAGGGGGGGCGCTACAGGGGTAAAATATAACACATATGATGGAATTACTTTATTCAGGGGATGGAAACGCAGCACTTTCTCTGAGATTTTGGGCAAATTACATGTAAACAAAGTGAAAATACAAAGAAAAAGTGATGATGCGGTGGAAAGTGGACATGTGTTGTGGTCTGTTTATGATCTGGACCTCAAATGTGTTGAGGCAGTTTTCCAGGCTGAGAAATGCAGCTGCTCTGGTTAGCTGTGTAGGCTAACACTTACCTACATGACGTCTCCCATTTGCCTCGTCTTCCCTTCTCCACTGTGAACTGAAAAAAAACTGCAATTTTCGCGACTGCTTTGGTGATTGCAGCCAAAAACAAAACAGTACGCCATTTTTTTCCGTGGTGAAGTTACGCTGTGTATATATTGCGCAACGGGGATCCGCTGTCCCCATAAGTGGTCAAATCCCGCATTATCACGCAGGGTTCAAACAAGACTGCGCTACCCTATTGTCTTTATTTAATGTTGGCACTACCTTAAACACTTCAAGCTTGAACATAGCTCCTGCATGCTGGTGCGATTAATGCATAATTTACATATGATCATATTACTCGGCTAGTCGATTATCAAAATGATCATTTTTTTTGTCAGCCCTAATGATAGCAAACAGGGCTAGAAAGGTGCATAGTGGGTCATTGGCAGTGCTCTGTGCTCTCAAAGTGCCCTTCTAGTTCAGGATTTACCATTGTATAATTCTTTTGGGGGGATGCAGGGTTTTGTATTTAATTACCAAGCCCTCTTACACTTAAAACTAAAGAGCATCTTGTTATGAATTCATATAAAGACGGACTGGCTGCTCCTGTTTGTGGTGAGATACTGGTTAACATCACTTTGAAGTGGGCTAATTCATCTATAGCATCCCCTCTCTGGCGCCTTGTTATTCTCAGAAGCTAGCAGATGTGCTAGCATAGCCAATGCATTTATTGTTTGCTGTGCGCTATCGGGAGGGACAGGGGCCGCACTTTCAAAGACTGTTGCCCACTTACCCCAGAGAGACGGCGCGAGAAAAGCGCCAGAGAAAAAGTCATTAGGGCATGGCGAGAGGCAAGAAAGAGGGCGGTGAGAGAAAGAACGTGCTACCGCACTGTGCTGTGTTTCAAGCTGTGGCTGCAGCCTGCTGTCCCTGCGGACTGGGGATGTGCACTGTGTCCAGCGTGCTTGTGCTGGAGACTCCAGAAGCTATGAATCCCTCAGCTTCTATCGATCTCCCTCTGCTGCAGATTAACTCAAAACACCGTCTCGTGTCTGCATTTTTTTGTGTTGTTGTTTTTTGTTTGTTTTATTGGTCTCACAGTAGCTCTTGTCTGCTTTATGTCCATTATCAGTTTGACCCAAGTTCTTTGAGTTTGGAAGAACTCTTTCGCTCCACCCGTACATTGGGCCAAACTGCACCTGCCTTATCTCTGCTTAGCTCTTGGCACATGAAATGGAAATCTTCTCTGTTTTTCCCTCTGTTCTGTCTTCCCCCAGTCATTGCTGACATCCACAGGCTAGTGGCTTCACATCTCTCATCGCGTCTCCCCTGTGTTCCAAGTGATCCATGCCATCCTCTACCTCTTCCTCTGTCCTTTGATTTAATGTTTAAATCTCAAGATATTCACATGCAGACTTTAAGCCATTCATTCACAATCTTTTCTCACCCCCCTTTCCTCCTTAATAGAATCTGTTTTTCTTTTAGATGAGATTAATTGTAATGTCACCTCAACACCACCATGTAATTAGACTTAAAAAAAAAAAAAAAGTTATCAATCCGATTCCCTTATCGATTCCTTATTATACCTCTTGTGAATTTTGTACTAAAAGTTGGCTTTACAGGTTTTCTATGTATTTCATTGAGTCTTAAACTAAATAATATGAAATTGGTTACTCTATCCTTGATCTCTGGACATAAAAAAATAAACAAAATGGTGTTTTGCTTTGAAGTTATTAATTCTGACTGGACTCTATCTGTGTGAACAGAACAGAGGACAATTCTCGTTTCTTTCTCGCAACAAGACAGGAGTCCCAGTTAGTAACTTTAATCTGCACAAAAGTGACTTATGATTGATATTCAGGGATGAAAGTGGTGAAAAACAAAAAAGCTGAAACCCAAAATCACCCCCAACACCACCCACACAAATTCTACAAATTCTAGAAGCTCTGAAATGCAATCTGGGACTTTCAGACAAATAAACTGCAGTGAGTGCAGCATCCATTTAGGTGAGGAAAAAAAAACTTATTCAGATTTATTGCAGTAGTATTCTGCTCTTACTAGGATGCAGCAGTTTTCTAGCTTGGCAGATAGTTCTGGAGGAAATCACTGAAGAAATTAACACATTGAAAATATGGTTTGAACATATTTATGTATGTTCATTGTTTGTTTTTATATTTTCTGTTGTGTTTTTATTCAGGTTCTTTTTTTTCTCTAAAATTGTATATAACTAATCATTAGATTAGTTATTACTATTATTGCTGTGATTGCTAAGCTTGTTCTGTCAGACCTCAGTGCTGCTTTTGATACTGTTGACCATAAAATTTATTACAGAGATTAGAGCATGCCATAGGTATTAAAGGCACTGCGCTGCGGTGGTTTGAATCATATTTATCTAATAGATTACAATTTGTTCATGTAAATGGGGAATCTTCTTCACAGACTAAGGTTAATTATGGAGTTCCACAAGGTTCTGTGCTAGGACCAATTTTATTCACTTTATACATGCTTCCCTTAGGCAGTATTATTAGACGGCATTGCTTAAATTTTCATTGTTACGCAGATGATACCAGCTTTATCTATCATGAAGCCAGAGGACACACACCAATAGCTAAAACTGCAGGATTGTCTTACAGACATAACAGACATGGATGACCTCTAATTTCCTGCTTTTAACCTCAGATAAAACTGAAGTTATTTTACTTGGCCCCACAATCTTAGACATGGTGTCTAACCAGATCCTTACTCTGGATGGCATTACCCTGACCTCCAGTATACTATGAGAAATCTTGGAGTCATTTTTGATCAGGCTTATGTTCATTCAATGCGCGTATTAAACAAATATGTGGACTGCTTTTTTGCATTTGCGCAAGGTCTCTAAAATTAGAAAGGTCTTGTCTCAGAGGTGATGCTGAAAACTAATTCAGCATTTATTCTCCTCTAGGCTGGACTATGTAATTCATTATTATCAGGTTGTCCTAAAAGTTCCCTGAAAAGCCTTCAGTTAATTCAAAATGCTGCAGCTAGAGTACTGACAGGGACTAGAAGGAGAGAGCATATCTCACCATATTGGCGTCTCTTCATTGGCTTCCTGTTAATTCTAGAATAGAATTTAAAATTCTTCTTCTTACTTATAAGGTTTTGAATAATCAGGTCCAATCTTATCTTAAGGACACTCATAGTACCATATCACCCAATAGAGCGCTTCGCTCTCAGACTGCAGGGCTTACTTGTAGTTTCTAGGGTTTATAAGAGTAGAATGGGAGGCAGAGCCTTCAGCTTTCAGGCTCCTCTCCTCTGGAACCAGCTCCCAATTCGGATCAGGGAGACAGACACCCTCTCTACTTTTAAGATTAGGCTTAAAACTTTCCTTTTTGCTAAAGCTTATAGTTAGGGCTGGATCAGGTGACCCTGAACCATCCCTTAGTTATGCTGCTTTAGACTTAGACTGCTGGGGGGGGTTCCTATGATGCACTGAGTGTTCTTTCTCTTTTTGCTCTGTATGCACCACTCTGCATTTAATCGTGACTGATCTCTGCTCCCCTCCACAGCATGTCTTTTCCTGGTTCTCTCCCTCAGCCCCAACCAGTCCCAGCAGATGACTGCCCCTCCCTGAACCTGGTTCTGCTGGAGGTTTCTTCCTGTTAAAAGGGAGTTTTTCCTTCCCACTGTTGCCAAGTGCTTGCTCACAGGGGGTCGTTTTGACAGTTGGGGTTTTTCCGTAATTACTGTATCGCTTTGCCTTACAATATGAAGCGCCTTGGGGCAACTGGTTGTTGTGATTTGGCGCTATATAAATAAAATTGATTTGATTTCCTTTTATTTATGTGCATGAACTGTCTTTCACTCCTTCTCTTCATAGTGTATATCTGGTTCTTCACATTTAATTCAACCTCTTCCTGACTCTCTCTGCAGTCAGTGTCATTTGCATACACCATAGTTTACAGAGATGTGTTTTATTTCATCCCTCAGCCTTTCCATGGAAAAAAGATCTCCGTTATATGGCTCAGGTATTGGCTTGATACAATCAGACCTCCATCTTCCATCATTCCTGCCACACACCCAAATAAGAATTCACAGCTATTTCCATCTTCTCCTTTTTTTTTTGAAAATTCACCACTGTCTATTTTTCCACATTCCTTTCTTTGATATCACACTTAACCAACACCTCGTCCTCTCTGTTCACCTTGCCAACATGCCCATTGAAGTCTGCTCCAGTCAGCATTCTTTCTTCCTTGCTGTCTGACTTTGTATAACACATTCCAGTTCTTTACTTTTCATTTCACCCCAGGTGGATGAGATGGAGCGCCATAAGGATGGGTAAGCGTGAGACATTCACACCAGGCCTTGAATTTTCAGCTTCAGCTACATCTACATCACTCTGTCAGACACTCTTCACACACTCATAATATGTTCTTCCTACAGGATTACTACATTTAGCCATTCAGGCTGTGGTAGAACAGTGTGAACTCTAACCTTGCTCTGTGTTCAGTTTTTGTGTCTAACTTTTGTTCTCCACATCCCATCAGTCTTCATGCTTTACTAGTCATCTGCTTTTCCCCATTTCCACCCAAAAGCAGCACAGTCTGTTGCCAGCCAATGTTCTGGTAGTGGGTGTTGTAACGCGTGTCCCAGCTGATCCAGAATTGAAGTCTGTTGTGAGAATTGGATTCTAACCAGTAACCTGAAGTGACAATTAGGTACCAGATCTCTCTGGAGGATCCTTTGGCACGACTGGAATGACTTTGTGTCCACCGAGTAAATACTTTAGGGAGACTTGGATGAGAAATATCACATGCATTGTGAGCGGACATCAGCTATGCCATTTTGGTCATGTGGCATGTTTCCCTGGTTATGATCCGGCATGCAGGTGCTTAAGTGCTGAGAACCAAAATTTGGGGAGGTGATGGTCTAGTGGTTAAGTGTTGGCTTGAGACCACAGGATCCTTGGTTCAAATCCCAGCCTGACCAGAAAATCACTAAGGGCCCTTGGGCAAGGTCCTTAATCCCCTGGTTGCTTCCGGGGTGTAGTGGGCACCATAGCTTGACATCGGGGTGAATGTGAGGCATTATTTGTAAAACGCTTTCTGCATCTGATGCAGATGGAAAAGTATTATATAAATGCAGTCCATTTAACATTTTATTATTTAACCCCAACAGCTGGAAAAGGCCAAAGGGACACCCACATGCCACTGCTGCAGATAGATGGTTTCTTTCGAGAGGTGAGAATAGACCAGTTGTCATCCAGTAGTGTCCAAGGGTTTTCCACGATGTGGTGGATGCAGTGACACGTGGCAGCAACACATGTTCCCAGACTTCTAATTCTGCACAGGTTTTATGGTGGATGCCCTCTCTGACTCTGTTTATCCAGACTTGCTACCGGCACTAAAAGAGCTGTAGTTTGTCCAGCCTCAGTGGCTGTCATTCAGAGCTCCAAGCTGCGGTACATTTAAAATCCTGCTTGTGATGTGGAGGTCACATTGCTGAGTTGGTAAGGCTATCAGTCGTGGTCTGCTCTTATCATGGAGATAAAGAAGTAGGGCTTGGCGCCGAGACATTTGCAGTGACCGTGGAGGGAGAACAAAGCGAGCGCAGTGACTGTGGCGCTGAGGTCCTGACTGATGGGGAGCGGTTAATGCGGTTTATGGCTAAACAAACTGTGCTTTGTGTGTGTGTGTGTGTGTGTGTGTGTGTGTGTGTGAGAAATACTGGTTGAACAACCTGCTGCTGTGATGGAGTATGATCTGGCATCTGACACACTGATTGACTGAATGAGTTGCTTGCAAACATGCTGCTTGCCTGACCTACTGTGACGCTGATTAAATGGGTGAATAAATGTTCTTACTGATTACTGCCATGTTGGGGGGAAAAAAACCTGTCTCCTGATAGACATGTCCCACAAATTTGCTGATTGCTAACACATTCAAACTAAATCCTTCAGTAGTTCTTTTTCTGTCTTCATTGCTTTTGGTCTAACCTGAAGGCTGGAATAACGTGTTGTACCAATTATTACAAGTAATCTGATACGAAAGCAGTTTACTTCAAAATGAGAGCTACACATTGAATTAGTTTTGTTTCCTCTTGAGGAGAGTAAGAGTGCTGTGGTCAGCTGAAATCAAGTCGCTAACATGTTGAGTTTTTCCACAACATTAGACAGGAGTATTAAAATGTGCACATAAACCGTTCATGTTGCCTGCAGCATAACTCCAAACCTTCAGTGTCTGATCTGTCAGACAAATGTGTTGTAAAGCGGAAAGAACAAGAATATTCAAACACTGGAGTTGGAATATGGAAAAAAAAATCAAGCACACAAACAAAAATGGATTGGGTGGGTGTTAAAAAAAAAAAAAAAAGTACTTAAACAAGGCGGCTTTTATCGGTTGACATACTGACTCACCCTTGTCGTCCCTGGGGCTCATTGGTGCCGGTGTTTGATGTCAATTCTGTAGCAGATGAGACTCGACAACTCCTGGATGGGACGCCAATCCAGTGGAGGTTGCATCCCCAGCTGTGTTCGGTACCAATTTACAGCTGGGTGGGCTCGGATTAATAAAGAATTAACTTTAACAGTCATGATCTGACCAGGAATGAAACTCAGGTCGACAGAGTAGCAGCTCTTTCAACTCACTGAGCAACCTGCTCGTTGAATTGGCCCTCACTTGCATTGTCATCACAGCCACTTTTTATGTGTGGTTGCAAACATGTCTCGGAGATGACGAGACTCACTACAGGGAAACTGAAACGTATGGCTCTTGATCTAACCTCTTGCTTGCCTCTACTGGTGGTTGGCTCTCACTGCGGTATTGTATCACTTCCTGTTCCGGAGCACAGCGGTTGTTTTCTGTATCTGTTAGCTGTTTAATCTGCGCAGTTAGATTGGTCTAGTTATCTAGATTACGATTTGTTTCCCAGTGTAATCTTTACGTGCCTTAACTAAAGCACTCCTTCTGCTGAATCACCTCTAAATTATTTACACATTATTCACTTTGCGTGTTTTTAGGAATCCGCTAGCTTAGCGTAGCTACTAGCTCTTAGCCGATTTAGCATGGCGGCTTCTCCTGTCTCTCCCGCACTTTTCTGCTCTGGGTGTGAAATGTTTAGTTATTCCTCGGCCTCCTTTAGCAGTAATGGTACTTGTAATAAGTGTAGCTTATTCGTAGCTTTGGAGGCCAGGCTGGGCGAATTGGAGACTCGGCTCCGCACCGTGGAAAATTCTACAGCTAGCAAGGCCCCTGTAGTCGGTGCGGACCAAGGTAGCTTAGCCGCCGTTAGTTCCCCCTGGCAGATCCCGAGCAGCCGGGAAAGCAGGCTGACTGGGTGACTGTGAGGAGGAAGCGTAGCCCTAAACAGAAGCCCCGTGTACACCGCCAACCCGTTCACATCTCTAACCGTTTTTCCCCACTCGACGACACACCCGCCGAGGATCAAACTCTGGTTATTGGCGACTCTGTTTTGAGAAATGTGAAGTTAGCGACACCAGCAACCATAGTCAATTGTCTTCCGGGGGCCAGAGCAGGCGACATTGAAGGAAATTTGAAACTGCTGGCTAAGGCTAAGCGTAAATTTGGTAAGATTGTAATTCACGTCGGCAGTAATGACACCCGGTTACGCCAATCGGAGGTCACTAAAATTAACATTGAATCGGTGTGTAACTTTGCAAAAACAATGTCGGACTCTGTAGTTTTCTCTGGGCCCCTCCCCAATCGGACCGGGAGTGACATGTTTAGCCGCATGTTCTCCTTGAATTGCTGGCTGTCTGAGTGGTGTCCAAAAAATGAGGTGGGCTTCATAGATAATTGGCAAAGCTTCTGGGGAAAACCTGGTCTTGTTAGGAGAGACGGCATCCATCCCACTTTGGATGGAGCAGCTCTCATTTCTAGAAATCTGGCCAATTTTCTTAAATCCTCCAAACCGTGACTATCCAGGGTTGGGACCAGGAAGCAGAGTTGTAGTCTTACACACCTCTCTGCAGCTTCTCTCCCCCTGCCATCCCCTCATTACCCCATCCCCGTAGAGACGGTGCCTGCTCCCAGACTACCAATAACCAGCAAAAATCTATTTAAGCATAAAAATTCAAAAAGAAAAAATAATATAGCACCTTCAACTGCACCACAGACTAAAACAGTTAAATGTGGTCTATTAAACATTAGGTCTCTCTCTTCTAAGTCCCTGTTGGTAAATGATATAATAATTGATCAACATATTGATTTATTCTGCCTAACAGAAACCTGGTTACAGCAGGATGAATATGTTAGTTTAAATGAGTCAACACCCCCGAGTCACACTAACTGTCAGAATGCTCGTAGCACGGGCCGGGGCTGGAGGATTAGCAGCAATCTTCCATTCCAGCTTATTAATTAATCCAAAACCCAGACAGAGCTTTAATTCATTTGAAAGCTTGTCTCTTAGTCTTGTCCATCCAAATTGGAAGTCCCAAAAACCAGTTTTATTTGTTATTATCTATCGTCCACCTGGTCGTTACTGTGAGTTTCTCTGTGAATTTTCAGACCTTTTGTCTGACTTAGTGCTTAGCTCAGATAAGATAATTATAGTGGGCGATTTTAACATCCACACAGATGCTGAGAATGACAGCCTCAACACTGCATTTAATCTATTATTAGACTCTATT
Source organism: Thalassophryne amazonica (assembly GCF_902500255.1). NCBI lineage: Eukaryota > Metazoa > Chordata > Actinopteri > Batrachoidiformes > Batrachoididae > Thalassophryne > Thalassophryne amazonica. The sequence goes on from NC_047105.1 coordinate 20,714,437, forward strand.
GGCTTTGCTCAAAAAGTAAATGAGTCCACCCACCACTTTAATCATATCTTAGATCTTGTTCTGACTTATGGTATGGAAATAGAAGACTTAACAGTATTCCCTGAAAACTCCCTTCTGTCTGATCATTTCTTAATAACATTTACATTTACTCTGATGGACTACCCAGCAGTGGGGAATAAGTTTCATTACACTAGAAGTCTTTCAGAAAGCGCTGTAACTAGGTTTAAGGATATGATTCCTTCTTTATGTTCTCTAATGCCATATACCAACACAGTGCAGAGTAGCTACCTAAACTCTGTAAGGGAGATAGAGTATCTCGTCAATAGTTTTACATCCTCATTGAAGACAACTTTGGATGCTGTAGCTCCTCTGAAAAAGAGAGCTTTAAATCAGAAGTGTCTGACTCCGTGGTATAACTCACAAACTCGTAGCTTAAAGCAGATAACCCGTAAGTTGGAGAGGAAATGGCGTCTCACTAATTTAGAAGATCTTCACTTAGCCTGGAAAAAGAGTCTGTTGCTCTATACAAAAGCCCTCCGTAAAGCTAGGACATCTTTCTACTCATCACTAATTGAAGAAAATAAGAACAACCCCAGGTTTCTTTTCAGCACTGTAGCCAGGCTGACAAAGAGTCAGAGCTCTATTGAGCTGAGTATTCCATTAACTTTAACTAGTAATGACTTCATGACTTTCTTTGCTAACAAAATTTTAACTATTAGAGATAAAATTACTCATAACCATCCCAAAGACGTATCGTTATCTTTGGCTGCTTTCAGTGATGCCGGTATTTGGTTAGACTCTTTCTCTCCGATTGTTCTGTCTGAGTTATTTTCATTAGTTACTTCATCCAAACCATCAACATGTTTATTAGACCCCATTCCTACCAGGCTGCTCAAGGAAGCCCTACCATTATTTAATGCTTCGATCTTAAATATGATCAATCTATCTTTGTTAGTTGGCTATGTACCACAGGCTTTTAAGGTGGCAGTAATTAAACCATTACTTAAAAAGCCATCACTTGACCCAGCTATCTTAGCTAATTATAGGCCAATCTCCAACCTTCCTTTTCTCTCAAAAATTCTTGAAAGGGTAGTTGTAAAACAGCTAACTGATCATCTGCAGAGGAATGGTCTATTTGAAGAGTTTCAGTCAGGTTTTAGAATTCATCATAGTACAGAAACAGCATTAGTGAAGGTTACAAATGATCTTCTTATGGCCTCGGACAGTGGACTCATCTCTGTGCTTGTTCTGTTAGACCTCAGTGCTGCTTTTGATACTGTTGACCATAAAATTTTATTACAGAGATTAGAGCATGCCATAGGTATTAAAGGCACTGCGCTGCGGTGGTTTGAATCATATTTGTCTAATAGATTACAATTTGTTCATGTAAATGGGGAATCTTCTTCACAGACTAAAGTTAATTATGGAGTTCCACAAGGTTCTGTGCTAGGACCAATTTTATTCACTTTATACATGCTTCCCTTAGGCAGTATTATTAGACGGTATTGCTTAAATTTTCATTGTTACGCAGATGATACCCAGCTTTATCTATCCATGAAGCCAGAGGACACACACCAATTAGCTAAACTGCAGGATTGTCTTACAGACATAAAGACATGGATGACCTCTAATTTCCTGCTTTTAAACTCAGATAAAACTGAAGTTATTGTACTTGGCCCCACAAATCTTAGAAACATGGTGTCTAACCAGATCCTTACTCTGGATGGCATTACCCTGACCTCTAGTAATACTGTGAGAAATCTTGGAGTCATTTTTGATCAGGATATGTCATTCAAAGCGCATATTAAACAAATATGTAGGACTGCCTTTTTGCATTTACGCAATATCTCTAAAATCAGAAAGGTCTTGTCTCAGAGTGATGCTGAAAAACTAATTCATGCATTTATTTCCTCTAGGCTGGACTATTGTAATTCATTATTATCAGGTTGTCCTAAAAGTTCCCTAAAAAGCCTTCAGTTAATTCAAAATGCTGCAGCTAGAGTACTGACGGGGACTAGAAGGAGAGAGCATATCTCACCCATATTGGCCTCTCTTCATTGGCTTCCTGTTAATTCTAGAATAGAATTTAAAATTCTTCTTCTTACTTATAAGGTTTTGAATAATCAGGTCCCATCTTATCTTAGGGACCTCGTAGTACCATATCACCCCAATAGAGCGCTTCGCTCTCAGACTGCAGGCTTACTTGTAGTTCCTAGGGTTTGTAAGAGTAGAATGGGAGGCAGAGCCTTCAGCTTTCAGGCTCCTCTCCTGTGGAACCAGCTCCCAATTCAGATCAGGGAGACAGACACCCTCTCTACTTTTAAGATTAGGCTTAAAACTTTCCTTTTTGCTAAAGCTTATAGTTAGGGCTGGATCAGGTGACCCTGAACCATCCCTTAGTTATGCTGCTATAGACGTAGACTGCTGGGGGGTTCCCATGATGCACTGTTTCTTTCTCTTTTTGCTCTGTATGCACCACTCTGCATTTAATCATTAGTGATCGATCTCTGCTCCCCTCCACAGCATGTCTTTTTCCTGGTTCTCTCCCTCAGCCCCAACCAGTCCAGCAGAAGACTGCCCCTCCCTGAGCCTGGTTCTGCTGGAGGTTTCTTCCTGTTAAAAGGGAGTTTTTCCTTCCCACTGTAGCCAAGTGCTTGCTCACAGGGGGTCGTTTTGACCGTTGGGGTTTTACATAATTATTGTATGGCCTTGCCTTACAATATAAAGCGCCTTGGGGCAACTGTTTGTTGTGATTTGGCGCTATATAAAAAAATTGATTGATTGATTGATGGCGGACGAGAAGACTGCGAAACCATTTTTCAGCATATTTTCTGTTCAGGCGTCATGTTGATGACACTTATATTTTCATTTTAATTTATTTTAATTTATATTGCGCCAAATCACAACAAAGTTGCCTCAAGGCGCTTCACAGAAGTAAGGTCTAATCTTACCAACCCCCAGAGCAAGCACAAAGGTGACAGTGGTAAGGAAGAAATTCCTCTGATTTGAGGAAGAAACCTCAAGCAGATCAGACTCAAACTAAGACCCAGAATTTAGGTAAAGTTGAGGGCGCGGCCCCGCTCTGTTTCCTAATAAAATGAATTTAAAGAGTAAAAAGCATAGTAACATACTATGCTAGTATGCTAGCCATACAAAAGGGAAAATAAGTGCGTCCTTAAGTCTAAACTTGAAAGTCTCTACAGAATCTGACTGTTTTATTGATGCAGGGAGATCATTCCACAGAACAGGGGCATGATAAGAGAAAGCTCTGTGGCCCGCACACTTTTTGTTCACCCTAGGGACACAAAGTAGTCCTGCACCCTGAGAACGCAGAGCCTAGGCCGGTACTTAGAGTTTAATTAGGTCAGCTAAGTAGGGAGGTGCCAGTCCATGAACAGTTTTATAGGTTAGTAGCAGAACCTTAAAGTCTGATCTCACAGGGACAGGAAGCCAGTGAAGGGATGCCAACATGGATGTAATGTGGTCAAACATTCTGCTTCGTGTCAGACGTCTGGCAGCAACATTTTGAACCAATTGGACAGCCCCAATGCTGGACTGCAGTAAACCAGAAAATAGAACATTGTAGTTGTCCAATCTAAAAGACACCAGTGCATAACTCAGGGTCTCAGCATCAGCCATAGATGGAATGGGAGGAATCTTCACTATATTTTGCAGGTGGAAGAAAGCACTCCTCGTAATATCTCTAATTTGGAGGTCAAAGTACAACATAGGATCAAAAATTACCCCAAGCTTCCTCATCTTGTCAGTGTGATGTATGACACACGAGCCTAGGCTAAGCATTAGCTGTCAAATTGATGCTGATGTGTCACTGGACCAAGAACCATCATTTCAGTCTTATCAGAGTTTAAAAGTAGGAAATTTTTAGACATCCAGCTTTTCACTGATGCAAGGCAATCTTCTAAGAAATTGATGTGGATGAGATTACCAGCAGTTACCGGCATGTGTAACTGAGTATCATCAGCATAGCAGTGAAAGGTAATCCAAAATACCGCAATATGTGCCCATGGGGTGCTATATAAAGTGAGAAAAGCAGAGGGCCCATGACAGACTCCTGTGGAACCCCAAATTTAATGTCACTAAAGTTAGAGGTAGTGTTATTGTACAAAACACAGTGAGAACAACTGTTCAGATATGACATCAACCATCAAACTGTCTTCTGAGTGGGCATTTTCCATACGTGAAGCTAAGATATCAGGCAGTCTAGCTTTGAATTCAGTTGGAGTTGAGGAGTTGATGCATTGCTGCGGTGGAAAAATAAGGTTGTTGTTCCACTAAACACAGTAGCGAAAACCTAATAAGTTAGTGGTCAGAGACCACCGATGCAAGATACACGATGTCAGTGTTCGTGACAGCAATACCACGTGCAAGAACCAAATCCAGGGTATTTCCACTAATGTGCTTCAAATCCTGAATGTATTGCTGAAATGCTAATGCATCCACAATTTCCATAAATGATTTGCGGAGGGGATCAGAAGGCTTATTTATATGAATGTTAAAGTCACCAATAATCAGAATGTTATCTGCACTCATTGACAAGTTAGATTTGAATGCACCAAATTAATCTAAGAATTCAGAGTATGGGCCAGGGGGCCTATATACAGTGACAACGTAATACGGCATATTTTTATTCTTCTGACCGTGGTAATACGTAGCATTGTGGGCAGAGCGAAGAATCACATATTCAGACGAGTTATGTTTGTGACCCCCAACAGCTAATAAACTAAACCTAGATTTATAAATAAGAGCAACGCCCCCATCTTCACGAGGGATGTAGCTAAATGTGTATGCCAGTGGGCAGGCCTCATTTAAGGGTAGCACAGCTGTAGGTTTAAGCCAGGTTTTACATAACCCAATCATATATAAGTGATGATCCATAATTAGATCATTAATCAACAGTGATTTTGAGTACAGTGATCTTGTGTTAATGAGACCAGGCTAAGGACCTCAGTGGAGTTGACAGTTGGACTGTTTGGATTTAGGGGTGGTTCCAGAGTAGCATATATAAGATGCCTGGAAGTCAGTTTAGGTTTGAGACATTCCACACGAGTTGTAGGTAGCAGACATGAATCTTTGATATTGCTGGAGCAGCCATTGGGCCATCCTCAATTTCAATGTCATCCAATGTATAAAGTGTATATTATTAAAGACCTGATAAGGTCGATCAGAGAGTACTCCCTGTCCCAACACCCTGAACTCACACCATGTGCTTCTTTTCTCTCGTATTTCACTCTTTGATCATCACATTTTTCCACTGTCACTCAGTGGTTTGTATTCATGTGTATATCAGTGTTTTTGTTACAGTGACGTCTCCCTTAAATTGGAGCTTGACTTTGATTCCCCACTTATAGGCACTTTGGATCAAAGCAGCAGTTTTATGAATGTAACATTTAGTTACACTGGATGCTGCAATACAGCAACGCAAAACACAACTCCTTTTCAGCCCTCCCATAAAAATATCTGAACAGTCACCTGTGGCCCTCAGGTTTTTCTCTGCAGGTGTTTTCAGTCTCGGAGCTCAATTCCACTCTGTCACACGTGTGCCAGACCATGGGGGTGCAGTCCGTACAAATCTCTGTTAATCAGTTTCACCACTGTAAAACACATGGGGCAGTGTGTCCATGTGATATCCTGAAATCAAACCACTCTGTATCTACCATACTGTGTGCAGTGATTCTGGTCAAATGCTTCATCTGGATCACTTTGGCAGAAATATGTCCTGAAAAAGGAATGTGCGAGTCCATGTAATTCCAGCAGGGGTGAGGGTCTGTTGTTTGGGTGGCTGTATTTGTTGCTGACTTGTTATCATCCCTTTTTGGCTGCTTTATTAGACGGTCTTCCTGACGGGTTGGTTTTCTGTGTGTTTATAACTTGGGTGGTGTAAGCTAGATAGGACAGATGAGAATTGATGACCTGTATCAGCAGGGGATGGGTGGAGATGGCCTTCCCTGAAAACTCATCACACAAAGGCACAAACACGCGGCGGACACAAGCATAAACAATCACAAAGATTTATGCAGCCAGAGAAATGTTTATTAGTGGTTTGTTCCACAGAAATTTTCCCAGAATGCACCCGCATAGTTTTACACCAACTGTGCATGCACCCACACGTGCACAGTATCCAGGTCACTGCGGTACGAGCAGCCATGAAATATGTTATTAGGACATACCTGCACATGGCTGACCCAGATTAGGTCTGTTTATCTTGGAGGAGGAAACAGGTGATATGATTGTATTATGGGAGATAGAGGTGGCCCACGCCAACAGGGGGGTAAATCACACTGGAACACCTGAAGCAAAGCAGGGAGAGATGGGAAATCTGCAGGTTAGGGTGTCCTGAGGACCAGGTTTGGGAACCACTGTAAAGTACAGTATCTGAACATCCTGTGTCTTAGTCCACCCATGCCCATTCCCCTAGTAGATCTGGAATTGTATCAAAAAGAGCATTTGGCATAATGATGTGGATCCATATCCAATATGGCCAACAGAAGCAACCAAAACAGCTGCTTTTTAGAAAAGTTAATGATACTATTAGTAAATGTAGCAGGGATGGTGGTCAAGTGGTTCAAACCCAACTCCTGCCACATTTCTCCATGTAATCTGGAGTTGCTGCAGGAAGGGCATCTGGTGTAAAACTTGTGCCAATTCAGCATGCAGATCCAACTCTGATTAGCTGTGGTGACCCTGAGTGTAAACAAGGGAGCAGCACTTACTCATGTTGGTGTCCAGCTGATATATCGGTTGACCAATAATATTGACCCGAGTCGTTCACAAACATTGGTATCTGCATTGCAGAAAAACACTGTTCCACATGATCTTATGTAGTTTTCCTATCAAAGGGTGGTCTGACAACATTGTGTATAACACTGTCAAGCATGACTGGGACCCCATCAAGAGGTCACATTAACTACAAGAGACAGAGGCAAAGCAACCAGCTGCCATTGATTTTGAGTGGGTGTTTTACAGCGACGAGACAACTGTTCGCTATGCCGAAATAGATGAAGTTTTTTTTTTTTTAATTCAGGGCTCCTAATTTGCAGCCTGTGGGCTACATTTGGCACTTGTTTGGAAATGCTTCACAGTGGGGATGCACATGCACCCTGCGATTTGGAAGTGATGGTCCCACAATTTTTTTTTAACAAAATGTATTGTTTACACCCATTCACAATCAATATGCGCATTCATTTTTGCATTTTAATCGTATTTGCAACAATGCAGTTTGAAGAGGAGAGGTTAGTTGTGCTGAAACTGAATGATCCTCATCTTTTGTACTTTTTTTTTAATTAAAGTGATTACTCATTTATTTATTAATTTGCCTGTGTTGTACCGAATCTGGTAAGTGATGCATGAAATGTAGTTTTTTTTTAAATTATTATTATGATTATTATTATTTTTTAAAACAGTGATTAGGATTTGCAGAACTATGGTTGGATTTCATGAGTAATTACCACATCACTTTTACCTTATGTATTTCAGAACCTTGACTACCACCAGCCTGAGAAAAACTAAATAAATAAATTCTCAGAAAATACTGTTTTATCCAAAAAATAATGACCAATTACATCTCAACTTGTGAGAAAGGAGTAATGAATTTTTTTGTTGTTTTTTTTTTACGAAGGACAGAAAACGTACATAAAATGCCAGGAAAATGAGTTTAAATTAATGCCATTTTCCCTGTTTATAATATATAAAAGCTTTCTCAGTCTTCAGCTTTGCTTTTTTGCATTTTACACAACTGTTTGGAGGAACCTGCCATTTGCCACATTTTATGTATGGGAATCATACACATTTGCTTGCCTGCACAAAAACTGATAGGTCTACAAATCCATTCCTCAAATTCTCTACTAGTCTGTTACAGAATCACAGTAAAGGACTTTAAAATTAACAGCCAATGAAAGTGCTATTTTTTTTTTTTTTTTTTTGTCTTGGTAGTTGTGGTTTATTTGATTTTAGTCAAGATTGTGACTTTTAAAGAGAAAATGGCATGCTTGATCACTGCTCATAGGGCACTGCACCCACGAGTGAGCTGCTTTGGCTTTAAAAGAGTTAATCTGGATGTAATAAAAGATGGTACCCCTGCACCATAACTACTAACACCTAACTCTTTACCACTGACTATTTACGTCAGCCTCTAAATATAACAGTTAGAAGGGTATTTAGTGCTGTCTGAGCTGCCAGAGAGGAGAGAAGCTGTACATGTGCAGGGAATTGGACTGCAGCAGGTAGGTAAAGTTCATGTATTGAATTGAATTACACTGGGATTAAACTGCCCAAGGGCTTCATATTGCCCAGATGTCACTTTCTGCCATGCAAGCAACTGTCCTCACTCACTCACCCAGCCCACCCACCCACATGCACACACTGACATTAGCAGATGACACCAGCTGTCAGTGTATCTCAAGTGTTAGCTGGTGGTCCCTGAAGGTCCAGGGTCACAATTTGCACACCTTCAACTGAGGATTTTGGGCATGTGCGGAAGACATCCTCACAGATCCACTGGGTGTAACTAATCTGAGTTATGCCTCAGGTCTGATGCTATCATGCTCAGGAAGTGTATAATCTGAACATTTTAACCCTTTGAACATCAAGTACTTTCTGGGCAGATTTTTTTCCTCAGTGCAGCAACATTTTTCTCTGCACGTGCAAGTGCTGCACCTCTGGAAAGGATACAATCAAAGAATTCAGGAACAGCTTTTGTGCAGCATTAGTCCCAGTTGCATGTCTTTGATTTGTTTTACAAAAATTGGAAAAGATTCAATCTTTTGTATTTTGTTAAATGAATTCATGTATACAGTTTTTTGTTGCAAGTGCCCACATTTACTGTTTCTTTTTCCTATGCCATCTCTCTCATTGGCCTCAATCTGCAGTTCAAAGATCAGAATTTTTGTCTTGTAAATGGTGCCATTTCAAGTTTGTTAGTGGATTTGAGCACCTAATAAAAATACAAATGAATAAATAAATGTATTATTATGTGGCAGCAGCACTGTGGATTAATGGTTAGCACTGTTGCCTCACAGCAAAGAAGGTTGTGGATTCGATTCCCACCTGGGACCTTTCTGTGTGGAGTTTGCATGTTCTTCCATGTTTGTGTGGGTTTCCTCTGGGTGCTCCGGTTTCCTCCCACATCCAAAGACATGCAGGTTAGGTAGATTGGAAACTTGTGTGTGCATACATACAGGTGTGAATGCGGTGTGAATGTGTTTGTCTATAGGTGCCCTGACACAAGCATTTTTTAATTCATGCAGTAGCACGACCTGTGTCGTGCTGGAGAGTAAACTCGTCTTTAATTGGTGCAGACAGGATGCCAGAGGGTCGCCAGTGCGTGCTATTGTGCACAGAGAATTTTGGAATGTTCAAAAAAATCTTTCATGCACAAATGTCGTGTTACGTGTCGTGATCTAATCTCCAAAACGACGTGCAGCTCGTCAAGTGGAATAAATGAGAAGTGAATAGAGCGAGTGGTGATGTCAGCGGATTGCATCAGAGCGCAGCTCGTCTGAAGGATTATAACAAGAAGTTAAATTTGTTATAATCATAAAAATAAATACAAGGAAAAAACACTCAACTGTTTTATCAAGCCATGACTATGTAAGCAAGTCAAATAATTACCTTTTAAGACTGCTCAAAATGCTTTCTGCAGCTTGTTAGGCACGCGTGCGAACGGCTCCGGCTGCAGCCTCCTCTGTGATTCAGGAAGTGATTAGAGCCATTTTCAATGGCCAATTTGCAGAAAAAAATGATTGATCCACCACAAAATAATTATTTTATATACGCAGCGTCCAGCGCAGAGCGCGTGGCAGCCGGTAGAACAAAGAACGGCTTCCAGCTGTGAACACAGTGGGTGGGATCGTCACGACACACGTTGTGCTGTTGCGTGATTCAAAAACATGCTCATGTCAGGGAACCTTATATGTGGCCCTGCAACAGACTGGCGTCCTGTCCAAGGTGTATTCTGCATCATGCCCTATGACTGCTGGGATAGGCTCAGTCCCCCTTAGACCCTTAACTGCAGTAAGCAGGTACAAAAAGTAGCAGTAAGGAGCTACATTCTGACACACTGCCATTTATGACCACATGAATTTTTTTTTTTTTTTTTTGGGGTGGGGGGGTGTGCAGCATCCTTTTAGCATTTTTAGGATGGTCAGTTTGGGCTCACCATCTTCTAACCTCACTCATACTGTATTTCTTGGCTGCTTGATGGTTGTTTGACAGCTGCATTTGTCACCATGAGCATAAAGGTTTCACGATAACTTCTCAGATGCTTGTGAACTTGCCCAGCATTGGAGCTTGTGCTCTTCTCAGGACAATCGTTTATTACCCTGGCATGCAGCACTGTAAGTTAGAGGGGCAGTTTTCTTAACTCCTGAGAGGCACACTGGGTATATGGTGTCATCTGCCATTATGGATGTATTCTAGTCCATTAATATAAGATGACCCCCCCCCCCCCCCCCCCCCCCCCCCCCCAGTAGTGTGTGCGTGTACAGACTGTGTGCACACCATTATTTCCTGGCTTATTTTGTGTATATCACAAATAGTTTGTCAGAACAATAATTGAGAATATTCAGCTGTTGAGAAAAAAAAAACATGTTGCATCATCATTGCTGGACAAATCGTCTGCGTTTGAGTTGCTGTAGCGTGAACTGCAACATGCAGCAGAGATATGTAAAATGTAATTACTTCTGCTACCTACACATTCCTTAACAATAATTGTTTTCCCCTCCCCTCTCACCGCCTCTGGTGTATTCCGGTTTTATCTCCCCTCACTCCCTCTCTTCGCTGATTGTTAATTCTTTGGCGTTTCATTTTTGCAGTGGTTGCAGTGTTATAATTAGCCTACTGAGATGCACAAAGCATCACAGCACTTTGCTGCTATGAGCTGTTAGCCTGCACTCTGTGTGTGTGTGTGTGTGTGTGTGTGTGTGTGTGTGTGTGTGTGTGTGTGTGTGTGTGTGTGTGTGTGTGTGTGTGTGTGCCTCTGACTCTGCCTCGTGTGTGAAAGCGCTGATGCTTCAGTGTTCCAAAACCCAGTTCTAATCAAAGTGGACGTGTGTTTGGCTGTGTTCGCAAAAGAACCACAGTTCCCATGATTCTGCCCCGCTGGTTTCATTTCTCTGTCTCTCTCTGTCCCTCTGTCCTGCCTCAAATTAAACCCTCATTTTGAAGAACATAAAGGACTATGAGCCTCGTTGCACTCGAGGTTCTGTGAACGCATCACATTGAGGTTGACCATGCAGTTTGACAGTACAGGAAACAGGGTTTGATGTGAATCTGTTTATTTCCTCTCAACGACGCTCCCACTTTTGTCTGCCAGCTTATCTAATATCAGGTGAAACAACAAAGTGGTGGAATTTTTCTTTTTATTATTCTTATACTGTTTTGGTGTTACGATGACTGGGCGGTGTATTATTCCGTCCTTCCTAAACAATCTTGTTTTTGGTGAAAGCTTTAGTTAATGGGGATCTTATTTTCGGAGATAATAAATGGCGTCCCAGTCTCTGTAGGCCGCCTGTTTACTCTACCTGGCCTCAGAATGCAGAGCTTTTGATTATGTTTTTGGAACACCAAAGGGGTCCGGAAAAGCTGCCACACCTACGTCGGGTCACGGTTTCCCCGTTGTGCCTTTTGTCTGGATTTGAAAACAGTCCCCATCTCGCCTCTGTTGTCAACATCCCCAGTTGAACATCTGCGGTATTCACTTGCAAATTAGAAGAAGCTTCTTTTGGTGTTTTGTAAAACCGTTATCTGTTCCTTCCAATGTTGGCGTGGTAACAAGTAAGTTGAAATGCATCTGCAGAAATCTGCTTCTTAATCATTCATATGCAAACTTGGTGTTCTGCTAAAAACCCATTAATAGCGTATTAATTTCAGCCACTGAATTGCTTCATTGTCCCGTTTAACGGGCTTGGGTTTCTTATACATATGCATCTGCACTCTGAAGCGTCCAATGAGAACATCTGCACATACCCCCCCCCCCCCCCCCCCCCCCCCCAAAATGAGTTGAAGATCCTGAGGAACAACAGGATGGATCACATTTGTACTTTGTCCAACATAACCATCCCACTCGCGACCAAGGTTTTAACAATTTCAAACTAAATACCACACTCATGAAAATACTCTGTCATTTTAAATACCACTGGGGGATGACAAAAATATGAAGAGGCAGTTATTTTATAATAAAGATGAGGACACTATAAACAATAACATCAGTGACAGCACTATTTTAAAATTTCTATGGAGGTGATCAAATACTTATTTCATGCAATAAAATGCATATTATCCATCCATCCATTTTCTTCCGCTTTATCAGGAGTCGGGTCGCGGGGGCAGCAGCTCAAGCAAAGCCACCCAGACCTCCCGATCCACACACACCTCCCCCAGCTCCTCCGGGGGAACCCCAAGGCATTCCCAAGCCAGCCGAGAGATGTAGTTCCTCCAGCATGTCCTGGGTCTTCCCCGGGGCCTCCTCCCAATGGGACGTGCCCAGAACACCTCTCCAGCGAGGCGTCCAGGGGGCATCCGGAAAAGATGCCCGAGCCACCTCAACTGACTCCTTTCGACGTGGAGGAGCAGCGGCTTGACTCCGAGCTCCTCCCGAGTGACCGAGCTCCTCACCCTATCTCTAAGGGAGCGCCCTGCCACCCTGCGGAGGAAACATCTCGGCCGCTTGTACTCGCGATCTCGTTCTTTCGGTCATGAGCCAAAACCGATCGATCTACGTTCCGATCCTCACCTATGGTCATGAGATGGTCATAAAATGCATATTAATTATTTAAAAATCATACAATGTGATTTTAGATTCTGTCTCGGTTGAAGTGTACCTAGGATAAAAATTACAGACCTCTCCATTCTTTGTAGGTGGGAACATGAGCAAAATCGACAGTGGACCAAATACTTATTTGTCTTACAGTGTATGTTTATATATCTATATCTATCCACCTATCATATATATAGAGTGCATGCACACATACTCTCACTGGCCACTTTATTAGGCACCTGGTCAATTGCTTACCACCACAAATAGCTAATCACCCAATCACATGGCAGCAACTAGATGCATTTTGGCATCTAGACATGGTGAAGACAACTTGCTGAAGTTCAAACCAAGCATCAGAATGGGGAAGAAAGGGGATTTAAGTGACTTTGAACGTGACGTGGTTGTTGGTGCCAGACGGGTTGGTCGGAGTATTTCAGAAACGGCTGATCTACTGGGATTTTTACACACAACCATCTCTAAGTTTTATAGACAATGGTTAAAAAAACAGAGATATCCAGTGAGTGGCAATTGTGAGGACAAAAATGCCTTGTTGATGTCAGAGGCAAATGGGCAAATTGGTTGCATTGGTGACTGCATGATGCCATCATGACAATATGGACCAACATCTCTGAGGAATGTTGAGTCTATGCCATGAAGATTTAAAACAGTTCTGTTAAAAAATGGGGTCCAACTGGGTAGCAAGGTGTACCTACGTGGCCTGTGTGCATGTGTGAGATATATATAAAATCAATAACATGAAATTTTGGGTCATATCATATACGTATTGCAAAAACAAAATCCCCAAAACAGTGTTCCTTGTCAAGACAACAAAGCTCAAATATGTACCTGTGTGAAACCATATTGAAACCATATATTTCTGACTTCATAAAGAAAAGAAAGTCTTCCCAAGTTTCCAGTTGTTCGTTTGTCGTCAACACGGCATTAGCATGATGGTTTAAGTTTGAGGCTGTTACCCAATGTAGAAGTAAATAATTTAGCACCAAACAACACTTAAATGAGACCGCGCAATGTTGTATTATCCAACACCGCTCTGTGACCCCCCCCCCCCTTTTTGCCACCTATCATTTTTATTAGCAACTGTAACGTTGCATCGTGGCTGGTTGTCTCTAGTTTAGACTGTGTCCTAGCGAGGTGTGAGGATGTTGTTTGTATTTCTTTATATATTTTTAAATTTAATCTAATGCAATAGAAATTTTTGCTATCTTTTTTAATCACCCAACAAATGCATTAGTACCTTTTTTTGTATCTTTTAGTATCGTAATTTTATTTTTTTTTTTGATACTCCTCTTAACGAGTGTCTCGTGAGGTGATCTTTGTTGTTTTCTTCTCCTTCACTTGTGTTTTTGGGCTCGACAGGATTTCCCCAGAACTCTTGTTTTATGAGGCAGGTTCACATCTGCTTCTGTCTGTCACCGGCTGCTCCACCAACCCTTATATCAAAGCCACTACGACCGAGGAGTGGCCGGAACTTTCCAACATGAGTTGTTATCGCTGTCAGCTGGGTTTATACTTGTTTTTTGTTATTTCTAAGGTTTGCTTTTATCACAGGATATTTTTTGTCTCTTCTTTCTAGAACATCGGTGTTTGTTGTTCCCTCGGTGGTGTTCTGACGTCGACTGCTCTGCTCGTTTGTTCTGCTCTGATCTCCACTGTGCTCTACCTGTGTCACAGTTCAATAATCTATTTCCATGTAATAATAATAATAATAATAAATAACCAACAGTAATTAAATCAGCCAGAGGATTTCATTTTCAGCTTGTAAGCATTGAGATGATGTGAAATTGTGCTTCACGCATGGTGACCATTTAGTTTTGTGTTTTTCTTATCTGTTGTGCTCTTTGAATCTGGTTCATAATTCACAGTATAAACTGGTTTTCTTTTGGCATGAGGCACGGACCGTCTTCTCACCGCCTTATGTTCACACATATGGCCTGTCCGCTTGGCTTCCGAACAGTGCACCCACTACAGATGGGACGGTGGATTTGCATTCTGATTAATACCATTTGTAGTGTTACATTTGGATCTTATTGTTTCACCTGCAGCCATGCTAATTATAAATACGTGGAAAGGCAGACTATTTCATATTGAATAATCATTTTATTTTTAATGTTTTTTTTTTTTTTTTCAAATAGAATGACTTTCCAGTTTTCTTGTTGTTTTTTTTTAAGACATTGCAAACATTTACGCAGTTATTTTTGTGCTTCTGGTTTGAATTTCAAGCAGCTAATGAGCTCTAAATTATTACCAAAGCACAAAGTCATCTACATTTCTTTTTGTTTCTCACCTCCAGCTATGAAAGAATAATTCTGAAGTCTTTTGTAGCTGATGTAGCTGAGTGGATAAGGAGCTGGTCTGCCAATATGTACTCCTGGGTTTGAATCCTGCTTATGCAACCGGTCTGTGTCCTTGGGCAAGGCATTTATTCTATATTGTCAGTCCACCCAGCTGTAAATGGGGACTGAACTCAGCAGTGGAAGTAATGTGCACCAGGGCCTATGGACTTGGACTTGTTTCTTCTTATATCTTTAAATTAGATGCATAATTTCTCAAGCCTGACCAATATGGACCTTTTTTGGGGGGAGGGGCATACTGATATGGTGGAGTAAAAAATGTATGATACCAATGTCTGCTGATATATATAGATATATAGATATATAGATATATAGATATAATATGGTACTGATTCTTAACATTATCAAACTCTTATGGTGATGAAATGTAATGGAGGCTTGATACATACATCTTCAACCATTTATCTCGGATCTGGTTGCGGGAGCAACAGCTCCAGTAGAAGCCCCCAAAATTCCCTTTCTTGGGCCACATTAACCACCTTTGACTGGAGGTTCCCGATGTGTTCCCAGACCAGTGTGGACATATAATCTCTCCACCCCCTTTATCAGATGCCTGAACCACCTCAGCTGGCTCCTTTCAATGTAATGGAGCAGTGGCTCTACTCTGAGCTCCTCATGAATGGCTGAACATCTCACCTCATCTGTCAAGGCGAGACCAGCCACCCTCCTGAGGAAACCCTTTTTTGCCACTTGATCTAGTTCTTTTGGTCATGACCCTATCCTCATAACCATAGATGAGAACGAAGATTGACCGGTAGATTGAGAGGTTCGCCTTTTGTCTCAGCTCCCTTTTTGTCACAACAGTACGGTAAAGTGAGTTCAATACCATCCCTGCTGCATTGATTTGCAAGCCAATTTCGTGCTTCGTTGTCCCCTCACTCGTGAACAAGACCCCGAGGTACTTGAATTCCTTCACTCACTCAAGATCTCATTCCCTACGCAGAGTAGGCAATCCATGGAGTCAAGTCAAATTTTTTTGTATAGCACATTTAGGCAGCTTTGGTTGTTGTAAAAGTGCTTCACAGATACAGAATAAAAAAAAAATAAGAAATACAAAAGAGAAAATCCAAACATTAATAAATACAATACAACTAGGGGGTGGTGGCCAAGTGGTTAATGCGCTTGGTTTCAGTGCAGAAGGTTCCGGGTTCAAATCCCACCCCTGCCACATTTCTCCATGTAATGTGGAGTTGCGTCAGGAAGGGCATCAGGCGTAAAACCTGTGCCAATTCAACATGCAGATCCACCTTGGATTTGCTGTGGTGACCCCGAGTGCAAACAAGGGAGCAGCCGAAGGGACTTACTTTAATAAATACAATACAATTTAATACAAACGTGCAGCTCCGCTTAGGTATTGAAGGCCTGTGCAAAGAAATGGGTCGTCAATGATGACTTAAAAACATTTAAAGAAGGCGCAGATCGAATATTAAAAGGAAGGCTGTTCCACTGTTTATGAGCAGCTACAGAGAAGGTCCTGTCTCCTCTGGTTTTCAAATGTGGTACGTTGAGAAGCAACTGATCGGTGGACCTCATCATCCTTGGGGGAGCATAAAAGGACAACAACTCAGAAAGATAAGGTGGAGCCAAACCATTCAGGCATTTTAAATACAATGAGCCAAATTTTAAAATCAATACGATAGCTGACTGGAAGCCAGTGCAGAGATAACACAACAGGTGTGATGTGTTCACTGCGCCTGGTGCCTGTCAGCAAGCGAGCAGCAGACTGGTGCTCGCTTGCTGATTTTAAACTTGAACTTTATTATATGCATTTATTCATTCATTTTCTGCACCCGCTTACTTCAGTCAAGGGTTATGGGGGGGTTGTTGCCTACTCCAGCAGTCATTGAGCATAAGGTGGGGTACACCCAAGATGGGACGCCAGTTTATTGCAGGACTGAACTTTTTTTTTTTTTTATAAATACAGTAAAACTCACCTAAACAGTCGTCATATAAACCAGATACTCGCACTCACCGGACAGAAGCAAAAGTCCCAATGCTTTTGTATTGTTTTCCACGTAATAAGCACAGTATATAACAGTTTTTATTATATATGAAAAATTGTCTTAATATTGTGAAAGAGGAAACTTCGATTTTTATAAGGGATAAATCCAGTAAGGCTTTGGAGGCCTTCAGAGAAGATTTGAAAAGACAAAACTGGGATCAGGTATATATGAATGATGTAAATGATGCCTATGATAATTTTATGTCAATATTCATTAGCTTGTATGACAAAAATTGCAAAATAGTTAAAATTTATGCTCAGCGTGAGAAAAATGCTTTTAAAAACCCATGGATAACTAATGGACTGAGGAATGCTTGTAAGAAGAAAAATTATCTTTACAGAGTGTTTCTTAAATTGAGAACAAAAGACGCTGAAAGTAGATATAAAAAATAAACTTGTCAATTATAAGAAGACAACAAAAGGATTATAATACTAAATTATTAGATGACAATAAAAATAGTATAAAAAATACATGGAGTGTAATTAATAAAATCATGCAAATGGTAAGGTTAAATCTGATTTTCCAAACTTTTTCACGAAGAATAATGTGGATATTTTTGAAAAAGATGCAATTGATAATGAATTCAATGATTACTTTGTGAATATTGGTCCAAATTTATCACAAAATATTCCCGATGAAAACAATGATTATGGATTCATCCCTGTTAACATAAATAGTATTTTTCTCGAGAATGTTCAAACTAATGAAATTTTGACAATTGTACCTAAATTTTCAAGCAAAAAAATCAAATGATTATATAGATATTATGTTATTAGTAAAACAAATTATAGATGTCATTATTGAGCCTTTCACATATATTTGTAATTTGTCGCTCACTTCTGGAGTATTTTCTGATCATATGAAAATAGCTAAAATTATTCCACTTTACAAAAAGGGAAACAAGAATGAATTCACAAACTACAGGCCCATAGCTTTACTTCCACAGTTTTCTAAAATTTTAGAAAAGATATTTTTGAACAGGTTGAATACATTTATTGATAAATATAAAATTTTAAGTAACTGTCAACATGGATTTCGTACTAATCACTCAACGGCTACAGCAGTAATGGAACTGGTTGAAGAGATCGCTAATGCCGTGGATAAAAAACAATTTGTAGTTAGTGTCTTTGTAGACTTACAAAAAGCATTTGATACTTTAGACCATGACATATTATTGCAAAAACTATATAAATATGGTATAAGAGGTATAGCACATCAGTGGGTTACAAGTTATTTAAAAGAGAGAAGTCTGTTTGTTTGCAATCAAAAACAATCATTCTAAAAGTGGTAGAGTAGCTTGCGGGGTACCCCAAGAATCTGTCCTTGGACCAGTACTTTTTCTCCTTTATGTGAATGATATTGTGTCTGTCTCTCATTTATTAAAATGCATCTTGTTTGCTGACGATACCACTTTATTTTACGCTGGAGTAAATCTAAATAAGGTTTTGCAAACTGTAGAGATTGAGTTTCAAAAAGTTATGAAATGGTTCTACGTTAATAGATTATCTTTGAATATTAGACTAAATTTATGATTTTTAGTTGTAAACGAAAAGACATAAATGCATCTTTGGTTATAGGAGGATTAGCAATTGAAAGGACACATGAGACTAAGTTCCTAGGTGTTACGATTGATGAACAGTTGACATGGAAACCCCACATAGAGCATGTCAAAACAAAGGTATCATAAACTATAGCAGTGTTACATATGGTTAAATATTTTCTTAATAAAAGTGCTTTGTTTCTGTTGTATAATTCATTGATTTTACCATATTTTAATTATTGTATAGAAGTGTGGGGAACAGCTTGTAAAACATATATATTGATTCAATTTTTCTTTTACAGAAAAGTGTTATTCGAGTCGTTACTGGAAGTGGATTCAGGGTCCACACTAACCCAATATTTATGCAATTACAAACACTAAAATTTAATGAATTGGTTGAATATAATTTACTTAAAATCATGTATAAAGCTCACCAAAAAGTGTTACCAGATAACTTGCAAAACAGGTTTAGAAAGAGAGAGAGCAGATACAAATTAAGAGGAGATGAAGTTTTTTCAAAATTAAAATTTAGAACAAAATTGAAAGAAAGATGTATATCAATTCAAGGAGTTGATTTATGGAACAGCCTTGATGGTAGTATAAAAAAGTCCATTCATATGTTTAAGAAAAGTGTGAAAGAATCTTTATTGAACAGATATGTTACTAATGTATAGCAGAGAAGTTTTGTGTTGTTGATTGAATGTTTTGAAGTACATAACTGTGTTCAGCAGCACAACCTAACTGGAACAGTTACTGTTTATTTAGATGATAGGGGGCAGACATTATAAGCTTTTGCTTCTTTCTGTCCGTTTTCATTTGTGATATTTGTGTTAAATGCATGTATGTATGTATGCTGCATTCTTTTTTTTAACGAATGAAATAAAAATAATAAATGAAAAAAAATGAAAATAAACACTAAAATGAACTGGAGTCAGAATAAAAATACAAACTGCTGATTTCTGTTATTTTTCAAAGTTATTAAGCTGTAGCTATATGTTTAAATTATTTCAAAGTGAGTTGCCTCTTACTGTATTCTGATTTATTTATACAAAAAAATATGGGGAGTCTAATTAGCCTGCATTGTTCTGTTAAGTTTATCAGTTTTCTTGCACATGTCCAGGTATTTTTTCCTTCTTTATAAGAGTTTGGTGTTTGCGTTTGCTCCACAAAATTTTAAAACACAATAAAATGTTCACACTTTTCTTTATAGCAGTTCTGTAACCCTCCCCATAGCCCGGTCAAAGCGAGCGAGACCACAAACACTGTGATTTGTCACTTTTCCTGTTTCACTCCTTCCTCTCCCATCATATTTTAAACATTTTTGCTGTCCGCACATTGATTTCGGTCATGGCTCAAATACGTTTGGCAGAAAAGTCCGCTAATATGACCAACGGTACAACAAGGAGTCAGAAAAAGATGCTCAAATGACCCACAATTCATGGACAGAAATTGTGCATACTGTATCGTTGGTTTGGAGGTTGATGATTGTATAAGAAGTGGAGCTCATTGAGGGACAAATTAATCTAGAAAAGCTGCTGTTCCTGCGGCAGATTGTATGAAGACATGACAGACAACTTTAGGGTCACGCACACTGCAACATCATTGCATGACCAAGGAGTTATGTAGGCGTAGAAGCATAAATCAAGCTTTAAGTTGACGCTCCGCAGCTGACTTGGAAAAAGAGTGCCTCGACCAAATGTAATTGTTTTAATGCACGTAATACCTGGTGCTTATTTAACGCAGGTGTTTATTTTTTCCGATGAAGTTTTGACCCGGTCATTAAATTAAGCAGGTCCCGATTCAAGGTCAGGTGTTTAATCAACGAAATACGTAAGCCTAATTGGTACTGGGTATTCCCCACAAATCATTTGACTCCTAACTGCAACTAATCTGTTATATATATTAATGGATTTTGTTCATTTCTTTACATATAATTGATGTCGATTATAACGGACAAAATTCGCTGGTCCACCTGAATCCATTATATGCGAGTTTTAGTGTAACTACAAATATAACCAACAACCACCCAACATACATCACACTACCTTCACTCAGAATGACAGTCACATCACAGCATTTGCTTAATATAGACTTCTATTTTGGCTCTGCGTATCTGGTGGCATAGCGACCACTTCTGTCTTGTTGCTGTGAAATGCTCACTCTGACTGAAAACGAATGGCAGCTGATTGCTTTGCCTCTGTCTCTTGTAGTTAATGTGACCAAGAGGTGATGAAGTTACCAGCCATGCTTGACACCATTGTAAACAGTACTGTCTGAGCCCCTTTTGCTCAAAAAAATTATA
The DNA here is from genome assembly GCF_902500255.1 of Thalassophryne amazonica. Classification (NCBI taxonomy): domain Eukaryota; kingdom Metazoa; phylum Chordata; class Actinopteri; order Batrachoidiformes; family Batrachoididae; genus Thalassophryne; species Thalassophryne amazonica. Next base: position 20,735,426 of record NC_047105.1, read on the forward strand.
TACTGACAGTGTTTCCAATGGACAGTGTTTTTCAGTATTGTAAAATAATGCCAATACAAATATCTTTGTGAAAGTCTCATATCATCTATATTATTGGCCAACCGATAAAGCAATTTAGCTGTAATAATTTTCCCTGTGATGAGAAGTGCTTAAATGACTAGGTGAGTGAGTCAGTGGGTCCATAAAATTTCAGAAAGTAACTACGCAAAACCGCCGTAGATTTAGCCCAGAAAGTTTGCATTCTGAACACTGCCAATGAGTAACAGTGCACCTCCTTGTTTTAGCAGTGTTAGCATGTCTTGGCATGCAGAATGTCAGTAACATAAAATAAAGACAAACAGGCCTATTAAGTTGCTTGTGTTGGCCCTGGTGGCCGCCAAGGTAACTGTTGACTCTTTCCGACACATTACATGCCACTTGGCATGAAAGAAACTCAAATGCCCAGTTCCTGTAATAATTATCTGAATGTTACCACAAATCTAAAATGGACCAGTGTTTGTTTTTTTTTTTTCTTTTTCCTATAAAAAAAAAAAGAATTTCCCTACACCGGGGGGTGTAAATGTTGTGTAATGCACAGTCAAATGAGTGCATAGTGTGATGTACGTAGCTGTAATAAACACACTGCAGTATCACCTGTTAGTCTGACAGCTCGAAATGCCACCAGTGGAGAAACCCGGTGTCCTCTGTGTTTGTCAGACAGCTGTCGCCATGTCTTTTCCAATAATAGAGACATCAGCGGTGACTTTGAAAACTTAAAGGTGATAGGAGGGAGGGAGCAAGAAAGCAAATGAAGGTAGAGTGAAAACGATGGTGAGGAAGGGAAGACGAGTGACTTCAGAAGTGTAGCTGAAGTGCTCATCATTCAACCTCGATGAGATGCCTGACTGTTTGATTTGTTGCCAAGGAGGAACTTCCTTTGTTCAGAGGAGAATTTCTGTATACCTCTCCTGTAACTGGGGTGGAAAATGTTGTGTACATGCCTTTTAAAGTGGGATTTGCACAATAATGCCAGAGTTAATGTTGGTCAGGAGCAGCTGTGCAATTCTGCGTCTACCACTTCGTGTCCCGACCAGCACTAATGTTGCACTAACAGTGCATTGCGTTAACTTGAAGTATGTAATCTCCTTTTCCAGTAAATGGCTGCTGTATTTATTTTAGGTGCTCTGCAGACTCGTCAAACACACAACTGATTTAACGCCGCCATCACACGCAGAGTGGCTCAAGTTCACAACCCACCTCCTGATCTGGTTCCTGACCAGAGTAGATCTACACTTTAAAAGGTTAGTCAGTGACATGACAAGAGGACAGCTTTGGTTGAGATTTTGGTAGGAGTAACAGTTTAGCCGTATTTGTGAATGTGAGGAGGCTCATTAACTGGGTGACTGCAGTCACAGAATATTAGCAGTTATTATTCTGTGAACTGACCGCTGACCCCTTCACTCCATGTTTTGTTTTTCTTTAAACCATGTGAACCTCATAACCTATCAGCATGATGAAAAGGCATGTCTTCCTTTACTAAAAACGAGCAAAAAAAAAAAAAAATGCTTTCTTCACAGCCAGAAACGGGGGGAAAAAACCCATCAAATCAGGTTTTGAAATTTCACATTTGTGATGCTCCTTCCACTGAACGCTTCTGTCAGGAAACAGGGCAAAATCTATGTAATCTTGAAATATTTCAAAAATCTGTCAATTTCTTCTGCATGTCACCATTTAAAAAAAAAAAAAGAGAGAGATACCAGCTCTATCCCAAGCGCCCTCCACATAATAGTGAAACCTTGAATTACTCATCCGCGACCAACAGTCCCGTGATAGAAACTATGCAGAAATGTTGACTGAAGTACAGACTGTAGAACCGAGAAGAGCAGGGAAAGAGTGGACACCTGCACAGAGAGTACATGTTTAGCATGTGGAATCTGCCCCCCCCCCCCCCCCCAAAAAAAAATAATTTTTTTTTCCTCTTACGCTGAGGTGGAGAAGGTATTTGGAACACCCTAAAAGGTAATTATTTGTAATATTTATATTGTAATAGCTTAGTTAAACAATTGCATGGTCATTCCTTCTTTATAAGCAGCTGTAAAAGTATGTTAATGATAGACTTAACATCTTCTTATAATTGATCAGAGGAGCTCCGCTCTGTGCGCACTGACGTAATGCACTCAAGACAAGCATTCATGCAGAATGCCAGCGCGTAAAAGAGCGATTTTGCAGACAATAATGGATGAACACAAAGTTAAAAGTTGGATCACCGGTGTCAAAATGACCGTAAGCCACAGAAAAAATAATGCCAAAATAACGCCAGCGAGAAGAAGCGCAGGGGCGACTGTCCAGGAACCCGTGGTTTGGTTAAGGATGGGTTTTGTGTTTGTGGACCGTTTTTTGGGGGGATGGGGGGTGTCATCTACTCAGGTGCAGGTGTATGTATATAATTAAAGCGGCCACCTCATTGTGGTGTCTTTTTTTTATCTCAGAGAGCTGGGTGCACACACAGAACTGCTGCATTTAATGAATCTGTAACGCAGGTGATGTGCAGCCTGACGCACGGATGGTTTTATTATTCGGTGGGACCGAGGCTTAACTTTCCATAGAATTAAATCAGCAGTCCGTCATCAATCAATCAATTTTTTTATATAGCGCCAAATCACAACAAACAGTTGCCCCAAGGCGCTTTATATTGTAAGGCAAGGCCATACAATAATTATGTAAAACCCCAACGGTCAAAACGACCCCCTGTGAGCAAGCACTTGGCTACAGTGGGAAGGAAAAACTCCCTTTTAACAGGAAGAAACCTCCAGCAGAACCAGGCTCAGGGAGGGGCAGTCTTCTGCTGGGACTGGTTGGGGCTGAGGGAGAGAACCAGGAAAAAGACATGCTGTGGAGGGGAGCAGAGATCGATCACTAATGATTAAATGCAGAGTGGTGCATACAGAGCAAAAAGAGAAAGAAACATTGCATCATGGGAACCCCCCAGCAGTCTACGTCTATAGCAGCATAACTAAGGGATGGTTCAGGGTCACCTGATCCAGCCCTAACTATAAGCTTTAGCAAAAAGGAAAGTTTTAAGCCTAATCTTAAAAGATCTCATCATGCATCATTAAGTGAATGCAGATTGCTCAGTCTCATTTGGCTGATACCGACTGCATCAACTAATTTCTCCATCGACACCTTTTCTGAAGTGTTCGGTCTCGGGTGTCCCCCGGTTGTGTTTGTTGGGACTGTCCAGTTTTTGAGGAAACTCTTCACTTGGTGTATGTTCACCTGCCTGTTCTTTCATGTTTTTATCTTTTGTCTTCTGAAGTGTACCGGTGCCTTTAGGGTCAGTCTTCCACATGATCCTTTCAGCACACTCACCTCACAAAGTCAGAATATGTGCTGCTTTGTGCTTGTTCCGTCCTGTCCCCTTTTCTCCCCCTGGAAGGAATCAAAGCCTTTCCAGACATTTCACCTTTGTTGCTTTCCCACTTCCTCTCCTTATGTCCCCATCCTCCATTCAGTCGCCAGCTTTTCATCATATCCAACTGCCGGCATTAACATGTTTCCCGAGTCTCATAATGTTAGTTCTGATGCTTCCTTTACCCCCACCCCACCCCACTCACCGAAACAACGTAGAAAAAAGGGAGATCACTACTTCATATAGCAAGGTGATGTTTAGTCCATATAGAGGCATCGTACAAGTGACAAATCACAAGTTCTGATGAAATGTTTGACTTTTGCTTGAAAGAAACTGCATTCAATATGCCAGCAAATCTAACTGATGAACAGCCTACAGGTTGATTCACTTCATATATGGCATTGAGAAAATTGGAGATGCCACAGATTATTAGTAAATGAATTGCATTTATATGTAGCACTTTTCCATGTGCTTCAGAAGCTCAAAGCGCTTTGCAATGATGCCTCACATTCACATGTTCACACAGACATTCACACACCGATGCCAGGGTGCTACCATGCTAGGCCCTCACTACACACCGGGAGCAACTAGGGCATTTTGGACATTTCCCAAGGGCCCTTAGTGATTTTCCAGTCTTGCTGGGGTTTGAACCGAGGATCCTCTGGTCTGAAGCCCATCGCTTAACCACTAGACCATGACCTCTCCAGTTCATGATTAATTGGCTACAAATGTTCGAGGCTGCATGAAAGTCAAGCCGTCTTTGTGCATAAGACGGGTTGACATTTTAACAGGCTCCACTCTGGTGTTAACCTAAAATATGAAATGTGTCTGCAATTTTCTAAATATAGATTTCATGGCGTGGTCTTCACATTGTGTACTGTAACTGATAACAAGTGGTTGGATCTCAAACCTTCTGTTCCCTACTGTCTCCTTTTAGCCCTGTGTCTCATCCTCCAAAAAGAAACCCAACCCCTCTTTCCTGTCGTGCCACCCATCGTCTCTGTTGCTGTCTCCACCTTTTCCCTCTCCAAGTCTATTTAATGCCACCCAGAGGAAGAGAGGCAGTAAAATCATGCGAGTATCCAGTTTGCTGTTTATTTATAAAGACTCACAACCCAAGAGTTAAAGAGGGCTGCAGGGATGTTGGTGTCACGTCTGGGTATGCATTTACAGTAAGTCACTGAGTGGGAGCTAATGTTCACCCTGCAAAAATAAAGCATACCCTTAAAGATGTTTTGGAGTGTATTTAAGCAAAAGAAGTACAAGCAGCAGTGGCCATAGTGGCCACCACACCTAGGCTTTGGACGTGAAAGAAACAGACATACAACCTCATTCCATGCTGTATGTAACTCCAACCACGCCTGCTCCTAATTTTCATCATGCACGCGATATTATTTCCGGTAACAAACCCAGACGTGCCCTGCAGATGATAATGTGCTAGAGCCAAACCAATATGAACTTTTTGGGGGGCTGATACAATACAAATATTGTAAAAAAAATAAATAAATAAAATAAAAAATAAATAAATAAAAAATTGCAAATGGTAAATGGACTGCATTTACATTGCGCTTTTCCATCTGCATCAGATGCTCAAAGCGCTTTATGAATAATGCCTCACATTCATCCTAATGTCAGGGTGCTGCCATACAAGGTACTCACTACACACCAGGAGCAACTAGGGGATTAAGAACCTTGCACAAGGGCCCTTAGTGATTTTCCAGTCAGGCTGGGAATTAACCGAGGATCCTCTGGTCTCAAGCCCAACGCTTAACCACTAGACCATCATCTCCCAAAGCAAAGCAGATATATCTGCTGATATGTGCATAATCAGTTAAGTTCCCTGCAATGGCAAGAGACACAGCTGTAAACTGGTATAATGACTATCAGCCCTTATCCAATACTAAAACGCGAGTGTAGGAAATGAACATTATTTAACAATAGACAGTAGGTTTTGTGATAATGGACATTCATTTCTAGAGAGTTCTGTAGTAATTCTATATCGTAAAACACCAAAAAATATGATTAAGAATAATCCGAATTTAATGAAGCTTTAGCACACAGGTCTTTAGGTATATAACATTCCTCATGCAAAAATTTAAATCTGACTTCAGTGATTCTTGAGTTTTAGGACATGGAAGGTTTTGCCGTACAGACAGATGAAAGAACAGCAATTTAACTTTACAAGCGCAATGTAGAGTTGTGAAAAATGGTGATAATTCCTAACATTTCATTATAAAACCATTGACAAAAAATGTTAGAGGCTTGTTTTACAGTTTAAACATGAACTTTATTATGAATAACTATAAATATAACCAACAACCAACCAACTGCATTCACACTGCCATTACTCACATTGGCAGTTGCCATGTCACATCATTCACTATTTGCATAAAATAGACTTCTCGTCTATTTTGAAGCCGCCTAGCCAGCAGCATTGCAAATATTTGTCTTTCATTGCTGTAAAAAGGCCACTGATTGAAAATGAATGACGGCTGGCCCCTTTGTCTGTCTCCTGTACCTAATGTGATAAGGGGTGTCGTGGTCCCAGCCATGCTTAACAACATTGTAAACAATGGAGTCTGACTGTACAAAATGTGTAATGACACCATTTCCAACATCCAAAATCTTTTTCTGCATTGTTTATTTAAAACAAACATTTTCATCTCTGCAAAAACACCACCAATACACATTGTATAGATGTTTGTGAAAGGCTCATTATCAGCTGATATTGTCTTCCAGCTGCTAAATCTGGTATATGATGTATTACATAAGCAAAACAAAGTTTGATTTTCAGTTGCTCTGTGCATCTGAAGTTAACTGAATTTTAATCAGTTTGCCAGTGTTTTCTGCCTTTTTAATTTAGAGGTGTACAATATGATAACATTTATTCTAATCCAATTACATTTTCTTCCACAAATCTGATTGGTTAATCGTGTGAGATTTCAGACCATAAAATATCGTGTGGACGGTGGCAAAATATTAAAACAGTTTCACATTTGATGTGTTACTCCACCCCCTGATCGCGTTGCTGCACAGGTGTCAACAATAACGCTGTCACCTGAGACCGACAGAAACTAGTGCAGCGACGACGATCCCGAAATGCATGGATTTAACTAGATTTATTGATGGATTTACTGTGAATTTAATTCAGTGCAGCTGACGAAATGGAGAAATCTGTGGGTCTGCTCACAGAATTTTCAGTTTGGCATGAAGAAGCTGTTGCTGTGGTAAGTTTTGACGAGCCGACCACAGCCGTTCACAATTCACCGACGCAAATGATAGAATTGGATTAGAATGGAAATAATCCTGTTGTCTGATGATTTGCAGATGTTCATACTGGATTTTATAGTTTCATTTCATTTTTTGATTTATTTCATTAATAAAATAAAAATAAAAACACAAGAATAGCCACTGTTGCTAACTCAATTTGCAACCGTAAAATCCAGCATGAACGCCCACAAATCATCAGACACACCAGGGTTATTCCCTAATTGACATACATCCAGCACTGCAGAAGAGATAGTTATTTATTATACTTTTTACCTATTTCCTCTTATTTTATCGACCCCAACACCAAGATCATAAGACACTAAAGGCTGCAGCACCTTGAGACTTGTCCTCTGAACTTCTTAGTCAGACATTGCATTATCCAGTGTTTGCCTCTGATGAACATTTCTTTAAACAGGTTTGATAAAGTAATGTCAGAAGTGGAAGTCTAATCAAACGCTGTGTGTCCCAAGCTTCCATTTGCATGCGCAGGACTACATCCATGAATGAAACTGGTCCCTTGGTCTTCACTGTCACTGCTTGTGCTTGTTCAGGAATGGACGGATTTCAACAGAAAATAATGGTGTCAGTTTTGGTTTATGCTTCCTTAACAGTTTGCTGGGCACTAGTGAGCCTTCTGGCAGTTTGTAATGCTACTCAGAATGATAATATTGTGCATACTTAAAAAAAAAAATCCCTTTGTCTGTTCTCATGGTTACTGTTCAGGAAGACACAATTTTGCAGCCTTTTCCAGCAGCGTGAATGGTTGCTGAAGTTATGTCAATTCTGGATGAAAGATTGTCCAGAGACACAAAGGTGGAAGAGTTTGAAATAGTGTGAGAACATGACTGCCCTTTCAGAACAAACATCACTCGTGTCTGTGCCAGGCACGTACCCAACACAAATACCTTCTCAGAACAAATGTCGCCATGGCACCCAGTGCACTAGCTATAAACGACGGGTGGTTATATGCAAGCTGTGTTCCACATCCATCTCCCCTCGGCGTCCCCAGGATAAATGGTCATCTTTTAGTCTCAAATGATATAGTGGATGTCACCAGATACAGACAACAACAAATCATTGTAATATTCTAAATTGAGCATTTTTAAGATCTTGGTGGTATAATGGTTTTTGTTTTTTGAGCCATAGAGAAGCCTGTTGAACAGAAAATGGAGCCCAGGGTCATTTAGTCTGTCAAGAGGCTAACAGATTGATTCTATAGCCCAAATCCGAAACTGTTTGTAGAACAAAGAACGTGCAAAATACTAACAAAACTTTAAAATATGAAGTCATGGATATTTTCCCAGGATATTTGATGTGTTGTTTTTGTTTCTGTGCTCATCACCTTCATTTAACTTGTTAATGCACACCATTCCTACATTAAGACCTACAACACATTCCAAAAAATGTTGGGACACTTTGTAATGTTGTCACTCCTTTTCACAACACCAAAGATGGTTTGGCATAGAGGATACCAAGCTATGAATGCTATGTTTCAGGTTTTATTTTGTCCCATTCTTCTTGCATACATGTTTTAAGGTGTCCAACAGTATGCAGTGGTCGTTTCAAATTTCTCCACATATTCTTGATTGGGGACAGATCAGGACTGCAGACTGACTGGTCCTGGGCCCAGTTCCTTCGTCTTCCATAGCTATGTATTTGTAATGTGTGCAGAATGTGGTTTTTACATTGTTTTGTTGAAAAATGCATGGACGTTTCTGAAAAAGATGTCACCTTGAAAGGCACATATACTGCTCTAAAATCTCAATATCGTATTCTGCATTAAATAAAAGTGCCATTAAATGGTAAATGGACTGCATTTATATAGCACTTTTCCATCTGCATCAGACGCTCAAAGCGCTTTACAAATAATGCCTCACATTCACCCCGATGTGAGGGTGCTGCCATACAAGGCGCTCACTACACACCGGGAGCAATAGGGGATTAAAGACCTTGCCCAATGGCCCTTAGTGATTTTCCAGTCAGACAGGGATTTTAACCGAGGATCTTCTGGTCTCAACCCCAACGCATTAATGCTGTCATCACAGAAGTATAAATTACTTTTGCCAAGGGCACTGACACAGCCCCATACTATAATGGGCCATGGCTTTTGGAATAGTTCCTGACAAAAATCTGGATGCTTCTTTTCATCTTTGGTCCATGTCTTCCCAAAAAGATTGAGAATACTGACCTGTCTCATCACAGTAGATCTACGAGGTCTATTAGAAAAGTATCCGACCTTATTATTTTTTCAAAAACCATATGGATTTGAATCATGCGCATGCGTGAGTTTTTCCACGCCTGGCGGTTGCGTCATTCGCCTGTGAGCAGGCTTTGAGTGAGGAGTGGTCCACGCGCGAAGCCTCCGCTCCTCTTTCCATGACAAAAACTCCTGTAACAGTGGAATGTGCTGTTCATTTCCAAACTGGACGCTGCGTTTTATCCAGGACGTCGTCTGACTAGCACAGGAATTGTGAACACGACGGTCTCCACAGAGCCATCCGTTTAGAAATGATCCGGTGGTTTGTGGCTCTCGATGGCTTTAAAGCTGTAGTAACAGTCCTTATTCTCTGTGAAGCCCGTAAAATTTTCACCAAAAGCCAGATAAATTTTTCGAATGGTTTCCAGCTGCCAGTCTCTAACAGTTTCTGAAAAAATTCTGATGGGAAAAAAAGCCCAAATCATTCCACCATTTCCTGACAATGAAAATCCGCCGAGGGGGCTGGACCACTCCTCACTCAAAGCCTGCTCACAGGCGAATGATGCAACCGACAGGCGTGGAAAAACTCACGCATGCGCACGACGGTTCAAGCTTGTCTGACGTAATCACACGTGATCAAAACCATATGGTTTTTGAAAAAAATAATAAGGTCGGATACATTTCTAATAGACCTCGTATATGTTTCCACTGTGTGATGGTCCAACCGAGATGACGCCACTTATGCACAAAGCAAACATAAGGCTTCTTTTGTTTTAAACAGTCAAGCTTTAAGTGGGATTTGTGACTGTAACTCTGTTGTGGTTGACTAAGGTTTCCAAAAGTAATTCCTTGACCATGTGGTTATATCGGCTATTGATGAATTATATTTCTTGATGCAGTGCCATCTGAGCGATCGGAGATCACGGATGTTAAACTTAACCTTACACCCTTGCCTTTTCAGCTCTGACAATCCTTTAGATTGTTAAAAGCTTTTAATGATATAATGCACTATAGAGATTGAAATATTTCAATAATTTTCTCACATTTATTAACAAACTGCAGCTCGCCTGCCCATCTTTGCTCCTCAGAGACTCAGTATTTCCTCCATATTGCTTTTGTACCAAATCATGATTAGTCACCTGTTGACATCATCTGTTTGAAATAATGTAATTTAGTTTTTCTTGCCTCATCACTGGCTCTAAATTGCCCTCCTCCCAACTTTTTTTGGGAGGCCATAAATGCAGGATCAGATGTATATGATTTAGGGGTTGTACTTTCCAACTCATGCTCGATCTTGTTCTCCACAGGCAGGAAAGTTCCTCTCCTGCTGTTCTTTCATCATGCTGCACCCTCTTTTCCACTCTACCTATTACAAATGTTTCAATCTCTCTTGCACACACACACACACACACATACATACGTCTCTGTGTACTAAATCCATTTGGGGAGGGCGGACTGTGTTTGGTGGGGATGCAGGTTAGAAGTAATGACTGCTTTCTGTCGTTTGAGGAGGAGATTTCTCTTATGTCTTCTTTCTCCGTTTGTGTGTCTTCTTCTGTGCACTGGCAGGGGTGTTTTTTGAAATCGAACACCTCAGCGGGTCTTTTTATAGCGACACTATCCCACCATCGTCAAGCCCATTGTTACACGATGAAAAGACAGGCTGTGCTTTTGATAGGTGACTGTGAGGTCAAAAAATGTCCTTAAAGGATTGGCAGATTTCACAATGCGAACATGTGGCATCACGTGAAACTTAGGAACAAAGGCAGAGGAAGGAGATGACAGGGAGGAACCAAAAAAAAAAAAAAAAAACACAAATAGAATGTTGGTCACAAACATCCCGTATCCAAGAATTGGAGAGGCAATGAAAGCAGAAGTGACTGTGTGTGTGTGTGTGTGTGTGTGTGTGTGTGTGTGTGTGTGTGTATATATATATATATATATATATATATATATATATATATATATATATATATATATATATATATATATATATACACTGAACAACGGGTGCAATAAAATGGGAAAAGGAAGCGGGTGGGATGTTGCCTACGGCAATGCAGTTGAAGGTATAGCCTATATGAAAGGACTAGTTTATTCCAGCCAGTCGTCTTAGATTAGTTTTGAAATAACTTCATGTTTATTTTTTAGTTTTTTTAAATAATCCATGTCAAAGAAAAACAGTTCAAAGCCTGGGATACAAATCTCTACTTTGACAAAGCTAGCAAAGTAAAATTCTTAAACTTGTTGAACAGGTAAAGTGTTTAATCTATTTTTTCCCCTTGCGTATTGAAGTTTTCTTATACAAGGTAAGAGCAACCTTACAAGAAAAAGCAGGCTGCAGGTTTACAAAATGTGTGGTGCAAAAGAGGTTAGAAAGTAGTTTTCTGCACAGTTGGTTCCATTCAAGTATCTTCTAGTATCTGTCAAGCTTTGGGTTGCAAGACCTTCACCAGGGCAACACAGAACTCACAAACAAATGGATTCATGTGAGTACGAGCATAAATGCAATTAGTGCAGTCAGCAGGATAAGGCTACCTTGACACATGCAGGAATTTTGGCTCTGTACTCCCGTGCAATTCGTTGTGCCAATGTGTGTCATTAGAGGGTACACTTGAAAAGCTACGTTGACAATTGCACAAATTTGATTCCCGCACCGGCATGCAATCTTGCGTGCCAATGAGCAAACTCGTTGTAAACTGTTGCACACTGTGCATAAATTGTATGAGGCCCTGCGCTCAACGAAACGCATCGACATGCAGTGACTCGCAGTGTTTGTGAATAGGGTGCGCAGTGTTAACGGCTAGTTCTCGCAAGTGGCATGAAATTTATGCGTTCCAGAAATATTGAACATTTCAACATTTTCTTTGCGCACTGGTGTGCAGCCGCACACAATAATGGACAGCTTACAGCAAACTTACTCATTGCGATGCTAAATTGCATGCCAGTGCAGGGATTACACCTGTGCTGAGTTACTAATGCTCAACTGAGCATTGTCATTCAACAACCATTTTGTAGGTTTCTACATGCACACCGAATAAAAAGAGGCGGCACCTGGTGACAGCATGCAGAACATCATCCCCCAGTGTGGAAACAAAGCAGCAGGTCACCACGACCAAAGACAAAAATAACGTTACACAACATTGCCACACCTACGCTCCAACAGATAGAAATAAGAAATGAGATCCTGTAAAAGAATCATAAATGATTTATAAAATATACGAAACAGAAAGCAGTAATATCAAGGGTAAAATTTCTACATACAAAATAATTTAAGTTAAACATTCACCCCATATTACTTTCCACATAATTAGAGTGAACAGGGATGTAATTATGTATCATGATATTTATCGAGCACTGAAAGGTGTGTTGTGGATCATTACATGCAATACTCCGATCAGTGTTGCATGTAATGAAATCCCTCACAGGAGACCTCTTCCCAGATCTGTAGTGTTTAAAGTCAAATGTTTTATGTGTATTGTTACATTAGGCACAATTGCGACATGGATAATTACCATTTCTTAGAGGTGCCAAGGGCGTTTGGTCAGAGTAATACTGGCCTGAATGTTCAAGACACGTTTTCTGTTTCATATTCCACTGCTTATACTCCTAAAGCTCATTTAGAGAGGAAAAAAAATCTGATTCCGGATTACCCTTCTTTTCAAAACAAATTTCAGAAAAGTCAGTTTTTTTTTTTTTTTTTTTTTCTCAGACAGGTACATATTCTCTGTAATAAGGTTGAGACCCCCCCCCCCCTTATTTTTTTACTTTTTTTAGTACCTTAGCACATGCTCTGGACAGCCCAGTCGCATGTGTTTTATTTGATGTTATTTATTTTTTTTTTCTTTCGTGCTCCCGTGATAAAATGAGTCAAATTTTCGTGACGGGGCTTTTTTTAAACTCACTTCGTAGTGACAGTCCCACCCGCTGCGTATATAAAATAAGAATTTTGCAGCAGATTAATCATTTTCTGAGTTTGTGTGTTAAAAACCAAGCTATCAGGTAAAACAGTTGCATGTTAATTTCTTCTTATGAGTACCTGTAAATTATGTTTATGATAGATTTGACATTTCGTTATCGTTCAGATGAGCTGTGGTGCGGTGCACTGACACAATCACACACACTCACAATCAGTGTTTTTTAATTGTGTAATGTTCGTGTGAAGTTCACATAATTAATGCGCGCTAGAGATTTTGAACATTTCAAAATTTTCTTTGCACACTTGCAGAAAGCCGCGTACAGTTTATAAAGGTTTACGGGTTTTCTCTCCTGCATGGTAGATTGCATACGAATGTGTGGATCAAATCTGTCTAAGTGTCAAGGCACCTTTAGTGTGGTGCCAGTGGACTGAGAGAGACGATGACCTATGACCTTCTTACCGATAAACCAGATAGTGATTTTCACGTAAAATCAATGTTTTTCCTCATCATTGTGGCTGTTTTCTTCCTGTTAACACAGACAGTATAGTCAGCGTTGTTGAAAGCTGCCCCTCCCTGTAAAGGTCCACTTTTTAAGACAATTTAGGATTTTTTTTTTAATAGATGATGATGATGATAAAGAGAAGAAATAGGTTGAAACTAATGTGATGCCACTAAAAGTTAGTCACGTTTTGTGAAGCGGCCCGGCAAATGTGAAGGCTGACAGTAGCTGTTGAAACTCTTGCACCAGTCAGTCACGGGTTACTTTCCCAGCTAATGCGGGAACCAATTTGTAGCTGGCTGGACTGGGTCAGTGCAGAGGAAACATATTGTTGAAGAAGACAGACAGACAGCCTGATGCACAAACACCAGTGATGATTTATGTCCAAGCCTTGTTTACCAAATATTTTTTTAAAACCAAATTTTTATTTATTTAAAATTCATCACAAACAAAAAATACCAAGAGCTAGCATCATTAAACAAAAATAAAATAAATATTGCCAAATATCTTATGGGTACAGAAAATGAAGGAACCATCTACATCTATGTAATCCCTAAATATTGCATGCAATATTTGTTAAATTCCCTGAGTTAAAGCAATCTACACTGCAGTCACATCTCGTTTTATTTCAGCTTTATTGTGGTGGTGCATTAAAAAAATTGTAAAAATCAGGTTATTCAATTCTTTATAGACGTGACTGCAAATGCTGTGACCTTGGAACACCATATTTTAAAAAATCATAGATGAAGACAATGAATTGCGTAGACCTTGGTTGACTTTGATTGACCATATCATTAGTGGAAAAGTAACTTTTTTTTTTCTTTTTTTTTTGCACGTTTTAGAGACCTCTTGGATGGATAGTGGAAACTGGTTGATTTGTGGACAGTTGGGAAGAGCTGCGGTTGAATTTGCATGTAGTTTGTTTGCCACTTGCTGAACACTGCATGGGATGGAATAATATTCTTTTGGTTGCTCCTATTAGGAATTGCAATTGCCACAGATAATCAGTCTCCATCTCATCCTGTCCACTGCATCTTCCTCTGTCACACCAGCCATCTGCATGTCCTTCCCCAACACATCCATAAACCTCCACTCTGGCCTCCCTCTTCTCCTCCTGTCTGGTGGCTCACTCCTCAGCACGATGAAGCACCTCTCATCTGTCTGTCTGTCCATCTCTCCATAATTAATAGAAAATGTATTTCTCATTCAGTCCTTGATGGACTTTTTTTTACGTGGTTTTGTTTGCTTCATCTAAGCATGGTTCACAATTCTTCCTTGCTGAAGTTAGACATTTTACATTTTCTTCAAGAATATGGACTTTTATGTTGAGAAATATATGAAATTCACCATAAATTGGGCATGTTTGCAAATTGCATAGTTGGAGAGAATCAAATTTACCAAAATAACGCAGCATTCAAGAAAATTTACACAGTTATAAAGATTTAGGAAGAAAATCCCCCAAAATGGTTTATGTGCTTCAGTAAACATTTCATCTGGTGCTTCAGGTTTCATTCAAAGTGTATTTATACAAAAGTGTAAATGCTAAAATAACTCTTTGAAATTTTACAGCTGTTGGTAAAGTGTTTTATTTACAGCATGTCATTTTCTTAAACTGACATGTTCCAGCTTTCACCTCATGAAATATTCGTACCATTGAAATAATGTAAAGACATTCATTATTTGTTTTATATAACGGCTAAAATAGATCATTGTCATTTGATATTTTATTAATTTATAAACAACAGAAAAGGGACTTACATTTTGGTGTTCCACTGTGACGTGTAGTCCAGTGATGCTGTGCACTGACTTTGGACTTCCATTTAAAAAAAAAAAAAAGTCTTTGTGTAGTTCCTCAGTTCAGCCAAAAATCACATCAGCGTTTCATGTTAGCAGCTCTTTATGCATCCAGACGGCTTACAGGGGAGAGAATTTTGTGTGTGTGTAGCAGCGTCAGTTAACTCAATCAAATCATCATGTTGCTGTCCCGCGCGCACCCATGCAACCGACTCGGTCCAGCTGTACCTCTTCAGTGCAGCAAAAAAAAGTCACGTCAGAAATGAGTCCAGGTTTTCTTTCTCTTCCTGCTAACAGGCAGCACAGTGGATTTGTTTTTTTTTGTGTGTGTGTGTGTGTGTGTGTGTGTGTGTGTGTGTGTGTGTGTGTGTGTGTGTGTGTGTGTGTGTGTGTGTGTATTTTACAAGAATTAGCAGTGTCAGTTAGCTCAAATTATGTCTCAGGAGAGTCGTGTCCCCGCGTGCGCACACACATGCAACCTGGTCGGCGCTTGTGCGTGCGTGAACAACAAAAAGACTATGCGTCCTCAGTCCAGCAAAAAAATAAAATAAATAAAGTCGTGTCAAAAATGAGTCCAGCTTTTGTTCTCTCTTCCTGCTAACAACCTCCAGGCAGCACAGTGGATTGGTTTTGTGTGTGCGTGCACAAGCATGCGTGGGCACGCACGTACTCGTGTACGAGCGCGCGTGTTTTGACGTGCGCGTGCACGAGTATGCATACACTAGTATGCGTGCACGCTCGCACGTGATCGTGCACGCATACTCGTGCGCACTTGTGTATGCATGATCACATGTGCGCGTGCATGTGAGAGTGCAATGGTACCAAACATATGGAACCAAATTTGCACTCTAAATGGAACCAAGCCGCACTCTGAATGCAATGCAACACAAATGGGATGAATTAATCCATGTGATGTGACATACAAAGCACCAATCAAATCACAAGGATCCACTCAGCCGTTATATAAACCCAGATGAGGTCTGGTTCCAAACTGGAATGATAGTGGATAATCATTGCATTTCAGATATTCACATTTCATGATGTAAGGTAAATATAGTGCACATTGTAGCTAATGGGTGAGCCATTTCTCACAGCCGTTAGTTGGCAGATGGTTATCAATATTTTAAAAAAAAAGAAAGAGGAGAGGCACATGTGCAAGTCAGGTGGTGGAGAATTGACGGGAAGGAGCGATGGGATGAGTGCGCTTAAGACGCGATGAAAATTAGTTATATGGACAGTAAATGGGGATGACATATTAAATGGTGTCATATTGACAGATTCTTTTGTTTAAAAGACTGAACAACAGAGAAATGACTCACTGGTACTGGTGATTAAAAAGCAAAGTTTGTTCCACAGAGGGAGCATGGCAAGGGCACGGCAGCAACAACAAAGGCTCTTTTTAAGTTGGTCACAAGCCACGTGGGAGACCCGCTGTGGACGGTGAATTCCTGCAGTGGGTGAATTCCTGCACTTTCCTCCAATGGGCATTTACTGTGGGTGGGGTGGGGGATTTTGAGGCACAATGAAGGTGTCCCTCGCTCTTTTTTTTTTTCCTTTGAGTTTTTTTTTCTTTTTATACCTCCTTTTTAACTAAAGCTTGGCCCTGAGGGGAAATTCTGCTGTTGTGACAGACGCACACAAACTTGCACAGGAGGGGATCCTGTGCTCTGTGACACGGCATCATGAATAACAAACCCCCTCCATGATGACAATAGACAAACGCTCTGCTCTGTCTCTCTGTCACACCCTTCCCACACCTACGCACACACTCATTTTGACCCCTCTCACAATAGAGATGGCACGCATTCATTAACAGCTCAGAGAAAGCCTTGACTGGTTTTAGCATTGTTGGCCAATCCAGGGTCCCACTGTATATCACCTTCACTTTCACACACTCTCTCTCTCTCATGCACCCTTAATCAATCAGTCTTTTCTCTCTCTGTTGCACCTCTTTCAGGCTGACTTGTTTCTCTGCCCCTTTTCCTTTGGTCCCTTCTTGTGCAGGTCTTAAAGTCATTGAATAACCCAACAACGTGTAATTAAAGAGAGAAAACTCTCATTGGGGGAACTGAGTGAGAGCAAGAGAGAAGCAGAAATGTGTAAGAACTAATCAGATTGTGCCACCGCATTGATAATATTGTTGCCCTCCCTCCTACTGTGATGGATCTCTATCGACAATGAAATTTACATGCCACGAATCAGTTTAAGGGGCTGAACTTATCAAGCGGATTGACTTTTGATTCAGTGGAAAGGGGTTTGAGAGTTTTTTTGTGTGTGTGTGTGTTGTGTTTTTTTTTAACGATGTGACGAGGCCGCGTATCGAGTGGTTGGAATCAGCGTCGCTGCTCTCTGAAGGCATCTCCCTAACCATGCCTTTCTCTCTTGTGTTTCCCCATACAGGTCTCAAAGGTGCTCAGCACAATGGGACTCGTAAGCCTCTGAGGGGGGGGGGGGGGGGGGTCACAAAAGACCAAGGGGAAGAGGAAGAATAAAGGCAAAGGAGGGGCAAAGGGAACGAAGGGAAAGAAAATCACAAAAGAGGAGGAAGTGGAACAGAGAGTTTCTTGACGAAGCCACAGACAGAAGAGTCGGTGGGGAAGGAGGTTTGAAAGGAGGGATTAGGTCTGTCTCTTGGGGGTGCATGCTGCCCCATCAACCCTCCCCTTCCCCCCAACTTGGACATCCTCCTATTCTTCCTGTGACAGTGACAGCCCGACAAAAGGCAAAAAATGCAGAATAAAGTAAGTGTCGGATGCCACAGAGCAAGCAGGGAACTCGACGTGAGACTATCCAGGACTAGAGCCTTGGGTCTGATTTTGCTTGTGGCCGTGGCCGGCTGGCTGCCGCCGCCCGTCTGTGCAGAGGTACAAATCGACGTGCTGGGCGAGATGGTGTTTGTGGAAAGTGATGGAGAAAGTGAAAGCATGGGTGAAAGACGGGAGCTGGAGGCCTCCATGCACTCCTCGCTCCTCCGCGACTTCCAGGAGGTGACGGCTGATATCAGGGCAATAGAGACTGCCGACACAGTGACTCAACAGGGCACGGCCACTCCGACTGTCTTCCCAGACTCTTCGGCGGTGGTGGGTCGGCTCTTCCAGATGAAGGTGCCAAATAAGATGGAGGATGTTTACCTCGGTGGTATTGTCAAGGTAAGTGTCAAGTTATTTCTTATTGTGCAGCCCTACCAGCTTTTGCTTAGCCATGGCAACAGGCACGCATACTTTCCTCTGTGTAAAATATGCATCACACTTATCACACAGTTGAAGCAAAGGGGACGAGCAGCTGCAAAGAATTAAAAGAAAACAAAAAATCTATTTTGACACAAAACTGACACAGTGTCCATGTGAAAACATGGAAAATCATATTGGACATTTAGAGTTCCTCATTTCATCAAAATGCTTTCTCTTTTTCACAGCAGCATATGCAGTTCTTGTAAACTTTGCAATTTTAAGTTGCAGTAATTGAATAAAAAGGGTCAGGTAATAAAATTTAAAGGACAGAACATCCATTAAATATAAAGTGCAGAGGTGCACAAAGTTCAGCTCAGGCTTTCAGCAGAGCTTTCACAGCCCTGGGGAAGAAGGTCTTTTTCAGTCTTTCTGTCTGTGCCCTTGTGGCTCTGAGGCTACCAAAGGGGAGGATGAGAAGAAGTCATTGTCCGGAGTGTGGGCAGTCAGATATGGTCTTTTTGGCTCATTTTTTTAAACGGGTAGAAGATGTGTTCCAGGGGTGGAAGAGTGGGATCAGTTATCTTTTGTGCAGTCTTGGTGATCTGCTGCAGACCTTTCCTCTGTGCATCTGTAGCTCAGGACACTTTCTGTGATGTACTAGTAGAAGCTGGTGAGACGTTTCTGTGGGAGCTCAGCTTTCCCGCAGGTCCGCAGGAGGAAGAGTTTCTGCTGGGCCTTCTTCACCAGCTCTCGGGTGTTCACTTCCCATATCAGGTCCTCTGAGAGAGCCCCAAGATAATTGAAACTCCTCTGATTTGAAACCGCTCTAATTTTGCTTTATATGATTAAAAGCCATCCCTCCGCCTACTCAGTAGCCCCAGGATTATCATTGTATTTTAAAATCATAGGGAAAAAATGTGATATATGCAAAGTGAAAACTGGAATATCTCACACACAACACAAATGGCAGCACATTGGATAAAACCTTCTGGCGTATCAGTCAGGTAGTGGTTTCCACATGAATGTAAGAGTTTTTCTTCTCATCATTCTTCCTGCTCACTCAGACTGTGCATGGGTGTAGCCAGGGGAGCTAGGGGATGGACACCCCCCCCCCATGTATGGGTCTACTTTTTAATACATTTTAGACATTTTTAGTATACACTCCTATTGCTACTGTTACTTAGACTGATGATAATAATAATTATGTTTTTAACAACTAAAATGTTAACTCAGCATTACTGTGTGCCTTAGTTTTGATATAGTTCGGAACTAAATGGACTTGAGCTACATAAACGTTTTTTTTTGTTTTTTTTAAAGCAGTGTCTAAGGCTAGGGCATAACTGTCTGTTTGGGGTTCTTTCTCTAAAATCAGGGCAGTTCTGTTACGGAAGCTGTACGTATGACAGTGATTAAGGGTCTTGGCAAACTCACGTGTAGGTTGTGAAGTCATTTTGGGATAGGGTAAAGCCAAAGTAAAAGGGAAAACGTACAAAAGAAGATGCTAATGGAACATGTATTATAGGACATATCTGAGTCCAGTCAACACAATTTTAAAAAAAATTGAATAAATTCTATACCAGATTATGAATCATTTCTTCCAAGTCTTTAACTTGTGTGCTCCCTGATGAAGCTGATTTAAAAAAAAAAAAAAAAAAAAAAAAAAAAAAAAAAGCCAGAGTGTGTCTTAAAAATACACAGTAGTGGGCACAGCTAACCAAAAACTTAGATTCGATAACAGATAATCAGCTAACTGAAAAATTATCTTTAAGAAAGCTAAGCCGATTAACCACCCAAAAATTTATCGGAAGCTCCAGCTAACTCTAACTGATAACTTCCAGCATTGTCTCCAGTCACTTGCAACTACTAACAAGCTGATTTTGAGTTTTAACACCACAATCGCTTCAGGTAGCATCAAAGGCGACCACAGACCCAAACAATGAGTCAGCACCTCTGTTTTTGAGCGCCCTGCCACCTGCTGGAAGCTTCTGTTTACTACATGGCTTCCAGCAGAGAAGCAGTTGAGAGGAGCAGCAAAGCTCAACTCTCTACTCAGTAACAACGTCGCCGTGAGGCGGAGGTCTTGGAAAATAAAGCAGTGCTGATTTATGGTTTTGAGTTATAAATAAAATTAATACCGATAGAATAACTCCATTTATGTAAATTCTGTCATTTGTACAAAGTTAAAATATAAATATATCTTTTAATGTTAAATAATGCACTAATTCTGAAGTTTTATAACAAACACAGACAGATGCCAAAGGGATTATGGGTAAAATGTGCCTCCGCTAACACTGATTGTTGACTCATTCATTCTACAACCCCTGGCAAAAATTATGGAATCACCGGCCTCGGAGGATGTTCATTCAGTTGTTAAAAAGCAGATCACAGACATGACACAAAACTAAAGTCATTTCAAATGGCAACTTTCTGGCTTTAAGAAACACTTTAAGAAATCAAGAAAAAAAATTGTGGCAGTCAGTAACGGTTACTTTTTTAGACCAAGCAGAGGGGAAAAAAATATGTACTCACTCAATTCTGAGGAATAAATTATGGAATCACCCTGTAAATTTTCATCCCCAAAACTAACACCTGCATCAAATCAGATCTGCTCGTTAGTCTGCATCTAAAAAGGAGTGATCACACCTTGGAGAGCTGTTGCACCAAGTGGACTGACATGAATCATGGCTCCAACACGAGAGATGTCAATTGAAACAAAGGAAAGGATTATCAAACTCTTAAAAGAGGGTAAATCATCACGCAATGTTGCAAAAGATGTTGGTTGTTGTCAACTGTGTCTAAACTCTGGACCAAATACAAACATGGGAAGGTTGTTAAAGGCAAACATACTGGTAGACCAAGGAAGACATCAAAGCGTCAAGACAGAAAACTTAAAGCAGTATGTCTCAAAAATTGAAAATGCACAACAAAACAAATGAGGAACGAATGGGAGGAAACTGGAGTCAACGTCTGTGACCGAACTGTAAGAAACCGCCTAAAGGAAATGGGATTTACATACAGAAAAGCTAAACGAAAGCCATCATTAACACCTAAACAGAAAAAAACAAGGTTACAATGGGCTAAGGAAAAGCAATCGTGGACTGTGGATGACTGGATGAATGTCATATTCAGTGATGAATCTCGAATCTGCATTGGGCAAGGTGATGATGCTGGAACTTTTGTTTGGTGCCGTTCCAATGAGATTTATAAAGATGACTGCCTGAAGAGAACATGTAAATTTCCACAGTCATTGATGATATGGGGCTGCATGTCAGGTAAAGGCACTGGGGAGATGGCTGTCATTAAATCATCAATAAATGCACAAGTTTACGTTGATATTTTGGACACTTTCTTATCCCATCAATTGAAAGGATGTTTGAGGATGATGAAATCATTTTTCAAGATGATAATGCATCTTGCCATAGAGCAAAAATTGTGAAAACATTCCTTGCAAAAAGACACATAGGGTCAATGTCATGGCCTGCAAATAGTCCGGATCTTAATCCAATTGAAAATCTTTGGAAGTTGAAGAAAATGGTCCATGACAAGGCTCCAACCTGCAAAGCTGATCTGGCAACAGCAATCAGAGAAAGTTGGAGCCAGATTGATGAAGAGTACTGTTTGTCACTCATCAAGTCCATGCCTCAGAGACTGCAAGCTGTTATAAAAGCCAGAGGTGGTGCAACAAAATACTAGTGATGTGTTGGAGCGTTCTTTTGTTTTTCATGATTCCATAATTTTTTCCTCAGAATTGAGTGATTCCATATTGTTTTCCCTCTGCTTGGTCTAAAAAAGTAACCGTTACTGACTGCCACAATTTTTTTTCCTGATTTCTTATAGTGTTTCTTAAAGCCAGAAAGTTGCCATTTGAAATGACTTTAGTTTTGTGTCATGTCTGTGATCTGCTTTTTTTCTACAAAATTTAAAAAAAAAAAAAAAAAGGCATTTGCAAAAAAAAAAGCCAAGATGTAATTAGATAACGTCTGATATAACCGTGTCAAAATAAATAGAACACTGCCATCTACTGGTGCCCAGATGCTCAGTACTTGGGGCGAATGCTGCCATGAACACTACTGGCCAGTAGATGGCAGTAGAGACCGTGAAAACTTACCAAAACAAAATTCCAGGTAATCTATGTCTGCTACATTTAAGATGCGTGGAATTTAATAAACGCAAACTGAATTTCAGACACACACACATATATATACATATATATATATATATATATATATTCTGGAACAAAGATGACAGACAGTGTTTGACATAAGCAGGATTCTAAAGAGCAAACAGGAATCGATTGCAATGGTTCCAATTGAAAATAATGGAGAAGCAACCTGGGCTTTTTCTGGCATTTTTACATAAAACAAACACAGTAACAATGCCTATAAACCCAGAGAATATATTCACAAGAGTTTTAGGCACAATTGGCTTCATGTATCAACGTTGCACACTTGTGGCGTAAATTTCCGGTGTAAATTTGACATGTATCAAGCAGTGCGCACCTGCCCAGTTCCGGCCTACGCCTGACGTGACCTTGATAAATGCGGTGGGTGAAAACAATCGTAATTATAATAAACACACCCATAAATATTCAGACTCCGCTTCAGACACACCCTTATTTTACGACATGGAAGCCAGGTAGACGGCAAAGAAAAAGAACTCCACCAATCACGACGTGTGCATATAGAGCGTCAAAAGCGACCGTCGTATCAATTGTTTTGTAGTATAATCAAAAAAGTGTTACAGTGGTCCCTCATTTATCGCGGGAGTTACGTTCTAAAAATAGCCCGTAATACGCGAAACCGCGACGTAGTCACCGTTATTTTTTACAATTATTATAGACGTTTCAAAGCTGTAAAACCCCTGTAAAACCACTTTATACACTTTCTCAATCAGGCATGAACATTTTCTCACTTTTCTCTCATGTGTAAACACTCTCAAAGTAGAAAAATAAGACCAAACTGTTTTCAGGCCCAAACATTTGTTTGAGAAATAAAAATAGAACGTTTTCCTATAAATAATTATGATGGCTTTTAGAACTAACGAATTTAATTTTATCAATCAATGTACGAGGTCGGACACATAACAAATTATTAATAGTGACTGACCAGTATTTCACAGATCGCGCCTCTTCGTCCTGACTCCGCGCCTTTTTCCACTCACACCTGGCTGCAGGTGTCTGTTTCCGAGTGACAAACACAGTTATGAGTAGTTGTTGGCGCTCTTTTTTTCTTCTGGGCGAGAAGATTCTTATAAACAGACACGCAGAACACAAAACACTGTATAAAAAAAAAAAAAAAAAAAGCGTGCAAAATTGGACTAAAAACAGCGAGGCCGCAAAAGGTGAACCGCGTTATAGTGAGGGACCACTGTATTCTCTTTTCACATGTCAATAATTCTTGACATGTGGATATTTGCTCACTCAGTTAATAAGACACGCCTAATTTTTCAGATTTCTTTACTTTTAAAATGTATTTCTTTATTTATTTTATTGTAACAAACGAATGGAGAAAACAAAACCTGATTGCAGCACGGGCGAAGGGCATGACAACACTACAGTTGTAATTATCAATTTCATTGTCTAAAACGATCACACCACATAAAGTTAAGCTCAGCGCTGCTCTGGCTCCAGGCTCGAAGTCTGGAGTAAAAGGTGAGCGGCGCTTTCTTGGCGGTCAGTGCTGTGGCCACGGATCGTGCTCGATAGACCAGCAATCCCGCAAAGGCGGGATTTGTATTGATTATTATGTAGTATAATCAGGAAAGTGTTATTTATGTAACATATGCATTGATTTGTATAATGGCACTGTTTATCATGTTGATAATTTTCATTTTTATGTGGATTCCAGCGCTGGTTCATTTTGGTGTATAATTTATGCCACCTCTCGACCTGGTGTATATTTTCAGCGCAGCGTACGCCAACGACCGCATTGATAAATGCCAAGTAGCACAGCCGTTTTGGCGTACACCCCATATACGCTCAAATGTCGCCGTACGCACGTTGATAGATGAGGCCCAGTATATAAAGAGTTTAATGCTGTTGTCTGTGTGGAGCCTGATCAGAGCATCTCAAATGCATTTCTTCTGTCGTGAATGTACTGAGATTACCCATAATGCACTGGTCACAGCATGACCACACTAAAACCTTCAAAATTAGTGCATTACTTTAAAACTAAAACATATATCTGACATTTTCACTTTGTAAAACTTCAGACGTGATGTTAATTTAAATAACTTGTCCGAAATTAGTTTGGTTAAAATTTTAACCATAAGTTAAAACTGTATGCCTCTGGATGACTTGGGTGATATTGCCAGCGTGTCAGTATGGGGTCAAAATAAATGAGCTTTTTTCTTTTCTGTGACCAGCTGTCCTTTGCTTGTAAAGGATAGAGCGGTTTCGTCTGGAACCAGCGCTCCTCTTTTTGCAGAAGATAGAACTGCACATCTACTATAAAACATTTAACTGGTAGGTACACAACTGATTTTGGACTTCATAAACATTTGTTACTGTTAAGCTTTGTTTACCACATCTGCAAAAATATGTTAGCGGTCTAAAAATGATCGGACCAAACTTATCGGAAGATAATGGGTCTGATGATGGTTTTCAAAGTTATCTGAAAAGCTTATCTAATAATGAAAACATTGTCTTTGATAATTAGCGGTTAGCGGATTAGTGGAACTGTGCCCACCACCGAAAATGCAAGACAAATCCACAGCCATTTTGATCCAAAATTGTGACGTTACTTTGGGGACCAACTTTTACCTGCCTGCTTGGACCTTTGCCAGTATGCACAATCAGTCCGGGTTGCTTTCTATATACAAATGTATAATGGCTTTAATGTGGCTTTTAAGTCAAACTATTGTGTTTTGCCATCATATTTCTGTTGTCGCCCCCTCTTGTAA
Source organism: Thalassophryne amazonica (assembly GCF_902500255.1). Taxonomy (NCBI): domain Eukaryota; kingdom Metazoa; phylum Chordata; class Actinopteri; order Batrachoidiformes; family Batrachoididae; genus Thalassophryne; species Thalassophryne amazonica. The sequence goes on from NC_047105.1 coordinate 20,760,564, forward strand.
GCTGGCGGTGTATCCAGAAAAACAAAATATCAAATACATCTAAATAAGACTAGATAAGCACAAACAAAGTAGTACATACCCTGAAAGACAGCTGCATCCTCCTGACTTTACACCAAGCACACAGCAGTCGTGTACAATATTGTTCTACTGTCTGGTGCTGGTACAGTTCCACACTGCTCCTTATGTAAGCAGTTGTTTTGTTGCGAGTTCCACATGATGGTCAGTAAACATTCAGTAAGCATAGGCACGTTTGTATTACTTGATTCCTCCACAGTCAGTGATCCTTTTTAAGCATACATATTGCTAACATGATGAAGGGCTGAGAGCCGTTCCAAGTCTTGTGTTTACATTGCAGCTTCCCTGTTAAGATTGCAAACAGTGCTGTTACCTGCCATCACTTTTTCTCTGACTCTTCGCGGTCACGCTTATAAGCACACGGATACACTTGTGCGGCTTTCTCTGCGAGACTCAGCGGCTCCTGGCATAGGTTAGTGTAGCATGCGTGAGAAGGCATTTCGTCTTAGTGATGGCGACACAGCGCAGCCCTTTCCATGCTTTGGGAGAGGCAACATGCTTTATTACAGTTCTTCTGGCCACAAAAATGGAAGATCCAACTGTTTTTGAAGCCCATTTCCAATACTATGCTCAAGTGCATTTCTCCAATTTTTAGGGGTGGCACGGACACAATGCTTCCACTTTTTCCCCTCAGTATTTTATGCTTGGGAAAACTGCACACATTGGGCCTCATGTATCAACGTTGCGTACGGCGATATTTGAGCGTATATGGGGTGTACGCCAAAACGGCTGCGCTACTTGGCATTTATCAATGTGGTCGTTGGCATACGCTGCACTGAAAATATACACCAGGTCAAGAGGTGGCGTAAATTATACACCAAAATGAACCAGCGCTGGAATCCACATAAAAATGAAGATGATCAACATGATAAACAGTGCCATTATACAAATCAATGCATATGTTACATAAATAACACTTTCCTGATTATACTACATAATAATCAATACAAATCCCGCCTTTGCGGGATTTTTATGGAGCACGATCCGTGGTCACAGCGCTGCTCGCCTTTTCTCCAGACTTCGAGCTTGGAGCCAGAGCAGCGCTGAGCTTAACTTCATGTGGTGTGATCGTGTTAGACTATGAAATTGATAACTGTAGTTTCGTCATTCCCTTAATTCGCCCGTGCTGCAACCAGGTTTTGTCGTCTCCATTCGGTTGTCACAATAAAATAAATACAGAAATACACACGGAAACACACACCTGCTGCAGCGAGATGTGAGTGGGAAAAGGTGCGGCGTCAGGACGCAGAGGCCCGATCTGTGAAATAGTGGTCAGTCACTATTAATAATTTCTTATGTGTCCGACCTCGTTTGTTCATCGTTAAAATTAATTTGTTAGTTCTAAATGCCATCATAATTATTTATAGGAAAACGTTCTATTTTTATTTCTCAAACAAATGTTTGGGACTGAAAACAGTTTGGTATTATTTTCCTACTAAGGTTTGAACTTTGAGAGTGTTTACACAAGAGAGAAAAGTGAGAAAATGTTCATGCCTGATTGAGAAAGTGTATAAACTGTGTAGTGAGGGGTTTTACAGCCTTGAAACATCTATAATAATTGTAAAAAATAATGCTGACTACGTCGCGGTTTCGCGTATTACGGGCTATTTTTTAGAATGTAACTCCAGCGATTAATGAGGTACCACTGTGACACTTTATTTATTATATACTACAAAACAATTAATACGACAGCCGCTTTTGACGCTCTATTGGCACACGTCGTGATTGGTGGAGTTCTTTTTCATTGCCGTCTACCCTGCTTCCATGTCGTAAAATGAGGGTGTGTCTGAAGCAGAGTCTGAATATTTATGGGCGTGTTTATTATAATTACAATTGTTTCCACCTGCCGCATTTATCAAGATCTCGTCAGGCGTACGCCAGAAATGGGCAGGTGCGCATTGCTTGATACATGTCACGGCGACTTTGGTGTATTTCAGGTTTACGCCGTAAATTTACGCCACAAATGCGCAACATTGATACATGAGGCCCATTATATAGCCATCACGACTGGTGTTGCAGGAGCCTCCCACAACACACCTGTTCACCATTTTGACATATCTCGGGGCATATGGCACCAAAAATAAAATGCAATACACCAATCTTTTCATAACTCTTTATGTATTTTGAATAGTTAACTCATTTGCCATTTCATGTCCCAAAGATATGCCCTTTAAGCAGTGTAATTAAAGTACTAATTAACTGGGTTATACGAGTACACCAACACCACACACTGCAACTTATGCAGATGTATGTACAGTCATATGTATCAAGTATCTGACGTCCAGCTATACCTATCGTGTCATATTGAGTTTTGAGAAACAATAGAGTCCTAGTCAGAATAAAGACTTTTTTGTTATTCAGCATGTTAAAGTCTAGTGTGTTAATGTGCATGTATATTACAGCTGTCTTTTGTGAATGAACTGTGACTTATTTAATGAATAATTTGAAGATATGTTCCAGCCTAAATGATTCAGCCAGAGATTCTTTGACAGTGAAGTTATTCTTCAGATGACTGTGGTCACTTGCAGTTGTGCAGTAAAGGTTTCTTCAGATATCATCTCGCTCCAAAGAACAAACTCTTGATACAACTTCATGAAATATGTTGCTGACTTATGAAGATGCAGAAGCTTAATAAATAAGCAGTTACAATAGACTGTGGGGTGCTAGTGGCCGTGGAAATATTTCATCCTAAACGAGGAGTTTGACTTCAGATAAACCTGAAGAACAATCAGAAATGAGCCATTTACCCCCAAAAAATGGGTCACTGAAATGATCAAAGTGTGATTCATTGCCCAGAAGCAGACCCAAAGCAAATTATATGTGAAACCATTCACAGGAAGATGCCCTTTTTAATTGAGCTGCATTTTCCACAGTGGCCAATTTTATGTAATATATGTTCTATTATCTGCATTGGAGGCTTTAGCTGCATTCTCACCAGTGTCCCCTGCTTCATTATGCATCCTCATCTGTATTTCCATCTGCTGTTCTACTGCCTCTGACCGATCCTGTGTTATCCTGGGTATTCATCAACCTTTCCGTTCTTTGCTCTTCATTTGTTTTCTCTCCCTCCTTTCAAACGTGCATCCTTTAATGCCTCCTCAGACAGATTAATGCATCCCTTTCTTTGGCCTTCCCACCGCTGTTTAGAAATACCAAATAAAATTTAACAAATCTTTGGTATTGGGCCATTTATTGATCAAATGGTCAACCTATTTAAATCAAATCCTAAATTATTTTGAATGTGTTCAGTAGGGATGTCCTGATCCGATTGAGTTATCGGTGTCAAAGTGCCAGTGGAATGACTGGGTAGGCAGTGCTGCCACCGGGTTCACCACAGGCCCGCATTAAATCATCACTTTTCTTCAACAGGTCTATTTTATTCACGCAGATCATCAACAGCATGCGTCAGTAATGCTCTGTTTTACAGTGTGGTGCAGACACGGGGATAACAGTCAGTGTGCCCACAGTGCAAGTTTCAAAAATATTTATGCTTTCCTTTGATTCAAATGTACAGTGGTCCCTCGCTATAGCGCAGTTCACCTTTCGTGGATTTTTTTTTCGTGCAATTTTGCATGCTTTTTTTTTTTTTTTTAACAGCGCATTGTGTTCTGCGTCCTTATCAGGCGGGCTGGTCGCGGCACCGGTCGGCATCACTGCAATTGCTCTCACTGCCTCTGATGCGCTTACTGAGTCTGCAGGCTCGATAAATGCAGCAGCGGGCCAATCCACCCCCCTGTCTGCTGTGCGGAGCTGCGCCAAATCTGGCAACAGGTCCAGAGACTACGCTCGCTGTTTTGATGCGGATGTTGACCGCAGCCGCAGAGCTCCGTGGCCACCGAGAGAGGACTTGGATTCTTTGCGGGTCCCGCATCCTTACCTCCGGAGGCAGTGAGCGAAGGGAGAGTTCTGCGTGTGTCTGTTTATAATCTTCTCGCCCAGAAGAAAGTGTGTTCACACTGGAGAGAAAAGTGAGAAAATGTTGATGCCTGAGAAAAGTGTATAAAGTTTGTAGTGAGGGGTTTTACAGCCTTAAAACATCTATAATAATTGCAAAAAATAGTGCTGACTACTTTGCGGATTTCGTTTACTGTGGGTTATTTTTAGAATGTAACCTCCGCGATAAAGGAGGGACCACAATTTTGTTTTTAATCGATTGTGTCTTTGATATATCTTCTTTCCAGTCAATCAGAGAACACTTCCCACAAAAGCTTTAGCTTTTATTCTCATCATTAGCTTTTATTCTCATCTTGTCTCTGTTGCTCCTGCTCACAGAGGCAGTGCAGGTGTGTAGCCTGAGGGGTGGGAACACCCTCCTCTAAATAAACGTCCATTTCTGAAGACATTTTTTAATAATGATAATAGTGAATGTTCATTTTCTATATCTGCTTAAGTTAATCAAGGGTAACGGTGTGGCTGGAGCCTATCCCAGCAGTCGTAGGGCAAAAGAGAGGGCACACCCTGGACAGGCTGCCAGTCTATTGCAGGGCCACATGTAGGCAGACAAGCCCATGCACACACACCTACGGTCAATTTAGAGTCACCAGTTCACCTAAGCTGCATGCCTTTGGAAGTGGGGGCGGGGGCCCACGTGAACGCTGGGAGAATAAGTAAACTCCACACAGAATGGACCAGGCGGGAAGTGATCCCACAACCTGCTTACAGTGAAGCAGGTTGTGTGAAGCTAATAGCCCAATTTCATAGACTTAAGAGTGTGTATATCATGAATGCTTGGTCTTGGATTTGTGAGAATCTACTGAATCTACTGGGACCTTGTTTCCCATGTAACAGTAAGAAATATACTCAAAACCTGGATTAATCTTTTTAGTCACATAGCAGTACTATTATTCTGAACATTACTGTCTGTCTGTCTGTCTGTCTGTCTGTCTTATAATAAATTTGCTTACTTAATTTTAAAAAAGAAATGAATAAAACTTTGAGGAGCATCTTGAAATGAAAGTGTTCTGGGATTGAATAAAAAGGAAAAAATCTGATGTGGACATCTCTAGCATTTAATAATTGCTCAATAAACCAGTAACTGTCAAGAAGTTGTTCAGCTTCATCAGGTGTTAATCTTTTGAACTTCAGTTATATGGTTACTTTAAGGCAATGCATTATTTCCATACTTACTTCCTCCCCTCTTTCCATCTCTGTATCCATTCCTCATCACGGGTGTATCTTTCACTCAGTGCTTCAGGGTAAGTGCTTAATATTGTATACTTCATTTTACTCATTTCCCTTTTTCTATCTTCATTCCTCTAACTTCCTGTCACATCCCTCTCAGCTTGTCTGTCCTTCCTGTTTTTCATCCAGCCTGCTGTCCCTTTTCCTCCTCTTCTTCTTTTTACCTTAACTGCCCTCTTTCCGGATTATTCACATTTACTTTCTGTTTGCTAAGGATTATCACAGTTTTTCTGGGCCTCCCTAGAAACAGCCCCCCATTTGTACCAAAAAAAAAAAAGGCTGAGTCCCCCCCCCCCCCCCCCCCCAAAAAAAAATAAAGAGGGAAACATAAATGACATAGGTGCCCCCCCATTCTCCTTGGTTCATCCAAAATTTTACCTTCATAATTCGTTTTGATTGTCAAGTTAGTGTCTTATTATGACTTTATTTAATTTTTTTGAACTTTTAATTTTTATAACATGGGAGCAGACAAAACCTCGGGCACCCCCTGTGCTCTTTGGGAACCAGGAGACTCGAGAATGAATGTTCTTTAGTCATTTTTTTTATATATGTCACAGCTGGGGACATGATAGATAGCGAGAGAGAAAGAAGCCATTGTCCTTTGCACTTTCAATAGTTATTATCTTCTTCATATGAGGTAATTTGCTCCACAGCATTTGACATAGTGATTTAACTGTGGTGAGGGACACGGACAATGGTGTTGTTTGGTTTGCTACATGGTGATCAAGACAGGGTTGGGTTTTTTTTTTGGGGGGGGGGGGGGGGGGGGTGGTAGTCTAGTGTCATTTTGCTCCATTGTCTAAAATGTCATCTAAAAAGAGCTGTTTTTGAAATGGTATGTACACAAAATCCCATAAATTAACCTGATTTATTTGATTGTTATTATATCAAGTCTTTCTGTGTGCATCTACAGTAGTGTTCAGAATAATAGTAGTGCTATGTGACTAAAAAGATTAATCCAGGTTTTGAGTATATTTATTATTGTTACATGGGAAACAAGGTACCAGTAGATTTTGTAGATTCTCACAAGACCAAACATTCATGATATGCACACTCTTAAGGCTATGAAATTGGGCTATTATTAAAAAAAAAAAGTAGAAAAGGGGGTGTTCACAATAATAGTAGTGTGGCATTCAGTCAGTGAGTTGGTCAATTTTGTGGAAAAAACAGGTGTGAATCAGGTGTCCCCTATTTAAGGATGAAGCCAGCACCTGTTGAACATGCTTTTCTCTTTGAAGGCCTGAGGAAAATGGGACGTTCAAGACATTGTTCAGAAGAACAGCATAGTTAGATTAAAAAGTTGATTGGAAAGGGGAAAACATATACGCAGGTGCAAAATATTATAGGCTGTTCATCTACAATGATTTCCAATGCTTTAAAATGGATAAAAAACCAGAGACACGTGGAAGAAAACAGAAAACAACCATTAAAATGGATAGAAGAATAACCAGAATGGCAAAGGCTCACCCATTGAACAGCTCCAGGATGATCAAAGACAGTCTGGAGTTACCTGTAAGTGCTGTGACAGTTAGAAGATGCCTGTGTGAAGCTAATTTATTTGCAAGAATCCCCCGCAAAGTCCCTCTGTTAAATAAAAGACATGTGCAGAAGAGGGTACAATTTTCCAAAGAACACATCAACTGGCCTAAAGAGAAATGGAGGAATATTTTGTGGACTGATGAGAGTAAAATTGTTCTTTTTGGGTCCAAGGGCCACTGACAGTTTGTGAGACGACCCCCAAACTCTGAATTCAAGCCACAGTTCACACTGAAGACAGTGAAGCATGGTGGTGCAAGCATCATGATAAGGGCATGTTTCTCCTACTGTGGTGTTGGGCCTATATATCACATACCAGGTATCATGGATCAGTTTGGATATGTCAAAATACTTGAAGAGGTCATGTTGCCTTATGCTGAAGAGGACATGCACTTGAAATGGGTGTTTCAACAAGACAATGACCCCAAGCACACTAGTAAACAAGCAAAATCTTGGTTCTAGACCAACACAATTAATGCCTCGCAGATGTGAAGAAATCATGAAAAATTGTGGTTATACAACTAAATACTAGTTTAGTGATTCACAGGATTGCTTAAAAAAAAGCAGTTTGAACATAATAGTTTTGAGTTTGTAGCATCAACAGCAGATGCTACTATTATTGTGAACACCCCTTTTTCTACTTTTTTTTTTTTTTTTTTTACTAATAGCCCAATTTCATAGCCTTAAGAGTGTGCATGTCATGAATGCTTGGTCTTGTTGGATTTGTGAGAATCTACTGAATCTACTTGTACCTTGTTTCCCATGTAACAATAAGAAATATACTCAAAACCTGGATTAATCGTTTTACTCACATAGCACTACTATTATTCTGAACACTACTGTACGTAGTGTTTCAAGGTCTTCAGCTCCATCAGTGCCACTTTTTGTAGTGTTTTATATTCTGCAGGAACAAAATGGTTAAATTTAGTTCCAGTTAAATGCCTTTAAAAAAAAAAAAAAACAAAAAAAAAACGGGTGCAACATTTTTACTACTGCTAAAATATTGAGTGTACACAGACATGGAAATGGATTGGATGCTGTTACTATAGTAAAATACTTGAATTGTCCCCAATATTGACATTCCATATGGGCACTGGGTATCTCCACAGCTTTCATTCGGTGTTTCGCAGTTGTAAATCTCGCGCCGTCTGGCAGTCCGTGACTCATGCGAGAGGTCGGTTTCAGCAGAACTCCGGTGTCAGGAGCTCAGGACTCAGTGTAAACGCATCTCATGAAGTATGGACAATAAGACAACATTAGGGCACAGCAGAAGTCCATCACAGGTGCTACACCTCCTCTACATAACCCTCTCAAACTTGGGAGAATGTATAATCATCGTAATCACACAGCTTGGGACTCCGACGAGGGCGGTCGCATCTCCTCCACTCTCCCTATCTCTCTGCTTTTAACCTTCAAGTCCCTACTTCATCAGACTTGTGAATTCCTCAAAACTATATTGGATTCTGTATCTATTGGACTACTATTGGATTAACCATGGAATTGATCAGCTGGTCTCTGAATGCTATTGACACCATTTTTTCTACAAGAAGGTCAGGACCGGGGGATCCTGCCTGCCCAGATGGAACGTATCCTGCGGGCTATGTCCTCGACTCCTGGAGTTCCTGGAATGTGGCATGCCTGGTGCCTTTCTCTGTGGAGGACATGGAGGATTTATTCATTTTTTGTCTTATGGTAGCAGGGCTGGTATGTTTTGGCTTGGTACGTTTTGGCTTATGTGCTGCCCTGATCTACCGGAAAATTGGCAAGATGGCGGCATCAAGAACCACGGCCCCTCGCTTGTCCATCATGATTATCGAGGTCGGCAAGGCAGTGCATTCTCAGACTGCATTGACTCTTGAACTTAGACCCAAATTGGATGACACCTTGGAGCTGATGCGTGCCTTGCAGTTGAAGCTGAAGGTTTCGGAGGACGGTGAATATCCTTAATTCAAAGTTAGGAATATTGTTAATTTATAATTGGGATTTTGCTGAGTCAGTGGATCTATAAAAAAAAGTGTTTTTCACTGCTCGGCTGCAACATTACAGGCATCAAGGTCAGTTGCCCTCTGTTTATCTCCAGAGGAATTTATCCAGTCTCTGGTGAGACTATTTGGCTCCATTCTTATCTCAACCCACAAGGACAATAAACTGATAGACTTACACATGGACCAAAGCATGCTCCTGCCTCTCCTCTTACCACTCTCTGCCCCTCCCTCCCTGCGGCAGGCCTTGTCCCCTCTCAAGCTCATCTGGCGGCGCGACTTACAGTTGCAGCGGCCTTCACCCACTTTGCCTCAATTCGGATGACGGACTGCTTCAAGTTTAGTGCACATAAACAATGTCAAATGTATATGTGTTGTCTTTAATTTTGATGTGTGCCATTATTACGGTAAACAAGTAATAATTGTGGATTAATTGCTGTATCTTGTGTCTGAGGTAATTGGAGTGTAGACATAATTGCCCTTTTTTGGGATCAATAAAGTTGTCTGAAGTCTAATCACCTGTGAACTCGCTAAATTAACAGCATCCACATCCTTGCTTTGCCATTGGTTACATACGCTGTGAGACAGCGGAACTCTGCTGGCGCCGCGGTGCATTCTGGGAAGTGCAGGCGGCCACCAGGGGCATTAAGAGAAACGCTGAAACACCACATTTCATGTTTTTTCTCTCATCTCTTTCTGTCAGTTGTCTTTCAGTTTTTCATATTTTAACTCTTAAAATTTCTCTTCATTAATTCTGTCTCTGGTTCCAACTTTTGCTCCTTCATTCGACCCTGTCAAATCTAGCTCAATCATATCACTGTGATCTCATTGTAATAAGCACCATGGAAACATATTTGTAATCTTCTCTTCAAAGAATATCCATGAAAGTCAAACTGCAAAGCCACATTAGCCAGGCTGGTTATTACAATATTTGCAAACAAAACATTGAAAGTTTTATCCCATCTGGCAGCAAGTTGATTGTATTTCCACTTGGCAGTTGTCATATTGTTAGGAACTGCTTTTTCATTTTTCATTAATGTTTTTTGCAGTTTACAGACGACTGAACAAATCCATTTGGAGAATTTAGCTGATTGGCTCTGACTTGATGGCACACAGCGGGTGCTGTGCGTATTCACTGTGGGAATTTCAGGGGATTTAATGTATATTTTATGTGATGGTTGATATAAAAGTCATTGGGCCTTTCTTATCGAAGCTTTTGGAGATTTAAATAAAACACGGCGTAGAGTTGAGCTTGTATAATGGAGCAAGGGCGTAGGTTTGGTCTCAGCTTTGATAGGGACAATACCACCCCCCCGGCCCCCCTGCCCACCACCACCACCCCCTAACCCACTCATACCATTAGACGCACAAGTACAGCATAATACATAACATATGACGACATAATGCTGAATAATTTAACACTTTATTTACATTATTAAGTGTGTAGGCAAACAAACAAATAGCTTAAATAACAAAACTGCACCCAAGATCACAAATCTATTCTATAGGCCTACACCTGAGAGAACAAGACAACAAAAAAAAAATACTTGTGGACCTAACAAAAAAAGTTTTTGCAACCAAGATGTATAATCTATTCTCTTCATCAATAATGCAGTTATAGGTATCTGGCAACCTAATTTGCCAAAAAAAAAAAAAAAAAAAAAAGGGCTTTCCAATGATATATGGTGTATTACGGTAAACGGTAAAACACGGAAGCTTCACACTAGTGCGTCGCTGATTCTCATTACCGTAAGTTCTCATGTAAGCCCTCACTCTGAAAAATTTCAACACTGACAGCAAGCCAAGAACCCGTGCTTTCCAACAGTATGCTATATGTTGCATATATTACGGTAAAGTGCGTTCGGTGACTTTTGAAAACGAGGGAAAAGTATGAAAAAGAGTGCAAAAGTGACAGAAAAGTACAGAGACAGACAGCAAACATAAATGTAGTAATTTTTGAGGAAAAGGCAGGGTGTTAGTGTCATTTGTGAAGGTGTGTGTGCGTGTTTGTGTGGGTGTGCAGTTTATTTTAAGTGTGGCGCACAGCTTTGTTCGCAAGCCCCCCCGCCCTTCTTGTTTTTCTGCACCGGAGCCACCCATCCTCTGCGCTCCTGGACCTCCCACTTTACAAATTAAGCACTGACTGCCACCACGAGATGCGCTTTGTTTACGTTCATGTGAGAAGAACGTGAGCCAATGAAATTGCAACATGGGTAACCCTGTCACTCTGGCAAGTCGAAAACACAAAACGTGACGACTAAAATTTAGTATCGAGTTCGCAAAAAAATATTGAATGATTTTGTTATATCAAAAAATGCTAAATATTGGTAGGGACTATTTTGCCATCCCAAAATATTGGTTGTGACTTGTCCCTATGGTCCATATGCAAACCTATGCCCCTGTAATGGAGCCATTATTTAGAGTGTCTCTTCTTCTGTTTCTAGATCTGTTCTTTCTGTTTCACATCCACTACATTCTTTTCAACTCCTTTTGACATCCTTCTCATTTATTGTCCATCTGTGTGATACTGCAACTCAAAAGCCTCCGGCCCCCCCAAATCAGATTCATTTGTTGATTATTTTCACAGGTGATAATTTAGGCTATAAAACCTAAATGAATAAGACAAATGCCAGTCAGTTTCTGAGAGCCTCTTCAAATTATTTGTCAACAATCCAGGTACATTATGAGTGTTGGCTGAATGGTTCTATTTCCAACGCTGTCATTTCAGTAACAAGCATGATATTGAAGTGAAACTGGTATGAGAATAAGCATTTAAGAGCCAATGTTTTTAAAGTTCCGGCAGGTTTACATTAGTGTGTGATTCAAGCCGACTCAGATTTCAACTAAACTTGGCTCAGAGATGGAACCTACTAAGAAATGAACTTCCCCAAAATTTAGCAACTGAAAACCAAACAGTGACCATGCCAGTTCAAGGCAAAAACACACAAAAACTGATATTTCATTCAATTCCCATCTTTCAAGTGGTGTAACATTCAGCACCACCAAGTCCCCAAGCTAGTTTAACTATCAAATGACATAGGGAGGCAAACTCTTTCATCTTATACTCGTATACATATTTGGTTGGGGGATCGATGGCGCTGACTATAGGGGGCGCTCAAAGTCTGGTCATTTTGCGAAATTGGCTGTATTTAAAGGCCCATAACCCTCTGCATCAAGACCCTGACCACCAGTGACCTGATTTTAAAGGGGTATCAAATAAATAAAAGAGGAGTCTCCAAAATTCTGCCAGCTGTTATATAAATTAGAGATGTTAGTTTATCCACTCCTGCAAATTTCATTAAAAAAGGCTGATGGTGCGGGCTAAACTTCCTCAAAATTGGGAACATAATCCTCTGTGCCATCAAGACCCCGACCAGATTTCAATGGTATCAACAAATATAGGCCCTACTATGAAATGCAGCTGAAAAAACATTGGGGTCTTGGTGGCGCTGGCCACCAGGAGGCGCCAAAGTTCTCGACTTGCCCAATTTTGAGGAAGTTTAGCACCACCTGGTGCAAATTGATGACTCAGTCTGTATTTGTCAACCCTGTGATGGACTGGTGGCCTGTCCACGCTGTACCTTTCCTCATGCCCAAGGAATGGAATGGAATGCTTTTTATTGTCATTATACACAATGTACAACGAAATTAAAAGACAACTCCCGTAGTGCAAAGGTGTAAAAGTAAATATAAAAAATATAAATATAAAATGCTGGGATAGGTTCCAGTCATGACCCTTAATTGGAATAAGTGTGTTGAGAAAATGGATGAATGTAAAATAGATTTTAAAACCTAGGGTTAATCCATTTTAAAATAACTTTATACCACTCTACACTGATGTAGACCTCTCCTTTGTATGACAAACTACTGGGAGATGCAGTTTTACACACCTGGTTTGCTAACTCTTTTCACCATGTTCTTTGCAGTCAAGTCTAGGGTTATGAAAAATATATTAGCAGGAACACTTTACTTTAAAAAGACAAAATTTTACACACAAAAACAAGGAAGATTTGGTGTATTATTCTTATAAATGTACTTTATGTTCAGCACAGTCTTGGGAAGTTTATTATTGAACATTAATAAACTTTTCTTCTGCAAGCCTCCCGTCCTGGACACCAGGATGAACTCCCAAAATTCCCTCTATATTTGTGTTGTCAATTGTGTCGGTAGCATGGCCCAAGCAGAGGGTCACCCCTTTGTGTATGGTCTGCTTGAGGTTTTCATCAGAGGGAGCTTTTCATTAAAGCTGTCGCTTGTGTGTTTGCTCTTGGTAAGGTTAGACCTTAGTACTTAGTACTTGTCCTGCTGCTCTGGTGCAGACATCTGATTTCCCTAAAAACAGTTGCAGTCAGTTTGGTTGAAACCTTGTTGGTTTAAAGCTGCCTGAAACCAATTAAAGAGCCAGTATGTAGTTAAAAGCAGTTAAAATATTTTCCCATCATTTTAAAAGCATGTTAAACCATCATGTCATCATTATCCAACATTTATTTATTTGATTTCTTTCCAAAACTTTTGATTTGGTTTGCTAATGACCAGCTAATCAGTTAATCAACCAGTGATTGTAGAACTTCAGATGCCTTATTGCTCCGTTACCTTTCTTCCTCCCTCTGCCCTCTCCAGCCTGCTGCTCATTTTGCTGTCAACCTTTCTGTCACCATTTCCACCTCTTTCCATGTCCTGTGTGTGTTTTTTGTCACATAGGCCAAAGTTGTTCTTCCAAACCTGATTATATCTGTCACAGAGAAGCAAGGGGCTCCTATTAGAGCCAATATGAACTGACAGCATGGAGAAGGTAGCCAAAAACACAAGTGAAGAGAAAGGAGACAAAAGGAGGCCTGGAAGCAGGGTGGTGCAGAGCAAAGAGGACATAGATATGCAAGAGATGCATAAAATGACCTTGAAGGAGGATGGAAGCGTGCAGAGAGAGTTTAGAAAAGTTTAGAGATGCGCTGTGTCTTGATTGGAATCGGGTTATGGACGCGAGCCTTCCTTTGATTGTGGACTGTCAAAATTGTGCCACTTCAGGAGGGTTTGTTTACTCTCCCACGCCATTTCTACTTTCAGCACCCCTTTAGCCACTCCCCCAACTTCTGCTCTTTCTTCCATTACAAATTTCAACACTCGTCCTTTCATCTGCATTCCATCCCCTTCTCCCCTCAGAATTCACAAAGGTCGGCACTCAAGGTTGTGGAGCAAAAGGCCGAATCGATTCTTGTGCTTGCTGTTGCACTCATACTAATAGGCTTTTCTTTTTTTGTAATAAAAACAAAAGCTGCCAGAGGTCCATGACAACCTACCTGTCTAACTCACCTTTTCAGGAGCAGTGGGTCCAGTTGGGCTTCCACCTCAAAGGACAGAATTGTTCTATGGAGGTCACATGGGAGATTTGACAACCTGAAAAAAAAAAGAACAGATGATTCCTTACGCAGAATATATAGTATTCCACGTAGTAGTATATATTATATGACAGAGGACTTTCATTTCTGGATCAGATCAACTTGATGTTTTTTGAAGTTAGCAAGAACGGGCAAGGATAGGATATCTGTAATTCAAATCTGGATGCTGACATCTTTTAAACTTCACCTGCCGTTTTCTCACCCGTTGTTGGACAAGCCTTGTTCACTCATATGGCAGTAAAACTTTTCTGATTCTGGTTCTGATTCTGATACCGTTAAACCGGTTATTGGCCCATGTCTACCACACACACACAAAACAAATCTGCTGCGCTGTCTGGAGGCTGTTAGCAGGAAGTTAGAATGAAAAGCTGGACAAATTTCTGACGTGATTTTTTTTTTTTTTTTTTTTTTTTTTTCCGCTGCACTGAGGATGTACACAGTCGTTTTTTTTTTTTCTTTTTGTAGTACACATGCACACAAGCACCAACCCAGTTGTGTGAGTGCGCGCACATGCGCAGGACGACGCAAGCGAGACGGCGATTTGATTGAGCTAACTGATGGTGCTAATTCTTCTAACACACACACAAAATCCACTCCGCTGTAAGCCATCTGGATGCATGAAGAGCTGCTCAGATGAAAAGCTGATGTGATTTTTGGCTGGGCCGAGGAACGACACAGCCTTTTTTTTATGGAAGTCCGAAGTGAGTGCACAACATCACCGAACTACATGTCACAATTTGAACTTTAGCAGCAGTGGAACACCAAAATGTAAGTCCCTTTTCTGAAAGAGAAGACCCTTCAGAAGGACAAGCATCTCTGCAACAATCCACCAATCAGGCCTGAATAGTAAATTCTCTGGTCAGGTAAGACAAAGATTGAACTCTTTGTCGTGAATGCCAGGTGTCATGTTTGGAGGAAACCAGGTACCATCCCTACAGTGAAGCATGGTGGTGGCAACATCATGCTGTGGGGATGTTTTTCAGTGGCAGGAACTGGGAGACTAGTCAGGATTGAGGGGAAAGAAGAATGCAGAAATGCACAGAGACATCCTGGATGAAAACCTGCTCCAGAGCGCTCTTGAACTCAGACTGGGGTGACTGTTGATCTTTCATCAGGACAATGACCCAGTACACAGCCAAAATATCAAAGGAGTGGCTTCAGGACAACTCTGTGAATGTCCTTGAGTGGCCCAGCCAGAGCCCAGACCTGAATCTGATTGAACATCTCTGGAGAGATCTGAAAATGGCTGTGCACCGACGCTCCCCATCCACCCTGATGGAGCTTGAGAGAAGTGCTGCAAAGAGGAATGGGCCACAATTGCCCAAAGGTAGGTGCACCAAGCTTGTAGCATCATATTCAAGAAGACTTAAGGCTGTAATTGCTGCAAAAGGTGCATCAACAAAGTATTGAGCAAAGGGTGTGAATACTTACAAGCATGTGATTTCTTAGTTTTTTATTTTTAATAAACTTGCAAAAATTTCAAAAAACCTTTTTCATGTTGTCATTCTGGGGTGTTGTGCTTTGAATTTTGAGGGGAAAAAATGAAGTCACTCCATTTTGAAATAAGGCTGTAAAATAAAATGTGGATAAAGTGAAGTGCTGTGAATTCTTTCTGGATGCACTGTATTTTTTTACAAATTCTCTTCACAGTATAGGAATAAAAACATTAATAAATATTGATGGAATAAGATTGAAAAGGTTGGGTTCTCTTGTGACTGCAGCCTCTGCAGGTGCTACTTGGATTAAGTGGCCCACTGTTGGTGTATCTTCTCATGCTATTAATGGGAGTGGCCACAAGAATGTAGTTTCTGGCCAACAGATGAGTAGTCTCTGTAGCTCCATTACCACAGTTACCAGCGTAATTAATCAATTGGCTGATGGACTAGTTGGCAGGCAAGTAGCAGCCGATCTGCTCTGTGTCAGCTTGATCCCGTCAGATCTCAGAAGCTAAGCAGTGTGGGACCTTGTTAGCACTTGGATGGGAGTCCTCTTTGGAACACCAGCGGCTGTGTGTGTTTCTCCAGGTAACACTGGAGTTGCGTCAGGAAGGGCATCCAGCGTAAAACCTGTGCCAAATATCAATGCGGATCTGGTTGTATCCGCTGTGGCGCCCGGAACACAAAAAACGGGAGCAGCCGAATGGACAACCAACTAGTTGGCAGGCAAGCATGGCCACCTCCCCCTCTTTCATAACAGTCAATAATAGATGCTATCTGAAAAACGATTTTGAACTTTGCTTCTCACAATAAAGGCGAGATCCACGTCACACAATGTGTGTTGTACTAAGAGTAACCATTAGTAAAGGCAAATGTTTGTCCATGCCTACAAGTCATTACTTTGAGTTGTATTCTATTGTGAATTTCTCAATATACGTTGGTTAGCACACAGATCAAAAGGTATAGTGCTAACAGCTGCCCAGTTCATAATTAGCCACACCAACACTGCCGCCTGCTAATAACCCAAAAATAGAAATCCTGCTTACTCGATGGAGCACGGTTGTCCCTGCGCGGCACCCTACATCAACTCCCAGGCGACTGACTCCGTGCTCTGCGCGCGGGTGACGGTCTGTTATCATTACTGTGCACATATGTGTGCAAAGCATTCACCCTATTGCACAAATACAACAGTGCACGTGTGTGAGTGTGCGAGGCTGTGCGAGCGCTTGTCGGCACACATTGACTAGCTGTTTAGATTGCTCCCGTCATGATGAATGGAGACAGTAGCGTACTGTGGAGGCGTTGTGGTGTGACAAAACTAACTTTGTCCTCCAGTCCCCACTGAGTCCTTCCCTTTTTCTCTCCAGTCATTATTTTGCCATTTTCTTCTACCTCCTCTATTTTTCTGTTGTTTGCTGTCTTTATATCATTGATTTGCAGTGGTGTCAAAAGTACACACATTTGTTACTTAAGTAGAAGTATAGATACTGCAGTTTAAAAACACTCTGGTAAAAGTTGAAGTATCAACTTGACCTCTTTACCCAAGTAAAAGTGAAAAAGTATGTGCTCCAAAACCTACTTAAAGTATAAAAGTATAAAGTAACCTTTAAAAAAAAAAAAAAAAAAAAAGGTAGATGCCACTATATGAATTGAAAGCTTAATTTAAAAACTGATTCGTTCTACATGTGGCCCAAAACCCAAAATTACCCCCCAACACCACCTGCACGAAAATGTTTCAATTATAGAAGCTCTGAAATGCAATCTGGGACTATTCCAGACAATAAACTGCAGTGAGTGCAGCATCCATTTAGTGAGAAAAAAAAAACAACTTTCCTTATTCAGATTCATTCCAGTTTCTGCTCTTACTAGTATGCAGCGGTTTTCTGGTTTGGCAGATAGTTCTGGAGGAAATCACTGAAGAAATTAACACATTGAAAATATGGTTTGACCGAAACAAACTGTCATTAAACTTAAATAAAACAGGAATGAAATGGAGGTGGAAGAGTCACTAGGTGTTCACAGGAAACATTTATTTATTTCTGTATGTATGTATGTATGTTCATTGTTAGTTGCTTTTATATTTTATTTTCTGTTGTGTTTCTATTCAGGTTCTTTTTGTCTCTTTCTCTGAAATTGTATATAATAATCATTAGATTATTAATATATAAACAAAAATAAATTTAAGAAATATTCCAATTTGAAAACAAATGCACCCGAACGTGAAGACAGCTGGAACTGCTTCATGCTAACTTTTAACATTGAAAATGCCATAGACATGCTAACGCGTCAGCGTCGCTCCCGTTTTTAAGTTATAAAATACATCTATCAACTGTTTCAGAAGACCATAACAGGTCGGTTTAACATAGAAAAGGTAAATAATACTCTCAGAAGTATGCTCTTTAGGGTTTTAGGGGGGGAAAATCAAGTGAAAGAAAGAAAGAATAAATGAAACAATAGGTCGAAGCATTGCTTCAATCTGCAAACCACTGCTTCGATCGGTTCAAAATCCATTCCTTTATCTTCATTGATCCATGTTTCTGATATAGCAATTATGTTAAATATTTTTTTTTTAATTGACTTAAATATTCTTTAATGTTGTTAAAGTTTGCATACAGACTTCTGCTGTTGAAATGGATTACTGATAATTTGTTATCCATTTTAATGATCCGATTAAACTGTTCATCTGTATAATAGCAACAACTGTCATTAATATTTGAGAAGAAATTATTGTCCGGGTCTATATCGTGCTCCAAGTCCAGTACATTGTGGTCTGTGTATTTAAATGTTCTCAGTTCTAGTTTTCCATGATCAGCAATTCTGTGAGTTATATCCTTCTTGTCTCCAGATGTAGATGATGTAGTAGATGAATAGGTTCCTCTGGTCTGTGTCATGGTGTTGTGATGTGTTTGTGTCCTCATACCTTATTGGTCGACACAGGTTTTTCAGGTTAATTGCAGCTGTTTTTCTTGTTTCTAGATGCACATTTTGAACCCATGACAGCAGATGTGACATCAAACATGAGTAATTGTAACATGGAGCTTTCAGTAAAAATGCAGGCATTGATGGCAGGAATCTGTGGAGTCACACGGACGGTTAGCCCCCCCCGGCCACAGGTTCAAGACAAAATGTTGCAGGTGTGTTTGGCACGTTTGCATGACTGATGTGTAGTGGGCTGGAAATCAGTCGCAGACCGCATCCTGAACATGTGCAAGATGCACACTGTGACTCTGGCAACTCTAAAATTCAGCGGCTGGTTTTAAAGAACTGTGTCACAGAGATACCTATGAGGTTGGCACGAAAAACTCTTTTACCACACACACACACGACAGTAGCACAAACATGTTGGCACTGACACGGGCCAACACGTTATCCAACGGCGTCACAAAGTGCCCCTTATGTTGCACGTGTCAGCACAGATACATTTATTATTATATGGCCTCACCATAAAACTTTCCTAACCCAGATCTTCTGATTCACAGACCTTCATGTGAGTGTTCCATATACGCGTGGGAGTACCATGCAGGTGTTGTGTCAGACACTCACGTTTCGTGGCAGTCGCATCCTCTGTCCTGTTCTAAAAGAGCTGCAGGGCAACTTGATTGAGCACTGTGGTGGAGCTGTCAGTGTCCACCCTGTTTTTGGGACACTATATGTGAGCAAATTTCCACTCCTCACTCTCTCGCGGTGCCGTATGCCCCGTTCTTGTGAATGCCTTGGTATCCCCCAGGAAGAAGAAGGGCTTTTATTTTCTTTGAGCGTATATTAGACGCAATCCAACCACGAGGAGCAATGGGCAGCCACAGTCTGGTGCCTGGGGACCAACTCCAGATGTAGAGATGCTGTCTTCGTCTGGAGCAGAGAAAGAAGCAGACACTATATAAGCATATTTTGATTGTGGGAGGAAGCAGAGTGCCCGGAGGAAACCCACACGGACATGGGAACAACATGCAAACTCCAAACAGAAACTAGTGCGAAGTGATCCCAGGACCCAGACAGTACCCAGGAGTTTTGGAACAAGCTGCTTTGTCTACTGCCACTGTGACCTGGACCTGGATAAGAGGCAGAAAAAGAATGAATGAATATATTGTCAGGACTGATTCTGAGAATGGACAGTGTCTTTGCATAATTTTCCTTTGGGGAAAAGTATTTTAAGATATTGTTCTGCTGCAGTGGCATATCTCCTCCGAATCTTGAAACAGTATTCAGTGATCCTCCTCATACTGTATATAAACATGTTCAGTACACCTGAGATGGTCTAATAAGGGCTGATCTTCCACCAGAATGACCTATTGTTGGCTACTCCAGCTGGTAACTGTACGAAAGTGTGGAATTTATGCACAATACAGCTTTACTTTTAAATGTTCTTTTTATCATTGACGTGTGTGTGTGTGTGTTCGCACACACACATAGTGCATCCAGAAAGTATTCACAGCAATTCATTTTATCCACGTTATGTTACAACCTTATTCCAAACTGGAGTAAATTCATTTTTTCCCTTCAAAATTCTACTCACAACACCCCATAATAACATGAAAAATGTGAAATTTTTGCAAATTTATTAAAAATAAAAAAAACTCAGGAATCACACGTACATAAAGTACATAATACTTTGTTGATGCATCTTTGGTCTTAAAAAGTCTCAAAAACCTTTCTGATGTTATTATGGGGTATTTTGAGGGGGAAAAAATAAATTTCATTCATTTTGGAATAAGGCTGTAACTAAAAACATATGTGGTAAAAGTGCAGAGCCACGAACGCTTTCTGGATGCACTGTATATTAAAGGTACCATTACCTGTAATGCTAAAGTGGTCATCTACATGCCCGTCATGGTGTACTTCAGAGAAATAAATGGCACCCTGGGTGTAAAAACCTGTATTTCAGAGCATAGAAGTGGCACACATACTAATGACCAAGAGATTACTGTAACAATTTTTCTTTTGGTCTTTTCCCCGTGTTTTCCCGTGGTTTGTGTGTTTGCATTTGCCCCCTGTTATGGAATGTTTGTTTTTCTTGCCTAATCTTTTCTCAGTTTTGGTGCCCCCTATTGTTCGGTTATTAGTCTTTCCCTTTTGTTGCCCTGGTTACGGCTTTTCTGGTTGGTTTTTTTCATGGTGGTTTGTCCATTTATTATGTTGGTTTATCGCCCCAGGTCTTTCCTCAGTTTTCATTCCTCACAGTTCTTTTGATGATTTACTTATCCTAGGTTACTTCTGGGTGCAATCCTTACATTTGTTTTTTCACATGGTATACACTGGATTTCCTGGGCTCATGTCCCCTTTGTTTTTCACCAGTCCCTCCTCCACTTTTTTTTTTTTTTTTGGGGGGGGGGGGGGTTACCTGGGTTTTGGTGGTTGCTTTTTTTTTTGTTTGTTTCTTTGGATTCCCCGCTTTATTTTCATTCTGGACACAGGCACGCTTGCTTTTTCGGTCCATGATTTCTTTGGTATGTCCAGTCCGCTATGTTGGTCCCCAACGGTTTGTTCCCAATAAGGGGTCTGGTTTTCTGAGGTTTTGTCTCCTGCTTCCTCCTTTGGGCCTCCCCCATCCCTGCCATGGCTTCCAGTCATCTTGCCCACCGTTTCTCCAAGGAGTTGGGAACCTCTGGTTATCATGGTCGCCCTCCTGATTTTGGTGTTGGTCTATCTCTTGGTCGACTCCTCCACCCCCCACCCCCCCAGCTGTGAGTCTGTCCATGGACTGTAGGCCTCTGGGTGGATTTCTTTTGTTTCCGTTTTTGCCCTTTTGGCCACTGGTATAGGAGGCCCTTGAATGTAGCCCTTCTGTGTGTTTTACACTCTTGCACGTGCTTGTTTCATCTTTGTCTCTGTTTCCCCTGTATGTTCACTTACACTCTTGCACTTGCCTGTTTCATCTTTGTCACAGTCTGCCTGGATCACTCCCTCACTCTCTTGCATCTCTTCCCTCCTCTGATTCACCTGACCACGCCTCCCTTCTAAAACATTCTTCCACACGTGCACCTTGTTAACCTAATTACCCCACCTGTGTATTTAAGCCCTTCACTTTCTCCATTCCCCTGCCAGTTCATTGCAATCCTTGTATCCACGTTCCAGCCTTTTGCTCTTGTCTTGTTTTTGCCTCATTGTGTTACAACCTTGCTTTGTTTACCGTACCTTGGTTTTGCCTCAGCCTATGATACAGTATATCTCCGTGCCTTTGAACCCAGCTGTCTCTCAACCACGTTTTTGCCTAGCACTTATCTGTACCTCTGATAGATTATTTTTTACTTATAACACCTTGTCCTCGAGTCTGCATTTTGTGCCCTCCCACATTTTGTGCCATGCATCCTCGAGTCCTGACAAACTCATTCAAACTGTTCACTTTTGGGACTGAACATGTAAAAAACACCCTGAAAGGGGAGGGGGCATTCATAGCATCTTTTTTGTGTTTTTACCCTTAACAGACTAACATATCAGGGCCTGAACTTGAAGTAGTTTATTGTTTAAAACATCCCTTAACACCCCCCCTTGTCAGGGGTGTGTGTTGTATTTTGGGCGGTGTTGCTGACTCTGTTCTGTGGAGGTGTCGGAAAAAATCAATTCACGTCCGAATCGTGATTCTTATTTATTACGATTCTGAATTGATCCAAAATGTCCAAGAATCGATTTTTAAAAAGCTTTTTTTTTTTTTTTTACATTTTCTTGCTTACTCGCTGCGTGTACTGTTTGTCAGGCAACGGCTTCTGTAGGGTGGTGGTCCGGCGTGCTTCAAACACTCGTGAGCTGCAGAGTTCAGTGGCTGTAGCTTAGCATGGTGGACGAAGAGCTAATTCAGCCAGAACCGTCTTTGCTGAAGGCAAATATTTGGGCGCATTTTGGATTTTATTATTTGCTGCGTAAGAAGGAGCTTGATATGACTTATGCTGTGTGCAAAATCTGCAAAATGAAAGTCAAGTACTTCGGAAACACTTCAACTCCGCAAGCCCACATGCTACGCTATGACCCGGAGCTAAAAGGAGCGGAGCAGTGGTATCTGCCGACTACTGACCAGCGCTTCGCTAAACTGCCAGCCAACTCTGAACGCGCAAAGCAGATAAGTAAATTTACATCCAGAATCACTTGATTAACCTTGTAAAGCTGCATTTTCTTAAACATAAACATTTTTAAGTAATATAACTATTTCTCAGAGCTCTTTGAATCGAAAATCGATTCTGAATCGAATTGTCACCCCAAGAATCGGAATCGAATTGAATCGTGAGTTGTTGAACGATTCACATGCCTACTGTTCTGTGACTCGCAGTCAGCTGTGTAATGAGTACCTATTGTCTTTATATTGTCTCGTTTGGAGATAGTGATTCACTTTCATATTTTTTCCAACACTGCCTTTTTTATTTTTAGCACTTTATATCCTTAGTTTATATGTTAGGATTTATAAAATAAATACACTTTATAACAGAATATTTGAATGCAAGGTTTAAAGTTATTGAAAGAATTTATGGCTATGACTTACAGGTGAATTAACCATGCGATAATCAATGCACTAATGAAAAAAATTTAGATTAATCAATTTCTTGCAACAATAATTGATTGATTGCAATAATAATTGTTAGTTGCAGCCCTAATTGTCAACCGTCTGTTGTGTAAGTCCTACAAATATAGCTTTTTTTTTTTTTTTTGCCCGATAATGTATAAAAGTTGAAACAAATTACTGGTGAAGGGAGGAGGAAAAAAATCACTTCTTTTTAGAATTCTGTATAAAACATCTTCACAGTGTTGGAATCAGTTTTAAAAGATTACTTGCATATTTATTTTCTCGCCCCTTAAAAGACCACACAGTAAAACTCACTGTTCAGGTGGACCAGCGAATTTTGTCCATTATAATCGAAATCCATTTACTGACTGGGTCAAAACGTCATCTGAAAAAAAATTAACATCTGCCTTAAATATGCATTAAAAGGATTATATTTGGTCGAGTCACTCTTTTTTCTATGTCCGCTGCAGAGTGGTACCTTAAAATCCTAAAGCCTGATTTGTGCTTCTCCAGCTCCGTGGCCATGCAATGACGTTGACGTGCGCATTTCCCTTTAAAGTTAAGTTTACATCAGGAGCAGTGGAATTTACGTGTAATTTCCCTCCATTACGTATCCCATAATCCCTTGCGCGCCAGAGAGTCACTGCAGTCAAAACAACATAGAGAATCCATATGATGACAATTGGAAATGAATATTATACTACAACAATGTATTTTTTTTATGCTTTTCATCACGTTAATAAGAGACTGATACCCTGAAAACTTGCTAAAACAATTATAACAAATAATCCGTGTCTGTTACGTTTAATGTGCGTGGAATTTAATAAACACAAACCGAATTTCAGACATATTATGTATATTAGTCTGGAACAAAGAGGACAAACAGTGTTGTAAAGAATAATAAGACGATAAAGAGCAAACTTCACTTTCTCCCAGAACCACATGATCAGGAAGCGATTGTAGCTCACAGCAGCTCCCATTGAAAATAACGGAGAGACAGACTGTGATTCTCGCATGTTTACATAAAACAAACGCAATAACAATGTCTAAAAACCCAGAGAATATATTCATGAGAGTTTTAGGCACAATCTAAAAATTGTTTTATGTTGCGATGTTAATGGTGTTGCCCGTGTGCAGCGGTTAAAGTGCAGCGTGATCAGAGCGTCTGAATGCAGTTCTCAATGTTACTGAGATCTCGCAGCACGGCGACCTCTCTGAGGTTTTGTGCGATTTTAAACCTGAAAAGCCTTAATGAATTGCGGGTCATTTGAGCATCGTTTTCCAACTCAGTGTTGTGAAGTTGGTCATATTCGTGGACTTTTCTGCCAAACGCATTTGATCCACGATCTAAATGTAATCAGCGTGCGCACTGCAAAAACTTTTAAAATATGACAGGAGAGGAAGGACTGAAAACATGAAAGTGACAAATCACATTTGCTTCTCAGTCATTTAATAGTGCACGTCACAGGGAAGGTTTGCAGCCAAGCAGAGGGCTGTAATGTAAAGCTCTTTGGTTCGTCACACCCAGGGATATATATTGGAATGCAGGCAGCAAGCAGCATTTTGTTGCACTTTCCCCGAATCAGCAAGTGTCAGTGCTGAACCTAATTTCATACCTCTGTTACTGGGCACGCCCAGACTGCTCTGGGCGCAAGGAGTTTTTAATGGAAATGCATTGCGATTGGACGTTATACAAAATCCAGTATATATGGCGCTTCTCTATGACATTGGAACTTTTGCATTCATCCGGTGAGTGCGAATATCTAGTTTATACGATGACGGTTTAGGTGAGTTTTACTATATTTATTTTTGATGAGTTGTCATTTGGTTATTTACTTCTGTTGTTCTCGATGCACGTTAGCTGGCAAAACCATTACCTCTCTTTGGCTCTCTCTTTATTTTACTTTTATTTCTGAATCCCAAGGCTGCGCGCTTATAATGACAGCCTTATTGTCACCGTTTGTCATCTGTCTCTCCTCTGTCCTCTGTTTCTCTTTCAAACATCCCGTTTCCTCCAAAGGTTTTGTCATTTTCTTTTGCGTGGTGGGGTGGGGGGTGGTAGGAAAAGTTTTCCTATAAGCCACTCTGCAGTGCCATAGCTGATAGCTGGCAGGATAGTAGTGGAAAAGTTGTATTAAGAGAGAGGGAGGAGGCAACCCAAAGATAAAAACACACGCACCAGAAC
This sequence comes from Thalassophryne amazonica, assembly GCF_902500255.1. Classification (NCBI taxonomy): domain Eukaryota; kingdom Metazoa; phylum Chordata; class Actinopteri; order Batrachoidiformes; family Batrachoididae; genus Thalassophryne; species Thalassophryne amazonica. The sequence continues at coordinate 20,785,844 of NC_047105.1, forward strand.
ATATGAGTCACTTTCGCTGTAAGCCGGCATGCCACGAACATTTTACTGGTACCAAAGTGGCGGTGGCCGTGTTGCTATGTAATTAAACGTACAGCAGGCAAGGCTTTGATTCTTCTGTTTCAAATTACATGCAAGCAGAAATTCATTCTTTTTATTTTGGGCTGTGCGTTTGACATCATCGTGATGGACAACAGGAGCCGTCACTTCTCTCCAGACGTAGACATGCTCCCTCACTGTTGGTCTCACTAATGCTGGAGTTAAATTTCAAGAAATAATTTCCATTTGACCTCCAGCCCACATCATTATTACTGCCAAATCTGCCACTGTTCCTTAGAGCCCCCGCCAGCCCCCGCCTCCCCTCCCGGGAAAGAAAACACGGAGACGTGAATTACTGTGGTGGTTTGCAGAAAAGAGCGTTCAAGAAGATTCATTTTGCGGCTGTCCACCACTGTACTGTTTGTCTCCTGATGTTATGGTGTGTCCGCCTGTAGCCTAGCAACCACAGGTTTTAGACCAGCCAGCAGGCAGTATCTCCTTGCATGCTTGGTTGTCACCCAAGGGGAGGGGAAGTGGATTTGCAGCACAACGAGCTGCTTGTGTCGGTTTCCCAGTCTTCCTATGCCAAGCCATATTTGGTGTCTGACTGTTGCACTAACAGATTAAATTTAGACGCCGTAATTGTAGGTCGATAGTAATTTGTTGATCACTGCTGGATGTGATGTGGACAAACTGTTCAGCTGAAAGTTGCATTCCAGTGGAAATGAGAAACGCTGCCACTGAGACAAAGTAAACTGAAGACTTTCATGCATAATATAATTGTTTGTCAGTTTTTTTCCCCCACTCATGTTATTGAAAAGCTTGAAATCTCAATTTAGAATGTTACTCCATTTTAAGGAGGTTTTGCCTTTCTGCATTTGTGCAGGCCTTGTCAGAATTATTTGCTTCTCTACAGAATTTAGAATATTTCTGACATTTTGCAAATAAATCAGTTTTGTTTTATGAGATTATTTAAAAAATGCTATGACATTGACCAGTAACAGAACAAAATGAATAATTAAAAACACACACAGGTACAGGTATGGGTAACAGTTATTGTCGACCTTTGAAAAATTTACAGCAAGTCCCCACCGAAAGCTGGTTTTCCTTAGACAAGTCATGAACATTTCCAAATCACTAAATATGTCTTGGACTACATCTACACACACCAGCAACAATTTGGGAGTTTGGCACACTGCTTAAATGTCAAGTGAGACAAATGCTGTTATTTCACATTCCACGCCAACATTTTCCTGTCTCGTCAGGGCATTAAACCCACAGCCAGAAGGTCGTCGTTGATCACGAGGCTTGGGATGTCGCAATCTGATCAAAGAAGTCGGACTGATAGTCATTTTTTGGTTGATTGTATTGATTATGAAGCCAGATTCTATAAATCAGTACGCATTTCCTCTCGCATTGTTTCAAGTGCACAGTGCCGGTGGAACGAGCAGACAGTAGGTGCTGCTGTTGAGTTCACTACAGGCACAGTGCTCCTTCTCTCTTTAAACTTTTAAATATACAAGTCCATTTTATTCACACAGATCATCAACAGTGTGCGTTCGTCTCGCTGTGTTTCATAGCACAATGCTGATGCAAATTTTAGAAACATCTTTATGCTTTCCTCCTTTGATTCAAATCTACACCAAGACTGTTTCTGATGGATGGCATGTGTGATATAACTTCTTACCGCTCAGTCAGAGAGCGCTTTACACATAAATGAGTTTTTCATTTCATCATGTCTCTTTTCGTCTTGCTCACAGACAGAGCAGGTGTGTAGCCAGAAGGGAGAGGAGTCAGAACCCACCTCCCCCTCAGAGTGAAGGCCCATTTTTGAAGACATTTATTTATTTATTTATTTTTATGATGAACACAATTTTCACAAAATGTTCAATCAGTATCAATCTGAGGGTCCCAGTTTTACTACTAGAGTTTTGCACTAAATTGAAATGAGAAGGCATGTGGAAGAATCTGTGCATTTAATTAAAAAAAAAAAAAAAAAACATCAAGGGGCAGTTTGATTTGAGCCCCCCTTAATGCATGGCAGAGCTGTTAAACTGTCAAGCATGTGCATTGGATTGACTTTAATGTGCTTGCAATGTGCTCTGTGCAAGTGCAATATTTAGGACAGTACTGCTTCTCCATAGACATGACAAAGCTAAAGGTAATTTATAGGCTGACAGGTTGGAAAGCTTTGGCAGATGAATAAATTTCATAGAATGCCCCCGCTAGTATACCTTTACATTAAATGTAACGCTGCCCCCCAGTGGACACACTGAGAGGAGAGCCACATGCAGCTGTAGAAGCTTCAAACAGCTTTCTTTATCTATTCTGTCTGACTGCATTGATTTGTTTTGAGTGACCAGCTTCTCTCTCTTCTTCAGGCGCTATTACAGAACGTCTCCACGACTTCATTAAGAAAAAAAAAATCCCCCGCACCCCCCACCCAATATCATGTCTCTCATTATCTCTGAGCAATGTGTTTAATATTTAATGGTTTGTGTCGGCACTATAGCTCGTTAGGCGAACAAAGATAGCTAATATTTTATTCACACTGCATCAAAGAAAAAGGAATAGTTGCTGACCTAGGGACAAACAAGGACTTGGCTGAGTCGTTCATCAAGCATCTGGAAAGAGAAATGATTCCGTAAGGATGCACTCAGCCTGTCGGCAGTGATGAAGATACTTGGAGAGAAAGTGAGTCTGTCAAACATTTTTTTTTAAAGTGGAGTAAATCACAGCGACGAATAGCTGGAACTTCACTTTCCACCCTGACTGCTGCACCACAGACGATTTAACTGTATAATGTTTTACTGTACCTGTTTTCCGTGACACGTCTGCATCTGCAGTGTTATGCCGTTACTCTTACTTTTACTTTTTTTGGACATAAGTCGCTGGTATGTTGCAGCACCAAGACAATTGTGTATATTTACGTGTTAAAACATCACGTGACGAGATTACTTAATCTTTGCAAGTGCGTGGGTCGACAAAGAGGGAGGATTTACAAGGTAAGACACAATTGGCTAAAGAAGACAAAATTGTATAACTGCCAGAAAGCTGGCCGGCCAGGTTCTGCTACAGCTTTTTGAAACAACCAATGAGACGTGGTGGGATGAGTAAAGATTGCAAGCAGACTGTTATCCTTTTATAAAATAATAATAAGCCATTGACAGCTGCTGATACACCACTCTCACAAAAAGGTCTCCCAAATTTTTAGCGTTTATCGCAGATATGGCTGAGCAGGTTGCAGCACTGCTTGCAATGAAGGGATGGATATTTTTGACCTGAACATAACCAAAATCAGAAACCATTCCTGCAGTCAAGTCTGAGAGCATGCACCACAACAGAACCATTTTGGTCCTGACAGACAACCAGTTCCAGTCCATCCCCACTTCTTGAAAGTAGCTGTCTGTCTTCCACAGACAAGTGAAACGTGGGCGTCCCTTTGGCCTTCTCCAGCCGCTCCTAAATAACTGCTCATTGATACAATGCCATTCCAGTTGGACTAATGGTGTAGTCACACTGTGATGTGTGATTGAAGAGTTTCAGTCAGGTTTTAGAATTCATCATAGTACAGAAACAGCATTAGTGAAGGTTACAAATGATCTTCTTATGGCCTCAGACAGTGGACTCATCTCTGTGCTCGTTCTGTTAGACCTCAGTGCTGCTTTTGATACTGTTGACCATAAAATTTTATTAGAGATTAGAGCATTCCATAGGTATTAAAGGCACTGCAGATCCAGATCCTTACTCTGGATGGCATTACCCTGACCTCTAGTAATACTGTGAGAAATCTTGGAGTCATTTTTGATCAGGATATGTCATTCAATGCGCATATTAAACAAATATGTAGGACTGCTTTTTTGCATTTGCGCAATATCTCTAAAATTAGAAAGGTCTTGTCTGAGTGATGCTGAAAAACTAATTCATGCATTTATTTCCTCTAGGCTGGACTATTGTAATTCATTATTATCAGGTTGTCCTAAAAGTTCCCTGAAAAGCCTTCAGTTAATTCAAAATGCTGCAGCTAGAGTACTAACGGGGACTAGAAGGAGAGAGCATATCTCACCCATATTGGCCTCTCTTCATTGGCTTCCTGTTAATTCTAGAATAGAATTTAAAATTCTTCTTCTTACTTATAAGGTTTTGAATAATCAGGTCCCATCTTATCTTAGGGACCTCATAGTACCATATCACCCCAATAGAGCGCTTCGCTCTCAGACTGCAGGCTTACTTGTAGTTCCTAGGGTTTGTAAGAGTAGAATGGGAGGCAGAGCCTTCAGCTTTCAGGCTCCTCTCCTGTGGAACCAGCTCCCAATTCAGATCAGGGAGACAGACACCCTCTCTACTTTTAAGATTAGGCTTAAAACTTTCCTTTTTGCTAAAGCTTATAGTTAGGGCTGGATCAGGTGACCCTGAACCATCCCTTAGTTATGCTGCTATAGACTTAGACTGCTGGGGGGTTCCCATGATGCACTGAGTGTTTCTTTCTCTTTTTGCTCTGTATGCACCACTCTGCATTTAATCATTAGTGATTGATCTCTGCTCCCCTCCACAGCATGTCTTTTTCCTGGTTCTCTCCCTCAGCCCCAACCAGTCCCAGCAGAAGACTGCCCCTCCCTGAGCTTGGTTCTGCTGGAGGTTTCTTCCTGTTAAAAGGGAGTTTTTCCTTCCCACTGTTGCCAAGTGCTTGCTCACAGGGGGTCGTTTTGACCGTTGGGGTTTTTCTGTAATTATTGTATGGCCTTGCCTTACAATATAAGGCGCCTTGGGGCAACTGTTTGTTGTGATTTGGCGCTATATAAATAAAATTGATTTGATTTGATGGACTGAGTAAACTTGTTTTACTTTGGTCACCACAGCAGATCTAAAGTGGCACATTTTACACCAGATGCACTTCCTGAAGCAATTCCACATCACATGGAAAATGGGCGGCGGTGGCCTTGAACCGGGAATAACCACTTGGCCACCAGTCTGTTTCTTGTGGATTTAGGGGTGTGATGGAATGAATGGACAACCACCGAATGCAAATGTGAACAGAAAAAAGGAGGCAAACCAATAACTCACAGATAACTCTAACATCTACTGGATGTCCACTGGTAAGCTACAAACCAAATACAGGACAAAACTGTAAACAAATGTGCAGCCACTTTGTCCACTCAAAGTTTGGAGCATGCACAAAACTCTCCGGACATCAGCGTACAAGAATATGCACACAACAAAAACGGACTTATATCAGAATTTCATATCTGTTACTCATACCTTTCCTCAATCCATCACAGAGTGACTCAGTCTTGAGAGCTGTATGCTGGTTAAATCGTCAAGGTGTGACAGGGGCGTAAGGGATCCTCAGAAGAAACCTGGTACCAACAGCATCATCTCCTAGGGAAAAAGACACCAAGTGCCTTTCTGTGATAATTTCATTTTCCGTCTTGAGAGGGGGATTGTCAAGCGGGACCTGTCAGATACATTTATTGCATAAAACTCATCACTGATCCCTGATCCCACCAGAGTTTCTAGGTTGGAATTCTGACTTGAATTGCTGTTCCATTGCATTTTTCCGAGTCCGGCCAGTAAACCAAAAATGGAAGTGAGAATGTGTGTGTGACAGTGACTAATCCTGGTGGTGCTGCAGCATTAGTTAGTGCTGAAACCCCGTCTGCAGAAGAGACGGCAAATGCTGAGACAGAAACCACACACACACACACACACACACACACACACACACAGTCATCATTCCAAGCAGGGGTCATACAAATGTGCACATGCATGCACGTAATCAGATAAATCACACAGTGTGTGCCTGTGCTTCTTTCAACTTCCCCTTTGTGTCCTCTGCATCACTTGCTCACACACACACACACACACACCATCTGTCTACCTCCCACGTGTTTTTTCTTTCACTGTAACGGCGGCGTCCAGCGTAGCGCAGTCAGCTGCGAGGAAGTGTTATGTTTGCAAAGCTGAGCTGCTCCTGGGGCAGCAACTGCACAAGCAGCGAGCTGAGAGTGCTGCCGCGCTCTCGTGTCCACTTGTCCTTGTCTTAATGCATGTGCACGAACCGTATTGTGCTCCGACGTGTTCACACTCTTCTTTATGTTTTGTTTTGCTGCCGTGGTCAGTATGTGCCGAATCTCATTGTCTGTGTCCTCATACGTTCTGCTAGTCAACACTTTTATTCTGTCTTGCACAAGAAGCCCACAGTGGGAGCGCTGTAATGATGATGAAGCTCTGGGATAAACTTGGGTACATAAGTGTTTGTTTGTAATTTTGCATCTCTACACCATCACAGTGGAGCTGAAAGTGATGCAGTCAGGATGTAATAAGTGTTGACTTTCAGGTTTGGTTTAACAAAAACGTTTCATTCATTTATTCATTCATTTTGTGACGCTTATCTGGGTCGCTGTGGTATTTGACCAAACAGCTCATCCCACACTTCCCTGTCCTCAGCCATGTCCTGTATCTCTGCATGGGGTATCCCGAGGAATTCCCACAGCAGCCAGGAAATCTAATCCCTCCAGCATGTCCTGGATCTTCCTTGGGTCTCTCCTAGTTGGACACAGCTTGAAGACCTCTCTAGGGAGACAACCGGGGGCATCCTCACAAGATGCTCAAACCACCTCAGCCGACTCCTTTCAATGTGAAGAAGCAGCAGTTCTACTCAGTCTCTCCGGGATATTCACATCTCTCACTCTGTCCCAGAGTGTAAACCCACATACCAGACAGAGGAATCTCATTTCCTCTACTTGTATCTGTAACCTTGTTCTTTTGGTCATTACCCACGGCTCATGACCATAGTTGAGGATGGGAATGTAAATCGACTAGTAAATTGAGAGCCTTGCCTTCTGGCTCCACTCCTCCTTCACCATGACAGCATCATAAAATATCAGACCCAACCCCAGCAGTCTGTCCATCTCATGGTCCATCTTGCCTCCACTCATGAGCAAGACCCCATGATAAACTCCTACACTTGGTGCAGTAACTCTCCCCTGACCCAGAGGGGACAATCCACCCTTTTCCGATAGAAGACCATTGTCTCGGGTTTGGAGGTACTGATCCTTATCCCAGTCGCTTCACATGCGGCTTCAAACCTTCTCAGTGCTCATCTGAGATCATTGTCTGAAGCCAATAGAACGACATCATCTGCAAAAACCAGAGTGAATATCACATTCAGTCATATTTCAAGAGACCAAAAAGTAATTGGACAAAATCATTTTAAGTATAAGGATTATTGTTCATTTTTAGATGAAAATCCTGTGTGGTCAAAGACTAGCTGATGTCTGGAGCTCATGGATGTCACCAAAAGCTGTTTCCTCGATTGATGTTCTTTGATTGATGTTCCAGACCTTTACTGCATCCTCTTTCAGTTGTAGTTAAGTGGGTAGCTGAGTGGATAAGGAGCTGTCCTGCCACTATGTAGACCTGGGTTTGAATCTGGCTCATGCTACCTGTCTGTGGCCTTGGACAAGACACTTGATCTACATTGTCTGTCAACCCAGCTACAAATGGTAAAGTAACCTGCATCCGACTGGCATCCCATCCAGGGGGAGAGAGTCATAGCCTCTCATCGGTGTGAGGCTATGGAATCTGGAGACAATCAGTGGCACTAACGGGCCTCAGGGCCTATGTATTGCTTGTATTTGGGTCTTTCTACCTTCAGTTTTGACTATTCAGTTGAGGGCAGGTGCCTGATTTGGCCATCGAAGAATGTTCCATTGCTTTGCCTTGAGGTTCTTGGGTTGCTTTGTACATATGTTTTTGGGTCATTATCCATCTGTACTGTCAAGTCCTGTCCTATCAGTTTAGCAACATATGGCTGAACATGAGCAGTTGTCCAGCCCTACCCTTCGTAATCCATTCAAATAATCTGTAATCACCAGTTACCCCATTTCCACTGGCAGCCATACATGTCTATGCCACATCGCTGCCTCCAGCATGTGGTATACTTCAGATCATTCGCCATTCCTTTCCTTCTCCGCACTTTCTTCCATCATTCTGGTACAAGTTATTCTTAGTTTCATCTGTCCAAAGAATTTTGTTCCAGAATCTGCTAAATCTCATGGATGTAGACGTTCGTTATTAGAGAACTGAAAGCAAATGAGAGGGTGATGGAGAGATTTAACCCCTTCTAAACCTGTATATCTCATCGATGGGAAATTTCACTTTTTATTTGTGAGATACTGACAAGCCAAAATGAGGCGGGTGGAAGGGGTTAAGAGAGAATAGAGAGAAACAAAGGGCTTTGAGTTTTGCTGCAGGCCTTGGCAACCAGATTTGCTACAAAGAATTTTGGTTGGTGTGTTGCTTTTGTGATACACATGGAGAGAGAGAGAGCACTTTCGAGCAGGTTTTATAGCTCAGAAGCCTCTTCATCATTATACTTTAATGGCTGTATAATAGGGGTGTATTTGTGGTTATGCACGCACATGCACGCGTTTGTACTTCTCAGTGTGACGGAGTTGCTCTCTTGCCCATCTGCTGGTGAGTTCTTTTGAAATTGTTGACAAGATTTTAAGGTCTTTTACTTCACCAGCCTGATGGTGATCTTTTCCACAACGAAGCCTTATTAAGAAGTTTATAATTTTTTTTTTTTTTTTTTTTCGTGGAACACATTTCGTCTCCAGTAATAGAGTCCCATTCAGTATTAATGAAGCTGTAATCTCCAAAGTTCCACTGCTGCTATTCTTCTGGACTTGACCCAGGCGTGTGTATAGTTTTTGGATAAGCTTTTTAGGTTTTATGGTCGAGGACATCTTATGATGCATAATTAAATTTTGCTTTACTATCGAGGTAGTGTACGACGACTGCATGACAGATGTTCACATTAAAGAATAAGGTTAAGATGAAGATATTTATTACCACAGTGTAAACACAATGGGGACATGCGAGTGTATGTGCGTGAGTGTGTGTGTCTGCTTATACACGATCATGTCGCGGGGGGCTTGGGCCTATCCTAGCAGTCATAAGGCATGAGGGAGGGTCAGGGATGAAAGTGGTGAAACACAACAAAAGCTGAAACCCAAAATTACACCCTCCCCCCAAATTTTTGAATTGTAGAAGTTCTGAAATGCAATCTGGGGCTGTTCCAGACAATAAATTGCAGTGGGTGCAGCACCCATTTTGGTGAGAAAAAAAAAAAAACCCAACTATCCTAATTCCAAAATCACTCCTAGTAGTATTCTGTTCCTACTAGGATGCAGCAGTTTTCTAGTGTCGCAGATAGTTCTGGAGGAAATCACTGAAGAAATTAACACGTTGAAAATAATCGTTTGACCAAAACAAATTGTCATTAAACTTAAATAAAAAAAAAACTGTTATTTGGGAACTGCAGAATGAATGAGCAAGTACAAATACAGATAGATGGGGTGTTAAAACAAAAAAAAAGCAAAACATGTTCTGGATCGCAAATCACTCTACAGTCATTGCTGTTGTTATGTTCAAAGTAAACCTTCAAATAAATAGTTAAACAGTAAACATCTAGAAGTTACCAGGTAAGATTAAGATGTTTAAGATGTTTACTGTGAGTATCAATGTGTAACTACAGTGTGTGTATATGTGTGTATATATATATATAATATAAATAAAAATATTATACTTTATACAATTATAGACTTCTGATTTCGATGTACCCGTTATTATGCGGACCTGGTCAGAATGGGGTTCACCGAAGCCTTGGCCTCTGTGAACCGAAATCAAAAGTCTATAACTGCTTTATTATATGGTAAACAAGAAAACTGGGAGTTTGTCAAACATACTAAAACTGAAAAATCTATCTCAAGTTTCAATTCTTTATTATTACGGTTATACTGCACCAACTGACATCCCATCGATCGACTGGAGATGCCTGTTAAGTTTGTGACAAAGAGTCATCAGGCTTGTTTTCTTATAAAGCTCGCCATTCGTCTGTCTAGCTTCCACATAAAATCGACCGAGTACTCCGTCAGACATCCGTCTGTCACAAGTTTCAGAGTTGGGCGCATGTCCCTTTTCAGTGACGTACTTGCGAAACAGGTTGGCTTCTGACTGTGTATTTCTGCGGGTGTTCTTCGCATCTTTTAGTTGTAAAATTCGTCTTAAGTCAGCGTCGCTAACAGATGCAAACCTGTCTTCTGCCATCTTGTCAACAAACTGACAGCCAAAGTAGGCATTGTATCCCATTATCTGATTGGTCGTTATCGATAGAAGGCATCGCTTGATTAGCTAGCGCTACGCTGCATGCAAGGTGTACTCGTTTTGCACGCACGGTCTACTCGACTCCACCAGCAGTCAACTCGGCATGTGGTACAGCTCAGAAAGTGGCGAATGGGCCAATCAGAAGTTGGCAAAATCCCATACCATATAATAATGTAATTTATCTGACACTTATGTAAACAAACGCTGAATCATTAATTATTATACTGATCAGAAATGCAACACAAACGTGCTGACAGGTGACAGCTTAATGCTAACTTTAACATTGTAAATGCCACAGACATGTTAATGTGTTAGCATCGCTCTTGTTTTGAAGTTGTAAGTACATCTATCAACTGCTTCAGAAGACCATAACAGGTCAGTTTAACATAAAAAGGTACTCCTAGACATATGCTGTTTAGGGTTTAGCATAGAAAAATGAAGAGAATGCAAAATAAAAACCAACAGTTTTGCTTCAAGGGCTCCTTGCTGCTCAACAAGATGCCTGATGGGGGAAAAAGCGGAAATCCACCAAAAAGCAGACATTTTTCATCCCTGCAGGGTACATCCTGGACAGGATGCCATGAAAAAACCTTTTCATTTTATCATTATGAGGTGTTATGAGTAGAATTTTTAGGGGAAAACTGCATTCAGCTACTCCATTTTGGCATAAGGCTGTAATAAAACAAAATGTGGGAAAAGTGAAGTGCCGTGAATGCTTTCTGGATGCACTGTAGCTCTCATTTATCTTATTAATTGCACCAGATTACACAAAATTGCATGTCATATTTCACTGTTGTGTGGGGTAAGTCTCCCAGACCCCCCACTAGGTGCGGTAGCTCCAGCATCATCTAAGAAAAATTTCAGGGTTTTTGTTTACCTTTTTTCCCTTGAAATGGTCATATTTGTCAATTACATTTACAGAGGTTGACTTCTTTGTGAATTTAAGTATTTTATCACAAAGATTTGCTACCACAGGTATCAAACACATGCAGGAAACTTGTATACCAGCATTTTATGACCTTGCTCACAGATCTCTTGTTTAAGGCCAAGTTGTTTGTAGTCCTCAAACCCATCAGGTGCTCAGTTTCTTCCAGGGGCCTCAGCATATAGCCCTGCTGTACACCAGTGTTCAGGGTGAGGTAGGCAGACAGCAATAACTAGCCAGAGGTTGATATGCTCATGGCGCCTCACTTAGTTAACTGCAGCTACATCCTGTGTGGTGCTTTGGAGCGAATACTCTTGCTTTGTTGTGCTGCCGGTGTACCTCAGAGTTCATTTTAAAGCTCTTTAAATCTAATCTCGGGACATTTCTTCTTGAAAACCTGTCTTGAAATTTAAGATTTCGATTTTATGAATGAAGTTCTTTTGTGAATGAGCCACACTCTCTGTGCTCATCCTTTCCCCGGTCTGATGCTGTGCTCTGAGTGTGAACGTGTCCGCTGTGAACCTTAGCCAGGAATTAATTTTAACTGTCGAAAATGGCTTGTAGGATGAATTTTTCCTCTTAAACATTTATCGCTCCTTGGCTACGTCCATCCCAGCAACACCAGTATGTTTTTATTCTATAGTTCTCTCCCTTAATCCATCCATCCATCCATCCATCCATCCTCTTTGCCACAGAGTTTCCAGTGGAAACATTCGTCTGTATGCAGCAATTCCCTCTACGCTCTGTCACTCTCCCTCTCCATAGGTTTGCCATTCTTGCCTCCTCCCTCTCGCTCTCATGCACTGTCACTCGCTCCACACTGGGTTTTTTCTCTCTCACTCCACTTCTCACTTTTTCTTTTTATCTCGCACATCCCCGTCCTGACTTCCCTTTTAATGCCTGTTCCACCGTCTTCCCCCTCTCCTCCTCACTCCTCTCTTGCCTGTCACGCTTCCTTACCCACTTCCTTTCCCCTCACATCATCTTGCTTCCTCAACTGTCAGCTCACTCTGAATGATGATGTCACAGCAGTATGTCCACATTGGACCTCCTCTTTACATCCCTCTCTCTCTAAAATCTGAGGCTTATCGCTCGAGCTGTCAAGCAGGTCCCCGGTAACAATGGCCTCGTTTCTTCGTGCGGTCCTCTTACCGCAACAGTGAGCTGCTTTATTTCCCAGAATGCCGAGGGACTCAACGCCTCTTCAGAATATCTCTGTTTGGGGTGGAGGAGGGGGGGTCTCTTGCTTCAACCTTTCTTCATCAGTAGTCTGTCTCTCACTGTCTATCAATGTCTCTTTCTCCCACCTTCTCTGCTGTTCCGTCTTCCAAAGACTAATAAAGGTGTGGGTTTCACTTTAGGTGCCATGTTGCCAGGCGGTGGGTGTCAGAGCAGGAAAGCGGGAGCCAGAAATGGAGGACAAGTGAGAGATTGTGAAAGGAGAAACTGCAAGTATTTCTTCACCTGAAGGCCACAGAGAGGACATTGTTCCAGATCATACACACATTGTTCTGGCATTGGGCTCTGTAGCGCACCGCTCCAAGGCTGGTTTGTTTCTTCATTTTGTGTCAGCGCTGTGGTGCAGTCTTACTCACACTGCAGGATTGTAACTTCGAACCAAAAAAAAGAAGGCAGAGTGAAGGCACGGCCGTTTCTGCCAACTACACCGAGGATGATGCCAGCGATACGCGATAATGTCTCGTAGTGTGCTCACACTGATGCATTTTTCACAACGGTTATTACGCCACAGTGCCCGTGACAGTCGCTTACAGTGCTGATGGTCACGGCGGCTTTACGGCTGACACGTGCATGTGTCGGCGGCGGGGGGGTTGGTGGCGGGTGGCAAGAGAGATCAAACAAGACCCATCTTGAAAGAGATTATCGTTTGTTTTAATTAAGCCCTGAGTCGGGTTTTGAGGGGTAAAACAGATTTGGCTGCTTCTGTATATCTGTAGTCTCACTGGAGGCGACAGTGACGCAAAAAAAAAAAAAAAAACTCTTTACAGATGTCACTGATAAGTTGTTTCACACTGCTGCACCCAAAGGTTCTTCGTTGCACTCCATGGCTTCTTTTTTATCTCGCCAACATTAACATTTATTGGACTTGGTCTTAGTAATCGTGATGTTTTTGAAGTGCTGGAAAGCAGAAACTAAAAGCAGTATTGCTTAAAAAGTGCTTTCCAGGGCAATGTTGGTTTCATCTTCTCTGGAAGAAGTTGAGTACAAGGGATTTAGAAGTTTATATATTTCATTATATTATATTTATAATATATTATATTATATATTTCATATTTCACCATTTCCATATGCTTCTGATACCAATGAATTACCTTAATGTGAACAACCATGACTAAAACCCCATCATAGATTCAGCTTGAAAGAGTGCAGTTTCAGGAGCTGTTTTGAGTCTGATCTCCTTGCACCTGAGTTTAAAAACAGGATGGACGTTACACTGCCACATGTGCAGCATTCACGATAAATGATGACATCATGTATGCTGTTCAGTGGATGCCATCTTACTGAACTGTGACCAAGTGTCAAAATTCCAGTTCTGCGGCGCTATTTGCATAAGATGAAATTTGAATTCATGTTAGGGCACATTGCGCAAAAGAGTTGTACTCAATCACCTAACTACTAACCTTTTTGCTATAACATGAAGTAAACTATTTGGATTAATCTGCCATCCTCCTTAAAAGCTGGAGTGTGCTGCTACCTGAGTCATTGCTGTTTAGAATGTAGAGTTAAGTGAGACTTTTTGGTAATAACAGACCTGCGCCAAAGCGCACCTGTGGAGAGCAGCCACCAAAGCTGCCTGAGGTGAAACATTGAAATGTAGGCGAGGCTTTTCAATTCATGTTTATTTGTATTTATACAGCACCAAATCAAAGTGCAAGTTGCCCCAAGGTGCAAGAGTCAGGTCTAACCTTAACTGACCTCTGAGCAAGCAATTTGGCAACACTGTTCAGGAAAAACTCCCTCAGTTATTTTGAGTTACAGGAAGAATCCTGGAGGAGACCAGATGTGGTGGGGTGAATATCTGCTTTGGCTATAGTGCCAATAAGAAATAAAACAATGCACAAGAAGAGTTGTCAAACCAGCAAAGAGAGAAATGCTGCAGCTAAGCAGTCTTATTGATACATGCATTGTGAAGCCATACTTAAGGTTCTGTGTCCATATAGCCCGACCTCCCAATTACTGTAAATGGGAATGGAGTGCATGCAGCCACAGGGAGCGTTTGACAACAAAAAGCCATACCCAGTCTTTAAATTTTTTTTTTTATTATTATTATTATTATTTCAGAGCACACTGTTTTTTGGTGTTTTTTTTTGGGGGGGGGGGGGGTATGCCCATTGCCCAGCGCCCAGCGTGCTTTTAAGTTGAAAATCTCAACTTTTCAGTGATGTTACTGCAGCACTTTTTTGGGTAAACAGGAGGAGAGGATTATTTTTGTCTGATTCATCTCTCTAAATCGATCGCAATAGAGACAAAAAAAAAAACTAATTTGTGACAGCAGATTGGACAGACACTTGGGTCTGGCTATGAGTGAGTACATTTTATCAGCATACATTGCAAGCTAGTCCACACTGGCTGTTAATCATTGTCATAGAAAAATGTCACAGGGACACCTTCCACAGGAAATACTGAGAAGAAAATGCTTGTGGCTGTGCTTTTCCTCCAGGAAAAAAAAAAAAAAAAATGCGATATGGACCTGGAGCCCAAGGCGTCTGCATATTTTGCTTTATAAATATATGAACAATTGTATACTTGTTCAGTAATTCTACAGGTTTTTGCTGATCTGTGGTGCAAATGTGTTCTGCATAACATGGGCACTGCACATGACCACACCTTATTTTTAGACCAACACACCCATTGGCACAGCGAGGACCACAACTACACTTGCTGTTTAAAATCAAATCAATTTTATTTATTGTCAGGTCCGTTGCCCGAACTGGACCTGGCACTTAAACTGTGCCTGAGATCGTATCCTGCAAAACACAGTTTCAGAAAGAAGGGAGTAAGCAGTTAAGTTTCGATGTCAACAGAGTCCTGAAACAACCTTTAGTTCATCACTGTGGCTGAGCAATCATTTAGCTTAAATGCAGCATATATGAATGGGTACATAATTATTATGATTGAATGAGTAAATGAAGTATAAAAGAATATAATTCAGACAATAATAAATGTAGAATCCTTTAACAAGTCAGCTAAGACACATATTCTTTCAGTCTTGTGGCTGGTTTCACTCCCACATCACACAGATAACAGATAGTTGATACAGTTCATTTCACAAGAAGCAGAAACTTAACTCAGACTTTTGATTACATTGAATATCATGTAAGCAGGCAATGATTAATTAAATAAATGGTAACAACTCATAAAATCCCCATCATTTCCCTCCTCTTTTAGCATTTATTTGTAGTTAGCTATTGTAAAAATAAATGTATTTACAGTGTATGACAATAATTCAGCATAATTTCACTCATCCATCATGAGCACTTTTTTTTTTTTTTTTACACATTTTCACTCATAACTTCATTACTTTACACTTTCAATTATCATCATAAGTGTCTTTTCCTTAGTCCACATTATCACATCCTTCCTGGGGCTCCTTGAGGTTCAAGAGTGTATAGGTTGGTGTGTGAGCCAATTGTAATTGCACAAACAGCTTGGTTGCCAGCCTAGTAACCATTGCCTTAATACAGGGTATGGCACAGCAGGAGAAAACAATCAAAACTCCAATCAAAATCAGAACCGGTGTAAAGAATTTTAGCAATATTTGCCACCAGGAGCCGGAGGTAAACCACCCCCACAGGCTCCATCGAGCTGCTGTTTCCTGAAACTCGGTGGTCATAGTACTTTGCATTTTTTCCAGGACCTGTTGTGCCGAATCAGAATTTATCTCAGATATATATGTACAGCACGTGGCATTTATCATTCCACATACTCCGCCTTGTGCCGCTGTTAACAAATCTAACACTAATCGATTTTGGAGGACCATCGTACGGATTTCGGTCAACATTTTGTTTTGGGCTTTGTTGACTACGCGTTT
The DNA here is from genome assembly GCF_902500255.1 of Thalassophryne amazonica. Classification (NCBI taxonomy): domain Eukaryota; kingdom Metazoa; phylum Chordata; class Actinopteri; order Batrachoidiformes; family Batrachoididae; genus Thalassophryne; species Thalassophryne amazonica. The sequence continues at coordinate 20,802,025 of NC_047105.1, forward strand.
AGGAATACAGCCAATCGATAATTTACTGTTTCTAATCGAAACTGTAAGTTTGGAATACCCAGCCAGGGCAACACGGACAGACCACCCCTCTCCCAATCTTTCCAGATCTTAAACTCCTCGGGCACATCATCGCTCTGCCAGATGTGTTTTACCTGGTGAATCTCCACGTCATCTAAATTCCGCCTCACCCTTTCTGGCCTTTTGGGCTCGGCCGCGACGACAAAGGTGTGATCTGACACCTGGGTAGGAGCGCAAATTCCATCCCATCCCGATGGGAGATTCAGGTACAAGCGTGTACCATAAACCCAGAACACGTCATCCACTGGCCATGTTCCGTTCCGGGCCGGTAACCATAATTTTGCTATCCTGAAGCAATTGTGATCTGTTGGACAGGAGGGTTTGTTCTGAGCCCACTTTCCACAATATAGGGTTTCAGATTTGGTTGTTAACTTGAATACACGCTCCAACATTTAGGCGAGTCTCTACACATCTCTTAGCAGTCAACCGTCCCACTGATACATTCCCTTCCTGATAATAACAAATTGGAAATTTAATTCCGTGGGGTATTATAACAGTTTTGGCCACAAGTGCAGATGCCTTAATCCTAGTCAAGGGTACTAATTGACTACACGGGTCATAAATTTTCCCCCAATGAGATCCATTCCATCCGCTGTATGCTTTGGACATATATACGTGATCCTCACCAGTCATTGTTACGTACATAGCTTGAACAATATAGTCAGTGACACCATAACTAAATGGTCGTGCCCATAAAGTTGGTTGTGTGCTGGATATTGGGATGTATGAACAGACATAACAGTCTGTCTCATTAACTGATTGAGCTACGATTGTTGCATAATTGTACCATGAGTTTTGCTGTAATGGATTGTCTGTGGTATCGTTTTTTTTATCTCATCAAGTAGTGCTAGCATCTGTTTAGGTATGTATCTTTTATTGATTTTTGCGAATGCTTCGCTTTGTCTAGCTGTCCCTTGTAACCGGAAATGATGAAGTAAATATATTACCCCTGCTAACAGAATCAACATTATCATACAACAACAAAAACAAGAGCATTTCTTTCTGCTATGAACCTCTCGGATTTCTCCCTTATGTCGTCTAACTCTTTCTCTCCTCAGCAGGAGCTCTTCGTCCTTCATGTTGACTGGTACAGGCGTCATCTTTAGTGACAGTTCAAAAGGTGCAGTTTGTCTGAGCTTAGGGGCTGAAGGTGACAGTTCACAGTCTCAGTTCAGTTCAGCAAGGGACTGAGGGAATCTGGAACCTTTTTTTTATGTTATTTCCCTTCAGTTGTAGTGCATAAATCTGTACTATTATCAGTATGTGTAAGGCATGTTGCAAGTGGACTTAAGATAATGTGTCATGTACTCTGTCCTGTGCCCTGTTCTTGACGTTTCTTTTAAACACAGGTGCACAGGATTAGAACAGGATCGTCTTGTCTCCTGTTTTCAAAGATGCAGTTTCGTCTGCTTCTGTCTCCTGGTCTGGTCACGTCAGCTTCAGTGCTCTTATTTCAAGCTTGTAGTACGTCTGCTTCTGATCCTGGTCTGAGTTGACAGGCCTCCCCTTGGTCACAGCTGGTTACTCGTCTGCTTCAGGACTCTGATATTTGCTTCAACCTTTGGTCTTTGTCTTTGTAGTGGGATAGATGCACCCAAGATGATCTTTTCCTCTGGGCTGGATGCCTTTTCCTCTGGGCTGGATGCCTTTTCCTCTGGGTTGTCCAGGAGTTTTACCAGCTTACAGTGACTTAGGTGGATCCAACTCGACCTCTCGGCGATTTTAACTGCAGTTGGTGTTGTTAGTAACACTTGGAATGGCCCTTCCCACTTTGGGCTGGACCAGGATTTCCTTTTGATTACTTTAATGTAGATCCAATCTCCAGGGTGTACTTCCAGAGTCTGTAAGTTGTGATTATTGTTGTTGTACTTGTGAATTCTGCTGTGATGGTTGTTGTACAATTTGTTGTCCAGGTTGTGGTCTCGGCTGTAATGGTGGCTGTTGTCGTCCGGTCACTGTCTCATTATCTTCAGGTCTTACATACATTATCTTGTCCTTTCCTTTCTGACTGTTCCTGTCATTGATTGCTTTCTGTCTCTTCTGTGCCTCATCTAACCATCTCTTCGCTACTTTCAATTCTTCCTCCTTTTTTAACTTACTCTTTTCTGTCTTTGTGGCTACTTGAAGTGTGACGTCACTTACAACCTTTTGACAATTTTCCACCACAAGTTTATTTGTGAAACCATATTTCTTTTTCCAGTCTTTACAGTATTGTGTGGATCCCGGGGAGACCCTTTCCATATATTTGGGGTCGCCCTCGAGTTTTAATGTACCCTGTGTGTTTCCCATTTTAGACCACTGGGGGGGTTAGGCCTAGGGCCATCTAAATCAGTGGTATTTCAAGACCCCTTTAATGACTCTGGCGCGTCCGCGGTGCCGACCAAGCTTCTACCAAATCCTTATATTGGGCAGGTCGACCTTGCCTCTGCTTCCTTGCGGTCGCTGTTGAGTTTTTGTGCGTATGGAATGTCACGCAAGCTACACTGCAACCGGAGTTACAGGAATTCGCTTACGATCATTCCCAGTCATACATTCCATTCATTCATCATTCATTACCCCTTCAGATAAACTTGGGTTTTCAGTACTTTGTAAAATGTCCAGTTAGAATTTGTGAAATTATTAGGAGAGAAAAAAAACAATCCTACACGTTGTCACAGTTGTCTCTCTTTGACGTAAATAATAGTCTTAGAATTGCCCTCCAGGTCAAGTGTTAACTGTCTTCCTGTGGCAAACATCACATCGGGTCAAGAATAAATCTGTCTTCCCGTCACAGGTCACGTGTTAAACGGTCTTCCTGTATTTTAGTCACAGGTCACGTATTAAACGGTCTTCCTGTTTTTTAGTTACACTGCAGTGATTAACTTAAAGTTCACAATCTCACACAAAAGACTCCTTACTTACGTCAAAATTGTTATTCTAGTGGCTTCGTAGAGCGTCGTCAATCCCTCCTCCGAGCCACAAGTCAACTTCAGTCTAAAACGCCGGCCACGTTTGAAGTGGTGGTCTTTTCCTCCGTCTAACGGGGTTGCGGCGCGTCATCTTCTGGTTACGGCGGGAGGATGTGTCGACGCCCCACGTTGGGCGCCAGGAAAATGTCAGGTCCGTTGCCCGAACTGGACCTGGCACTTAAACTGTGCCTGAGATCGTATCCTGCAAAACACAGTTTCTCAAAGCACAATCACATAAAAAGAGACAACATTAGACAGAGATCTCTTTTGTGAGCTTTGCGCAAAGGGGAGAAGCTTCGGAGAGAGCGTACAAACCTAAGACCAACCTTGCTTTCCCTGCTCCTCTCCGCCGCCCCCCCCGACGCTTGCTCTTTTATTGAAAAAGAAAAAAAAAATCAAACAATACAACGTAGCATTAGGGTACATTGCATTTGGGGATGGGAGGGGTGAACGGTTGCTTGTGAGTTACGATTACCTGTGAAACATGCTCGTTTCTTTCACAGAAAGAAGGGAGTAAGCAGTTAAGTTTCGATGTCAACAGAGTCCTGAAACAACCTTTAGTTCATCACTGTGGCTGAGCAATCATTTAGCTTAAATGCAGCATATATGAATGGGTACATAATTATTATGATTGAATGAGTAAATGATGTATAAGAGAATATAATTCAGACAATAATAAATGTAGAATCCTTTAACAAGTCAGCTAAGACACATATTCTTTCAGTCTTGTGGCTGGTTTCACTCCCACATCACACAGATAACAGATAGTTGATACAGTTCATTTCACAAGAAGCAGAAACTTAACTCAGACTACTTTTGATTACATTGAATATCATGTAAGCAGGCAATGATTAATTAAATAAATGGTAACAACTCATAAAATCCCCATCATTTATATAGCGCCAAATCACAACAGTTGCCCCAAGGCGCCTTATAGGCCATACAATAATTACGGAAAAACCCCAACGGTCAAAACGACCCCCTGTGAGCAAGCACTTGGCAACAGTGGGAAGGAAAAACTCCCTTTTAACAGGAAGAAACCTCCAGCAGGAACAGGCTCAGGGAGGGGCAGTCTTCTGCTGGGACTGGTTGGGGCTGAGGGAGAGAACCAGGAAAAAGACATGCTGTGGAGGGGAGCAGAGATCAATCACTAATGATTAAATGCAGAGTGGTGCATACAGAGCAAAAAGAGAAAGAAACACTCAGTGCATCATGGGAACCCCCCAGCAGTCTAAGTCTATAGCAGCATAACTAAGGGATGGTTCAGGGTCACCTGATCCAGCCCTAACTATAAGCTTTAGCAAAAAGGAAAGTTTTAAGCCTAATCTTAAAAGTAGAGAGGGTGTATGTCTCCCTGATCTGAATTGGGAGCTGGTTCCACAGGAGAGGAGGCTGAAAGCTGAAAGCTCTGCCTCCCATTCTACTCTTACAAACCCTAGGAACTACAAGCAAGCCTGCAGTCTGAGAGCGAAGCGCTCTATTGGGGTGATATGGTACTATGAGCTCCCTAAGATAAGATGGGACCTGATTATTCAAAACCTTATAAGTAAGAAGAAGAATTTTAAATTCTATTCTAGAATTAACAGGAAGCCAATGAAGAGAGGCCAATATGGGTGAGATATGCTCTCTCCTTCTAGTCCTTGTTAGCACTCTAGCTGCAGCATTTTGAATTAACTGAAGGCTTTTCAGGGAACTTTTAGGACAACCTGATAATAATGAATTACAATAGTCCAGCCTAATCAATCAATTCAATCAATTTTTTTTTTATATAGCGCCAAATCACAACAAACAGTTGCCCCAAGGCGCTTTATATTATAAGGCAAGGCCATACAATAATTATGTAAAACCCCAACGGTCAAAACGACCCCCTGTGAGCAAGCACTTGGCTACAGTGGGAAGGAAAAACTCCCTTTTAACAGGAAGAAACCTCCAGCAGAACCAGGCTCAGGGAGGGGCAGTCTTCTGCTGGGACTGGTTGGGGCTGAGGGAGAGAACCAGGAAAAAGACATGCTGTGGAGGGGAGCAGAGATCGATCACTAATGATTAAATGCAGAGTGGTGCATACACAGCAAAAAGAGAAAGAAACAGTGCATCATGGGAACCCCCCAGCAGTCTACGTCTATAGCAGCATAACTAAGGGATGGTTCAGGGTCACCTGATCCAGCCCTAACTATAAGCTTTAGCAAAAAGGAAAGTTTTAAGCCTAATCTTAAAAGTAGAGAGGGTGTCTGTCTCCCTGATCTGAATTGGGAGCTGGTTCCACAGGAGAGGAGCCTGAAAGCTGAAGGCTCTGCCTCCCATTCTACTCTTACAAACCCTAGGAACTACAAGTAAGCCTGCAGTCTGAGAGCGAAGCGCTCTATTGGGGTGATATGGTACTACGAGGTCCCTAAGATAAGATGGGATCTGATTATTCAAAACCTTATAAGTAAGAAGAAGAATTTTAAATTCTATTCTAGAATTAACAGGAAGCCAATGAAGAGAGGCCAATATGGGTGAGATATGCTCTCTCCTTCTAGTCCCCGTCAGTACTCTAGCTGCAGCATTTGAATTAACTGAAGGCTTTTTAGGGAACTTTTAGGACAACCTGATAATAATGAATTACAATAGTCCAGCCTAGAGGAAATAAATGCATGAATTAGTTTTTCAGCATCACTCTGAGACAAGACCTTTCTGATTTTAGAGATATTGCGTAAATGCAAAAAAGCAGTCCTACATATTTGTTTAATATGCGCTTTGAATGACATATCCTGATCAAAAATGACTCCAAGATTTCTCACAGTATTACTAGAGGTCAGGGTAATGCCATCCAGAGTAAGGATCTGGTTAGACACCATGTTTCTAAGATTTGTGGGGCCAAGTACAATAACTTCAGTTTTATCTGAGTTTAAAAGCAGGAAATTAGAGGTCATCCATGTCTTTATGTCTGTAAGACAATCCTGCAGTTTAGCTAATTGGTGTGTGTCCTCTGGCTTCATGGATAGATAAAGCTGCGTAACAATGAAAATTTAAGCAATACTGTCTAATAATACTGCCTAAGGGAAGCATGTATAAAGTGAATAAAATTGGTCCTAGCACAGAACCTTGTGGAACTCCATAATTAACTTTAGTCTGTGAAGAAGATTCCCCATTTACATGAACAAATTGTAATCTATTAGACAAATATGATTCAAACCACCGCAGCGCAGTGCCTTTAATACCTATGGCATGCTCTAATCTCTGTAATAAAATTTTATGGTCAACAGTATCAAAAGCAGCACTGAGGTCTAACAGAACAAGCACAGAGATGAGTCCACTGTCCGAGGCCATAAGAAGATCATTTGTAACCTTCACTAATGCTGTTTCTGTACTATGATGAATTCTAAAACCTGACTGAAACTCTTCAAATAGACCATTCCTCTGCAGATGATCAGTTAGCTGTTTTACAACTACTCTTTCAAGAATTTTTGAGAGAAAAGGAAGGTTGGAGATTGGCCTATAATTAGCTAAGATAGCTGGGTCAAGTGATGGCTTTTTAAGTAATGGTTTAATTACTGCCACCTTAAAAGCCTGTGGTACATAGCCAACTAACAAAGATAGATTGATCATATTTAAGATCGAAGCATTAAATAATGGTAGGGCTTCCTTGAGCAGCGTGGTAGGAATGGGGTCTAATAAACATGTTGATGGTTTGGATGAAGTAACTAATGAAAATAACTCAGACAGAACAATCGGAGAGAAAGAGTCTAACCAAATACCGGCATCACTGAAAGCAGCCAAAGATAACGATACGTCTTTGGGATGGTTATGAGTAATTTTTTCTCTAATAGTTAAAATTTTGTTAGCAAAGAAAGTCATGAAGTCATTACTAGTTAAAGTTAATGGAATACTCAGCTCAATAGAGCTCTGACTCTTTTCCAGGTTTTCCCCAGAAGCTTTGCCAATTATCTATGAAGCCCACCTATTTAAAGAGCATGAACACTGAGCATGAGAAGAACCACTGCACCAGTTGTACCCTACCAGGGATACTTGCATTGCACTCTATGCTGATTTCCATTAGGTGGCAGGTGCGACCCCTATGTTTTGTATCAATGAGTGTAAATTTAAGGTGACGAGAGGAAAATTTCAGGCAGTTCAGCTGCATTTGAGCCAGTCATGCAACAACCTTGCTTGCACGCATTAGTTCTCAGTTTGGTTTCAACCTTGATTAGGTGAGAGTTTCACAATTTCGAATGAGCAGCCACTACTGTGACACTAAGACAGTGTGATCATGTTGTGACTAACAGTTTAGCTATAACACATGATAGATACCAAGTTAGGTTTTTTTATTCATTAAAAATGATCATGATGCTGAGCAAATCCAATCTACATTTTATACCTGTTCAAAGTTGTCTTTACCATCCCACATTCGAGCATCCCAGCAACTCCAATAGATTAGTTTCCATCATTCATGCTGACTGTGCCTCCTCAAATAAATCTTTCACAAAATGGGGTTTTCCCTTCGTGCTTTTGTAGGGCTTAGATGTTAACCTTGCCAGAGGTACGAGTTGGATCGTAGGGGAAAGGAGTCGAGGAATCAGTGAGCGCACACTGTCACCTAAAGGGCCAAACATTAAGCTCTTGTATACCGAAGCTTTGTGTAAGGAAGACGGGAAATGTTTCTCTTGATTTCGTTTTTCGACCAGATGTATTTTTTATGTCCCCTCAGCGAGAGAACGCCACAAGCTCTTTGCTAGGTTAGCGTGAATTTTAAAAAGTTGGTGTATTGAATTTCACATTTGTTTTGCTTGGAACAGACTTAAGAAAACACTGCCGTCAGCTTTAAGGTTTTAATGATCCCATACGGAACTCACGACGGCAAGGATAACCTCTTAGCATTTTAGAGTGTGCCCAGGAGAACCACAATCTTTTCCTCTGTTGGCCGAGGAACTGTTCAGGAAAAGTGGTATTTATGAAAAAGAATCTCTTTAATTCAGGGATTCAAATATTTCTCTACTTACCTACTTTGTTTTTTGTTTTTTCTTCTTACACTGTTTGAAATAAATTTCACAATGTGTAGCAGGGCAGATTTTTTTATTATTAGTTATTAGGTTGATTGAAGTGCCAAACCAAATAAAGCTTTTCCATTTAAACATTTTGAAAAATAGCAGAAAGGAACCAATTTGTTTTAGTTTCCACAAGAGGCCACTTTGGTCCAGGAGCCTGTTGTACAGTTAGACGTTGAGACATGACTGCACAATACACCGTAGTATCAACAGTCTCCATTATAGTGTAGTTCCAACACACAGTAGGTGAATCCCGAAACTGACAAAGATTAGTTATTTATACAGCCAAAACTACCTTTATTTTATTTTTTTATTTTTTTTATCCCCATCCATTGGACAGGCAGTGGTTGCTGGAAACTCATAAAATACACTTTTTAAACTGTATAAATAAGTGGCCAGTGCTGCTGTTTTCCCTTAAACGAAATGTGTAATGCAACCACTGATAAAGTGCTGCACAATTCTGTTTGTGTTGCAACAAGGACAAACCAGATTTTTGTTTAATAATGAGGAAAGAGGGACAGTGAGAGATGGAACTATTTTAGTACACAGACACACTTTCACAGATAAACAGGAAAAACAAGCAGGACAGTTCAACCCTCATCCTACTGCACTTGGAGAACGCTTTAATCTTACCATGTGGGGTCCAGTTGAACCCCAGGGGACTTTAGCTACATTTTTTAAACTTCTAAAGGACAACAAAAGCAATGTTTTGTAAATTGAACCCCTCAAACATGTTCATTGACTAACACGGCTATTTCATGCCATTTGTGATCTCACCAGCATTTGGGTAGTTCATGGTTGAATGGACAATGAGCCACAAGAACCTCGGCACTGTAGATATCTGATCTTCCAGCAGGAGGATCAGCCATGTACAACTGCTCAAAGTAGCCAGCCCCACATGAGACAGTGCAACAGGAACATTTGTCAAGACTGAACCATCCTCTGCTACAAATGCAGTGAGACAAACTGGGTTTGAAGGAACAGAGTACTTTGATTCCTCTGTAAACAGGGTGAGGGTCACTACACCATAAATGGTGAGTCAGAAACACCTCCTTGTCCTCTCAGCTCCCTGTACAGCCTAAAATTTCATCAAATGACTCCTTTGGTTTACTTTTATAGTGCTAATCCCCCCCTCAAACCACAAAAAATGATTAGTGGGCTGGAAGACCACCCTGATACAGAGGCCATGGCCAAAGTGCACACACAAAATGCATCAAATACAGCGCCACATGGCAATAATTCAAAAATAAAATGCATAAGCCATTTTAGAAAACATGTAGTAGCGTAAAAAATAATGCATAACAACAAACAAATTATTAGCCTGGCATGACACATGGTATTTGGGTAGTACACAGGGTGAAGCAACAATCAGCAGCACTGATTTTTGTATTAATATAACGTGATTCTAACTGCTAAAACACTGTTATTTGGATTAAGATAATTCCAGAATCACACAATTGCACATCGTCGTCTCTCTGCCGCTACAGATAAGAAATTTTACCATAATGAGTTGTATGAAGCCATTTCTACTGTCAACGTGAATGTTGCACAAAGCCTCTATGGTGGCAGTCAGTCTCGTATTGACCAACTAATGGGGCTATGTGTTGTGAAAGTTGTCTCTCAAACAAATAAAAATAACACATTTTTCTGGAAAGTTGAGAGACATTACTTTTCTGGCATATGGCCTCCTGCATGTGTGACAAAGCATGATAAAGAAAAGCAGCTCAAAACAATGACGACTGACGGCCACTTGCTACTTCCTGAAGTACTGATTCAACAGGAAGTAGATACTTGCACAAGGAAAGTGTTGTGATGGCACAGTTTTGGAAGAACAACCTTCCAGTCAATAATAATAATAATCAAAAAACAAGTTTAAACCAGTGTTTATTTGCAGCACGTGTGTGTGGACTGCGCTATGTATCCTGTGATAACAAACTGAAAAGACAACACACCTATAGCCTTTTTTCTTGTTTCCTTAAAAAAAAAAGGGGGGGGGGGAGGCGGAGACATAAGGTGGTGCCAGAACTCATCCGGAGGGAGGAGCTTGAAGACAATTGGCAGACTTTGTTAAAGATCCACTTCCTGGTGCAGCGGATTTGTTTACGTTTGATTTGATCGTACACATGTATTCTGAGCATAAAACAGATCAGATGCATCAGCTTTGTTTCGATGTGTCCATATTTGTGTATGCATGTGTAACGCACTTGTGTGTTTTTGTGTGCACATATGTTTCCCCCTGCGCTGCCTGTGCGCTGGTTAGAGCATTAATGATGTGTCTAGGGAGTGCTGCCTCTACGTAATTTATCAACCAAGATTTATTAGCTGCAGAATTAACTTGTGTGGCGGTGGGGGGGTGGGGGCACATGGAGCACAGGATGCATTTGTTCTTGTTTTTGGATTTATGTGTGCAGGATGAATTGTCACTCCCCTGTGATCCATTTCTCTCCATCAGCCTCCTGCCAGAGGGACGTCCCCGGCTCTGTAATTGGCCAACTTATTTTAATTTTGGTTGAGTTTAATTTACAACCATTTAAGCTGGTGTCTTAGTGCACATGTCTATTTAAAAAGAAGAAGAAAGTAAGAAAGACTGGAGCTTTCATGCCATTTGCAACTTGATGCTGTTAAGCAGTTTGGGTGGGTGTAGTTTTAGGAATCACTCGTGTCAAGGAATTTAATTTTGTTCCGATGTCTTCCAGGGGAAATAATTGGACATATGTGTTTAATTAATGCATCACATAACATTGACATTGTAAACTCAGCCACATGGGTGTACAGCCGTTACATAAATGAAGGAAAGAGGAGGAGGGACATTCACTGTGCATTGTGTCAAATCTGGAGCGAGGCCATGTGGAATCCTTGTCCCGGTCCTGCTTCAATCAACAAGGGCATCCAGCGTAAAATTTTACAAAACCAAACATGCACACCACAAGTCAGATTTCCATACCAAATTGGTCGAGGCCTGGATTAACAACAGCGTCCATCCGCGGTGTTGTCCAGCAGACTGAGAAGATGTCCGAGAGGAAAGTTATGAGTGTAGAAGTGAGGGTGGGGACTTTGGATGTGAGCAGTGTGACTGGTAAAGGGACAGAGTTGGCTGATGTGACGGAGAGGAGAAAGAGCAGGTGGAAGAGAAATGAGGCTGAGGCTACTGGACGGGGATTCAAACTGCAGCGGCCAAAATACGATGATAAAATATACTTTGTTCATGCAGCTCCTCCTAAACTGGTTGGGTTTTGGTGAAACCTCACACAGTGGAGCAGCACAACATATCATTTGGTGCATGAAGGGAAATAACTGAAGTCTCAATCATTTTTATTTTTTGAGCTTGCTCACAGATCTCAGGTTGTTATTTTACATTCTTTTGAAGAAGAATCTGATAGTAGTCTGAAGGTGCTGAGATAAAGAAGCAAAACAGACACATTCAAAAGCACATAAACGTGGCCAATCAGACCTGAATGGAAATAAGCCAGTTTAATCATTTTTCAGACTGTAAAAGTGAATTAAATGATGTACTCAAAGGAAGCTGTACTCGTACTGGTGCATACACTAATTTAATTAAAGCAATTGCCCTTCCGTTTTATTTTATTTTTTATTTTTTTAATGCTATGCCAAACAAAAGTTTCTCGTTTCATCATTAATATCATCAGTGTTGCCACTGTTACTTTAGTTACTGTAACTAATTAAGTAGTAATCTAACTTGGGTTCTTTTAAAAATGAGTAATCAGTAAAGTAATTAACTTTTTCAAGGAGTAATTGGGAATCAGATTACTTTTTCAAAGTAACTGTGGCAACACTGAATATGACACACTGTAAAATTCCAACTACACCTTCATTTCAAGCTTCTTTGCTTCCTGCTTGTAATGTTTAAAGTGTGTATTTCCTTTATACATTTTTTTTTTTTTTTACACTTTTTCAAAATACTTGGTGCATTGATGTTCAACTCTTGTCCCTGTCTCCTCCCAGATCACAGAGATGGGTAAGGATTCTCTCCCTGCCTGGCTGCGCTGGGACGCCAGCAGCAGAATCCTCCAGGGTCTGCCTTTGGAGGAGGACAAGGGTGTCCATTACATCTCTGTGTCCATCTCTAATTACACAAAGTCCTCCTCGTCTTCTGAAGTGTTCTCCATCGAGGTGCACCCTGAAGATCATTTGGACCCAGATTCAGTCCAGCTGGTGACCAACCAAGTCCCCACTGACAGCGAGGCCCAACTGTTCATGTGCAACAATGAGGAACCAGTCACAGTTCTGACAGTGATCCTGGATGCAGATTTGACCAAAATGAGTGCCGAGCAGAGAGTGAAGCTGCTGGACAACATGAGGGGCTTCTCTGGGGTGGGGCTCCAGCATATGAGGATGCTCCCAGTGGTTAACAATAGATTGTTTGACATGTCTGCATTCATGGCTGGACCTGGGAATGCTAAAAAAGTGAGTGCGTAGTCGTGTCAGTGTGTAAAACGTTGCTGATAAAAGAAGTAACATGGCAGACAAAATTAACTTTCTTTTTTTAAATGTCTCTAGGTGGTGGAGAATGGTGCTCTATTATCCTGGAAGCTTGGTTGTTCTTTGGACCAGACAACCGTTCCAAATATCAACAGTGTTCAGAACCCTGCAAAAGAAGGCACCATGTCAGTTAAATTGGGCTATCCTGTTGTGGGCTGGCATATTGCCAACAAGAAACCCCACTTACCTAAGCGGGTGAGGCGTCAAATAAACAACACCCCGACACCTGTTCTGACCACACTTCCTCCAACAACTCTGGTAGAGCCTCCGGTGAGGATAATACCAACACTATCCTCCCCTTCTATTGCTGCTCCAACTGAAAGCTCTGCTCCCCCAGTGAGAGGCCCTGTTCCCCTGCCTGGAAAACCTACAATCAGAATCCGTGACTCTATTGCCCATACTCCAACCCTGGGACATCCTCAACCTACAAAGGTGATGGAGACTACAAGCACCATTGCCATCCAGCCAACCATGACCAGACCTATATATGTGGAAGCTACTGCCACTCCACCCTCACCTACCAGAAGACCTACCAGGAAACCAAAAAAGCCCAAAACTACACCATTTCCAAGAGAACCGAAGACATCCACAGCCAAGCCACCCAGACGTACCACACCTTCACCAGGCATCATCCCAGATCCATACAATGAGAAACCTGTTTTGCGTAATCCCATTGACCAGGTCAATGCATTGGTGGGTACCTATTTCGAGGTGAAGATTCCATCTGACACATTTTTTGACAAAGAGGATGGAACAACAGATAAACTGCGTCTTACCTTGAGACAGAACCAAAATGAAGTGGTTGGAGATGCCTCTTGGATTCAGTTTAACACCACAAGCCAACTTCTCTATGGTGTGCCTGATGTCCAGCATGTGGGGAAACATGAATACTTCATGCAGGCTACTGACAAAGGTGGCTTGAATGCCATAGATGCTTTTGAGGTCCGTGTAAATCGATGGCCCATCAACGATAAAACTCCTGTGATCTTCACAGCCCGATTTGAAGGCGAGCCACGTTCAGTAACAAATGACATTCACAAAAAGATCCTTCTAGTCAAGAAGCTGGCATATGCCCTTGGGGACCGCAACAGCAGTACAGTGAGTATAAGAAACATCACCAAGGGCTCCATTATGGTGGAGTGGACAAACACCAGCCTCCAGCAGCACCCATGTCCCAAAGAACAGATCACAGTCATGAGCCGGACACTTGGCAATGCCGATGGAAGGCCCTCACAGACTTTCAGGTACTCAATGGAGCCTGAATTCAGACCGATTGATGTTAAAGCTAAAGGAAGGGCAAGTTGCAGAACATATTCCTTCATCCCACCAGGCGAAATAGATATTCCAGAGCCTGCTGCAGTCACACCAGCATTGGGAACAGGTCGGCAGAGCACAGATGATGTCTATCTCCACACGGTCATTCCAGCTGTGGTAGTGGCAGCGATCTTGTTAATTGCAGGTATAATTGCAATGATCTGCTACAGGAAGAAACGGAAAGGTAAACTGACCATTGAAGACCAGGCTACCTTTATCAAAAAGGGTGTGCCGATTATCTTTGCTGATGAACTTGATGACTCTAAGCCACCTCCATCGTCCAGTATGCCCTTGATTCTCCAGGAAGAGAAGCCCCCACTTCCACCCCCTGAATATCCCAACATGGCCACGCCAGAGACAACTCCCCTTAACCAAGAGATGCTGGGGGAATACACAGCTTTGCGGGATGAAGATCCCAATGCACCTCCCTACCAGCCACCACCTCCCTTTACTACCCCCATGGAGGGCAAGGGTTCCCGTCCCAAGAACATGACTCCCTACAGATCTCCACCTCCCTATGTTCCACCTTAAAACTTGTTTATCCCTCCCCTGATTGGGTGGAGGGAGAGGATCCCTGAGGAACAGAGATGGTTTCCATTCTGGTGTTTGTCTGGACATTTACTTGGAGGGATGCAAAGAGGTGCTAAAGTACAAAACTGTTATCGGGGACTTTGGTTGGGGGGGGGGGGGGGTGGTATGGGAGTAAAGAGTCAGTTGGGGTTTTGCAGTAGAGAGGCGGTATAATGAGTTGAAACAGCTGGGAAGGACTACTATTTTAACAGTAGCCCAGCTACTACAGTGGCCTAAGACAACTTCTCGTCATGTTGGTTTGTTCGTCGGCCGGTTGGTCAAAGCAGCAATTTGGGAGATGTGCTCTCTTCCCAGCATTTCATTTTTCTCTGCCAATTTGAATACAGGCTTTTAGTTTTCATCTTATCCCACAATTTTTGCTTTTTTTTTTCTTTTTTTTTTAGACTCAGTTGTTTACCGAACAATACTTCTTTTATCCAGTTTTTAATGCCAGAAGATGGCAAACTGCTATCAGACCACTGCAGGCAACACGTCATGATTGAAATACGGCGTGAGATTCTCTAAATATGAAACGGAGAAAACCTTCAGGAGGATCTCAAATCACCCTGCCAGACACCACAAGAAAATCAGAAGCCTGTATGCGTGAATGAGTGTGTGTGTGTGTGTGTTTTCTCAGATTCAATATGGTTTGCCTTTTAACACTACTTGTCTGTTTCTATCCTTACAGTGTCTAGTAAAGGTAAGCCTGAAGATTTAGAGATGTTTGTTTCATTTGGCCGTTTTATTTTTACGATGGTGGGAGGAATGTGTCAAGAGGCAAGTAGATTCAAATATTAGTTGTCCCAGTTGTGTTCATCTACTCAGTGACAGGCTCAGCTTGGAAACTTAATGGTGATATGACCTCACATGGATTTTCAGTGCACAATATTTATTTTAACATTGCTATTGAGTCACAGAAGTTCATTTCCACACTGTGAAACTATGTTTACTTGTCAGTAACAGAGTTTCATTGATGCATATTTTTTTGTTGTTGTTTTGGGGTTGTTTTTTTTTCCCCACCTCTTTGTTTTTGTGCATGTAATATCATCATGATAAGGGGGAAATGTAAGATAAACTCTACAGATTATTTTGGCCCTGAGATAATTATTTTTTTACATAATGAGGCATTTCACACAGTCTGAAACATAATGTACCATGGAGACGATCCCAGGTGGGATTGTACCGGTAGTCCCATTTTCAGAGGTCACAGAGTAGAAAATCATGGCAAGAATAGTGATTTGAAAAGGAAAAAAAGAACCTTGAAATTCCACTAATTAGCTAATTTGAAGGGAAGCAGCCAGTGGAAGGTTTTTTTTTTTGTTTGTTTTTTTGATACAGCCACAAATTGATTATTAAAATAATGATTGGTTAATGATTAGTCTTCTGTGATTTGTAAGATTTTTAGCCTAGATGTTCAATCATGATTCAGTTATGTACACTTTTTATTTTTTTCATAGGTCATATATTTCACGTTTTATTTTTCGTGTGTTTGCATATCAAAGTGTATCTACCATTATACAAAGAGGGACTGACCCATATTTTATGTACTCGGATTTTATTTTTAATGTCCTTTTGTTTGCTGATGACTTAACTGAAGGTGACCCTTTGCAATAATAATGTAAGACTTGGATCACTCGGTGACCCGTCAGTGTGGGCTCAAGCAAGTGACTCGTCATTAAGTAAACTGTTGGTTTTTGCAGGATGCCAAGGCTTTTTTTTTCTCCTCCCCTTTTCCCTTTTTTTTTTTTTTTTTTTTTTTTTTTTGTTTTGTTTTGTTTTTTTGCTTTTAAAGTGTGCATTGTCATAATAAAACCAACTGGTACGATAAAAGTCCAACCCTTCTTCATTCATGTGTCTGACTGCATTTGTCCGAGCTGGTTCTGTTGGGAATTCTATGGAATGTCCGTTCAGACCCCGCAGTCAAAACCAGACTGATGTGTATGGATGAGGTTTTCAGTCACTGTCACTTTTTTTTTTACTGCTCCCACTTAGCCTTGAATTGATAAATCAGTCTGTCTGAAGTCCACAAGAGGTTTTACCTCTCTCAATAGCTTGCTGCCTGGCAACCATCTACTGTCTTTTCTGTTCATTTTGTACTAAATTATCCTCCTATTGAGTTACTAGTTGGACAAATCAGTTTGAAAGCTCTGCCCATTAAAAAGGCTACGCTCTGAAAACACTCAGCTCGCTCAGTCTTTCCACACATTGCATATAGATAATTTTGCATTGATCACTTGGAATATTGATTAGATGCAAACAGTTTGCCTGCTGTACAGCACCCCATAATAATTCATGAATTCAATTTGGAAGTCAGGGAAGCAGTGATGAAATCGTTTCCAAGACATCAGTTGTTGCTGAAATGGATCTTTGGGATGACAAAGGTTATTGCATGAATGATACTAAGATTGTTGAATATGGGCTCTAATAATTAACCAGGTTCTTGTTGCAGTATTTTTGAAATTAAAAATGGTCATATCAGTTTAGCAGTGAAGGGAGATGAAGCTTTGGTTTTGGTGTGCAAGAAATGCCAACCAGAGCATTTTTCAAGACCAGAATTATTTGATAAATACGTTGGAGTAATTGGATTTAAAGCACGAGCGGCTCACCCACATTTAAACACACAAACACACACAAAGTGACAGTGAACCAGGTGAAGTAAAGTCAAGTTTTCCTGACAACTGCATAAGTCCAGCTACAAGTCCAAATATACTTTGTGACAAAGCTGCACTCAGCGGGTGCACTTTGAGAATGTTTTGGGTATAAGTCAAAATTACCACCTCGGCCCTTTTTATTATTACTGTCATACTGCACCAACTGACATCCCATCGATCGACTGGAGATGCCTGTTAAGTCCGTGACAAAGTTAGCCATTCGCCTGTCTAGCTTCCGCGTAAAATCGACTATTTATTTTTTTTATTGTTTATTTGATGAGGACAATGCACATTAATGAACACTTTGTACATTTTCATGCCTTAGTGTAAATATGCCAGATTTAGCTAAAAGCTACTTTCCATCTGTAGTCCTCAGACACACAACAACAAACAATTACAATAAATAAAACAAAACATGAGATTATGTACAATACTCCAATGTACTCCGTCAAGCATCCGTCATAAGTTTCAAAGTTGGGCACATGTCCCTTTTCAGTGACGTACTTGTGAAACAGGTTGGCTGCTGACTGTATTTCTGCAGATGTTTGAATCTTTTTTGTGTAAAATTTGTTTTAAGTCAGCATCGCTAACAGACGCAAACCTGTCTTCTGCCATCTTGTCAACAAACTGACTGCCAAAGTAGGCGTTGTATCGCATTATCTGGCCATTATCGATAAAAGGTGTAGCTCGATTAGCTAGCACTACGTTGCACGCAAGGTGTACTCGTTTCGCACGCGCCGGCATGTGGTACAGCTCAGAAAGTGGAGAATGGGCCAATCAGAAGTTGGCAAAATCCCATACCATATAACAACACCAAATGTCAACATGTGTCAGCCGAAGGTGCTGCATACAAACATGTTTTAAACCTTACCGCATTGAAAGCCCCCGTCTCCCCCATTTAAGTTTTAGTGGAATTACTTATTTATTTTTTTTGTCTTTTTCAAGGTTGTTCTTCTTGTTGTATTCACGTGTCTGAGTGCCTCAAGAGGGTACGGGTTGGATACACAATTACTGCCAAATATTACGTTTGTCGGACAGCCCATTTCAGTAACGTCTGATTTCATCACAAATACGAAATCATAAATAATTCACTCTTTTGTGTCTGTTTTGGGGTTGTACAAATCTTTTTCTCGTTTATTAAATGTTTCTCGTCAGCTGGCCAAATCTCATGTCATCTCCTGCCCCAGCAGATTGCAAGAGGCGATGTAAAACGTGGACATTTTTCAATGAAAACCACCCAAAAAATATAATTTACTTCACTAAAATTTTCCTGTCAGCCTCACAAACTGTGAACCTGAATCTTCACAAAGCTCGCCCTTGTTCCAGAACACTTCCTGTTTTTTGCAGAAGTCTTTCAAAATAATAGTACATTTCAACTTAATATTACCAGGACACACTGACATCACAGGTCACATGCAGGAAAGACAAGAAAAATATTGTGAAAACTTTGCATTTTTAAGATGTGTTGGGGTCAATAAATTATTTTAGGATGGGCGTTTATTAAACTTTGATAATACAATATAAAT
Source organism: Thalassophryne amazonica (assembly GCF_902500255.1). Taxonomy (NCBI): domain Eukaryota; kingdom Metazoa; phylum Chordata; class Actinopteri; order Batrachoidiformes; family Batrachoididae; genus Thalassophryne; species Thalassophryne amazonica. The sequence goes on from NC_047105.1 coordinate 20,820,636, forward strand.
TGTCAGGTGGGTGTTTAACCAACTTTATTCAGAAAAGGGGGTAGGCTGATGCTCGTCCTGGGACAGTCCAGTGTGCTAATACAGTACACATATACTCAACAAAAATATAAACGCAACACTTTTGGTTTTGCTCCCATTTTGTATGAGATGAACTCAAAGATCTAAAACTTTTTCCACATACACAATATCACCATTTCCCTCAAATATTGTTCACAAACCAGTCTAAATCTGTGATAGTGAGCACTTCTCCTTTGCTGAGATAATCCATCCCACCTCACAGGTGTGCCATACCAAGATGCTGATTAGACACCATGATTAGTGCACAGGTGTGCCTTAGACTGCCCACAATAAAAGGCCACTCTGAAAGGTGCAGTTTTGTTTTATTGGGGGGGATACCAGTCAGTATCTGGTGGGACCACCATTTGCCTCATGCAGTGCAACACATCTCCTTCGCATCATCCGTGAAGAGAACACCTCTCCAACGTGCCAAATGCCAGCGAATGTGAGCATTTGCCCACTCAAGTCGGTTACGACGACGAACTGGAGTCAGGTCGAGACCCCGATGAGGACGACGAGCATGCAGATGAGCTTCCCTGAGACGGTTTCTGACAGTTTGTGCAGAAATTCTTTGGTTATGCAAACTGATTGTTCCAGCAGCTGTCCGAGTGGCTGGTCTCAGATGATCTTGGAGGTGAACATGCTGGATGTGGAGGTCCTGGGCTGGTGTGGTTACATGTGGTCTGCGGTTGTGAGGCTGGTTGGATGTACTGCCAAATTCTCTGAAACGACTTTGGAGACGACTTATGGTAGAGAAATGAACATTCAATACACAAGCAACAGCTCTGGTTGACATTCCTGCTGTCAGCATGCCAATTGCACGCTCCCTCAAATCTTGCGACATCTGCGGCATTGTGCTGTGTGATAAAACTGCACCTTTCAGAGTGGCCTTTTATTGAGGGCAGTCTAAGGCACACCTGTGCACTAATCATGGTGTCTAAGCAGCATCTTGGTATGGCACACCTGTGAGGTGGGATGGCCTCTACTGGTGGTTGGCTCTCACTGCGGTATTGTATCACTTCCTGTTCCGGAGCACAGCGGTGTTTTTCTGTATCTGTTAGCTGTTTAATCTGCGCAGTTAGATTGATCTAGTTATCTAGATTACGATTTGTTTCCCAGTGTAATCTTTACGTGCCTTAACTAAAGCACTCATTCTGCTGAATCACCTCTAAATTATTTACACATTATTCACTTTGCGTGTTTTTAGGAATCCGCTAGCTTAGCGTAGCTACTAGCTCTTAGCCGATTTAGCATGGCGGCTTCTCCTGTCTCTCCCGCACTTTTCTGCTCTGGGTGTGAAATGTTTAGTTATTCCTCGGCCTCCTTTAGCAGTAATGGTACTTGTAATAAGTGTAGCTTATTCGTAGCTTTGGAGGCCAGGCTGGGCGAATTGGAGACTCGGCTCCGCACCGTGGAAAATTCTACAGCTAGCCAGGCCCCTGTAGTCGGTGCGGACCAAGGTAGCTTAGCCGCCGTTAGTTCCCCCCTGGCAGATCCCGAGCAGCCGGGAAAGCAGGCTGACTGGGTGACTGTGAGGAGGAAGCGTAGCCCTAAACAGAAGCCCCGTGTACACCGCCAACCCGTTCACATTTCTAACCGTTTTTCCCCACTCGACGACACACCCGCCGAGGATCAAACTCTGGTTATTGGCGACTGTTTTGAGAAATGTGAAGTTAGCGACACCAGCAACCATAGTCAATTGTCTTCCGGGGGCCAGAGCAGGCGACATTGAAGGAAATTTGAAACTGCTGGTTAAGGCTAAGCGTAAATTTGGTAAGATTGTAATTCACGTCGGCAGTAATGACACTCGGTTACGCCAATCGGAGGTCACTAAAATTAACATTAAATCGGTCTGTAACTTTGCAAAAACAATGTCGGACTCTGTAGTTTTCTCTGGGCCCCTCCCCAATCAGACCGGGAGTGACATGTTTAGCCGCATGTTCTCCTTGAATTGCTGGCTGTCTGAGTGGTGTCCAAAAAATGAGGTGGGCTTCATAGATAATTGGCAAAGCTTCTGGGGAAAACCTGGTCTTGTTAGGAGAGACGGCATCCATCCCACTTTGGATGGAGCAGCTCTCATTTCTAGAAATCTGGCTAATTTTCTTAAATCCTCCAAACCGTGACTATCCAGGGTTGGGACCAGGAAGCAGAGTTGTAGTCTTACACACCTCTCTGCAGCTTCTCCCCCCCTGCCATCCCCTCATTACCCCATCCCCGTAGAGACGGTGCCTGCTCCCAGACTACCAATAACCAGCAAAAATCTATTTAAGCATAAAAATTCAAAAAGAAAAAATAATATAGCACCTTCTACTGCACCACAGACTAAAACAGTTAAATGTGGTCTATTAAACATTAGGTCTCTCTCTTCTAAGTCCCTGTTGGTAAATGATATAATAATTGATCAACATATTGATTTATTCTGCCTAACAGAAACCTGGTTACAGCAGGATGAATATGTTAGTTTAAATGAGTCAACACCCCCGAGTCACACTAACTGTCAGAATGCTCGTAGCACGGGCCGGGGCGGTGGATTAGCAGCAATCTTCCATTCCAGCTTATTAATTAATCAAAAACCCAGACAGAGCTTTAATTCATTTGAAAGCTTGTCTCTTAGTCTTGTCCATCCAAATTGGAAGTCCCAAAAACCAGTTTTATTTGTTATTATCTATCGTCCACCTGGTCGTTACTGTGAGTTTCTCTGTGAATTTTCAGACCTTTTGTCTGACTTAGTGCTTAGCTCAGATAAGATAATTATAGTGGGCGATTTTAACATCCACACAGATGCTGAGAATGACAGCCTCAACACTGCATTTAATCTATTATTAGACTCTATTGGCTTTGCTCAAAAAGTAAATGAGTCCACCCACCACTTTAATCATATCTTAGATCTTGTTCTGACTTATGGTATGGAAATAGAAGACTTAACAGTATTCCCTGAAAACTCCCTTCTGTCTGATCATTTTTTAATAACATTTACATTTACTCTGATGGACTACCCAGCAGTAGGGAATAAGTTTCATTACACTAGAAGTCTTTCAGAAAGCGCTGTAACTAGGTTTAAGGATATGATTCCTTCTTTGTGTTCTCTAATGCCATGTGGCAACACGGTGCAGAGTGGCTACCTAAACTCTGTAAGGGAGATAGAGTATCTCGTCAATAGTTTTACATCCTCATTGAAGACAACTTTGGATGCTGTAGCTCCTCTGAAAAAGAGAGCTTTAAATCAGAAGTGTCTGACTCCATGGTATAACTCTCAAACTCGTAGCTTAAAGCAGATAACCCGTAAGTTGGAGAGGAAATGGCGTCTCACTAATTTAGAAGATCTTCACTTAGCCTGGAAAAAGAGTCTGTTGCTCTATAAAAAAGCCCTCCGTAAAGCTAGGACATCTTTCTACTCATCACTAATTGAAGAAAATAAGAACAACCCCAGGTTTCTTTTCAGCACTGTAGCCAGGCTGACAAAGAGTCAGAGCTCTATTGAGCTGAGTATTCCATTATCTTTAACTAGTAATGAGTTCATGACTTTCTTTGCTAACAAAATTTTAACTATTAGAGAAAAAATTACTCATAACCATCCCAAAGACGTATCGTTATCTTTGGCTGCTTTCAGTGATGCCGGTATTTGGTTAGACTCTTTCTCTCCGATTGTTCTGTCTGAGTTATTTTCATTAGTTACTTCATCCAAACCATCAACATGTTTATTAGACCCCATTCCTACCAGGCTGCTCAAGGAAGCCCTACCATTATTTAATGCTTCGATCTTAAATATGATCAATCTATCTTTGTTAGTTGGCTATGTACCACAGGCTTTTAAGGTGGCAGTAATTAAACCATTACTTAAAAAGCCATCACTTGACCCAGCTATCTTAGCTAATTATAGGCCAATCTCCAACCTTCCTTTTCTCTCAAAAATTCTTGAAAGGGTAGTTGTAAAACAGCTAACTGATCATCTGCAGAGGAATGGTCTATTTGAAGAGTTTCAGTCAGGTTTTAGAATTCATCATAGTACAGAAACAGCATTAGTGAAGGTTACAAATGATCTTCTTATGGCCTCGGACAGTGGACTCATCTCTGTGCTTGTTCTGTTAGACCTCAGTGCTGCTTTTGATACTGTTGACCATAAAATTTTATTACAGAGATTAGAGCATGCCATAGGTATTAAAGGCACTGCGCTGCGGTGGTTTGAATCATATTTGTCTAATAGATTACAATTTGTTCATGTAAATGGGGAATCTTCTTCACAGACTAAAGTTAATTATGGAGTTCCACAAGGTTCTGTGCTAGGACCAATTTTATTCACTTTATATATGCTTCCCTTAGGCAGTATTATTAGACGGTATTGCTTAAATTTTCATTGTTACGCAGATGATGCCCAGCTTTATCTATCCATGAAGCCAGAGGACACACACCAATTGGCTAAACTGCAGGATTGTCTTACAGACATAAAGACATGGATGACCTCTAATTTCCTGCTTTTAAACTCAGATAAAACTGAAGTTATTGTTCTTGGCCCCACAAATCTTAGAAACATGGTGTCTAACCAGATCCTTACTCTGGATGGCATTACCCTGACCTCTAGTAATACTGTGAGAAATCTTGGAGTCATTTTTGATCAGGATATGTCATTCAAAGCGCATATTAAACAAATATGTAGGACTGCTTTTTTGCATTTACGCAATATCTCTAAAATCAGAAAGGTCTTGTCTCAGAGTGATGCTGAAAAACTAATTCATGCATTTATTTCCTCTAGGCTGGACTATTGTAATTCATTATTATCAGGTTGTCCTAAAAGTTCCCTAAAAAGCCTTCAGTTAATTCAAAATGCTGCAGCTAGAGTGCTGACGGGGACTAGAAGGAGAGAGCATATCTCACCCATATTGGCCTCTCTTCATTGGCTTCCTGTTAATTCTAGAATAGAATTTAAAATTCTTCTTCTTACTTATAAGGTTTTGAATAATCAGGTCCCATCTTATCTTAGGGACCTCGTAGTACCATATCACCCCAATAGAGCGCTTCGCTCTCAGACTACGGGCTTACTTGTAGTTTCTAGGGTTTGTAGGAGTAGAATGGGAGGCAGAGCCTTCAGCTTTCAGGCTCCTCTCCTGTGGAACCAGCTCCCAATTCGGATCAGGGAGACGGACACCCTCTCTACTTTTAAGATTAGGCTTAAAACTTTCCTTTTTGCTAAAGCTTATAGTTAGGGCTGGATCAGGTGACCCTGAACCATCCCTTAGTTATGCTGCTATAGACGTAGACTGCTGGGGGGTTCCCATGATGCACTGTTTCTTTCTCTTTTTGCTCTGTATGCACCACTCTGCATTTAATCATTAGTGATCGATCTCTGCTCCCCTCCACAGCATGTCTTTTTCCTGGTTCTCTCCCTCAGCCCCAACCAGTCCCAGCAGAAGACTGCCCCTCCCTGAGCCTGGTTCTGCTGGAGGTTTCTTCCTGTTAAAAGGGAGTTTTTCCTTCCCACTGTAGCCAAGTGCTTGCTCACAGGGGGTCGTTTTGACCGTTGGGGTTTTACATCATTATTGTATGGCCTTGCCTTACAATATAAAGCGCCTTGGGGCAACTGTTTGTTGTGATTTGGCGCTATATAAAAAAAAAATTGATTGATTGATTGATTGATTATCTCAGCAAAGGAGAAGTGCTCACTATCACAGATTTAGACTGGCTTGTGAACAATATTTGAGAGAAATGGTGATATTGTGTATGTGGAAAAAGTTTTAGATCTTTGAGTCCATCTCATACAAAATGGGAGCAAAACCAAAAGTGTTGCGTTTATATTTTTGTTGTACATACATGGGCAAAATTGTTGGTACCTCTGTATTTTATGTACACATTTTAATATATGGTCAGAAATAAAACCAAACAAATAAAATACTTTTTTTTAAATGTCCAAACTTATGAATTACAGTAAATAATCTCTTTTCCATCCAGTTTTCTTTAGACAAATCAGTGGATTGATACATGAACATTTCCAAGTCACAATTTGGACTTGGAAATTTCTTTACTTGTCTCAAGAAGGAGATAAGTGAGGTAAGACACCCAAACAACCTGGAAGTAGTTATAGGCTTCTGTGGCTGCGACTGGAGAAATTGCACCGAGTGCAAGTTTTAAATTACGAATCACCAGTTAACCAACTTCCTGGTGGAGTGGCACAGAGAAGGCTTTTCTTAAAAACAAAAAAAAAAAGTGGAATTTTGGCTACAGTTTACCAGAAGGTACAAGAGAGATGCAAGCCTAGATTTGATCTGTTTTGTATGAAAATCCTCATCTGCTCCACGTCATGATAAGGCTGTGAAAAAAGTTGTACTATGCACATTTTCTCCAGGTACAGCCACAGAAACCTGTAACTTGGTTACGTTAGGGTTGTCTGGGTGTCTTGGTGGCTTCCCTCACTTGTCTTCTTCTAGCAGTCACTCACCTTTTGAGAATTGCCTCCAGAGATTTACCACATAGTACCATACTGTTGGTATTTCTTAAAAATGGAAGGAAATGACATCCAAGAGACTTGGAAATGTTAATGTATCCATCCCCTGACTTGTTTCAAGAAAATTGGCTGTAAAAGTGATAATTTACTGTAAAAAAAAAAAAAAAATAATCAAAATGGTCCCAATAACTGTCCAGCATACATTTTATGGAAGGATTTTTTTGTTTCACTTCATGAAAGCATTTTTTCTTGTTACCCAAAAATATTTTGATTAACCAAGTTGCTTTATTTGCATTTATTTGACCATATATTAAAATGTGTACATATAGTGCTATCAACAATTTGTCCATGTGTGTATGACGTGTGTTAAGTGGGATTAATGAATGAGTTCTGACTCACTTGCACACAGCATCATATGTTTAACGTTGCCAATCACATTTTAACACAAACATATTTGCGCACGTGGCTCACAGTCTGTGTCCATTTACAAACGTTGTTTAGGTCCTGTTTTGTGTCCACAACAAATATATAAATATAAATGAGGCCCCAGGTCTCTGAACACTTGTAAACAAGTGAACTCGTCTTCTAACGCGCTTTGTGGCTTTGCATGTACTTTAATTAAATCTTGAGCGTGATTGGCCGAGGTGTTAACGAGGCTCTGAGGTTGCCTTTCACAAAGTCTAATCAGTCACCTTCAGAGTCTGAGGCAAACTCGATCCATCACGGCACAGATGCCCAACATGATTTGTTGTGCCATTTTGTCAGATTCCTGTCGGTAAAATGTTTGACAAATCGAGCTCCGTGTTGAGGTAAAGTGACGTTTGCAGACATGTTGACAGAGGCTCCATTAGAATTCAGGACGTTGAGGATTCTGAGGTCAGGGTGCGTGTGTGTTTACAAAAGACAGAATAGCACAGCATCTCAGAATAGAATCTGCAGAAGACGTGACTATAAAGTCCATGTTCACTGGATTCTGAATCCTTAGTCATCCTATTCTTAGATATCTGATGAATATTTGTTTATTGAGGAGGGATACAATCGTGTGAAGTCACATTTATCTGGTTTTACATTAAATATCGACTTGATTCTGATGTGTTTTGTCTGTTTTTTGGCAATACTGCATCATTGACAACTGGAAACTGGGGTACAGTAGGAATAATATCAATCAATCAATCAATTTTTTTATATAGCGCCAAATCACAACAAACAGTTGCCCCAAGGCGCTTTATATTGTAAGGCAAGGCCATACAATAATTATGTAAAACCCCAACGGTCAAAACGACCCCCTGTGAGCAAGCACTTGGCTACAGTGGGAAGGAAAAACTCCCTTTTAACAGGAAGAAACCTCCAGCAGAACCAGGCTCAGGGAGGGGCAGTCTTCTGCTGGGACTGGTTGGGGCTGAGGGAGAGAACCAAGAAAAAGACATGCTGTGGAGGGGAGCAGAGATCGATCACTAATGATTAAATGCAGAGTGGTGCATACAGAGCAAAAAGAGAAAGAAACAGTGCATCATGGGAACCCCCCAGCAGTCTACGTCTATAGCAGCATAACTAAGGGATGGTCCAGCCCTAACTATAAGCTTTAGCAAAAAGGAAAGTTTTAAGCCTAATCTTAAAAGTAGAGAGGGTGTCTGTCTCCCTGATCTGAATTGGGAGCTGGTTCCACAGGAGAGGAGCCTGAAAGCTGAAGGCTCTGCCTCCCATTCTACTCTTACAAACCCTAGGAACTACAAGTAAGCCTGCAGTCTGAGAGCGAAGCGCTCTATTGGGGTGATATGGTACTACGAGGTCCCTAAGATAAGATGGGACCTGATTATTCAAAACCTTATAAGTAAGAAGAAGAATTTTAAATTCTATTCTAGAATTAACAGGAAGCCAATGAAGAGAGGCCAATATGGGTGAGATATGCTCTCTCCTTCTAGTCCCCGTCAGTACTCTAGCTGCAGCATTTTGAATTAACTGAAGGCTTTTTAGGGAACTTTTAGGACAACCTGATAATAATGAATTACAATAGTCCAGCCTAGAGGAAATAAATGCATGAATTAGTTTTCAGCATCACTCTGAGACAAGACCTTTCTGATTTTAGAGATATTGCGTAAATGCAAAAAAGCAGTCCTACATATTTGTTTAATATGCGCTTTGAATGACATATCCTGATCAAAAATGACTCCAAGATTTCTCACAGTATTACTAGAGGTCAGGGTAATGCCATCCAGAGTAAGGATCTGGTTAGACACCATGTTTCTAAGATTTGTGGGGCCAAGTACAATAACTTCAGTTTTATCTGAGTTTAAAAGCAGGAAATTAGAGGTCATCCATGTCTTTATGTCTGTAAGACAATCCTGCAGTTTAGCTAATTGGTGTGTGTCCTCTGGCTTCATGGATAGATAAAGCTGGGTATCATCTGCGTAACAATGAAAATTTAAGCAATACCGTCTAATACTGCCTAAGGGAAGCATGTATAAAGTAAATAAAATTGGTCCTAGCACAGAACCTTGTGGAACTCCATAATTAACTTTAGTCTGTGAAGAAGATTCCCCATTTACATGAACAAATTGTAATCTATTAGACAAATATGATTCAAACCACCGCAGCGCAGTGCCTTTAATACCTATGGCATGCTCTAATCTCTGTAATAAAATTTTATGGTCAACAGTATCAAAAGCAGCACTGAGGTCTAACAGAACAAGCACAGAGATGAGTCCACTGTCCGAGGCCATAAGAAGATCATTTGTAACCTTCACTAATGCTGTTTCTGTACTATGATGAATTCTTAAACCTGACTGAAACTCTTCAAATAGACCATTCCTCTGCAGATGATCAGTTAGCTGTTTTACAACTACCCTTTCAAGAATTTTTGAGAGAAAAGGAAGGTTGGAGATTGGCCTATAATTAGCTAAGATAGCTGGGTCAAGTGATGGCTTTTTAAGTAATGGTTTAATTACTGCCACCTTAAAAGCCTGTGGTACATAGCCAACTAACAAAGATAGATTGATCATATTTAAGATCGAAGCATTAAATAATGGTAGGGCTTCCTTGAGCAGCCTGGTAGGAATGGGGTCTAATAAACATGTTGATGGTTTGGATGAAGTAACTAATGAGAATAACTCAGACAGAACAATCGGAGAGAAAGAGTCTAACCAAATACCGGCATCACTGAAAGCAGCCAAAGATAACGATACGTCTTTGGGATGGTTATGAGTAATTTTTTCTCTAATAGTTAAAATTTTGTTAGCAAAGAAAGTCATGAAGTCATTACTAGTTAAAGTTAATGGAATACTCAGCTCAATAGAGCTCTGACTCTTTGTCAGCCTGGCTACAGTGCTGAAAAGAAACCTGGGGTTGTTCTTATTTTCTTCAATTAGTGATGAGTAGAAAGATGTCCTAGCTTTACGGAGGGCTTTTTTATAGAGCAACAGACTCTTTTTCCAGGCTAAGTGAAGATCTTCTAAATTAGTGAGACGCCATTTCCTCTCCAACTTACGGGTTATCTGCTTTAAGCTACGAGTTTGTGAGTTATACCACGGAGTCAGACACTTCTGATTTAAAGCTCTCTTTTTCAGAGGAGCTACAGCATCTAAAGTTGTCTTCAATGAGGATGTAAAACTATTGACGAGATACTCTATCTCCCTTACAGAGTTTAGGTAGCTACTCTGCACTGTGTTGGTATATGGCATTAGAGAACATAAAGAAGGAATCATATCCTTAAACCTAGTTACAGCGCTTTCTGAAAGACTTCTAGTGTAATGAAACTTATTCCCCACTGCTGGGTAGTCCATCAGAGTAAATGTAAATGTTATTAAGAAATGATCAGACAGAAGGGAGTTTTCAGGGAATACTGTTAAGTCTTCTATTTCCATACCATAAGTCAGAACAAGATCTAAGATATGATTAAAGTGGTGGGTGGACTCATTTACTTTTTGAGCAAAGCCAATAGAGTCTAATAATAGATTAAATGCAGTGTTGAGGCTGTCATTCTCAGCATCTGTGTGGATGTTAAAATCGCCCACTATAATTATCTTATCTGAGCTAAGCACTAAGTCAGACAAAAGGTCTGAAAATTCACAGAGAAACTCACAGTAACGACCAGGTGGACGATAGATAATAACAAATAAAACTGGTTTTTGGGACTTCCAATTTGGATGGACAAGACTAAGAGACAAGCTTTCAAATGAATTAAAGCTCTGTCTGGGTTTTGGATTAATTAATAAGCTGGAATGGAAGATTGCTGCTAATCCTCCACCCCGGCCCGTGCTACGAGCATTCTGACAGTTAGTGTGACTCGGGGGTGTTGACTCATTTAAACTAACATATTCATCCTGCTGTAACCAGGTTTCTGTTAGGCAGAATAAATCAATATGTTGATCAATTATATCATTTACCAACAGGGACTTAGAAGAGAGAGACCTAATGTTTAATAGACCATATTTAACTGTTTTAGTCTGTGGTGCAGTTGAAGGTGCTATATTATTTTTTCTTTTTGAATTTTTATGCTTAAATAGATTTTTGCTGGTTATTGGTATAATAGTAGTGCTATGTGACTAAAGATTAATCCAGGTTTTGAGAATATTTCTTATTGTTACATGGGAAACAAGGTACCAGTAGATTCTCACAAATCCAACAAGACCAAGCATTCATGATATGCACACTCTTAAGGCTATGAAATTGGGCTATTAGTAAAAAAAAAAAAAAAAAAAAAAAAGTAGAAAAGGGGGTGTTCACAATAATAGTAGTGTGGCATTCAGTCAGTGAGTTCGTCAATTTTGTGGAACAAACAGGTGTGAATCAGGTGTCCCCTATTTAAAGATGAAGCCAGCAGCTGTTGAACACGCTGAGGAAAATGGGACGTTCAAGACATTGTTCAGAAGAACAGAGAAGTTTGATTAAAAAGTTGATTGGAGAGGGGAAAACATATACGCAGGTGCAAAAAATTATAGGCTGTTCATCTACAATGATCTCCAATGCTTTAAAATGGACAAAAAAAAAAAAAGACGTGTGGAAGAAAATGGAAAACAACTCAGCTCCATGATGATCAAAGACAGTCTAGAGTTACCTGTAAGTGCTGTGACAGAAGACGCCTGTGTGAAGCTAATTTATTTGCAAGAATCCCCCGCAAAGTCCCTCTGTTAAATAAAAGATGTGCAGAAGAGGTTACAATTTGCCAAAGAACACATCAACTGGCCTAAAGAGAAATGGAGGAATATTTTTGTGGACTGATGAGAGTAAAATTGTTCTTTTTGGGTCCAAGGGCCGCTGACAGTTTGTGACACGACCCCCAAACTCTGAATTCAAGCCACAGTTCACAGTGAAGCATGGTGCAAGCATCATGATATGGGCATGTTTCTCCTACTATGGTGTTGGGCCTATATATCACATACCAGGTATCATGGATCAGTTTGGATATGTCAAGATACTTGAGGTCATGTTGCCTTATGCTGAAGAGGACATGCCCTTGAAATGGGTGTTTCAACAAGACAATGACCCCAAGCACACTAGTAAACGAGCAAAATCTTGGTTCCAAACCAACAAAATGAATGCCTTGCAGATGTGAAGAAATCATGAAGAACTGTGGTTATACAACTAAATACTAGTTTAGTGATTCACAGGATTGCTAAAAAAGCAGTTTGAACATAATAGTTTTGAGTTTGTAGCGTCAACAGCAGATGCTACTATTATTGTAAACACCCGCTTTTCTATTTTTTTTTTACTAATAGCCCAACTTCATAGCCTTAAGAGTGTGCATATCATGAATGCTTGGTCTTGTTGGATTTGTGAGAATCTACTGGTACCTTGTTTCCCATGTAACAATAAGAAATATTCTCAAAACCTGGATTAATCTTTAGTCATGTAGCACTACTATTATTCTGAACTCTACATACTGTACCTTCAGCAATGGAATAAAAATGTTCAGCAGCATTACTGCATTTGCTGAGTGACACAGGAGGGTGGACACATTCTTTCTAAAGTCTCACACTGTCAAACAGACAAAAGATGACCAAAGCTAAGGATCAGCTGTACTTATTTTATTTATGAAAGCAGACAAACACATGATCTCCATCCTAGATCAGGATTCTTTCAGTCCTACCATTTTTGGTCCCTGGATGCAGATAAGTCTGGTTAACCAGACTCTGGGGACATGCTCCAGAAGTGTTTGTAGCATGCTGTCAAGATAAGAGCCTAAATATACTCAACAAAAATATAAACGCAACACTTTTGGTTTTGCTCCCATTTTGTATGAGATGAACTCAAAGATCTAAAACTTTTTCCACATACACAATATCACCATTTCCCTCAAATATTGTTCACAACCAGTCTAAATCTGTGATAGTGAGCACTTCTCCTTTGCTGAGATAATCCATCCCACCTCACAGGTGTGCCATATCAAGATGCTGATTAGACACCATGATTAGTGCACAGGTTGCAAGGATCTGTATGCAATTCTTGGAAGCTGAAAATGTCCCAGTTCTTGCATGGCCGGCATACTCACCGGACATGTCACCCATTGAGCATGTTTGGGATGCTCCGGACTGGCGTATACGACAGCGTGTACCAGTTCCTGCCAATATCCAGCAACTTCGCACAGCCATTGAAGAGGAGAGGATCAACATTCCACAGGCCACAACCTGATCAACTCTATGTGAAGGAGATGTGTTGCACTGCATGAGGCAAATGGTGGTCACACCAGATACTGACTGGTATCTCCCCCCCCCCCCCCCCCAATAAAACAAAATTGCACCTTTCAGAGTGGCCTTTTATTGTGGGCAGTCTAAGGCACACCTGTGCACTAATCATGGTGCCTAATCAGCATGTTGATATGGCACACCTGTGAGGTGGGATGGATTATCTCAGCAAAGGAGAAGTGCTCACTATCACAGATTTAGACTGGTTTGTGAACAATATTTGAGGGAAATGGTGATATTGTGTATGTGGAAAAAGTTTTAGATCTTTGAGTTCATCTCATACAAAATGGGAGCAAAACCAAAAGTGTTGCGTTTATATTTTTGTTGAGTATATATATATATATGGGGAGATAATATGATAGCTGCTGCCATGATTTATGATTTAGCATGAAGAGCATTGTAATGTGCAAGTCATGATGGTTAGCGATTGCTAGCATTTAGCGCAGGTGCTATAAATACTATATGTAGTAAAACGACAAATATATGAAATTGAAGTTTTCAGGCTCCAGTGATGAAAGTATTCCAGAAAAACTGCTGTTTGTGACGAGGCTGTAAAACAGGTCCAACTCATGTTCAAGGGAAAAAAAAGCAGCATTTGAGACTGAAACATGACAAGATTTCATGACGTGGTTTCCAAAAGGAAAAGAGGATGGCGTGGTTTTAATAGAAGGTTGATGAGGAAAAAATGTAGGCAAAGAGAGCGAGAGACACTCTATTCAGACCCTTCTGCACAAGATAAAAGGTCAAGAACTCTGTGTGACAAGATGAGTGATTGAAAAGGTGTTTAAAGCAGAATTTGCTTCATTAAAATAACTGAGAATCAGATGAGTGTAACACTTTTAAGTGCCTCTGTCCGGCCACCATGAGATGACAGACAGATGTGGATGAGAAAGAAGCACAGACTGATTCAAGATGGACCACTAGTGTCCAATCTTGGTCCCAAAGCACGAGTCCACAGGTTAAAATATAACGCAGGCAATCGACCTTTAGAGTTCATCATCAGCTGTCACGTGGACTGCAATGTAACTTTTGCCACTTTTTTTGGCTTTTCGAGCTGTGGGATCCAAAGGGGAGCAGAGGGTTTCATCTGAGGAAACCTTCTGTGGTTGTGGAAAAATGTGACGTGCAAAAAAAACATTGAATTTATTTGGTTCATTCATCCATTTTCTATACCCGCTACCTCAAATTAAGGGCCACGGGGGTGCTGGAGCCTATCCCAGCAGTCACAGGGCATGGCGCGGGGTACATCCTAGACAAGATGCCAGTCTATCGCAGGCAGTGATGCCGGTTACTCTAATCTGACCACTTTTTTTTAGTAACGAGTAATCTAACGCGTTAATCTTTCCAAATCAGTAATCAGATTAAAGTTACTTCTCCATGTCACTGTGCGTTACTATTATTTTTCATTGTGGGTCAACAGCAGCATTAAACTTGGTCTGTGGGCAGGAGGTCGGGGTTCGACTGAACTGCCCACTTTCAGTGAGCTGTGAGCTTTTCATCCGCGTTTTTTTTGCAGCTGCTCGACTCGTCCTCACCTCTTAAAGCGCGGTGATCAGCACACCTGCACTGAGCTTTACAAAGACATTTTTATACTTTTTTCCTCCTTTATTTAGAATTCTGAGCTGAGCCGCTCTGTATCTGCACGTTAAAACAGCTGATCCTCCGCGACGCGTCAACAACTAACACTATTTTCCACTCAAATGCACCTAAACTCTCTTTCTGAGGACCACATGATGTGAAAACGCAATAAAACTTTCTTAAATGTAAATCTGGTCATGTTTTCTGCATAAATAAATGTAATCCATTCTTTGTGCTCAAACACCAAAGCAGGGGCGAATCCAGATGGAATGGGGGCGTGGGGCAAGGATGTGCCCCCTCACAACACCCCTAGATTAAAGGTCCAGTTTTGAAGCCGTTTTTTACTACAACTACTAATATTGCTTAAAATAATAATAATTTCGACAAGTAAAATGTTTAGAGAGAATTTAAATGTTAGAAAAATGCCAGTCAGTATCTGGTGTGACCACCATTTGCCTCATGCAGTGCAACACATCTCCTTCGCATAGAGTTGACCAGGTTGTCAATTGTGTCACCTGGGACATTTTCAGCTTCCAAGAATTGTGTACAGATCCTTGCAACATGGGGCCGTGCATTATCCTGCTGCAACATGAGGTGATGTTCTTGGATGTATGGCACAACAATGGGCCTCAGGATCTCGTCACGGTATCTCTGTGCATTCAAAATGCCATCAATAAAATGCACCTGTGTTCTTCGTCCATAACAGACGCCTGCCCATACCATAACCCCACCGCCACCATGGGCCACTTGATCCAAAACATTGACATCACAAAACCGCTCACCCACACGACGCCACACACGCTGTCTGCCATCTGCCCTGGACAGTGTGAACCGGGATTCATCCGTGAAGAGAACACCTCTCCAACGTGCCAAACGCCAGCGAATGTGAGCATTTGCCCACTCAAGTCGGTTACGACGACGAACTGGAGTCAGGTCGAGACCCCAGTGAGGATGACGAGCATGCAGATGAGCTTCCCTGAGACGGTTTCTGACAGTTTGTGCAGAAATTCTTTGGTTATGCAAACCGATTGTTTCAGCAACTGTCCGAGTGGCTGGTCTCAGACGATCTTGGAGGTGAACATGCTGGATGTGGAGGTCCTGGGCTGGTGTGGTTACACGTGGTCTGCGGTTGTGAGGCTGGTTGGATGTACTGCCAAATTCTCTGAAACGCCTTTGGAGACGGCTTATGGTAGAGAAATGAACATTCAATACACGAGCAACAGCTCTGGTTGACATTCCTGCTGTCAGCATGCCAATGGCACGCTCCCTGAAATCTTGCGACATCTGTGGCATTGTGCTTTGTGATAAAACTGCACCTTTCAGAGTGGCCTTTTATTGTGGACAGTCTAAGGCACACCTGTGCACTAATCATGGTGTCTAATCATTACACTAGAAGTCTTTCAGAAAGCGCTGTAACTAGGTTTAAGGATATGATTCCTTCGTTATGTTCTCTAATGTCATATACCAACACAGAGCAGAGTAGCTACCTAAACTCTGTAAGGGAGTTAGAGTATCTCGTCAATAGTTTTACATCCTCTTTGAAGACAACTTTGGATGCTGTAGCTCCTCTGAAAAAGAGAGCTTTAAATCAGAAGTGTCTGACTCCGTGGTATAACTCACAAACTCGTAGCTTAAAGCAGATAACCCGTAAGTTGGAGAGGAAATGGCGTCTCACTAATTTAGAAGATCTTCACTTAGCCTGGAAAAAGAGTTTGTTGCTCTATAAAAAGCCCTCCGTAAAGCTAGGACATCTTTCTACTCATCACTAATTGAAGAAAATAAGAATAACCTCAGGTTTCTTTTCAGCACTGTAGCTAGGCTGACAAAGAGTCAGAGCTCTATTGAGCTGAGTATTCCATTAACTTTAACTAGTAATGACTTCATGACTTTCTTTGCTAACAAAATTTTGACTATTAGAGAAAAAATTACTCATAACCATCCCAAGATGTATCGTTATCTTTGGCTGCTTTCAGTGATGCCGGTATTTGGTTAGACTCTTTCTCTCCGGTTGTTCTGTCTGAGTTATTTTCATTGGTTGCTTCGTCCAAACCATCGGCATGTTTATTGGACCCCATTCCTGCCAGGCTGCTCAAGGAAGTCCTACCATTATTTAATGCTTCAATCTTAAATATGATCAATCTATCTTTGTTAGTTGGTTATGTACCACAGCCTTTAAGGTGGCAGTAATTAAACCATTACTTAAAAAGCCATCACTTGACCCAGCTATCTTAGCTAATTATAGGCCAATTTCCAACCTTCCTTTTCTCTCAAAGATTCTTGAGAGGGTAGTTGTAAAACAGCTAACTGATCACCTGCAGAGGAATGGTCTATTTGAAGAGTTTCAGTCAGGGTTTTAGAATTCATCATAGTACAGAAACAGCATTAGTGAAGGTTACAAATGATCTTCTTATGGCTTCGGACAGTGGACTTATCTCTGTGCTTGTTCTGTTGGACCTCAGTGCTGCTTTGATACTGTTGACCATAAAATTTTATTACAGAGATTAGAGCATGTCATAGGTATTAAAGGCACTGCGCTGCGGTGGTTTGAATCATATTTGTCTAATAGATTACAGTTTGTTCATGTAAATGGGGAATCTTCTTCACAGACTAAAGTTAATTATGGAGTTCCACAAGGTTCTGTGCTAGGACCAATTTTATTCACTTTATACATGCTTCCCTTAGGCAGTATTATTAGACGGTATTGCTTAAATTTTCATTGTTACGCAGATGATACCCAGCTTTATCTATCCATGAAGCCAGAGGATACACACCAATTAGCTAAACTGCAGGATTGTCTTACAGACATAAAGACATGGGTGACCTCTAATTTCCTGCTTTTAAACTCAGATAAAACTGAAGTTATTGTACTTGGCCCCACAAATCTTAGAAGCATGGTGTCTAACCAGATCGTTACTCTGGATGGCATTTCCCTGATCTCTAGTAATACTGTGAGAAATCTTGGAGTCATTTTTGATCAGGATATGTCATTCAAAGCGCATATTAAACAAATATGTAGGACTGCCTTTTTGCATTTACGCAATATCTCTAAAATCAGAAAGGTCTTGTCTCAGAGTGATGCTGAAAAACTAATTCATGCATTTATTTCCTCTAGGCTGGACTATTGTAATTCATTATTATCAGGTTGTCCTAAAAGTTCCCTAAAAAGCCTTCAGTTGGTTCATAATGCTGCAGCTAGAGTACTGACGGGGACTAGCAGGAGAGAGCATATCTCACCCGTGTTGGCCTCTCTTCATTGGCTTCCTGTTAATTCTAGAATAGAATTTAAAATTCTTCTTCTTACTTATAAGGTTTTGAATAATCAGGTCCCATCTTATCTTAGGGACCTCGTAGTACCATATTACCCCATTAGAGCGCTTCGCTCTCAGACTGCGGGCTTACTTGTAGTTCCTAGGGTTTGTAAGAGTAGAATGGGAGGCAGAGCCTTCAGCTTTCAGGCTCCTCTCCTGTGGAACCAGATCCCAATTCAGATCAGGGAGACAGATACCCTCTCTACTTTTAAGATTAGGCTTAAAACTTTCCTTTTCGCTAAGGCTTATAGTTAGGGCTGGATCGGGTGACCCTGGACCATCCCTTGGTTATGCTGCTTTAGACGTAGATTGTGGGGGGTTTCCCATGATGCACTGTTTCTTTGTCTTTTTGCTCCGTATGCATCACTCTGCATTTAATCATTAGTGATCGATCTCTGCCCCCCTTCACGGCATGTCTTTTTCCTGTTTTTTTCCCTCAGCCCCAACCAGTCTCAGCAGAAGACTGCCCCTCCCTGAGCCTGGTTCTGCTGGAGGTTTCTTCCTGTTAAAAGGGAGTTTTTCCTTCCCACTGTTGCCAAGTGCTTGCTCATAGGGGGTCGTTTTGACCGTTGGGGTTTTTCATAATTATTGTATGGCCTTGCCTTACAATATGGAGCGCCTTGGGGCAACTGTTTGTTGTGATTTGGCGCTATATAAGAAAAAAGTTGATTGATTGATTGATAATCAGCATCTTGATATGGCACACCTGTGAGGTGGGATGGATTATCTCAGCAAAGGAGAAGTGCTCACTATCACAGATTTAGACTGGTTTGTGAACAATATTTGAGGGAAATGGTGATATTGTGTATGTGGAAAAAGTTTTAGATCTTTGAGTTCACCTCATACAAAATGGGAGCAAAACCAAAAGTGTTGCATTTATATTTTTGTTGAGTGTATATATCATCTAACTTTATAAAACACTGACCCACAAAATTCTAAACTGTTCTATGAATAAAGTTTTGTCCTTTAGTGTAGTTATGTGTTATTACAATGGGCTGAGACTGGAGCCTATCCCAGCAGTCATAGGGCATGAGGCAGGGTACACCCTAGACAGGATGCCAGTCTGTCACAGGGTCACGGGTGATTCTTTAACTACAGGCACTATTGGCCTTGTAAATGTAATTTCCACCACACCATTGCCTTACAATATAAAGCGCCTTGGGGCAACTGTTTGTTGTGATTTGGCGCTATATACATGTGCTCTGATGTCACTGTTTATCTCCATAGAAACTACCCAAACAATCTTTCATACAAACTGTTTAGGGACATTACAGTGTTGTGGTGGAAATTACAGCAATAGTGTGGGTGTGTGGCTCCATGGGCAGTCCTTAAAGCGACAGTAACACTCCATAATATCTCATCAGCCATTAAAATTTTCACCGAAAACCGTCTGAATTTCTCGAATGGTGTCCACTTGGATGTGCCTTACAGTTTCAGAAAAAATTTTGATCAGGCAAAGCGCCAGTCTCTCAGGAAGAAGTCAGACAAAGGAATTCCGACGAGGGGGGTGGACCAGTGCTCACTCAAAGCCTGCCCACAGGCGAATGATGCAACCGACAGGCGTGAAAAAACCTACGCATGCACACGAGGGTTCAAGCTTGTCTGACGCAATCACGTGATTCAAATCCATATAGTTTTTGAAAAAATAAAAAGGTCGGTTTCTTTTCTAATAGACCTCGTACAGTAGTGTTCAGAATAATAGTAGTGCTATGTGACTAAAAAAATTAATCCAGGTTTTGAGTATATTTCTTATTGTTACATGGGAAACAAGGTACCAGTAGATTCTGTAGATCCTCACAAATCCAAGAAGACCAAGCATTCATGATATGCACACTCTTAAGGCTATGAAATTGGGCTATTAGTAAAAAAACAAAGTAGAAAAGGGGTGTTCACAATAATAGTAGTGTGGCATTCAGTCAGTGAGTTTGTCAATTTTGTGGAACAAACAGGTGTGAATCAGGCATCCCCTATTTAAGGATGAAACCAGCACCTGTTGAACATACTTTTCTCTTTGAAAGCCTGAGGAAAATGGGATGTTCAAGACATTGTTCAGAAGAACAGCGTAGTTTGATTAAAAATTTGATTGGAGAGGGGAAAACTTATACACAGGTACAAAAAAATTATAGGCTGTTCATCTACAATGATCTCCAATGCTTTAAAATGGACAAAAAAAAAAAAAAAAAAAACAGACGCGTGGAAGAAAAAGGAAAACAACCATCAAAATGGATAGAAGAATAACCAGAATGGCAAAGGCTCACCCACTGATCAGCTCCAGGATGATCAAAGACAGTCTGGAGTTACCTGTAAGTGCTGTGACAGTTAGAAGACGCCTGTGTGAAACTAATTTATTTGCAAGAATCCCCCGCAAAGTCCCTCTGTTAAATAAAAGACATGTGCAGAAGAGGTTACAATTTGCCAAAGAACACATCAACTGGCCTAAAGAGAAATGGAGGAATATTTTGTAGACTGATGAGAGTAAAATTGTTCTTTTTGGGTCCAAGGGCCGCAGACAGTTTGTGAGATGACCCCCAAACTCCGAATTCAAGCCACAGTTCACAGTGAAGACAGTGAAGCATGGTGGTGCAAGCATCGTGATATGGGCATGTTTCTCCTACTATGGTGTCGCATACCAGGTATCGTGGATCAGTTTGGATATGTCAAAATACTTGAAGAGGTCATGTTGCCTTATGCTTATACAACTAAATACTAGTTTAGTGATTCACAGGATTGCTAAAAAAAGCAGTTTGAACATAATAGTTTTGAGTTTGTAGCATCAACAGCAGATGCTACTATTATTGTGAACACCCCCTTTTCTACTTTTTTTTACTAATAGCCCAATTTCATAGCCTTACGAGTGTGCATATCATGAATGCTTGGTCTTGTTGGATTTGTCAGAATCTACTGAATCTACTGGTACCTTGTTTCCCATGTAACAATAAGAGATATACTCAAAACCTGTATTAATCTTTTTTGTCACATAGGACTACTATTATTCTGAACACTACTGTATATACAACCCCTGGCAAAAATTACGGAATCACCGGCCGGAATCATGAAAAACAAAAGAACGCTCCAACACATCACTAGTATTTTGTTGCACCACCTCTGGCTTTTATAACAGCTTGCAGTCTCTGAGGCATGGACTGAATGAGTGACAAACAGTACTCTTCATCAGTCTGGCTCCACCTTTCTCTGATTGCTGTTGCCAGATCAGCTTTGCAGGTTGGAGCCTTGTCATGGACCATTTTCTTCAACTTCCACCAAAGATTTTCAATTGGATTAAGATCCGGACTATTTGCAGGCCATGACATTGACCCTATGTGTCTTTTTGCAAGGAATGTTTTTACAGTTTTTGCTCTATGGCAAGATGCATTATCATCTTGAAAAATGATTTCATCATCCCCAAACATCCTTTCAATTGATGGGATAAGAAAAGTGTCCAAAATATCAATGTAAACTTGTGCATTTATTGATGATGTAATGACAGCCATCTCCCCAGTGCCTTTACCTGACATGCAGCCCCATGTCATCAATGACTGTGGAAATTTACATGTTCTCTTCAGGCTGTCATCTTTATAAATCTTATTGGAACGACACCAAACAAAAGTTCCAGCATCATCACCTTGCCTAATGCAGATTCGAGGTTCATCACTGAATATGACTTTCATCCAGTCATCCACAGTCCACGATTGCTTTTCCTTAGCCCATTGTAACCTTGTTTTTTTCTGTTTAGGTGTTAATGATGGCTTTCATTTAGCTTTTCTGTATGTAAATCCCATTTCCTTTAGGCGGTTTCTTACAGTTCGGTCACAGACGTTGACTCCAGTTTCCTCCCATTCATTCCTCATTTCACATTACACTCCTACACACTATTTAAAAAAGTTATTTAAACATTTTTTTCTGTAGACTTAGGTCGCATCCACACGGCCACAGGTTCGGGCATATCTGCAAAAGTTTTGTGTCCTATTTGTGTTTTGTCCCAATGGAACCAGCGTTTTCAGAGCCTGAAAATGACTTTTTGAAAACAGGTCCCCGAGTGGATAAATCTGAAAACACCGGATTCACGTTTTTGTGTTGGCAGCCTACCGTGCATCCAGAAAGTATTCACAGCACTTCCCTTTTTCCACATTTTGTTATGTTACAGCCTTATTCCAAAATGGACAATTTTTTTTTTCCTCAAGCATTTACACACCATACCCCATAATGACAATGTGAAAAAAGCTTTTTTTTGTTGTTTTTTGAGACTTTTGCAAATTTATTTAAAAAAAAAAAAAGAAATCACATGTCACAGCCTTTGCCAGGAAGCTCAGAACCGAGCTCAGGTGCATCCTGTTTCCACTGATCATCCTTGAGATGTTTCTACAGCTTAACTGGAGTCCAGCTGGGGAAAATTCAGTTGATTGGACTTGAACTGAAAAGACACACACCTGTCTACATATAAAGTCCCACAGTTGACAGTGGATGTCAGAGCGCAAACCAAGCATGAAGATAAAGGAACTGTCTGTAGACCTCAGAGACAGGTTGTCTCAAGGCACAAATCTGGGGAAGGGTACAGAAACATTTCTGCTGCTTTGAAGGTCCCAGTGAGCACAGTGGCCTCCATCATCCATAAATGGAAGCAGTTCAGAACCACCAGGATTCTTCCTAGAGCTGGCCGCCCATCTAAACTGAGTGATCAGGGAAAAGGGGCTAAGTCAGGGAGGTGACCAAGAACCCAATGGTCACTCTGTCAGAGCTTCAGCATTCTTCTGTGGAGAGAGGAGAACCTTCTACAAGGGCAACCATCTCTGCAGCAACCCACCAATCAGGCCTGTTTGTAGAGTGGCCAGACGGAAGCCACATGGCAGCCCACCTGGAGTTTTCTAAAAGGCACCTGAAGGACTCTCAGACCATGAAAAACAAAATTCTCTGGTCTGATGAGACAAAGATTGAACTCTTTGGCGTGAATGCCAGGCACCATGTTTGGAGGAAACCAGGCAGCATCCCTACAGTGAAGCATGGTGGTGTCAGCATTATGCTGTGGGGATGTTTTTTTCCGTGGCAGGAACTCGGAGACTAGTCAGGATTGAGAGAAAGATGAATGCAGCAATGTACAGAGACATCCTGGATGAAAACCTGCTCCAGAGCGCTCTTGACCTCAGACTGGGGCGACGGTTCATCTCTCAGCAGGACAAGGGCCCTAAGCACAGACATAAGGAGTGGCTTCAGGACAACCCAGTGAATGTCCTTGAGTGGTCCAGCCAGAGCCCAGACCTGAATCCGATTGACCATCTCTGGAGAGATCTGAAAATGGCCGCGCACTGACGCTCCCTATCAAACCTGATGGAGCTTGAGAGGTGCTGCAAAGAGGAATGTGAAAAATGTCACAAAGATAGGTGCACCAAGCTTGTGGCATCATATTCGAGAATACTTGAGGCTATAATTGTTGCCAAAGGTGCAAAGTACTGAGCAAAGGGTGTGAATACTTATGTACACGTCACTTCTTAGTTTTTTATATTTTAATAAATTTGCAAAAATTTCAAGAAATCATTTTCATGTTGTCATTATGCGGTGTTGTGAGTACAATTGTAAGGTAAATAATTCTAAAATTCCATTTTGGAATAAGGTTGTAACCAGTGGTGGGTACAGCTAACCAAAAAGTTAGCTTTGATGACCATTAATCCGCTAACTCAAAAGTTAGGTTTTATAACGATAAACTGAAAAAAATAGCAGAAGCTAACTGCTAAATTTTAGTATTGACTCTGGGTTTATGCATTTCGGATTAAAATCCATAGAACACTGCCATCTACTGGATGGGAGTGTAAATAGCATCCAACTGTCACATGGCTGCCATTCAGTGTGCTGAATCACACAGAATTTTCAGTTTTCCTAATGCCTTTTTTACAAGTGAAAAACAAATGACATATTTACAAACATTTATTTGTAAAAACCAACACACACATTACAGTAACATGTGGGTTTGGTTTATACAAATAAATAAACAGCCAACCAGTGATGAAGAGGCTCATTTTCCCATGCCTTTTGGCATCTATGAGTTTTATTGCTCAAACTTTCAGAATTAGTGCATTAATTTAAAAAAAAGATAATTGTGATATTTTGAATTTGTAAAAATGACAGAGTTGATGTTAAAATCAATAAAACACCCGGAATTAGTTTGGTTTTTAAATCAAACCATAAGTCAAACCTGCTTTGCTTTATATGCCTTTTGCCACATGTCTGGGGCACTCCATGTTGAATGTAAATTACTTTTTGCAGCAGCAGCAGCAGCAGCCGAGTAACCAAGTCCCTTCTGCTGGGGTCAGGTTGAACTCAGCTCCTCACAGCTGCCTGACTGCTGCAAAACATATAACATTCAGGAACTAACATGTGATTTTAGGGTTTGCAAGTGGGCAATTCTATGGCAACGGAATTACAACAGCAGCAAAATCTGGACATATAGCATCTAACCATGACAGATTAGCTCAGATTGTAATTCCGTTACCGTAGAATTGCCCAAATGTTTTTTTGACCATTTGGCTTTAATTACTATGCCAGCAAAAAAACATTTGTGGACTAAAAGTCAGTGAAACTAAATTTAGCGGAAGCTGATTGGTCCGCTGATGGTTTTTAAAGTTAGCTGAAAAGCTAATCCGCTAACAGAAAAGTCAGATTCGCTAATTAGTGGTTAGCGGAACTGTGCCCACCACTGGTTGTAACATAACAAAATGTGGAAAAAGTGAAGTGCCGTGAATACTTTCCAGATGCACAGTATATGCAGCATTTCTGAAATGATGATGTCATTGCCCCAACCTCTCTAATCTCAGTCCTTCATGATGAATGACATGCTGTTTTTGTTAACAGTGTAATTTAGCATACTTTTTTGTCGTGTGGATCCTTAATGAGCTGTTGGAATGCCTGTGGTGATTGCTGATCATGAATACATTGGAGCACTATGACATTAATGAAATAATTGCAGAAAGGACTTTCAGCTTTTAAAATGAGTTTTATTTGTTCTTCTCAGTTGTGAGACAAAGCAGTGGCAATCTCTGGCCCAGGCTGCGAAATGCACCTGGCGCAAACACAGAGGGACTCTTTAAAATGGTGACATTTATTCACAAGCAGTTTCCACAATAAGGAATTGAAGTATTTCCAGATTTTATTGTCTAAAACAAGGGCATTATGTGGACAATACTTTTTGGCTGTGATGATGAATCCACACAACAGGTCAGTTAAACGGCTTTATGTTTACTCTGTGTGCCACTTTGTAAAGTTGTTGCTTCTGCTGCTACACTGATTAGCTCCTTACACCGGTTATGTGCATGCTCCATGTTTTGTCTCAGTTTATTATGGAATTGTTACAGCACAACATATAGTTCTGGTGTGTGTACTACAGCATTTTCATGTGTACACAGATATTTCTTGAAACGGTGCTGTGTTTGCGGGACACTTTGAAAATGCCAAAAAAAAAAAAAAGATTGTGTAGGGTTAGTTCCATTTCCATGTGGACAAGACCTTTAAAGGAAGCAAACAGACTGGGGTGATTTCATTCCTGGAGGAGTCAACAAAGTCAACTGTTGGTGATACAGAACGCTCATATTTCACATTCATGTTTGTATAAATTTATCTTGTGACATTTGGTAATTGAACTTGGAAAAATGATTAGAAACATGCAGTATATTTCATTACTTGCTCACCTTTTTCACCTCTGCAGGCTTTCATTACTTTTTGGAAATGCAGAGGGAGAAGGAGAAGCAATTAAATCAGCTTTCCTTTTTAAAACAAATGACATTTCCTACCAAAAATCGCTTCTCGCCTCATATATCAGATATTTGTGTTTGTTGTCCATTTGCTGCCATAATAACGCGGGAGCTCTCTTTCAGATGCGTACTTCTAAAGGTTAATATCTCGCTGTCAATCACGGTGCACCATGCACAGAAGAAAAGCAGGATTACGATGAAAGATTCGGCCTTTGTCACAGCTCTTTTCAATTTTCTCACCGCCTCTTTGTGCTGCTCCTCACCTTCTGCTGTATAAGGTGCATTTCTTAGTAATGGAACGACTCCATGGGCCCATACAGCCTTAATACTTTGCATATTAATGGAAAATAAATAGCTCACACAAACATATTTGAAATGTATCATGGGGTGTGGGGGGGGGGGGGATCACATTGATTCCTGTGAAATAGCTCAAACACAACATCAATATCTCATCTGTATCATGACCTGCCGAGGGATTCAAAGCTGACATCCGCCGTCTCAGGTTGTACTGTTATTGTTACGTGCATCACTTTATTAACTTTCCACAAATATCTGACCTTCCAAACAATGCAATGAATAAATATTACCTTGTTCTCGTCACCGCTCTGCTCTGTTCTCCTTTGGTGTTTATTCTCTCATATCCTTCATTTTTCATGGTTAAATCGCAAATGCAAGGTTAAATTATTTATTGAAACTACTTTAAGCGCCATTCTCTTTTTCATGGATATGTATCCTGGAAAGTCAGAATTTGGAACTTTGTCCATGCCTTGAACAACCTCAGAGGATCCAGGACGGAACGAGAGTGGTCCTTCATTGTGGAGTGGTCTTGTTTCAAGTTTTTTTCCCCCTTAATTGCAAAATTTGACGTACTTTGACAATCTCTTGCATTTTCACAAAGATGCTGATGTTGTCATGCATTGTGTTCTGCAAGGCCTAAAGCTATACTAGAGACAACCTACAGTTGTTTCTGCACAGTCACATGGTACAATTCCAGCATGCCATGTAATCAAACTGTGTTTTAGAGCGCTGCATTGGGACTGGGTCCTGCTTGGTCCCGTGAGATGTGCTGGTGGTTCGAATTTAATTGCAGGTTGAAACAGGTAGCTAAATAAAATACTGCTGGATCGGGAGTGACAGGATGACTCAGTCATCAAAGGAAAATAGTGTGAAAGTATGCGATGTCCACACGCTACTTTCAGCTTAAACAGAATGTCTTTAATTTAACAGGAGCAGCAGAGGAAACTGTCTTTAAACTAAATAAAAACAAGGAAATAAAAGTGCTATTCCTGAGCAGTGCATCAAAAGACATACAGGCCAGGGTAACGAAACAAACAACCCCACGACTCTCTTTATTAATAGCCTAAATGACGTATTCTCCTGTGAGATGGGAGAAGACACAAAACAAATGTATCTCTGTTATTTTGCGGGCATAAATTCTCAGAGTTTTGCAAGTGTGGGCAGTAGTGGAAATACACATCGCGGGTGCAGGTGGCAATGGTCCAAACTTCAGCAGGAGCGGGCAGAAGTGGGGTGAAGAAAATAGTCCATGCAGGACTCTACTGTGTTTCCACCAAACATCAAGACGGACAACAGACATGATCTTCACTGTCCACCATGTGCAAAAAAAGTGCTGAGAGCAGCACCAACTGCTGTACCTCACCTTTACTGCCCTGACAAAGACATTCAATGGCATGTAATGTCCAGTTCTGTGGAAGTTCTGAGCAAAATGATCTGTCAAGAGAATCAATTCATCGAGATCCCAAGGCTTCTCTATGGTGACATGTCTGCCACACAGTACTGGTAAATGGCACAAAATCTGAAATGTTCAGTGTTCAATCAGGAGTGAAGTAGGGCTGTGCTATTGCCCTTATGTGCTTTATAATCTTTGTGGCCACAATCCTCCACCTGATCAAGGACAAGGTGTCACCATTAATGCATGACATATAGAGAAAGATGGAAAGCTCTTCAAACTGAGCAGACTGAGAGTAAAGAACAAAATCACCACCCTATCTCTTCTTGACTTCCACTGTGCTCACCAGAAGAAGGTCTTCAGAAAATCCTTTAAACCTTCTGTGAAACTCACATTAAGCTTGGTCTTCACATCAGCCTGAAGAAGTCACAGGTCCTGTATCAGCCTCATGGCCAACATGGTCAATCCAAAGCTTCCTGCTGTGAAACTGCACAGACAGGCCCTGGAGATTTTGTATTATTATTATTATCATTTACTTAGATTGCTATAACCTTTCAAGGAACCCAAAGTCAGATATGAATCCACCTGTTAATTTGGATTAATTTGTTTTATGTTAATTGCCCTTCTTGACATAAATCCAGATATACACAGATAATGGAGCATACGAGGTCTGTGAGAAAAGATACCGACCTTTTTATTTTTTTAAAAAACTATATGGATTTGAATCACGTGCGATTACGTCAGCCAAGCTTGAACCCTCGTGCGCATGCGTGAGTTTTTTCATGCCTGTCGGTTGCATCATTCACCTGTGGGCAGGCTTTGAGTGAGCACTGGTCCACCCCTCCCATCGGAATTCCTTTGTCTGACAACTTGTTGAGAGACTGGCGCTTTGCTTTATCAAAATTTTTTCAGAAACTGTGAGGCAGATCCAAGTGGACACCATTCGAGAAATTCAGACGGTTTTCGGTGAAAATTTTAAGGGCTGATGAGAGATTATGGAGTGTTACTGTTGCTTTAAGGACTGCCCACGGAGCTGGACGGCGCGCCGCGCCCCGAGCTGCCATCGTCAGCCTGTTTCGAGCTGAAAATTTAAGCCTGTGTTGACCCAGGACGTCGTGAGAGAACAGAGAAGTTTCAGAAGAGGTCGGGATCAGCAGTTTATCCGGACATTCCACTGTTAAAGGAGATTTTGTAATGAAAGACGTGCGGAGGGATTCGCGCGTCGGCACCCAGCCGCTCATCGCGCGGCGCCACATGAAAATGCCTCTGTGTTGATAACCATTCGTAAGATCTAGGCGGCTTTCGATGGCTTTCAGTCGAGTGAGTATCCAAGAAATTGTTTAACAGCTGGCCATGTTCAAACGTGTCATGTAAGGCTTCCAACGGAGGTGTTTTGCTGTGGCGCCGCGCCATGAGCGGCTGAGTGCCGATGCGCGAATCCGTCCGCACGTCTTTCATTACAAAATCTCCTTTAATAGTGGAATGTCTGGATAAACTGCTGATCCAGACCTCTTCTGAAACTTCTCTGTTCTCTCACGACGTCCTGCATCAACAGAGGCTTAAATGTGGAAGTTTTCAGCTTGAAACAGGCTGACGAAGGCGGCTCGGGGCGCGGCGCACCCTCCGGCTCCATGGGCAGTCCTTAAAGCGACAGTAACACTCCATAATCTCTCATCAGCCCTTAAAATTTTCACCGAAAACCGTCTGAATTTCTCGAATGGTGTCCACTCGGATCTGCCTCACAGTTTCTGAAAAAAGTTTGATCAAGCAAAGCAGCAGTCTCTCAGCAAGTTGTCAGACAAAGGAATTCCGACAGGAGGGGTGGACCAGTGCTCAATCAAAGCCTGCCCACAGGCGAATGACGCAACCAACAGGCGTGAAAAAACTCATGCATGCGCACGAGGGTTCAAGCTTGTCTGATGTAATCACACGTGATTCAAATCCATATAGTTTTTGAAAAAAATAAAAAGGTCCGTTTCTTTTCTCACAGACCTCGTAAATTGAGCAGCTTCTGTTTTGGAAGCAAGTGTACAAACTGCTTATTCCATCATGCTGCAAGTTTCCACTGTGCTGTCGGTGATGCATATCCATGAAAGTGGGAATTACAGGGCTTAACTGTGACAGTGTGATGTCACCCACTGAAAAATGTCAGTAGAATGCATGACTTTAGCCGGTGTTTGTTTTTAGCACTAAACAAAAATTAGATACCCAATCGGGGACTGAAAATGGGTCGAATGTATGTGGTAAAAGTAGTGTTGTAGAACAATGCCAGCAATTTTGTTTTAAACATTTTAAGAATGTCAGCAACACATCATGATCCACAAAACATGAATACTGTATGTATATGAAATTAGTGCAGATAGGTGGTAATATTTAACAAAGGTTACGGCATGTGAGTGTGGAGTGGAAAGGACAGAGTTTGGCCAGAGCGTGTGGCAGCTTTTTTTTTCTTTTTGAAGAAACTGCAGTGTCAAGTCTGAAACACATCTCACTCCACTTTTGAACACCGGAGCAGAACCAAACCCACTCAGACCATTTGACTTTTACTTAATTTTACAGATGTTTTGCTTTTTATTTTGTTAGCACATCATAACCTGTTTTGCCCACTGGCAACAGTTGTTACCAAAGTGTATCACTGTCATTTTCTACTCACAATAAAAAATCTCTAAGGTACTAATGCAATTTCTTCCACTTATGAAAAAAAAAAAATCTGGGCATAAATGGGTTAAAATAAATACTTTGTGCATGATTGTGGATTTGGCTGCTCAGATATTTTGATGACAAGCTCCAATTGCAGCTAAAATTAAAATACAATGCAGATTGTTTTCCTTTTTGGAGCGAGTGGTGAGCGTTTTCATTGGAGTGTGGTGAAAAGTGATTGGAGTGGTTAGCAATGATGAGTGCAGCAGTCTGCAGTGGCTGTGTGCGGGGAAGTCGCATGAGTGTACAGCTCCCTGGAAGATGAGAAGAGCTGTGTGAATGCTCTGGCAAAAGTGTAGATTTCATGCATGTGTATATCTACGTATGTGGCAAAGGTCGGTGATGGGACAAGGGGAAGCCTAGCTGTGGTGGGTCTTACTTTGTGGCATCCAGCTGAGATGATGGGCATTTCAATGAGGTGATGGATGTGGGAGGTACAGCATCCACTGATGCTCCTAAACTTGACCTGACCTTGCTTCTGTTGTCTCAGAGGTGAGCAGCACAGCACACTGGTGCAAATTCTCCTACAGTTGAACTTGATGGAATCTATTTAATTATATGGCTCCCTTGAGGTGAGTTCTCCCCCACCTCCTTACCTCACTCTCTTCCCCGTGTCCTCTGTTGCCGTACATGCAGCTCTTTTATAAAACATCACAGCCACACTTTCCCACATATTAACATATCAGGCATTTGTTGTTTGCTGACTCACTGAAATGCCACTGCTGGAAGTGCACTCGGTGTACTTTTAAAATATATCACGAGCAGCGTGTTTGACTGGAGTGCCTCTTCACAGCTCTCCACGTTATGCCCTCTGCTCTGTTCCAGCATACATGCATACATACCAGGCCGAGAGAACATTTAGCATCTGTTCCACACGCTGCAAAGAACTACAGGTTTGAGGCCGTGGGCAACCCAGCATCAATCAGTGGGAGCGTGACCCGTCCACTGCCGGGCAACTTGTGCCAACCAAGCAAACAATTCTACATTGTCACAACATCACTTATTACACTCAACAAAAATATAAACGCAACACTTTTGGTTTTGCTCCCATTTTGAATGAGATTTACTCAAAGATCTAAAACCTTTTCCACATACACAATATCACCATTTCCCTCAAATATTGTTCACAAACCAGTCTAAATCTGTGATAGTGAGCACTTCTCCTTTGCTGAGATAATCCATCCCACCTCACAGGTGTGCCATATCAAGATGCTGATTAGACACCATGATTAGTGCACAGGTGTGCCTTAGACTGCCCACAATAAAAGGCCACTCTGAAAGGTGCAGTTTTGTTTTATTGGGGGGGATACCAGTCAGTATCTGGTGTGACCACCATTTGCCTCATGCAGTGCAACACATCTCCTTCGCATTATCCGTGAAGAGAACACCTCTCCAATGTGCCAAACACCAGCGAATGCGAGCATTTGCCCACTCAACGAACTGGAGTCAGGTCGAGACCCCGATGAGGACGACGAGCATGCAGATGAGCTTCCCTGAGACGGTTTCTGACAGTTTGTGCAGAAATTCTTTGGTTATGCAAACCGATTGTTCCAGCAGCTGTCCGAGTGGCTGGTCTCAGACGATCTTGGAGGTGAACATGCTGGATGTGGAGGTCCTGGGCTGGTGTGGTTACACGTGGTCTGCGGTTGTGAGACTGGTTGGATGTACTGCCAAATTCTCTGAAACGCCTTTGGAGACGGCTTATGGTAGAGACATGAACATTCAATACATGAGCAACAGCTCTGGTTGACATTCCTGCTGTCAGCATGCCAATTGCACGCTCCCTCAAATCTTGCGACATCTGTGGCATTGTGCTGTGTGATAAAACTGCACCTTTCAGAGTGGCCTTTTATTGTGGGCAGTCTAAGGCACACCTGTGCACTAATCATGGTGTCTAATCAGCATCTTGATATGGCACACCTGTGAGGTGAGATGGATTATCTCAGCAAAGGAGAAGTGCTCACTATCACAGATTTAGTGTTGGGAAAGTGTAGGTACACGGACCCACAACAGGGGGCGCAAATTAACGGACAATGGAGGAAGTCAAATAACAACACTTTACTGTTGTGAATAGGCACAACAAACACAACAGATTACAACAATAAACAAAAAGCCAAATCACAAAAGGTGTTGTGTGGGCAGGCTCGAAGATAGAAGACGTCTGTCCAAAGGAGAACCGGAACCACACGATTTCCTCCGCCACCAGACCCCGGGAATACTGGAGCCGCCAAGTCCCGAACTCCCAGGTGGCCACTGCCTCCGCGTGTCGGACCTGGTACTGCTGGCGAGGAACAAAAAAACAATTAAATGTGGGCGCGTTTGCACCCAGCAATCCACACGGCAGGAAAACTACCTCCACCTCTCGTTGGAAAAAAAGTCTGCTATGCAATGCACAAAAGTCACAAAAGGTTACTGTCGAGAGATCTCACAGTCGGCTGAGAACGTTACCTTCCAGGTAGAGCGATATCTCGGCCAAGAGGTGGAGACGTCGTCCTGCTGATGTACCCCTGCTGATCAGGTGATTGGTAACTGTTAAAGATTTTATATATATATATATATTTTTATCACTGTTAAACATTTGTACCTTTGTCTTTGTTCTGTTATTGTGCTGTTATGCACCTGTCTTAAAAGTAACCCTGAGAATGTACTTGTTATTCAACTTTGTTTTAGCATGCTGGGGTCAGTCTGAACTGGGAGTAAAGAACTGGAGGTTGTTTTGACCGTTGTGAATTTATGGCCTTGTATATGTGATGCTTAGTATAAAGAACAGGACACTCCAGGCAGATGCAGAACAGATGATAAGTGCAACAGACGAACGGGATGTGCTGACCTCCATTGATAAGATTAAATAAACTGTTTTTCCACGCAGATGCACTTATTGACGTATGTGTTTATGTTACGGGAAGAAACTTGTCTTGCGTTGTCCCCCCCACCCTTAGGACAAGTTTTATGATGTGGTTAGGGATTCTCCAATAAAAAGAGCAGGAGCGCAGGCCAGACTTTAGTGTAGCTTTGGTGTACAGCCTGACTGCACTCCTCGCGAGCTAAATTTGACTTTCTGTCTCACTGGTGTTTCTTGACTCTGTTTGTCTTGTTAAAGGTTTTAAGAATGTTTGGAGGAGAAAATACCCAACAGTAACAGCTGTTGCAGGTGATGCGTGACAGCTGTCACCCTGGCTGCTCCTGTGAGGCAGCTGCGCCCTCTGGTGCCTGGAGCCCGCACTCCAGACAGGGCGCCCTCTGGTGGTGGGCCAGCAGTACCTCCTCTTCTGGCGGCCCACACAACAGGACCCCCCCCTCAACGGGCGCCTCCTGGCGCCCGACCAGGCTTGTCCGGGTGGCGGCGGTAGAAATCTGCCAGGAGGGCCGTGTCCAGGATGAAGCTCCTCTTCACCCAGGAGCGTTCTTCGGGACCGTACCCCTCCCAGTCCACCAGATACTGGAAGCCCCGGCCCATCCTACGGACATCCAAGAGCCGGCGTACAGTCCAAGCCGGCTCGCCATCGATGATCCAGGCAGGAGGCGGCGCCGGACCCGGAGTACAGAGGGGTGAGGTGTGATGCGGTTTAATACAGGACACATGAAACACAGGATGGATCCGCAGTGAGGCCGGAAGCTGAAGCCTCACTGCGGCCGGACTGATGACCTTAAGGATCTTGAAGGGGCCAATGTAACGGTCCTGTAGCTTGGGGGAGTCCACTTTGAGGGGAATGTCCTTTGTGGATAACCACACCTCCTGCCCTGGCCGATACGCAGGGGCCGGGGTCCGCCGACGGTCTGTATGGGCTTTTGCCCTCGTCCGGGCCTTTAGCAAAGCAGAACGGGCGGCACGCCACACCCGACGGCACTTCCGTAGGTGGGCCTGGACCGAGGGCACACCGACCTCTCCCTCAACCACCGGAAACAACGGGGGCTGATACCCCAGACACACCTCAAAAGGGGAGAGGCCGGTGGCTGAAGACACCTGGCTGTTATGGGCATACTCGATCCAGGCCAAATGGGTACTCCAGGCCGCCGGGTGTGTGGCAGTCACGCAGCGCAAGGCCTGTTCCACCTCCTGGTTTACCCGTTCTGCTTGCCCGTTGGTCTGAGGGTGGTACCCGGACGAGAGACTCACCGTGGCCCCCAGTTCCCGGCAGAAGCTCCTCCAGACTTGCGAGGAGAACTGGGGACCACGATCGGAGACGATGTCTGTTGGAATCCCATGCAGCCGGACGACGTGGTGGACCAGGAGGTCCGCTGTCTCCTGGGCTGTTGGGAGCTTCGGGAGGGCCACGAAGTGGGCCGCCTTGGAGAATCGGTCCACTATCGTGAGGATGGTGGTGTTACCCTGGGACGGCGGGAGGCCCGTGACAAAATCCAGGCCGATGTGAGACAAGGGGCGATGAGGCACAGGCAGCGGCTGGAGTAGTCCTGATGCCCTGCGATGGTCAGCCTTGCCCCTGGCACAGGTGGTGCAGGCCTGGATATAATCTCGGACGTTGGCCTCCAGAAGTGCTGCCGGACAACTGCCATGGTTCTTCGCACCCCTGGATGACAGGAGAGCTTGGAGCCGTGACAGAAGTCCAGGACTGCAGCCCTAGCTTCTGGTGGGACGTATAGTTTGTTCTTCGGCCCAGTTCCGGGGTCCGGGCTTTGTGCCAGGGCCTCCCGGACAATTCTCTCTACGTCCCAGGTGAGGGTGGCCACGATAGTGGACTCCGGGATGATGGGTTCCGGTGGATCCGACAACTCCGCTTTGACTTCATCTTCATGTACCCGGGACAAGGCATCCGATCTCTGGTTTTTGGTCCCGGGACAGTAGGTGATCCGGAAGTCAAAACGGCCGAAGAACAGTGACCAGCGGGCTTGCCTGGGGTTCAGCCGCTTGGCGGTCCTGATATACTCCAGGTTCCGGTGGTCAGTGAAAACCGTGAATGGCACGGACGTTCCCTCCAACAGATGTCGCCACTCTTCAAGAGCCTCTTTCACCGCAAGGAGTTCTCGATTGCCGACGTCATAGTTCCGTTCGGCCGGGGTCAACCTGCGGGAAAAATAGGCACACGGGTGAAGGACCTTATCGGTCTTCCCGCTCTGGGAAAGCACAGCTCCTATCCCTGAGTCCGAGGCGTCCACTTCAACCACTAACTGGCGACTAGGATCGGGCTGCACCAGAACGGGTGCAGACGAGAAGCGCCGTTTCAACTCCTTGAACGCGGCATCGCAACGATCCGACCAGGTGAAGGGGACTTTTGGTGAGGTCAGGGCTGTCAGGGGGCTAACTAACAGGACTGTAGCCCTTAATGAACCTCCTGTAGAAATTTGCAAAGCCGAGGAACTGTTGCAGCTTCCTACGGCTAGTGGGTTGGGGCCAGTCTCTCACCGCCGCAACCTTGGCCGGATCAGGAGCGACGGAGTTGGGGGAGATGATAAACCCCAGGAAGGACAAAGATGTGCGGTGAAACTCACACTTCTCGCCCTTCACAAACAGCCGGTTCTCCAACAACTGCTGCAGGACCTGACGTACATGCCGGACATGAGTCTCAGGATCCGGAGAAAAGATGAGTATATCGTCTAGATATACGAAGACGAATCGGTGCAGGAAATCCCGCAAGACATCATTAACTAATGCTTGGAACGTCGCGGGGGCGTTTGTGAGGACGAACGGCATGACCAGGTACTCAAAGTGACCTAAGGGGGTGTTAAATGTCATCTTCCACTCGTCTCCCTTCCGGATCCGAACCAGGTGATACGCATTTCTAAGATCAAGCTTAGTGAATATTTGGGCTCCATGCAGGGGCGTGAACACTGAATCCAACAGGGGCAACGGGTATCGATTACGAACCGTGATTTCGTTCAGCCCCCTATAATCAATGCATGGACGAAGTCCACCGTCTTTTTTACCCACAAAAAAGAAACCTGCACCCATTGGGGAGGTGGAATTCCGGATCAACCCGGCGGCTAAAGAGTCCCGGATGTAGGTCTCCATCGATTCGCGCTCAGGTCGTGAGAGGTTGTACAGCCTGCTGGACGGGAACTCAACGCCTGGAACCAAATCAATGGCACAATCGTACGGACGGTGGGGGGGAAGGGTGAGCGCCAGATCCTTACTGTACACATCCACAAGGTCATGGTACTCCACCGGCACCGTCCCTAGATTGGGCGGGACTCTGACCTCCTCCTTAGCCTGGGAACCGGGAGGAACCGAGGAACCTAAACATACCCGATGGCAGGTCTCGCTCCACTGAACCACTACCC
This sequence comes from Thalassophryne amazonica, assembly GCF_902500255.1. Taxonomy (NCBI): domain Eukaryota; kingdom Metazoa; phylum Chordata; class Actinopteri; order Batrachoidiformes; family Batrachoididae; genus Thalassophryne; species Thalassophryne amazonica. The sequence continues at coordinate 20,857,058 of NC_047105.1, forward strand.
CGGACGGCCAATCGATCCGGGGATTGTGTTTTAACATCCAGGGGAACCCTAGAATCACACGGGAGGTGGCAGGAGTCACAAAAAACTCGATCTCCTCCCGGTGATTTCCTGACACCACCAGAGTTACTGGTGGTGTCTTATGTGTGATTAGAGGGAGTAGGGAGCCATCTAGTGCCCGCACCTGCACAGGCGAGGTAAGCGCCACCAGAGGGAGCCCTATCTCCCTGGCCCATCTGCTGTCTAACAGATTCCCTTCAGAGCCCGTGTCCACCAGTGCTGGGGCCTTCAGGGTTAAATCCTCATAAAGGATTGTCACTGGGAGTCGTGTGGCAATATGGGTATGTCCCACGTGAATGTTTTGGCCCACCCCTAACCCAGTGTCTAGGGGCGGGCGTTGGTGTTTAACCGCTGGGGCAGTCCCTCACTTGATGCTCTATTGAGCCACAAACAAAGCACGCTCCGCGGGCCAGCCTCCTCTGTCTATCTGGTGCCCTAAATGTGGCCCTGCTCGTGTCCATAGCTTCGTCAGCAGGGGGAGCTGTCACCACACGGACCGTAGAGGCCGTGGAGCGTGGGGAGGGCGGAACTCGGTCGGAACCGGAAGGGAGAGGGACGGCGCATGCCCGGCCACGCCCTTCGTCTCGTTCCCGACAGCGTTCTTCTAACCGATTGTCTAATCGTATAACGAGATCAATAAGCCCGTCTAAATCCCGTGGTTCGTCCTTGGCCACCAGGTGCTCCTTCAGGACCAACGATAGTCCGTTTACAAAGGCGGCGCGGAGGGCAGTGCTATTCCAGCCGGACCTCGCAGCTGCGATGCGGAAGTCGACTGCATAAGCAGCTGCGCTCCGGCGCCCCTGTCTCATTGACAGCAGCACGGCTGAAGCGGTCTCTCCTCTATTTGGGTGATCGAACACTGTTCTGAACTCCCTCACAAACCCATCATATGTCAGAAGGAGCCGTGAATTTTGCTCCCAGAGCGCTGTAGCCCAAGCGCGTGCCTCGCCGCGAAGCAGATTAATCACATAAGCTATCTTACTAGCATCAGTCGCGTACATGACGGGACGTTGTGCGAAGACGAGCGAACACTGCATAAGAAAGTCCGCGCATGTCTCCACACAACCCCCGTACGGTTCTGGAGGGCTTATGTATGCTTCAGGGGAAGGTGGGAGGGGTCATTGAACGACCTGTGGAACGTCACTATTGCGCACAGGATCGACAGGAGGGGGAGCCGCAGCAGCGCCCTGAGGGCGCGCTTCCACCTGCGCGGCGAGAGCCTCCACCCTGCGGTTAAGGAGGACGTTCTGCTCGGTCATCAGATCCAGCCGAGCCGTAAAAGCGGTGAGGATTTGCTGCAACTCACCGATCATTCCTCCTGCAGACGCCTGTGCGCCCTGCTCTTCCATTGGCCGTTCAACGGCCGGTTGACGCCCCTCGGGGTCCATGACGTTGGCCGAGATATCCTGTTGGGAAAGTGTAGGTACACGGACCCACAACAGGGGGCGCAAATGAACGGACAATGGAGGAAGTCAAATAACAACACTTTACTGTTGTGAATAGGCACAACAAACACAACAGATTACAACAATAAACAAAAAGCCAAATCACAAAAGGTGTCGTGTGGGCAGGCTCGAAGATAGAAGACGTCTGTCCAAAGGAGAACCGGAACCACACGATTTCCTCCGCCACCAGACCCCGGGAATACTGGAGCCGCCAAATCCCGAACTCCCAGGTGGCCACTGCCTCCGCGTGTCGGACCTGGTACTGCTGGCGAGGACCAAAAAAACAATTAAATGTGGGCGCGTTTGCACCCAGCAATCCACACGGCAGGAAAACTACCTCCACCTCTTGTTGGAAAAAAAGTCTGCTATGTAATGCACAAAAGTCACAAAAGGTTACTGTCGAGAGATCTCACAGTCGGCTGAGAACGTTACATTCCAGGTAGAGCAATATCTCGGCCAAGAGGTGGAGACATCGTCCTGCTGATGTACCCCTGCTGATCAGGTGATTGGTAACAGCTGTTGCAGGTGATGCGTGACAGCTGTCACCCTGGCTGCTCCTGTGAGGCGGCCCGCACTCCAGACAGGGCGCCTTCTGGTGGTGGGCCAGCAGTACCTCCTCTTCTGGCGGCCCACACAACATTTAGACTGGTTTGTGAACAATATTTGAGGGAAATGGTGATATTGTGTATGTGGAAAAAGTTTTAGATCTTTGAGTTCATCTCATACAAAATGGGAGCAAAACAAAAAGTGTTGCATTTATATTTTTGTTGAGTGTAGTAACGATAACATTAGAAACTGATGTTAATTCAGTCACTCATTCATTTTCTGCCGCTTATCCAGGTTCAGGTTGAGGTGGCAGTAGACCAAGCAGCTCACCCTATGCTTCCTTATCCTCTGCCAAGTCCTCTAAGTCTTCCTGGGGGATCCCAGAGTGTTCCCAAGTCAACTGGGAAACATAATTCTTTCAGTGTGTCCTGGCCTTTTCCCAGTTGGACATACAGTTGGCATCCTCGCCAGATTCCCAAACCATGTCAGATGGCTGTACGATGGTGAAGAAGCAGCAACTCTACTCCTAATCCCCCCTAAATATCCATGCTTCTGAAACTTTCCCTGATTATAATCCCAGATACCCGATGAAGGAACCACATTTTCGTTACTTGTACCCATGACATTGTGCTTTCGGTCATTACCCAAAGCTGTGGTCATTTGAAACAGTGTAATTCAGCGCCACTGTTAACCATTATTTTACTGGAAAATATTTTGTAGGGTTGGGTTTACTTAAATAATACTGTCTTATCACTGTGCCACCTTTCCTCTGAATGAGGAGAATTGACTCAGACGTACATGAACATGCATACTTTGGATGATCTTCAACATTGTAGTAACATTGCTGGGAGTCTACAGAATGACATTGTGGCAATGTTAATCCTCAACCAAAATGTAATTTCATTTACATTTTCATTTGTTGGAAGACAAATAAAAGTCATACTGAAACAAATGTTTGAGCCTCAAAATCTTACCTCCATCTTTTTTGCATCATGAAGCAGTAAGATTTGCCACACTGTGTTGAACTGTAGAGATGAGCTAGCTCCTGAAACTCTGAACATGTTCAGTAGGTACGTGAATTGATATGATTTTATTGATACTGCTAATATTATCAATTCTGGCTGTCGGCCTGATTCCCTTATCAATTCCTGATCAATTTTCTGAGGTTTTCAGCATTAACACAGCTGTTTTCCTGGCTGTTAGATGCACAATTTGATGATCTCAGGACATTTCATTTAAAATTATGACATGATCTTGCAACACAGAACTGCCAAAAACATGTTGGTGTTGTTAAAAAGAACATATGACACATACAATTCAGATGGATTGAAAAACGTGGGACCAATTCTCAAGTGGCGTTTCTCGAATTCCATCCCTAATGTTCCGTCTCTGTTCCAAACCTGTATGAAGACAACTGGGTATGGAACACACGAAAGCAACACTATGCACATTTTCTCTAGTCAGTCACAGAACCCTATTCATGCCTTCTTCATGGCTTCCCTCACTCCTCTCCTTCTTGCATGGTTACTCAGTTTTTGAGAAATGTAGCATATTGCAAATCCTACCAGGAGTACTAAGATTTTAAACTGTCATTCAGATTTTCCTAATCAGTAACAGTCATGTCTCTAATAAGAAGGAGCTCATCCATAATTTTGTCATCAACCTCGACCAATAGGAAATATCCAAGTTATTTAAAAATGTCAATTCTGACTCACCTCTCTGTTGCTTGGCTAGAACCATGGCCTCCTCCACCCAACTGCCTCCAGATGGTCTCTGTCCATCACCAGGGGTAAGCTCCGCCCTGCCTTCTTCCAATGGCAGGATTCAAGTTCAAAAGTTCAAAATTGGGACCGGCCCCAAAGACTGTCTTCTTATTTGTAAAATGTCTCCATGAAGTAAATGTGGAAAAACTGTTTCTAGTCTCCTGAGTCTTAATGGTAGAAATGTTGACTCCACAGACAGTTTTATCATACAGGACCATACTGTTTGTATTTCTCATCTTCATCTCCCTAAGTAACTGCTTGTTTAACACAAAATCATTCCACAGGGAACTCATGTAGAAGACATCCAGTTATCACTGTAGGCCATTGGATATTGTCCAAATCTCATAACCATACATTAAGACAGGACACATCGGGGCCCCCTCCTCTTTTTGTTGTTGTTGTTGTTGTTGTTAGCAGTGCTAAAAAGTCTTGGGCTAAGTCATAGAACAAGACTAACTAGTCCAATGATTAAAATTTAAAAACAACCATATTATGTTACGTCATTTTAAGGTGCTTGACTAGAGAGTGTTTGACAAAGGAAAGTCCAGTGCTGAAGCTGTGTATGAACTAGTTGTTGCGCAAATACCCTGAATTTTATTGTCCTCTATGCATGCTTGATAACCCGTAAACACATTTGATCTTTGTTGTGGTTTTGTTTTTGCACTTGTAAGTGAATATTCTGTGGATGTGAAAACTCTCGACCCACAATGAATAGAAACTGTAAAAGTAAGTCCCTTCGGCTGCTCCCTTGTTTGCACTTGGGGTCACCACAGCAAATCCAAGGTGGATCTGCATGTTGAATTGGCACAAGTTTTACGCCGGATGCCCTTCCTGACGCAACTCCACATTACATGCAGAAATGTGGCAGGGGTGGGATTTGAACCCGGAACCTTCTGAACTGAAACCAAGCGCATTAACCACTTGGCCACCACCCTGCTCAATGAATAGAAACTGTGTGAAAAAGAAAAGAAGTGGAACATACTCTCCTTGAGGAAATGCGAGTCGAAGCACAAATACTGCTGTTGAAATTAAACATCATGTCCAAAAAATTCTAAATAGAGGCTGCTTCTATATTCTTGGGTTACGTTTTTGTGTGTTAACAGTAAATATTAATGGATTATTGTCATGGTACTTCGAGAACATTCACAACACTCAACACTATGGGCTAAATTTTAAACCGCCGGAAAACTGTATAGATTTTTAAGATAGAAGCAGGAAGTGCTGACTGACACCTCAAAGATGACAGCATTGTCTGTGAAATCAAGGGCAATAAAATTTTCAATGCCAACAAAGTCTCTGGTATCCACAACCCAACCCAACAGCCAGTCCATGCAAGCACTGAACAGAGAAGGAGCCAGAACAAATCCCTGAGGAACACCAAAAGTCACTGGGAGGAAGTCAGAGACTTTGTCACTTCTCTGTACAGCACTTACACTACCTGTGTATAGGTCGTGATGTCCAAGAATGTCATGGGGATCTCACAATGATTTAATTGTGTTATATGTAAGGACATATACTTATGCACACTGTAATGTTAGTTTTGGCAGAAATTTAGAAATGTTAGTGTGGACAAGCCTGAATTTATCATAAAAAAAATTTTAAAAGCCCAAAAATCTCCATGCCAATGTATTTAAAAGACACGTGCTTGCAGTGAACTCAGTAAAAGCTTAATGTCACATTTCTGTGGGAGTTGAAGTGACAAATGAACCCCAGGTTTAACCATTGTTTGACAAGACATCAAACCCATGACCCTTCAGTTAGTCAACAACCTGCTCAACCAGATGAGCCAGAGTTGCACACCCCCATACTAACGCATAGACTGAGAAGATATAAATTAGCTGTAATATCAGAGTCAAACTCCCAGCAGGCTGAGAATCAGGCTCCGGTTGTGTCATTGTCAGAATCTATAAAAATCTACACGTCCTGCATGAAACATTGTGAAAAGAGTTACAAGGTTTTCTAATATTTTCCCTCGATGTAAGTCGACGGTGTTGTTCTTTTATGCAATTAAATTTATGTGCAGCAGCAGTGTGATTGCTGGGGCTTTGTTTGACTGTGCTTTGTCACACAGCTCTATTTTAAGTGACACATTCGTTTTAATAACACATGTTATCCAGCAGTACAATCTGAAGTCTCTGGACTCGGGATAAAATAAATATCGGCGAGCGTCACCGCATGTGTATTTGATTATTCCTCTCATATTCAGCTGCATTGACACTGCAGGCAACAGACATCAACAACACAGCCCTAATGGCACAAACACACACACGGGCAACACAATTCAATGTCACAGCCATTTTCCTATCATCTCAGCCATGGTTAGTATTCTGTGACGGTGCTCAGTGTAGTATGAAGGAGTGCTCATTTGTATGTTGATAAAATGTAATCTCCCAGGTGCCTGGCTGAATTTGTGAACACTATCCTTCTGACATTTGCAAAATGCCAAGCAACAGACATGACGGCAATGTGTGCACATGTGCATGTGTGCATAAATACAGTGCAAACATCTTTGACGTTTTACCGATTTCCTCTGACTCTGCATGTTTAATAGTCTTGGATACTCATGCAAAATTTCATGCAAAAGACAACATGCGCTGGGGTCACACCTCGCCAAATCCATGACATCTCGAAACCGCCTTCAGTTCAATCTGATTTATTTATACAGCACCACATCACAATGTAAGTCACCCTAAGGCACTACATACAAGTCAGCTCTGACCTTTCCCACCACACTGGCAGCAGTGGTAGGCAAAAATATCAAGCAGACCAGACTCAGTGGGGTGACCATCTGTTTTGGCCATACTCAAAGCCGAATGGTGCATTCACACTCTGACACTCAGCCCGGCGTTTCCTGATGGAGAGTGAAAACTTGATTAACCTTGACCAGAACCCAGGTGCGCCAGACTCCGCATGAGCTCATCCTAGTCCTGGAAAAATTTTCCACATTCATGCTAAAACCAACATCGGGCGTTTGACTGGACTCACCACCTCCTCTGGACCCCTGGGCATGAAGAAATATGTGAAAATGTGAAGGAGTTTGTAGAACCTGTCTCGATGATGAATCAGCAGCTTGTGACACAACTGTAGAATTATGCTGAGTTTCTTTTGGCTACGTCACACAGCTTCACAAATGCTGAGTAGACAATCAGCTCCGCCAAGCAACGCTACTGCTCTGTGGAGTCAGTGGACCGTCGGCAAACGTCGAGCTCTACAAGTGCTATGCCTACTTGCATTGAAGACAGGAAATTTGGACCCATGGAGTGTCCCATGGATATTATTAAGAATCTGCTGCGTCGGCCAGCGTCAGCCACTTCATGTCATTGTGTAAATGGGTCCTAACAAAGAAAAGTAAAACATGCAGAGACAGAAACTTTGCAACTAAACAACCGCAATCATATTGAGTCCACTAATCGTAATGCCCAGCGGCTCATGTGACACCCAAACGATGAAGAGCAGAGTCTTATTAACGAGACTACAAGTAGTGAGTCCTAAATTTCATGGTACGCTCCAGATTCCCAAAGTAGGGTGGGTCACACTTTTTTTTTTGAAAATCACCCAAGAGCGGTGTTCATTTGATGTGTTTTGGTGTGTAGAACTCAAAAATGAAGAACAACTTGTAATTCTGATAATCCTTACCTTATCCTGAATTTGAATTTGAACAACAGCATATTCATGATTATTTTGCTGCATTTCTGGAAAAAGAGACAAATTTGGGAGGTGTTTATTTTGAAGTTAGAGCTTTTATTTTAGTAACATCCTGTTGGGACAGCAGTTGTGGCCATCTTAGGATGTTTGACGGCAGTTATCCATCTCTTCTGTTGTCTTCTTGTGGCATTGTGGCATTGCTGTTGAATAGTTTTTAATTAGGAACCCGAGCAATAAAATATATCTGACAAATTTCTTGGTTTATACTGTATTACAGTTTAATTGATTTGTTTAGGCTACATTTTGCTAGCTACCTGTGAAAGAAAGTAGGTACCTGTGAAGGGAATATTTTGCTAGTTTTACATTATATTTACCTTTATAATACTTTAATATCTGTCTGTAGGGGTATTACCTGTATATTCCGGTTTTGATTTCACTGTCTACTAGTAAGAAATGTCTCAAGTTAGAACCAATTATTCTGAGGTATCAATCAGTCAATCAACTTTTTTCTTATATAGCGCCAAATCACAACAAACAGTTGCCCCAAGGCGCTCCATATTGCAAGGCAAGGCCATACAATAACCATGAAAAACCCCAACGGTCAAAACGACCTCCTATGAGCAAGCACTTGGCCACAGTGGGAAGGAAAAACTCCCTTTTAACAGGAAGAAACCTCCAGCAGAACCAGGCTCAGGGAGGGGCAGTCTTCTGCTGAGACTGGTTGGGGCTGAGGGAAAGAACCAGGAAAAAGACATGCCGAGAAGGGGGGCAGAGATCGATCACTAATGATTAAATGCAGAGTGATGCATACGGAGCAAAAAAAGAAAGAAACAGTGCATCATGGGAACCCCCCCACAGTCTACGTCTAAAGCAACATAACCAAGGGATGGTCCAGGGTCACCCGATCCAGCCCTAACTATAAGCCTTAGCGAAAAGGAAAGTTTTAAGCCTAATCTTAAAAGTAGAGAGGGTATCTGTCTCCCTGATCTGAATTGGGAGCTGGTTCCACAGGAGAGGAGCCTGAAAGCTGAAGGCTCTGCCTCCCATTCTACTCTTACAAACCCTAGGAACTACAAGTAAGCCCGCAGTCTGAGAGCGAAGTGCTCTAATGGGGTAATATGGTACTACGAGGTCCCTAAGATAAGATGGGACCTGATTATTCAAAACCTTATAACCTACTTGTTGGCCAGTTTACAAATTGCATTTAAACACTAATAAATAAATAAATAAATAAATAAAAACACAAACAAGTGATTTAGCTTCACAGCAAGAAAGTTGTGGGATTGTACCAAAAGGATGCTGTACAAGCTACCGGAGGACTTTGTTCACTACCCCGTGAATGCAGAGTTTACAGAGTGGTAACGGAAAATTTCTGAGGTTTACAGAATGAAAAGTGCTTCATTTTCATGACAAAAGTTTTTTATTTTTCTATTTATAATTCTCCCATTCTGCAAACTCTAGCCATAACCATAGCGTAAGTGTCTACCCTCCACTAACCTGAACCATAACCCCCCAGACTTTTCCCTATCACCCCACATTTCATCACAAAATTAATTCATGCCCCCCTTATGAACCCACAGATTAGTGCACTTTTCGGAATGCTGCCACAAACTGCTGTGAAACCAGGTTGATATTACGTGAAGAAATGTCTACTTGTAACAATAAGGTGATGAGTGTATGACCATTGTTAGCATGTTAGCTTGCTTGTGAGTGCTAGCATATGCTAATAATGCTGAAAACGTTTACCTCGCTGATTCATTTTATGGTATGCTGCTAATTTTAAAGTTAAATAAACTCTTAACTAAGAGATAACATGTATGCTCAATAAAGGACTTGGACAGGAGAAATTCCTCTGTTTTTTTTTTCTGTGGCTTGGAGCGCATAGCCTGGACTTCATGCTGCAATATAATTCCACCACGCTGGGGTGTGTCGCCGCATGCTGACTGTTGGTGACGTCCTCCTTGTGTCCACTCCTCATCCCCCTCATCACTCAGAATTCCCCCTCAACATTCAGAATTCCCCCTCATCACTCAGAATTCCACCTCGTCATTCAGAATTCCGCCTTGTCGCTCAGAATTCCCCCTTGTCACTCAAAATTCCCCCTCGTCACTCAGAATTCCACCTCGTCATTCAGAATTCCCCCTCGTCACTCAGAATTCCCCCTCGTCACTCAGAATTCCCTCTTGTCACTCAGAATTCCACCTTGTCATTCAGAATTTCCCCCATCAGAATTCCTCATCATTCAGAATTCCCCCTCATCACTCAGAATTCCACCTCGTCATTCAGAATCCACCCTCATCATTCAGAATTCCCCCCCTCGTCACTCAGAATTCCACCTCGTCATTCAGAATTCCCCCTCGTCACTCAGAATTCCCCCTCGTCACTCAGAATTCCCTCTTGTCACTCAGAATTCCACCTTGTCATTCAGAATTTCCCCCATCACTCAGAATTCCTCATCATTCAGAATTCCCCCTCATCACTCAGAATTCCACCTCGTCATTCAGAATCCACCCTCATCATTCAGAATTCCACCTCGTCATTCAGAATTCCTCCTTGTCGCTCAGAATTCCCCCTCATCATTCAGAATCCACCCTCGTCATTCAGAAGTCCCTCTCATCACTCAGAATCCACCCTCATCATTCAGAATTCCTCCTCATCACTCAGAATTCCCCCTCATCACTCAGAATCCACCCTCATCATTTAGAATTCCCCCTCATCACTCAGAATTCTCCTTCATCACTCAGAATTCTCCCTCATCATTCAGAATTCCTCCCTCATCACTCACAATTCCCCCTCGTCACTCAAAATTCCCCCTCGTCGCTCAGAATTCCCCCTCATCGTTCAGAATCCACCCTCGTCATTCAGAAGTCCCCCTCATCACTCAGAATCCACCCTCATCATTCAGAATTCCCCCTCATCACTCAGAATTCCCCCTCATCACTCAGAATCCACCCTCATCATTTAGAATTCCCCCTCATCACTCAGAATTCTCCTTCATCACTCAGAATTCTCCCTCGTCATTCAGAATTCCCCCTCGTCGCTCAGAATTCCCCCTCGTCACTCAAAATTCCCCCTCGTCACTCAGAATTCCACCTCGTCATTCAGAATTCCCCCTCGTCGCTCAGAATTCCCCCTCGTCACTCAAAATTCCCCCTCGTCATTCAGAATTCCCCCTCGTCATTCAGAATTCCCCCTCGTCACTCAGAATCCACCCTCATCATTCAGAATTCCCCCTCATCACTCAGAATTCCCCCTCATCACTCAGAATCCACCCTCATCATTTAGAATTCCCCCTCATCACTCAGAATTCTCCTTCATCACTCAGAATTCTCCCTCATCATTCAGAATTCCTCCCTCATCACTCACAATTCCCCCACATCACTCACAATTCCCCCTCATCACTCATACAGTGAGGAAAATAAGTATTTGAACACCCTGCGATTTTGCAAGTTCTCCCACTTAGAACTCATGGAGTGGTCTGAAATTTTCATCTTAGGTGCATATCCACTGTGAGAGACATAATCTAAAAAAAAAAAAAAAAAAAAAAAAATCCAGAAATCACAATGTATGATTTTTTTTTTTATTTATTTGTATGTCACTGCTGCAAATAAGTATTTGAACACCTGTGAAAATCAATGTTAATATTTGGTACAGTAGCCTTTGTTTGCATTACAGAGGTCAAACGTTTCCTGTAGTTTTTCACCAGATTTGCACACACTGCAGTAGGGATTTTGGTCCACTCCTCCATACAGATCTTCTCTAGATCAGCCAGGTTACTAGTCTGTCGCTAAGAAACATGGAGTTTGAGCTCCCTCCAAAGATTTTCTATTGGGTTTACGTCTGGAGACTGGCTAGGCCACTCCAGAACCTTGATATGCTTCTTACGGAGCCACTCCTTGGTTATCCTGGCTGTGTGCTTCAGGTCATTGTCATGTTGGAAGACCCATCCACGACCCATCTTCAATGCTCTAACTGAGGGAAGGAGGTTGGTCCCCAAAATCACGCATACATGGCACCGGTCATCCGCTCCTTAATACAGTGCAGTCATCCTGTCCCATGTGCAGAAAAACACCCCCAAAGCATGATACTTCCACCCCCATGCTTCACAGTAGGGACAGTGTTTTTGGGATGGTACTCAGCATTCTTCTTCCTCCAAACACGGCGAGTGGAATTAAGCCCAAAAAGTTCTATTTTGGTCTCATCTGACCACATAACTTTCTCCCATGACTCCTCTGGATCATCCAAATGGTCATGGGCAAACTTAAGATGGGCCTGGACGTGTGCTGATTTAAGCAGGGGAACCTTCCATGCCATGCATGATTTTAACCCATGAATCTTAGTGTATTACCCACAGTAACCTTGGAAACAGTGGTGCCAGTGGACCTCTTCTTGTCATTGACCAGCTCCTCCCGTGCAGTTCTGGGCTGATTCCTCACCTTTCTTAGGATCATTGATACGCCACGAGGTGGGATCTTGCATGGAGCACCAGTCCGAGGGAGATTGACAGTCATGTTTAGCTTCTTCCATTTTCTAATAATTGCTCCAACAGTTGATCTTTTTTCACCAAGCTGCTTGGCAATTGCCCCGTAGCACTTTCCAGCCTTGTGGAGGTCTACAATTTTGGGTAAGCTCTTTGGTCTTACCCATGTTAGTAGATGGAGTCTTACTGATTGTGTGAAAATCATTGTTGATCAGTGATCTAATTATTGATCATCACTTAAATATGATTGGGCTATGTGAAACCTGGCTTAAACCTACAGCTGTCCTCCCCTTAAATGAGGCCTGTCCACCAGCTTATACATTTAGTCACGTCCCTCGTGATGCGAAGCAAGGCGGGGGTGTTGCTCTTATTTATAAATCTAGGTTTAGCTTATTAACTGTTGGGGGTTACAAATATCACTCGTTTGAGCATCTGATTCTCCACTCTGCTCAGGATATTACACATTGCCAAGGTCAGAAGAATAAAAATCAGTCGTATTACGTTGTCACTGTATATAGGCCTCCTGGCCCATATTCTGAATTCTTAGATGAATTTGGTGCGTTCATCTCTAACTTGTCAACTAGTGTAGATAACATTCTGATCATTGGTGACTTTAACATTCATATAAATAAGCCTTATGATCCCCTCTGCAAATCATTTATGGAAATTGTGGATGCATTAGGATTTCGGCAATGCATTCGGGATTCGATGCACATTAGTGGAAATACCCTGGATCTGGTTCTCTGCATGTGGTATTGCTGTCATAAATATTGACATCATGCCTCTTACATCAGTGGTGTCTGATCACTCACTTATTAAGTTTACAGTTTTGCTGCCGTGTTTAGTGGAACAACAACCTTATATATCATTACGGCAATGCATCAACTCCTCAACTAAGACTGAACTCGAAGCTAAATTGCCTGATGTCTTAGCTTCACATTTGACAAATACCCAGTCAGTAGACAGACTTGTGGATAGTTTAAACTCAGTGCTCAAAACTACACTCGACATGATTGCACCACCTGTGTTAAAACCGCGCTCCCCCAAATCACAGTCACCTTGGTTCAATGATTATCTGCGTGACCTCAAGCATAAAGCAAGAGGTCTAGAATGGAAATGGCGTCATTCAAAATTAGTATTTAACCTTGCGTGGCGTGATGCTATCTTAGACTATAAGCATGCATTACTGGCTACAAAGCGGACTTACTACTCTGATTTCATTAACAAAAACAAGCATAACTCAAAGTTCTTGTTCAACACGGTGGCAACACTTATGCATGGACAACCACCTGTAGTTCGCTCTTCTTTTACAGCACAAGATTTCCTGGATTTCTTTGGGAAGAAAATAGAACACATCAGGTTAAACATATCCCGGCAGGCCTTAACCCAGCCACTACACCCTGCTATTGAGGTGGGCGCCACTACTGAGGTATTACCTAGATTTACAGAATTTGATAGTATCTCACTAGGCATGCTGACAAAACTCTTAATGTCAACAAAAAGCACAACCTGTTTATTTGATCCTATACCAACAAAACTGTTTAAGGACCTGTGGCCCACTCTTGGGCCGACTGTGCTGGAAATTATTAATCTTTCTTTAACTTCTGGATATGTTCCTGAATGTTTCAAATCTGCAGTGATTAAACCATTACTTAAGAAACCTAATCTTGACCCTAGTGTATTGACAAACTATCGGCCAATATCAAATCTATAATTTTTCTCTAAAATTCTGGAAAAAGTGGTGTCACGGCAACTCGTAGACTATCTTACTGAGAATTATCTCTTTGAGCCACTGCAGTCTGCTTTTAGAAAATATTATTCCATAGAGACGGCTCTCACTAAAGTGGTGAATGATCTTCTGCTTACAATGGATTCGGACACCAATACGGTTCTGTTGCTGTTAGATCTCAGTGCTGCATTTGATACAGTGGATCATCATATTCTACTTGATAGGCTGGAAAATAATTTTGGGATTACTGGGAGTGCCCTTGCATGGCTGACGTCATACTTGACCAGTCGTTCTCACTGTGTTTTGTACAGTAACACTACCTCTAACCTTAGTGACATGACATTTGGGGTTCCACAGGGGTCTGTCTTAGGCCCCCTGCTTTTCTCCCTTTATATAGCACCCCTTGGGCACATATTGTGGCATTTTGGGATTACCTTTTACTGCTATGCAGATGATACTCAGTTATACATGCTGATAACTGCTGGTAATCTCGTTCACATAAAATCCTTAGACGATTGCCTTGCAGCAGTGAGAAGTTGGATGTCTAGAAACTTCCTACTTTTAAACTCTGATAAGACTGAAATGATAGTTCTTGGTCCAGTGAGACATCGGCATCAATTTGACCAGTTAACGCTCAGCCTCGGCTCGTGTGTCATACATCACACTGACAAAGTGAGGAACCTTGGGGTAATTTTTGATCCTTCGTTGTCCTTTGGCCTCCACATTAGAAATATTACTAGGACTGCTTTCTTCCACCTGCAAAATATAGTGAAGATTTGTCCTATCCTGTCCCGATCCATGCATTTATCTCTTCTAGATTGGACTACTGCAATGTTCTATTTTCTGGTTTACTGCAGTCTAGCATTAGGGGTCTCCAATTGGTTCAAAATGCTGCAGCCAGACTTTTGACATGGAGCAGAAAGTTCAACTACATTACAACCATTTTGGCATCCCTTCACTGGCTTCCTGTCCCAGTGAGATCAGATTTTAAGGTTCTGCTACTAACCTATAAAATTATTCATGGACTGGCACCTCCCTACCTAGCTGACCTAATTAAACCTTACGTACCGGCCCAGGCTTTACGTTCTCAGGGTGCAGGACTACTTTGTGTCCCTCAGGTGAATAAGAAGTCTGTGGGTCACAGAGCTTTCTCTTATCATGCCCCTGTTCTTTGGAATGATCTCCCTGCATCAATAAAACAGTCAGATTCTGTAGAGATTTTCAAGTCCAGACTTAAGATGCACTTATTTTCCCTTTCATATGGCTAGCATACTGGTACAGTTTTGTTTGATGCTTTTTACTCTTTTAATTCATTTATTAGTAATTGGAGTGGGCTGCGGCCTCAACTTTACCTAAATTCTGGGTATTTTAGTGAAGTTTAGGGCTAGTGGCCGGCGATCACCTTAGTATTTCTCTGTTTTTCTTGTTATTTAATGCTGGCAAATTATGCAGTATTTTTTTGTCTTTCTGATGCCTGATTCTGTTTTTTCTCTCTGTTTAAGGTACAGCTCCATCCAGAGATGGGAGTTGTATTTGTGTTGGTGATCCTCCTGTCCTGTGCACCGATAGGATTTCTTGTATATTCATCCGTGAATTGTTCTGTAATTTATGTTTGTAGCATGGCCCAAGCAGAGGGTCACCCCTTTGAGTCTGGTCTGCTTGAAGTTTCTTCCTCAGAGGGAGTTTTTCCTTACTACTGTTGCTCTGGGGGTTGGTAAGGTTCGACCTTACCTGTGTGAAGCGCTTTGAGGCAACTCTGTTGTGATTTGGCGCTATATAAATGAAAATAAATTGAAAAAAGTGAAAAAAATTGTGTGGGGTGGACAGGTGTCTTTATGCAGCTAACTACCTCAAATAGGTGCTTCTAATTTGAAATAATAAGTGAAGTGTAGGCGGACTTTTTAGAGGCAGACCAACAGGTCTTTGAGGGCCAGAATTTCTGCTGATTGGCAGGTGTTGAAATACTTATTTGCAGCAGTAACATGCAAATAAATTATTAAAAAATCATACATTGTGATTTCCGGATATTATTTTTTTTAGATTATGTTTCTCACAGTGGACATGCACCTAAGATGAAAATTTCAGACCCCTCCATAATTTCTAAGTGGGAGAACTTGCAAAATCGCAGGGTGTTCAAATACTTATTTTCCTCACTGTAATTCCCCCTTGTCACTCAGAATACCACCTCGTCATTCAGAATTCCACCTCATCACTCAGAATTCCACCTCATCATTCAGAATTCCGCCTCATCACTCAGAATTCCACCTCATCATTCAGAATTCCCCCTCGTCACTCAGAATTCCCATTCATCATTCAGAATTCCTCCCTCATCACTCAGAATTCCCCATCATCACTCACAATTCTCCCTCATCATTCAGAATTCCTTCTCATCACTCAGAATTCCTCCCTCATCACTCAGAATTCCCCATCATCACTCACAATTCTCCCTCATCATTCAGAATTCCTTCTCATCATTCAGAATTCCTCCCTCATCACTCAGAATTCCCCATCATCACTCACAATTCTCCCTCATCATTCAGAATTCCTTCTCATCACTCAGAATTCCCTCTCGTCATTCAGAATTCCCCCTCGTCACTCAGATTTCCCCTCATCACTCAGAATCTACCCTTGTCATTCAGAATTCCCCCTCGTCACTCAGAATCCACCCTCATCATTCAGAATTCCCCCTCGTCACTCAGAATCCACCCTTGTCATTCAGAATTCCCCCTCGTCACTCAGAATCCACCCTCGTCATTCAGAATTCTCCCTCATCATTCAGAATTCCCCCTCGTCACTCAGAATTCCCCCTCAACACTGAGAATCCACCATCATCATTCAGAATTCCTCCCTCATCACTCAGAATTCCCCCTTATCACTCACAATTCCCCCTCATCATTCCATCACTTGTCCATCAACTAAGAAGGTTGTGAATAAAACTGTGTGCGTGCTTTCATTGTTTAAGTTTATTTTGCTTGCTTTGCCAGTGAACGGGTCACTAAGTTTTAGACCTCAACAAGCACTGACTCAGGCCTGCAACTTTTTTTCCCAAAGGATTCTCTTTTTTGTTGTTATTTAGCAGAAGAGTGTTCCTGTGGGTCAGTGTTTGTTTTAAAAGGTTGTGATAACCGAACTTGTTGATTTAATGAAGTTATTCTCAAAGACTGTTCTTATAAGAAAAAACAAGTGTCAAGAATTGTTGGAAAAATATTGAACGCTGAAACTTAATTTCAGATTTTATTTTATTTCACAAACACAATAAACTACTTTTCTGCATTTAAAGTATTTTGTGTGTCTCATACCTTTAGTTATAAAGGTACAAACTATGTTGAAAAAATGAAATAAATACAGGCTAAAAAGGAAAAGTAAATAGTGTAAAATTGGGTTTAAAAATTCTTAGTGGGTTTTAAAAATAAAAATTCATATTTTCCTACTAAGTGGATGCACCTCCATTTGCTTGAATTAATACTAAATCTGAAAAGGAGATAATTTGTCATAGTTATACAGGTTATATAGGCTCAGTCAGAGTTAAACGTACCCAGGGCCCCACACATTGTACTTCAACACCTCCTTTATTCTTCATACTTAAACTTGAGGGAAGAAAGTGAAGACAGGAGGAACTACCCAGTGGACCAGCTGGTGCACGACATCGACACTGGACTGATCATACACCGGGAGGTATGAAAAGGTGCCCAACATCTCCAATCTCAAGGGGTCTGGAATCAAGCAATGAAACTTTCTCTTTGGAAAGGCAAACTTGATGCCAAAAACAGGTTCACTATGAAGTTAGACAAGTTATTTGATATTTTATTAGCTGTTCCTGCACCAGAGGGAAACACATTCCTGTGAAAGATCTTGCCTACATCAAAGGACAGAGAGAGAAGCTTGGAAGTAAAGCACCCCACCAAATGCAATCTTTGCTCCTACGTTGTCCTTTGAGCTCCACATTAGAGATATTACGAGGACTGATGTCATCCACCTGCAAAATATAGCAAAGATTCATCCCATCCTGTCTATGGCTGCTGCTGAGACCCTGATTTATGCATTTATCTCTTCTCGATTGGACTACTGCAATGTTATATTTTCTGGTTTACCGCAGTCCAGTATTAGGGCTCTCCAATTGGTTCAAAATGCTGCAGCCAGACTTTTGACACAAAGCAGAAAGTTTGACCACATTAAACCCATTTTAGCATCCCTTCACTGGCTTCCTGTCCCAGTGAGATCAGATTTTAAGGTTCTGCTATTAACCTATAAAATTATTCACTGACTTGTGTGGTGCACCCAAATATATGCAGCCACATTTGATGTTGTTGTATTGAATTCTCAACTAAAAACTGTCTCATAAGCATTTAGCCTGTGCAAATATGATCTGATAATTGAGACCAGTATTAGTTTACATTCATGAGATATAGTCTTGGTGAATATGAATGAAGTAGGAGAGAAATAGTAAGCAGAACCTTTGGCGTGGTAGTTGTGTTTCCCAGTCGCATATAAGGGACGGACCATCCGTTTTCTGGAGAAAGTACAAGTGGACCTGTGTTCCCTGCTCTGAAACTCTCCGTTCATTTTACAGAAATTGCTCTAAATGTAAGCCTTAAGCTTTGTGTTGCTGCTGGAAGTCTCTAACAGTAACTTTGATTACTTGTGTAACTTTTGAGTGAGTTTATTAAGCTGCAGCAAGTGAGGGAGAAAGGCGCCAAAGCCCAGCTGCGTCGCGCCAATAATCTCAGCTGGCTCTGCCCTAAAATGAGATTCTGTCTGCTCATGCTGATTCTGTTCACCTGCAAACTTCTGTGCTAGGTTTTGAATGTTTGAAGCCGCCCCAATTTATCCCACAAAGGCTCCTGATATTATCGTATGTGTTTAGATGATTTCTTAATGCAGTTTTTGAAGGAATGAATACACTTTTTTATTATATTCATGCAGAAACAGTCACATTAAGCTCATTTATGTACAATCAGCAGTGCAATGCCCACAGGTGAAAGAGTTTACGTACTTTCATTGAGAGCACAGATGAGTATTTCTGAGATTTGCGCTGAATCAATAGAAGTCAGTTTACAATTAAAGGTTCTGTATGTAGAATTAAATCTCAGGTTTGAAAGCTCCTGTATCATGATTAGTGAGTAATAATAAACAGTGTGGAGTAAGACAGAAGTACATGGTAGAGGAAGAACTTTATTTACGTTTTTGGAACCGTGTTTTACAGGACTAGAAAATGCACTAGAAACTAGAATGATCTACTTGAAAAGTAGATTCTCTTTTTTTCTTTTCTTTCTGCAAAAGATAAAGTAAATAAATAATATTTCCTTTGTGCCTAGCAACAGTATTGCAATGATCCTATCTTTCTATCTTTTTGAATATTTAACAAGATCTACAACCCCAATTCCAATGAAGTTGTGAAGGACGTTGTGTAAAATGTAAATAAAAACAGAATACAATGATTTTCAAGTCCTCTTTAACCTATATTCAATTGAATACACCACAAAGACAAGATATGTAATGTTCAAACTGATAAACTTTATTGTTTTTGTCCAAATATTTGCTCATTTTGAAATGGATGCCTGCAACACGTTTCAAAAAAGCTGGGACAGTGGTATGTTTACCACTGTGTTACATCAACTTTCCTTCTAACAACACTCAATAAGCGTTTGGGAACTGAGGACACTAATTGTTGAAGCTTTGTAGGTGGAATTCTTTCCCATTCTTGCTTGATGTACGACTTCAGTTGTTCAACAGTCCAGGGTCTCCGTTGTCGTATTTTACGCTTCATAATGCGCCACACATTTTCAGTGGGACTGCAGGCAGGCCAGCCAAGTACCTGCACTCTTTTATTATGAAGCCCGCTGTTGTAACGTGCAGAATGTGGCTTGTCATTGTCTTGCTGAAATAAGCAGGGACATCCCTGAAAAAGACATTGCATGGATGGCAGCATGTGTTGCTCCAAAACCTGGATGTACCTTTCAGCATTGATGACGCCATCACAGATGTGTAAGTTGCCCATGTCATGGGCACTAACACACCCCCATACCATCACAGATGCTGGGTTTGAACTTTGCGCTGGTAACAATCTGGATGGTCTTTTTCCTCTTTTGTCTGGAGGACACAATGTCCATGATTTCCAAAAACAATTTGAAACGTGGACTTATCAGACCACAGCACACTTTTCCATTTTGCGTCTGTCTTTCAACCTGCACTTGCAGATGTAGCGACGAACTGTGTTAGCTGACAATGGTTTTCTGAAGTGTTCCTGAGCCCATGCAGTAAGATCCTTTACACATTGATGTCAGCTTTAAATGCAGTGCCATTGGTTTTCGGCCTTGCCGCTTACGTGTAGAAAGTTCTCCAGATTCTCTGAATCTTCTGATTATATTATGGACTGTAGATGATGGAATCCCTAAATTCCTTGTAATTGAATGTTGAGAAACATTGTTCTTAAGCTGTTGGACTATTTTTTTCCTGCAGTTGTTCACAAAGTGGTGATCCTCGCCCCATCTTTGCTTGTGAATGGCTGAGCCTTTTGGGGATGCTCCTTTTATACCCAGTCATGACATTCACCTGTTTCCAATTAGGTGTTCCTTGAACATTCATCAACTTTCCCAGTCTTTTGTTGCCCCGTCCCAACCTTTTTGAAACATGTTGCAGGCATCCATTTCAAAATGAGCAAATATTTGCACAAAAACAACAAAGTTTATCAGCTTGAACATTAAATAACTTGTCTTTGTGGTGTATTCAATTCAATATAGGTTGAAGAGGATTTGCAAATCATTGTATTCTGTTTTTATTTACATTTTACACAATGTCCCAACTTAATTGGAATTGGGGTTGTATTTGATGGAACTGTACATATGTTAGAGTGAATAAAGAGACGCAATATGGAGAAAGTACGAGTGCATCTATGTTCCCTGCTCTGAAACTCTACATTCATTTTACAGATCACATTCTTTTTGTTATTGTGGTCACCACGCCTGGGACCTGTAACACTAGCACCTCCCTACTTAGCTGACCTAATTAAACCTACGTACCGGCCCAAGCTCTGCATTTTCAGGGTGCAGGACTACTTAGTGTCCCTAGGGTGAATTAAAAGTCTGTGGGTCCCAGAGCTCTCTCTTATTGTGCCCCTGTTCTGTGGATTGATCTCCCTGTGTCAATAAAGTAGTCAGATTCTGTAGAGACTTTCAAGTCCAGACTTAAGGCTTCCAGACTTCCCTTTCATATGGCTAGCATACTGGCATAGTATGTTACTGTGCTTTTTACTCTATTAAATTAATTTTATTAGTAAACAGAGCGGGCCGTGCCCTCAACTTTATCTAAAGTCTGGGTCTTTTAATGAAGCTTAGGGCTAGTGGATGGCAATCACACATATGTACGAGACACCTTCCCCACATGTGTGTTGATTTCACGCCACACTTGTGGAGGCACTTAGACAAATTTCACATGCAGTTTGACAGTGATTGTCTGTTAGCTGTTGTCATGTTAATAGTGTGAATGGCCAAACATTTTCTACGTGCCAATCGAGCGGTGTCGGATGTTCGTGTGTGTCACCTGGAATTTGGCTGACACACAGGGTTTGAATGGGCTCTCACAGGGCACACTGTCTTTTAGCCTCTGGGGTGCGCAAATAGTTGTAGCAACAGGTGTATGAGGCATTGGAGGCAACTACGATTTTACACGTATTGCATACGATTCCTGCTTCATGCGAACTTCATGCGCAATTCAACCACATTCGTTCTATGTGTGAAGGGGCCCTTTAATGCTTACAAATTATACCTTATTTGTTGTCTTTCTGCCACCTGATTCAGTTTTTTTCTCTCTGTCTGAGGTGCAGCTCCATCCAGAAGTGGGAGTGGGTGTCTTCTGTAATGGTCATGAAACAGATGGGATCTGTGGACCCAATCCCCTTCCCCTTCTCAGCCTTGTAATAGCCTTGTAAACCAGACACTGGCATGTACTCCCAAAATTTCCTGTATATTTGTATTGTCAGTTCTATCAGTAGCATGGCCCAGTAGCATGGTCACCCCTTTGAGTTTGGTTTGTTTGAGGTTTCTTCCTCAAATCATCAGAGGGAGTTTTTTCTTACCACTGTCCCCTGTGTGCTTGCTGTGGGTGTCAGTAATATTAGACCTTACTTGTGTGAAGTGCCTTGAGACACCTTTGTTGTGATTTGGCACTATATAAATTAAATAGATTGAATTGAAAAATGCGAACCCCTGCCTTACCAAGGCAAGAGATTGAAAAGAAGAAGAGAAAAGGAGAAGGAGCAAAGAGGACAATGTTGTGGTAGCAGAGAAAGAAGCCAGGAAGGATGTTGAAAGATTTCTGTTAAATGGTGATGAGGATCTGGAATTGGAGAGAAGTGGTGCTGGAGAGCATTCTGTCCCTGAAGTTGAGCTCATGGAAGAAACTAACCCTGATTCTACAGCTTCAGTAAAGATGCAGAAAAACTATAATGAGATTCCAAGCATTGCCGGTGCTAGTCTTAGGTATGGCATTGGCCTGAGGCCACCTGCAGCTCTGACTGATGTAGGAATCATCACAGAAGGCAACATAATTACAGTTATTGAAAAGGTCAAGAGAGCAGAGAGGCTGATGAGATAGCTAGGGCAAGAGTTTGAGAAGAAATGCAAAGAAGGAGGGGGATCTCATGCTCAACTGTGCATCCTCTTTGATGGAAGGATTGATCTAACCATTGTGTGATGATGGAATATATAACCTTTATTTAACAAGACAAAAATCCCATTGAGATCAACACCTTTTTTACAAGGGTGATCTGGCCAAGGCAGCAGCACACGTCATATTAAGTGAGTTAACAACATCAAAAGAATGTTAAAACAAATAAAATACTAGCAATTTACAAAATAAAGCAGAATGTGTTCAAAGAAATCAACCCAAACAGTTTCAGTTCAGATTGGAGGACATTCCAAACAGAGTGAGCAGAAAAACTAAAAGCGTTCTTTCCTGTTTCAGTGCAAACACGATGCAACATGTCATTCGAATGCAAAGCATAATGGCTTCTGAAGTAAACTGGATAAATAAATCAGAACCAATCCCATAATAGCCTTGTAAACCAGAGTCATCCACTGTGTTGTATATCACCTTACATGCAAAGACAGCATGCCAGCATTAACATAAAGCTCACAGTGATGTGTGAGTCACTTTCAACCAGTGATGAATCTCAAGGCACAGTGATACAGCGGAGTCAAGGACTGTAGACAACTGGTTGAAGCGCACATATACACGACATTGCCGTAGCCCAGTACTGGCAACGAGGTAGCAGTTATTAGAAGCCTCCGAGCGCCTAAGGAAAAACATGACTTATTTCTATAAAAGACGCCTAGCTTCTCTCTTAATTTGGAGATCACGTGTTTAAAATGAACTTTAAAAGAGAGCTCCATATCAATAATTAATCCCAAATACTTGTAACTGCTGACTTGCATTTTACCTCATGCAGTTTTAATTCATGGTATATTCTCCAAGGAAACAGGTGACTTTGAGGAAAAAAAAAACATTATTTTGGATTTTTCAGCATTCAAGACCAGTTTGAATTTCTCCAGACGGCACCACACTACATCAAAAGTGGACTGCAAAAATTCAAATGCCTGTGTAATTGAGTTTGAACAACAGTAGACAATAGCTGTCCAAAAATGAATCACAGCAGGACTTGTGCAACCTGGCAAAGTTCAGGAAGGCAGGAGATTGAGCTTTGCAGTTCTATCCAGTGATATATATGCAGTTCACCTGTGAATATGTAAATTTGATTTGGCTTTGTCAATGTAAAATATTTATTTTAATATCTGATACAGGGATTCGAAAGGATAAAACTGGCAAATTAGAAATGCCAATTGACATATCCTATCCAACAAATACACTTGTATTTGAATTCTACACACACATGCACACACACAAAAAAACCAATATATTAAGTTAGGATTTCCTTCAAAATCATTGCACCTATAGACCTCACACATCTTAGCCAGTGGTGCAATCCTAAGCCAGTGAGTCCAGATGACTTCCCCTTCACACATGTTCTGTGAATTCAACAGCTTGTCCTTAGATGGAAAACATATCAGAATCAGCCAGAATGAACAGCTCAGTGTAACACCGCTTTACAACAGCGAACACAAAATGCTAATTATTCACCAGCAATAGAGTCCTCTTCTTTGCCAACTTTTGCCCAGTTTTGTTGTAATGAAACTGAGTCCTTCACCAGTCATAGATATGAAGTTTGAGGGAAAGACAACGATTCAATATAACTACGTTTATGCCAATTAAAAAACAGATGGAACAGATGAGTCTTTAATCTGGATTTAAATAACTCCACCATTCTCAGTTTACAGACTACTCATCACTCATCTTCAATCCGGGATTGGGTCGCGGGGGCAACAGTTCCAGCAGGGGACCCCAGACTTCCCTTTCCTGGGCCACATTGAACACCTCTGACTGGGGGATCCCGTGGCGTTCCCAGGCCAGTGTGGAGATATAATCTCTCCACCTAGTTCTGGGTCTTCCCCGGGGTTTCCTCCCAAATGAACGTGCCTGGAACCTCCCTACCAGTTCTTCCTAGACTTTCAAAAGGAACCTAGCTGTAGCAGCTTGATGTAGCATGAGTGTGTCTATGATCTTCTCAAACAACTTGGGTCCACAACACAACAAAAATGCACCATATGGCCAAAATGATATAGCAGATGTTCCCTCACAATGCAAGTGATAGTCCTCATCTTAGTGCCAAAGGTGCCTCTGTCATTGGTTCACAACCCGAACCAACACTTACTCCATGCAGGAGACACTGAACTGTGTCTTGATCAGTATCTCTTTACTGATGACTCTGAGATAAATTATTTAATTCTGGATATTGCTGTGATTTCTTTGTATTTTAATTATTATGCTTTTTAATGTGATCAAAATTCTGTCTGTGATTGAAGGCTGGAATGAAAATGATCTTGCTAAAATTGTGTGACTGAAAAAGAAAAACGAGGGCTTCCTCATTTAATTCAGATGAAAAGAAACAGATTACTTTCACAGGTCAGACACCACGGTGACAGCAAATGAAACATCATCAAACTGCCAGGATTTCTGCTCGTTTCACAGAAACATTTTTCATATACAAAACAACAAATTCAAGTGCAGACACGCATCGAAGGTTTGCAAAAGAAAAAGAAAAAATCTTGTTTGTTTTATGTGGCTTTGCTCTCACACTGAGTCTGAAGACACATTTCATATGAAGCAGGATGACCAATGTGTCATATCATGATGCTACTTTTCTTGCCTGGTTCATTTAGAAATAGAGACCAAGTCATCGGTTTGAGAGACAGCAACGTTGAAAGAATCAGCGAATTCCTGACGTCCCCATTTCTTCTGTCTTTCTTTATGTGGGGACATTCGTTCCCTCAAGGAGTCGTGTCAAACAGAGACGAGCTGACATGAGGTCGCATTCGTCCCCTACGGGTCTGGGATCGCAGGGGTCGAACCAGCAAGAGGCAGAATCAAACCAGAGGAAGGTAGGTGAGGGAGGAGGGAGACAGGGGATTGAAGTAGAGACGTTATTTTTTGGGGGAAACGCTTCCTAAATTGCAGCAGGGCATTGGAAAATAAATGTACTGTAAAGCAACAATCAGTGGATTCCTGCCAAAGAAGAAAAGAAAGTAAAGCTGTCTCATGTTGTTGCCAAGGACTTACATTTGTCCTTTGTTTTGAGCTCAGCAGAAATAGAGCACAGGAGCAAAATGTAAAAACACTCGACCTGAGAAGTGGTTTAAACGTAATCAGAGATGTCCAGTATGCCAACATGTCTAACCCGCCAGCCAGAGGTCAGTCGCTCCCAGAAGTATCAGCAACTAGAGCAAAGTTTGTCAAGTAATGCAACAAATATTCCAACAAATATCAGAGTGTGGACAGTTCTGTGGACAATATTGGTGTTCATTCATTTTTTGCCACTTATTCGGTTATGGGCCACAGGCAGAAGACCAATTAGCTCATTCCACACTTCACTACCCTTAGGCATGTCTTCTAACTCTTTCTGGGGGATTCTGAGGCATTCCCAAGCCAGCCGGGAAATATAATCCCCCCCCCAGTGAATCTTCCTTGGGACCTCCTTCCAGTTGGAGATGCCTGGAAGACCTCTCTGGGGAGACCAACGGGCATTCTCACCACATGTCCAAACCACCTCAGCTGGCTCCTTTGATGTGAAGAAGCAGCAGCTCCCCTCAGAATCCCTCCCAGATATTAAAACGTCTCACCTTGGCCCTGAGTGGAAGCCCAGATCCCTGATGGAAGAATCTTATTTCCACTTCTTGTATCTGTGATCTTGTTCTTTCAGTCTTTACCCAAAGTTCATGACCTTTTGTGAGGACAGAGCATGAATTAACTGGTACAGCAAGAGTTTGCCTTCTAGTTCAGCTCTTTCTTCATCGCGACAATCCAGTACATCTTCAATTGGATGAAGCTCCAAAAAGTCCATCGATCTCACACTTGAATTCCTGTGCTTGGAAGATAAATCTCCCCTTACCCAGAGGGGACAATCCACCCATTTCCAACAGAGGCCCATGGTCTCATATTTGGAGGTACTGATTATTTGCACATTATTCACTTTGTGTGTTTTTGGGAATCAGCTTATTCGTAGCTTTGGAGGCCAGGCTGGGCGAATTGGAGGCTCGGCTCCGCACCGTGGAAAATTCTACAGCTAGCCAGGCCCCTGTAGTCGGTGCGGACCAAGGTAGCTTAGCCGCCGTTAGTTCCCCCCTGGCAGATCCCGTGCAGTCGGGAAAGCGGTCTGACTGGGTGACTGTGAGGAGGAAGCGTAGCCCTAAACAGAAGCCCCGTGTACACCGTCAACCCGTTCACATCTCTAACCGTTTTTCCCCACTCGACGATACACTCGCCGAGGATCAAACTCTGGTTATTGGCGACTCTGTTTTGAGAAATGTGAAGTTAGCGACACCAGCAACCATTGTCAATTGTCTTCCGGGGGCCAGAGCAGGCGACATCGAAGGACATTTGAAATTGCTGGCTAAGGCTAAGCGTAAATTTGGTAAGATTGTAATTCACGTCGGCAGTAATGACACTCGGTTACGCCAATCGGAGGTCACTAAAATTAACATTAAATCGGTGTGTAACTTTGCAAAAACAATGTTGGACTCTGTAGTTTTCTCTGGGCCCCTCCCCAATCAGACTGGGAGTGACATGTTTAGCCGCATGTTCTCCTTGAATTGCTGGCTGTCTGAGTGGTGTCCAAAAAATGAGCTGGGCTTCATTGATAATTGGCAAAGCTTCTGGGGAAAACCTGGTCTTGTTAGGAGAGACGGCATCCATCCCACTTTAGAGGGAGCAGCTCTCATTTCTAGAAATCTGGCCAATTTTTTTTGGATCCTCCAAACTGTGACTGTCCAGCGTTGGGACCAGGAGGCAGAGCTGTGGTCTTATACACCTCTCTGCAGCTTCTCTCCCCCTGCCATCCCCTGATTACCCCATCCCCGTAGAGACGGTGCCTGCTCCCAGACCACCAATAACCAGCAAAAATCTATTTAAGCATAAAAATTCAAAAAGAAAAAATAATATAGCACCTTCAATTGCACCACAGACTAAAACAGTTAAATGTGGTCTATTAAACATTAGGT
This sequence comes from Thalassophryne amazonica, assembly GCF_902500255.1. Taxonomy (NCBI): domain Eukaryota; kingdom Metazoa; phylum Chordata; class Actinopteri; order Batrachoidiformes; family Batrachoididae; genus Thalassophryne; species Thalassophryne amazonica. The sequence continues at coordinate 20,884,330 of NC_047105.1, forward strand.
CTCTCTCTTCTAAGTCCCTGTTGGTAAATGATATAATAATTGATCAACGTATTGATTTATTCTGCCTAACAGAAACCTGGTTACAGCAGGATGAATATGTTAGTTTAAATGAGTCAACACCCCCGAGTCAGAATGCTCGTAGCACGGGCCGGGGCGGAGGATTAGCAGCAATCTTCCATTCCAGCTTATTAATTAATCAAAAACCTAGACAGAGCTTTAATTCATTTGAAAGCTTGTCTCTTAGTCTTGTCCATCCAAATTGGAAGTCCCAAAAACCAGTTTTATTTGTTATTATCTATCGTCCACCTGGTCGTTACTGTGAGTTTCTCTGTGAATTTTCAGACCTTTTGTCTGACTTAGTGCTTAGCTCAGATAAGATAATTATAGTGGGCGATTTTAACATCCACACAGATGCTGAGAATGACAGCCTCAACACTGCATTTAATCTATTATTAGACTCTATCGGCTTTGCTCAAAAAGTAAATGAGTCCACCCACCACTTTCATCATATTTTAGATCTTGTTCTGACTTATGGTATGGAAATAGAAGACTTAACAGTATTCCCTGAAAACTCCCTTCTGTCTGATCATTTTTTTAATAACATTTACATTTACCCTGATGGACTACCCTGCAGTGGGGAATAAGTTTCATTACACTAGAAGTCTTTCAGAAAGCGCTGTAACTAGGTTTAAGGATATGATTCCTTCTTTATGTTCTCTAATGTCATATACCAACACAGAGCAGAGTAGCTACCTAAACTCTGTAAGGGAGTTAGAGTATCTCGTCAATAGTTTTACATCCTCATTGAAGACAACTTTGGATGCTGTAGCTCCTCTGAAAAAGAGAGCTTTAAATCAGAAGTGTCTGACTCCGTGGTATAACTCACAAACTCGTAGCTTAAAGCAGACAACCCGTAAGTTGGAGAGGAAATGGCGTCTCACTAATTTAGAAGATCACTTAGCCTGGAAAAAGAGTTTGTTGCTCTATAAAAAAGCCCTCCGTAAAGCTAGGACATCTTTCTACTCATCACTAATTGAAGAAAATAAGAACAACCCCAGGTTTCTTTTCAGCACTGTAGCCAGGCTGACAAAGAGTCAGAGCTCTATTGAGCTGAGTATTCCATTAACTTTAACTAGTAATGACTTCATGACTTTCTTTGCTAACAAAATTTTGACTATTAGAGAAAAAATTACTCATAACCATCCCAAAGATGTATCGTTATCTTTGGCTGCTTTCAGTGATGCCGGTATTTGGTTAGACTCTTTCTCTCCGATTGTTCTGTCTGAGTTATTTTCATTAGTTACTTCATCCAAACCATCAACATGTTTATTAGACCCCATTCCTGCCAGGCTGCTCAAGGAAGTCCTACCATTATTTAATGCTTCAATCTTAAATATGATCAATCTATCTTTGTTAGTTGGTTATGTACCACAGGCCTTTAAGGTGGCAGTAATTAAACCATTACTTAAAAAGCCATCACTTGACCCAGCTATCTTAGCTAAATATAGGCCAATCTCCAACCTTCCTTTTCTCTCAAAGATTCTTGAGAGGGTAGTTGTAAAACAGCTAACTGATCACCTGCAGAGGAATGGTCTATTTGAAGAGTTTCAGTCAGGTTTTAGAATTCATCATAGTACAGAAACAGCATTAGTGAAGGTTACAAATGATCTTCTTATGGCTTCGGACAGTGGACTTATCTCTGTGCTTGTTCTGTTGGACCTCAGTGCTGCTTTTGATACTGTTGACCATAAAATTTTATTACAGAGATTAGAGCATGTCATAGGTATTAAAGGCACTGCGCTGCGGTGGTTTGAATCATATTTGTCTAATAGATTACAGTTTGTTCATGTAAATGGGGAATCTTCTTCACAGACTAAAGTTAATTATGGAGTTCCACAAGGTTCTGTGCTAGGACCAATTTTATTCACTTTATACATGCTTCCCTTAGGCAGTATTATTAGACGGTATTGCTTAAATTTTCATTGTTACGCAGATGATACCCAGTTTTATCTATCCATGAAGCCAGAGGATACACACCAATTAGCTAAACTGCAGGATTGTCTTACAGACATAAAGACATGGATGACCTCTAATTTCCTGCTTTTAAACTCAGATAAAACTGAAGTTATTGTACTTGGCCCCACAAATCTTAGAAGCATGGTGTCTAACCAGATCGTTACTCTGGATGGCATTTCCCTGATCTCTAGTAATACTGTGAGAAATCTTGGAGTCATTTTTGATCAGGATATGTCATTCAAAGCGCATATTAAACAAATATGTAGGACTGCCTTTTTGCATTTACGCAATATCTCTAAAATCAGAAAGGTCTTGTCTCAGAGTGATGCTGAAAAACTAATTCATGCATTTATTTATTTCTTTCTTTTTTTTCTTTTTAATATTTATTTCATTCATTTAAAAGAAAAACAGAAAAGCAAAAAACAAAAGCACCACAATACCAGAATGAAAAGGAGCAGAAAGAAGAACAAGTCTTATGATTTCTGCCCCTTTTAACAATACAATCTTTCAATATACAGCATCATAGTCAACATTATTTAACAGATTGCATTTCTTTAACTTGTCACATACCACTGACCCATTTCATAATTATGACCATTAATTAATAGATTACATCACTGACAGGTTATATTTAAACTTAAGACACTCCAAACATTATTAACAGTTTACTTTTTTTTTTTTTTACTTTCTTGCAGCCCACTGACTTACTTCATAGTTTCATACTTACTTAATACATCTAATTTAATATGTTTTTTAAATAATTTAAGTGACCTTAATTCTTTAATTTCTTTATTAAGATTGTTCCATAATTTGACACCATTTACTGCAATACTCCTTTCCTTTACTTTGGTTCTAAATCTTGGTTTTTTAAAGACTTCTATTCCTTTCAATTTATAACTACTTACTCTTTTTTCAAACATATTTTGAATGTTTGTTGGTAAAGTATTTTATTAACTTGGTACATCGTTTGTAATATTTTCAAATCAACTAAATCATGAAATTTAAGTACCCTATACTTAATAAACAATGGATTAGATGGATCTCTAAAACCACTGTTACTAATCACTTTTAAAGCTCTTTTCTGCAAAATAAATAAAGGTTGTATATAGGTTGTATATGTTGATCCCCAGATTTCTACACAGTAAGTTAAATATGGGACAATCAATGAATTGTACAATGTTAATAAACCATAACTATTTAATGAATATTTTACTTTATGCAAAACAGCAATGGCTTTCGCTATTTTTCCTTTTATGTAATTTATGTGTGACTTCCATGTAAGATCTTCATCAATCATGACTCCTAAAAATTTCATTTCTTTTACCCTTTGTATATCCATTCCATCTATTTGTAATGACACATTATTTTCTTTCGCTCTATCATTAAACAATATGAAATTTGTCTTATTAATATTTAGTGACAATCTGTTTATATCAAACCAATGTTTAACTTTTTCCAACTCTGTATTTATCACTTGTGCTACTTCCTGTATATCTGATCCAGAGTAAAACAGCGTTGTATCATCAGCAAATAAAATGCTGCCAAGCACATTGGATACATTCACAAAATCATTGATATACAAAATAAACAGTTTGGGTCCAAGTACCGATCCTTGTGGTACTCCATAAATAATGTTACACAATTCTGATTTGGTATTATTTATCTGAACAAACTGTTTTCTATTTTCTAAGTAGCTTTTTACCCACTGATGTGCAACACCTCTTATTCCATATTGTTGTAACTTGTGGAGCAATCTTGAGTGGTCTATAACATCAAAAGCCTTTTTCAGGTCAATAAAAATACTTACAAAATAATCCTTATTATCTATTGTTGTTGATATTTTCTCTATTAGTTCCATAATTGCCATAGCTGTCGAATGTTTTGTTCTGAATCCATACTGAGCATTATTTAAAATATGATGTTTCTCAATAAATTTATCCAATCTTGTTACAAAAACTTTTTCCATAATTTTAGAAAACTGTGGAAGCAATGATACTGGCCTGTAATTCGAAAAATTATGTTTGTCTCCATTTTTATATAATGGGACTACCTTAGCAATTTTCATTTCATCTGGAAAAACCCCAGTTGACAGAGACAGATTACAAATATAAGTAAATGGTTCAATAACAATTTCTATTATACTTTTTACAGTCATCATGTCTAAATCTTCATGGTCAGTTGATCTTTTGCTTACACAGTTTTTTACAATATTTCTTATTTCATCTTTTTCCACACTGTCCAGGAAAATACTATTGACCGTATTTACCAATGTACATAATTTATCTTCTATTATTGGTTTATTTCCCACCAGACTTGACCCTACATTTGAAAAATAATCATTAAACCCATTTGCAACTTCTTTTATATCATATATCTCTTTATTTTCCTTAACAAAGTAATTTGGAATAGTTTCTTTCGTTCCATCACTATCAATCACACTTTTTATAATTCCCCATGTTACCCTCATATTATCTTTACTCTTATTTAGTTTTTCACTGTAATAATCTTTTTTTTTGTTTCCTAATTATTGTTAATAGTTTATTTTTATATTTTTTGTATTTATGTTCTGATTCCTTTGTTTGCAATTTTAAAAAGCACCTGTATAAATAGTTTTTCTTTGCACAAGCATTTTTTATTCCCTTTGTCAGCCATGGTTTATTTACTCTTTTCTTACTAATTTCAATTAATTTACAATTTTTATTGTATGATTTCATCAATATTTTCATAAATGAGTTATATGCTACATTAACATCACTGACATAAACTTCTTCCCAGTTTTGATTTTTAAGGTCATATTTTAATGCCTCTAAGGCTTTTACTGACTTATCTCTTTTAAAGTTTATATCAGTTTTTTTGTTGTACCTATTTTTATATTTAAATATTGAAAAAATTGGTAAATGGTCGCTAATATCTGTCATGAAGATCCCATTCTTGATAATTTCATCTGTTCTGTTTGTAAATATATTATCAATTACCGTTGCACTTTGCGATGTAATTCTGGTTGGTTTTGTTATCAAGGGGAATAACCCCAAACTATACATTGTATTCACAAAATCACTTAATCTTTGGCAGCTGGAGCTTTCTATGTTAATATTAAAGTCCCCACACATAAAAAGCGTTTTGTTTTTAATTTGATGGAATAATTCAATTATTTTATCTGTAAATTTCACAACACAAGAATCTGGTGCTCTGTATACACAACTAATTAAAATATTCTTAGATGTTTCATGTACAAGTTCCACTGTTACAATTTCTATGACATCATTCATAATTGTCATTTCTTCAACAATTGTACACATCAGATCTGTTTTTGTATACATAGCAATACCACCGCCTTTTTTATATCTTCTGTTTACAAAATACAGCTCATATCCCTCCATTTGAACTTCATCCATGAGATCATCTTTAAGCCAAGATTCAGTGATTGCAACAATACTAAATCTATTTTTAAACTGATTTAAATAATCTTTTATTTGTGACATTTTACAATACAAGCTTCGACTGTTTATATGTATGAGTGACAGGGTATCTTCTGCAATTTTTTCACTATTCAGCTGTTCTACCGTATAATACTCACAACCAATCGTTTTTAAGTCAAATATACTTTCATCAATATTAGTGTCTATGTCATATATTTTATCCTCTGTTTCCATGTTTGATCTGATTTTTTGTTGGTCCAATTACCAACAGATGTTATATTTGATTGTCTATTCAGGTCTGTATTTCGTAAGGTCCTCCATGTTTTGATTTGTATACCGTTTGTTCCTTCTTTCACTCTAATCCACACCCTACAATTCCAGACCCATGTAGCAACAATATGTTTCTGTTTTCTTAGTAGTCTTGCTTCCCTAGCAATATCTGCATTTTTTTTGTTAGATGCTCATTTATATAGACACTCGTTCCTTTCAAATTCTTTGCCTGTCTTAATAACTCATATTTATATTTTCTGCTTGTAAATCGTATAACAATGTTAGATAGTTTATTTTTTCTATCTTTAGTTGGAATAGTATAACAGTCTGATATTGTGTCTTGATGGATGACAACACCTTTTTGATATAAAAAGTTTGTAACTTGTTGTTCCAATGATTGTCTTTCTTCAGGTGGTGCATCCTCCCCACTGGCTCCACCAGAATCCACCACCCTTGCATATGTCCGATGCCTTGTTTCTAGTCCAGATATTATAACGTCATCTTTTCTAGTAAATTGTTCAAGTTCATCTACACGTTGCTCAAGTTTCTTAATGATCTTGTCCTTCTCTTTAACCAGATTTTGGAGTTCTTTAATTTCCACCATCAGTTTGTCTAGATTAGACATGTCTTTTGATATATGGTTTAATGAGGTCTTTATCTCCTCTATATCTTCCTCGAGTTTATCTGTTTTCCTGGGTGGTGCCATGCCGACTGTCGTGGCTCAGTATGGCCACTATTGATTACAAAAACAATTCTCACCAGTAGCCTCCACCACCACAGGTCCGGTAGCCGCACCCCAACCCTCCCCGTTGCTAACCTCGTTCACAGCCGCCCCAGCCACGGTCGTAGCCGCCGCCAGCCCTGGATGTAGCCGCTGCTAGCCGCGGATGTAGCCGACGCCTCGGGCCTGGATGTATCGCCGCCACCGATGCCTCGGGCCTGAATGAACCGCCTCCACCGATGCCTCCGCTGCTAGCCTCGGACGTAGCCGCTGTTAACCTCGGATGTAGCCGACGCCTCTGGCCTGGATGTATCGCCGCCACCGATGCCTCGGCCTGGATGAACCGCCTCCACCGATGCCTCCGCCGCCAGCCACGGATGTAGCCGCTGCTAGCCTCGGATGTAGCCGCTGCTAGCCTCGAACGTAGCCGCTGCTAGCCTCGGACGTAGCCGCTGTTAGCCTCAGATCTAGCTGACGCCTCGGGCCTGGATGAACCGCCTCCACCGATGCCTCCGCTCTGACTGCCTCACGGTCGCAGGAAGACTGTTCCTCTGGATGGGTGCACAATGAGAAAAGGCTCTTTGACCTGCTGACTTCTTCACCCAAAACCTTTCCACAAGTAAAGCGCAGCACAACGGTTCCAGCATGAAGCATTTCCTCTAGGCTGGACTATTGTAATTCATTATTATCAGGTTGTCCTAAAAGTTCCCTAAAAAGCCTTCAGTTGGTTCAGAATGCTGCAGCTAGAGTACTGACGGGGACTAGCAGGAGAGAGCATATCTCACCCGTGTTGGCCTCTCTTCATTGGCTTCCTGTTAATTCTAGAATAGAATTTAAAATTCTTCTTCTTACTTATAAGGTTTTGAATAATCAGGTCCCATCTTATCTTAGGGACCTCGTAGTACCATATTACCCCATTAGAGCGCTTCGCTCTCAGACTGCGGGCTTACTTGTAGTTCCTAGGGTTTGTAAGAGTAGAATGGGAGGCAGAGCCTTCAGCTTTCAGGCTCCTCTCCTGTGGAACCAGCTCCCAATTCAGATCAGGGAGACAGATACCCTCTCTACTTTTAAGATTAGGCTTAAAACTTTCCTTTTCGCTAAGGCTTATAGTTAGGGCTGGATCGGGTGACCCTGGACCATCCCTTGGTTATGTTGCTTTAGACGTAGACTGTGGGGGGGTTCCCATGATGCACTGTTTCTTTCTGTTTTTGCTCCGTATGCATCACTCTGCATTTAATCATTAGTGATCGATCTCTGCCCCCCTTCTCGGCATGTCTTTTTCCTGGTTCTTTCCCTCAGCCCCAACCAGTCTCAGCAGAAGACTGCCCCTCCCTGAGCCTGGTTCTGCTGGAGGTTTCTTCCTGTTAAAAGGGAGTTTTTCCTTCCCACTGTGGCCAAGTGCTTGCTCATAGGGGGTCGTTTTGACCGTTGGGGTTTTTCATAATTATTGTATGGCCTTGCCTTACAATATGGAGCGCCTTGGGGCAACTGTTTGTTGTGATTTGGCGCTATATAAGAAAAAAGTTGATTGATTGATTGATTGATTGATTGATTGATTGATTGTCATCCCAGTCACTTTACACTGGGCCTCAAACCTGCCTCATGTGTAGCAAAGGTCATGGTCTAATTATGAACAATGTATGATGGGTAGTTGGGCCATCATGCAACAGCAATAAGATGTTTCTTACACCTGTCTCAGCACTGCTGTGCCGTCAACTCAATGGGACATCTTGCCAAGAGGGTATCACATAGCGCTGAGTAGTACCGATATTGTAAGTGCAGCCACACAGAATTTCATGACATGACATCTATAGATTTATCAAGTAATGCTGCTGTGTACAGGGGAACCAATGTGCAACCTTCTGTGGCAGTGGCGAGTAGTACGAATAATTTACTTTTTCCATAATTATGTGATTTACAATCATGTTATCATAAACAGAGCTTACAGATTAGATTCATGTCGTTAAAATAGAAGATAAAACACATCATTGGTAAAAAAAAGAAATATATTGTATCAAAACATATTTACTGTCTCACACTGTCAAGACCTCACTTAGTAATTCATCGATGGCTGATAGAAAATGTACTTTAACAGAACTTATTCAGATATTAATGGTGGTAAAACTCAGAATATACTTGGTAAGCTGTTGCTTTCTGCTTGGCAGTGTTTTCTTCAGCCCAGCTGGAGTGTTAAAGGTCAAGAGAGATGGTGAGATGTTTACAGCACAAATTACATGCAAGCTCAGAAGCCTGGGGAGAGCTTACAGGCTCCAGTGGGCCCGACTTGACTCATTAGTTATAACTGCTGCAGCTCCATCACCCGGTGCAAGGCCACAAGATGTGAGAAGAGCTCTTCCTAGCTGAAACAGTCATGTTTTAGAGTTTGTTTTCATTTTGAGGATTGTGCACTGCGCCCATCAAGATGTTTGCAGCTATCTCAGGCTGAAATACCCTGTAACTTAGAAGGGTCATGTTCATTCATACCAATGAAGGCAATGCTACACCCATACTGAATGGCTCATATTTAGACAGGTGTCCTCTAGAAACCAATGATTGAACTGTATGTATGGGGCAACAGACTGGCTGGCTGTGGCTTGAAGTATGGCTCGGATCTAAAAGAGAGGCATACATGTACATGATTGGAGGGCAGCGTGGTGGCACCTGTCAATGGTTCGATTCCTCCAATGCCCAGTTCCTTTCCATGTGGACAATGCCTGTTGTCTTTGTGTTTATTACATAGGTCTCTTCTGGGCACAGACAGGTAGCATGAGCAAGATACAAATCTAGGTTTGCATATGGGAAGTCCAGCTCCTTAGCCACTGAACTACCTGCTCTACAACTACTACTAGGGGAGGTGATGGTCTAGTGGTTAAAGCATTGGGCTTGAGACCAGAGGATCCTCAGTTCAAATCCCAGCCTGACCAGAAAATCACTAAGGCCCCTTGAACAAGATCCTTAATCCGCTAGTTGCTCCCGGTATGTAGTGGGCGCCTTGCATGGCAGAATATGAGGCATTGATGTGTAAAGCGCTTTGAGCATCTGATGGAAAAGTGCTTGAGCATCTGATGGAAAAGTACTAGATAAATGCAGTCCATTTACCATTCATCCATGGAGCTGCAGTGCCACAGGAGTTAGGGGGGGTCCTGACTTTTGCCTAGTTGGACTATGCTTGCTTGGGAGGACTTGGCTCTAAATGAGGCTCGGCGGGAGCTGCTCTGGGGCAATCAGATAGATTTGTCCAGTTAGAACTTGACCCTTTACAGCAGTGGTCTCCAAACTATTCCAGAAAGGGCCAAGAGGGTGCAGGTTTTCTTTGCAGCCACTGACTCCAGCAGGTGATTTCACTGATGAACTCAGCCGACCTGCTCCAAGTGATGTTAATCAGTGAAATCACCTGCTGGAGTCAGTGGCTGCAAAGAAAACCTGCACCCTCTCGGCCCTTTCTGGAATAGTTTGGAGACCACTGCTTTACAGTGTTGAACTCTGCCAGGTGGAAGAGCACCATTAGTGTTGCCAAAGTAACTTTGAAAAGTTACTTTATTAGTTACTTTTTAGTTGCTTTATACAGTTATTTTATACAGTTACTTCATTAACGGCTTTGTGCAATTACTTTATGAGAAGCTGCCAACAACTTGTAACTAATAAGTAATGTAACTAGTCATCTAACTTGGTTTCTCTTAAGATTGAGTAATCAGCAAAGTAACTAATAGTTACTTGCTTTGCTGCACTGGAAATGAGCACACGGAACCACTTGGCCACCCACCATCTGCTCATTGTATACAGGTGACTAAAATCCATGAATTCCCAATCTGGAAAGACATCAGTGTTCATGGATGGAACAATTAAAGACACAACACGTTCCATTAAATGAAACAAAGGAACACTTTTAGCCTCTTCCTCCTCTATGCTGCTGTGCAGATAAAGAGAACAGAATCTGCATCCAAGTCTTTTAACAATCGATAATCCTGATCTTCTTTCATTCTCCTTGAACTGTATTGGACAGCAGGGACTGTATCTCAGCTTTCAATTGGTCACTGTCAGGACAATGTGAGCCTGACTGTCCAACTGAAATCAAGCCGGTGCTCGATATAATGGATTGCAATTGGTTTCTGCCGGACAAACGATGGTGGAGAGGTGAGAAAAATGGCTTATCGATGACTGTCTGAAACCGCAGCGGTGCTCAAGGTGTCAGGACGCACATGGTCTCACTGTCTCTTAAACTCACTTCGTCACTTGTGTGGACACTATAATGCCTTATCATTTACTCCCCAGAGTCTCGACTAACAAAATGTTTGGTTTAGTTTTACAAGCTTTGTTGTGTGCAGATGTTGATGGGTAACAATTACAACAGGCTGGGCAGTTGTGCAGCCATCAGTGTGGCCACTAGGTTGCAGTGTGTCAATGAATGCATTAAAAAGTCCACAGTCATGGAAACATTTAAAAAGCCACTGCAGCAGTATTCTTAAAATAAACATGAAAGAACGAGTTGTGGTATTTTCCAAGGAGTATGCCACCTTATGGCCAATCATAGATTTTATCCTTGCTTATGAGTGGATGATGTGTCGTTGCCGAATGCTTTATCAGCTGTGCGCCCGTATCGATCCGACTGCAGAACAGAATAATCAAACATTTTAATCTGAGTTTAAAGCCTCAAAGGGCTGATGCATACCGTGCACCCTCTGCATGCTATGATATATGCCAGATGTACAAGTAAATGGGCATACTGTAAGTATGTAATAGAGTATTTGACTCTGTATGGCTTCATCACATGACAAAATCTAATCACATTTAAATATAAATCCAAGTAAAGTTCACACCAAGTTTAAAAGAAATGCATCCAGCTGCTTCTGAGTTATCTTGTTCAAGGACACACACACACGCACACCAGTGAAATCAATGGCCTGCTTAGGTGTTTTGCAGTGTAAAAATGTTGTATTTCAGCTACAGTTTGCCAGAAGGCATGTGTGAGACTTGAGCCAAGATCAGATCTGTTTCCTTGTATGAAAATCCTTCTCTTCACTCCAGCTAAAAAAAAAAAAAATAAAAAAAATTTCATCACTGGAGGCCATTAAGAACTGGTTACAGGACAAGTCAGCTCGAGAGCATTCACTGGTGACATGCCTCGCCACATCTACGACTTTGGGACGTGGATGGTTACCACCCAAGCAGACATCCGGTCCATCCCTGCCTCTCAAAGGTAATATCTATTTGCTGCAGACACATGGGTATTCCCTTGTCCTTCTCCAGCGACAGAGGTCCTCAACACTGAAGCACCTGCATGCTGGATCTTGTCCATAGAAATGTGCTACATGACCAAAATGCCACAGCTGACATTCCCTCACCATGCAGGTGATACTCCTTATTTTAGTGTCTCTACATGAGTATGGCACAAAGTCATTCCAGTGGTACCTAGTATCCTCCAAATAGACCTCCTACCAAAAACATCCAATACCTAACTCTGAAGTAAAAAAAAAAACTGCCCTAAGTTGCTGGATTCCACAAGCGTACCCCAATACCCAGTCCATGCAAGCACTGAACGGAGCAGGACCCACAACACATCCCTGATGACAACCAGAATTCACTGGGAAGACGTCAGAGACTCACAGGCAATCTGTACAACACTCACACTAACTGGCTTTAGGCCCGCTGTCACCAAACATATTTTTAAGTATTATTTTTCTAATGTCTCACATTAATTGCTGTATTATTTGTAATTTGCCTAAACACTGTCCCCAATTTGTCTCAATTTAGAAAATGGAAAATGACTGTTGGTGCCTGGCAAAGCTACTCAAGTTCTTTTTACTCTTGCTCAAGACAAATTATGCATTTTTTGTATTTCTTTTGTTGCTTTTACTATATTTCCCTTATGTCTGTTTGTTTGATGGTGTTACAGTTGGGCAATTATTATTATCTTAACTTTAAAAATTTGCTCAGACTGTAATTCAGTTACTGTAGAACTGCCTCGCGATGAACACAGTAAAAAAAAGGCAAAACTAATTTCACACTTATTTAAAACACACATTGAAATTAAACAATCCAGTTTGGTATCAAACTGAAATCAAATATGACATGACTTAAAGGGGAAAGGGGGAAAAACACTAAAAGCAGCTGTGGTTTTAACACCTTCAGAAAATGATTTCACATCTTAAATATTGCATGAATGAGATGGTATTCATATTTGGGGGATGTGTTTGCCATAAAGTGACAAGCCTGCCATTATGGAAATCAGCCTTCGTTTCGGGCAGTGCAGCAGTTCAACCCATCAATCGGCATGCAATCATCCTGGATATGATTAAACACTACGAAGGAAATAATAAAACAGTTTTACACAGTCATGAATAAGCTATCGGAGAGGGAAACATCCACCTTCCACATTTGACACAGATTGAAAGAAACTGACTGAGTCACGCAGTAACATAGGGCTGTTCTATGTGGCTTTAACATTTGATCAGTTCTGTCCAACATCTAACCAGTTTTTGATGAACACCCGACCTTTCCGTCATGTTTAAACATCACCTAAGGGCAAAGGTCATATAAAACCCAGAAATGTGACATAACCATAGGTGTACGTCCTGGGCGTGATGATAAACTGCATCCAATGAGCAAGGTTGTGTTGGGAAAGTGTAGTGACACGGACCCACAACAGGGGGCGCAAATGAACGGTCAATAGATGAGCCAAAAAGTAACAATTTAATGTTGTGAATGTGCACAACGAACATACAGACAATCTCAGAATATCACAACAGTCAATACACAAAGGTGACGTGTGGGCAGGCTCGAGGATAGAAGACGTCTGTCCTGAGGAGAGCCGGAACCACACGATTTCCGCCGCCCCAGAACCCGGTGAATACTGGAGCCGCCAAGTCCCGAATTCCCAGGTGATCACCGTCCCCGACTGTCGGATCTGGTACTGCTGGCGAAGAACAAAGACAGTCAAGTGTGGGTGTGTGTACACCCAGTAACAACAACGGTGGGAATGCCACCTCCACCTCTCACTCAATACTTGCAGCGGTCTCAGCTGAAAAGGAGAAAAGGAGCGCCGTCTTGCACAGCCTCCTCAAAAGCGACCGGTTCTCCTGCAAACACTCACAATAAACAGATTTACAAAAGGCTGATGATATTACCTCCTATGAAGTATGATATCTCGGCAACGAGGTGGAGATGACGTCTGGTCTTTATGGAGTGAGATGATGTTGAGTAGATGGGTGACAGCTGTCAAGAGGTAATGAGCGACAGCTGTCACCATGCTGTGACAGCTGTGTCCATGGCGGCAGCGCCCTCTCGTGCCTGAAGCCCGCACTTCAGGCAGGGCGCCCTCTGGTGGTGGGCCAGCAGTACCTCCTCTTCTGGCGGCCCACACAACAGGACCCCCCCTCAACGGGCGCCTCCTGGCGCCCGACCAGGTTTGTCGGGGTGTCGGCGGTAGAAGTCGGCCAGGAGGGCCGGATCCAGGATGATCTTCGGGTCCATACCCCTCCCAGTCCACCAAGTACTGGAACCCCCGACCCATCCGACGGACGTCCAGGAGCCGGCGCACCGTCCAAGCCGGCTCCCCGTCGATGATCCGAGCAGGAGGCGGCGCCGGTCCGGGAGCACAGAGGGGTGAGGTGTGGTGAGGTTTGATGCGGGACACGTGGAAAACCGGATGGATCCGCAGTGAAGCCGGGAGTTGGAGCTTCACTGCGGCAGGACTGAGGACTTTGAGGATCCTGAAGGGGCCAATGTACCGGTCCTGAAGTTTTGGGGAGTCCACCTGGAGGGGGATGTCCTTCGTGGAAAGCCACACCTCCTGCCCGGGCTGGTAAGCAGGGGCCGGGGATCGCCGGCGGTCTGCATGGGTCTTCGCCCTCATCCGGGCCTTCAACAAGGCAGAACGGGCGGAGCGCCACACCCGACGGCACTTCCGCAGGTGGGCCTGGACCGAGGGCACACCGACCTCTCCCTCCACCACGGGAAACAACGGGGGCTGATACCCCAAACACACCTCAAATGGGGAGAGGCCGGTGGCAGAAGACACCTGGCTGTTATGCGCATACTCGATTCAGGCCAGATGGTTACTCCAGGCCGTCGGGTGCGCGGATGTGACGCAGCGGAGGGTCTGTTCCAAGTCCTGGTTGGCCCGCTCTGCCTGTCCGTTCGTCTGTGGATGGTACCCGGACGAGAGGCTCACGGTGGCCCCCAGTTCCCTGCAGAAGCTCCTCCAGATGTGTGAGGAGAACTGGGGACCACGATCAGAGACGATGTCGGAGGGTATCCCATGCAGACGGACGACGTGGTGGACCAGGAGGTCTGCTGTCTCCTGGGCTGTTGGGAGCTTCGGGAGGGCCACGAAGTGGGCCGCCTTGGAGAATCGGTCCACTATCGTGAAGATGGTGGTGTTGCCCTGGGACGGCGGGAGGCCCGTGACGAAATCCAGGCCGATGTGGGACCAGGGGCGATGAGGCACCGGCAGCGGCTGGAGGAGTCCTTGGGCCTTCTTGTGTACTGCCTTGCCCCTGGCACAGGTGGTGCAGGCCTGTATATATTCCCGGACGTCGGCCTCCATAGACGCCCACCAGAAGCGCTGCCGGACAACTGCCACGGTCCTTCGCACCGCTGGATGACAGGAGAGCTTGGAACCGTGACAGAAGTCCAAGACTGCAGCTCTGGCCTCTGGTGGGACGTACTGACGGTCCTTCGGACCGGTTCCAGGGTCCGGGCTCCATGCCAGGGCCTCCCGGACGGTCTTCTCCACGTCCCAGGTGAGGGTGGCCACGATAGTGGACTCTGGAATGATGGGCTCCGGTGGATCCGACAGCTCTGTTTTGACTTCGTCTTCATGTATCCGGGACAAGGCATCCGATCTCTGGTTCTTGGTCCCGGGGCGATAGGTGATCCGGAAGTCGAAACGCCCGAAGAACAGTGACCAGCGGGCTTGCCTGGGGTTCAGCCGCTTGGCGGTCCTGATATACTCCAGGTTCCGATGGTCAGTGAAAACCGTGAATGGCACAGACGCTCCCTCCAACAGGGGTCTCCACTCCTCAAGAGCCTCTTTCACCGCAAGGAGTTCTCGATTGCCGACGTCATAGTTCCGTTCAGCCGGGGTCAACCTGCGGGAAACGTAGGCACACGGGTGAAGAACCTTATCGGTCTCTCCGCTCTGGGACAGCACGGCTCCTATCCCTGAGTCAGAGGCGTCCACTTCAACCATGAACTGGCGGCTAGGGTCGGGCTGCACCAAAACTGGCGCAGTAGAGAACCGTCGTTTCAACTCCTTGAACGCGGCTTCGCACCGATCCGACCAGGTGAAGGGGACTTTTGGAGAGGTCAGGGCGGTCAGGGGGCTAACTACCTGACTGTAGCCCTTAATGAACCTCCTATAGAAATTAGCAAAGCCGAGGAACTGTTGCAGCTTCCTACGGCTTGTTGGTTGGGGCCAATCTCTCACCACCGCAACCTTGGCCGGATCAGGGGCGACGGAGTTGGAGGAGATTATAAACCCCAGGAAGGACAAAGACGCGCGGTGAAACTCGCACTTCTCGCCCTTCACAAACAGTCGGTTCTCTAACAACCGCTGCAGGACCTGACGTACATGCTGGACATGGGTCTCAGGATCTGGAGAAAAGATGAGAATATCGTCCAGATATACGAAGACGAATCGGTGGAGGAAGTCCCGCAAGACGTCGTTAACCAAGGCTTGGAACGTCGCGGGGGCGTTGGTGAGGCCGAACGGCATGACCAGGTACTCAAAGTGACCTAACGGGGTGTTAAATGCCGTCTTCCATTCGTCTCCCTTCCGGATCCGAACCAGGTGATACGCATTCCTAAGATCCAGCTTAGTAAAGATTTTGGCTCCATGCAGGGGGGTGAACACGGAATCTAACAATGGCAACGGGTATCGGTTGCGAATCGTAATCTCATTCAGCCCCCTGTAATCAATACATGGACGAAGTCCGCCATCTTTCTTGCCCACAAAAAAGAAAACTGCCCCCATCGGGGAGGTGGAGTTCCGGATCAGCCCGGCAGCTAATGAGTCCCGGATGTAGGTCTCCATTGATTTGCGCTCAGGTCGTGAGAGGTTGTACAGCCTGCTGGACGGAAACTCAGCGCCTGGAACCAAATCAATGGCACAATCGTACGGATGGTGCGGGGGAAGGGTGAGTGCCAGATCCTTGCTGAAGACGTCAGCAAGATCGTGGTACTCAACCGGCACTGCCGTCAGATTGGGAGGGACTTTGACCTCCTCCTTAGCCTGTGAACCGGGAGGAACCGAGGATCCTAAACACCCCCGATGGCAGGTTTCGCTCCACTGAACCACAACCCCAGACGGCCAATCAATCCGGGGATTGTGCTTCAACATCCATGGGAATCATGCAAGAGGTAGAAGGAGTCACAAAAAACTCAATCTCCTCCCGATGGTTTCCAGACACTACCAGAGTTACTGGTTGTGTCTTGTGTGTGAGTAAAGGGAGGAGGGTGCCATCTAGTGCCCGCACCTGCAATGGCGAAGGAAGCGCCACCAGAGGGAGCCCTACCTCCCTTGCCCATCTGCTGTCTAGCAGATTCCCTTCTGACCCCGTGTCCACCAGTGCTCGGGCTTGAAGGGTTAAATCCCTGCTCAGGATTGTGACTGGGAGTTGTGTGGCAATTTGTGTGTGTCTCACTTGAATGGTTTGACCCCTCCTTAGCCCAGTCTCTAAGGGCGGTTGTTGTCGTTTTGGCTGTTTGGGGCAGTTTCTCTGTGTGTGCTCAGTTGAGCTGCAGAGAAAACACTCTCCACGGATCAGCCTCCCCATTTTGGCCCTGTGCGTTTCCCTAACAACGTCAGCAGGGGGAGCTGTTGCCCCACAAAGCGCTGCGGCTGTGGAGCGTGGGGAGGGCGGCGCCTTATCGAACCCAGAAGGGAGAGGGGCGGCGCGTATCCGGTCACGTCCTTCGCCTCGCTCCCGACGGCGTTCCTCCAACCGATTGTCTAACCGTATAACGAGATCGATAAGCCCATCTAAATCCCGCGGTTCCTCCTTAGCTACCAGCTGCTCCTTCAGAACCAACGACACTCTGTTTACGAAGGCGGCGCGGAGCGCAACGTTATTCCAGCCGGACCTCGCAGCCGCGATGCGGAAGTTGACTGCATAAGCGGCTGCACTCTCGCGTCCCTGTCTCATTGACAGCAGCACGGTTGAAGTGGTCTCTCCTCTGTTAGGGTGATCAAACACTGTTCTGAACTCCCCCACAAACCCAGTGTATGACGATAACAATCGTGAGTTCTGTTCCCAGAGCGCCGTAGCCCAGGCGCGTGCTTTACCCCGAAGCAGAGCTATCACATAAGCTATTTTACTAGCATCTGACGCGTACATGACGGGACGTTGTGCGAAGACGAGCGAACACTGCATAAGAAAGTCCGCGCACGTCTCCACACAACCTCCGTACGGCTCAGGAGGGCTTATGTATGCTTCAGGGGATGGTGGGAGGGGTTGTTGAACCACCACTGGAACATTCATATTCTGCACAGGGTCGGCAGGAGGACGAGCTGCAGCAGCGCCCTGAGCGCTCGCCGCCATCTGTGCGGAGAGAGCCTCCACCCTGCGGTTCAGGAGGATGTTTTGCTCAGTCATTTGATCCAACTGAGCCGTAAAGGCGGTGAGAATGTGCTGCAGCTCACCAATCATGTCTCCTGCAGACGCCTGCGCTCCCTGCTCTCCCATTGGTCGTTCAACAGCCGGGTGACGCCCCTCGGAGTCCATGACGCTGGCCGAGATATCCTGTTGGGAAAGTGTAGTGACACGGACCCACAACAGGGGGCGCAAATGAACGGTCAATAGATGAGCCAAAAAGTAACAATTTAATGTTGTGAATGTGCACAACGAACATACAGACAATCTCAGAATATCACAACAGTCAATACACAAAGGTGACGTGTGGGCAGGCTCAAGGATAGAAGACGTCTGTCCTGAGGAGAGCCGGAACCACACGATTTCCGCCGCCCCAGAACCCGGTGAATACTGGAGCCGCCAAGTCCCGAACTCCCAGGTGATCACCGTCCCCGACTGTCGGATCTGGTACTGCTGGCGAAGAACAAAGACAGTCAAGTGTGGGTGTGTTTACACCCAGTAACAACAACGGTGGGAATGCCACCTCCACCTCTCACTCAATACTTGCAGCGGTCTCAGCTGAAAAGGAGCGCCGTCTTGCACAGCCTCCTCAAAAGCGACCGGTTCTCCTGCAAACACTCACAATAAACAGATTTACAAAAGGCTGATGATATTACCTCCTATGAAGTATGATATCTCGGCAATGAGGTGGAGATGACGTCTGGTCTTTATGGAGTGAGATGATGTTGAGTAGATGGGTGACAGCTGTCAAGAGGTAATGAGCGACAGCTGTCACCCCCGGCTGTGTCCATGGCGGCAGCGCCCTCTCGTGCCTGAAGCCCGCACTTCAGGCAGGGCGCCCTCTGGTGGTGGGCCAGCAGTACCTCCTCTTCTAGCGGCCCACACAACAGGTTGGGTAGGATTACTTTGAAAGAATACATGTGGATTACATTTGGATTACTTGTAATATGATTACTTTTGGATTACATTTCAAAGTAATCCTACCCAACCTTGCCAATGAGGTAGCAGATAGCACCAAATCACAATAAGATGCTGTACACCCCGAGGACACACACTGGTGACAGTGGTCAGGAAAAACATCCTCAGTCACCCCATTGTTAACTTTTAGTCTTCTTAAAAAACCACCATCATTTAGTCTTCTTTTATTTGGCCTGCAGTAATGCACATAAAGGCGCAGTTCTGCTACGTATGGTACAAACGGCAAATTCCAAGTGTTATGCACACAGGACAGCAATAATAATAATAATAATAACAGCATATTATTATTATTATTATTATTACATTCTACAATGTACCTGACTAAGAGTCAGAGCTCTATTGAGCCGAGTATTCCTTTAACTTTAACTAGTAATGACTTCATGACTTTCTTTGCTAATAAAATTTTAACTATTAGAGAAAAAACTCCGCGTGTCACGGCAGAGCCGCATGGTGCAAAGCAACACCGTGATGAAGCCTCACAGGACATGTTGGGGCATGTCCAGCTCATGCACAATTTCTCGGATACTCACATGACTGAAAAGCAACTGGAAGCCGTCTGAGCCATCTGAAAGCCATCCTGTGAGACCAACACGGAGATGGTTTTGTCCCGCGCCATGAACGGCATGGTGGCGCAATCCTCCACTTCTCTTTCCATGAAAAAAACTCCTGTAACAGTAGAATGTGCCGAAAAAGTGCTGATGTCCACGCCTTCTGCCTTTTTTGTGAAAGTTAGATGACGTCCCGGATCAACAAAGCCTTCACGTTGGAAATGATCTGGTTGTTTGAGTGGGGTTTGAGCCTGTTGATCGGCGCTCGGAGCGCACCGCGCTCTCAGATGCTGTGGGCGGTCTTTAAACGGTTGGAGCACTCCTTAATCTGTGTAATGCCCATAAAATCGTCACTGAAAGCCATCTAAATTTTCCGAATGGTGTCCACCTGGAGGTCTCTCACAGTTTCTGGAAAAATTTGATGCAGCAAAGCTCCAAATCGTTCAGACATTTATTCGCAATAAAAATCAGACGAGAGGGTTGGACCACTGCTCACTCAAAGCCTGCTCACAGGCGACTGATGCAACCGACAGGTGTGAAAAAACTCATGCATGCACCGAAGGTTCAAGCTTGGCTGATGCAATCACACGTGATTCAAATCCATATGGTTTTTGCAAAAATAAAAAGGTACGATACTTTTTGGACAGACCTCGTAAGTTGAACTATAGTTCAGGTTTTGCCATCAGAGGGTGGATGCATTCGCATTGGTACATTCTGTAGAGCTTGGCGGAGCTAATTGTTGACTTGTTTGAAATGTCACATGACCTAACCTACAATATCTTTGATTCTGTCACTTGCTACTTGTGGGTTGTCGAGACAGGTTTTATATATTCCTATATCTTTCTTCATATTTCTTCATGCCTGAGTTGCCCCATGTTGTCCAGCAGAGGCAGGTGGAGGTGAAAGGAGGACTAACGCTGGACTAGCTGAGGTGATGTAGCGGTAAAGGTGCTCAATTCTTGCCAGCATTTTAGTTTAAACATCGAAGATTTTAAGCAAGTTGAAAATTTTTCCGTGACCAGAGTGAACATCAGTGTAGCTCGACTGACGTCAATTTAACTCCTACAGAGTCTGGTGGACCTCTGCGCAAGAAGATGTTAATCAAATCTTCACTCTGCATCAGCAACATCATGTAACAAAACCACCATATCCACAAGCAGATCAGTCCTTTAATTTGGACATTCCCTCCACTGCATTGTTCTTTTTTTGCAAAATGCGTTGAGAGGAGTGTTTTTGGAAAGTGTTGATGTGGACAACATTGTCAGTCCCACGCAGACCTTCCTGATTATGAACACACTTGCCAAAGATGAGCTGAAAGACAGTCACAATGGAACTCAACAGGCTGCCAAAGAAGAAGAGGTACATCTACAACCAGTTCCTCAAAGTAGCCATTCTAAATGAGGTTGACATTAGAGGTGGACGGATCGATCCTAATATCGATAATATTGATACCAATGCTGGTATTGATATTGAACGATCCTCGTGTAATAAGATTGATACTCAAGCTTTTTTCTCTCCCACACACACTGACTGCTGCGCACGCAGATTCATCAAAGTCTACGCTCTGTCTGTAAGAGCAGCAATATGCTGTGTCACACAACACGGAGCAGCGCACGCTTGTATTGTGGTTTATTAGCCCTCTACCTCAGGAGATTTTGTTTTAAGTTGTGTTGAGTGATATTTTTTTAAACAAAAATGTTGATTGTTATAATAAAGTATTTTGTTGTCACATACAGTAGTGTTCAGAATAATAGTAGTGCTATGTGACTAAAAAGATTAATCCATGTTTTGAGTATATTTCTTATTGTTACATGGGAAACAAGGTACCAGTAGATTCAGTAGATTCTCACAAATCCAACAAGACCAAACATTCATGATATACACACTCTTAAGGTTATGAAATTGGGCTATTAGTAAAAAAAAAAGTAGAAAAAGAGTTGTTCACAATAATAGTAGCATCTGCTGTTGACGCTACAAACTCAAAACTATTATGTTCAAACTGCTTTTTTAGCAATCCTGTGAATCACTAAACTAGTATTTAGTTGTATAACCACACTTTTTCATGATTTCTTCACATCTGCGAGGCATTAATTTTGTTGGTTTGGAACCAAGATTTTCCCTGCAAAAGCTCCTCCAGACGTGTGAGGAGAACTGGGGACCACGATCAGAGACGATGTCGGAGGGTATCCCATGCAGACGGACGACGTGGTGGACCAGGAGGTCTGCTGTCTCCTGGGCTGTTGGGAGCTTCGGGAGGGCCACGAAGTGGGCCGCCTTGGAGAATCGGTCCACTATCGTGAAGATGGTGGTGTTGCCCTGGGACGGCGGGAGGCCCGTGACGAAATCCAGGCCGATGTGGGACCAGGGGCGATGAGGCACCGGCAGCGGCTGGAGGAGTCCTTGGGCCTTCTTGTGTACTGCCTTGCCCCTGGCACAGGTGGTGCAGGCCTGTATATATTCCCGGACGTCGGCCTCCATAGACGCCCACCAGAAGCGCTGCCGGACAACTGCCACGGTCCTTTGCACCCCTGGATGACAGGAGAGCTTGGAACCGTGACAGAAGTCCAAGACTGCAGCTCTGGCCTCTGGTGGGACGTACTGACGGTCCTTCGGACCGGTTCCAGGATCCGGGCTCCGTGCCAGGGCCTCCCGGACGGTCTTCTCCACGTCCCAGGTGAGGGTGGCCACGATAGTGGACTCTGGAATGATGGGCTCCGGTGGATCCGACAGCTCTGTTTTGACTTCGTCTTCATGTATCCGGGACAAGGCATCCGATCTCTGGTTCTTGGTCCCGGGGCGATAGGTGATCCGGAAGTCGAAACGCCCGAAGAACAGTGACCAGCGGGCTTGCCTGGGGTTCAGCCGCTTGGCGGTCCTGATATACTCCAGGTTCCGATGGTCAGTGAAAACCGTGAATGGCACAGACGCTCCCTCCAACAGGGGTCTCCACTTCTCAAGAGCCTCTTTCACCGCAAGGAGTTCTCGATTGCCGACGTCATAGTTCCGTTCAGCCGGGGTCAACCTGTGGGAAACGTAGGCACACGGGTGAAGAACCTTATCGGTCTCTCCGCTCTGGGACAGCACGGCTCCTATCCCTGAGTCAGAGGCGTCCACTTCAACCATGAACTGGCGGCTAGGGTCGGGCTGCACCAAAACTGGCGCAGTAGAGAACCGTCGTTTCAACTCCTTGAACGCGGCTTTGCACCGATCCGACCAGGTGAAGGGGACTTTTGGAGAGGTCAGGGCGGTCAGGGGGCTAACTACCTGACTGTAGCCCTTAATGAACCTCCTATAGAAATTAGCAAAGCCGAGGAACTGTTGCAGCTTCCTACGGCTTGTTGGTTGGGGCCAATCTCTCACCACCGCAACCTTGGCCGGATCAGGGGCGACGGAGTTGGAGGAGATTATAAACCCCAGGAAGGACAAAGACGCGCGGTGAAACTCGCACTTCTCGCCCTTCACAAACAGTCGGTTCTCTAACAACCGCTGCAGGACCTGACGTACATGCTGGACATGGGTCTCAGGATCCGGAGAAAAGATGAGAATATCGTCCAGATATACGAAGACGAATCGGTGGAGGAAGTCCCGCAAGACGTCGTTAACCAAGGCTTGGAACGTCGCGGGGGCGTTGGTGAGGCCAAACGGCATGACCAGGTACTCAAAGTGACCTAACGGGGTGTTAAATGCCGTCTTCCATTCGTCTCCCTTCCGGATCCGAACCAGGTGATACGCATTCCTAAGATCCAGCTTAGTAAAGATTTTGGCTCCATGCAGGGGGGTGAACACGGAATCTAACAATGGCAACGGGTATCGGTTGCGAATCGTAATCTCATTCAGCCCCCTGTAATCAATACATGGACGAAGTCCGCCATCTTTCTTGCCCACAAAAAAGAAAACTGCCCCCATCGGGGAGGTGGAGTTCCGGATCAGCCCGGCAGCTAATGAGTCCCGGATGTAGGTCTCCATTGATTCGCGCTCAGCTCGTGAGAGGTTGTACAGCCTGCTGGACGGAAACTCAGCGCCTGGAACCAAATCAATGGCACAATCGTACGGACGGTGCGGGGGAAGGGTGAGTGCCAGATCCTTGCTGAAGACGTCAGCAAGATCGTGGTACTCAACCGACACTGCCGTCAGATTGGGAGGGACTTTGACCTCCTCCTTAGCCTGTGAACCGGGAGGAACCGAGGATCCTAAACACCCCCGATGGCAGGTTTCGTTCCACTGAACCACAACCCCAGACGGCCAATCAATCCGGGGATTGTGCTTCAACATCCATGGG
This sequence comes from Thalassophryne amazonica, assembly GCF_902500255.1. Lineage (NCBI taxonomy): Eukaryota > Metazoa > Chordata > Actinopteri > Batrachoidiformes > Batrachoididae > Thalassophryne > Thalassophryne amazonica. The sequence goes on from NC_047105.1 coordinate 20,908,152, forward strand.
AATCATGCAAGAGGTAGAAGGAGTCACAAAAAACTCAATCTCCTCCCGATGGTTTCCAGACACTACCAGAGTTACTGGTTGTGTCTTGTGTGTGAGTAAAGGGAGGAGGGTGCCATCTAGTGCCCGCACCTGCAATGGCGAAGGAAGCGCCACCAGAGGGAGCCCTACCTCCCTTGCCCATCTGCTGTCTAGCAGATTCCCTTCTGACCCCGTGTCCACCAGTGCTCGGGCTTGAAGGGTTAAATCCCTGCTCAGGATTGTGACTGGGAGTTGTGTGGCAATTTGTGTGTGTCTCACTTGAATGGTTTGACCCCTCCTTAGCCCAGTCTCTAAGGGCGGTTGTTGTCGTTTTGGCTGTTTGGGGCAGTTTCTCTGTGTGTGCTCAGTTGAGCTGCAGAGAAAACACTCTCCACGGATCAGCCTCCCCATTTTGGCCCTGTGCGTTTCCCTAACAACGTCAGCAGGGGGAGCTGTTGCCCCACAAAGCGCTGCGGCTGTGGAGCGTGGGGAGGGCGGCGCCTTATCGAACCCAGAAGGGAGAGGGGCGGCGCGTATCCGGTCACGTCCTTCGCCTCGCTCCCGACGGCGTTCCTCCAACCGATTGTCTAACCGTATAACGAGATCGATAAGCCCATCTAAATCCCGCGGTTCCTCCTTAGCTACCAGCTGCTCCTTCAGAACCAACGACACTCTGTTTACGAAGGCGGCGCGGAGCGCAACGTTATTCCAGCCGGACCTCGCAGCCGCGATGCGGAAGCTGACTGCATAAGCGGCTGCACTCTCGCGTCCCTGTCTCATTGACAGCAGCACGGTTGAAGTGGTCTCTCCTCTGTTAGGGTGATCAAACACTGTTCTGAACTCCCCCACAAACCCAGTGTATGACGATAACAATCGTGAGTTCTGTTCCCAGAGCGCCGTAGCCCAGGCGCGTGCTTTACCCCGAAGCAGAGCTATCACATAAGCTATTTTACTAGCATCTGACGCGTACATGACGGGACGTTGTGCGAAGACGAGCGAACACTGCATAAGAAAGTCCGCGCACGTCTCCACACAACCTCCGTACGGCTCAGGAGGGCTTATGTATGCTTCAGGGGATGGTGGGAGGGGTTGTTGAACCACCACTGGAACGTTCATATTCTGCACAGGGTCGGCAGGAGGACGAGCTGCAGCAGCGCCCTGAGCGCTCGCCGCCATCTGTGCGGAGAGAGCCTCCACCCTGCGGTTCAGGAGGATGTTTTGCTCAGTCATTTGATCCAACTGAGCCGTAAAGGCGGTGAGAATGTGCTGCAGCTCACCAATCATGTCTCCTGCAGACGCCTGCGCTCCCTGCTCTCCCATTGGTCGTTCAACAGCCGGGTGACGCCCCTCGGAGTCCATGACGCTGGCCGAGATATCCTGTTGGGAAAGTGTAGTGACACGGACCCACAACAGGGGGCGCAAATGAACGGTCAATAGATGAGCCAAAAAGTAACAATTTAATGTTGTGAATGTGCACAACGAACATACAGACAATCTCAGAATATCACAACAGTCAATACACAAAGGTGACGTGTGGGCAGGCTCAAGGATAGAAGACGTCTGTCCTGAGGAGAGCCGGAACCACACGATTTCCGCCGCCCCAGAACCCGGTGAATACTGGAGCCGCCAAGTCCCGAACTCCCAGGTGATCACCGTCCCCGACTGTCGGATCTGGTACTGCTGGCGAAGAACAAAGACAGTCAAGTGTGGGTGTGTGTACACCCAGTAACAACAACAGTGGGAATGCCACCTCCACCTCTCACTCAATACTTGCAGCGGTCTCAGCTGAAAAGGAGCGCCGTCTTGCACAGCCTCCTCAAAAGCGACCGGTTCTCCTGCAAACACTCACAATAAACAGATTTACAAAAGGCTGATGATATTACCTCCTATGAAGTATGATATCTCGGCAATGAGGTGGAGATGACGTCTGGTCTTTATGGAGTGAGATGATGTTGAGTAGATGGGTGACAGCTGTCAAGAGGTAATGAGCGACAGCTGTCACCCCCGGCTGTGTCCATGGCGGCAGCGCCCTCTCGTGCCTGAAGCCCGCACTTCAGGCAGGGCGCCCTCTGGTGGTGGGCCAGCAGTACCTCCTCTTCTAGCGGCCCACACAACAGGTTGGGTAGGATTACTTTGAAAGAATACATGTGGATTACATTTGGATTACTTGTAATATGATTACTTTTGGATTACATTTCAAAGTAATCCTACCCAACCTTGCCAATGAGGTAGCAGATAGCACCAAATCACAATAAGATGCTGTACACCCCGAGGACACACACTGGTGACAGTGGTCAGGAAAAACATCCTCAGTCACCCCATTGTTAACTTTTAGTCTTCTTAAAAAACCACCATCATTTAGTCTTCTTTTATTTGGCCTGCAGTAATGCACATAAAGGCGCAGTTCTGCTACGTATGGTACAAACGGCAAATTCCAAGTGTTATGCACACAGGACAGCAATAATAATAATAATAATAACAGCATATTATTATTATTATTATTATTACATTCTACAATGTACCTGACTAAGAGTCAGAGCTCTATTGAGCCGAGTATTCCTTTAACTTTAACTAGTAATGACTTCATGACTTTCTTTGCTAATAAAATTTTAACTATTAGAGAAAAAACTCCGCGTGTCACGGCAGAGCCGCATGGTGCAAAGCAACACCGTGATGAAGCCTCACAGGACATGTTGGGGCATGTCCAGCTCATGCACAATTTCTCGGATACTCACATGACTGAAAAGCAACTGGAAGCCGTCTGAGCCATCTGAAAGCCATCCTGTGAGACCAACACGGAGATGGTTTTGTCCCGCGCCATGAACGGCATGGTGGCGCAATCCTCCACTTCTCTTTCCATGAAAAAAACTCCTGTAACAGTAGAATGTGCCGAAAAAGTGCTGATGTCCACGCCTTCTGCCTTTTTTGTGAAAGTTAGATGACGTCCCGGATCAACAAAGCCTTCACGTTGGAAATGATCTGGTTGTTTGAGTGGGGTTTGAGCCTGTTGATCGGCGCTCGGAGCGCACCGCGCTCTCAGATGCTGTGGGCGGTCTTTAAACGGTTGGAGCACTCCTTAATCTGTGTAATGCCCATAAAATCGTCACTGAAAGCCATCTAAATTTTCCAAATGGTGTCCACCTGGAGGTCTCTCACAGTTTCTGGAAAAATTTGATGCAGCAAAGCTCCAAATCGTTCAGACATTTATTCGCAATAAAAATCAGACGAGAGGGTTGGACCACTGCTCACTCAAAGCCTGCTCACAGGCGAATGATGCAACCGACAGGTGTGAAAAAACTCATGCATGCACCGAAGGTTCAAGCTTGGCTGATGCAATCACACGTGATTCAAATCCATATGGTTTTTGCAAAAAATAAAAAGGTACGATACTTTTTGGACAGACCTCGTAAGTTGAACTATAGTTCAGGTTTTGCCATCAGAGGGTGGATGCATTCGCATTGGTACATTCTGTAGAGCTTGGCGGAGCTAATTGTTGACTTGTTTGAAATGTCACATGACCTAACCTACAATATCTTTGATTCTGTCACTTGCTACTTGTGGGTTGTCGAGACAGGTTTTATATATTCCTATATCTTTCTTCATATTTCTTCATGCCTGAGTTGCCCCATGTTGTCCAGCAGAGGCAGGTGGAGGTGAAAGGAGGACTAACGCTGGACTAGCTGAGGTGATGTAGCGGTAAAGGTGCTCAATTCTTGCCAGCATTTTAGTTTAAACATCGAAGATTTTAAGCAAGTTGAAAATTTTTCCGTGACCAGAGTGAACATCAGTGTAGCTCGACTGACGTCAATTTAACTCCTACAGAGTCTGGTGGACCTCTGCGCAAGAAGATGTTAATCAAATCTTCACTCTGCATCAGCAACATCATGTAACAAAATCACCGTATCCACAAGCAGATCAGTCCTTTAATTTGGACATTCCCTCCACTGCATTGTTCTTTTTTTGCAAAATGCGTTGAGAGGAGTGTTTTTGGAAAGTGTTGATGTGGACAACATTGTCAGTCCCACGCAGACCTTCCTGATTATGAACACACTTGCCAAAGATGAGCTGAAAGACAGTCACAATGGAACTCAACAGGCTGCCAAAGAAGAAGAGGTACATCTACAACCAGTTCCTCAAAGTAGCCATTCTAAATGAGGTTGACATTAGAGGTGGACGGATCGATCCTAATATCGATAATATTGATACCAATGCTGGTATTGATATTGAACGATCCTCGTGTAATAAGATTGATACTCAAGCTTTTTTCTCTCCCACACACACTGACTGCTGCGCACGCAGATTCATCAAAGTCTACGCTCTGTCTGTAAGAGCAGCAATATGCTGTGTCACACAACACGGAGCAGCGCACGCTTGTATTGTGGTTTATTAGCCCTCTACCTCAGGAGATTTTGTTTTAAGTTGTGTTGAGTGATATTTTTTTAAACAAAAATGTTGATTGTTATAATAAAGTATTTTGTTGTCACATACAGTAGTGTTCAGAATAATAGTAGTGCTATGTGACTAAAAAGATTAATCCATGTTTTGAGTATATTTCTTATTGTTACATGGGAAACAAGGTACCAGTAGATTCAGTAGATTCTCACAAATCCAACAAGACCAAACCTTCATGATATACACACTCTTAAGGTTATGAAATTGGGCTATTAGTAAAAAAAAAGTAGAAAAAGGGTTGTTCACAATAATAGTAGCATCTGCTGTTGACGCTACAAACTCAAAACTATTATGTTCAAACTGCTTTTTTAGCAATCCTGTGAATCACTAAACTAGTATTTAGTTGTATAACCACAGTTTTTCATGATTTCTTCACATCTGCGAGGCATTAATTTTGTTGGTTTGGAACCAAGATTTTGCTTGTTTACTAGTGTGCTTGGGGTCATTGTCTTGTTGAAACACCCATTTCAAGGGCATGTCCTCTTCAGCATAAGGCAACATGACCTCTTCAAGTATTTTGACATATCCAAACTGATCCATGATACCTGGTATGCGATATATAGGCCCAACACCATAGTAGGAGAAACATGCCCATATCATGATGCTTGCACCACCATGCTTCACTGTCTTCACTGTGAACTGTGGCTTGAATTCAGAGTTTGGGGGTCGTCTCACAAACTGTCTGTGGCCCTTGGACCCAAAAAGAACAATTTTACTCTCATCAGTTCACAAAATATTCCTCCATTTCTCTTTAGGCCAGTTGATGTGTTCTTTGGCAAATTGTAACCTCTTCTGCACATGTCTTTTATTTAACAGAATGACTTTGCGGGGGATTCTTGCAAATAAATTAGCTTCACACAGGCGTCTTCTAACTGTCACAGCACTTACAGGTAACTCCAGATTGTCTTTGATCATCCTGGAGTTGATCAATGGGTGAGCCTTTGCCATTCTGGTTATTCTTCTATCCATTTTGATGGTTGTTTTCCATTTTCTTCCACGCGTCTCTGTTTTTTTTTTTTTTTTGGACCATTTTAAAGCATTGGAGATCATTGTAGATGAACAGCCTATAATTTTTTGCACCTGCATATAAGTTTTTCCCTCTCCAATCAACTTTTTAATCAAACTACACTGTTCTTCTGAAAAATGTCTTGAACGTCCCATTTTCCTCAGGCTTTCAAAGAGAAAAGCATGTTCAACAGGTGCTGGCTTCATCCTCACATAGGGGACACCTGATTCACACCTGTTTGTTCCACAAAATTGACTGACTGACTCACTGACTGAATGCCACACTACTATTATTGTGATCACCCCCTTTTCTACTTTTTTTACTAATAGCCCAATTTCATAGCCTTAAGCGTGTGCATATCAATCAATCAATCAATCAATCAACTTTTTTCTTGTATAGCGCCAAATCACAACAAACAGTTGCCCCAAGGCGCTCCACATTGCAAGGCAAGGCCATACAATAATTATGAAACACAGTCTACGTCTAAAGCAACATAACCAAGGGATGGTCCAGGGTCACCCGATCCAGCCCTAACTATAAGCCTTAGCGAAAAGGAAAGTTTTAAGCCTAATCTTAAAAGTAGAGAGGGTATCTGTCTCCCTGATCTGAATTGGGAGCTGGTTCCACAGGAGAGGAGCCTGAAAGCTGAAGGCTCTGCCTCCCATTCTACTCTTACAAACCCTAGGAACTACAAGTAAGCCCGCAGTCTGAGAGCGAAGCGCTCTAATGGGGTAATATGGTACTACGAGGTCCCTAAGATAAGATGGGACCTGATTATTCAAAACCTTATAAGTAAGAAGAAGAATTTTAAATTCTATTCTAGCATTAACAGGAAGCCAATGAAGGGAGGCCAACACGGGTGAGATATGCTCTCTCTTGCTAGTCCCCGTCAGTACTCTAGCTGCAGCATTCTGAACCAACTGAAGGCTTTTTAGGGAACTTTTAGGACAACCTGATAATAATGAATTACAATAGTCCAGTCTAGAGGAAACAAATGCATGAATTAGTTTTTCAGCATCACTCTGAGACAAGACCTTTCTGATTTTAGAGATATTGCGTAAATGCAAAAAGGCAGTCCTACATATTTGTTTAATATGCGCTTTGAATGACATATCCTGATCAAAAATAACTCCAAGATTTCTCACAGTATTACTAGCGATCAGGGAAATGCCATCCAGAGTAACGATCTGGTTAGACACCATGCTTCTAAGATTTGTGGGGCCAAGTACAATAACTTCAGTTTTATCTGAGTTTAAAAGCAGGAAATTAGAGGTCATCCATGTCTTTATGTCTGTAAGACAATCCTGCAGTTTAGCTAATTGGTGCGTATCCTCTGGCTTCATGGATAGATAAAGCTGGGTATCATCTGCGTAACAATGAAACTTTAAGCAATACCGTCTAATAATACTGCCCAAGGGAAGCATGTATAAAGTGAATAAAATTGGTCCTAGCACAGAACCTTGTGGAACTCCATAATTAACTTTAGTCTGTGAAGAAGATTCCCCATTTACATGAACAAACTGTAATCTATTAGACAAATATGATTCAAACCACCGCAGCGCAATGCCTTTAATACCTATGACATGCTCTAATCTCTGTAATAAAATTTTATGGTCAACAGTATCAAAAGCAGCACTGAGGTCCAACAGAACAAGCACAGAGATAAGTCCACTGTCCGAAGCCATAAGAAGATCATTTGTAACCTTCACTAATGCTGTTTCTGTACTATGATGAATTCTAAAACCTGACTGAAACTCTTCAAATAGACCATTCCTCTGCAGGTGATCAGTTAGCTGTTTTACAACTACCCTCTCAAGAATCTTTGAGAGAAAAGGAAGGTTGGAGATTGGCCTATAATTAGCTAAGATAGCTGGGTCAAGTGATGGCTTTTTAAGTAATGGTTAATTACTGCCACCTTAAAGGCCTGTGGTACATAACCAACTAACAAAGATAGATTGATCATATTTAAGATTGAAGCATTAAATAATGGTAGGACTTCCTTGAGCAGCCTGGCAGGAATGGGGTCTAATAAGCATGTTGATGGTTTGGATGAAGTAACTAATGAAAATAACTCAGACAGAACAATCGGAGAGAAAGAGTCTAACCAAATACCGGCATCACTGAAAGCAGCCAAAGATAACGATACATCTTTGGGATGGTTATGAGTAATTTTTTCTCTAATAGTCAAAATTTTGTTAGCAAAGAAAGTCATGAAGTCATTACTAGTTAAAGTTAATGGAATACTCAGCTCAATAGAGCTCTGACTCTTTGTCAGCCTGGCTACAGTGCTGAAAAGAAACCTGGGGTTGTTCTTATTTTCTTCAATTAGTGATGAGTAGAAAGATGTCCTAGCTTCACGAAGGGCTTTCTTATAGAGCAACAAACTCTTTTTCCAGGCTAAGTGAAGATCTTCTAAATTAGTGAGACGCCATTTCCTCTCCAACTTACGGGTTATCTGCTTTAAGCTACGAGTTTGTGAGTTATACCACGGAGTCAGACACTTCTGATTTAAAGCTCTCTTTTTCAGAGGAGCTACAGCATCCAAAGTTGTCTTCAATGAGGATGTAAAACTATTGACAAGATACTCTAACTCCCTTACAAAGTTTAGGTAGCTACTCTGCTCTGTGTTCGTATATGACATTAGAGAACGTAAAGAAGGAATCATATCCTTAAACCTAGTTACAGCGCTTTCTGAAAGACTTCTAGTGTAATGAAACTTATTCCCCACTGCAGGGTAGTCCATCAGGGTAAATGTAAATGTTATTAAAAAATGATCAGACAAAAGGGAGTTTTCAGGGAATACTGTTAAGTCTTCTATTTCCATACCATAAGTCAGAACAAGATCTAAAATATGATTAAAGTGGTGGGTGGACTCATTTACTTTTTGAGCAAAGCCGATAGAGTCTAATAATAGATTAAATGCAGTGTTGAGGCTGTCATTCTCAGCATCTGTGTGGATGTTAAAATCGCCCACTATAATTATCTTATCTGAGCTAAGCACTAAGTCAGACAAAAGGTCTGAAAATTCACAGAGAAACTCACAGTAACGACCAGGTGGACGATAGATAATAACAAATAAAACTGGTTTTTGGGACTTCCAATTTGGATGGACAAGACTAAGAGACAAGCTTTCAAATGAATTAAAGCTCTGTCTAGGTTTTTGATTAATTAATAAGCTGGAATGGAAGATTGCTGCTAATCCTCCGCCCCGGCCCGTGCTACGAGCATTCTGACAGTTAGTGTGACTCGGGGGTGTTGACTCATTTAAACTAACATATTCATCCTGCTGTAACCAAGTTTCTGTTAGGCAGAATAAATCAATACGTTGATCAATTATTATATCATTTACCAACAGGGACTTAGAAGAAAGAGACCTAATGTTTAATAGACCACATTTAACTGTTTTAGTCTGTGGTGCAATTGAAGGTGCTATATTATTTTTTCTTTTTGAATTTTTATGCTTAAATAGATTTTTGCTAGTTATTGGTGGTCTGGGAGCAGGCACCGTCTCTACGGGGATGGGGTAATAGGGGGATGGCAGGGGGAGAGAAGCTGCAGAGAGGTGTATAAGACCACAGCTCTGCCTCCTGGTCCCAACGCTAGACAGTCACAGTTTGGAGGATCCCAAAAAATTGGCCAGATTTCTAGAAATGAGAGCTGCTCCCTCTAAAGTGGGATGGATGCCGTCCCTCCTAACAAGACCAGGTTTTCCCCAGAAGCTTTGCCAATTATCAATGAAGCCCACCTCATTTTTTGGACACCACTCAGACAGCCAGCAATTCAAGGAGAACATGCGGCTAAACATGTCACTCCCGGTCTGATTGGGGAGGGGCCCAGAGAAAACAACAGAGTCCGACATTGTTTTTGCAAAGTTACACACCGATTCAATGTTAATTTTAGTGACCTCCGATTGGCGTAACCGAGTGTCATTACTGCCGACGTGAATTACAATCTTACCAAATTTACGCTTAGCCTTAGCCAGCAATTTCAAATGTCCTTCGATGTCGCCTGCTCTGGCCCCCGGAAGACAATTGACAATGGTTGCTGGTGTCGCTAACTTCACATTTCTCAAAACAGAGTCGCCAATAACCAGAGTTTGATCCTCGGCGAGTGTATCGTCGAGTGGGGAAAAACGGTTAGAGATGTGAACGGGTTGACGGTGTACACGGGGCTTCTGTTTAGGGCTACGCTTCCTCCTCACAGTCACCCAGTCAGCCTGCCTTCCCGACTGCACGGGGTCTGCCAGGGGGGAACTAACGGCGGCTAAGCTACCTTGGTCCGCACCGACTACAGGGGCCTGGCTAGCTGTAGAATTTTCCACGGTGCGGAGCCGAGCCTCCAATTCGCCCAGCCTGGCCTCCAAAGCTACGAATAAGCTGCACTTATTACATGTACCGTTACTGCTAAAAGAGGCCGAGGAATAACTAAACATTTCACACCCAGAGCAGAAAAGTACGGGAGAGACAGGAGAAGCCGCCATGCTAAAACGGCTAAGAGCTAGTAGCTACGCTAAGCTAGCGGATTCCCAAACAGGGAATCCGACACTAGACAGGCTGTGGAGCAGCACAGGTAACGCACGACAACAGTGCTAAAATAAAATAAAATCCACTAGACAGGCTGTGGAGCAGCACAGGTAACGCACGACAACAGTGCTAAAATAAAATAAAAATCCACTAGACAGGCTGTGGAGCAGCACAGGTAACGCACAACAACAGTGCTAAAAAATAAAATAAAATAAAAATAAAAATCCACTGGACAGGCTGTGGAGCAGCACAGGTAACGCACAACAACAGTGCTAAAAAAATAAAATAAAATAAAAATAAAAATCCACTGGACATATCATGAATGCTTGGTCTTGTTGGATTTGTGAGAATCTACTGAATCTACTGGTACCTTGTTTCCCATGTAACAATAAGAAATATACTCAAAACCTAGATTAATCTTTTTAGTCACATAGCACTACTATTATTCTGAACACTATTGTACAATGTTTGGCGAAATTATATCCTAGGTCTTTTGGATCCTTTTGATCTATGAAGCTAAAATTTGAAAAAGTATCGGTATCGATATCGGCGATACTGGGCCTGTAATTACTTGGTATCGGATCAATACCAAAATTCCCGGTATTGCCCACCTCGAGTTGACATTTTAAGGCCACCCAAGTTCAAGGGATGTGTGGCAAGTAGAAAGATGATTATGATGTCATATTAGTGTTTAATAGTAGCCGTAGGTGGCTTCAACCTATTCCTCAAGAATTTCTCTAAGACTCAACTCACTTTTTTCCCACTTTGGTCCAAATTTGATGAAAACTCAAGTTATTCTGTTAACACACAGACGGACGGTAAAAACAGTAACCCCGACATGCACGCACACGCCTGGAAAAATCCTCTGGCGATGGAAACTTCCTCCGACTGAAATCTGAAACCGGACGCATCCCACTGGTGCATTTGAACTTGCAGTAATCAGAAAGAATGATATCATTATTAAATAACAGCTGTGTTTCTACACCTGTAGGTTTCAGGGGATGTCAGTTGACCTCTCTGTGGTGGTGCTGCAGCTCCAGCTCACCTCCTCATTAAAGCCCCTCTTAAAGGTCAGCTGAACCCTGCAGAACAATACGGACACAGGAAGACAGATGTGGAGTGACAGTGATGTCAAAACCCAAAGCTGCAGCCTCTCAGCTCCGGCACGAGGAACTATAAATGGGGCTCTTAATTAAGGTCCTGTAGCCTCACACACGTCGCCAAAGGCTGCTGCTGCTGCTCCTCACATCCAACTAATATGAGTTTTATAAAGACATTGATGAGAACGACAAGGAGACCATGTCCTGATGAGCATTCGGAACATTCCTAATGAGTCTGTTTTAGGATAATGACAGAGTCTGAAGCACGCTGGGGATGTCCCGAGCTGAACCAAACAAAAGGAATCGGCCTGATCAAGGCATTTTTTGATTGATTAATACTGGATAAATTAGAGACCAATCACCAAGAGGGCGTGCATTCTCCTCACTTCCTTTCAAATACACAGTGCCATCAGAGTGAACAGGTGCACAACAGACCTGCAGTGCACCTTCTCAAAGCACACTAACACTCTAATTCACAAGTCAAATTTGTTTACACAGATTGTCAACAGCATGCATCAGGCTCATTGTAGTTCATAAGCTTGGTGCAGACAGTGCAATAACATGCTGCGCTCCCTCAGGGTTGCAGTGGTGCTCGTTTTAAAAACATATACCACCCTCCTTAGGTTTAAATATGCACTGATCTGTTTCTGAGGACTGCCGCATGTGATATATCCATCTTAATGGTTAATCAATAATGCTTTCTCCTCATCATGTCTGTTTTCCTTCAGCTCTCAAACACTAGACAGGTGTGTAGTCAGAGGTGACAGAATGAAAGACAACCCCACCTCCCCAAACTGAAGGACCACTTCTGAAGACATTCTAAACATTTTTTTTGCACATAATAACAATAATAATCATGTATTTTTAAGCAACTATTTCAATTCAATTTCAATTTATTTTCATTTATAATCAAATCACAAAATCACAACAAGGTTGCCTCAAGATGCTTCACACAAGTAAGGTCTAACCTTACCAACCCCCAGCGCAACAGTGGTAAGGAAAAACTCCCTCTGAGGAAGAAACCTCAAGCAGACCAGACTCTGCTTGGGCTATGCTACAGACATAAATTACAGAACAATTCACAAAATTAATATACAGGAAATCTTGCGGGTGCACAGGACGGTTTCCAGAACAGATACCACATCCAGCTCTGGATGCCATCCGAGATGGGTGTGGTACTAAAGTCAACTAAAATTACATTCAATTAATATTATGCAGAGTGTCCTAGTTTTACTACTATTATGCTGCACTAAGTGGAACTGATGAACCATATAAAAATATGGTCCATCGGGTCCCAGAAGTTAAGCAGAGTGGGTCGTAATTAGTACTTGGATGGGAGAACTCTCAGGAAGAACAGGGGCTGTGCCTGTTTCTCCAGGTAAAACTGGAAGGAAGGGCATCCGGTGCAGGTCTGTACGGGATCTGCTGTGGTGACCCTGGACTAAGAGGGGCAGCTGAAAGTCAAACTACAACTCAAAACTTTGGCCAATAATGACAACATTTTCACTGAATATGCGGAATTACATATTTTCATTTTGTACATTTATTATACACTGCTCTACAATTTTCTTCTTATGTTGCACTACTTTGTGGCCCAAAGGCTTTGGTAAATCCATTTCTTGCACCAAAACAGAGTGTCCATATGAATAAAGGCATGTTTTCAACAAGGATTCGAAGAATCTTGTAAAAACAAATATTTTCAGCTTCAAAGAAAAATTATTTCTCTCTAAAGTGTTTTACACAAATATATTTCATATTGTCTGCAGACCTAGATTGTTCTGAACATTTTGATGTGCAACACATGGCCATTTTACTAAAACAAAGTACCTTAAAAGGAGAATTACTGAAAGTATGGCCTTGGAGCCCAGAGGGTTAAGAACTACCATAGCTGTCTTTTATGGTAAGTGGAATGATTCAAACCAAGTCCTGGTTGGATGAAGGCCAATCAGTTGACGAGACATGATAAAAACAGTTTGTAAGCTGAAATACAACACAAGCGTACACATATGGGCGGCTGCTGGGGTGCACTCTGCAAAAATTATCGTTCTGCCAAAGGTGCTGACAGATGAACTGAACACATCGCAATGCTGATGAAAGAAATGTTAACCATGAACAAAAAACAGATGTGCTGGTGAATGATTTATTTCGATAACTGTAATGTCACTGGTGACGACAGAGAGGCAGACTGACTGACAGAGCTGGAGATGCGCACAGAGTGGCGTGCTGTCAGCCGCGGACACGCCATTGTCACCCTAATATGCCGTGGCAGCCAAGTGAGGAATTAGCCATAATTTCACTCATCGGGGCTTTGCAAAATGTTTGAAAATCTTGCCCGAGTCACAGTCTTTCTCTGCCAGAAGGAATATCACATCCAAGCTGGTTCTAAGAGACTCTGTCACCGCATCAAGAGACGCTGGCATCGTGTGTTGGCACCAAACACAAAACAGCCTCTGGCCCTGATAAAACTCGAGTCCAGTCGGAGAACACTTCAGCTGGAGAGCGCCTTTGTTTGCCCCTCTGCCCTCATTGATGGGAATGAGCAGGTTTTGTCTGTGAATAGTCCCACGAGACGGAAACACAAATACGAGGAGCCATTTTCAGAAGCTCCACAATGCAAAGGTTATCGGTCTGCCACACACCGGCCATGTCAGTTAATCATCGAGCAGAAAGGTGAGGAGAGAGACAGGTGGACTTTTAAAGCACCAATCTAACCAAGGTTGATGAAGTGCATCTGTACTGCTCCAAGTGGCAATGCAACCCCATCCCAAACTCAGCCCAAATTTGGTTTTGTGGTTGCCCGTAAATATTTTTTATTTTGCAGTAAGAAACTCTGTGACGCCAGTTATGAAATGCTGCTGAAAATACAGCTGGAAATATGGATTCTGCAGCTCCAATTACTTCAGCAGAAACTGTGCACACCCCAAAACTAGAGAGGACAAACTCTGCACACTGCAGGTTTTGTCTATCCCGCCACCAGTCACAGTGTCTTGGTGGAATTTTGCATAAAGGGATTTTAATACAAGAAAACAGATCTCGGTTCCAGCCTCTCTCTTCCTTACTTTATCTTTATCTCATGTTGTATTTTCACAAAGTGGGATTGGACAGAACTGTCCAATCCAAAATTAAGTTCGTAGTAGGTGCTGGCACTATATGGTTATGTAAGGAATTCCAGTGGTTTATGACTCTTTGCAAAATAGTTAGCTGTGGTGGTTTTTCCTGAAGTGTTGGTTGTATAACTTCTACACACGACCCTGAGGTACTCCCCCTTCAGCTAAATTCACTAGGTTGTAGATGGATGGATGGGTGGATGGATGGATCATAGTTCTGGAACAGTTTATAAACTTCCATAATTTTCTCCTCACAACCTCTGGAATCGAACAGTTGGAGGCTTCAGGTGTCTTAGTCATTCACTGTAATTCATAGGCTAAAAGCATGAGACATTGCTTAATTGTACAAATCTGCACACATTGCAGTAGCTCTTGATCTTTCTTGTAGCAGGGACACTAAACAGGGCACCATATTCAAGGTGTGGTCTAACTTGTGCCTTACACAGGGATAGAAAGTTGTCCTGGTCCAGGTAAATACTCTATATGTTGTTCTTATTGCCCCCATGATTTGGATTTCTTTGCTGACCTTTGCTAAGATGTCCTCTTGGAAAATTAGTTTTGTTGTACTAAAGGGGTCACTCCCTTTATTATTGATGTTTAATTTTTGTTATATATTTATGAAATTTGATGTCTAAAAAATTAAAAAATTTTAGTGTGTACAATCTCAAGGGTGCACAAATGTTTCACAGCACTAAGTACACAAAGTCCGTTATGGATGTGTATGTCTGCGTTTGACTGGCCTGTTGCCTAGCAACAGTAACTATGGCAATGTCTCCTCCCACATAAGCCCCTCCCCCACCCACATACATAAACCCTTCCCCGAACACCCTAGGTCTTTTAGATTAGATCAGAAAGAACTTTATTGATCCCTTGGGAAGACTCCCTCAGGGAAATTGAGGTTCCACTAGCAATGTATAGTAGCAAACAGGGTAAGAAGCACACAGAGTATCAACAGTGCAAAAATACACAATATAAATATCAGACATACTGATCAATACTGTTTACTGGCTGCTACTGTTCCTCTCCTTCCCAACCTCTGTCTTGCTGTAACAACCCCCCCCCCCCGGAGTGAGGAGTTGTACAGTCTGATGGCCTGAGGGACAAAGGGGTTTCTCAGTCTGTTGGTTCTGCACTTGGGAAGGAGCAGTCTGTGGCTGAAGAAGCTCATCTGGTTGCTGATGACGGTGTGCAGAGGGTGACTGGCATCGTCCATAATGTCCAGCAGTTTGTCCAGTGTTCAGAACATGCAAAGTCCATATAGAAAGGCCACAGGTACGAAAAGATCCTACGACCTCCTTGTTGTGAGCCACCAAAGCTAACGACTAAGCCACCATACTACCTAAAGTACCTAAAGGACAGATTCTTTTCATAAAATTCAAACTTACCAATAATGCTAATACTTAAATGTAATTCAGTAAATGGTTACAAATAAGCCATGTTTAATAAAAATAAGCAAATAAATAATGCAATGCGAAAATACCCTCTGGCGTATGAGCATAAATATAAGAAACAGAATGTGACATTTTGACCTTTTAAAATAGGTCAAGGTTAGCCATCTTTGAACTTGTCCAAGGTCTGTGTCCTAAGAATGTTCTCTGTGAATTTGAAGACTGCGACAATAATACAAGTGGACTTATGCTGAGCACAGAGAGACGGAGAGACGGAGAGACAGACAGACAGACGAATGGACGCAAAGCCTTCGTAATACCCGATGGCCATATTTCGGCCTTGAGTAAAAATCATAGAACCACAACCACAGAATTTAATGTGTACGTTTTTTTTTTTAAATATGACATTTCATGAGCGAAGATACACCTTTTCTATTATGTGTTTTTGTTTATAATTCAGATGACTCCCTCACAATATGGCCGCCATCTTTGCATACAATAGCTCATGGGGTGTCATGGACTTATTCTGTCATATAAGCTTATTCTCCCATTGCCATCATCTCTCTCCTCTTCTCCCTTTTTCTTCCGATCCCATTCTTATTTTTTCATCCACTGCCTCTCAGACCTAAACAATCAAATCTTGCATCATTTAACCACCCAAACAAACTAATCAGGCACAACTAAAACAGATATCTGTCAAACCTGAACAGTTATTATTCTTACTCAAAATTATAACATCAGAATTTCACAGGTACTTAAAAAGAGTTTCACCCTTACACACACACACACACACACACACACACACACACACACACACACACACACACACACACACACACACACACACTTTTTTCTAAATGGCATTTTTGCAAAAATGAAATGTTCATGACTCGACTCTTTAATATACCCGTTGTGTTAGGTACTTAAGCTGAACATTGCCTTGAGCAAGACGAGAGCAATTAGAGCTTTTTAGACTCAAAGGTAAGGAGCCCGTGTGTAAGCCAAGCAACACTTTGTCTTATTAAAACCTGGCGTTTGCCCAAATAAGACAACTAATGTGCCAGTCTAGCAACTGTGAGTGCCCCAGAGTCAACGGTATGGTTATTCAGATTTACAACTTCACCTAGACTCTTAGATTTTTGAAGACAGCACCCTTTTCTGCTAATATTATTTCAAGCAAATGTGGGTTTCTGAAGAAGAATCTCAGCCCTGTACTGGCCCTGAGGCCCGTTGGGTTGGTGCTTATCTTCAGCTTTCATAGCATTAAGTGGATGACTTTGATTTCTCCTGGACGGGACACCAGTCCGAGGCAGGTTATGTCACCAGATCAAACCCAGACCTACATACTGATAACTCAGCTCTTTATCTCATGGACCTGTCCCCTCAGACATTCTCCTAGACCTGTTCTGGGAAATAAAAACTATTATGTCTATAGACCTTGACAAGAAAGGTCTATAGACGAGATTTGTTTTTAATGTAACATCATTGTAGGCTTTCTGTTGACTTGATAAACTCTACTTGTCTCCAGAGGGTCACTGGGAGTGCGCTCCCTTCACCCAGTTGTAGAAATGTTTGACCAAATTTACAGACCCATCAAAGGTAAACCAGAGAGTCCTGACCCAGGATGTTCCTTCTTCAGTGCTGGTCTGGATGTTTGTGTCAAGGCTGTTTAGTTTCTTTAATGTAAAGTCAGGTCCACAATGTACGGTACATCCAGAAAGTATTCACTTCTCCGCATTTTGTTATGTCACAACATAACAGAATCCGGAAAAATGAATACTTTCTGGATGTACCTTATTCCAAAATGGATGAAATTCATTTTTTCCTCAAAATTTGACACATAGTGCCCTATAATGGCAAGTTTTTTTTTTGTTTTTTTGCAAATTCATTAAAAACAAGAGCAATCCGAGATATCAATCAACTTCAACTCAATCAACTTTTTTCTTATATAGCGCCAAATCACAACAAACAGTTGCCCCAAGGCGCTCCATATTGTAAGGCAAGGCCATACAATAATTATGAAAAACCCCAACGGTCAAAACGACCCCCTATGAGCAAGCACTTGGCCACAGTGGGAAGGAAAAACTCCCTTTTAACAGGAAGAAACCTCCAGCAGAACCAGGCTCAGGGAGGGGCAGTCTTCTGCTGAGACTGGTTGGGGCTGAGGGAAAAAACCAGGAAAAAGACATGCTGTGGAGGGGAGCAGAGATCGATCACTAATGATTAAATGCAGAGTGGTGCATACAGAGCAAAAAGAGAAAGAAACAGTGCATCATGGGAACCCCCCCACAATCTACGTCTAAAGCAGCATAACCAAGGGATGGTGCAGGGTCACCCGATCCAGCCCTGACTATAAGCCTTAGCGAAAAGGAAAGTTTTAAGCCTAATCTTAAAAGTAGAGAGGGTATCTGTCTCCCTGATCTGAATTGGGAGCTGGTTCCACAGGAGAGGAGCCTGAAAGCTGAAGGCTCTGCCTCCCATTCTACTCTTACAAACCCTAGGAACTACAAGTAAGCCCGCAGTCTGAGAGCGAAGCGCTCTAATGGGGTAATATGGTACTACGAGGTCCCTAAGATAAGATGGGACCTGATTATTCAAAACCTTATAAGTAAGAAGAAGAATTTTAAATTCTATTCTAGAATTAACAGGAAGCCAATGAAGAGAGGCCAACACGGGTGAGATATGCTCTCTCCTGCTAGTCCCCGTCAGTACTCTAGCTGCAGCATTCTGAACCAACTGAAGGCTTTTTAGGGAACTTTTAGGACAACCTGATAATAATGAATTACAATAGTCCAGCCTAGAGGAAATAAATGCATGAATTAGTTTTTTCAGCATCACTCTGAGACAAGACCTTTCTGATTTTAGAGATATTGCGTAAATGCAAAAAGGCAGTCCTACATATTTGTTTAATATGCGCTTTGAATGACATATCCTGATCAAAAATGACTCCAAGATTTCTCACAGTATTACTAGAGATCAGGGAAATGCCATCCAGAGTAACGATCTGGTTAGACACCATGCTTCTAAGATTTGTGGGGCCAAGTAGAATAACTTCAGTTTTATCTGAGTTTAAAAGCAGGAAATTAGAGGTCATCCATGTCTTTATGTCTGTAAGACAATCCTGCAGTTTAGCTAATTGGTGTGTATCCTCTGGCTTCATGGATAGATAAAGCTGGGTATCATCTGCGTAACAATGAAAATTTAAGCAATACCGTCTAATAATACTGCCTAAGGGAAGCATGTATAAAGTGAATAAAATTGGTCCTAGCACAGAACCTTGTGGAACTCCATAATTAACTTTAGTCTGTGAAGAAGATTCCCCATTTACATGAACAAACTGTAATCTATTAGACAAATATGATTCAAACCACCGCAGCGCAGTGCCTTTAATACCTATGACATGCTCTAATCTCTGTAATAAAATTTTATGGTCAACAGTATCAAAAGCAGCACTGAGGTCCAACAGAACAAGCACAGAGATAAGTCCACTGTCCGAAGCCATAAGAAGATCATTTGTAACCTTCACTAATGCTGTTTCTGTACTATGATGAATTCTAAAACCTGACTGAAACTCTTCAAATAGACCATTCCTCTGCAGGTGATCAGTTAGCTGTTTTACAACTACCCTCTCAAGAATCTTTGAGAGAAAAGGAAGGTTGGAGATTGGCCTATAATTAGCTAAGATAGCTGGGTCAAGTGATGGCTTTTTAAGTAATGGTTTAATTACTGCCACCTTAAAGGCCTGTGGTACATAACCAACTAACAAAGATAGATTGATCATATTTAAGATTGAAGCATTAAATAATGGTAGGACTTCCTTGAGCAGCCTGGCAGGAATGGGGTCTAATAAACATGTTGATGGTTTGGATGAAGTAACTAATGAAAATAACTCAGACAGAACAATCGGAGAGAAAGAGTCTAACCAAATACCGGCATCACTGAAAGCAGCCAAAGATAACGATACATCTTTGGGATGGTTATGAGTAATTTTTTCTCTAATAGTCAAAATTTTGTTAGCAAAGAAAGTCATGAAGTCATTACTAGTTAAAGTTAATGGAATACTCAGCTCAATAGAGCTCTGACTCTTTGTCAGCCTGGCTACAGTGCTGAAAAGAAACCTGAGGTTATTCTTATTTTCTTCAATTAGTGATGAGTAGAAAGATGTCCTAGCTTTACGGAGGGCTTTTTTATAGAGCAACAAACTCTTTTTCCAGGCTAAGTGAAGATCTTCTAAATTAGTGAGACGCCATTTCCTCTCCAACTTACGGGTTATCTGCTTTAAGCTACGAGTTTGTGAGTTATACCACGGAGTCAGACACTTCTGATTTAAAGCTCTCTTTTTCAGAGGAGCTACAGCATCCAAAGTTGTCTTCAATGAGGATGTAAAACTATTGACGAGATACTCTAACTCCCTTACAGAGTTTAGGTAGCTACTCTGCTCTGTGTTGGTATATGACATTAGAGAACATAAAGAAGGAATCATATCCTTAAACCTAGTTACAGCGCTTTCTGAAAGACTTCTAGTGTAATGAAACTTATTCCCCACTGCAGGGTAGTCCATCAGGGTAAATGTAAATGTTATTAAAAAATGATCAGACAGAAGGGAGTTTTCAGGGAATACTGTTAAGTCTTCTATTTCCATACCATAAGTCAGAACAAGATCTAAAATATGATTAAAGTGGTGGGTGGACTCATTTACTTTTTGAGCAAAGCCGATAGAGTCTAATAATAGATTAAATGCAGTGTTGAGGCTGTCATTCTCAGCATCTGTGTGGATGTTAAAATCGCCCACTATAATTATCTTATCTGAGCTAAGCACTAAGTCAGACAAAAGGTCTGAAAATTCACAGAGAAACTCACAGTAACGACCAGGTGGACGATAGATAATAACAAATAAAACTGGTTTTTGGGACTTCCAATTTGGATGGACAAGACTAAGAGACAAGCTTTCAAATGAATTAAAGCTCTGTCTAGGTTTTTGATTAATTAATAAGCTGGAATGGAAGATTGCTGCTAATCCTCCGCCCCGGCCCGTGCTACGAGCATTCTGACAGTTAGTGTGACTCGGGGGTGTTGACTCATTTAAACTAACATATTCATCCTGCTGTAACCAGGTTTCTGTTAGGCAGAATAAATCAATACGTTGATCAATTATTATATCATTACCAACAGGGACTTAGAAGAGAGAGACCTAATGTTTAATAGACCACATTTAACTGTTTTAGTCTGTGGTGCAATTGAAGGTGCTATATTATTTTTCTTTTTGAATTTTTATGCTTAAATAGATTTTTGCTGGTTATTGGTGGTCTGGGAGCAGGCACCGTCTCTACGGGGATGGGGTAATGAGGGGATGGCAGGGGGGAGAGAAGCTGCAGAGAGGTGTATAAGACCACAGCTCTGCCTCCTGGTCCCAACGCTGGACAGTCACAGTTTGGAGGATCCAAGAAAATTGGCCAGATTTCTAGAAATGAGAGCTGCTCCCTCTAAAGTGGGATGGATGCCGTCTCTCCTAACAAGACCAGGTTTTCCCCAGAAGCTTTGCCAATTATCAATGAAGCCCACCTCATTTTTTGGACACCACTCAGACAGCCAGCAATTCAAGGAGAACATGCGGCTAAACATGTCACTCCCGGTCTGATTGGGGAGGGGCCCAGAGAAAACAACAGAGTCCGACATTGTTTTTGCAAAGTTACACACCGATTTAATGTTAATTTTAGTGACCTCCGATTGGCGTAACCGAGTGTCATTACTGCCGACGTGAATTACAATCTTACCAAATTTACGCTTAGCCTTAGCCAGCAATTTCAAATGTCCTTCGATGTCGCCTGCTCTGGCCCCCGGAAGACAATTGACTATGGTTGCTGGTGTCGCTAACTTCACATTTCTCAAAACAGAGTCGCCAATAACCAGAGTTTGATCCTCGGAGAGTGTATCGTCGAGTGGGGAAAAACGGTTAGAGATGTGAACGGGTTGACGGTGTACACGGGGCTTCTGTTTAGGGCTACGCTTCCTCCTCACAGTCACCCAGTCAGCCTGCTTTCCCGACTGCCCGGGATCTGCCAGGGGGGAACTAACGGCGGCTAAGCTACCTTGGTCTGCACCGACTACAGGGGCCTGGCTAGCTGTGGAATTTTCCACGGTGCGGAGCCGAGTCTCCAATTCGCCCAGCCTGGCCTCCAAAGCTACGAATAAGCTGCACTTATTACAAGTACCGTTACTGCTAAAGGAGGCCGAGGAATAACTAAACATTTCACACCCAGAGCAGAAAAATACGGGAGAGACAGGAGAAGCCGCCATGCTAAATCGGCTAAGAGCTAGTAGCTACGCAACCTAGCGGATTCCTAAAAACACACAAAGTGAATAATGTGTAAATAATTTAGAGGTGATTAAGCAGAAGGAGTGCCCCAATCAAGGCACCAAACAGGCCATGAAGCAGCACAGGCAACGCACGACAACAGCGAACGCACGACAACGGTGCTAAAATAAAATAAAAATCGACTAAACACGCTGTGGAGCAGCACAGATAACGCACGACAACAGTGCTAAAAAAAAACAAAAAAACGAAAGCGTTAGCAAGCTAGTTAGCTTGCCAACGCTGATGAAAGTTAGCTGATAAAAGTGCTCCGTCGCGATGTTTCGACCGTTAGAGGTCTTCCTTAGGCGTTGGAGCACAGTAAAAAAGTAAAAAAAAAAAAAAAAAAAGTAAAAAGGTAAAAAAGTAAAAAAGTCTTGAAAAGACTGTTAATTCAAGTCCAAAGCAGCAGGTAGCAGTCTCTGTGTAAACAGTCCCAACAGAGAGCCAAAATTCTGATGCAATCTCACTCCGAAGACCAAGTGATGATGACGATGACCAAATACTGATGTTGCTCTGATATCTGATGAGATATCTGATGTCAGCCAATCCAGATCCGGATCACCTACAAAAAATTTAGTGGAGTCTTCCATGCCCTAATATCTAACTCTGGTGCAAATTTGGTGAGAATCCATGAAGTATTTTTGACATAATCAAAGCTTTTAAATGAAATCTTGTTCCAGAATCTGGATCCAGATCACCTCCAAAATTCAGTGGAGTCTTCCATGGCCTCCTATCTGTCTGTGGTGAAAATTTCATTAAAATCCGTGCAGACAAATAAATAAATAAGCAGATGCAGATGATTTCATTACGTCCTTGGCAGATGTAATAAAAAAAAAACAAAACAAAGAAATCACATGTACTGTACATAAGTAAATGGACTGCATTTATATGGCGCTTTTCCATCTGTATCAGAAGCTCAAAGCACTTTACAATGATGTTTCACATTCACTCATTCACACACCGATGTCAGGGTGCTGCCATGCAAGACGCTCACTACACACCAGGAGCAACATGGGAATTAAGGACCTCTCCCAAGGGTCCGTAGTAGTGACTGTCTGGCCAGACTGGGGTTTGAACTGAGGATCCTCTGGTCTGAAGCCCAAAGCTTAACCACTAGATCATCACCTCCACAAAACTGCCCAAAGATACGTGCACCAAGCTTGTGGCATCATATTCCAGAAGACGTGAGGCTGTAATTGCTGCCAAAGATGCATCAACAAAGCATTGAGCAAAGGGTGTGAATACTTATGTACAAGCAATTTCATTTTGCAAATTTGCATAAATAAATAAATAAATAATTTTTAAAATATGTAGTCATTATGGGGTGTTGTGAGGAGAATTTTGAGGAAAAAATAAATAAAAAAGTTTTTTTAATATGTAGTCATTATGGGGTGTTGTGAGTAGAATTTTGAGGAGAAAAAATAATTTACTCCATTTTGGAATAAGGCTGTGACATAACAAAATGTGTAAAAAATTAAAGCACTGTGAATACTTTCTGGATGCACTATAGTTCCTAGTAAACAATGCAGATGTCCTTGTAGTGTTGACTTTCAGTTTTAATTTAACAGACATAACTCTTTGTGTTCAGCTTTTCAGTTTGTAGAAAAAGGATGATAATCAGTCCACTATTGAATTAGAACACTGACACCATTGTGGGGTAAACAACTGTACACTGTGAGCCGACAGGACAAGCTAAAACCTCACAGTAAACCACTTCTTGTTGTCACTGGTTTGGTGGCAATGTCATTAGAAGAGTCTTAACAGAATGGAGGGATCCCTACATATGTAACCTTATGCATGTGCACCCCAGTAAATGTAAAGAAAACTTTCAAAACAGCCAATTAGACAGACACTGACTTACCTTAGCCTTCTTCCATTGAGGTCACTCTCCAGTAAGTCCAGATCTCACTGTCATGGCAAACCCCTCTGTGTTGAGGAAGACTGTGTCTTGATTGGTTTCCAGATGGGATGGTGGACGCAGACATAGAAAATCTACACCCAGGGTTGATTGCGAGATGCCTGTGCGTGGCTTTGTATAATGTGGGAATGTTGTTGCAGGCTGATAAACACACGGTCCTTGATAGATCCTTTAGCCTGGTCTGATAACTGGCAAAAACCCAGACGATCGGGGTCTGAGGACCTGCTGCAGCCTTCATCTGCCTTCACAGCAGTTGGGTTTCAAGCCATCACCTCCTCCACCTGATCTGCCATTGATGACTTCTTGTTTCACCAGAGCCCTGTTAGCAGTCACCTCTTCAAGATTCCTGTTGGGCCTTCATGGCTACTACTGTAGTGGCCATGGGGGAAGCACAAAGTCCTCACTGTGTTTCACCCCAACAGGCAATCCATGACTTGATCCACTACTTAGGTGTCACGACTTGGTTGAGGGGTTAGATTTTCACACCTTAAGTACAGACAATTGGATTGTTGATAAGGAGCTTCTTCCTGTCAAAACCAAAAAGAAGGAAGAACACACAAAGCAGACTCACCAGATTCTACGTCACAAGAGTCATTTTGCTTGTGGCACTTGATGGAGTGAGGAGGTGTGTTTTGCATGTTGTTCAAAGATCTTGGACATGTCACTCACTGGTGCCAGTGCGCTTCCTCAGATACTGCAGTGTGAAGTGGATGAGAGTCTGTGGCTCCCTCTGGATGCAACGCCATTTGCAGGTTACTTTAAAAAGAGTGCACTAACCGTTTAGGAACTACACCCATTTATATACATCATCCCTCATTTTCAGAGTCCATTAGTAATGACACAAACTAAGTATAATGACTATTTTAAATACAAATCATCACTTTAGGGGATGGCTGCAAACTGTGCATAAAGGAGACAAGTGAGGGAAGCCACCAAGCCAACTCTGAAGGATTTATAGGCTTCTGTGGCTGTGACTGGAGAAACTGTGCATAGTGGAACTTTTGTCTGTTGCATGACTTGTGGTGTAGCTTAATATTTGAGTGGAACAGAGAAGGATTTTCATACAAGGAAACAGGTCAAAGGTGTTGCCTGTGCTGCTGCCCTCACTGGGCTCAAACTCAGTCAGTAGCATGTAAAGCAGGTGAGGTAAGATCTTTACATCACCACCTGCTGGCCACCTTTATATTGGCTGGAATCTCCCATGTGCCTTTTGGCAAACTAGCTGCAAGTTCTTTCTTTCTTATTTTTTTAGAGGGGTGGGGTGAGGGGGGGGGGGATTCTTCTCTTTTGACACATAAAAAACACAATATGCTTTTCGGGCTGCAGATGCCAGAGGTTTTTCAATGTCTTTCAAAATCAAATCTGTTTAAAAAAGGAGCTGGAAGAGCTGAAATACCAGATGTTCCATCTATGAAGATAATCAAATGGCAAATTAATCAAATTTATCTGTGATGAATCAGTCAAAGTGAAATACACCCTGCACACAAATCAAATATCTGTTGATTTCTGCTCAGAAAGCTTTACTGAGGGTTTTCCAAGCACAGCTTGGTGTTGATAATTAATCTTTTCCATTAATTGGTGTCGTACCTGAGATACTTTATCTTGCGTAAAGTCAAACCCTCCAGTTATTCTCTGTTGCTTGTGTATCGTGTGTAATTCTGGATGCTCCACAGGAGCAAAACTGCTGCAGCTCCACCGGATTTGCATAAATAAAATCTTGTGTTCCACGTGGGGAAAAAAATCCATCATGTTACAGTTAAACAGATTACCACCTTTGATATGAGGAGAGAAAACATGCAGGACTCTTTCCTGACAGACGGGGCTGATGCACCACCCACAGAGATCATAAATATTTACATCGTGTTTGGCGGCTCAGTGTCACACACATTCCAACATTCTTTAGTCGTCCAATCGGGTGAGAAGGAGTCAATGAACATACACAGTTTGTTGGGGCAAAAGGAGCTTGTGGCCGTCCAGGCATGACCTGACCTTTTTTACTAGATCATGTGCCCAAGTTTAGAGGTATCACGTGCAATGTCACGCAGTCACATGACACCCTACAGTCGGCCATTTTGGACATCTTGCTTCCTTGCTGGAGTCATTGGTTGTTTTTCAAATCAGTGGCTTCATACGTCGAAAGCTGCATTCAGCGGCCGTTTTATTCATAAGTGGCCTCACTAGGGTGTTTCAATTCACAGGCTCCTTGGAATACGGCCAACGAATGCATCCTTCTATTCCCTGAAAATGAAGGATACAACAGGTGTATCCTTCATGGCTCAAACAATCCCATGAGTCACTGCATGATTTTTATTGTTTTTATCCTTCAAAGACAAAATGATCGATAAACAATGTTATGCTGCACATGTGTAATTGCAAATAAGTAATGATATTGTGTGCAGCTGTCAAGGTTACTAGGCAACAAGGAGTGGGGTGGGAAAAGCCAATAACGCAGCAGCAACGTGCTCCAAGGACTATACAGTTTTATTTCAGAACGGCTGATTCTACTATCAAGACTCAAGTGAAGCAAAGCAAAACATTTGTAGATACAAGTTTGACAGAAAAGGCAGTGTTTAGTTTGGGGCTGATCCCCGCTCCTGGATGATGGGGTGCCAGAACGAATCCTGCCACTGAAAAAAGGCAGGTTTGAAGTCACCCCCTTGCACTGGACAAGGACCAATCTGGAGGCGGTGGAGTGGAGGAGAGCACACACAAGACACGACCAGGACACCACAGGAGCCACAGAGTGATGAGTAGGACACAGATGCAAGGCCACATGAAGATAAGGATTGAGGATCAACAGGTAATGACAGAGAAACACCAGGGGCCGATAGGAGGAAGCGGTGGGGAGGAGGCAGCTATGTCTCAGACGCGTCTGCAAATGAAGATAGGTGAGTCAGAGAATTGACATCTTTAACCGATATAACAGATTCCAATTGATATGGTTAAATGTTAAATTACTACCAGCTGTATCTGATTAGTGATACAGATGTTATCAATTAGTGAATGTGAGGAAATCTGAAACCCAAGTCTTGCTGACAGAACCAAAGCTACGCTACATTTCTACCATCAAGAATCAGGTGAAGAGAACCCGAACATTTATTAACAGATGCAAGTTTGACAGAAAACGCAGTCTTTAGTTTGGGGTTGGTCCTGGCTGCTGGAAGATGGGGTGCTGGAACGAATTCTGCCGTTGAAGAAAGGCAGGGGCGAAGCCATCCACCCCAACAAAAGCTTGAAACTTGAGGTATACCCATCCTGGTAGGACCCGGAACCTGAGAAAGAAAGAAAGATATCATCATAATACAGATCAGAAGATCATCCCTACTTACATGTAAAAGGATTACCAATGAGGAAGAAGTATGCATGTGGAAGGAGGCATGTGAAGAAAGCCAAACAGCTTAATACTGACTGTGCTCAGCTAGTACTGTGCACCTGTAGAGCAATCCATGCAGACAGAAGTGCAGCCTGAATTAGTTGTGGATGACAACCATCACATCTGTAGCCAGACAGCTGAAGTCTTGGATCACTGACCCTGTTTGTTTTTGCATGCATGCAGTTTCTTCGTGCCGTCCTTAGCAAACTGGCATTGGCTGAGACGCTGCTCGGCAGATAGAACTGTACTGGATGAGATCACCTGTGAGGTTCGTCCCACCTGAACACTGGAAATTGGACAGAAGTAGTGAAAGAGAGAGAACACATGCTCTCTTATTTGCTGTGGCATTCAGCGAATCTGGTAAACAGAGTGCTTTGCTGTTGTGTGCAGGACAATGTGTGTGGTCCTTTATTAGCCACCTAGGCTGATGACATGCTAAGACAGAAGGAGTGATTGCAGGGGGAAACAATACCGGATAAGAGCACCTGCAAGGTTCCTCCCACCCAAACACTGCAGAGAAAACAGAAATGGTGAAAGAAAGCCCATCCACTCTTAGCTGTTATGGCATAAAGGAAATCTGACATAGAGAACTAGGCTTTTGTGTGCTGGATGTCAAGTAGGTCCTTTGTTAGCCACCGAAGCAGATGATGTGTTAAGACAGAAGGAGAGATTTCAGAGCATTAGTACCAAGTGGAGAGACACCTGCTGGGAGCCCTGAGCCGTGTACTGGATGGACAAGAAAAGCTCATGGATAGAAGAGGAAGAGAACGGATGCTGCATGCGCCATTCTCTTAGCCGGGCTTCCAGGCTACCTCAGAGCCAATGTGCTGGATCACCACTGTACCGGATTCCCTGTACAGACAAATGTAACGCTGAGGATGCACACTAAGACAAGATAGAGAAATATAGATCTGTGGCGACATGATCAAGAACCTCCGTGCCTTAACACGATAGCCAGACAGCAGTGAAAGAAAATGAGACACCGCATGGGCCTGTTTTCTTGGTCGGACAACCAATGCAACTTGCTGCAACGAAGTTCAACCACCAGGGTGAATATACCACTGCCACCAGTATTCAAAAAAGCAAAAAAGGAAACAAACCGAGCATCTTCAGCAAATCTCCACATTGTGGACAATATATTTCAGTACTCATAAGTGTAGGGAAAAAGCAAGAGTCTGACGAGACACAGTAGTAAATACAAACCTGGATGAGAGATTCAGAGTCAGAGGTGTAATGGCCCAGTTACATGGCATACGACGATTCCTGAACGAAGGGAAAAAAGTTAAAAAGTCACAAATCTTTGAGAAAAGGTGGACAAACGAGCTTTATCACAAAGAGCCTGCGAATCAAGAGTGCAAAAGGAACGAAAGAGGAACAAAACGAAACCGAAGCTAACATTGATCTCCAAGCTTTAAACGAACACGTGTCTGGAGCCACTGCTGGAGCAGTGTGTGTCTGCATTTCTGCATTCCAGGACTCAGTGCTGGGACGGAGCTCATAGCGCCTGAGTCCTGGAGAAGCTGCAAAGAGAAGCGCGTGA
The DNA here is from genome assembly GCF_902500255.1 of Thalassophryne amazonica. Lineage (NCBI taxonomy): Eukaryota > Metazoa > Chordata > Actinopteri > Batrachoidiformes > Batrachoididae > Thalassophryne > Thalassophryne amazonica. Next base: position 20,936,932 of record NC_047105.1, read on the forward strand.
TCCGACCCACTGTGGAGATCTGTGCGCATGTTGGTGGATCCACCTGCTGTCGTTCCTTGTTGAGAACAAAAGAGGGAACATCTCCTCATAAGAATGATGGCATGCTGTGCACTCCATCTTGCTCCAATTAAAAAAACAACAACAAAAAATGCTGGTTTGCCGTGGTGGCTGCTATTTCACTGTGTTACTTTATATTGATTTATAGCAGAAAACTGTCAAAAAGGGGAATAAATATAAGTGTAAAGATGATTTAATATATTAGAGCAGTAAATTGATCAGTCTGTGTGAACGCCACGCAGTGACTCCCCATGTGTGGTTATTTCAACCAGGTGCAGCTGATCCACAACGTGAATTCTGCCTTCCAGAACAGCTCTTATATAATCCTCTGAATCATCTACCTGTTGCCACATGTATAGAAGGGCTGGATTGTCATTCGTACATTCATATTTTCATAAGTGCACACAGGAGGCAATGATGGCTGCTGATGGTGCGTTCAAGTACTGTCGGAAATTACATGACTTTTTTGTTCTTTCAAATTCAGCAGTTGCTTGTGGCAGAAGCATGGTTTTCATTTTATTTTTGGTAAAATAACTCACTGCATCCACACAAAAGAATAATTCTGACCTATATAAGGTGCCTGAGCCCAGTGAAGCTGGCCCCTACCCAGATTAAAAAAAAAAAAAAAAAAATTGAAGCAAACAGGCTGAGTTTGCCCTGTAATTTCCAACGGTACAGGAACGCAGCGGCAGTTGCAGTGCTCACAAACCAGTTTCTGCACTGTGTGAAAACATTCAGCTGCTCAAACAAAGTCAAACTAAATGCTAATCTTACAAAAACTAAGCAAATGATAAAAAAAAAATAAATAACTAAATAAAAAAAACCTCAAGAACGACAGCAGAGTGAAATACAGATGAATTGAGGTTTTCGGCGGCATTCATTCCAATTTTTCAACAGTTTAAAAATCCTGACAAAGTGCCAGCTGCAGGAATGAAGCTGCACGAAGGTTAAATGATGCCAACAAAAGTCCAGATTTCTCGTTTCATTTGGGCTTCGTTGACCTTCATTAAGTGCCGTGTGGCACATTCAATGAGGTGAAGCGCAAACCTCAGCCTTCCCTGAAGTTGTAAAGACGCCTGCTGGGCATCCACACAGAGGAGAACCTGACCTGGGACAGGAACAGCACACACTTGATAAAGAAGTCACAGCAACGGCTCCACTTTCTGAGAATCCTCAGGAAAAATAACATAAACCAGAGACTGTTCATGTCTTTTTAACGCGCCACCATAGAAAGCATCCTGACATACTGCCTCTGTACGTGGTTTGCCAGCTGCACAGTGGCAAACAGGAAAGATCTCCAGAGGGCTAACAAAATGGCAGAGAAGATTACTGGGTGCCCTCTACCCACACTGGGGGAGCTTCATGATTCTTACTGTGTCAGGAGAGAAAACACCATCCCAACTCGTCCCACTCTGGCCAGTCTCTGTTTGAGCTACTGCCATCAGTCAGATAGTACAGGACCATTAAAGCAAGAATAAATACACTGAAAAACAGTTTCTACCCAACTGTTGTTAGCTTTGAATGCCACTGAAACCAAATAGTCAGGTGACATGCCACACTTGAAATGAGTGCAATATATGTTTATGTGCAATATCCACTGCCACTGAAATGTCCACAGATTTTTTACATACATTTTTCTTTTTTATATGTAATCTCTTTTTTGCTACTACATACTTATATTTTATTTATTTATTATTATTTTGAACATACCTGTCAAGGAACGTGGAGGCGTGGCACAGAAAGCTGATGGACACAAATGCAGACTCTTACTGTGGCGTTGGAGTAATAAAAAAGGCTTTATCCAGAAATCAGGCAGAGGATCAGGACACAGTATGATGGTCAGCCAGGCAGAGGTAACAGACAGCTGAGAGGCAGATGCGTAGTCCAAAAAACAAGCAAAGTTCAAAACAAGGTGAGACAAAGTTCAAAGGCAAAAACAAAGGCAAAAACAAAGAGGGGTCACACACGGTTTGGCAGAAGAATAATGAATAAACGATGATGATGATTACAATACAAGGGCTGGAAGGAAGGCAGAAGCACAAGGCAAAAGGCACAACAAACTGGCAGTTAACACCACACAAGACTTAAAGTAGACCTGCATTGAAATAAATGCAGTCAGATCTTTGGACCAAAAAATGACTTATATTTACACAAGATCCTTCTGAATGTAGTAAAGTAAATCTGCAAGCCCAGATCTGTCATTCAATGGAGAAAACTTCATTTAAAAATGACAAATTTACAGCTACAATTTAGCCCTCCGCAAAACTGTCATCACATCCGGGACGCTGCCGAGACTTCAGGGAAAAGACCCTCTCCCAGCATGCATTACGCGCGCCAACTGTAATTTGTGGATTTACGTCAGTTTGCATCTGCACCTTTTTCTTGTCTTATACGGAAGGATCTACTTTTTTTAAAACTTCATATTGTCTTGCAGCACGTTTGGTGAGTACACATTTCTTTTATTTGTGCTTGAAAATTATTTTGGGGGACTTTTTCATACATCCGTTTGACTGAGTGGTGTCGCATTGAAAATCTACTGTCTTTCACCTCCGGTGTTACGTCGCGGGGTACGGAGGCGGGACCCGCAAAGAATTCAAGTCATTAAAAAGATATAAACCTCTCTCAGCGGTCACGGAGCTCTGCGGCTCCGATTACTGAGACATGCGGCGCTGCAGAAAGTCTGTCCTTGCAGCTACAGGTGTCACTGGCCGCTCCGCATCAAAACAGCGAGCGTAGTCTCTGGACTTGTACCAAGTTGGTTGCAGCTCCATTCAGTAGACAGGGACGTGGTGCCGGCTGCACAGCAGACACGGGGGCGATGTGAGTGGCCCGCTTCGGCATTTACCGAGCACGCAGACTCAGTAAGCGCAGCGGAGGCAGAGAGTGAGGCGTCGGGGAAGAACGTCGCCCGCTGTCGATGTCGCCGCTGATCTGAGCATGCAGAGCTGTATCTCACATTCATTGCAGCTTACTTTTGGATGCTGAAACCAGGATGTGTATAACAGTAACATTACTAACAGATAAAATCAATTTCAATGCGGGATCGGACTGAAGGCAGGAGCGCTCCGTCTTCTGCCGGACATCACTGCAATGACCCGGGTGTACAAACAGTTTTCGCTGAGGGCCAAATTTTAGCTGCAAATTTGTCATTTTTAAATGAAGATTTCTCCGCTGAATTACAAATTTGGGCTTGCAGATTTACTTTACTGCATTCATAAGGGTCTATAAGACCCTTATGAATGCATATCAGCTATTTCTTTCTGAGATCTGACCACATTTATTTCAATGCAGGTCTACTTTAATACACACCAGGAAATCAGGGCATGATGAGAGACAGGTGCGGAGAATGTTTAGGAAGGGGGCGTGGTCAGGCGAGACGAATAAGAGGGAAGACAGGAGACAAGAGGGTCAGTGATAGATGGGGTGAATAAAAAGTTGTGCCCCTGTTCTGTGGAATGATCTCCTTGCGTCAATAAAACAGTCAGATTCTGTAGAGATTTTCAAGTCCAGACTTAAGACGCACTTATTTTCTCTTTTATGGCTAGCATACTGGTACAGTTTTGTTTTACGCTTTTTACTCTTTTTATTCATTTATTAGTAATTGGAGCGGGCCACGGCCTCAACTTTACCTAAATTCTGGGTCTTTTAGTGCAGTTTAGGGCTAGTGGCCGGCAATGACCTTAGTATTTCTCTGTTTTTCTTGTTTAATGCTGACAAATTATACAGTATTTCTTGTCTTTCTGATGCCTGATTCTATTTTTTTCTCTCTGTTTAAGGTGCAGCTCCATCCAGAGATGGGAGTTGTATTTGTGTTGGCGATCCTCCTGTCCTGTGCGTCAACAGCATTTCTTGTATATTCGTCCGTGAATTGTTCTGTAATTTATGTTTGTAGCATGGCCCAAGCAGAGGGTCACCCCTTTGAGTCTGGTCTGCTTGAGGTTTCTTCCTCAGAGGGAGTTTTTCCTTACCACTGTTGCTCTGGGCGTTGGTAAGGTTAGACCTTACCTGTGTGAAGCGCTTTGAGGCAACTCTGTTGTGATTTGGCGCTATATAAATAAATGAAAATAAATAAATAAATGGGGTGAGACTGACAGGAGCAGAGGCAAGAAAGATTTGTAACAGTAACACCACCCAAAACCAACAGCAATCAAAATAAAACACCTAAAACAAAGATAAGCACAACCAAAGGACTAATAAATTAAAAAAAAAAAAAACAACGGAAAAGGAGCAAAGAATCAAATCAGGAAACAAAAACCAGAAAACAGATCAACAAAACAAAACTAAGACAGAACTCAACAAGTGACTAAAGTATAACAAGCAGATAATCAAGGACCGGGGCCAGACAGTAGATCAATGGGCGGGAACAAGGAACATAACATGGGGCAGACCACGAAAATACCTTTTTCATGTTGTTAAATTTGATGTTTTCTTCCCCAGACCATTCAAGTCTCCACATGGTTTACTCAGGTTTATATTTGCAACGAAAAGCTTGCACCTTACCTCTTGTTGTACCTGTTACAAAGACAATAAAGAATCTGTCTCTGTATCTGAGCAGCAACCAGATAGACTCACAGGAGCGAGCAATGAACATTCAGCAGAACTACAATGCATTGTTCACTGAAAATCCATTAACAGGACGGGTATTTTTTACAAATTATATGCACTGGTAACGTTCTGTTTTTCATCAACATCATCTTCAGTATTAATATAACACACACCACGCACACACGCACCAGCGACTGGTTGCCCGTCGTTTGACTGCATGTGGCGACTAAAACGCTCCACTCAGAAAATACAGTAAATGCAGCAGTTTAACACGAATTGTTGTGGGAGGGGACAGTGATGCTGCAAGCTTTATTTTACTGCTCACAGACACCTGGTGTGGGATTCTATTTGCATGGCGGTTTGTCACACACACACACACACATGACCTGATGTCAGCGTGTTGCCATGCAAGTTGCTCAACTGCACGCTGCACAACTGGACGATTTTGAACACTTTAGTGATTTTCCTGTTTGACAGGGAATGGGGCAGCGCAGTCTTGTTTGAACTCCTGCGTGATATTGCAGGTTTTGACAGCCTGCACAAACACAGCATCACTTCTAACGGAAAAATGGTGTACCATTTTGTTTTTGGCTGCAATCACCAAAGAAGTTGCGAAAAGTGTAGGTTTTTTTGGTCCCCAGTGGAAAAGGGAAGACGAGGCAAATGGGAGAGGTCATGTCGGTAAGCGTTAGCCTACACAGCTAAGCAGAGTAGCTGTGTTCTGTCGTCTGCACAACCACCTCGACATGTTTGAGCTCCAGGTGATAAACAAACCGCAACACGTCCACTTTCCGCCGCATCATCACTTTTTCTTTGCATCTTCACTCAGAGAAAGTGCTGTCTTTCTGATGTAGGACTATTGCGTTGTATGCATCATATTTTAACCTGTGCGGGCCTGTGAGGAGAGGATCCTCTGCTCTCAGGCCCGCTGCTTTAACCTCCAGGGGTCACGTCTTGGCGTGCTGTGTGCTCGAGCCACACGGTTCCTGGATAGATTCCTTCATCCAGTCAATTCACACCAGCTCATATGTGCTGCAACAAGATTCACTTGTAAGTTGAACCCAGACTCTCAGTGTTGCCATGCACTCAGAGAAATACCAGAGATTGCTGCACAGATTCAGTTTCTTTAATCCATAGTCTTACACCCTCGTTTCAGCACCAACACTTTTTAGTCTTTTAAACTTTTTTGGCTCTATAACTGTTTTTCTTATCTTTTTGGGCTCACTGCCCATTCCTCACTCACTCACTTCACTCTTTTCCTTTTCTACCCCTTTTTTCACCCTCATCTACTGAAGTGTTCAACATCAGCCTGCTTGGAGATATAAAAAAAGCTTTAATTAAGTTTACTGCTCTGGAGACTTATACGGTCTCATTCTCGTTCCCTTCTTTGGAACTGTCTCAATGTTTTTCTGTCTCTTTACATTTCTCATCTCTCATTCAGAATCACACGTTCATTCCAACACACACACACTCTTGTACCATCTCTCATTCACATCTGCCAATGTCGAGTATTCTTCTTCTGCTCTTCTCCCACTTTCTCCTCTTGTGCACTCGTGCTCCCAGGGCTCTGATTGGCACGCAGCAGATGTTAAACAGCTGCTGCTGAGCAGATAGATCGCTCATTTTGCCTATTCAGCTCTCAGCTTCCTCGACTTACCAGCGCCTCGTGTCTGTCACTGTCTGTCTTTCGTTATCCGGCTTGTTGTTTCTTTCTCACGGTCACCATATACCCCTCTGCAGCACTTTGCACCTTCTTTAAGGTTCAGTCCACATCCCTCTTGGGGAATCGTTTACATTCTGAGCCTGTCCATAAAGACATAGATTTCCTCAAGTAAAGCTGAACCCTCACTTGAGCCGAGTGGAGCCGTCATGCTCCACAAACAGCACAAGCTGGGAAACTTCTGTTAAACTCATGCTGGTTTTGAACATGTACAAAACTCTCAAGAGCTCGGCCAGCCTTGTCGGTCACTTTGCACTCGGCTCCAGACAGTTCGATGCAGCCTCAATGTAACTCGGTGTCCTATTTTTATGCTGGAAAAAAAAAAAAAATGACCCAGACATTTCAAGTCTAAGACAGAGTGTTGACCAGTTTCACCCGGTTATGTTGACTTGCCGCGGGCCTGGACCGTATCCATTCTAAGATAAGTGCAAGTGGAGACTGGCTGGAAACCCACTGAGATCAGGAAAAAAACAAAAAAGACTAGACCTGACTTTTTCCAAACGGTGTACCTGCTAAAGAGAATTAGGGAAATCTACAGAGTTGTACCAAGTTGTAATAGGTCTATTATGATGGAAAATTTGGCCAGTTATGAGAGTCAGTTATTGTTTGCTTCAACTTTGTTAAGTTTATTGAACTTCAACATGGAAATCATCACTGAGAGCCAATATATTTTGCTCTCTTAAAGATGAGGGACAACTTCCAGACGGCAGTGACAGCCATAGCACATATTTTAAATATATACATTTCTGTGCTATGAAAGTACAAGATGATCCATTGCAGTATTCATGGTAGTATCAGATGATTTCTCTCTTCACAGGATGGATTTATTTTCTTTTTAACTCAGGTTGCAACATGTACACAAGGGGGCTATTGATTCTGGCCGTAGCCCACGCCAACTTCTTACAATTCTCTCGGTCCCACAACTCACTTAACGTCATCAGATGTCAACAACACATCTTTTTGGCAACCAATCAGTGTCTCATACCTTCACTTAGTCTTAAAGCAACAGTGAATATCATAAGACTTAGTAGCATCAACATAAACATCCACACACATAACTAAGGGTCGTTACATGCCCCCCAACAGTAAGCTCCTCCTCACTGAGGGAACAAAAAAGTCCCTAAAGTGGGGCAGCAGTTGACAATGCCTCTGGGCCTGCCTAGGGCTCTTAGGCACTTCAGCTTGAGGGGCTGGATCCAATGGACGGGGTGACATTCTCACTTGCAATTCAGGCTGAGGGTGGTGAGAGAGAGTCCGGTAAGGGGGAAAGGTCTCAGGCGCCTGACCTCAGAAGGAGGTTGGTGGGCATCGTGGGAGGGGGTAGCAGCAGGAGAATGTGCAGGGCCTTGGGAAAAAGGAGTGACCCCTATCAGGAGCCAGCCTATCGCTGTGCAGGACCACTTCCCTGCCCCTTGGTGGTAACTGAAGTTTGTAGGCTTCTTCCAAAACTCTCGACCCCACAACTCACTCAAGTTCCTCAAAACATCACAGGTACTGCTGTTTAGCAACCAATCAGGGTGGGCTATCTTGAACATGAACATCCATAGACATAACTTGTCATTACATTTTAAATGTTCCACAGACAGTTTACTGTTTAGTGAATGTTATTGCAGTTAGTCAACATTAAATACAAATAGAGTCTCCTCTTGCAATTGTTAAAGCTAGAGTTGGTAGTCCTGGAGAGCTAGCAAGAGAGCTAGGAAGATTTGAAAGTAACACCTCATCTAGGTTCCACACCCTCCCCCCTACCCCATAAGTGCTCCGTCCCTACAAACTTGAACGCGCACATACAGAGAAGCTAATGTTAGCTTTTGGGCCAAGTTGGCAAATCTTATATGAAACTCACAAATCCCCCGAAGCAAAAGTAATTACCTGTCCAAGAGAAAGAGAACAACCTCTGTGTCACTTTTCAGTCCCTTCAGATGCCTCCGTTGTTTCCACCGAGAAAATGCCACACTGATGTTGACTCTTGTCTGACCTCTTGCTTTATCCCGAGCCTTTTTCATCGCAGCCTTTTTGAGCCGTTAAACGTAATGGTGGAAGTGGTAGTTTTGGCCTTATTCCCTCTGCCATTGTACCAAAGTGAATTTCTTTGGTGAAACGAGAAGAGTATGCACGCGTGGGGGAGGGAGGGACAGAGGGGGGTGTTGAACATGGTGACGCGAGCAGGAAGAACTAGACATGAAGGCATCTGACTGTTTTTTTTTGAGATCGCACCACAGGGCTTATACTGGTTGTAGTTTTATCGATCCTACAGCTGCTACAGATGTCTGATTTTTTTTGTTGTTGCTTTTTCTGAATACATAATGTATTGACGACTGTTTTGGATAGATGGACCATTTCACCCAATATAACAAAAAGTGTTTCTGAACACAGTTACCTCCCCTAGCTTTAAATACCTCCCTAGCCATGAATAGAACCATGCTAGCTATCTACCTAGCATGACTGTAACCATGCTAGACAGCTAACTAGCATATTCCAGGTACTGGAATGGCTTTCTATGCTAACTTGGACCATTAGTACGGAGCTTGCATGAAAATGAGCCTGTAACCTCACACAAATAATGGTTTCTGTGAATGTTTTGTCCTTAGGTTATGCCAGACTACTTTCCAGGTTTGAATATTTTTTAGACCTGTTTAGCTGAGAGTAGCACCTGCCCTGACTTAGGTCTTAGTCAGACATGGGGCCAAATACAAAAGTATTTGTATTTGAAAATACTTAAATACATTTTTCAGAGTATTTGTATTTTCTGATTTTGAATTCAAAGTATTTGTATATGTATTTCAAATCGTGATCCCAAGTATTTCCAAATACTTTTACGAATACTTTTTCAAATACTTTTCAAACTTGGGAATTTCTGTGACACCATGTTGAGACACACCAGAAAACTATAAGCTCCATGTTATTGTGATTGAGATACAATAATACAGTATGCTGAGATGAGAAGTTATGACATTTTATTATTGTTTTGTGATATGGTAGATACAAAACGATGCAGTATTGATGGAAACAGAATATATATTGTGATAGTTTGATTATTGCCTGTGATATTATAATAGTGAATTTGTGATAAAACACTCAATCCTTTACTTATCAATAGTATTTGGTCATGCTATTTTCAAAATAAATTGTCACTGTTGTGTGTTGGGGGGGTGTGGCTGGACATTTTGGTGTTCTTTTCTTTTCTTTGCTCTCCAGGTGGTATGCAAACTGATTTATTGTCTGTGGAGAAGGTGCTGGCAGAAGAGTCCTTCACCCTCATCAACATGATGTGCAGCACCTGTGGATGGTGCTCACGTGCAACCTTAAAGACTTTCAGCTGAAGCAGATAATGAGATGGCGTTCTGCATTTAAGTCATGTGTGATTCAAGCAGAATTGCTGGGAGCGCGACCTTGTGATGTTCGTTTGTGAGACGCTGAGGACCGCGCCTGGGTTTGACACATCTTGCCTGTGAAGGAGGAAGGGTGAGGGACACATGCTGTCAGCACACATCAGAGGTGATTGATTATCTGAATAATTGTTAACAGTAACTTGGTATTTTGTTACGCAGTATATTTGAACTTTGATGAGAGTTGTACAGCTCGCTTCTCACTGCCGTGGCATGCGGACTGATGATCCTCCACCTGTTGTGAGAAGCTGTTCATTTACATAAAGCTTGAATTCGGACCTGAATGTGTTGCTGATAGTGTGTGCCTTTTGAAGGATATTAGTTGTAGCTGCTGACTTACCTCACCTTTTCTATCCTTCGCAGAGTCGGCTTGTCGTGTCCACCTGGGGGGTGTTTGGCGGTGAACGTGGGTCCAGAAGCGCCGGGCTTTGATCCTTTTGGGCGCTGGAGAGCGTGCCGTCCTTCACTCCGCCAGACCGACGCAGTTTTTGTTTGTACACTTTGTTATGCACCAAAGGGGGAAAATAAATTGTTTTGTTATTGGAACTGCTTTCTGGTTGTTTTAGCACTGGGTTCCGTCAGACGCAGGTCCGCTCCTCAACCCGCGTCGACACATAACAGTAGTTCCCGGCCATTCCATAATGGACCCAGCGGCAGAGGCAGTTCCATTCGCCGAAAGAGTTCAAGAACACTTGGAGAAAATATGGGAGCAATTACAGCATCTCACAAACCAAATTAAACAAACAGATGTCCGCGTTACGGAGCTTGCAGCGCAAGCCATTCCGCTTCCTGCTGCTCCAGCTGCGGCACCATCGATACCGGTGCAGATAACTCCGTCACCCAGAGATTCGGCTTCCGAATTGATTATTTGTCGTCCGGAGCCTTATGCGGGAAACGTTGAAGCTTGTGCTCCGTTTTTGATGCAATGTTCTCTGGTTTTTGCTCATACCGTTGCCCAGCGGTTGCTGAATCTCAGGCAGGGGAGGCGGAGTGCGGCGGATTATTCTGTGGATTTCCGAATTTTTCCTGCTCAGTCCGGTTGGAATGCCGCAGCATTAAGCGTAATGTTTGTGGTTGGTTTAAATGATCCATTAAAAGACGAGCTAGTAGTCCGTGACGAGCCAAATGATTTAGATGAGCTAATATCGTTGGTGATTCGTCTAGATGATCGGATGAAGGAGCGTGGACGCGAGAGAGGGCGGCCATCAGAACGGGTTTTTTTGTCTCGGGGTTTTCCCCGACACAGATCTGGGCTGCCTCTTCTTCGCCCCACTGAGACTTCTCCGACGGGACCTCTGGCTCCTCTTGCAGATGAGCCCATGCAGCTCGGACGAGCTGAAGCCGCTATATTGCCCCGTCATAGAAGCGTCAAGAAAAATAGTGGTGACGTCTCTCCAGGTGTTCTGGGACAGGCGAAATAATACACACACACAAAAAAAAATATATTGTTTGGGCTAATGTTTTTTTTTTTCTGAAAGGGGTTATAAATTGTTTGGGGATTCAGGGGCGTATCTGGTGGAGTGAACGACAGGCGGTTCGAAGCCCGTCCTGGACTCAGTTAATTGTTGGTTTTTATTATTTGTATTTAGGTATTTTCTGTTTGGGCCTGGGGTCGTTTTGTTTTGTTGTTTTTTTTATTTCCCTACTTCCCTAACCCCAACCTCACTCGCCCCAAGACCGTTCGTCTTGTGGGTTGTGGGGTGGTGCAGGTTGGTCACGCTGAGCGTTCTCAGAAGACCTCTGCACCTGGGGGGGGGTTGTTAGGGGCGTTTTTTCTGGTTTGGTTAGGGCCCGGTTCCACTCCAGCCTCGGTGGGCCTTTGTACCATTCGTCATTGGTGTTGCCGGGGTGTGGTGCAGCGGGAACATACCTCAGTCGGAGGGGTGGGTCGATCTGTTGCCGTTCGCCATTTCGGTAGTTCCACCCCTCCCGATAGGCTGGGGTATGGTCGAGTTGGGGCACCGGACGTATTTCCGGTTTTCCGCTGCGCCTTGGGGTTGGGGCCGGGTTAGTTGTTCCTGTTCCCTTCCCCGGCTTGATGTTTTGTGCCGTTCGCCAAAATGAGCCACCGAAAGGCTCTGGGAGGGATCTGGGATCTTTCGGGGTGCTGGGGAAGGTAACAGGGTTTATCGGTTGTTTTATTTGCCCCCGGGGTTGTTTAATGTAGTCCTCCGGGGGTTGGACTTTTGTTTTTTTTTGTTTCCTTCCAGGTTCCACCTCCAGGGTTGATGGGACGGTCCTCTGGGGGGGAATTGGCTTGTGGGGCCGACTAGCCAAGTGTGGCCGGGTCTGGGGTTCCTGGGTTGTGGGGAGGGTGCCTCCTGGGGTTTGATGGTACGGTCCTCTGGGGGGTGCCGTTGCTCCATGTGTACCTGGGGACCTCTGTGGGATTCCGGCTTTGGCTATTCCTCCTGGAACCGGCGGTGAAGGCCTTCTGGGGGGGTGTTGGGCTCTGCAAGTCGTTCTGGGGGGGTTGTTTGTTATTTTTCTTTCATGCATTTATGTTTGTATTGTGTTTGTGGGGCTGTGTTGGGTTTTTGCATTTGGGAGTTTTTCTTTTCTTCCCGGGGTTGGATGGGACGGTCCCCTGGGGAGGTTTTGGGTGGGTTTTATGTTTTCTTGTATGTTGGGTTGTACTAGGGACTGTTTTGGGGTTTTTGTTGATGCCAGCCGGCCTTCCAGCTGCGGTGCCCTGTCCTGTTGTCTGTGGTGGACCTTGGGAGCGTTACGCTGTCTGCTTCCTGACGAGGACCCCGGAGGGAGGTGCTGTTCTCGGACCTGGTCTGTTTGGTCGCCGGGAGGCTTCCCATTAAAGGGGGGGTACTGTTGTGTGTTGGGGGGGGGGTGTGACTGGACATTTTGGTGTTCTTTTCTTTTCTTTGCTCTCCAGGTGGTATGCAAACTGATTTATTGTCTGTGGAGAAGGTGCTGGCAGAAGAGTCCTTCACCCTCATCAACATGATGTGCAGCACCTGTGGATGGTGCTCACGTGCAACCTTAAAGACTTTCAGCTGAAGCAGATAATGAGATGGCGTTCTGCATTTAAGTCATGTGTGATTCAAGCAGAATTGCCGGGAACGCGACCTTGTGATGTTCGTTTGTGAGACGCTGAGGACCGCGCCTGGGTTTGACACATCGTGCCTGTGAAGGAGGAAGGGTGAGGGACACATGCTGTCAGCACACATCAGAGGTGATTGATTATCTGAATAATTGTTAACAGTAACTTGGTATTTTGTTACGCAGTATATTTGAACTTTGATGAGAGTTGTGCAGCTCGCTTCTCACTGCCGTGGCATGCGGACTGATGATCCTCCACCTGTTGTGAGAAGCTGCTCATTTACATAAAGCTTGAATTCGGACCTGAATGTGTTGCTGATAGTGTGTGCCTTTTGAAGGATATTAGTTGTAGCTGCTGACTTACCTCACCTTTTCTATCCTTCGCAGAGTCGGTTTGTCGTGTCCACCTGGGGGGTGTTTGGCGGTGAACGTGGGTCCAGAAGCGCCGGGCTTCGATCCTTTTGGGCGCTGGAGAGCGTGCCGTCCTTCACTCCGCCAGACCGACGCAGTTTTTGTTTGTACACTTTGTTATGCACCAAAGGGGGAAAATAAATTGTTTTGTTATTGGAACCGCTTTCTGGTTGTTTTAGCGCTGGGTTCCGTCAGACGCAGGTCCGCTCCTCAACCCGCGTCGACACATAACAGTCACCAGTTTATCAGTTTTTGTGTTGATTTGTTGTTTATAGTTCATAGAAAGTATTTGTATTTGTATTTGAAATACTCAAAATATAAAGTATTTGTATTTGTATTTGTATTTGAAAAAATACAACGTATTTGTATTTGTATTTGTATTTGGAATTCGAAAATCTAAAGTATTTGTATTTGTATTTAAATACAATGCAAAATATTTGACCCCATGTCTGGTCTTAGTATCTTCTAGAAGTAGCTGGATGGTGTATCTGGGGGAAAAGGATATTTTCCAGCCGCACCACAAATTGTAAATGTATAAAGTTCTGCTCTATCAAAGTATCAAATGTTCCATAATCGGATCAATAGTGTGCAGTTATTCAAGGAAGTGATATTTAATACAAATGCAGTACATTCCATTTATGTCATTGTTAATATTTACCTAAACAGCTTGGAAATGCACTAGCTACCTACATAACATGAATGTAACCATGCTACAAATCTGGATAGCACAGTCGAGAGTTCCTTTATACAGAGAGTAGCAACAAGTGAGAACATGGTGCTGTTTTGGGGCCAATTGTGCTGAACTACTGAATGAACCGTTTATGTTTTCAACATTTTTTTATCAGTTAACCACATACAGCAACACATCCAGGTACAGGTACTATCAAAATAAATAGAGAAATGATTAAGATATCAAATTTACATGAATTTACAATTTATGATGATTTATTTAATTAATTTAATTCCCGATTTATGCTTCTGAACCTCTGTAACTCCATGTCATGCAATGCAACCTGGTCTCATGGCACGTCGTGCTTCAGCAGCACGAAATATACATTAATCTATTGGTTCATGATATTGTGACGAAAAGTGCTTCATTTTCATCATGGCAGCATGAATTCATTCTCATTCATTCCGTGATGGCTACACGAAATTAAAAGTGAAGCGGGGGGGGGGGGGGGGGGGGGGGGTCGGGGTGGTTATGGTTAGGGTTGGGAGTAGCATTAGGAATAGTGAGTTAAAAAAGCTCTGTCACGAAAATTTGAGTCATTTTGTCACGGGAGCACGAAAAAAAATGTGAGACTGGGCTGTGCAATGACATGCATGACAGTTTTAAAGTTCTCTGTCGCTGGATTACACTTTATTCTGGATTAATTTGACCCTCAACAAGCTTTTCTTTCTATAATCATCACCTCCAGTTCAAAGGTAAGGTACTATTTGTTATGTGTCGACGCGGGTTGAGGAGCGGACCTGCATCTGACTGAACCCAGCGCTAAAATAACCAATCAATCAATCAATCAATCAACTTTTTTTTTATATAGCGCCAGATCACAACAGACAGTTGCCCCAAGGCGCTCTATATTGTAAGGCAAGGCCATACAATAATTATGAAAAACCCCAACGGTCAAAACGACCCCCTGTGAGCAAGCACTTGGCTACAGTGGGAAGGAAAAACTCCCCTTTAACAGGAAGAAACCTCCAGCAGAACCAGGCTCAAGGAGGGGCAGTCTTCTGCTGAGACTGGTTGGGGCTGAGGGAGAGAACCAGGAAAAAGACATGCTGTGGAGGGGGGCAGAGATCGATCACTAATGATTAAATGCAGAGTGATGCATACAAAGCAAAAAGAGAAAGAAACAGTGCATCATGGGAACCCCCCCACAGTCTACGTCTAAAGCAGCATAACCAAGGGATGGTCCAGGGTCACCTGATCCAGCCCTAACTATAAGCCTTAGCAAAAAGGAAAGTTTTAAGCCTAATCTTAAAAGTAGAGAGGGTATCTGTCTCCCTGATCTGAATTGGGAGCTGGTTCCACAGGAGAGGAGCCTGAAAGCTGAAGGCTCTGCCTCCCATTCTACTCTTGCAAACCCTAGGAACCACGAGTAAGCCTGCAGTCTGAGAGCGAAGCGCTCTAATGGGGTAATATGGTACTACGAGGTCCCTAAGATAAGATGGGACCTGATTATTCAAAACCTTATAAGTAAGAAGAAGAATTTTAAATTCTATTCTAGAATTAACAGGAAGCCAATGAAGAGAGGCCAACACGGGTGAGATATGCTCTCTCCTGCTAGTCCCCGTCAGTACTCTAGCTGCAGCATTTTGAATTAACTGAAGGCTTTTTAGGGAACTTTTAGGACAACCTGATAATAATGAATTACAATAGTCCAGCCTAGAGGAAATAAATGCATGAATTAGTTTTTCAGCATCACTCTGAGACAAGACCTTTTTGATTTTAGAGATATTGCGTAAATGCAAAAAGGCAGTCCTACATATTTGTTTAATATGCGCCTTGAATGACATATCCTGATCAAAAATGACTCCAAGATTTCTCACAGTATTACTAGAGGTCAGGGTAATGCCATCCAGAGTAAGGATCTGGTTAGACACCATGTTTCTAAGATTTGTGGGGCCAAGTACAATAACTTCAGTTTTATCTGAGTTTAAAAGCAGGAAATTAGAGGTCATCCATGTCTTTATGTCTGTAAGACAATCCTGCAGTTTAGCTAATTGGTGTGTGTCCTCTGGCTTCATGGATAGATAAAGCTGGGTATCATCTGCGTAACAATGAAAACTTAAGCAATACCGTCTAATAATACTGCCTAAGGGAAGCATGTATAAAGTGAATAAAATTGGTCCTAGCACAGAACCTTGTGGAACTCCATAATTAACTTTAGTCTGTGAAGAAGATTCCCCATTTACATGAACAAACTGTAATCTATTAGACAAATATGATTCAAACCACCGCAGCGCAGTGCCTTTAATACCTATGACATGCTCTAATCTCTGTAATAAAATTTTATGGTCAACAGTATCAAAAGCAGCACTGAGGTCCAACAGAACAAGCACAGAGATGAGTCCACTGTCCGAAGCCATAAGAAGATCATTTGTAACCTTCACTAACCTGTACTGTTTCTGTACTATGATGAATTCTAAAACCTGACTGAAACTCTTCAAATAGACCATTCCTCTGCAGATGATCAGTTAGCTGTTTTACAACTACCCTCTCAAGAATCTTTGAGAGAAACGGAAGGTTGGAGATTGGCCTATAATTAGCTAAGATAGCCGGGTCAAGTGATGGCTTTTTAAGTAATGGTTTAATTACTGCCACCTTAAAAGCCTGTGGTACATAGCCAACTAACAAAGATAGATTGATCATATTTAAGATTGAAGCATTAAATAATGGTAGGGCTTCCTTGAGCAGCCTGGCAGGAATGGGGTCTAATAAACATGTTGATGGTTTGGATGAAGTAACTAATGAAAATAACTCAGACAGAACAATCGGAGAGAAAGAGTCTAACCAAATACCGGCATCACTGAGAGCAGCCAAAGATAACGATACATCTTTGGGATGGTTATGAGTAATTTTTTCTCTAATAGTCAAAATTTTGTTAGCAAAGAAAGTCATGAAGTCATTACTAGTTAAAGTTAATGGAATACTCAGCTCAATAGAGCTCTGACTCTTTGTCAGCCTGGCTACAGTGCTGAAAAGAAACCTGGGGTTGTTCTTATTTTCTTCAATTAGTGATGAGTAAAAAGATGTCCTAGCTTTACGGAGGGCTTTTTATAGAGCAACAAACTCTTTTTCCAGGCTAAGTGAAGATCTTCTAAATTAGTGAGACGCCATTTCCTCTCCAACTTACGGGTTATCTGCTTTAAGCTACGAGTTTGTGAGTTATACCACGGAGTCAGACACTTCTGATTTAAAGCTCTCTTTTTCAGAGGAGCTACAGCATCCAAAGTTGTCTTCAATGAGGATGTAAAACTATTGACGAGATACTCTAACTCCCTTACAGAGTTTAGGTAGCTACTCTGCTCTGTGTTGGTATATGACATTAGAGAACATAAAGAAGGAATCATATCCTTAAACCTAGTTACAGCGCTTTCTGAGAGACTTCTAGTGTAATGAAACTTATTCCCCACTGCAGGGTAGTCCATCAGAGTAAATGTAAATGTTATTAAGAATTGATCAGACAGAAGGGAGTTTTCAGGGAATACTGTTAAGTCTTCTATTTCCATACCATAAGTCAGAACAAGATCTAAGATATGATTAAAGTGGTGGGTGGACTCATTTACTTTTTGAGCAAAGCCAATAGAGTCTAATAATAGATTAAATGCAGTGTTGAGGCTGTCATTCTCAGCATCTGTGTGGATGTTAAAATCGCCCACTATAATTATCTTATCTGAGCTAAGCACTAAGTCAGACAAAAGGTCTGAAAATTCACAGAGAAACTCACAGTAACGACCAGGTGGACGATAGATAATAATAAATAAAACTGGTTTTTGGGACTTCCAATTTGGATGGACAAGACTAAGAGACAAGCCTTCAAATGAATTAAAGCTCTGTCTAGGTTTTGATTAATTAATAAGCTGGAATGGAAGATTGCTGCTAATCCTCCGCCCCGGCCCGTGCTACGAGCATTCTGACAGTTAGTGTGACTCGGGGGTGTTGACTCATTTAAACTAACATATTCATCCTGCTGTAACCAGGTTTCTGTTAGGCAGAATAAATCAATACATTGATCAATTATTATATCATTTACCAACAGGGACTTAGAAGAGAGAGACCTAATATTTAATAGACCACATTTAACTGTTTTAGTCTGTGGTACAGTTGAAGGTGCTATATTATTTTTTCTTTTTGAATTTTTATGCTTAAATAGATTTTTGCTGGTTATTGGTGGTCTGGGAGCAGGCACCGTCCCTACAGGGATGGGGTAATGAGGGGATGGCAGGGGGAGAGAAGCTGCAGAGAGGTGTATAAGACCACAGCTCTGCCTCCTGGTCCCAACGCTAGACAGTCACAGTTTGGAGGATCCAAGAAAATTGGCCAGATTTCTAGAAATGAGAGCTGCTCCATCCAAAGTGGGATGGATGCCGTCTCTCCTAACAAGACCAGGTTTTCCCCAGAAGCTTTGCCAATTATCTATGAAGCCCACCTCATTTTTTGGACACCACTCAGACAGCCAGCAATTCAAGGAGAACATGCGGCTAAACATGTCACTCCCGGTCTGATTGGGGAGGGGCCCAGAGAAAACAACAGAGTCCGACATTGTTTTTGCAAAGTTACACACCGATTTAATGTTAATTTTAGTGACCTCCGATTGGCGTAACCGAGTGTCATTACTGCCGACGTGAATTACAATCTTACCAAATTTACGCTTAGCCTTAGCCAGCAATTTCAAATTTCCTTCAATGTCGCCTGCTCTGGCCCCCGGAAGACAATTGACTATGGTTGCTGGTGTCGCTAACTTCACATTTCTCAAAACAGAGTCGCCAATAACCAGAGTTTGATCCTCGGCGAGTGTATCGTCGAGTGGGAAAAACGGTTAGAGATGTGAACGGGTTGACGGTGTACACGGGGCTTCTGTTTAGGGCTACGCTTCCTCCTCACAGTCACCCAGTCAGCCTGCTTTCCCAACTGCTCGGGATCTGCCAGAGGGGAACTAACGGCGGCTAAGCAACCGTGGTCCGCACCGACTACAGGGGCCTGGCTAATTGTAGAATTTTCCACGGTGCGGAGCCGAGTCTCCAATTCGCCCAGCCTGGCCTCCAAAGCTACGAATAAGCTACACTTATTACAAGTACCGTTACTGCTAAAGGAGGCCGAGGAATAACTAAACATTTCACACCCAGAGCAGAAAAGTACGGGAGAGACAGGAGAAGCCGCCATGCTAAATCGGCTAAGAGCTAGTAGCTACGCTAACCTAGCGGATTCCTAAAAACACGCAAAGTGAATAATGTGTAAATAATTTAGAGGTGATTCAGCAGAAGGAGCGCTTCAGTCAAGGCACCAGACAGACCATGAAGCAGCACAGATAACGCACGGCAACAGCGCCAAAAAACAAAATAAAATAAAAATCCACCAGACAGGCTGTGGAGCAGCACAGGTGACGCAGGGCAAGAGTACTAAAAAATAAAATAAAATAAAAATCCACCAGACAGGCTGTGGAGCAGCACAGGCAACGCACGGCAGCAGTGCTAGAAAATAAAATAAAAATCCACCAGACAGGCCATGAAGCAACACAGGTAACGCAGGGCAAGAGTACTAAAAAATAAAATAAAATAAAAATCCACCAGACAGGCTGTGGAGCAGCACAGGTGACGCACGGCAACAGTGCTAAAAAACAAAATAAAATCCACCAGACAGACCATGGAACAGCACAGGTAACACACGGCAACAGTGCTAAAAAATAAAATAAAAATCCACCAGACAGGCCATGGAACAGCACAGGTAACGCACGACAACGGTGCTAAAATAAAATAAAAATCCACCAGACACGCTGTGGAGCAGCACAGGTAACGCACGACAACAGTGCTAAAAAATAAAATAAAAACGAAAGTTAGTTAGCTAGTTAGTTAGCTAGTTAGCTTGCTAACGCTAATGAAAGTTAGCTGATGAAAGTGCTCCGTCGCGACGTTTCGACCGTTAGAGGTCTTCTTTAGGCGTTGGAGCACGGTGAAAAAGTAAAAAAAAAAAAGTAAAAAAGTCTTGAAAAAGATTGTTAGTTCAAAGTCCAAAGCAGCAGGTAGCAGTCTCTGTGTAAACAGTTCCAACAGAGAGCCAAAATTCTGATGCAACGTCTCAAACAAAGACATGTAAACAAAGAGGAGACTTAGAAATTGTTATTGGAACCAGAAAGCGGTTCCAATAACAAAACAATTTATTTTCCCCCTTTTGTGCAATACTTGGTGTACAAACATAAAACGCGTCTGTCTGGCGGAGTGAAGGACGGCGCACTCTCCAGCGCCCAAAGGGATCGAAGCCCGACGCCTCTGGACCCACGTTCACCGCCAAACACCCCCCAGGTGGACACGACAAACCGACTCTGTGAAGGATAGAAAAGGTGAGGTAAGTCAGCAGCTACAACTAATATCCTTCAAAGGCATACACTATCAGCAACACATTCAGGTCTGAATTTAAGCTTTATGTAAATGAGCAGCTTCTCACAACAGGTGGAGGATCATCTGTCCGCACACCACGGCCGTGAGAAGCAAGCTACACAACTCTCATCAATATTCACATATACTGCGTAACAAAATACCAAATTACTGTTAACAATTATTCAGACAATCAAATCACCTCTGATGTGTGCTGACAGCATGTGTCCCTCACCCTTCCTCCTTCACATGCATGATGTGTCAAACCCAGGCGCGGTCCTCAGCGTCTCACAAACGAACATCACAAGGTCGGAACTCCCTCACAAACTCAGTGTAAACCGTTAGGAGCCGTGAATTCTGCTCCCAGAGCGCCGTAGCCCAGGCGCGTGCCTCTCCTCTAAGCAAATTTATAACGTAAGCCACCCGGCTAGCGTCTGACGCGTACATGACGGGACGCTGTGAAAAGACGAGCGAGCACTGCATCAAGAAGTCCGCGCATGTCTCCACACAGCCTCCGTACAGCTCCGGAGGGCTTATGTATGCTTCAGGGGAAGGTGGGGGGGTTCGTTGAATGACCAGCGGAATGTCTATTTCTGGCACACGGTCAGCAGGAGGAGGTGCTGCAGCAGCGCCCTGAGCATGCGCTTCCTCCTGGGTGGTGAGAGCCTCCATCCGCGGGTTGAGCAGCGGACCTGCGTCTGACTGAACCCAGCGCTAAAATAACCAGAAAGCGGTTCCAATAACAAAACAATTTATTTTCCCCCTTTTGTGCAATACTCGGTGTACAAACATAAAACGCGTCTGTCTGGCGGAGTGAAGGACGGCGCGCTCTCCGGCGCCCAAAGGGATCGAAGCCCGGCGCCTCTGGACCCACGTTCACCGCCAAACACCCCCCAGGTGGACACGACAAACCGACTCTGTGAAGGATAGAAAAGGTGAGGTAAGTCAGCAGCTACAACTAATATCCTTCAAAGGCACACACTATCAGCTACCATTCAGGTAATTTTCTCTGCTGACTTAAAACATTGAGTAATAATCTGAACTCAGCCATTTTCCTGTGGCGTTTCCTTATCTGTGGGATTGGCGTAAAGTGTGATCAGTGACGGCTTTGCTTCACACTCCAGTGTCCACCATATTGTTATTGTCTGTACGTCGTTGTGCGATTCACAACATTAAATTGTTACTTTTGGCTTATCCATTGTCCGTTCATTAACGCCCCCTGTTGTGGGTCCGTGTCACGACACTTTCACAACACTTTCACAATGTATGTGATCCCAAAATGTAATCAGTGTGCACATTGCAAAAACTATTCAAATATGAGAGGAAAGAGTGAAAGCAGAAAGTGTCAAATCACAGCCTTTTGTGGTTTAATAGGTGCACCTCACGCTGCGGGTTCAAGTCTGAGCACAGTGTGGAAAAAATAAACGGTCAGGCTTTTAATCATGGAAATGACTCCAGTCCCACATGTGAGGGGTTTTTAATGGAAATACATTGCAATCAGACAGGACATTTTATCTGATGTGAGCGAAAAATTCGCTATACAAAATCTGTTATATATTACATGGAAAACAATACAAAAACATTGGGACATTTTTTTGTCCGGTGACTGTGAATACGATGACGGTTTAGGTGAGTTTTACTGTACATGAGACTGAACAATAAATTTCCCTCACAAAACTTTGACGATGATGTTGGCTTCCATCCCACACAGCTTTTCCCAAATTTGTCTTCTGTTTGGATCTGAAGGGAATCTGTACATCTTGAAGCCCTTGCTGTGTCTGTTTGTGCATCCAAAGGCACAGCAACCTGGCATTTTTCAGTGAATAAATAAATAAAATACCTGGTTTTCCATGTAGACAGATTAACAGCGAACGCTATTTTGAACCCAAGATGGCACCATGAGTTTTTTGGGCTCATCATGTTGCTTCTCTCTCTGGACTCTAGGACAGTTCAAGATACTACAATGGTTGCCCGTGCTAGCTTGGTTAGTTAGCATGTAGCTTGCATGAAAATGAGTCTAGTAACCTCCCACAAATAATGTTTTCCGCTTTTTTGTCGGGTAACATTAGACTACTTCAAAAGTTTGGATGTTTTTACGAATTGCTCAACGTGGATTAGAATGTTGGGAAGGTCGTCATATCTCCTGGGAGGAGCTGGATGATGTGTCTGGGAAGAGGGATGTCTCATAGAAAGTGTGTTGCCACCGCAATCTAGTCCCGACAAGCAGCAGATGGATTTGTTCCACTTTGACAATACAGTAGCTGCAGCAGCTCCAACAATAAATCATTATGCCGCCAACTTTCCAGCAGCTGCCACTTCAACAGACCATGCAGACAGATTTACACCACCACTCGGTAACCACCGGGTTGGTGGTAAGATTAGCTCTCCAGCCACCTAAAAAGCATTCACTCAGCTTGAACCCTCGTGAAGGTGACTGATGTGGAGCTAATGTGTCCTGCCATGAGGATGCAGCAACACAAAATCCAGTGCCTTCTCTTCACATTAAATAAAGATAAAATCCTTGATGTATCTGAAGCACTGGACCGTGTACCTCAACCTCAGTTGTGCATTTTCCATCTCTCCCAAGTCGACTGACAGTGAATTAGCTCCCTCAGGTGTTTTCAACCAATCAGTCTGGGAGAAACCAGACATACCCAAATCAATTATAGATAGATAGATGGACAGATGGATAATTAATCAATATATAAACTCATGGTTTAGGTATGGCAACCTCACTCAGTCTGCAGAAACTGCATAATTAAAAGGACATCAAATCTGCCTCGATGTTAGTTTGCCATTAAAAAATTTTCCCTGATTGTAATTCCGTTACCATACAATAGCACATAAATCACTATTCCGTGCAGTTCATTTGAAGAGCTTCTGTTGTTTTTCTGCACTAATCAACCAAATGTAGTAATGTTAGTTAGTGAAATGTGCACATATATTTCTAAAACATGGCCACATTAGCCTTTGTGTTCTCAGCAGGCATCTGGAACACAATGCTATAAGTGAGTCACACTGTCACCACAGTGCAGTTAAGTGGTAGTATTGAGCTCTTGTTTGGAAGAATTTACTGCCAAGGCTTCCAGAGGTGCTGTGGGCTTAATTTAAGGAAACATCTGTGAAGGAGGTGCCCACATGAAACCAAGTGCACAGAGAAAAACTGGCATTCCTGTCAGAAGAAATAGGGGGAATGTTTGAAGAAAAAGCCTCATTTCGGAGTGCAGCACAGGTACATCACGTCTTGTTTAATGTTTAATACAGTGGTCTCAAGCTCATATTCAGGTTATGTCCTCAGTGGGGAGCCATGTCAAATACCCGGAGCCAAAAACAGAGTATAAGTGTCATAACTGACATTATTTTGTAATAATTCACATTGAAAAGTTTGAGAGACTTCCAGAGATGGCGTGTGAACTATGAAGCTCCTTCATTCTTGACCTATGCTCTAACCCTCCTACCAGGTTTCATGAAATTCAGTCTTAATACTTGAAAGTATACCTTCCTGACTGCCATAAAAAGAATACTGCAGTATACAGTAGGCTGGCTGGTCTTTATCCCAGGTTACTAATATCAACAACAGCACATGGCCCCCAGAATTTACTGTAACTCATGAGTGTAAACTCCATTGTTTATTTCTAGCCAACATAGTTGTCAGTTTTGGTCTTAAAATGAGGTGTGGTCTGGCCCAGTGTTGATGCATTGATGTTGTGAGGCAGCAGAAAGTATTTGCACCACAGACCAACAAAATCCTTGTCTTAAGTCTTAAGTGCAGTGTTCAGATGCACCTTATATATATGTGACTTCCCAATGTATGTACGCTCTGTTTGTGGACACAGACAAGCACAGCGGCACCACCTACAACTGAAAGACAGTCATAGAGTGCATACCCCTGCCGAGGCCTAGAGCGTGAATACCTGATCTGGGGCCGATGTGACTCGACAGGCTGGGCCAGGTTACGGAACTTTTCTGAAATGATGATGTCATAGGCCTGCCTCTCTATTGACAGCCGCTCATAATTAATGACATGTTGTTGTTAACAGTGTATTTTTTTTTTTTGTCTTGAATGCTGAAGAGACGATGGATGGCTGTGGCACACTATGGAGCACTGTGACACTAATAAAATAATTGCAGATTGGTTCTGTAAGCTCAGACTGAGAAATGCACCTATTAAAACAACATGGGACTTCTTTGTATTTCCAGATGTTGTCTTCCAAAACCTTTTACATGGACAACAGTTTTTGTCAGGCTGTGACGACGAAGCCGGCAGAAAGGATATAATAGGTCAGAAAAACTTAAACGAATTAAATAAATAAATACAAGCTTGAGCAGCCCATCTCACACTCCTGTCATGAAATTAGTTACATTGTCATGATGCAGCTTATTAAATTTTTCTATTTTTAACCCTAACCATAACCTAACACTTTCCCTTCCCCTAAGCCCGAGCTAGCTTGGCTAGCAGGAACATCTTTTCAATGGCTGACCTGGTAGAGTCTTGGTCTCAAGTGCGAGCAATCTGGTGTTTGAATCCCACCACTATCCCGGCCATAAAATAGGTCGTCTGGTCACATTAGGATGGGATAACAGCCATCAACAGCACTGGGTTCAGGTCGGGTTAAAACAGAAACAGTCAAGCGCCTGTTGGATTCAGGTCAGAGTCGGTCAGAAGTCTGTTGGACACCGGTCTGGTTTGCACAGAAACATGAGGACCAAACCGCACGCTACCAAGGATGCATATGCTCTGGAAAATATGTTCTGGATCAAATTCGCAATAAAATCCCTTATTTTCGAAAATATGTTCTGGATCAAATTCGCAATAAAATCCCTTATTTTCTAGAATAACTATCAAGTGTAGGACAGAGGTTTATTTAACATGCCTTGCCATGTTCTCGTCAAAGAGTTATAGTTTTTCTACAAGTAATAGTGTTGCCTGCCATTTCCTCTCTGCTGGTAACAGCAATAGGAAGAAGAAGTAGTGATGAGGGCATATATTAAGAGATGATTGCCTATAATGGACAGTGATTGAAGGGAAACTATGAAGAAGAAGAAGAAGAAGAAGAAGAAGAAGCGCTACATTAATGGACAATTCAGGGCAGGGGTGTTCAACTCATTCCAGAAAGGACCAAGAGGGTGCAGGTTTTCTTTGCAGCCACCCACTCCACCGGGTGATTTCACTGTATAACATCACTTTGAGCAGATGGAATCAGCTCAAAGTGATGTCCTTTCTGGAACAAGCTGAATGTTGACCGAGGGGAACCTGTAGGAGGACCCAAAAGCCAGAACACTATAGTGAGGTAGACAGAATCTGATTTGTTTTTTAATGCTGCGTTTACACATAATGACGACAAGTCACGAATGCCACGAAGTACACATTCTTGGCCGCTGATCACGAATGTGATGATTTGAGGCAGAGGCGTCAGGTGTCCTCAGGAACTGCTGCAACCTGTTACCACACTTTACGATTAATGACACGTGTTGCTGGTGAATTATCAGGAACCATTACGCACGGTCAAGAATAATGTTCCACGTTGTTGCACGATATTGTGCGTAACAGCGCATCGTTAAGTTCTGTCACGTTGTGAATGAGGTGAATTGTCTCCACACACACACCCATATTCATCCAACTGAATTCAGATCGCTCCAGTTTTCAGTAGAACTTTGTGACTTCATGCGTAGTTGGGCTCTGTGCCATGGAGTGGTGCAGAGAGGAGGAGGAGGACAGAGCCAGATGTGTGGCTTCATGCAGCTCTCGTCCCGCGCATTTTCCCAAACATCAAGCACATGCAGCAGGTGGAACACTGAAATGAGACTTTTAGCCAACTTGGTGTCAGCAATCAAACTGAATGCAGTGCAGCAGGGTTTAATTGTGCGCGCGCTTCTTCCTCCGCCGGACTGGAGGAGGTGCAGAGATGTCGGGCAGCACGTGAGTCTCCTCTCGCTCCTCTGGTTCATCTGGCTCAGACTTGTTCTCCCGCTCATCGGTTACAACAGCAGGTGGAACACCTGCAGGAGCATCCTGAGGAGCTTCAGCAGGAACTGTGGACCGACATTTGGCTGACTTCACATCACTGTTCCTCTTCGACATACTGCATCAAACTGAACACTGATTTGTCGTGCCGCGCAGTGAAATGTGACGCCGCGTTACAAGTCGTGTCAAAACTTGACAGTTTCCGTGTCACTTCATAATAACATGTGACAGTCTGGGCTCCAAGAACCATCACAGGAACCACTACGAACACTGTCACATTCTATTAAGGATCAATACTCATCAAGACGGATCAACACGCTCAGTTGCGACCTCCACGATGTGAGGCGAAATGAGGGTGGTGTGTGACATTCGTGGAAGATTTTTTGACAGGCAAAAACATGCTCCACGAATATCAAGAATATCACGCACCAACACGCACTATTAAGAAACATATTCAGATGTGTTAAGTCACATTAAGAATGTCAGGAATGTGTCACGAATGACAGAAAAATGACATTCGTAATGCGTCTTGGTTATGTGTAAACGCACCTTAAGGTTTGTAATCTGTTCATTAGGTTTAAATAAAGACAGGCTGAAGTTGCACATAGTGTGAGATCCACCACCACCACCACCCATAAACCAACTGAACACTTCCTCTTCTTCTTCTTTGCTCTGTGCCTGATCGGTTTCTTCTGTAATGGAATTATTCAATTTGAGCAGCAGGCTGCCCCTGATGTGATAATTAACAATGAAACAGCAATGATAGATTTTAAAATGCAGTTTGGAATTTCTTTTCTCCTCCTGATTCCAGTTTCAGTTTTTATTTAAAATCATTGATTTGATGCTGAATGACTGTAAAACTCTCCATATGTTGGCTTACATGACCAGTGATACACTTGACTGGTCAAGAGTATAAAAAAGCAATTTGGAAAAAATCACTTTCAACCCGTTTCTCGTTCTTGCACTCGAGTCAAATGGTCCAGTGGAAAGTAAAATCACTGAGCATGAAATGTTGCAAGATTTCATCATCGTGCACCCCCCGGTTCTGTACATATCCTCCATTGATCTTCCAGTTGAGATGTTAGACCATCACTCCACACACCATCTGTTGTTTCTTATTTTTCTTGCCCATTATAAACAGAAGATGCAGCTGTGGTGTAGGTGTTAATGTGAACTGGCATCTTTCCATCCTTATTTTTTGTAACTTATTGTGAAAACTGAGACATCTGCTGTAATACAGCACGTAAAGGAAACCAGAGTGGGCCGATGTACTGATCGAAGTATGGACCAAAGAGCGGATCGAAGTACAGATGCTGGTGGATAATTTTTGTTTTCATTCATCATTTTCTGTCTTGAAATGGAGAGATATTTAGCCTGGGGCAAGACCTGGCCTGAGGTGTTAAAAAAAATGTTTTTTTCAACAAAATACTGCAGTTCTGTCTTTTTTGGAAACACTTCCTTTGGTTGTTTTACACCATTTGATTTTGTCAGCAAACTGAGTTAAGTGGGACAGGAAAAGAAAAAGTGTTAAACTTTGTTTTGTTTTTTTGGAAGATGTTGACACATGCAGAAGTGACAGAGATGGAGAGATTTCTCAGAACTCCGCTGTGTCAACACATGGCGAGGACTTGTATCTGCTGTGTGCTTTGCCAGCAATGAGCTCAGTTTCCCTAAAGTCATTTCACTATTGTGCATCACAACATTCTTTAACCGTCAGCGATATTGCACTTACCACAAAACTCACTCTAACAATGCTGAATTTTGTATCAGGCTTCAGCATGACTAAAAATAACACAGACTCTAATCTGCCCTTCAAACTCCAGCTCGGAGGCACCGGTGTTAGAGAGAACGGTTCTCGTCTGTCACTCCATGGGCTAAGGAGGCTTTTGGTGCTGGGACATTCCATGTCAGTTCATCAGATTGCTTCCACCACCCTGTCTCAGAATATTCATGAAGAAAAACAAACAAAACAAACTATATCCTCTAAATTTCAGTTCAATCAGATGATTTTCCAGTTTAAAATTTTGCCAATTTGTCAAATTTTGCACCCAATCCCAAGTTTGGAAACCCATCAAAAAATTTCTATTGAAGGTACACCTTTGAAACTTGCTAAACAGACTAATTCATGTTTGCAGATTTCAGAATACACTCAAAATGCTTTACAAATAATACCTCACATTCACCCCGATGTGAGGGTGCTGCCATACAAGGCGCTCACTACACACCGGGAGCAATAGGGGATTAAAGACCTTGGGCCCTTAGTGATTTTCTGTTAGTCTGGGATTTGAACCGAGGATCCTTTGGTCTCAAGCCCATTGCTTGAGACCAACAACTTGACCATCACCTCCCCTTAACACCACAAAATTTGTTTTTCATTCAATATGACCCATGTTTGCAAGTTTCTTATAACAAAACATACTATTTATGTCAGATGACTATTTTCTGTTCTCTGGTTATTCCAGTTGTTATTCCATGAAAAATCATAACTGCAGTGGGCTTTTTTTTTTTTTTTTTTTAATTTATATACCGCCAAATCACAACAGAGTTGCCTCAAAGTGCTTCACACAGGTAAGGTCTAACCTTACCAACCCCCAGAGCAACAGTGGTAAGGAAAAACTCCCTCTGAGGAAGAAACCTCAAGCAGACCAGACTCAAAGGGGTGACCCTCTGCTTGGGCCATGCTACATACATAAATTACAGAACAATTCACAGAACAATTCACGGACAAATATATAAGAAATGCTATTGGTGCACAGGACAGGAGGGTCGCCAACACAAATACAACTCCCATCTCTGGATGGAGCTGCACCTTAAACAGAGAGAAAAAACAGAATCAGGCATCAGAAAGACAAAAAATACTGTATAATTTGCCAGCATTAAACAACAAGAAAAACAGAAGAAATACTAAGGTGATCGCTGGCCACTAGCCCTAAACTTCACTAAAAGACCCAGAATTTAGGTAAAGTTGAGGCCGCGGCCCACTCCAATTACTAATAAATGAATTAAAAGAGTAAAAAGCGTAAAACAAAACTGTACCAGTATGCTATCCATATGAAAGGGAAAAGAAAATAAGTGCGTCTTAAGTCTGGACTTGAAAGTCTCCACAGAACCTGACTGTTTTATTGACACAGGGAGATCATTCCACAGAACAGGGGCACGATAAGAGAAAGCTCTGTGACCTGCAGACTTCTTATTCACCCTAGGGACACAAAGTAGTCCTGCACCCTGAGAACGTAAAGCCTGGGCCGGTACGTAAGGTTTAATTAGGTCAGCTAGGTAGGGAGGTGCTAGTCCATAAATAATTTTATAGGTTAGTAGCAGAACCTTAAAATCTGATCTCACTGGGACAGGAAGCCAGTGAAGGGATGCTAAAATGGGTGTAATGTGGTTGAACTTTCTGCTTCGTGTCAAAAGTCTGGCTGCAGCATTTTGAACCAATTGGAGACCCCTAATGCTAGACTGCAGTAAACCAGAAAATAGAACATTGCAGTAGTCCAATCTAGAAGAGATAAATGCATGGATCAGGGTCTCAGCATCAGCCATAGACAGGATGGGACGAATCTTCGCTATATTTCGCAGGTGGAAGAAAGAGGTCCCAGTAATATTTCTAATGTGGAGGCCAAAGGACAACGAAGGATCAAAAATTACCCCAAAGTTCCTCACTTTGTCAGTGTGATGTGTGACACATGAGCCGAGGCTGAGCGTTAACTGGTCAAATTGATGCCGATGTCTCACTGGACCAAGAACCATCATTTCAGTCTTATCAGAGTTTAAAAGTAGGAAGTTTCTAGACATCCAACTTCTCACTGCTGCAAGGCAATCTTCTAAGGATTTTATGTGAACGAGATTACCAGCAGTTATCGGCATGTATAACTGAGTATCATCTGCATAGCAGTGAAAGGTAATCCCAAAACACCGCAATATGTGCCCAAGGGGTGCTATATAAAGGGAGAAAAGCAGGGGGCCTAAGGGGGCCTTTTTTCTTTCTTTTTAAGCCTGAGCACCTTTTTGAAAATGGACAAATGCTGAAAATTACATTCACAGATGTTGTATCTTCACACAGATCTGAAACCTGAGAAATTGTTCTTCTAATACTTGCTAACAACCAGTAAAAATATTGGAAATGTGTTCCTCATACATTTTTAATGAATTTTTGACAGTGGTCACATATCAGACACTCATTTCTCCAGCGGGCACATTTAATGATCGTAATATCGGGCTAAAAGTAAATAGATGAGCAGAGTGGTCCTTGACATGCAAGTTGGATGAATGGGTGACTCAAATTTGACCCGACATGTGAATGGGCGTGTGAATGTTTTAAAGTGAATGAATGACTAATGGCTCAAACTTGGCCCATTGGCTGCTGTGTAAAGGCACCTTGACACTTGACACATGAATTTGATCCCTGCACTGGCACACAAATTTGCATGCCTGTGAGTAAACATGTTGTAAACTGTGTGTAATCTGCATGCAAACTATGCATGGCTGTGTGCCAGTGCACAAAGAAAATTTTGAAATGTTCAAAACTTTTGGCACGCATTAATTTCATGAACTGGTCGTGAGCATTGTGCAACCTATTCAAAAACACTGTGTGTCAAAGGGTGTCATTGTACGCAGGCCATCTGAACGATTATGACAAGATGTTACAGTGATAATAAACATAACTTTACAGATACATGATCTAACTCATGAAAAGGAATGAAAATGCAACTGTTTTACCAATTCATTACAATATAAATATTATAAATAATTACCTTTGAGAAAGGATTCCAAATGCGTTCTCCACCAGACGACGCGCGCGAGATGACCTGCAGCTGTAGATAATTTCTCTGTGATTCTGGGAGCGATGAGAGAATGGTTTCATCAGCCATGTTCTGAGTGCAAATGCGTCATCGGCTAAGAAATAATTTTATATAGTGTAGCGTCAAGCAGGACAAAGCGGGATGTATTGGAGGGGATCACACAGCAGTGCAGAGGATCAAATTAAAATTCAAGTGTCAAAGTGCCTTAATGATTCCTTTGCTGTAGCATCTGAGTGCAAACTCAGTTCTTGTGTTGTTTTCATTTTCTTTTTGCTGACAGTACACAATATAGAGATAAACACTGAAAAAAATTGTGACACGCAGAACAATGACATGCGGCAAAGTCATCAAATGCAATTCACCCTAAATCACCAGGATGAACTCCAGACTTTTCTTGTTAGTTAATGCCTCATTGTCAAGAGAAGTGTCAACAGAAAATGTGAACCTCGACAAGGATTTTGCAAGCTGGTGCTGAGTCAAAAGTTTTAACATAAAACAAATGTTTACCTGCAGATGCTCTGACATCGTGTGCACATAGTATGACTGTTTGACACTGTATAAATATGTGCTGGCTGATAAAATCCATGCTCCTTATAGTTTGAAGGATTGCTTTGCAAAATTGCCACTGCAGTAAGGTGTAGCACTCACTTCATGCAGGAAGTATCAATAAAAATATTTCCATCTCTGCATCCTTGACAGTGGACGTTTTGTAAAACGGCTACTGAATATGGCTACAAAAAGCCTGCAGCATGAATCCCCTGAGATTGTGACACTGAGACCTGAAAGATGCTGTTTTTGTGTCGATGCCTGAAAGTGCTTGTTTTCAATCTAGTTTGTATTGTCAGTGGGAATCCCTGGAGAAAGTGTAACCATATTATTATATCTGCTCGCAAACTACCTGCCCTATGGGCAGGAACTTGCTCAGTGAAGATTTTGAATGCTGAAATCATATATCCTGGAATGGAATTATAATCCTCATTTCATCATTTACCTCAAAGAGTTTTATCATTTCACAATCACACTGGTCACTGATGTTTATGCAGCGATGAAAAAGTAATACATTTTGACATAGCTATTTCCTCATCAGTGTCACCAGTGGTGGTGGGCGGATTGATCCAGATATCGATAATATCGATACCAACGTTAGTATCAATATCGATCGATCGATACTCTGGTTTCAGTATTTCTCCAGTTTGCACTGCTGCATTCAGAAAAGAAACTATAAACTTTGCCCAAATTTTGTCCTGAATTATAACTAATTAATAATCTAAAAAAAACACTTAAGCCCCCATCACACATAGCAAGAATGTGCAGGAACCAGGCCGAAACAGCAAATATTGCCGCAGTCGGACGTAGTCGGGAGGGAAAGAGGCGTGGTCAGCAGTGTCAGCATGCATCCAGATTACCTCGTCCACACCTGCACAATGGCATCCAAAGTACATGTAGACAGGTAACATGTAGATGACACAGACTGCCGTCAGACGGCCATAAAAGGTGCTGAAGACTGACCGATGCCCAAACGTCTGGATGGCAAACATGGTGGAAGGGAGCGCTGTGTTCCTCCCTTTGCACAGTCCCTGCGGGTACTGGACACCGGAGTACAACCGACGTATGGACCGGACTCACGCCATATGTGTCAAAGCCGGCATGGTGCGGTCACTCACTCAGTCATGCACTCACATCTGCACTCTTCCTACCCTTCCCAGCCCTACTGACCTTATGTGCATGTGTGTGCACACCTGCGCACATGCCACTGGACACCTTTGCTGAAGGTTTGCAGCATTGTCACACCACGCATCATACGCAGCCTTTCCAGTGAAGTTTGTTTATTTATTTTTTTCTTTTTTGCTCATTTCAGCAGCACAATGCAATTTATTTAATTTTTGCCAGATTTAATTTTTGCCGTGGTTATTTGCAGACTACAGCAGCTGGGTGAGGCTTTTCTCCACAGGCTTTGGTTTCTGGATGTGTGCACTTTGCGCTGTCCTGGTTCCATGCTGGTGGGGGGGATTCATGTTTAATAATGTAATGTGGCCTGGGGTACAGTTCCACGCCACACCTCCTGCAGAGTTTAGATGGTGATCAAGTAATAATATGCATATTACAGCGGTGAGATCCGTTCAGCTCTGACGTGTGGTGACGCATTACTACGCATGAGGCCACAGAGAGGGGTAGCGGCACACGGTGCTTTCGGTTTGATTGTGCGCTGTTCACATTCACTGTTTATGATGAATGTGTGCCACATGCATGTTATTACATATCAACATTTCCTTTGCCCTCCCTGGCATGGGTCCAGTGGAGGAGGACATCCCACAACATGCCCACAGGCTTTGCTGTGACTGTGTTCAGATGCACCTTAAATTAGATCGTTTCAAATATTCTTTTGATGCCATCAGAATATGGAGACTGCAATCAGATGACACAAAAACTGCACATAGACCGCCGTCAGATGTGCATCACATCTCGATGGTGCCAAGAGTATTTTGAACGGGTGAGACTAATGCATGGGTTGAGTGTGCAGTGTCGGCACAAACCAGTCAGAAGGGGGTGTCAGTGCTAGGTGGCCGGTATACTGTGGCCGAAGACGGCCGAAGTTTACCGAGCGCTAGGTGGCGAAAAAAAAATACCTGCCAAATGCCATGTAAAATATGCATCATGCAAAATAAAACACATAAACCAAAATTATGGCAGTAAAATCCCTCATCAATGTCAAGGATGATAATCTTAAAAAAATACTTCTCATCAATGTGTTGTGAAAGTGTAGGAACATGGACCCACAACAGGGGGCGTAAATGAACGGGCAATGGATAAGCCAAAACAGTAACAATTTAATGTTATGACGTGCACAACGGAATACAGACAAAACAGGTTTGGAAAAACAGTCAGTTATACGTGACGTGTGGGCAGGCTCGAGGATAGGAGATGTCCGTCCAGAAACGAGCCGGATCCCACACGGCTTCCACCACCAACGGATCTGAAGAACACCGGAGCCGCCAAGTCCTGGGTCCCCAGGTGGCCACCGTCTCCAGCTGTCAGAACTGGTACTGCTGGCAGAGAGAACAGAAACAAGGCAGGTGAGTGTGAGTTCGCACACTCAGTAATTCTTCAGTCTGTGTCCTGCAGGGAGGGAGAACCTCCACCTCCAATAACACACTCGTACAGCTCCTGAAAAACCACTTATCTGGTTGGGGTGTGAGGAGAAGCCATCGCAGTCCACACCAAATGCCAATGCAGCAGATAAGGACACGTCGCAGGAAAACGGCTGTAAATGAGATCAGACTCTTGTTTGAGAAGTTACCTTTAGGGTAGCTGATTTCTCGGCGGGGAGGTGGAGTGGCAGTCCGGCCTTTATGGTGATGGTGATGTGGATGAGTGACAGCTGGTGCTGATGACGAGTGACAGCTGTCACTCCCGGTTGCTATGACGCCCTCTCGTGTTTGAAGCCCACACTTCAAGCAGGGCGCCATCTGGTGGTGGTGGGCCAGCAGTACCTCCACTTCAGTGGCCCACACAACAGGGCCCCCCCCCTCAACGGGCGCCTCCTGGGCCTGCTCCAATTCCTGGTTCGCCCGCTCTGCCTGTCCGTTCGTCTGAGGATGGTACCCGGACGAGAGACTCACGGTGGCCCCCAGTTCCCTGCAGAAACTCCTCCAGACCTGAGAGGAGAACTGAGGACCACGGTCTGAGACGATATCCGATGGAATCCCATGCAGATGCACGACGTGGTGGACCAGGAGGTCTGCAGTGGGCCGTCGGGAGCTTCGGGAGGGCCACGAAGTGGGCCGCCTTGGATAACCGGTCCATTATCGTGAGGATGGTAGTCATGCCCTGGGACGGCGGGAGGCCTGTGACAAAGTCCAGGCCGATGTGAGACCAGGGGCGATGAGGCACGGGCAGAGGCTGGAGGAGGCCTTGGGCCTTTCGGTGGTCGGCTTTGCCCCTGGTGCAGGTGGTGCAGGCCTGGACATACTCCAGGACATCGGCTTCCATAGATGCCCACCAGAAGCGCTGCCGGACCACTGCCACGGTCCTTTGCACCCCTGGATGACAGGAGAGCTTGGAACCATGACAGAAGTCTAGGACCGCAGCCCTGGCTTCTGGTGGGACGTACAACTTGTACCCGTCTCCCTCCCGGATCCGAACCAGGTGATAAGCATTCCTGAGATCCAGTTTAGTGAAAATTCGGGCTCCATGCAAGGGTGTGAACACTGAATCCAACAGAGGTAACGGGTATCGGTTGCGAACCGTGATCTCGTTCAGCCCTCTGTAATCAATGCATGGACGGAGTCCGCTGTCCTTCTTGCCCACAAAAAAGAAACCAGCACCCATCGGGGAGGTGGAGTTCTGGATCAACCCGGCAGCTAACTAGTTCCGGATGTAGGTCTCCATTGATTCGCGTTCCGGACATGAGAGGTTGTACAGCCTGCTGGACGGGTACTCAGCGCCCGGTATCAAATCACTGGCACAATCATACGGACGGTGCGGGGGCAGCGTGAGTGCCAGATCCTTGCTGAAGACGTCAGCAAGGTCATGGTACTCGGCTGGCACCGCCACCAGATTGGGGGGGACTAAAACCTCCTCCTTAGCTGTCACACCGGGTGGAACCGAGGATCCTAAACACTCCCGGTGGCAGGTTTCGCTCCACTGAACCACAACCCCAGACGGGCAATCAATCCGGGGATTGTGTTTTAACACCCATGGAAAACCCAAAATCACTGGGGAGGTAGAAGGTGTTACATAAAACACAATCTCCTCCCTGTGATTTCCAGACGCAACCAGTGTCACTGGCTGTGTCTGGTGCCCGCACTGACAGTGGTGACGGTAAGGCCACTAGAGGGAGCCCAACCTCCTTTGCCCAGCTGTTATCCAGCAGATTCCCCTCCAACCCCGTGTCCACCAGTGCTGGGGCGTGAAGGGTTAGATCCCCACTCAGGATCGTGACTGGGATGTTTGGGGCATTTTTTCTGTTTGTGCTCGGTTGAGCTGCAGAGAAAACACTCCCCACAGACCAGCCTCCTTTGTCTCTGATCTGATCGCCTTTTGGCCCTGCTCGTCTCTCTAACAACGTCAGCAGGGGGAGCTGTCGTCACGTGGAGTGCCCTGGCTGTGGAGCGTGGGGAAGACGGCTCCCTTTCAGATCTGGGAGGAAGAGGGACGGCTTGTGCCTGACCACACCCTTCGTCTCGCTCCCGTCGGTGTTCTGTTAATCGGTTGTCTAACCATATAACCAGTTCGATAAGCCCGTCTAAATCCTGCAGCTCGTCCTTCGCCACCAGGTGCTCCTTAAGGACCAGAGACAGTCCGTTTACGAAGGCGGCGTGGAGCGCAACAGCATTCCAGCCGGCTTGCGCTGCCGCGATGCGGAAGTCGACTGCATACTTCACCGCACTCCAACACCCCTGTCTTATCGACAGCAGCACGCTTGAAGCGGTCTCGCCTCTGTCGGTACTCCCTCACAAACCCAGCATATGTCATTAGGAGCCATGAATTCTGCTCCCAGAGTGCCGTAGCCCAGGCGCATATCTCTCCTCGAAGCAAATTTATAACGTAAGCCACCCGGCTAGCGTCTGATGCGTACATGATGGGACGCTGTGAAAAGACGAGCGAGCACTGCATCAAGAAGTCCACGCACATCTCGACACAGCCTCCGTACGGCTCCGGAGGGCTTATGTATGCTTCAGGGGAAGGTGGGGGGGGTTTGCTGAACGACCAGTGGAATGTCTGTTTCTGGCATTCAGTCAGCAGGAGGAGGTGCTGTAGCAGCGCCCTGAGCATGCGCTTCCACCTGGTCGGTGAGAGCCTCCATCGTTCGATTGAGAATAATGCTCTGCTCGGTAACTAAGTCCAACAGAGCAGTAAAAGCAGTTAAGATTTGCTGCAGCTCACCTAACACGCCTCCTGCTGACGCCTGTTCACCTCACTCTTCCATTGGCTGTTCAAGCGATGGTTGACGCCCCTCGGGATCCATGACGCTGGCCAAGAAATCCTGTAGTGAAAGTGTAGGAACACGGACCCACAACAGGGGGCGTAAATGAACGGGCAATGGATAAGCCAAAACAGTAACAATTTAATGTTATGATGTGCACAACGGAATACAGACAAAACAGGTTTGGAAAAACAGTCAATTATACGTTGAGTGACGTGTGGGCAGGCTCGAGGATAGGAGACGTCCGTCCAGAAACGAGCCGGATCCCACACGGCTTCCACCACCAACGGATCTGAAGAACACTGGAGCCGCCAAGTCCTGGGTCCCCAGGTGGCCACCGTCTCCAGCTGTCAGACCTGGTACTGCTGGCAGAGAGAACAGAAACAAGGCAGGTGAGTGTGAGTTCACACACTCAGTAATTCTTCAGTCTGTGTCCTGTAGGGAGGGAGAACCTCCACCTCCAATAACACACTCGTACAGCTCCTGGAAAACCACTTATCTGGTTGGGGTGTGAGGCGAAGCTGTCGCAGTCCACACCAAACGCCAATGCAGCAGATAAGGACACGTCGCAGGAAAACGGCTGTAAATGAGATCAGACTCTTGTTTGTTAAGGATGCAGCAGAGAAGTTACCTTTAGGGTAGCTGATTTCTCGGCGGGGGGTGGGGGTGGGGGGGTGGAGTGGCAGTTCGGCCTTTATGGTGATGGTGATGTGGATGGGTGACTCCAGTACATGCAAGTATAGAACAAAGCTGGGACCACGGAATTCACAGAGGAGAAGTCAGACACTCTGCCACCACTCACCGTATCTGTGTATAGGCCTGAAAATTCTCAGGATGTCCCTCAGAGTAGCACGATCAACCAAACCAAACGCTCCGTGAAAATCAACACCGGCTGCAAAGAAGCCCTGCTGACAGCGTGGCATCAGTCTTTATTTACATAATGTATTGATCTTATGATCACATACTGTTTGCCATGAATTTAAGATTGTAATTTCTCACCTATCACAGGCAGAGAATCTCAGGGAGAAGAAGCCCTGCTGTTTTAGCTCCAACACGATCAGCAGCGTGCAGAAAAAGTGCACGGCTGCAGGGGGTAATATAAACCATAAGAAACAAAAGGCAACTGAATTCCAAGAGGAACTGATTTGATCACATTGTGAAGTTCAGGCATGACATTGAAAAGAAAAACATGAAATAAGTTTGTTAAAAAAAAAAACTGATAACAGTAAAATCCAGTTCACAAAATGAGAAAAGTAACATTGAAATTGTGTCAGAAGCTGGTCGATCGTGCAGCCGCTACGAGAAACAACCTCTGTTTTATCCACAGCTGTTGTGACAAATATGACACAAATGGAGCATGTCTTGGAAA
Organism: Thalassophryne amazonica; assembly: GCF_902500255.1. Lineage (NCBI taxonomy): Eukaryota > Metazoa > Chordata > Actinopteri > Batrachoidiformes > Batrachoididae > Thalassophryne > Thalassophryne amazonica. The sequence goes on from NC_047105.1 coordinate 20,975,268, forward strand.
AACACGTACTGCACGCACTTTAATCTTATTATCAGTTACACAGAACGAGTTCTTCTCAGTGCCGGGTGGAGTTGGCTATCTGCTTCACAGCTAAACTCTGAACTTTTGAGGAAAATAAAAATTGCCATCACTCAGTGAGCCTGTACCAAGGTCTTGGAATGTTTCTGTTATTACCTGAAACATTATTACCTGCTAAAAAAGAACCAATGGAGCATTTTTATGACTTTACACTACTCGAGTCTTTGCATTCCACTCTGAAAGACAAAATCTATATTAAACTTTAACCAGAAAGTCAACAAACCTGCATATTTCTTTATGCACTACTGATTATGAGAAGATGTTTAAATAAAGAAACTTAAGATGAACTTTTTCCCCCTCTCACATGGCAACCACCCTCACACGGATATTAGAGGGTAGAGGTGGGCGATACAGGGAATTTTGGTATTGATCCGATACCAAGTAAATACAGGCCCAGTATCGCCGATACAGATATCAATACCGATACTTTTTTAGATTTAAGCTTCATAGATTCAAAGGATCCAGAAGACCTAGAATAGAATTTCACCAAACATTGTATGTGACAACAAAATACTTTATCACAATCAACATTTTTGTTTAAAACGTATCACTCAACACAACTTAAAACAAAATCTCCTGAGGTAGAGAGCTGACTCGAGGAGCGCTGAGTGGGCAGGCCGGGCTGAGACTACCTGGCGCCGCTGAGTCGTGACGGCGCAACAACAAAAGACCAGAGGGGGGAGGGTGTGCTGCTCCGTGTTGTGTGACACAGCGCAGCGCTGCTCTCACAGACAGAGACTTTAATGAATCTGCGTGCACAGCAGTCAGTGCATGCGGGAGAGAAAAAAAGCTTGAGTATCGATCTTTTTACACGAGGATCGTTCAATATCAATACCAGCGTTGGTATCGATATTGTCAATATTAGGATTGAGCCGCCCACCTCTATTAGAGGGGGTTTGGAAGTATGCTCAACCAGTCTCCATGGACCTGCTGCGGGGTTACGGAGTACCAGGACCAATGCAATGTATAATCCAGTCTCTGTTCAAACAATGAAGGATCTGCGTCGGTAAATTACGCACTTGATTTGAGTTTTTGTTCTGCTGAGTGACTCTGTATTTTCTAATTGATGTCTAGCATTTCCTGTCTGTTTTGTTCCCCTGAAATAATGGCAAACCAATGTTAACTCATTTTACTGGAGGCTGACATGAATCATTAAGACATTAATTGAAAGTATACCGTACGATGCCCTCAGACTGATGATGTTAGATGAAGATTATCTGCGTCAGTGCCTCTGGAGTGTATAGAGTATTTACACATACTGTATTTGCCATATTGTGATCAGCATGTAGACTAAATCTTACTACCACACACAGTGCCAAAATTGTGTGTGTGTGTGTGGGGGGGGGGGGGGAGTAATCATCATCACCAGCTGTATTTGTAATAATCCAATCTATTGTACTTGTACAAACTAGCTGATACTGTTGATAAATGGGCTTTTAAATAATCAAATATCAAATAATATTTGGCCCACTGTGACCGTGCAAACAGAGTATCATGAATGGAGCTGTCCCATATGTCTGTGTTTGCCAACATTTATAAAAAAATACTGCTTTGACTGTTTGAGGTGTTTTTCTTGTAATCAGAAAATACATAGGGAGTTTTTCCGAGTGTGTCTTAATTGAGAGAGTGGCAACATGACGAGTCGAAAAAAAAAAAAAAAAAAAAAAACGGTCACATGACTCGGTGCCATCTTGGGTTCAAAATAGCATTTGCTGTTAATCTGTCTGCATGTAAATCCAGCTATTTTATTTATTCACTGAAAATGCAGGGTTGTTGTGCATTTGGAGGTACAAACAGACACAACAAGGGCTTCAAGATGTACATATTCCCTTCAGATCCGAATAGAAAAAAATTTGGGGGAAATAAAGTGGGATGGAAGCAACTTCATCGTCAAAGCTTTGAGAGGTAAATTTATTGGTCAGTCCCACGTACAGTAAAACTCACCCAAACTGTCATCGTATAAACCAGACATTCTTAGTCACCGGACAAAAAAGTCCCAAAGTTTTTGTATTGTTTTCCATGTACTAAACACCATATATAACGGATTTTGTATCACAGATTTTCGCTCTCATTGGATAAAATGTCCTGTCTAATCGCAATGTATTTCCATTAAAAACCCCAAGCGGTCTGGACGTGCACAGTAACAGAGGTTCAAATTACAGTTCAGTTCTGACACTTGTTAAACTTGAGTAAACTTGTACCGGAGTCATTTCCCTAATTAAAAGGCCATCCGTTTATTTTTTGTCACACCTTGTTCAGACTTGGACCCGCAGCCTGACGTGCACCTTTTAAATCAAATAACATGGGGAATTATAAAAAGTGTGATTGATAGTGATGGAACGAAAGAAACTATTCCAAATTACTTTGTTAAGGAAAATAAAGAGATATATGATATAAAAGAAGTTGCAAATGGGTTTAATGATTATTTTTCAAATGTAGGGTCAAGTCTGGTGGGAAATAAACCAATAATAGAAGATAAATTATGTACATTGGTAAATACGGTCAATAGTATTTTCCTGGACAATGTGGAAAAAGATGAAATAAGAAATATTGTAAAAAACTGTGTAAGCAAAAGATCAACTGACCATGAAGATTTAGACATGATGACTGTAAAAAGTATAATAGAAATTGTTATTGAACCATTTACTTATATTTGTAATCTGTCTCTGTCAACTGGGGTTTTTCCAGATGAAATGAAAATTGCTAAGGTAGTCCCATTATATAAAAATGGAGACAAACATAATTTTTCTAATTACAGGCCAGTATCATTGCTTCCACAGTTTTCTAAAATTATGGAAAAAGTTTTTGTAACAAGATTGGATAAATTTATTGAGAAACATCATATTTTAAATAATGCTCAGTATGGATTCAGAACAAAACATTCGACAGCTATGGCAATTATGGAACTAATAGAGAAAATATCAACAACAATAGATAATAAGGATTATTTTGTAAGTATTTTTATTGACCTGAAAAAGGCTTTTGATGTTATAGACCACTCAAGATTGCTCCACAAGTTACAACAATATGGAATAAGAGGTGTTGCACATCAGTGGGTAAAAAGCTACTTAGAAAATAGAAAACAGTTTGTTCAGATAAATAATACCAAATCAGAATTGTGTAACATTATTTATGGAGTACCACAAGGATCGGTACTTGGACCCAAACTGTTTATTTTGTATATCAATGATTTTGTGAATGTATCCAATGTGCTTGGCAGCATTTTATTTGCTGATGATACAACGCTGTTTTACTCTGGATCAGATATACAGGAAGTAGCACAAGTGATAAATACAGAGTTGGAAAAAGTTAAACATTGGTTTGATATAAACAGATTGTCACTAAATATTAATAAGACAAATTTCATATTGTTTAATGATAGAGCGAAAGAAAATAATGTGTCATTACAAATAGATGGAATGGATATACAAAGGGTAAAAGAAATGAAATTTTTAGGAGTCATGATTGATGAAGATCTTACATGGAAGTCACACATAAATTACATAAAAGGAAAAATAGCGAAAGCCATTGCTGTTTTGCATAAAGTAAAATATTCATTAAATAGTTATGGTTTATTAACATTGTACAATTCATTGATTGTCCCATATTTAACTTACTGTGTAGAAATCTGGGGATCAACATATACAACCTATATACAACCTTTATTTATTTTGCAGAAAAGAGCTTTAAAAGTGATTAGTAACAGTGGTTTTAGAGATTCATCTAATCCATTGTTTATTAAGTATAGGGTACTTAAATTTCATGATTTAGTTGATTTGAAAATATTACAAACGATGTACCAAGTTAATAAAAATACTTTACCAACAAACATTCAAAATATGTTTGAAAAAAGAGTAAGTAGTTATAAATTGAAAGGAATAGAAGTCTTTAAAAAACCAAGATTTAGAACCAAAGTAAAGGAAAGGAGTATTGCAGTAAATGGTGTCAAATTATGGAACAATCTTAATAAAGAAATTAAAGAATTAAGGTCGCTTAAATTATTTAAAAAACATATTAAATTAGATGTATTAAGTAAGTATGAAACTATGAAGTAAGTCAGTGGGCTGCAAGAAAGTAAAAAAAAAAAAAAAGTAAACTGTTAATAATGTTTGGAGTGTCTTAAGTTTAAATGTAACCTGTCAGTGATGTAATCTATTAATTTCTGGTCATAATTATGAAATGGGTCAGTGGTATGTGACAAGTTAAAGAAATGCAATCTGTTAAATAATGTTGACTATGATGCTGTATATTGAAAGATTGTATTGTTAAAAGGGGCAGAAATCATAAGACTTGTTCTTCTTTCTGCTCCTTTTCATTCTGGTATTGTGGTGCTTTTGTTTTTTGCTTTTCTGTTTTTCTTTTAAATGAATGAAATAAATATTAAAGAAAAGAAATACATTCATTGCATAACACTGAGTTGCAGCTGCATAAATCAGGCTTTAAATGAATTAAATACATCATCATAAATTGTAAATTTATGTAAATTTGATAGCTTAAGTATTTTTATATTTATTTTGATAGCACCTGTACCTGGATGTGTTGCTGTATGTGGTTAAATGATTTAAAAAAATGTTTAAATTGTGAATAGTACTCATAACAGTGATACAAATGAAACAACTTAGACTCTCAAGGCCAAAAAAGAGACTGCATGTAAATAAATCTATGGCTGGTTCAGGAAATCCAGCAAGAATGACACGAAATGGTGAATGAGGAAACAGCACCAAAGTGCTGAATTGATTTCTGTAAATAATTTCACATTGCGTTCCATTGGTGGAAATTTTGTGCATTTTGAAGGTTAGAACTATATACTTGGGAGCTCAAAGAAAATATATTTTGAAAGTAAAATAAGGAGTAAGTAAGTAAGTAAGCTTTATTTATAAAGCGCCTTTCACAGACCAGGGTCACAAAGCGCTGCACATAGCATACAAAAATAATCTAAAAATAACATACGAAAACAATAAAATACAATATTAGGCTAAAAAGCTAACTTAAAGAAATGCGTCTTTAGTTGCCTTCTAAAAGTATCTATACAGTCCAGATAACGAAGGGCACAGGGAAGCTCATTCCAGAGGCTAGGCGTCACCACTTTAAAAGATCTGTCCCTGCGAGTTTTAAAATGGGTCCGAGGAACCATCAACAGGTTCTGATTGGATGACCTGAGGCTCCTGGAGGAAGCATAAGGCTGGATCAGGTCCCTGATGTACTCCGGTACCTGTCCATGCAGAGCTCTAAAAGTCAATACCAGGATTTTGTAATGAATCCTGTAGGAGACAGGCAGCCAATGCAAAGTATTAAGGATAGGAGTAATATGGTTCCTCCTGCGGGTGCGGGTAAGCAGGCGCGCAGCAGAATTTTGCACAACCTGCAGGCGGGCCAACTCCTTCTTATTCAGACAGGTGAAAAGACTGTTACAATAATCCAAACGCAATGAGACGAACGCATGAACAATCATCTCAAGTTCTTTTAAAGTCACCATCTTACGGAGCTTAGAGATGTTCCAAATTTGGAAAAAACAGTTCTTAACCAGATAATTTGTGTGCTGCTCCAGAGACATCCCTCCATCCAAAATGACACCCAGGTTATGCAGGCTGCTTTTAACCGTGCAGCTTAGGCTACCGAGATGCTGCTTAATTCCAGGTACAGCACTATCTGGTGCTACAATCAGAGTCTCAGTCTTATTGGAATTTAACTGCAGACTGTTCTCAGTGAGCCATTCCATAATTTTGGCCAAACAGTTTGCAGAGTTTCTGTGGCTCAGTTGTCTTAAAAGAGCAGTACAGCTGCAGATCATCAGCATACAAATGATAGGACACATCACTGAACTGCTGGATCAACTTGCTGAGAGGAAGGAGATACAACGAGAACAAAACAGGTCCCAAGACCGATCCCTGCGGCACACCCCACAGAAGATCTACAGATTCCGACACTGCATTGCCCACCATCACACTAAAAGTTCTACCAGTCAGGTAAGAGGTAAACCACTCTAAAACACAACCTGACATTCCAACCAAATCCCGCAATCTGTTTATCAGAATGCCATGGTCAACAGTATCAAACGCCGAAGACAGATCAAGCAGAATCAGCACAGAACATTTGCCAGGAAATGTTTGCCAGGAGGAAAGCAGCTGGAAAAGTAATGATACATGATTGATGCAATTTGTAATTTATTTATATCAAAAGTTGTAAAGGTATTTTATTTATAAAATAATATGGCACAGTACTGCAGATCTCAAGACCTTTTGCAGAAGTAATACTCTGTAATTTTTACAGGTGTATGTTGGCCCACAACAAATTACAATAGAGTACATGTGACACAATGAGAGAATTATAAATCATGAACAGTAGTTGTCTTGGAAGAAAATATTTTAAATGATTCAAAATACCCGTAATGCATCAAATTCTTGAACAGACGTAATCAATGTGTGAGTCCCAGGATAAATGCTGATCCATAAACACTCCAAAATAATCGACCGAGAAGTGCTGTTCAATGATTTCACCTTGTTCATGGAGAGATAAATTATTACAACATATGTTAGTATTTGGATAATGGCAGTGGTGGGCACAGCTAACCGAAAAGTTAGCTTTGATAACCATTAAACCGCTAACTGAAAAATTAACTTTTATAACAATAAACAGATTAAAAAAAATGTGGTCACTCTATGTGAATAACAACAGAACTGTCTACTGGTCCGCTCTGCATGAAATGATGCGTGTTGAAATATCTGGTGGGTGACCCACATTTGTATTAAACACTTCCCTGCAGCTTCTCTCACTTCCTCCACTCTTACATTGTCCATTCTCTTTGTTCAGGTTTGGCTCCATCTCATTTTGTCCTCCCTCGCTCCCCTCCATTATCTACTCGGTTGACCCCAGAGGTCTGTGCGCTGAGCTAACTTGTCAGGAAGCATTTGGTCAGCCGCGACTGAACGCCCCTTCTCTTCCTGTGCATCACTCCTCTCTCTCCCTCTCGGTCTTTATCCACCCATCCCTTTTTTGTTGAACTCCTCCAATCTCCCCGTAGGCCGCCCCGTGTCTATGTATCCCGTGTTGTCCCCCTACCACCCCCCGCTACTTTTATGTCTTTATGATGCTATCTCTCTTCTCTCTCAAACTAAGCGTGTTTACAGCTGCTGTAAGTCAAATCTGGCAGAATAAAAACTTGTCATTACGGTTTCCAACGGCGATGTGACTCATCTACAACGCCATAGCATTAAAGCCATAGGAAGTACAGCATAAACACAAAACAGCCGTAAAATATTTTATTGATGCAAAGCAGAGATTTTATCATATAGCACTAACCGTCTAATCACAAAAAGAGAATAAATGATGACATCAGGACCTTTATTGGGCTGTTTGCCGGAGTTGCAGAGTTTATGTCAGAGAAATGATTCGCGACACTCTAAAGTGATGGTTAATGAGAGAAGCAAATGAGTCATTACAGGCCTGTCTGACAGTTGGCCATTTTCATTAAGCACTTAATAACATTCACAGCCAGCATTAGGGAGCAATTTGATTTATTTATTTATTTATTTTTTTTAAAGTTGGCATCAGTTATTTGTTTTGGAGCTGAGAGTTTGAAACGTGCTCCTGCTGTGAAAGTGTTCCACAGAGATATGAGCAGAAACAGACTGCAGATTGTCCTGGAACTAAAGACGACTATTAAAATTATTCACATTCACCTCCAGTAAGGCTCATAGTGAATGTATGTCATGACATGAATAATAGAGGTGGACGATACCGGGAATTTTGGTATTGATCTGATACCAAGTAAATACAGGCCCAGTATAACCGATACTGATGCCTATACCTTTTCATATTTAAGCTTCATAGAGCCAAAGGATCCAAAAGACCTAGGACAGAATTTCATTAAACATTGTATGTGACAACAAAATACTTTATTATCACAATCAATATTTTTGTTTAAAAAATATCACTCAACTTAAAACAAAATCTCTTGAGGTAGAGGGCTGACAAACCACAATACAAGGGTGCGTTGCTCCATGTTTGTGTCAATCAAACAGTTACTTATGGAGATTCAGATGAGACAGTTCAGAGTCGGGTTGGAAATCTGGCTCAAGACATAATTGACCAGCATCAGTTTCAAGCTGAATAGTTGTTTTTTTCTGAATACGAATGATGCACATTAGATTTAAGCCAGATTGCTTGCTACTGTTCAACCCACCATTCAGAGGTAAATTGAGTCGGATTTGGGCAGGATTCCCCAAGGTCTGAATGCCTACGTGGCTAGAATTCAACGAGCTCATAGATCATGATGTCATACTTCCTCACTGCCTTCATGCGGCCACAATGTCTTCTCCACTGTGGCTACACTCAGTGTGGCTGCAACAGTGAGGGTGGCAAACAACCTTCTTTCTCTGCGACACAGTCTCAAGAAAATCAGACAGGTGCTAATCCATAAACATTTCAGAAATCCTTTCATTTGCTTTCTCAGCACCCAGATTTCTATGCCCCTGGTGCATTCTGGTTGAAGTGACACTCAGAGCATCTGATATTATGTTTGGGCTTCAACCCTTTTGTGCCCAGTACCAAGGTTTGTGCCAGTATTTCCTGCCACTTTAGCAACATGCACTTGGACACATCCCAAATGGGATTTCAGCCCACTTTGTGCATTTTTGTATCTGACATTATGTGCAACCCTGAGTGTCAAACTGGAGGTTTCCTTTACCCAATGTGCTCACAACTTGAGGTCTGACCCTAGGTTTTGGCAAATTGATTTCTTTGGTTATTCGTCTTTCAAAAATACATAAATAACCGAAACTTTAAGACTGAAGACACGTATGTGGCTAAACTCAGGCAGGAACACACTGTGTCTGAGTCCTCAGTCAGAGGTTTTAGGACACAGGCTTTAGATCTGAGACACGGCCCACTGAACAGGTTGTTTGTCCGCTCAGCTATGACGGAATGAAGACTGGTTGCTCTGATAGTGAAGGGTGTGTGTTCAAATTCTGCACAAGAGTGGCCACACAAAGCTTTTGTTTGAATTGTCTAAAAAACTCAAGCAGTGCGGCAGCACCACAGGCGATCTGATCCGTCCCTCGGTGTCATTTTGATGTGGTGTTCTCCCCCTCCTACGTCTCCACAGCCTCTCCCGTATGTCAGGTCCTCCTGTGTGCAGACTCTTCTTTGTGTTGTATGTCAAATTTCCACAGGGACGCCCCGCCGTCCAAGTGTCTCAGAACATCTCTTGTACAGCAAGCACCACGCTCCCCCCCCCCCCCCCCCCACATGTACACATCAGTGTTGCTTTAACACACCCTGTGACCATTTCACCGAACTGAGTCATTCATTATATCATCACAACAAAACTCGATGATGCTGAACGTCATGGTGGTGCTACTTGAATTATTCTGATTTTCCACCTCATTGCTGCTCTTAACCGAGAACCAGTGAGAGAAAGCACCTCTGACCTTTGAGAACGACACTGTAATTTTTAAACCAACATCAATTCAGCAGTTTGATCCATGCACAAGCAGGCTGAATTAGTGTGCACGTACCATAGCCGAGGTGCTTTTCAACAATTAAAGAGACTTCATGCTCTGCTGCTCCACCGGAGCTGCTCAACCTCCTACATCTCACACTGTTTGTACTGGGCAGATTATAGGTGTGTGTGTGAGTGTCTGCACTCGGAGTTTAAAGTACCACCACTGGATGAATCATTTTTAACAGCATAATTTGTTTGTATAATCAGGTATCATCTTGACTTCTTAGCACAGACTCTCTGCACAACTCAGCAGCAACTGCAATGCAAATTAATTTACAATGTGATCGACTGCCAGGAAAACCAAAGGGTAAGAGTAGACCCTGTGTGTGTGTGCATTTAATGCTGTGCTACGTAATGTTTCAGGACAAGTTATCATAGCTTCACTAAGGCCATTTAATTATAAATTTATTTCCGATTAGTATACAGTGCGTCAATAAAGTATTCACAGCGCTTCACTTTTTCCACATTTTATGTTACAGCCTTATTCCCAAATGTAAATTAATTTTCCCCTCAAAATTCTACTCACAACACCCCATAATGATAAAATGAAAAAAAATTTTTTCTTAAAAATAAAAAAAACTAAGTAATGTTAAGTATTCACACCCTTTGCTCAATACTTTTTGTTGATGCACCTTTGGCAGCAATTACAACCTTAAATCTTTTTGAAAATGATGCCAGATGTTTGGCGCACTTATCTTTGGGCAGTTTTGCCCATTCCTCATTGCAGCACCCTTCAAGCTCCATCGGGTTGCATGGGGAGTATTGGTGCATAAGTGATGCAGACAAGACATGCACATCCAAAACACATAAAAGGCATGCTGGATCAAGAAAAATTATACCAAAAAATAAAATAATCCGCACCACCACAGCACTCCCATGCAAAAAAGCTTTATTAATAAAGACATGACGTTTCGGGCAGGGCAGTTTGCCCAAAATGTCATGTCTCTCCACAGATGTTCAATCAGATTCCGTCAGTCTGGGCTCTGGCTGGACCACTCAAGGACATTCAAAGAGTTGTCCTGAAGCCACTCCTTTAATATCTTGACTGTGTGCTTAGGGTCATTGTTCTGCTGAAAGATGAACCGTCACCCCAGTCTGAGGTCAAGAGCGCTCTGGTGCAGGTTTTCATCCAGGATGTCTCTCTACATTGCTGCATTCATCTTTCCCTCAATCCTGACTAGTCTCCCAGTTCCTGCCACTGACAAACATCCCCACAGCATGATGCTGCCACCACCATGCTTCACTGTAGGGATAGTGCCTGATTTCCTCCAAACATGACGCCTGGCATTCAAACCAAATAGTTCAATCTTTGCCTCATCAGACCAGACAGTTTTCTTTCTGATGGTCTGAGAGTCTTTCAGGTGTCTTTTGGCAAACTCCAGGTGGGCTCCCATGTGCCTTTTATTAAGGAGTGGCTTCCGTCTGGCCACTTTACCATACAGGCCTGATTGGTGGATTGCTGAAGAAATGGTTGTCCTTCTAGAAGGTTCTCCTCTCTCCACAGATGCAATTGATGGCTTTATTCAAAGATAATTAAAGCATTGGTTGCCTAGCAACTGTCGTGCCAGAGGCAAAGCAATCACAAAAATCTTCAAGATCTCACAAATGGGCATCACCAACAAGCATATAAATAAGATTGTGTGCACACGTGCTTGTACATGTGATCATAAGTGTGAAGTTTGACAGTGAAGAAGATTGTTGCTGAGGGTTAAGTGGTTGCAGCAGGACTGTCAAGATGGTAGCTTGCTAACTCATTAAGCTAAACAAATTGGTGTTCTTTAAGTCAATATGTGCATTAATATGAATGAGAGGGAGACACACAGAGAAAATAAAGTAACTGTAATGTAACAAAGCTAAAATCAATATTAGCCTTTGACCAGCATCGAGTAGATGTCCTCTGTTGTTATGCTGGAGGTAAGGCTGTTCTTTCTCTTACGTGTTAGCAACACAAACCAGCCAGTTCCCTTGGGAACAGTTAGAGTATCTGCGGCTAGGTTAGTTTCTGGATGTTGTCCTTTTGCAGTGTTGATGATCCTGGTGGAAGCCATAGACTGTATATATAGTGTGCAAACCCTGTGTGATGTCACCCACAGGTTTTCTGTAGAGACCCCTAAAGCCCCTTTCACACTGGGGCCAACACAGAGTTGCGTATTGCTGCGTACCGACTACGCCAAGATAAGCAGCTCTACGAGTTAAAAAAGGCAAGTTAGATAAAGTCCATTAACACCTGCTCAAGGACCGATCGCCAGCGAGAGGACATTTCCAAGTCCAGGTTAACTCCTCAGGGATAGATGGCCAGCGAGAGGAACTGCCCACTGTTCACTCCTCATGCACGGAACGTACGAGCGATTGCCGGCTGGAAATCCTCAGCACTTTCTCCTTCTTAAGTTCCCTCACAATTGTGGCACATTAATAAAGTCAATTAACTCCTGGAAATAGTCTTCTGACTTTTTCCAGTGTATCAAATCCATCTGCGTGTCAGTCTGTAGCATCATGGAGTGAAGTGTTCCCCTCTGTGGGCAAGGTTTCTCTCTCTCTCTCTGCCTATGTGTGACGTGAGTGCCGTTCACGTACCATTTTGAGAATGGAGCGCATTTCCACAATGTAAAAAAAAAACAAACAAAAAGTAGGCAGGAGTGGACTGTAAGAAGCAGAAAAATAGCGGCAAGGGCTACATACATGGCATTGAGCAACTGAAAGCAAGACTAGGAACGCAATCACACACAATCACACAACAGCCTAGAGAGGGACTATGACAAAACTGCGCAATTTTCCAGCATACTCCATATGCATCACAACGCAACTGCATGCAAGTCCAGTGTGAAAGGGGCTTAAGAGCCAATATGAAGCCCGTATCTGGGTGTTGCCATGTTGGTAGTAGTGGCAGCGCTTATTCACAATCACCTCATTAATGCATATAAGGGTGGCTCAGTATGTGATCAGAGAACCCTGAACACACCCCTCTCTTTGAGTCTGAACTAGCTTATCTAACAGGCTAACCTCAGTTCTGGTGTTAATTAAATCACATTTTTGGGGACTGTTCTCATAACTTTTTGCTTTGGTGTGGGGATAAAAAGTTATGAGCTGCTTATTTTCTCAGTAAACATACATTAAGAGGACTCAATGGATGAACTGACAGACAGCTGCTGTAAATGCTAACACCATTAGCATATACCATTCCAGAAAGGTGAGAATTTCATTCACCGCGAATATTGCAGCAGGGATGTTTTAGGTGATCCATTCTGATATTTCACACCACAACAAGTCATATTATTCCAGGTATTTGTATTCCCTTAATTACACACTGCTTGGCTAGCTCCACCAGCAGCTGAGCAAGTTAGCAGGTAGCCCACACAAAAATGAATGTTCAGCTTGTTTTTAATCAAATAATGCCTTGTGTCAGGCAGTAAACATAATCATTTCTGCTGTACGGTTGGATATTTTAACATGTGAGGTCGAAGAGGATTGCTCACTTTTGGATACGGCCTCGATTAGCCATTTGAGTAACTGCTTCCACATTGGCTTCAGTTTTCAGCACTGGAGGTTGCTGCTTATTACAGTTTTGTTTTGTTTTTTTGCTGATTATTGCACACAGTTGTGCCTGCACCCACAAATGTCTCTGTTCAATCAGACCAAGCCAGATCCAGGGATTTAGGGAGCCACCACGATACTACCTGCCACACACACACACACACACACACACACACACACACACACACACACACACACACACACACACACACACACACACACACACACACACACCAGAAGACCACCAAAGCGTGAGCATGTGGAGGGCTTTACCAGATGGCAGCTCTTCTGTTCCACTGTTATGCACACAGGCAGGAAGACACACCTTCACACACACACACACACACACACAAACACACATCTGAACTCTTGAAAACACACTTTCAAACCGCTCCCAGAATCCCTCAGCTACTTCTACAACCAGATTTCTGAAGAAGGAAAAAAAAGATGCTGCCTCTCATAGAACTTCAAACATGGCAAAACATGAACATTGGTTTTCAACCTGAAACACTGCACGTTTTGATGTGTTCATTTTTGTATTGGCGATAAACCTAATGGAGATTTCTTGTTAAGCTCTGAGGTGTGAGTGTAAGCACAATAGGATGGCAGCAGACTAAATGTGAACTGCTCCAAATATCCACAGATGACGAATTGCTTCAGCGTAACAACCTTGGCATAGCTGAGGAGAGCTGAAGTGGAAAGTACAGCAGAAGTGATGCACTGGCAAAGATGCTTAAATGACAAATGTGCAAAAGTTGGTTTGATGAATAGCCTGGCAGGCTTGTGTTATTGTCAGGTGGTGTAAGAGAGAAGATCATTGTGGAGCATGTAGGTGGTAAAGGCTATGCAACATATTATGACAATAAATCTCCATATTCATAACATATGACACAGGCGATGCTAAATATTTTTGCTTCATTTAGAGACGTTGAACATTTTTAATGTGGTCTCAAGATTATTTGTCTGATTTCTGATCGTCATTGTTTCTTCAGAACGTGACTTTCAGTGCTTTCTGGAATGGCATAAAGTTGATCTGAGGCCTTGTTCAGCAGAATTTCCACTTTCATAAAATGTAGTATAGCATAAGTTCTGCCAGGAAGACTCAGATTTCAAAACTTTCAATCACATTCACCATCAATAAAAACTTGTAACAAACATTTTGACAAATGTCAGTGCTAACTCACCTTTCTGCTGCTTGCAGTCACTGACCAGGACACTACCTCCTCCACCCCACCACGAGTCAGTCCCTGTGTGTAGACTGTGAGTAGGCTACACACAGGCTTCCCCACCTTCTTCTAACAGCAAGATCCAAGATTTACATACCCTTGTGAACAGCGGTGATGTGGACCTCCACCAAATCTATTGCCGCGTTCTGCATATTATTACTATGGATTCAAATCTTTAACTTTTCTTGACACCTGAATCTTCATGGTAAAATTGTCATGATCTATATTGTAATCCATGAGCATTTAATTCTGAAAAATGTGCTGCCCTGGATGCTACCATCAATATTATACATGTATTATCAATACTAAATATCCTAAATAGGTTATAATAGTTTTATGTGTTTCATGGATAACAAGATGGCTGCAAAAGGCTTGTAAGAAGAAAATATGCTATACAGAGAGTTCATTAAAAGTAACTCAAGAGAGGCAGAGATTACATATAAGGAATATAAAAATAAATTAACAACTATTATGTGGAATTGTAAAAAAAATCATACTTTGGAAAAATACTAAACAATAATAAAAACAACATGAAGGAAACATGGAAACTACTGAATAGTATTATAGCAAATAAACCCAAATCAAAGAACTACCCAACATACTTTGCTTACAATAACAAAGATGAATATAACATGAACCAAGTAGTGAATAGTTTCAATACATTTTTTGCTAATGTTGGGCCAGATGTGGCAGCTGACAATCCACACAGCACATGGGAAAATCAGCAATTACTTGATAGAAATCCACATACAGTGTTTTTTGGCCCAGTTGATGAAAGGGAAATTATTAAGGTAGTCAGTACATGTAAAAGCAAAACGTCAACTGATCATAATGATGTACATATGTCCTTAGTAAAGCAAATAATTACTGAAATTGCCAAACCATTAACATATACAGTAGTGTTCAGAATAATAGTAGTGCTATGTGACTAAAAAGATTAATCCAGGTTTTGAGTGTATTTCTTATTCTTACATGGGAAACAAGGTAACAGTAGATTCAGTAGATTCTCACAAATACAAGGATATGCACACTCTTAAGGCTGTGAAATTGGGTTATTAGTAAAAAAAAAAGTAGGGAAGGGGGTGTTCATAATAATAGTGTAGCATTCAGTCAGTGAGTTCGTCAATTTTGTGGAAGAAACAGGTGTGAATCAGGTGTCCCCTATTTAAGGATGAAGTCAGCACCTGTTGAACATGCTTTTCTCTTTGAAAGCCTGAGGAAAATGGGATGTTCAAGACATTGTTCAGAAGAACAGCGTAGTTTTATTAAAAAGTTGATTGGAGAGGGGAAAACTTATACGCAGGTGCAAAAAAATTATAGGCTGTTTATCTACAATGATCTCCAATGCTTTAAAATGGACAAAAAACCAGAGACGCTTCGAAAAAAACAGAAAACAATCATTAAAATGGATAGAAGAATAACCAGAATGGCAAAGGCTCACCCATTGATCAGCTCCAGGATGATCAAAGACAGTCTGGAGTTACCTGTAAGTGCTGTGACAGTTCGAAGACGCCTGTGTGAAGCTAATTTATTTGCAAGAATCCCCCGCAAAGTCATTCTGTTAAAAGACATGTGCAGAAGAGGTTACAATTTGCCAAAGAACACATCAACTGGCCTAAAGAGAAATGGAGGAATATTTTGTGAACTGATGAGAGTAAAATTGTTATTTTTGGGTCCAAGGGCAGCAGACAGTTTGTGAGACGGCCCCAAACTCTGAATTCAAGCCACAGTTCACAGTGAAGACAGTGAAGCATGGTGGTGCAAGCATCATGATATGGGCATGTTTCTCCTACTATGGTGTTGGGCCTATATATCGCATACCAGGTATCGTGGGTCAGTTTGGATATGTCAGAATACTTGAAGAGGTCATGTTGCCTTATGCTGAAGAGGACATGCCCTTGAAATGGGTGTTTCAACAAGACAATGACCCCAAGCACACTAGTAAATGAGCAAAATCTTGGTTCCAAACCAACAAAATTAGTACCTCGCAGATGTGATGAAATCATGAAAAACTGTGGTTATACAACTAAATACTAGTTTAGTGATTCACAGGATTGCTAAAAAAGCAGTTTGAACATAATAGTTTTGAGTTTGTAGCATCAACAGCAGATGCTACTATTATTGTGAACACCCCCTTTTCCACTTTTTTTTTTTACTAATAGCCCAATTTCATAGCCTTAAGAGTGTGGCTATCATGAATGCTTGGTCTTGTTGGATTTGTCAGAACCTACTGAATCTACTGGTACCTTGTTTCCCATGTAACAATAAGAGATATACTCAAAACCTGGATTAATCTTTTTAGTCACATAGCACTACTATTATTCTGAACACTACTGTATATTGAATAAACCATTTCAAACTGGAATTGTCCCAAATAGTATGAAAGTGGCAAAAGTGATACCTTTATTCAAATCTGGTGACAAACATCTTTTTACTAATTACAGGTCTGTGTCTTTACTGTCACAATTTTCAAAGATACTGGAAAAAATTTACAATAGCAATTTGGACAAATGTGTAGAACGACACAGCTTGCTTGATGACTGTCAGTATGGTTTTAGAGCAAAAGGTCCACTGCACTGCCATTGCTTGATGCAGTAGAAGAGATTAACAAAAATATGGACCAAAGGGAAATAGTAATAGGTCTATTTATTGACCTAAGAAAGGCTTTGGACACAATCAATCACAACAAATTATTTCAAAAGATAGAACTGTATGGGATCAGAGGAGTGGCTCTGAATTGGATTAAAAGCTATTTAGAAAACCAAAAGCAATTTGTTAAACTCAGGGACTGCTGTTCTTCATATCTGGACATCGTTTGTGGGGTTCCCCAGGGTTCTGTGATGGCACCAAAGTTATTTATTTTGTACATTAATGATTTATGTAGAGTTTTGGATGCATTCAGAGCTGTTCTATTTGCAGATGACAGGGAGGTGGTGGCGGAATGGTTTGCATGTTGGACTGGGACGCCAGCGATCTGGGTTCACTTTCCGATTGCAGCCACACTCCCAACTGGCACACTCTCAACAACAGTGCTGAGGAGGAGTGAGAGACATGTGTCATGGGCCCTTCTGGAAACACGTTTCGTGCTTTTGTTGGTTACCCACGTTAAATATAATCCTCTTCTTCTTCTTCAACCTGTTTTGTTAGGAGATAATTTGCAACAATTATGATAAAGCTGAAGAGTTGGTTCGATATTAACAAACTGTCATTAAATTGGTCCAAAACTAAAATAATGTTATTTGGAAATCATAAAAAAGACACACAAATACAGTTAAATATAGAAGGGGTAAACATATACTCAACAAAAATATAAACGCAACACTTTTGGTTTTGCTCCCATTTTGTATGAGATGAATTCAAAGATCTAAAACTTTTTCCACATACACAATATCACCATTTCCCTCAAATATTGTTCACAAACCAGTCTAAATCTGTGATAGCACTTCTCCTTTGCTGAGATAATCCATCCCACCTCACAGGTGTGCCATACCAAGATGCTGATTAGACACCATGATTAGTGCACAGGTGTGCCTTAGACTGTCCACAATAAAAGGCCACTCTGAAAGGTGCAGTTTTATCACACAGCACAATGCCACAGATGTCATAAGATTTGAGGGAGCGTGCAATTGGCATGCTGACAGCAGGAATGTCAACCAGAGCTGTTGCTCGTGTATTGAATGTTCATTTCTCTACCATAAGCCGTCTCCAAAGGCATTTCAGAGAATTTGGCAGTAGATCCAACCAGCCTCACAACTGCAGACCACGTGTAACCACACCAGCCCAGGACCTCCACATCCAGCATGTTCACCTCCAAGATCATCTGAGACCAGCCACTCGGACAGCTGCTGAAACAATCGGTTTGCATAACCAAAGAATTTCTGCACAAACTGTCAGAAACCGTCTCAGGGAAGCTCATCTGCATGCTCGTCGTCCTCATCGGGGTCTCGACCTGACTCCAGTTCGTCGTCATAACCGACTTGAGTGGGCAAATGCTCACATTCGCTGGCGTTTGGCACGTTGGAGAGTGTTCTCTTCACGGATGAATCCCGGTTCACACTGTTCAGGGCAGATGGCAGACAGCATGTGTGGCGTCGTGTGGGTGAGTGGTTTTCTGATGTCAATGTTGTGGATCGAGTGGCCCATGGTGGCGGTGGGGTTATGGTATGGGCAGGCATCTGTTATGGATGAAGAACACAGGTGCATTTTATTGATGGCATTTTGAATGCACAGAGATACCGTGACGAGATCCTGAGGCCCATTGTTGTTCCATACATCGAAGAACATCACCTCATGTTGCAGCAGGATAATGCACGGCCCCATGTTGCAAGGATCTGTACACAATTCTTGGAAGCTGAAAATGTCCCAGTTCTTGCATGGCCGGCATACTCACCGGACATGTCACCCATTAAGCATGTTTGGGATGCTCTGGACCGGCGTATACGACAGCGTGTACCAGTTCCTCCCAATATCCAGCAACTTCGCACAGCCATTGAAGAGGAGAGGACCACCATTCCACAGGCCACAATTGACAACCTGATCAACTCTATACGAAGGAGATGTGTTGCACTGCATGAGGCAAATGGTGGCCACACCAGATACTGACTGGTATCCCCCCCCAATAAAACAAAACTGCACCTTTCAGAGTGGCCTTTTATTGTGGGCAGTCTAAGGCACACCTGTGAGGTGGGATGGATTATCTCAGCAAAGGAGAAGTCCTCACTATCACAGATTTAGACTGGTTTGTGAACAATATTTGAGGGAAATGGTGATATTGTGTATGTGGAAAAAGTTTTAGATCTTTGAGTTCATCTCATACAAAATGGGAGCAAAACCAAAAGTGTTGCATTTATATTGTTGTTGAGTGTAGAATGTGTCAAAGAGAACAAGTTATTAGGTGTGATTATTGATGAAAGAATCAACTGGAAAGCTCATATTCATCATATTCAAAAGAAAGTATTAAAAAGTATTGCAGATTTAAATAAGGCTAAGCACATTCTTGATGGCAAATCACTGCATACTCTGTATTACACATTGATTGCACCTTACCTGAGTCATTGTGCAGACGTCTCAGGCAGTAACTATAAAACTACAGTGCAACCATGATTCATCCTTCAAAAAACAGCATTAAGAACAATCCACAATGCAGGGTATCGTGATCATACCAACCCACTGTTCATTAAATCGAAAATATTAAAACTCTATGATCTGATAACGTTCAAGACTGTTCAGTTGATGTACAAAGTGAAAAATAAGCAATTGCCATTTAGAATTCAAGATTTTTTTATGCTAAGAGAAGGCATATATAATTGAAGAGGTTTGTATCATTTTAAAATTGTGGGTGTTTGGACGACCAGGAAATGCTTCTGTGTCTCAATTTGTGGCCCCCAAAAAATGGAACAATCTACCTGAGGAACTTAAATGATGTCCAAATATTAACTGGTTCAAATATTTATATAAAGAAATGGTGTTCTCTGGATATGTATCTGATGAAACAGGTTGAGTTTGTGTGTTATATGGAGAATCTGCTACACTTGAATCCTTATTACTGAAAATGTATGGTGGTAACTTGCACGTAATAGGAGCTGTTTGGGAAAAATGTGACTTCACTTCAGATTTTGTTTGGAAATGACCGTTCATGATCAGGCACATAGCCTGGTTTAATTTGACTGTACGGAGGGTTGTAGGCGTAGATAAGCGTTGCTTCTGCCTACGCCTTTTGGGCACTATGTACATTGTTTTCTTTTTTTCTTTTCTTTCTTTTAACTACTTTGTCTATGAGTTTGTGTTTGTTGTGTTTTTTGTTAAGCATATACGTACCTAATAAATTCAATTCAATGTGCACACATGTTACCTTGACAGAAAACTTTTCATATATGTGATAGACTGAGAAGAAGTAGAAGAAGTAAATCCTGTACAGGCCCAGGGGGCCGTGGAACTTCTCTGCACCCGGTAAATTTCTTTCTGTTCAGAATATACGAGGTCTGTTAGAAAACTATCCGACCTTTTTATTTTTGCAAAAACCATATGGATTTGAATCACGTGTGATTGCATCAGCCAAGCTTGAACCTTCGTGCACATGCGTGAGTTTTTTCACGCCTGTCGGTTGCGTCATTCGCCTGTGAGCAGGCTTTGTGTGAGCAGTGGTCCACCCCTCTCGTCGGATTTTTATTGCGAGTAAAATGTCTGAACGATTTGGAGCTTTGCTGCATCAAATTTTTCCAGAAACTGTGAGAGACAGCCAGATGGACACCATTCGGAAAATTCAGATGGCTTTCAGGGACAATTTTATTGGGATCGTACAGATTAAGGAGTGTTACGGCCGGTTTAAAGACGTTGCTTTGCGCCATGCGGCTCCGCGAAGTATTTTGGTGATGCACAGAAATACACTCAATACAATTCCTCTTTTATGATTATAATGTTTTTGCTTGTTCATGACGAAGAAAAGCTTGGAGCTGTATCATTTTTGAGAGTTGCCATTCACAGGTTTTCAGTCTGTTTCACGCAGATTTTACAAAATCTGCCTTTGAGGAAAACACATGGAAACCTGCAGAAAAGACGGCTGTGCTTTGTGTTCATCCTGCAGCAGTAACAAAACGCTGGCAAATGCACGCATCGCCTCAGGCCAACACCCAGACTCAAGAAGACGTCTTTACTCCATGCTGTTAGGACTGTGAACTCCACCTGTACCTGTGCACAGAACGTGCGCACCTGTGGAGATGCTGTAACCATTTGTGCACATGCATGAACACAACATGCATGTTTATCTGAAGTTATAAGAATTTTAATGTGTTTAATGATTTAATGATCATTCCATTGTACAGATTGTGATGAAGCTTTGAAACTTGAAACTGAATCACAAAGCACAGTTCATTTATAAACAAGGTTGGGTAGGATTACTTTGAAATGTTATCCAAAAGTAATCAGGTTACAAGTAATCCAAATGTATGTACATACATACATGTAATCTACATGTATGTAATCCTACCCAACTTTGTTTATAAAAACAAAGAAGCGTCGTTCTTCAAAAAAATGCTTTTGTAAAGTACTTTAATTTTCTTTCGGCTATTCCTTTTTCTATATAATGGAAGGAAACTGGAGAGAACACACGCACACAACAAATTTGACAGAATTTGGGCTTGAATTCAGAACCCAAGAGATCGAACCACTTTACCACAGTGCTGCCTCAGCTGCTGCGCATTTTACAAACTTCTCTAAAGCACATGAATGACTAAAACATACTTACCAGAGACTTCATTTTACTGATATTTAATCAGGATTTAAAATAATATTTGTGATGACAAATTGCACAGAAGTAATAATCTTAATCTCCTAAAATGTGCTGGAGTTTTTCCTGCAATTTGGAGTGAAACAAAAACTGAGGAAAACAAGTAGAATTTGATGCAGTGATGGATGGTGTAGAGTGCCTTAATTAAGAGAGTGGTGTCAGCTCAGAACATGGTGCCATTTTGGTTCCAATTGCGCTGAACTACTGAATGAACCTTTTATGTTTTCAAGATTTTTTAAAAATAATTTAACCACATACAGTAACACATCCAGGTACAGGTGCTATCACAATAAATATAAAAATAGTTAAGCTATCGTCTTTACATAAATTTACAGTTTATGATAACTTATTTAATTATTTTAAAGTCGGATTTATGCAGCTGCACAGCTGTAATTCCGTGTCATGCATGTGTGACAGTTTTAAAGTTTTCCGTTGGTGGATTATACTTTATTCTGGACTAATTTGACCCTCAACAAGGTTTTCCTACTACAATCATCACCTCCAAAACAAAGGTAAACTGTACAATTTCCGCTATTATGACTTTGTACTGTACATTTAATTTAATTTAATTAGCTTATAATGCGGCAAATCACAGCAAAAGCTGTCTGAAGGCACCTTACATAAAACAAGGCAACATAAAATTTAATAAATAATTAAAAAATGAATAAAAAAATTCAAATACATAAATAAAAACAGAAGTAAAAGAATAAAACAGATAAAAATAAAAACTATTCCTGAGAAAGAGAATAAATATAGGTTTTCAGTCTTGACTTAAAAATGTCCACAGACTCCGACTGCCTCACGGTCGCAGGAAGACTGTTCCACAGGGTGGGTGCATGATACAAAAAGGCTCTTTGACCTGCTGACTTCTTCTTCACCCTGGGAACACAGAGAAGTCCCGCATCCTGCGACCGCAAAGCTCGGGCCGGCACGTAGAGTTCCACCAGATCAGCCAGATAAGATGGGGTCAGTCCATGAACAACCTTATAAGTTAATAGGAAAACCTTAAAATCTGCTCTCACCAAGACAGGGAGCCAGTGCAAAGATGCCAACGTGCCAACCTCTGCTACGTGTCAGAGGTCTGGTGGCAGCATTCTGAACCAGCTGAAGACCCCTGATGCTGGACTGCGGTAACTCTGAAAATAGAACATTACAGTAATCTAGTCTCGAAGAAACAAAAGCATGAATCAGGGTCTCAGCATCAGCCATAGACAGGATGGGGCGGATCCTCGCTATATTTCTCAGATGGAAAAAAGCAGGTCTAGTAACATCCCTGATGTGGAGGTAAAAAGACAACGTGGGATCAAAAATTACCCCAAGGTTCCTCATTTTGTCCGTATGATGTATGACACACGAACCAAGGCTGAGCGCCAGCTGGTCAAACTGGTGCCGATGTCTCGCTGGACCAAGAACCATCATTTCAGTCTTATCAAAGTTTAAAAGTAGGAAGTTACTAGACATCCAACTTCTCATTGATAGAAGACAGTCCTCCAGGGATTTTATGGGAGTGAGATTTCCCGCAGTTATCGGCATGTACAACTGTGTATCATCAGCATAACAATGAAAGGCAATCCCAAAACTCCGCAGTATATGCCCAAGGGGTGCCACATACAGGGAGAAAAGCAAGGGGCTTAAAACAGATCCCTGTTGAACCCCAAATCTCATGTCAGCAAGGTCAGAGGTAGTGCCATTATACAAGACACATTGAGAATGACAGGACAGATATGATGTCAACCAGACAAGGGCACTTCCAGTAATCCCAAAAAAATTCTCCAACCTGTTGAGCAAAATATGATGATCCATGGTATCAAATGCAGCACTGAGATCTAACAACACCAAAACCGTAGTGGTGTCTGAGTCCATTGCTCAAAGAAGATCATTCACCACTTTAGTGAGAGCTGTCTCTGTGGAGTGATATTTCCTAAAAGCAGACTGCAGCGGCTCAAAAAGGTCATTCTCAGTGAGGTGGTCTACAAGCTGCCGTGAAACCACCTTTTCTAAAATTTTGGAACAGAATGATAGATTTGATATCGGCCTGTAATTTTTCATTACACTAGGGTCAAGATTAGATTTCTTAAGTAATGGTTTAATCACTGCTGATTTAAAACATTTCGGAACAGATCCAGAGGTTAATGACAGATTAATAATTTCCAGCACAGTTGGCCTATAATACTATTAAATTGTGTCAATCTAGGTAACACCTCAATGGTAGCGCCAACCTCCATAGCAGGTTTTAATGGATGGGCTGAGGTATGCTGAGATATGCTCAGCCTAATATCTTCTATTTTCTTCTCAAAATAATCCAAGAAATCCCATGCTGAAAAAGGAGAACGACTAACAGGTGGCTGCCCGTGAATTAGAAATGCGACCGTGTCAAACAAAAACTTTGAGTTATGTTTGTTTTTACTGATCAAATCAGTAAATGTGTGGACTTTTCTGATCCATTTGTAATCAGTGTGCGCACTGTAAAAACTATTATAATATGATGGCAGACGAAGCAGTGAAAGAAGTGTCAAATCACAGCCTTTCATGTCTGATTTAACAGGTGGACGTCCAGACTGCGGGTCCGAGTCTGAACACGGTTTGAAAAAAATAACTGGTCGGGCTTAATTTTGGTTCCTGTTGGCTCCTTTTGGTTCCTATCGGTGTTTTCTCGCACTGCTCCCCACCTCTGTCGGTTGTCCTGTCAGTTCCTGTTGGCTCCTTTCGGTTCCTGTTGGCTCCTTTCGGTTCCTGTCAGTGTTTTGTCACACTGCCCCGTGCCCATCAAAATGCATAGAACAACACAGCCACCTACTGGATGGAAACCTGAATAGCGACGTACATATTTGTGAAACTCTGAGCAGTTTTGCGCTGAGAATATCTCAATATTGTGTAATTGAGCAATACATGTGAATACATGTGGGAATGCATGTAATCAGTGATCTACAAATGCTGAATCACACTTCACAAACAGAATTTTGAGTTTTGGAAATGCTTTTGTGTTTGTGAATCACAAAATGTGTACAAATTGAAGAATATTTGATTTGTGTGAATTGCGAGCTGTTTGTGGATTTGTGCAGTTTGTGCTGAGAAGGTCTCAATATTGCGTAACTGAGCAAAGTGATGAATGCATGTAATCGGTGATCTACAAATGCTGAATCACACTTCACAACAGAATTTTCAGTTTTGCAAATGCCTTTTTTGGTTACAAATGAAAAAAACAATATACACTCAACAAAAATATAAACGCAACACTTTTGGTTTTGCTCCCATTTTGTATGAGATGAACTCAAAGATCTAAAACTTTTTCCACATACACAATATCACCATTTCCCTCAAATATTGTTCACAAACCAGTCTAAATCTGTGATAGTGAGCACTTCTCCTTTGCTGAGATAATCCATCCCACCTCACAGGTGTGCCATATCAAGATGCTGATTAGACACCATGATTAGTGCACAGGTGTGCCTTAGACTGTCCACAATAAAAGGCCACTCTGAAAGGTGCAGTTTTGCTTTATTGGGGGGGGGATACCAGTCAGTATCTGGTGTGGCCACCATTTGCCTCATGCAGTGCAACACATCTCCTTCGCATAGAGTTGATCAGGTTGTCAATTGTGGCCTGTGGAATGTTGGTCCACTCCTCTTCAATGGCTGTGCAAAGTTGCTGGATATTGGCAGGAACTGGTACACGCTGTCGTATACGCCGGTCCAGAGCATCCCAAACATGCTCAATGGGTGACATGTCCAGTGAGTATGCCGCCCATGCAAGAACTGGGACAGTTTCAGCTTCCAAGAATTGTGTACAGATCCTTGTAACATGGGGCCGTGCATTATCCTGCTGCAACATGAGGTGATGTTCTTGGATGTATGGCACAACAATGGGCCTCAGGATCTCGTCATGGTATCTCTGTGCATTCAAAATGCCGTCAATAAAATGCACCTGTGTTCTTCGTCCATAACAGATGCCTGCCCATACCATAACCCCACCGCCACCATGGGCCACTCGATCCACAACATTGACATCAGAAAACCGCTCACCCACACGACGCCACACACGCTGTCTGCCATCTGCCCTGAACAGTGTGAACCGGGATTCATCCGTGAAGAGAACACCTCTCTAACGTGCCAAACACCAGCGAATGTGAGCATTTTCCCACTCAAGTCGGTTACGACGACGAACTGGAGTCAGGTCGAGACCTCGATGAGGACGACGGGCATGCAGATGAGCTTCCCTGAGACGGTTTCTGACAGTTTGTGCAGAAATTCTTTGGTTATGCAAACCGATTGTTTCAGCAGCTGTCCAAGTGGCTGGTCTCAGACGATCTTGGAGGTGAACATGCTGGATGTGGAGGTCCTGGGCTGGTGTGGTTACACGTGGTCAGCGGTTGTGAGGCTGGTTGGATCTACTGCCAAATTCTCTGAAACGCCTTTGGAGACGGCTTATGGTAGAGAAATGAACATTCAATACACGAGCAACAGCTCTGGTTGACATTCCTGCTGTCAGCATGCCAATTGCACGCTCCCTCAAATCTTGCGACATCTGTGGCATTGTGCTGTGTGATAAAACTGCACCTTTCAGAGTGGCCTTTTATTGTGGGCAGTCTAAGGCACACCTGTGCACTAATCATGGTGTCTAATCAGCATCTTGGTATGGCACACCTGTGAGGTGGGATGGATTATCTCAGCAAAGGAGAAGTGCTCACTATCACAGATTTAGACTGGTTTGTGAACAATATTTGAGGGAAATGGTGATATTGTGTATGTGGAAAAAGTTTTAGATCTTTGAATTCATCTCATACAAAATGGGAGCAAAACCAAAAGTGTTGCGTTTATATTTTTGTTGAGTGTATTTACAAATACATATTTATTTGTAAAAAGCAACACACAAGTTACAAATTAGAAATTTGCTTTTTTGGATCACAAAGCATGTGTACACATAAAGGGATATTTGTAAATCACCCTCTGTGCATTTGCAAGTATTAATGAGACAAATTTAACTCCATAATAAATCAGCTACTGAACATTACTGAACATCACCAGGGGCCTTTAAAAAAATGTGCATGCACAAAATGGGACCTAAATGATGCATATGCCTATTTTAAAGCATACGTTGTGATTTCTAAAAACAAAGTAGGCAGCAAAATTGTGCATTTGTGACCGGCGTATTGATATTTTGGGAGTGGGTCAAAATGTGTGTTGCTGCATTACACATATAATAATCCTGTCTGTGAGTGAGTGATAACTTGTACGTTTAATTCCATTTAATAACACACATGAGATATACATGTATATGTTTGTTGTCATTTCGGCTGTCTCAGGACAGGGTCGCCACAGTGGATGCAGCCAGATCCGCATTGGTAATTGGCACAAGTTTTATGCCAGATGCCCTTCCTGACGCAACTCCAGAAATAATAATGATTAAAAAAAAAGAAAAAAAAAGTTTGGCATTGTTAGATGTGATAGTGAACCATAACTATTATAGGGCTTTTTAATTGTTATACATATGCCGGAACAACAGTAATGATAAATAATTGCCTAGTTGTGCTGTTATTTGGAAAGATTTATGCTGGTACTTGTGGTGAGTCTGTTAAAGCTTGTTAAAGTTATGTCCATAATTGATTGTGATGTCATAATTAAGAAGCATGCAGCACCATCAGTGAATGCTTATAACACATAATTGTGTTCATAAATACTTGTGGACTCATAATCGCCACCTAGTGGACGCACACAAGCACCTCCAGTTTTGTTTCAGAAATGTTTATTGAATGTAAAAAGAATTGCTTTTTAATTTTATTGTGTTGTCAGGTTGATGGTTTTGTTCGTTGCAAACACACAGTTGCTAATAACTTATTTCTTTGTTATCGAACATGATACCAAACATATGAAGGCATAAAAAAGACAAAGAAGCTGCATAGTTCTCTTTTCCTTGCTGTTCCTCAGTAAGTTCATTTTGGGATTGGCTTTTTGAATATTCCAAAATAGTTTTTTCCCCTGCAGAGACCAAGTTGATGAGCGCCTCTTTTAGCAATAAGTGGTGTAGCTACTGCTTGCAGCTTGACTCATTACCAAACATACTTGGAGCATTAGCCAGGAAAGCTAAAGCGGAGAGGCTTCAAACAGCACCAACTAACTCTCCACCCTGTGGTTTTAGTGCCCAAATCTCCACAGCAGGTGCACCCTGAATTGTTAATTCCAATCGCCAACATTTGGCATCCTCCACTGGCATTTAATAGTCAGATTATGCTTGTACAACTAAAACCTTTAATATGCTCCAACTGTTTACAGAATGCATGTTTCACCAGCGAATGTTGGTGTAATAACGGCAGTAATTCTGGAAATGTAATCTCAAATGCGTTTAATATTTAACAAGTGCAAACGTAAGCAGCAGACTCTTTCTTCATTCTGTAAGAGCCACTAAAATCCATCAGTTTGCTGGAACAGAGGAAAGAAATAAGGAGAATGTTGGGGAAAGGCAGAAGGCAATATTTTCATTTATTTAATGGCACAAATGAGCAAAAAGAAAAAAGAAAAACTGAGAAGCAAGAGGATTCTTCATTCGCTGTCGACGCTGTGTAATTTCCAGTTTTACGGGTGAGGAATTTATCGGTTAGGACTTCATTTTATTCCCTCACTCTCACGTTAAATCCTTCGTAAGTGCAGTAAAAAGGCTGCATATGTGCGAGTAACCAACCAGGTTTATGCACGTCCGCAGGCTTCCGTGATTGCCTGTGTGCATTTGTCAAATGGACATAAGGGCAATAAAATGGCGTTCACAGGCACTTTGCACAGGAGCGCCGCCTCAGCCGGCTCATTATGAATGCTGATGCACGAGCAGAGGCTAAGTGTTCGGCCAGAGGCCAGTAATGTCAAATCTGGCTGCAAAAGTGCCATTTTATTATCAGACAAATACAACAGGCTTTTTAAAAAGGCTGACAGCGAACACGCTCTGCAGTGACACGGGTTCGCTTGGTTGAGCCGCGGTGCAGCCGGTTTCACCGCGGGACAAATGTTAAAACGTGCTGCCGTTATTGTAAAAAATAATGTAACACAAGCCTTACTCAACACAGGAATTCACGAGCACTGCTCAATTTGTGATTCGAGAATCCTCCCCTAAAGGTGGCCTCCTAAAGTTGTGCAAAACAAAATACTGAGCAATTTGGAAATTCCTGAGATGGTATCAGAACCCTAAATGGTTCCACATCTCCCTGCATGCCACGTGCTGTTAAATTTAGCCGATAAATAAATGACACGGTTTGAAACTAACTACAGCAGAAATTAGAGTTTAATTCCGCTGGGATTAGTTTCATCGGGGGACTTCATCACCACCTTGCAGTGGGAAATTTCCTTGTCGAATTAGAGACATGGCACATTTGCACAGAAGTGTCCTCTCTGTGCCATCATTACAAATCACACACTTAGATGTGTGCAAATAAGGACAAATGCTTGTTTTGCTGCACTGTAAACCCAATTACGAACTGATTGCCTCAATGTTTTAAACTCAGGAGCTCAAAAATAGCAAAAGCACTCTGAGAGCATTTACCTCTGCCAAGACTTAAGTAGGCATTCTTACCACAGCTTACGGAAAAAGAAGAAAGAAAGAAAAATACTGTATTTTCATTTCATATAACGTTGTAAGACAGGATGAGATGGATCCCTCACTTCTACTGGTTGAGTGTAAAATAACAGACAGGCAATCAGCCATCTGCCTGCACCTCAGGAGGAGTACAACCAACCCCAAATCACCGTTGGCGAGACCGAATTAGAAACAGTCGAGCAGTTCTCCTACCTGATGTGGATCTTCTCATCAGATGCCACAATCGACAGGCAAATTTATAACAGACTGGCAGCGGTGAATAGTGTGCACGTGACACAGACTGTCCAAATGAGTGTGGAACAAACACCTGATACAGGGCACCGAGACCGGTGTGGACGGAGCTGTTGTCCGACCACACTCCTGTATGGCTCTTGTCTTGGGTTATCTACCGGTACTACCTACGACTCTTTAAAAGTGTCATTTTTCCTGCCTTTACCAGCGAATTTTGAAGAGTACCCCAACATGAATGTTCTGACCAAGTTTCATACTTTAATCAATTCTTCAATTAAACAGTTCTTTTCAAAATCAGAAGCTTCAAATTTAGAGCTTCCCCTTCAATTCAGCTTCTTCTGTTTCCCTCCAAATTCACCTTCCAGAATTGTACTGAATTTCACTCAATTTGGAAGCAAAACCTGTGCAACATGACTGGTGCAAGCAGAATTAGCTTCAGATTTGCCCATTTTTATAGCTGGAGGATTTCAGTCAAAGCCTTTGGTCACATTAGGTGCAAGAGACAGATGCAAAGCGATGAGCTGCCATTCATTTTCAATCAGAGTTGGTGTTTTACAGCAACAAGAGACGTATTCGCTACACCGCCAGCTAGGCGTGGCCAAAATAGAAGAGAAGTCTATTTCATGTAAATGCTGTGCAATTCAACACCAGATAATACCTTACAGAGATGTTAGCATGCTAACTAGTGAAAAGACGGTGGGCTTAAACAGATCAATCAAACTTTGGTTCCATTAAGCAGTTAAGCGTGACGTAAAAGTTCACAGTGACGGTGGTGGGCAGTGGCTTTCATAATCTATTTAAACATTGTGCACATTAATGGTAAGTAACCACGAGTGGGCCACGCCCTGGGAACAGCCATCAAGCAACAAAAACTGCTCGTTGCCCTCATCAGGCTGACTGTAGCTGTACTGAACTGAAAACTCTGCCTAGAAATATTCACCCACAAGTCCTTGATCTTCCATTTTCACTATTGTGACCTGGCTGATTCTGACTTTTCGATCTTTTCCGCCTTCAGTTTCTCTTTTCCTCTCTCTTGCTAACTCACCTTTCCGATCTCTCTAAACTTCTGCACCTGTCATCTCCCGCTCTCTCATTTGTCCTCTGTCCTCACTGACTCTATTTCCTGCGGTTGTTCACAGGTCACTTGCCTCATTCTCTTTACAGGTCACATGGCATTCTGTGCAGCCTCAACCAAAAGCACCATCAGGTTCTGAGAGCTTCTTTAATTAGTCAGTGCCGGTGTGCGCGGCTCTCCAGATCACCCCTGCCGGCACCACTGTGTTCCTCTACTCATGTGAAGTGAACATCTGGGGTGAGATTTTACAGTCTTACAGCTCTGTAATTCTTTAACAAAACTGGAAGCCACCAGAGTGATTGGGGTTGATGAGCTGTGAAAATAAAGAGATAGGGAGTGCGGGAGGGAAGGAGCGTGAGACGGAGATGTGGACTGGGTCTAATTTATCTTTTAGGATGGTCGGAATGTCAGATAGACAGAAAGGGCATGTTTGAGGAATGGAGAGTGAAAGTTTGTCTGTGGCGAATGAGTCAGAAAAATGAGATGGACAGACAAAGGATTGGATGATTGGAAAGGTAATAGGATGGGAAGGGAATGCTGCGATTTATCACTTCACTGTTATTTGACCTATGCAACAAACAGACACAAAAGTCAACAGAAAAGCAGACACCAAAAGCCTGAAAAAAGTGAAATGGTAAAACACATTAAATAATTCAATTCACACGCACGGCACTGAACTGCAAACAGTTTGTGGTTCAGTGTCTTGAACAAGGACACGCTGACTTACAGAAGAAATCTGGAATGGGGTGTTATTACTGAAGTACAAGTATGTTTGGCCTACACAGATTAATATGTTTTTGTGGATAGATGGTTTTAGCTTATCATTCTGAATATAAGTTGACCCTGATTAAAAGACAGCCCCCTTTTTTCAAGACACATATTCCAAAAATAAAAAAAAAACTTTCAGCAAACCAAAGCTTTTTATTCATAAAACGCTTTCACTTGAAAGTTATAATAATAAAATCACATTTTATCGACAACCAGTAATTTGATTTTCAACCACAAACTTACAGACTTGTCTGTCAATCTCTTTATAGTGGCTGACTACGATACCACTACTACTACAACTACTACTACTACTATTCTTATTATGATTATGATGGTCATTTATGTGCACCATTTTTTAACATTATTCTCTTTCACACCGATATTTCATGGATGCTTGAGATACGTATGATGACTGCAGCAATAATCACCATCACCCTAAACTCAAAATGACATCTAAAGCAGGACTGGTGGTGTTTGGCTCATTTATTTCCTTAGTAATCATGAATTAAGGGACCTAAACAACATAACATCTTCAAGCCACTTATAGCTACTAAAGCGCTAAAATAAATAACAAAATTACACTCAAAGGAAATACTGAAGCACAGACGTCTTATATAATCTTCTCGGACAATTAGCCACACAGCATGAATATAATTACAGATATCTGTAATACCGTACTCATGAGTTGGAATGCCCAGGCTGTTCCGTGTGAAATTCTGCCTTTAGAGTAGGTGGGCGGATGCACAAACATGGCCAATATTGCATTAGTCAAAATGTCCATCCTATCTGAAAGTATTCACAGAATGTTTCCCACACAACACCCCATGACAACATGAAAAAAGTTTTTTTTTTCTATTTTTTATGTACGTGTGTATATATATATATATATATATATATATATATATATATATATATATATATATATATATTCTGCCTTACACAAACCTGGTTACAGCAGGATGAATATGTTAGTTTAAATGAGTCAACACCCCCGAGTCACACTAACTGCCAGAATGCTCGTAGCACGGGCCGAGGCGGAGGATTAGCAGCAATCTTCCATTCCAGCTTATTAATTAATCAAAAACCCAGACAGAGCTTTAATTCATTTGAAAGCTTGACTCTTAGTCTTGTCCATCCAAATTGGAAGTCCCAAAAACCAGTTTTATTTGTTATTATCTATCGTCCACCTGGTCGTTACTGTGAGTTTCTCTGTGAATTTTCAGACCTTTTGTCTGACTTAGTGCTTAGCTCAGATAAGATAATTATAGTGGGCAATTTTAACATCCACACAGATGCTGAGAATGACAGCCTCAACACTGCATTTAATCTATTATTAGACTCAATTGGCTTTGCTCAAAATGTAAATGAGTCCACCCACCACTTTAATCATATCTTAGATCTTGTTCTGACTTATGGTATGGAAATTGAGGAGTTAACAGTATTCCCTGAAAACTCCCTTCTGTCTGATCATTTCTTAATAACATTTACATTTACTCTGATGGACTACCCAGCAGTGGGGAATAAGTTTCATTACACTAGAAGTCTTTCACAAAGCGCTGTAACTAGGTTTAAGGATATGATTCCTTCTTTATGTTCTCTAATGCCATATACCAACACAGTGCAGAGTAGCTACCTAAACTCTAAGTGAGATAGAGTCTCTCGTCAGTAGTTTTACATCCTCATTGAAGACAACTTTGGATGCTGTAGCTCCTCTGAAAAAGAGAGCTTTAAATCAGAAGTGCCTGACTCCGTGGTATAACTCATAAACTCGCAGCTTAAAGCAGATAACCCGTAAGTTGGAGAGGAAATGGTGTCTCACTAATTTAGAAGATCTTCACTTAGCCTGGAAAAAGAGTCTGTTGCTCTATAAAAAAGCCCTCCGTAAAGCTAGGACATCTTACTACTCATCACTAATTGAAGAAAATAAGAACAACCCCAGGTTTCTTTTCAGCACTGTAGCCAGGCTGACAAAGAGTCAGAGCTCTATTGAGCCGAGTATTCCTTTAACTTTAACTAGTAATGACATCATGACTTTCTTTGCTAATAAAATTTTAACTATTAGAGAAAAAATTACTCATAACCATCCCAAAGACGTATCGTTATCTTTGGCTGCTTTCAGTGATGCCGGTATTTGGTTAGACTCTTTCTCTCCGATTGTTCTGTCTGAGTTATTTTCATTAGTTACTTCATCCAAACCATCAACATGTCTATTAGACCCCATTCCTACCAGGCTGCTCAAGGAAGCCCTACCATTATTTAATGCTTCGATCTTAAATATGATGAATCTATCTTTATTAGTTGGCTATGTACCACAGGCTTTTAAGGTGGCAGTAATTAAACCATTACTTAAAAAGCCATCACTTGACCCAGCGATCTTAGCTAATTATAGGCCAATCTCCAACCTACCTTTTCTCTCAAAAATTCTTGAAAGGGTAGTTGTAAAACAGCTAACTGATCATCTGCAGAGGAATGGTCTATTTGAAGAGTTTCAGTCAGGTTTTAGAATTCATCATAGTACAGAAACAGCATTAGTGAAGGTTACAAATGATCTTATGGCCTCAGACAGTGGACTCATCTCTGTGCTTGTTTTGTTAGATCTCAGTGCTGCTTTTGATACTGTTGACCATAAAATTTTATTACAGAGATTAGAGCGTGCCATAGGTATTAAAGGCACTGCGCTGCGGTGGTTTGAATCATATTTATCTAATAGATTACAATTTGTTCATGTAAATGGGGACTCTTCTTCACAGACTAAGGTTAATTATGGAGTTCCACAAGGTTCTGTGCTAGGACCAATTTTATTCACTTTATACATGCTTTCCTTAGGCAGTATTATTAGACGGCATTGCTTAAATTTTCATTGTTACGCAGATGATACCCAGCTTTATCTATCCATGAAGCCAGAGGACACACACCAATTAGCTAAACTGCAGGATTGTCTTACAGACATAAAGACATGGATGACCTCTAATTTCCTGCTTTTAAACTCAGATAAAACTGAAGTTATTGTACTTGGCCCCACAAATCTTAGAAACATGGTGTCTAACCAGATCCTTACTGTGGATGGCATTACCCTGACCTCTAGTAATACTGTGAGAAATCTTGGAGTCATTTTTGATCAGGATATGTCATTCAAAGCGCATATTAAACAAATATGTAGGACTGCTTTTTTGCATTTACGCAATATCTCTAAAATCAGAAAGGTCTTGTCTCAGAGTGATGCTGAAAAACTAATTCATGCATTTATTTCCTCTAGGCTGGACTATTGTAATTCATTATTATCAGGTTGTCCTAAAAGTTCCCTGAAAAGCCTTCAGTTAATTCAAAATGCTGCAGCTAGAGTACTAACGGGGACTAGAAGGAGAGAGCATATCTCACCCATATTGGCCTCTCTTCATTGGCTTCCTGTTAATTCTAGAATAGAATTTAAAATTCTTCTTCTTACTTATAAGGTTTTGAATAATCAGGTCCCATCTTATCTTAGGGACCTCATAGTACCATATCACCCCCATAGAGCACTTCGCTCTCAGACTGCAGACTTACTTGTAGTTCCTAGGGTTTGTAAGAGTAGAATGGGTGGCAGAGCCTTCAGCTTTCAGGCTCCTCTCCTGTGGAACCAGCTCCCAATTCAGATCAGGGAGACATACACCCTGTCTACTTTTAAGATTAGGCTTAAAACTTTCCTTTTTGCTAAAGCTTATAGTTAGGGCTGGATCAGGTGACCCTGAACCATCCCTTAGTTATGCTGCTATAGACTTAGACTGCTGGGGGGTTCCCATGATGCACTGAGTGTTTCTTTCTCTTTTTGCTCTGTATGCACCACTCTGCATTTAATCATTAGTGATTGATCTCTGCTCCCCTCCACAGCATGTCTTTTTCCTGGTTCTCTCCCTCAGCCCCTACCAGTCCCAGCAGAGGACTGCCCCTCCCTGAGCCTGGTTCTGCTGGAGGTTTCTTCCTGTTAAAAGGGAGTTTTTCCTTCCCACTGTCGCCAAGTGCTTGCTCACAGGGGGTCGTTTTGACCGTTGGGGTTTTTACGTAATTATTGTATGGCGTTGCTTTACAATATAAAGCGCCTCGGGGCAACTGTTTGTTGTGATTTGGCGCTATATAAATAAAATTGAATTGATTGAATTGAATGATGAACTCTGAGTAATCCCAGAAACTTTGCACAGCCTGAAGATGAGCCGTTGTGAATGCTGTCGACGCTGAAGCCCACTTCCAGCCTGTGGCCCCGTGGTATTCTAAACATCAAGCGGCCGCGCCAAACCTTTCTCTGAGCTCAGCACTGCCACATTTGCTGTCACTGATGAATTGTTTGCTGCCGAAAATACTCTCTCTTTTCAATTTATTGTTTGGAATGTTTTTGGTTGCTTGGGGCAACTGTTTGTTGTGATTTGGCGCTATATAAATAAAATTGATTGATTGATTGATATATATATATATATATATATATATATATATATATATAAACAAAGACATCATGTGTACGTAAGTATTCACACCCTTTGCTTAATACTTTGTTGTTGCATGTTTAGCAGTAATTATAGCCTCATGTTTTCTTAAATATGATGCCACAAGCTTAACGCCCCTATCTTTGGGCAGTTTTGCCAAGTCCTCTTTTCAGCACCTTTCATGCTCCATCAGGTTGGATGAGGATTGTTGGTGTACAGCCATTTTCAGATCTCTTCAGAGATGTTTAGTCAGATTCAGATCTGGGCTGGGAAATTCAGAGTTGTCCTGAAGCAACTCCTTTGATATCTTGGCTGTGTGTTTAGGGTCATTTCCTGCTGAAAGAGGAACCATCAGTCCAGTCTGAGGTCAAGAGAGCTCTCAAGCAGGTTTCCATCCAGGATGTCTCTGTACATTGCTGCATTCATCTTTCCCTCAATCCTGACTAGTCTCCCAGTTCCTGCCACTGAAAACCATCCCCACAGCATGATACTGCCACCACCATGCTTCACTGTAGGGATGGTGCCTGATTTCCTCCAACCATGACGCCAAAGAGTTCAATCTTTGTCTCATCAGACCAGACAGTTTTCTTTCTCATGGTCTAAGAGTCCTTCAGGTGCCTTTTGGCAAACTCCAGGTGGGCTGCCATGTGCCTTCGGAGTGGCCGGAGTGGCTTCCGTCTGGCCACTTTACCATACAGGCCTGACTGGTGGATTGCTGAAGAAATGGTTGTCCTTCTAGAAGGTCCTCCTCTCTCCACATATGCTATTGATGGCTTTATTCAAAGATAATTAAAGCACTGGTTGCCTAGCAACTGTCATGCCAGAGGCAAAGCAATCACAAAAATCTTCAAGATCTCACAAGTGGGCATCACCAACAAGCATAAGATCCACCAAAGGTGGTGGAGCTGAAGTTCTTCCATTTATGTATGATGGAGGCAGTTGTGGTCATTGAGACCTTCAAAGCAGCAGAAATGTTTTTGTACACTTCCCCAGATTATGTGTCTCGAGACAATCTTGTCTCAGAGGTCTGCAGGCAATTCCTTTGACTTCATGCTTGGTTTGTGCCCTATCAACTGTGGGACCTTATATGTAGACAGATGTGTGTGTTTCCAAATCATGTCCAATCAACTGGAATTATCCCAGGTGGACTCCAGTTAGTCTATAGAAACATCTCAAGGATGACAGGATGTGCCTGAGCTCAATTTTGAGCTTCATGACAAAGGCTGTGAATACTCATGTACACGTTATTTATGAGGGTTTTTTTTTATTTTGAATAAATTTGTAAAAATCAGCCTGTGCTGTCATGCACTGACAAGGTAATGGATGGACGCTGGCACTGCACCCCAGGGTGCTGGACGTATCTCATGATGCCCTGCCTGTGGTGCCAACAACTGTGTTCACCTCAATAAAGCACTTTTTTATGCTTTTCTGGTTTTTCTGGTTCCTGTTTCTTCAGCTTTGTAAAACCTTGCAAAATGTTGTCACTGTTAAAATGGCCTAAGCAGCGGGATACCCCTCTGAGTCTGGTCTGCTTGAGGTTTCTTCCTCAACATCATCAGAGGGAGTTTTTCCTTACCACTGTTGCCTGTGTGCTTGCTCAGGGGGGTTGGTAAAGTTAGACCTCACTCATGATTTGGTGCTGTATAAATAAAATAAATGGAATTTAATTGAAAGGATAGAAAGGATTCTCTACAACAACTGTCAGCCACTTTTAGCAGTCTCTGTGTGACAGGAACTCAATGATGGCTCAGTGGAACACATTAGCTGTCACTCAAAGTGACCATGGCCCTAATTATGCATAACTTTATCACTTAAAACATGTTAAACGAAAACGTTATTAAAAAAAATATCACTCCACATGCAATTGTCATGGATGGGGAAAGTAGCTATAGACCAGAACCCTTTTTTTGTACAAACCTGTAAACATGTTCATTTCTCCTCTAATGTTGGACATTTTAACATGAGGTTCTATGGTAATCTGCTGACTTTTGGAGGCAGTCTCCACCATCCATTCAAGGACCTGCAACTATTTCTGTCTTCTGAGTGGTTTCATTTTTGATGGTCCAAGAATGGGACTTGACATAAGACCTGACACAAGTATAAGGGACCTGACACAAGTATAAAGTAAGACTATGTTCTCCAGAAAAGGCATCAGCATCACCAAACAGCCAAACACCCAATTAGACCAAGAAAATAAATCACCAAACAGATAACATCAAAATCTGAAATTATCCCTGTATGCAGTATGTACCATATAGTTAGATAATTTGGCAAGAAAACA
This sequence comes from Thalassophryne amazonica, assembly GCF_902500255.1. NCBI lineage: Eukaryota > Metazoa > Chordata > Actinopteri > Batrachoidiformes > Batrachoididae > Thalassophryne > Thalassophryne amazonica. Next base: position 21,013,277 of record NC_047105.1, read on the forward strand.
AACAAAATTACAACAAAATAAGTCTAATAATTGTAGGACTACACATTGCATTTTTGGACACTGGTAATACATTGCTTATGCAAAATTCAAACAGGCAACAAGTTGGATAAGCTTGATATTTAAGCAATGACAGCTTTGTTTGGGAACAGAAGAGGATTTTCCATTTAATTAGCATTTCCCTTATTTCTATTCAGAACTGGCTCTCAGTGACGTTTCTTTGTCCTCAGTTGTCTGTTTAATATGTTCCTCAGTTCACTCAGCTGTTGCCGTGACTGTTTATTGCCATAGCAACCAAATGAGACTGTTACTAATAATATCAGTGACCTTACCAACTCTGAATATGCAGAGATGTATGCCAAGATTAATTTTTGTTCAGACCGAGAGACTAATGGTGTCTGTGATTGGAGACTTCAAGGTGGTCAATTTAACCATTCTGTGTAGGAATCATAAAATCCACCTTCATACAGCCAACATGCTGGATTAACAAACACTGTAACAGCTGTGAAAGCTACCATAAAAATCACAGATTTCATGATATACTATAAAAACATTGATGGAAAGTGTAGTTATGATAGAGCTTCAACTAACACAGCTCACTGAGTGCAATGACTGATTCAACTAACACATTTCTGTTTTAATTTACAGTATGCTACTGGCAGCTAGAGTAGCCAGGAGGGTACTGTTACTCTACATTGTTACTGTACTGCTATATTATTCTAACAACACACTATTCTACAGTTCTTTTGTTCTACAGTGTTGTTGTTGTCCTTTCGGCTGCTCCTGTTTTTTTGTTCGGGGTCGCCACAGCGGATACAGCCAGATCCACATTGGCATTTGGCACAAGTTTTACACCAGATGCCCTTACTGATGCAACACCAGTGTAACCTGGAGAAACACACACAGCCGCTGGTGTTCCAAAGAGGTCTCCCATCCAAATACTAACCAGGTCCTGCACTGTTTAACTTCTCAGATCTAACGGGATCAGACTGACAGAGCAGCACAGCTGCCTTTTGTTATACAGTGTTACTGTGCTGTTATTCTGTAGTGTTACTGTACTGTTGTTGTACATTGTTACTGTACTGTTGTTGTTCTACGGTCTTACTTTTCTGTTATTGTGCAGTGGTACTGCACTGCTCTTATACAGTGGTACTATACTGTTGTTGTTCTACAGTCTTACTGTACTGTTATTCTACAGCAGCACTGTGCTATTGTTCAATCAATCAATCAATTTTTTTTTTTATATAGCGCCAAATCACAACAAACAGTTGCCCCAAGGCGCTTTATATTGTAAGGCAAGGCCATACAATAATGATGTAAAACCCCAACGGTCAAAACGACCCCCTGTGAGCAAGCACTTGGCTACAGTGGGAAGGAAAAACTCCCTTTTAACAGGAAGAAACCTCCAGCAGAACCAGGCTCAGGGAAGGGCAGTCTTCTGCTGGGACTGGTTGGGGCTGAGGGAGAGAACCAGGAAAAAGACATGCTGTGGAGGGGAGCAGAGATCGATCACTAATGATTAAATGCAGAGTGGTGCATACAGAGCAAAAAGAGAAAGAAACAGTGCATCATGGGAACCCCCCAGCAGTCTACGTCTATAGCAGCATAACTAAGGGATGGTTCAGGGTCACCTGATCCAGCCCTAACTATAAGCTTTAGCAAAAAGGAAAGTTTTAAGCCTAATCTTAAAAGTAGAGAGGGTGTCTGTCTCCCTGATCTGAATTGGGAGCTGGTTCCACAGGAGAGGAGCCTGAAAGCTGAAGGCTCTGCCTCCCATTCTACTCTTACAAACCCTAGGAACTACAAGTAAGCCTGCAGTCTGAGAGCGAAGCGCTCTATTGGGGTGATATGGTACTACGAGGTCCCTAAGATAAGATGGGACCTGATTATTCAAAACCTTATAAGTAAGAAGAAGAATTTTAAATTCTATTCTAGAATTAACAGGAAGCCAATGAAGAGAGGCCAATATGGGTGAGATATGCTCTCTCCTTCTAGTCCCCGTCAGCACTCTAGCTGCAGCATTTTGAATTAACTGAAGGCTTTTTAGGGAACTTTTAGGACAACCTGTTGTCCTAAAAGTTGTTGTACAGTGTTACTGCATGGTTGTTCTACAGTCTGACTGTGCTGTTATTCTACAGTGGTACTGTGCTGTTGTTGTACAGTGTTACTGCGCTGTTACTCGGCTGTAACATATGGATCCCAAACCTCCAATGGTGACAACTCCAAGCAAAATGGAAGAAGGCCAAAGAAATCTCATTGAAGTGTTAAACTGTAATTTTTAGCAGAACTAGTCTGGCACCACATTTGCTTACTGTAATTTAGGGGGGCAGTACAGTTATCATTTTACAGTAATAAATTTTGTATGTTAACAGTTGCACACTGTAGAACAACAGTACAGTAAAAGTGTATACTAACAGCACAGCAACACCGTAGAATAATTACTGCAATACTGTAGAATAACAATACAGTAACAGTGTAGAATAACAGTACAATAACGCTCTTAAATAACAACAGTAACCGTGTAGGACAACAGTTCAGTAATGCTGTCAAATAACTACAGTAACAGTTCTGAATAACAGCACAGTAACACTGTAGAATAACAGAACAGTAACCATGTAGAATAACAGTACAGTAACACTGTTGAATAATCAGAGGAACACTGTAGAATAACAGTATAGTAACACTGTCAAATAACAACAGTAACTGTGTAGCATAACAGTACAGTAACACTGTTGAATAATCAGAGTAACACTGTAGAATAACAGTATAGTAACACTGTTGAATAATCAGAGTAACACTGTAGAATAAAAGTATAGTAACACTGTCAAATACCAACAGTAACAGTGTAGAATAACAGTACAATAACGCTCTCAAATAACAACAGTAACTGTGTAGGACAACAGTTCAGTAACACTATCAAATAACAACAGTAACAGTGTAGCATAACAGCACAGTAACACTGTAGAATCACAGTACAGTAACACTGTTGAATAATCAGAGTAACACTGTAGAATAACAGTATAGTAACACTGTTGAATAATCAGAGTAACACTGTAGAATAAAAGTATAGTAACACTGTCAAATAACAACAGTAACAGTGTAGAATAACAGTACAGTAACACTCTCAAATAACAACAGTAACTGTGTAGGACAACAGTTCAGTAACACTGTCAAATAACAACAGTAACAGTTCAGAATAACAGCACAGTAACACTGTAGAATAACAGAACAGTAACAATGTAGAATAACAGTACAGTAACACTGTTGAATAATCAGAGGAACACTGCAGAATAACACTATAGTAACACTGTCAAATAACAACAGTAACAGTGTAGCATAACAGCACAGTAACACTGTTGAATAACAGCACAGTAACAGTGTTGAATAATCAGAGTAACACTGTAGAATAAAAGTATAGTAGCACTGTCAAATAACAACAGTAACAGTGTAGAATAATAGTACAGTAAAGCTATCAAATAACAACAGTAACTGTGTAGGACAACAGTTCAGTAACACTGTCAAATAACAACAGTAACAGTGCAGAATAACAGCACAGTAACACTGCAGAATAACAGCACAGTAACACTGTAGAATAACAGCACAGTAACACTGTAGAATAACAGTACAGTAACACTGTTGAATAGTCAGAGTAACACTGTATAATAACAGTATAGTAACACTGTTGAATAATCAGAGTACAAAAATAACACTGTAGAATAACAACAGTAACAGTGTAGGACAACAGTTCAATAACACTGACAAATAACAACAGTAACAGTGCAGAATAATAGCTGTTGAATAGCAACAGTGATACTGTAGAATAACAGTTCAGGAACACTGTTGAATAATCAGAGTAACGCTGTAGAATAACAGTATCATAACACTGTCAAATCACAACAGTAACAGTGCAGAATAACAGCACAGTAACACTGTTGAATAATCAGAGTAACACTATAGAATAACAGTGTAGTAACACTGTTGAATAACCAGAGTAACACTGTAGAATAGCAGTACAGTAACACTGTAGAACAACAATACAATAACACTGTCATCTAATAATGGCAACACTGTAGAACAACAGTACAGTAATGGAGTAGAGTTAACAGTACAGTAACACTGTAAAACAACCATATAGTAGCAATGCAGAATAACAGAATAGTAAGACTCTAGCTGTCAGTAGAGTACTGTAAATTAAAATTGAGTTTTGTTACACTGTAATGTCGCTGTAAAAAATCGTGTGGAAAAAACTGAACCTGGAAAGGCATAACATGTGTGCCCAAACAAAACAGATAAGGCCCTGTCACACCTTGACAATTTAGCCAGCGTATGTCGACCATATTAAAAAGCGCTGCTATATGGTGGTGTACGTCTAATATGTCATGCGTGAGTTTTGTGTAAGTTAAGAGCACATTGAAGCACACTGACATACGTCGTAATACGCCGAGCACCTCAAAAAATTTTGGGCATGCTAAAAATTTTCAACGCATGCCAGCGTATGACTCATACATCCCACACGTTCAGGACATAAGTTGTAGGTAGATGTGATTGTTGACATGTTTCTTGTAGTTTACTCATAAGTCGAAATACGTCCATTAATGTTGTCCATTGATTGTGGCAGCTGCATCCAACCTCTGGAATAGTCTCCCCTTCAATATTAGATCATCCCTGTTCCTAAAGGCTTTTAAATCCTTTAAAAACCTACCTTTCTCTGGCATTTTCTAAATGAGCAATTGCATCTCTAGTTTTTGCTATCTTTTATCTTTATTTTATTTTGTTTTTTATTTGTTTTATTGCCTGTTGCAATTTATTTATTTATGATTGCGGTAACTTGTTGCCTATTTTTTCTATTTTGTACAGCACTTTGGTCACTTACTGTCGTTTTAAACGTGCTTTATAAATAAAGGTTGAGTTGAGATTGGCTAAAAGCTGCAGTCCTCCTGTGTGTGGTTCAAATATTAAACCATCATACACGGAGTAAATATAAAGTCTTGTTTGTTTCAGTCTGATTCATCATCACAATCTAACAAACACATATCCACATAAGGGGTGCTGATTTTGGACAACTACGTCTGAAAATACTTTAATTTGTTGTGGCTGTAAACGTAGCAAGTCCCTCAGTGGGTTTTTTAATAGCAGCACGTGCACCAAGCAATGCTTATCATGCAGTATTAGCAAAGTAAGCTAAAGTACAGAGGGAAAAACATACGTTCTGGTAACCACATTGTTTTTATGAATGTAGTGTACTTTCATGTAGTGTTCATGTAGTGTTACATTGGAAATTATACACATTTAAAACAAGATTTTACATCACTGTGTGCCGAATGGTAGAATGGTGCAGAACAGCTTAACTAACAACAGTTAGTTTCAAAAAACATCAATAACATGAAATGGCATGAACTGTAGTGACATGATTTTTAATTTGGGGTATGAAATGGGTGTAAAATTTTAATACACTATACAGTATTTGCCTTTTGTTTTATTTTGTTAATATGGACATGGCAGATCGTCAACACACTGAGTCTGGTCTGCTTGAGGTTTTTTCATGTAAAATCAAAACCACTCTGGTACTTTTCCCTATCCGGTATCACCAATCTTTGGCCAGTTTGGTTAAATTTAAATTATTAATGCACCACCTCATCATAAGTGACCTCACCCCTGTTTCAAGAAGGTTTCATGATTTTAATAAAAATGGCTTCTTGATGCCTGCTTGCTTCTTAGGTTCTCCAGTAATCCAAACAATTTTTCTGAAGTTGATATGACATCATGATGTACTGTAAAGTGTTGCAGGGGTGGTGGCCAAGTGATTAATGCGCTTGGTTTCAGTGTAGAAGGCATCCGGCGTAAAACCCGTGCCATTTCAACATGCAGATCTACCTTGGATTTGCTGTGGCGACCCCGAGTGCAAACAAGGGAGCAGCCTAAGGGACTTACTTTTGTGTACTGTAAAGTGTTGACTTGTGACTTGGCATGGCCAGCAGTGACTTAGTATTTCTACCCTTCCATTTTCACAGCCAAGATGTCATCAAGTGGTGGTTACCTTAAAATCCAAAAGACTGATCGATGTTCATCTATTTGACAAGATGGTGACATTACGGTGCTCGTGGATTTTTAGCATGTACCAATGGAGAAATTGCAGTGATGGTCATGTAAAACATTTTCGTTTTCTGCCACTGATTCAGGTCCAGGTTGTGGTGGCTGGAGACCAAGCAGCTCATCTCATACCTCCCTATCTTTGGCAAAGTTATGTAACTCTCCTCGTGGGATCCTGAGGTGTTCCCAAGCCAGCTGGGAAATATAATCCATCTAGCATGTCCTGAATCTTCCCCAGGGCCTTCTCCCATTTAGACATGCCCGGAAGACCTCCCTAGGGCGACGACCATGGGGCATCTTCACCAGGTGCCCAACCCACCTCAGCTGTCTCCTTTGTATTCAAAGAAGCAGTGACTGTATTCCGAGTCCCTCCCGGATCATCCTGGGAGGGGCTCCATATGAAACAACAAAGGGCACATTTTTTGACTGCAGCAGAAAGAAACATTTCTGAGGTGTCTAACTTTGGAAAACACTGGCTCGTGCCTTATGAATGACTTCACAGGATGTTCAGATCTCAGTTGCTCAGATGATTACAGCAGCTCAAGGATAGTATCTGCAGGGCTTTTTATCTGTGAAACCAGAGGAACAAATGCACATTTCATCAAATATTTGGCTGTTTGTGTATATATTTTCATTTTTATACTAGTTTTGTTATATTATATTTAGTATACCTTGGACCTATCATGTACTGTATGTTCTGTGTACGTTACAAGGGGCAATTGAGAAATTTTGAGCTGGACCAAGAAAAGGTAAGGTGGGGTTCTCCATCTTTTGCATTCTGACAAACCAGTATTTCTCAACACTGCACCCAGTGAGTCAAAACTTCACACATTCTCAAGAAATACTGGTTTCTCAGAATGCAAAAGATGGAGAACCACACCCTGCTTTTTCTGTGTCAGACTCAACACTTCTCAATCGCCCCTCGTATGTACATTTTGTAATCTGTGTGACTGTTGCTCTCTCACTCACAACCACTTAATCCAATTAAGGGTCACGGGGGGGCAATTCCAGCAGTCATAAGGTGTGAGGCGGGATACACCCTAGACAGGATGACAGTCTGTCACAGGGTCACATATAGACAAACAAACACATTCACACCCACACACACACCTACGGTCAATTCAAAGATTCCCATCCACCTAACTTGCGTGTCTTTGGATGTGGGAGAAAGCCAGAGCACCTGGAGGAAACCCACGCAAACACAAGGAGAACATGCAAACTCCACACAGAAAGACCACTGGTAGGAATCGATCCCATGACCTTCTTGCTGTGAGGCATCAGTGCTAACCACTATGCCACCCTGTAACTGTTGCTATAACACTAAAATTTCCCTGTTGGAGATGAATAAAGTCAGTCAGCCAGCCAATGTAATTTTATGTTAACTGGTTTAGTTGTTTCTGTAAAAACCAACAAACTGATGCAAACGAAATCATAGGCTTACAAAAAAAAAAAAAAAAAAAAAATCCTTTCAACACAAACCACTGGTAGTTTTGCTAAAGCTTATAGTTAGGGCTGGATCAGGTGACCCTGAACCATCCCTTAGTTATGCTGCTATAGACTTAGACTGCTGGGGGGTTCCCATGATGCACTGAGTGTTTCTTTCTCTTTTTGCTCTGTATGCACCACTCTGCATTTAATCATTAGTGATTGATCTCTGCTCCCCTCCACAGCATGTCTTTTTCCTGGTTCTCTCCCTCAGCCCCAACCAGTCCCAGAAGAAGACTGCCCCTCCCTGAGCCTGGTTCTGCTGGAGGTTTCTTCCTGTTTAAAGGGAGTTTTTCCTTCCCACTGTCACCAAGTGCTTGCTCACAGGGGGTCGTTTTGACCGTTGGGGTTTTTACGTAATTATTGTATGGCCTTGCCTTACAATATAAAGCGCCTTGGGGCAACTGTTTGTTGTGATTTGGCGCTATATAAATAAAATTGAATTGATTGAATTGAATGATGAACTCTGAGTAATCCCAGAAACTTTGCACAGCCTGAAGATGAGCCGCTGTGAATGCTGTCGACGCTGAAGCCCACTTCCAGCCTGTGGCCCCGTGGTATTCTAAACATCAAGCGGCCGCGCCAAACCTTTCTCTGAGCTCAGCACTGCCACATTTGCTGTCACTGATGAATTGTTTGCTGCCGAAATACTCTCTCTTTTCAATTTATTGTTTGGAATGTTTTTGATTGCTTATTATTAGCATAATAATACAAGATTAGAGCAGAATGAATTACTTGTCTGACAGCAACGGCGTCTGAAGAAGGAAAGAGTAGATATGGATTTCAGTTATGACAACACCAGCATTATGGATAGTGGCGCTTAAGGCCGCACAATGCCCCGCGATTGAGCGTGACTCGTTCAGTGCATAACACATCAATTAAAAACAAACACGTTGCGTTGTTAAAAGCAAAAAGGGTTCAGACAAATGCAATTACTCTGTTTGCAAAAGTGTCTGACTTCCACTTTGCAATGTTCATTAAGTTGGCGGAGGGAAAACGGCTCATTATGTTTACCTGTTAGATCCCCCCCTCCCCCCCGCCCGCCCACTGCACATTCAACCAAAATGTGCACCATTTCCTAAAATGGTAACAGAATGGAGATGCTTGACGCTGATGAAGACATTATGTCACAATGAGCCCCTCAACAGTTTTTATGGGTGTGGGGGAGTCGTATCCTATTATGTTGTGAGTCTGGTACACAGAAACCCTTACAGGGAACTTGGGTCTTGACCAAAATGTAAGTAAATGTTTATTTCCTTATTTTGTTAAAATATATATCATTCAGTTCATTTTATTTCCTTTATATGGTGCCAAATCACAACAAAATTGCCTCAAGGTGCTTCACACAAGTAAGGTCTAACCTTACCAACCCCTAGAGCAAGAACACAGGTAACAGTGGTAAGGAAAAACTCCCTCGGATGATACTGAGGAAGAAACCTCAAGCAGACCAGATTCAAACAGGTGACCCTCTGCTTGGGCCATGCTACTGACACAATAGACAATACAAATATGCAGGAAATTTTGAGAGTCCATGCTGGTGCACAAGACAGGAGGTCTGCAGAAGAAAACACCCACTTCCACGTCTGGATGGAGCTGCACCTCAAACAGAGAGAAAAAAACTGAATCAGATGGCAGAGAGACAACAAATACAGTATAATTTGTCAGCATTAAGCAAAAAGAAAAGCAGAAGACATGCTAAGGTGATCACCAGCCACTAGCTTCACTAAAAGACTCAGACTTTAGATAAAGTTGAGGCCGTGACCCGCTCTCTTTACTAATACAATGAACTTAAAAGGGTAGTAAGCATACCATACTACCACTACCATACTATGCCAGTATGCTAGCCATACGAAAGGGAAAATAATCATGCAACTGTATAGCTGGTGCTGCTCAGTTTCTCCAACCAAAACCAACTTCTTCATTGCTGTCATAGGTGTCTTGGTGGCTTCCCTCACTAGTGTCCTTCCAGCATAGATACTCAGTTTTGGAGAAATCCCTATCTGACACAAATTTACCATACAATACCACACTGTTTGTATTTCTTCATGATTGATGGAAATGACGGCAACAAGACAAGTAACTTGGAACTCTTCATATATTCATCCCCTGGCTGACACGTCTCAACAACTAAAAGTGATGATCCTTATAATTTTTATATTTACACACATTTTTTTTTTTGTTTTTTTTTTTGGAATATGTTGCAAGCCATAAATGCAGGAATGGATGGAAATTAACCTCTTGAGATCAAGGGGATCAATTTTCTCAATTACTTTAGTAATCCTCCTTTAAAAGTACTTGTTTTTATTATCATGTCCATGTGTTGCATATCAAAATGGTCAGACGAATCTCAGCTTTCAGAATATTTGTCTAGAACACTGTATCTTTGAATATTTTCATTTTATATCTTAAAAAAAATTAAATACATCTTTAGAAAATTCTTCAAATATTTATTGAAAATACACCTTTATTCATGTGTATGAACTGTTTTGGTGCTAGAAATGGGTTTACCAAACACTTTGGCTCACAAAAGTGCTGTAATATTTGAAAGAAATTGTATATCAGTGGAAATAAATGAAAAATAAAATCTCATCATTTCCAGTTAGATATCTTCTGTCTTGCCTCTGTACAGAAATGTCCATAAATATCTGTCATTAGATGAAAAGATCCACAGAATTGATTGCTGTATGTCTCATTTGCTGTGTTTTGGTTCTCCCTCATCATTGCTTTGTTAGCAGAGTTGCTGGTTTAAAACACCTGCGGCAGCTGACCCACCTGTTGGTCGATATCCTGCAGTATGCCTACCCTGGTTTTCTACCCCATCCTTGCCAGATTATCTGTTCTACTCAGAAGTACAATTTCTTATTTATGCTGTCTTGCTTCCCTTGTCTTTTGGCCTCAGATAATTCTTTCCTTTTTCTCAGCACCCAGTTATCAGCCACCATCAGCTCCAGTGGTACCCCATCTGGCTCTACGCGTACCTGGTTCCTGGCTACCCCACAGATGTTCAGTGCTTCTCCCTCCACGCCCCACTACAACCCCAGCAACTCACTCACTCATCTTCAACCGCTTACTCCAATTAAGGGTCACGGGAGGCTGGAGCCTATCCCAGTAGTCATCGAGCGTGAGGCAGAGTACACCCTGGACAGGATGGCAGTCTGTCACAGGGCCACATATAGACAAACACATTCACACCCGCATGCACACCTACGGACAATTTAAAGTTTCCAATTCACCTAACTTGCATGTCTTTGGATGTGGGAGGAAGCTGGAGCACCCGGAGAGAACCCACGCAAACATAGGGAGAACATGCAAACTCCACACAGAAAGGCCACAGGCAGGAATCGAACCCATGACCTTCTCACTGTGAGGAAACAGTGCTAATCACCAAGTCATCATGCCGCCAACCCCAGCAACATCCTTCACCATTCAAATCAACACTGCCTTTTGCAGTTGAGTCCTCTCCATGAGCCACAGATTGTAACAGCATGATGCGTGATGACGCATTTAAAAAAAAAAAGAAGAAATTGCATTATAAAATGCCTCTCAAATATAGTGCTGTCATGAAGCTTACAGGATTAATTACTGTCCTGTCAAAGGTCAAAAGTTACACATCTGATTAATTTACATGCAAATTTATTGGATTGTTAATTTAACCTTGAAGCCAAACTCCAACTCCTCATGAAGGAGGATCAATTGGCCCATATGACACCCTGAACAAAAAGATGTCCAGACAATCTCCATAAAAACTCAACGATAATATGAAGGAATGTGAGATAATACACAGAGACAGTCATCACACACCAGCACAAATCATCATGTTCCCAGAGGGTTGGTTGGACCAGACTGAGGAGCCTGGACATGTGGAGCAACTCTGAGTAGAGACGATACACACATCTGTTACAATTGGCACCATCAATTCTCTCTGTGTCTTGATGCCAGCTCTCACTCATTCACGATAAAGCTTTTCTGTCTCATGTGCTTCACTGCTGATTCTCTCTGCATCAGTATGTCTCAATTCCATTTTTAAATCTCCACTACTTCATTTTAGATTCTTTTCTACTTTACTTCAACTTGTCATGTGTTGGCTCTCCATTATTTTGGCACATCAAATCAATAAAGCAGATTTGGGAGACACCTCTAAATCCCTGGAATCGGTTGGCACAGTCATGGACGAGAAACAGCCGTCTCAAACAGAAGGCTACTAAAATACTGAATGTTTGCCACACAGCGATAATGAACCCATGCTCAAAAGCAAGAGTCTTGGCAGCCCCAAATATTTATTTGTGCTTGAATCCAATCACCACTGCATGGCAAACAGAAGTATTGCAATCAATTCAGAGAAAGTTCCTTACTTTCAAATGCTGTAGAGGTTGTGTCCATATTACAGTGCATTTAGAAAGTATTCACATCGCTTCAGTTTTTCCACATTTTATGTACAGCCTTTTTCCAAAATTCATTTTTCCTCTCAAAATTCTACTCACAACACCCCATAATGACAATATGAAACGTTTTTTTTTTTTTTGCGAATTTCTTCATGTTTTTTTAATAACTTTGCAAACCTCTAAAAAACACAAAACTTTTTTTCACATTGTAATTATGGGGTATTGTGTGTAGAATTTTGAGGGAAAAATGAATTTCATTCATTTTGGAGTTAGGCTGTAACATAACAAAATGTGGATAAATTAAAGCTTTCTGAATACTTTCCCAATGCACTGTACATCTAAATATTGTTATATATCCCAATGTGGGATTTGGCACAAACATTATGCCTAATCCCTTTCTTGTGACTTTTCTTACTGGAACCGCTGTGCCAACCCGGGGTCAGCTCAAACACAAGAACAATAAGGAAGTTTCTATCAACATCTTGAAGCAGTTATTGTTAAAATCACTTCTTTCCCATAATATGAAAATATATAAACTATGCTACTGTAAAATTATTATAATAATAATATAATAATTAACTGGCTTTTTTATTAACCAGTGGGTATCTATAGTGTATGTATCAGAGTTCTAACATGTATTGTTAATGAGATATTTATTTATTCTTTGATATTACATATTCCATGACATTAATTCAAGATTGAGAACATGTACTAGTGCTGCACTTCGCCACATCCACGACACCACGGAACTACCTCTGGTCCTGGATGCCAACCACCCAGGCCATACAGACAATCAGTCCATCCCCATCTTGAATGGGACAATGAATCTGCTGTAACCAGCTGAAACATGGAAGTGATATCATGGACATTTTATTTCTGTGCATTCAAATGATCCCAACTTTTCCCTGGCAGGTAGTGGAAACTGATGGACATGCAATGCATGCATTAGTATCAGAGTACCTGGGTGGCACACGGGTGTGAGGTTTCATAGACATTTGTAATTGCTTAATTCACCTCTGACCATGCAGGGTTGTAGATGATAGGCCCTGGATTCAGTGATGCAGCAGTTTGAAAATTGATTTGATTGACTAGTGGCCTGTACAGGAGGAACCCCCCTTCTCCTCCAGTGACTGCTGGGATAGGCTCTAACTCCCTGTGTGACCCTTAAGTGGAATAAGCGGGTTCAGAAAATGGATGGATGGAAGGATGAAGTTCACACTGCTTGTGTGAAGCAATGTACATAACCAAGGTATTCCACAAATTGTATTCAAGATGATAAAATCTCAGTTTTTATAGCCTTTGAACGATGAACATCCTCTATATATATCATCCTTTAGATAGAATTCCTGATGCTTTTAACCATTAGACATACAGTGGTATGTAAAAGTTTGGGTACCCCTGATGATTTCCATCATTTTCCTTTATAAATCATTGGTTGTTTGGATCAGCAATTTCAGTTAAATATATAACAGACAAACACAGTGATATCTGAGAAGTGAAATGAAGTTTCTAGTATTTACAGAAAGTGTGCAATAGTTATTTCAACAAAATTAGGCAGGTGCATAAATTTGGGCACCCCAACAGAAAAAAAATGCATCAATACTTAGTCGATCCTCCTTTTTCAGAAATAACAGCCTCTACACACTTCCTATAGCTTCCAATGAGAGTCTGGATTCTGGTTGAAGATTTTTTGGACCATTCTTCTTTACAAAACATCTCAGTTTTGTTGGCTTCCGAGCATGGACAGCCCGCTTAAAATCACACCACATCCATCCACCCATCCATTTTCTTCCGCTTTATCCGGAGTCGGGTCGCGAGGGCAGCAGCTCAAGCAAAGCTGCCCAGACCTCCTGATCCACACACACCTCCACCAGCTCCTCCGGGCAACCCCAAGGCGTTCCCAAGCCAGCCGAGAGATGTAGTCCCTCCAGCGTGTCCTGGGTCTTCCCTGGGGCCTCCTCCCAATGGGACGTGCCTGGAACACCTCTCCAGTGAGGCGTCCAGGGGGCATCCGGAAAAGATGCCCAAGCCACCTCAACTGACTCCTTTCGATGTGGAGGAGCAGCGGCTCGACTCTGAGCTCCTCCCGAGTGACCAAGCTCCTCACCCTATCTCTAAGGGAGCGCCCAGCCACCCTGCGGGGGAAACTCATCTTGGCCGCTTGTACTCGCGATCTCGTTCTTTCGGTCATGAGGCAAATCTCATGACCATAGGTGAGGATTGGAACGTAGATCGATCAGTAAATCGTGAGCTTTGCCCCTCTACTCAGCTCTCTCTTCACCACGACGGTCGATACAGCGACCGCATCTCTGCAGATGCTGCACCGATCTGTCTATCAATCTCACACTCTATCCGTCCCTCACTCGTGAACAAGACCCCGAGATACTTAAACTCCTCCACTTGAGGCAAGGACACTCCACCGATCTGAAGAGGGCAAAGCATCTTTTTCCGGTCCAGAACCATGGCCTCGGATTTGGAGGTGCTGATCTTCATCCCGGATGCTTCACACTTGGCTGCAAACCGCCCCAGTGCACGCTGAAGGTCCTGAATTGACGAAGCCAACAGAACCACATCGTCCGCAAACAGCAGAGACGAGATTCTGTGGTTCCTAAACCACAACCCCTCTACACCCTGGCTGCGCCTAGAAATTCTGTCCATAAAGATAATGAACAGAACCGGTGACAAAGGGCAGCCCTGGCGGAGGCCAACGTGCAATGGAAACAGGTTTGACTTAATACCGGCAATGTGAACCAAGCTCCTGCTGCGGTCGTACAGGGACCAGATAGCCCTTAACAAAGGACCCCGGACCCAGTACTCCTGGAGCACCCCCCACAGGGTGCCCTGAGGGACACGGTCGAACACCTTCTCCAGATCCACAAAACGCATGTGGACTGGTTGGGCGAACTCCCATGAACCCTCGAGCACCCGATGGAGCATGTAGAGCTGGTCCAGTATGCCACGACCAGGACGAAAACCACAGTGCTCCTCCTGAATCTGAGGTTTGACCATCGGTTGAATTCTCCTCTCCAGTACTCTGGAATAGACCTTACTGGGGAGGCTGAGGAGTGTGATCCCCCTATAGTTGGAACTCACCCTCCGGTCCCCCTTCTTAAACAGAGGGACTACCACTCCGGTCTGCCAATCCAGAGGCACTGTCCCCGATCGCCACGCGATGTTGCAGAGGCGTGTCAGCCAAGACAGTCCCACAACATCCAGAGACTTAAGGTACTCAGGACGGATTTCATCCACCCCAGGAGCCTTGCCACCGAGGAGCTTTCTAACCACCCCGGTGACTTCGGCCTGGGTAATGGATGAGTCCGCCTCTTCGGAAGACATGACGATGGGATTGAGGAGATCCTCGAAGTATTCCTTCCACCGCCCAACAACATCCCCAGTCAGGGTCAACAGCTCCCCACCTGCACCGTAAACAGTGCACCGTAACAGATTTTCCATAATATTCAGGTCTGGGAACCAAGATGGACATTCCAGAACATTGTACTTGTTCCTCTACATGAATGCCTTAATAGATTTTGAGCAGTGTTTACGGTTGTTGTCTTGTTGAAAGATCCAATCCTGGTGCAACTTCAACTTTGTCACTGATTCTTCAAATTCAAATTTCAAATGTGTTAATTTATATAGCGCCAATTCACGACAAACCCGCAGTAGAAACTGACAGCTGAAATCTCTGAGATAGCTTTTTGCATCCTTCCCATAAACCATGATGTTGAACAATGTTTTTTCCAGGTCATTTGAGAGTTGTTTAGAGGCTCCCATGTTGCCACTCATTAGAAGAGATGCAAAAAGGAGAAACATTTGCAAATGGCCACCTTAAATACCCCTTCTCATGACTGGATTCACCTGGCGGTCAAGGGTCAATGAGCTTACCAAACCAATTTTGTGTTCCAATAATTCATGCTAAATGTATTAAAATCAGTAAAATGACAAGGGTGCCCAAATTTATGCACCTGTCCAATTTTGTATAAATAATTATTGCACACTTTCTGTAACTACTAGAAACTTCATTTCACTTATCAAATATCAGTGTGTTCATCTGCTATATGATATATTTAACTGAAATTTCTGATCCAGACAACCAATGATTTATAAAGGAAAATCATGAAAATCAGGGATGCCCAAACTTTTGCATACAATTGTAATAAGCTATAAAGTGAAATTTTTTTGGTTTAAAAAAAGCAGCTCCAGCTGCAGGTAAAGTGGTCTCCAAAAAAATGCCTGCAATTCAATTTCAATTTATTTCATTTTATACAGCACCAAATTACAACAAAGCTGCCTCAAGGCGATTTGCCTGCAACCAAATCTGAGGTTTCATGCTGCTCATATCCCAATGAGATCACTTTCAACAGGTCAGAGGTCAATGGCAACCATGAGTAACAGCCCTGGAGCAGGTGTCGACTGAGTGACAAGGACACTCTCTCAGGGATGGAAATAAACACAACTGAATTTGAAAGCTCCTGGCCACTGGATGATCCTCTTTAACCACCAGGCCGCCCGGCTGCAGATATTTCCCCACAGGTCAGGAACCCCACTGAGGTATATAATGCATAAAACAGTCCTGCAAAGCCCCAGATAGCCTGAAGAATTAATAAGCTGAATGCATTCCTGTCACACGGCGTATAGCTGCTCCCATTTCAAAGAGGAGCAGAGTGTGTAATGTATATTGTGAAGTGTCTGGGGGCTATTTTTCACTGTCTGCTTCATAATATTCAAATCTAAGAGAAAGCTTGCATGAAGTCCTGTATATGAATGCTGCATAGTTTACTTCATGCTTATGCAGGCTCAGGTTTTCATTTGGTTGCACACTTACACATAAACAAAGAGAGATATGCAAGCACATACAGTGTAAGGATGAACATGTAGGAGTAGGTTTTGTTGTCACGGCGCTTCCTCTGTGGTGAGGAAGATGTTTTGTTGATTGATTCCTGGATAGAATGGTGGATGCAGAGGAGACTGAACAGGCCCAGTCTTGATTCGCACTGTTTCTGACAGATGTAGTTCATATCTTTGTTGCTGCGGGAAGCAAGGATCTTGCTCTCTCTCCTTCCTCTTTTTCCTCCATTCCTCTGTGTTTTTGTCTGTATTTTTTTCAAAAATGTCCACTCCCATGTGTATCACTACTCACCAAGTGGCTCGGTCCATCGCTTGTTCTTCCCAGGTCTTCCTCTGAATGAAGCAGCTCTTGAAGTTGTCTTTCAGGAGGTCCTTGTAGCATTTCTTCTGTCCTCCACTAGATCATTTTTCTTCGCTCCACTGGGAGTAGAAGATCTGACTTGGATGTTGGCTGTCATCCATCCTAACAATGTGACGCACCCGCCGAAGCTGGTCCTTGATGATGACACACTCGATGCTCTGCAGCTTGGCTTTAGCCAGGACACTGATGTAGGTACGGTAGTCTTACCACCTGATGTGGAGGATACTTCTCAGACAGCGTAGAGAGACTTTAGGTGGCAGCAGTAGTGTGGTCCAAGCCTGAAATCCGTGCGGCAGGGTTGGCATGACAGTGGCTTTGTTGATGAGGATTTTGGTCTCACACAGAAGGTCTCTGTTCGGCTAGTGCAAAGCTGGCCACAAGCAGTTCCTGCACACTTAAGTCAGTGATAGATCTCTCATCATCTGTGTTGGCGTTTGATGACACATGGCGCCCCAGCTGTGGAAAATGGGTCACATTCTCCAGGACCATCCTCACAGTTTCACAGCGTAAAGCTTTGGATTGACCATGTTGGGTGGAGGCTGGTACAGGACCTGTGTACATCAGCAAATCTGTTATTGGGATAGAAATGTTTATGCATTTCAAATTTGATTTTCTGTTGACATACTGATGCAGAAGACAGAAAACAATAATAAACTATATCTCATTATAGTACCACTACACCTGAACCCTACAGACGCTTGAATTAGAGAATGAGCAAAGGAAATACATTTCTTGCAGTTTTTACACATAACAAGTTGGACCAAATCCAACACACAGAACTTTGAAGAGCTTGCACAACTGCATATAAACCTGCAGCACACATGAAATGTGTCATTCACTTAGAAAGGAAGCTTCTGTGCTTGCTGTGTCTCAGAGTCATGCATACACAATGAATACCTGGCAGCAGACGGCACCATTGAAAGGCTTCAAGCTGAACAAGGAACTGTGTAATTGAAGTTTATGTCAGCCGCACTGATGACATTATTTTTTTTTACCCACTCAAAACCCTGCAATGGTGACTTGTACTATCACTAGCAGGGATGTAGTGAAGGGATGAGCCAAGGACAACCTGGTGCGTATAAAGTGGTAGCAATGCGAATGAGTGTTAAACTGAAATGTGTAGTGTTTTGAGTAGATATGTCATTGTTATATCCTATCTATATGATGGAGTAACCGATCAAAGAAGAAGACATGGTATTTTCTGAAAATGACAGATGCAATTATGAGGGAAACATCTGGCTACAAGCTACACTGCTGTCATTTGTGTAAAATTTGATTTGTGATGACAAAACTAAGAAAATCATTAAAACAAACTCAAGCTGTCATAATAACCATTCATGTCTGCAGGCAAAGTAATACCATCTAGACATTCCCATTCACATATCCCAAGAGTCTTCCTAGGCTCAGTGGACTTGTAATCCCTTCATTATGTTGTGGGTATGTCCCAGAGTATCCTCCCAGTCGGATGTGGCACACATGGAGCAAATGATGGTTTCTAAGGGCTTTCTAATTCAATGTTCAAAGGACCAACTGGCTCATTTCAACACGTAGGATCACTTAGGATCACGGACTGTAGTTTTGAATGCCATAACTTCTTATTCAGTCCATAAAAGTGACCCATGTTGCATAGGAAACTTGTGTTATTATTTAACTGTTTTGATTATTACCCCAAGTAAATAGGGATTGTTGTGTGTTTAGATGGTTACGAAGAAGTCACCAGGTTTTTAAATGATGCATCCTTTTTGTGGAAAGATGATCTGTTTTGGTGAACTCATTTAAATCCAGGGTAAAAACCCATCAGTTTTCCAATTTTTATAATTGACACAGATTTAATTTATATATATGTATATATATATATATATATATATATATATATATATATATATATATATATATATATATATATATATATATATACGAGGTTTGTTAGAAAAGTATCTGACCTTTTTATTTTTTTCAAAACCTATATGGATTTGAATCACGTGTGATTGCATCAGCCAAGCTTGAACCTTCATGCGCATGCGTGAGTTTTTTCACGCCTGTCGGTTGCGTCATTCACCTGTGAGCAGGCTTTGTGTGAGCAGTGGTCCACCCCTCTCGTCGGATTTTTATTGCGAATAAATGTCTGAAGGATTTGGAGCTTTGCTGCATCATTTTTTTCCAGAAACTGTGAGAGACCTCCAGGTGGTAACCATTCGGAAACTTCAAATGGCTTTCAGGGACGATTTTATGGGGATTACACAGATTAAGGAGTGCTCCAGCCGGTTTAAAGACTGCCCACAGCGTCTGAGAGCGTGCCGCGCTCCGAGCGCCGATCGACAGGCTCAAACCCCCCTGAAACAACCAGATCATTTCCAACGTGAAGGCTTTGTTGATCCGGGACGTCGTCTGACTTACACAAAAATGGCAGGAGACGTGGACATCAGTACTTTTTCGGCACATTCCACTGTTACAGGAGTTTTTTTCATGGAAAGAAAAGCAGACGGATGCGCCACGGCACAAAACCACCTCCATGTTGGTCTCACAGGATGGCTTTGAGATGGCTTTCAGATGGCTGTCGGTGGGTTTTCAGTCGTGTGACTAACCGAGAAATTGTGGATGAGCCTGGACATGCCAGAACATGTCCTGTGAGGCTTCATCACGGCGTTGCTTTGCGCTATGCGGCTCCATCCCGACGCGCGGAACTCCTCCGCTCCTCTTTCCATGACAAAAACTCCTGTAACAGTGGAATGTGCTGTTAATTTCCAAACTGGATGCTGTGTTTTATCCGGGACGTCCTCTGACTAGCACAGGATTTGCGGAAGACGTGGACAACACTTTTTCGGCACATTGAGACAGACGTGCGGAGGAATTCCACACGTCGCGGTGGAGCCGCATGGTGCAAAGCAACGCCGTGATGAAGCCTCACAGGACATGTTCTGGCATGTCCAGGCACATCCACAATTTCTCGGTTAGTCACACGACTGAAAACCCACCGACAGTCGTCTGAAACCATCTCAAAGCCGTCCTGTGAGACCAACACGGAGGTGGTTTTGTGCTGCACCATGAGCGGCTCCGTGGCGCATCTGTCCGCTTTTCTTTCCATGAAAAAACTCCTGTAATTTTATTTTTTTCAAAAACCTGATGGATTTGAATCACGTGTGCTTGCATGAGCCAACCTTGAACCTTCGTGCGCATGCGTGATTTTTTTCACGCCTGTCGATTGTGTCA
Organism: Thalassophryne amazonica; assembly: GCF_902500255.1. NCBI lineage: Eukaryota > Metazoa > Chordata > Actinopteri > Batrachoidiformes > Batrachoididae > Thalassophryne > Thalassophryne amazonica. The sequence continues at coordinate 21,033,650 of NC_047105.1, forward strand.
TTTGCTTGTAAGCAGCCTTTGTGTGAGGATGGGTGGAGTCTCTCGTCATTTTTTCTTTGCAAGGAAATGGCGGAACGACTGGAGCAGCGCGACTGCATCAAATTTTGCCACAAAGTGGGCGACGGCCAGGTGGAAACCATTCGGATTATTCAGACGGCTTTTGGTGATGATCCTCTGGGCATCATACAGATTAAGGAGCGCTACAACCGGTTTAAAGACGTCTGCACAACGGTGGAGAGCGAGCCATACTCCGGTCGGCCATCAACATGCTGAAATGACCGAATCATTTCCAAAGTGAACTCTGTGGTGATGTGGGACTGTCGTGTGACAATCCGAGAAATTGTGGAAGAGGTGGACATCAGCACTTTTTCGGCACATTCCACTGCGAAAGAAGATTTTGCCATGAAAAGAGTTGCAGCGAAATTCATCGGCACGAAGCTGATGGAGCAGCAACAGCGCCTCCGTGATGAAGTCTCACAGGACATGTTGTAACATGCCCAGCTCGTCAACCATTCGGAAGATTCAGACGGCTTTCGGTGGCTTTTCAGTCGTGTGACTATCCGAGAAATTGTGGACAAGCTGGACATGTCAGGGTTCATCATTTACAAGCATAAAATCAGACACTATTCATTAGTGCTAAAAAATACTTTACAAATCATATTTTTATTGTCTTTTATTGTCTCTTGCTTGCCTCTACTGGTGGTTGGCTCTCACTGCGGTATTGTATCACTTCCTGTTCCGGAGCACAGCGGTGTTTTGCTGTATCTGTTAGCTATTTAATCTGCACAGTTAGATTGATCTAGTTAACTAGATAACGATTTGTTTCACAGTGTAATCTTCATGTGCCTTAACTAAAGCACTCCCTCTGCTGAATCACCTCTAAATTATTTACACATTATTCACTTTGTGTTGTGTGGGCCGCTGAAGAGGAGGTACTGCTGGCCCACCACCACCAGAGGGCGCCCTGCCTGGAGTGCGGGCTCCAGGCATCGGAGGGCGCTGCCGCCTCACAGGAGCAGCCAGGGTGACAGCTGTCACCCATCACCTGAAACAGCTGAGATTAATCAACAGGGAGGTATATCTGCAGGACGGCATCTCCACCTCATTGCCGAGATATCGCTCTACCAAAGAGGTAACGAACTCAGCCAATTGTAAATCCAGAAGGAATAATACTTTGTTGCTTGTGCTTAGGGTCATCTGAAGACCATATTGGACGTGATTGGATAAGTACACACATTCCAGTCTACAGTGTTGTTTTTGAGTAGAGGTGGAGGTGGTGTTTCCCCCCTCCGTGTTGCTGGGTGCAGCCGCACCCACACCTGACTGTTTCTGTTCCTTGCCAGCAGTACCGGATCCGACGAGCGGAGGCAGTGGCCACCTGGGAGTTCGGGACTTGGCGGCTCCAGTATCCCCGGGGTTCGGTGGCAGAGGAAATCGGGTGGTTCCGGTTCGACTCGGACAGACGTCTCCTATCGTCGAGCCTGCCCACACGACACCATTGGAATTCGGTTACTGCTGTATTTGTAATCTGTTGTGTTTGTTGTGCGTATTTACAACAGTAAAACTTTGTGATTTGACTTTCTCCATTGTCCGTTCATTTGCGCCCCCCGTTGTGGGTCCGTGTACCTACACTTTCCCAACACTTTGTGTGTTTTTAGGAATCCGCTAGCTTAGCGCAGCGACTAGCTCTTAGCCGATTTAGCATGGCGGCTTCTCCTGTCTCTCCTGCACTTTTCTGCTCTGGGTGTGAAATGTTTAGTTATTCCTCAGCCTCCTTTAGCAGTAATGGTACTTGTAATAAGTGTAGCTTATTCGTAGCTTTGGAGGCCAGGCTGGGCGAATTGGAGACTCGGCTCCGCACCGTGGAAAATTCTACAGCTAGCCAGGCCCCTGTAGTCGGTGCGGACCAAGGTAGCTTAGCAGCCGTTAGTTCCCTTCCAGCAGATCACGAGCAGCTGGGAAAGCAGGCCGACTGGGTGACTGTGAGGAGGAAGCGTAGCCCTAAACAGAAGCCCCGTGTACACCGCCAACCCGTTCACATTTCTAACCGTTTTTCGCCACTCGGCGACACACCCACCGAGGATCAAACTCTGGTTATTGGCAACTCTGTTTTGAGAAATGTGATGTTAGCGACACCAGCAACCATAGTCAATTGTCTTCCGGGGGCCAGAGCAGGCGACATTGAAGGAAATTTGAAACTGCTGGCTAAGGCTAAGCGTAAATTTGGTAAGACTAAAACCTGACTGAAACTCTTCAAATAGACCATTCCTCTGCAGATGATCAGTTAGCTGTTTTAAGGAAAAGGAAGGCTGGAGATTGGCCTATAATTAGCTAAGATAGCTGGGTCAAGTGATGGCTTTTTAAGTAATGGTTTAATTACTGCCACCTTAAAAGCCTGTGGTACATAGCCAACTAATAAAGATAGATTGATCATATTTAAGATCGAAGCATTAAATAATGGTAGGGCTTCCGTGAGCAGCCTGGTAGGAATGGGGTCTAATAGACATGTTGATGGTTTGGATGAAGTAACTAATGAAAATAACGCAGACAGAACAATCTGAGAGAAAGAGTCTAACCAAATACCGGCATCACTGAAAGCAGCCAAAGATAATGATACGTCTTTGGGATGTTATGAGTAATTTTTTCTCTAATAGTTAAAATTTTATTAGCAAAGAAAGTCATGAAGTCATTACTAGTTAAAGTTAAAGGAATACTCGGCTCAATAGAGCTCTGACTCTTTGTCAGCCTGGCTACAGTGCTGAAAAGAAACCTGGGGTTGTTCTTATTTTCTTCAATTAGTGATGAGTAGTAAGATGTCCTAGCTTTACGGAGGGCTTTTTTTTTTATAGAGCAACAGACTCTTTTTCCAGGCTAAGTGAAGATCTAAATTAGTGAGACGCCATTTCCTCTCCAACTTATGGGTTATCTGCTTTAAGCTGTGAGTTTGTGAGTTATACCACGGAGTCAGGCACTTCTGATTTAAAGCTCTCTTTTTCAGAGGAGCTACAGCATCCAAAGTTGTCTTCAATGAGGATGTAAAACTATTGACGAGATACTCTATCTCACTTACAGAGTTTAGGTAGCTACTCTGCACTGTGTTGGTATATGGCATTAGAGAACATAAAGAAGGAATCATATCCTTAAACCTAGTTACAGCGCTTTCTGAAAGACTTCTAGTGTAATGAAACTTATTCCCCACTGCTGGGTAGTCCATCAGAGTAAATGTAAATGTTATTAAGAAATGATCAGACAGAAGGGAGTTTTCAGGGAATACTGTTAAGTCTTCAATTTCCATACCATAAGTCAGAACAAGATCTAAGATATGATTAAAGTGGTGGGTGGACTCATTTACATTTTGAGCAAAGCCAATTGAGTCTAATAATAGATTAAATGCAGTGTTGAGGCTGTCATTCTCAGCATCTGTGTGGATGTTAAAATCGCCCACTATAATTAGTTGGCCCTTAGTGATTTTCCAGTCAGGTGGGGATTTGAACCCAGGATCTTCTGGTCTCAAGCCCAACAGCTTAACCCTTAGACCATCACCTCCCCCAAAAATGCCAGAAGCTCAGGTCGTTTCTCCGTTACTTTCAATGGGAGTAGCTGTGAGCTGTGATGGCTTCCTGTTCATGTCATTTGGGGGGGAAAGTGAAGTTTGCACTTTAACATCCTGTTTACTGTCCTTTACAACACTGTTTGTCCTCTTTGTTCCAGAGTAATATATATAAGATGTCTGAAATTCAGTTAATGTTTATTAAATTCCACGCAGATTAAACGTAGCAGACACCGATCATTGGTAATATTTGTTTTTGCAAGTTTTCACGGCCTCATGGATGCAGTCTCTTATTAATGTGATGAAAAGTATAAAAAATTAAAAAAATACATTTTAGTAGTACAGTGGAACCTTGATTTACGAGTTTAATTTGTTCCGTAACCAAGCTTGTAAGCCAATCAGCTCATATTTCAAACGAATTTCCTCCACTGAAAATAACTAAAATAATTTTAATACGTTCCAACCTTGTAAAACATCCCCAATTCACTCTAAATTATGAAAAAATACATTTTTTTTATTAAAATACAGACATGTATATTTTACCTGTGCATAATAAAATATATAAAGTAAAAGAAAGAAAGTTTTATAAAGTGTTCTTACCTTAGAAACAGACAAATGCAGTTAACGGAGGCGGAGGCGGAGAAGGGAGGGACAGAGGTTTGCGCACACTGTAAACATAAACTAAACTGTAGATCCTTAAAAGGTTCATACAGACATAACTTTAATTGTAAACTTTCAGGTGTTTGGACCCGGAAACAGATTTATCACGTGATGCGTTATGTCAGAGCTTAACAACCGGATAGACTGATACCGGTGAGGTGCACCACAGACTCCATAAGAGGTCTTTCTTACCTGTGGCAATCAGACTCTATAATTCCACCCCCTTCTGCAGGATGAATGCATAAGAAACAGACGTATTTAGAGTTATTCAGTTACTCAGTTATGTGCAGTATTGGCAAACATCTTGTGAAACTGTGTTCAGTTATTTCGCATAAATTTGTTGTACCTATTGTATAAAAAAAACAATGTTCACTGTTTGGCACTCTAGCAAAATAATTTCCTTCGGGGTAATAAAGTTAATCTTATTCTTATTGTTATATCACCTGCAAACAAATGTGCAACTTGATCTAACAGTATGCACAGAGTATTGCATCTTTCACATGAGCAAAACTACACATATTGCCCACTTAATATGTTTACCTTGATGAATATTCAGTTTGGGTTGTGTCTACCCAAGTCTGCAAAATACTGGAAGGTCAATAGGCAATAGGTTAATTTTGCAGATACAATGTGATTTATAAAGGCAGAAAGCAATTTTAGGCGAGAGTGATAGCATCTGTATTTTGCACATTTGAAAGCAGGATGCTAACTGACCCAGTGTGAATTGCAAACATGCACAAGAGAAACTGTTGTTCCAGCACCCATGCCAATGACAGCTCCACCTACAAACAAAATAAACAGAAATTTATATGATTCTTATTCAAGTTCAGATCCTCTCTAGATATTTGAGAATATATTAAATTTAACACCGAATTCAGAACCCATGTCCTGAAAAGATCATCACCTCAAACCGCCAGCTTCATAATAATCTTAAATATATTCAGGGTATTCACACTCACCACAGTCTATACACAGAAGGTGATTTACAGACAGAAGTAGCCACCCAAGGAGACATCAAAGACATCCCCTGCTCCTTAGCTTTCTAAACGTCTTGGTGAGAAAGACATTGTCGTTGACATTGATGGACACCTGCAAGTAAGCAAATCACCTGCAAAAAGTTTGCCAAACCAACATGCAAATTTTGAAATGCTCATACAAATTAGTACTCATTAGTAAGCAGTCCAGAGGTGGTGGCCAAGTGGCTGGTGCACTTGGTTTCAGTGAGGAAGGTTCTTGGTTCAAACCCCACCCCTGCTACATTTCTCCATGTAATATAGAGTTGCATCAGGAAGGACATCCAACGTAAAAATTGTGCCAATTCAACATGCAGATCCATCTTGGATTTGCTGTGGTGAGGCAGCTGGAGGGACTGACTTACAGTCAGCAGTCCAGCATTAGAGGTCTCCAACTGGTGCTGCTACAACTTTGACTAGATAGAAGCAGGAAATTTGATCATATCACCTTGATTTTGGTCTCTCTTTAGACCAGAAGATCCTCGGTTCAAATCCCAGCCTGACTGGAAAATCACTAAGGGCCCTTGGGCAAGGTCTTTAATCCCCTATTGCTCCCGGTGTGTAGTGAGCGTCTTGTGTGGCAGCACCCTGACATCCGGGTGAATGTGAGGCATTATTTGTAAAGCGCTTTGAGGATCTGATGCAGATGGAATAGCGCTATATAAATGCACCATTTATTTCTTCAGTGGCTTCCTGTCCCTGCCAATTTTAAGTTTTTGCTGCTAACTTACAAAATCATTTATGGACTAGCGCCTAAGGTTTAAAAGAAGTCAGCAGGCCTCAGAGCACTCTCTTATCGTGCATCTCTTCTGTGGAACAATCTGCCTGTCGAGAAAAAAACAGTTTAATTCTCTGGATTCTGAATTTTGAATGTCACACAGATGATACCCAGCTTTATCTATCCATGAAGCCAGAGGACACACACCAATTAGTTAAACTGCAGGAATGTCTTACAGACATAAAGGCATGGATGACTTCTAATTTCCTGCTTTTAAATTCAGATAAAACTGAAGTTATTGTACTTGGCCCCACAAATCTTAGAAACATGGTGTCTAACCAGATCTTTACTCTGGATGGCATTACCCTGACCTCTAGTAATACTGTGAGAAATCTTGGAGTCATTTTTGATCAGGATATGTCCTTCAATGTGCATATTAAGCAAATATGTAGGACTGCTTTTTTGCATTTGCAGAATATCTCTAAAATTAGAAAGGTCTTGTCTCAGAGTGATGCTGAAAAACTAATTCATGCATTTATTTCCTCTAGGCTGGACTATTGTAATTCATTATTATCAGGTTGTCCTAAAAGTTCCCTGAAAAGCCTTCAGTTAATTCAAAATGCTGCAGCTAGAGTACTGACGGGGACTAGAAGGAGAGAGCATATTTCACCCATATTGGCCTCTCTTCATTGGCTTCCTGTTAATTCTAGAATATAATTCAAAATTCTTCTTCTTACTTATAAGGTTTTGAATAATCAGGTCCCATCTTATCTTAGGGACCTCTTAGTACCATATCACTCCAATAGAGCACTTCGCTCTCAGACTGCAGGCTTACTTGTAGTACCTAGGGTTTTTAAGAGTAGAATGGGAGGCAGAGCCTTCAGCTTTCAGGCTCCTCTCCTGTGGAACCAGCTCCCAATTCAGATCAGGGAGACAGACACCCTCTCTACTTTTAAGATTAGGCTTAAAACTTTCCTTTTTGCTAAAGCTTATAGTTAGGGCTGGATCAGGTAACCCTCAACCATCCCATAGTTATGCTGCTATAGACTTAGACTTCTCCATTTTCTTCAGCATGATGCTTCGTGAGGCCAAAGAAGACTTGACAGACGGCATCTATATCCGCTTCAGAACCGACGGAAGTCTGTTTAACTTGCGGCGCCTTCTGTCCTACACTAAGATCACAGAACAGCTAATCATGGAGCTGCTCTTCGCAGATGACTGCGCCCTCATCGCCCATACGGAGCAAGCCTTGCAGCACATTGTCAACTGTTTTGCTGAAGCAGCAAGAGCCTTCGGCCTCACCATCAGCCTGAGAAAGACAGAAGTGCTATATCAACCTGTCCCCCATACTGCATATACCCCACCCCAAATCAACATCGAGGGTACCAGCCTGAATGCAGTAGAGCACTTCATGTATCTCGGTAGTGTTATCTCAAACGACACATCTGTTGCCAAGGACATAGACAGGCCAGCAGTTCTTTTGGTCGACTCTCAAAGAAAGTCTGGCAGAATCATGCACTGCGCCTTTCCACATAAGTGCAGGTCTACAGAGCCATTATGGTCCCTACCCTCCTGTATGGAGCTGAAACCTGGGTTCTGTATCGCCAGCAGATCAGATTACTGGAACGCTTTCATCAGCGTTGTCTCCGAAACATCTTCGGGATCAAGCGGCAGGACTACTTCTCAAATGAGGACATCCTTACCAGAGCCAAATTGCCCAGCATGGAGTCTATTATACTCAAACAACAGCTTCTTTGGGCAGGTCACGTAGCCAGGATGGATGATACACGCATGCCGAAATTAATTCTCTTTGGCGAGCTTAAGGAAGGGAGACGAAAACAAGGGGCCCCCAAAAAGCGCTATAAGGGGGCTATAAGCGCTATAAACAGCTCTCCCTTGCAGGCATTCAGCATCAGTCATGGCAGCATCTAGCTACAGATAGATTCAGCTGGCGTTCCAGCATCAAATCCGCCAGCCTGAAGTTTGAGGCAGAAAGAAGTGAGGCCTCATGCCAGAAGCATCAAAGACAGAAACAGCGGGCAGCAGCACAAGCCCAGCCTACTCAAGTGTTCATTTGCCCCAAGTGTAACAGGTCTTGTGCATCCCACATCGGACTTTTCAGCCACCAGAGGGCTTGTAGAAAATAAACTTAAAAAAAAAAAAAAAAAAAAAAAGGCCTTCCCACTAGGCCTTCCCAGGAAACTGCCAACGACAACAATCAGACTTAGACTGCTGGGGGGTTCTCATGATGCACTGAGTGTTTCTTTCTCTTTTTGCTCTGTATGCACCACTCTGCATTTAATCATTAGTGATTGATCTCTGCTGTCTTCCACAGCATGTCTTTTTACTGATTCTCTCCCCTCAGCCCCAACCAGTCCCAGCAGAAGACTGCCCCTCCCTGAGCCTGGTTCTGCTGGAGGTTTCTTCCTGTTAAAAGGGAGTTTTTCCTTCCCACTGTCGCCAAGTGCTTGCTCACAGGGGGTTGTTTTGACCATTGGGGTTTTTCTGTAATTATTGTATGGCTTTTGCCTTGCGATATAAAGCGCCTTGGGGCAACTGTTGTTGTGATTTGGCGCTATATAAATAAAATTGATTGATTGATTAAGGGCCCTTGGGCAAGGTCTTTAATCCGCTATTGCTCCCGGTGTGTAGTGAGCGCCTTTTATGGCAGCACCCTGACATTGATTTGATTTTGATTTGATTCTTTCAAGTATAAACAATCACTTTTCCCTTTTGTATGACTATCATATGAGCGTAGTGTTGAACCATCTTTCCTCTCGTCTTGTGTTACAACAGAACAGGTCTCAGCCTCAATATATTTAATTTTTTAGTTTGTTTGTGAAGCAAAGGATTAGCTGCTGGTGATCATATTAGTACCCTTTCTTCTTCGCTGTTGATTTAGTGAAACTAATGCCTTATGTTCCTGTACTTTGCTGAACAATTGGATAGGGTGCTACCTGCAACATGCAGACGGCATTACGAATCGGAGCAACACAGATGAGTATCACTGGAGGACTTGGACATCATTGGGACAATATAACTATTGACTTTCATACACCATACAGATTCACCACTGATCTGCTGTGGCAACCACAAGTAAAAGCAAAGGAGCAGCTGAAAGCACTTCTACTCACTTCATGGTGCCATTTGCACCCTAATTATTTATTCTTTCTTTGTTGTTTTTCTTTTTTCTGTTATTTGTTAGCATGGCCCAAGCGGTCACCCCTTTGAGTCTGGTCTGCTTGAGGTTTCTTCATCAAAACTGCCAGAAGGAGTTTGTCCTTGCCACCGTTGCCATTAAAAACATGAAAAAAACATGCATGCATTGCAAAGTGCTTCAGCAGCTTTTTCCTGTTCAAATAAGACAGGCCAACTGGAAGTGCATCTGACAGTTATTTAATGTTAACAACTACAAAGGTTTACCATAGTCTGCCCAAGTTATCATGAGCTGTATTAAAATAAAACCCCCTGACATGTAACTCTCGTGGATGCAGGTTTTGACATAATACACAACACAGAACAACTCATTGCTTCATGACATAATTATATTCAACAGAAGCTGGTAAATGATGAAATGGTTGAAGCAACAGAAAGCTAAACTGCAGGATAAATGGAGTGGTAACTCTTATTAAACTGACATGAGATAACAATATTAAATCTGAATGATAATGTGTCCAAGCTGCATGAATCAAACAAAACAAAAAGAAGGAGGGAAGGACAGCAGACGTGCTGGCTCAATAAAACAAAGGAACCCAGTAGCTTGAAACTGAAAACAGAAAAGGAAATGAATCAACAATCTGCTGACAACTGGGGGAAAGCCTGATGGATAGATGTAGCAGCTGTTTGTGAGTGAATAGATTAATCAGAACCAGGGCATCTTCTGAAAAATAGGCCCGATGATGACAACAGCATGGTGGCTTTGCCATCATGGGATCAGTCATGTCAAGAAAACTGCTGAGGAAGCCTGGTGCATGGACTTTCTGCAATGCCAAAATTATATTTTATAGAAGACTAAAATCAAATCAAAATCAAATCAATTTTATTTATATAGCGCCAAATCACAACAAACAGTTGCCCCAAGGCGCTTTATATTGTAAGGCAAGGCCATACAATAATTACGGAAAAACCCCAATGGTCAAAACGACCCCCTGTGACCAAGTACTTGGCGACAGTGGGAAGGAAAAACTCCCTTTTAACAGGAAGAAACCTCCAGCAGAACCAGGCTTAGGGAGGGGCAGTCTTCTGCTGGGACTGGTTGGGGCTGAGGGAGAGAACCAGGAAAAAGACATGCTGTGGAGGGGAGCAGAGATCAATCAATAATGATTAAATGCAGAGTGGTGCATACAGAGCAAAAAGAGAAAGAAACACTCAGTGCATCATGGGAACCCGCCAGCAGTCTAAGTCTATAGCAGCATAACTAAGGGTTGGTTCAAGGTCACCTGATCCAGCCCTAACTATAAGCTTTAGCAAAAAGGAAAGTTTTAAGCCTAATCTTAAAAGTAGAGAGGGTGTCTGTCTCCCTGATCCGAATTGGGAGCTGGTTCCAGAGGAGAGGAGCCTGAAAGCTGAAGGCTCTGCCTCCCATTCTACTCTTAAAAACCCTAGGAACTACAAGTAAGCCTGCAGTCTGAGAGCGAAGCGCTCTATTGGGGTGATATGGTACTATGAGGTCCCTAAGATAAGATGGGACCTGATTATTCAAAACCTTATAAGTAAGAAGAATTTTAAATTCTATTCTACAATTAACAGGAAGCCAATGAAGAGAGGCCATTATGGGTGAAATATGCTCTCTCCTTCTAGTCAATCAATCAATCAATTTTTTTTATATAGCGCCAAATCACAACAAACAGTTGCCCCAAGGCGCTTTATATTGTAAGGCAAGGCCATACAATAATTATGTAAAACCCCAACGGTCAAAACGACCCCCTGTGAGCAAGCACTTGGCTACAGTGGGAAGGAAAAACTCCCTTTTAACAGGAAGAAACCTCCAGCAGAACCAGGCTCAGGGAGGGGCAGTCTTCTGCTGGGACTGGTTGGGGCTGAGGGAGAGAACCAGGAAAAAGACATGCTGTGGAGGGGAGCAGAGATCGATCACTAATGATTAAATGCAGAGTGGTGCATACAGAGCAAAAAGAAAAAGAAACAGTGCATCATGGGAACCCCCCAGCAGTCTACGTCTATAGCAGCATAACTAAGGGATGGTTCAGGGTCACCTGATCCAGCCCTAACTATAAGCTTTAGCAAAAAGGAAAGTTTTAAGCCTAATCTTAAAAGTAGAGAGGGTGTCTGTCTCCCTGATCTGAATTGGGAGCTGGTTCCACAGGAGAGGAGCCTGAAAGCTGAAGGCTCTGCCTCCCATTCTACTCTTACAAACCCTAGGAACTACAAGTAAGCCTGCAGTCTGAGAGCGAAGCGCTCTATTGGGGTAATATGGTACTACGAGGTCCCTAAGATAAGATGGGACCTGATTATTCAAAACCTTATAAGTAAGAAGAAGAATTTTAAATTCTATTCTAGAATTAACAGGAAGCCAATGAAGAGAGGCCAATATGGGTGAGATATGCTCTCTCCTTCTAGTCCCCGTCAGTACTCTAGCTGCAGCATTTTGAATTAACTGAAGGCTTTTCAGGGAACTTTTAGGACAACCTGATAATAATGAATTACAATAGTCCAGCCTAGAGGAAATAAATGCATGAATTAGTTTTTCAGCATCACTCTGAGACAAGACCTTTCTAATTTTAGAGATATTGTGCAAATGCAAAAAAGCAGTCCTACATATTTGCTTAATATGCACATTGAAGGACATATCCTGATCAAAAATGACTCCAAGATTTCTCACAGTATTACTAGAGGTCAGGGTAATGCCATCCAGAGTAAGGATCTGGTTAGACACCATGTTTCTAAGATTTGTGGGGCTAAGTACAATAACTTCAGTGTTACCTGAGTTTAAAAGCAGGAAATTAGAGGTCATCCATGTCTTTATGTCTGTAAGACAATCCTGCAGTTTAGCTAATTGGTGTGTGTCCTCTGGCTTCATGGATAGATAAAGCTGGGTATCATCTGCGTAACAATGAAAATTTAAGCAATGCCGTATAATAATACTGCCTAAGGGAAGCATGTATAAAGTGAATAAAATTGGTCCTAGCACAGAACCTTGTGGAACTCCATAATTAACCTTAGTCTGTGAAGAAGATTCCCCATTTACATGAACAAATTGTAATCTATTAGACAAATATGATTCAAACCACCGCAGCGCAGTGCCTTTAATACCTATGGCATGCTCTAATCTCTGTAATAAAATTTTATGGTCAACAGTATCAAAAGCAGCACTGAGGTCTAACAGGACAAGCACAGAGATGAGTCCACTGTCTGAGGGCAAAAGAAGGTCATTTGTAACCTTCACTAATGCTGTTTCTGTACTATGATGAATTCTAAAACCTGACTGAAACTCTTCAAATAGACCATTCCTCTGCAGATGATCAGTTAGCTGTTTTACAACTACCCTTTCAAGAATTTTTGAGAGAAAAGGAAGGTTGGAGATTGGCCTATAATTAGCTAAGATAGCTGGGTCAAGTGATGGCTTTTTAAGTAATGGTTTAATTACTGCCACCTTAAAAGCCTGTGGTACATAGCCAACTAATAAAGATAGATTGATCATATAGATCACATATTGATCACTAAGAAATATAAAATGTTTATACATTGATTCCTTCCCTTTGATTATGATCTCTGGGATGCATCAGAAAGAATGATGTAACAGATATAATAATCAGCAAACATGAGGTTCATTCTCAGGGTGGCTGTTAAAAAGGGTGAGGAGTTTTGAAATCCAGAAGGAAGTAGGAAAAGAACTACTGCTTCTTGCTTGTGTTGAATGAGGTCAGTTAAGGTACTTTGGGAATCTGATGCATCTTTTGTGTTCCCTTTGGAGTTCTTCCAGGACTGTTAAAGTGGGAAAAGAAGACCAAGAACATGCTGGAGGAAATATACATCCTGTCTTGTCTCAGAGCACCGTGGGATTTCCAAGGAGGAACTTGAGGATGTGGTTGGAGTCAGGTGGGTGAGCTTATACTCTTTTATCAAACTGAAACAGTCCATATAAGTGACAGAAAATGTTGGAAAGGTTGATGAATGCTTTGGCTGAGTAAATAATCAGAATCAAATTTGTTGGCAAGTAAGTTCTCACATACAAGGAATTTGATCTGGTGTGCATAGACAACAATAATAAAAAATAAAAGTTATAATAATATAATATATATTATAATATATATAATATATATAATATATTATTATGTTATTAATACTTCTGCTAGAGTAAAATAGTCAAATAGGCAAGACTATCTTCACTGGTAAATGAATATAATGTTGTTGGATGGGACTGTGCAAAAGCATGTGATTGGTGTGTAGATGTACAGTACAACCAAAATTCCAATGAAGTTGGGACTTTGAGTAAAATGTAAATAAAAACAGAATACAATGATTTGCAAATCCTCTTCAACCTATATTCATTTGAATACACCAAAAAGACAAGATATTTAATGTTCAAACTGATAAAGTTTATTGTTTTAGTGCAAATATTTGCTCATTTTGAAATGGATGCCTGCAACACATTTCAATAAAGCTGGGACAGTGGTATGTTTACCACTGTGTTACATCACCGTTCCTTCTAACAACACTCAATAAGCGTTTGGAAACTGAGGACACTAATTGTTGAAGCTTTGTAGGTTGAATTCTTTCCCATTCTTGCTTGATGTACGACTTCAGTTGTTCAACAGTCCAGGGTCTCCGTTGTCATATTTTGCGCTTCATAATGCGCCACATTTTCAATGGGTGACATGTCTGGACTGCAGGCAGGCCAGTCTAGTACCCGCTCTCTTTTACTACGAAGCCACGCTGTTGTAACACGTGCAGAATGTGTCTTGGCATTGTCTTGCTGAAATAAGCAGGGACGTCCCTGAAAAAGATGTTGCTTGAATGGCAGCATGTGTTGCTCCAAAACCTGGATGTACCTTTCAGCATTGATGGTGCCATAACAGATGTGTAAGTTGCCCATGCCATGGGCACTAACACACCCCCATACCATCACAGATGCTGGCTTTTGAACTTTGTGCTGGTAACAATCTGGATGGCCTTTTTCCTCTTTTGTCTGGAGGACACGACGTCCATGATTTCCAAAAACAATTTGAAATGTGGACTCATCAGACAACAGCACACTTTTCCACTTTGCGTTTGTCCATTTCAAATGAGCTCGGGCCCAGAGAAGGTGGCAGTGTTTCCGGATGTTGTTGATGTATGGATTTCACTTTGCATGGTAGAGTTTTAACTTGCACTTGTGGATGCAGCGACAAACTGTGAAGTGTTCCTGAGCCCACGCGGTAAGATCCTTTACACAATGGTGTCGGTTTTTAATGCAGTGTCACGGGCGTTTAATGTTGGTTTTCGGCCTTGCTGCTTACATGTAGAAAGTTCTCCAGATGCTCTGAATTTTCTGATTATATTATGGACGGAATGATGGAATCCCTAAATTCCTTGCAATTGAACATTGAGAAACATTGTTCTTAAACTGTTGGACTATTTTTTCATGCAGTTATTCACAAAGTGGTGATTCTCACTCCATCTTTGCTTGTGAACGGCTGACTTTTGGGGATGCTCCTTTTATACTCATTCATGAGTGTCCTCAGTTCCCAAATATTTATTGAGTGTTGTTAGAAGGAAAGGTGATGTAACACAGTGGTAAACATACCACTGTCCCAGCTTTTTTGAAATGTGTTGCAGGCATCCATTTCAAAATGAACAAATATTTGCACAAAAACAATAAAGTTTACCAGTTCGAACATGAAATATCTTGTCTTTGTGGTGTATTCAGTTGAATATAGGTTGAAGAGGATTTGCAAATCATTGTATTCTGTTTTTATTTACATTTTACACAAGATCCCAAATTCATTGGAATTGGGGCTGTACCTCTCTGCTCCCAGTTTAGCAGTTTGTCAAATGTGCAAAATACAGATTTTGTCAGCACCCGCTAAGTTTCTTTGACCTTTATAAACCATGTTGTGTATGTGTAAACCTTAATTATTTGCATGTTCCCTCCCACAGTTTTGCACACTCGGGTTGACAAACTGCAAATCACATTTTCATGAAGACAAATGCACTCTAAATGGACAATATATGCCATATTGCACATTTGAAAGATGTATTACTCATTGTGCACTATTTGTCAGGATTTCCCTGGACTCTGTTTTTACTCTGTTGTTTTACCAGTGTCATGTGTTTGTTTCTCCACCAGATGGCACCCACAGTTTTGTTTTCAAACCTGGATCAGATGAGTGACTGATTATTGATGGACTATTTAAACCCTGACTTTCTGTTCATGAACTGCCAGAGACTTGTCATTTGTTGTTTGTCGACTTGCTTTCCTCGGTTTTGCCTCACCAGCTTTCAGAGCCTCGTTTCATGATCCAGACAGATACCAGGAGGACCAAACCTGATTATCGCCCCATGACCCTGACTGCGTCTTCCAGCTGTGCGCTCAAGACACCAAAGCTTCCTGCAGCTTATGCTCAGGTAACGCTGCCTCCCCCTCTAATTCTTGTATGAGCGCAAACTGTCTTTTCCTGATGTTCCAGACGATTCCAGAATGGCTCCCAAGCGGACCTGGATCCTGGCTCTGACTACCTGCATAGCAACATCACTTTGGGAACTCCTTGGCTCTCAGCGTAGAGCTCATCTCAGCTACACACCAGCTAAGTTCCCCTCATCTCAGTGATATCCAGTTCTCACTCGCTCCTGAACTCTCCCTAAGAACTGCATGAACTCTGATATCAAACCATTGAAAATCCAGCTGAATCAAGTCCTGCTGCATTGGAACAAGCAGCACTTGTCCTCTGAACTTTGGGTACAACTTATAAACTATGAACAATTACTGAACAGTGAACTTTATTTCTTAAGAAGAGACCTTTATTTCCTGACCCCTGAAGCAACCTTTGTAAAGCCTCTGTTGAACTGTGACCATTTTTGAGGACAGTGCTACGAGTGCTTTTCACTCACCCTGTGTGTCTTTTTCCTTAGTTCCTGGTTGCCTCGGTGAGCGTTACATCTGGCCCTGGTCAGAGAATCCTTAGTTGACATTATTCCTTCAGGACTGGCTGGGAAACTACAGCTCTCTTATTTCACCGCCAGGAGGTGGGCCACTCTCTATACTGCAGGCATCCCAGCACAGCATTTCATTTATTTATTGTAAATAAATATATATTTTCCTTTTGAACTTCTCTCTGTGTCCAGCTCCCTGCTTTGGGTCCATAGTCTGAAACAGTTCGGTTCCACCAGAACCCCTAACCATAACACTGTTAGTAAATCAGCATGCATTTTTTTTGTGTATGCTATGTTGTCTGTGTATATTTTACCACATGCAAACCTGTAGTAAACCAGGCCCATAATGCTGCCTGTGCTGAGTGACTTGGTGACTTGGGAAAAACTGTTCTTTTAAGGTATCCAATACGTGAAGAGTCTCTGTTGCTTTGTTAGTGTAAAAATTCTTGGACATATGTGATTCATATAAGTACCAGCTTGTCTATGTACACGACAAGGGATATTTGAAAACAAGGCCACACTGTCATACTTTGTTTTTTCAGAGTAATTGGGTCAGAAAATAATAGACGCTGAAAACACAGCACATACTGTATGACATGAACCAGCCTTTGTCAGCTCCCAGGATTACAAACTCATGTGTGGGTGTTCATCAATGACTTCATATGTTTCACTTTGAAAATCAAACAAACAAATCATATATTCATGATTTTAACCTTTAACATGCATTTCAAAAATAATTTCTGTCTACTTCTGACCTCCAGTGATTCATGTGACTGTGTTGAGTACTTGGTAAAAAAGCATTAAAGTTTTTGTAATTGCAGCTGCTGGCTTTTATCCTAATTTTATTATGTGTCCATTGGCTTGCAAATGTTTTTAGAATGCATCTTAAAATTGTATTGATCGAGCATTAAATGGATCAACTCCAAGTTCTTTTCCGAACCAACCAAGCCCATTTTACAGATGGCACACGCTGAATCTCTCAGACAAAAAGAACTACTTACAGTTCGTCAGTTGAGATGTGTTACCACCAAGATATGACGGCAACACCGTTCTGTCTGTATTATTTAAAAGAAGGGCCAGAGTGCAGAATTTAAAAGAATATCCACAACTAGAAATCCCCCGTAGCGTGCATTTAATGATTGAGGACTCCGAAGGGAAACAAATACACAGACTGAGAACAGTTGCTCACGTTTACCTGCAGGTGTGAGAATGATCTTTCCTGCAGTTGTTACACACAAACAATCTGTTGCACACATTTCAGCAAATAATTTTACAGATCTGCCAATATTTTCAATCAGTATTTTGAATGTCCGCAGGCAGCATGCTGCTTACTCACATGGCAGCACGGTGGCTTAGTGTTTAGCACTGTTGCCTCACAGCAAGAACATCACTATACAAATTATGTATAAAGTTAAATATATACTTTTGCCTCAACATGTCCAGGATCTGTTTAAAATGTGGGATGCCAGTTATAATTTGAGAGGAACATTATTATTTGATAAATTAAAGATCCGATCTACAGTAAAAAGCCATTGTGTTTCCTTTAAAGGTGTTAATATTTGGAATAATTGTCCTGTAAATATTAGTCGGCGTTAAAAGGCTTTTTATTTCTTTTCGTTTGTTTTATTCTTTTTCCATGTTAATGAATAATAATAAAAAAAACAAGAAAATTGTACTTTACAGAATACAAAATAACACATTCCATGTAAAAAGAACAGGAGTAGGATGAAGAAAACATCTTATCTCCTACCCCTTTGCAAAAATAATAATAATAAAAAAATAACATAGTTTGAAGAATTAGGTTTACCGATTTTGTTAATTGTGTTTTGGATTGTGCACTACTGCTTGTTTGGTTGTGTTTTGAAATTTTTGTGCATTGATTAAGTTATATTGTTCATGCACATTTCTTTGGTATTGTTCTTATGAGTATATATATATATTTATATTTATGTATTAGGGCTGTCCCAAACGATTCTTTTTTAAACGATTAATCTAGCGATTATTTTATCGATGCATCGATTAATCTAACAATTAATTTTTCGATTCGATTTGGTTTCGATTCGATTAATGATTATTTCACCATTACTTCACTAATATAACCATTTATACATGCTGATTTAAATGTCTGAATGAAAAAACACAAATTCCTTAACATTGCTATGCATGTTTATTGCTCTTAAACTCAAAATTCCAACATAAAATTCAAGTAGGAAGATATAAGTGCAAAATTATGTATTCTGTGTCTGAGGTAGCATTCAAAATAAAAAAAAGAGGTAACTCAGAATACAGTAACTAACATAAACCTGAGGACTCTAAGCTTATACAGTGTTTTTTCCAACAACAACAACAAAAAAAAATCCAAATATGACAGCTGCAACTGCTTAATGCTAACTTTTAACATTGAAAATGCCTTAGACATGCTAATGCATTAGCATCGCTCCCGTTTTTAAGTTATAAAATACATCTATCAACTGTTTCAGAAGACCATAACAGGTCGGTTTAACATAAAAAAAGGTAAATAATACTCACAGACGTATGCACTTTAGGGTTTCAGCGGGGGAAAATTAAGCGAAAGAAAGAAAGAATAAACGAAGCAATAGATCGAAGCACTGTTTCAATCTGCGAACCACTGCTTCGACTGGTTCAAGGTTCAAAGCAAAGCCGCGCTGCAGAAAAGTTGATTGCCAACCCACTGCAGGGTCTGTAATCAATGTAGAGAAATGGTCATTTTCCTAACAAACACCCCCCAAAATAATGGCCACTCTGAAGGACCGATAACAGAATTGTTAAGCAAAAAGCTTATTGATGTCGGTGGATCGAATCATTTCTTAACGATACCTGAAAGGAACCGGTTCTCGATACCCATCCCTAAGCATAACGTTATCATTTCAGACATTCAGTAAACGACTACATTACACAATTACACAGAAAATCAACAGTAGCCTAAAACACTAGGTGTAGACAACGTATTGTAGTGTAAAATGGTGGATTGGCTCCGATCAACATCAACATGCTGAAATGACCGGATCATTTCCAAAGTGAATGCTGTGGTGATGTGGCACCGTTGTGTGATTATCTGAGAAACTGAGGCACATTCCACTGTGACAGAAGATTTTGCCATGAAAAGAGTTGCAGCGAAATTCATCAGCATGAAGCTGATGGCGCAGCAACAGCGCCTCTGTGATGAAGCCTCACAGGACATGCCCTGACATGTCCACAATTTCTCAGATAATCACACGATGGTCCCACATCACCACAGCGTTCACTTTGGAAATGATCCGGTCATTTCAGCATGATCGGAGCGCGGCTCGCTCTCCACTGTTGTGCGGACATCTTTAAACCGGTTGTACCGCTCCTTAATCTGTGTGATGCCCATAGGATTGTCACCGAAAGCCGTCTGAATAATCCGAATGGTTTCCACCTGGCTGTCGCCCAGTTTCTAGCAAAATTTGATGCAGTCGCACTGCTCCAGTCGTTCCACCATTTCCTTGCAAAGAAAAAACGCAGAGAGACTCCACTCATCCTCACACAAAGGCTGCTTACAAGCAAATGACGCAACCGACAGGCGTGAGAAAATTCACGCATGCGCACGAAGGTTCAAGTTTGGCTCATGCAAGCACACGTGATTCAAATCCATCAGGTTTTTGAAAAAAATAAAAAGGTCGGATACTTTTATAACAGACCTCGTATATTTTGGTCAGACTGATTCTGAAAAAAGCAGATGCCAGAGTACAAAACCAGCACCTTGCGTGTTTGAGTTCCCCTTCTAGTTCTGCCATTATGTTTCACCCCTTTTAACGGCTTCGCTGCCAATCCGCGAGTAAAACCCAAAATCACATTTCCTAACCAACATGTTGGACTGATACCTCATTTGTAGAAGTGTTCATCATAGTGCATTAATCAGAGCTGCACTGTATAAACCCTGAGCGCATTTCAAACCACAGTTTTGTGCACTTTGGGGTTCAACAACAACTTTAAAGATGCCCAAAGCTCATTTTGTAAGAGGATCATTTGAAGAATGAAATAATAAAGAGAAAGTCTGATTTAGTAACTCTCCATTATGTACTGTATTTCTGCACATGACTAGGGATACATTGTGTATTTAATGGAGTATAAATCACACATAAAAAACGAGAAGCCTTTTCAAGAGAAAACCCATCCATAAGTTTCACCTTTTTCTGTATTATCACTGCTTTAATTTGGAATTATTGTGCATTGTTGAAGTGTACTTTTATTATTTGCATTTATTCTTCACTACTGATGATTTTATATTGATTCCTGGTAAACTCCTATATAAATAGTTATTATATATCTATAATGCCAGATGCATCTGTGTGTGTGTGTGTGTGTGGCTCACATATCTCTCTGACTGTTCGTCAGATCGGCCTCAGCTTTCAGATATGGTTTGCGCATTGGCACAATGATGTGCATCCTTTATTATGAAAATTTTGTGGGATTTGCAAAACTTTTATTTTGAAGTCATTATCATTACTGGCACAGGGCGGAACGTTGTCATGCACCAGCTTTCACAAAGATCATCAACAAAGCTCCTGTTGTGTGGGCCGCTGAAGAGGAGGTACTGCTGGCCCACCACCACCAGATGGCGCCCTGCTTGGAGTGCGGGCTCCAAGCACGAGAGGGCGTCGGAGCCGCTGGAGGTGACAGCTGTCATCTATCAACACCAGCTGTCACCCATCACCACCACTACAAAGACCGGACTGCAACTCCATCTCCTCGCCGAGAAATCAGCTACCATTCAGGTAATTTTCTCTGCTGACTCAAAACATTGAGTATTAATCTGAACTTCTTTGCAGCCGTTTTCCTGGTGTGTCCTTATCTGTGGGATTGGCGTTTGGTGTGATCAGCGACGGCTTCGCCTCACACCCCAAACCAGATAAGTGGTGAAACAGGAGCTGCACGAGTGTGTGATTGGAGGTGGAGGTGCTCCCTCCTAACTAAACACTGACTGTGGGATTACTGAGTGTGCGAACTCACACTCATCAGGACTGTCTCTGTTTTCTGCCAGCAGTACCGGGTCTGACTGCTGAAGACAGCGGCCACCTGGGGCGCAGGGCTTGGCGGCTCCGGTGTTCTTCAGCTCCGTTGGTGGTGAAAGCTGTGTGGGGATCCGGCTCTTCTCTCGCCAGGCGTCTTCTATCGTCGAGCCTGCCCACACGTCACCTGGTGTATGATTGACAGTCTACCATATTGTTATTGTCTGTACGTCGTTGTGCAATTCACAACATTAAATTGTTACTTTTGGCTTATCCATTGTCCGTTCATTAACGCCCCCTGTTGTGGGTCCGTGTCACGACACTTTCACAACAGCTCCCACTTTACTAAAGTAGTACATACTTCCTATGTGCACTGCACTAGTTTATAACAAAGGCAAGATTTTTTTTTTTTTTTGGTATATTACATGACATCACAGACTTGTAAAAACAAATAAACAAAACAATGTGACGTTTATACACTAACTGTAACAAGCTGTTATCTATTGGCATGTTTTACAATGTAATTATTGTACATTTTATGGAATTAATTTCTGCATGAAACATCTTAGAAGACTGCATTTCCCAAAACTGACAGTCAGGTTTTGGGTAAAAAACAACAACAAAAACAAAAAACTACCAAACAACTTAATGGCATAAACTGAAAGCCATCTTCTCGCTCCTTTTGATGGCTCCAGGTTTGTCATTTTGAAGACAATAAAAAGCCTCTCTGGTGCTCTTAAAATAATCATTAGTGTCTCGTCCTGTCACACAGGTTTTGTTTAATTATTACTGACAGTCATGTCTGGAAAAGACAAAACGACTTCCCATTAAAGCAGCGGCACCTCGGAACAGGAACCCTGTTTAGTTACAGCATTACACACAGTCATTTGTCTTTTCACCGAGGAGCCTGTAGCGCCCCCTCTGGAATGCTTTGGCATCTTGCTCAGAGGCTCCTGAATCATGTTGCTTGGCACATTAAGTGTAATACCAGCCACCTTCTGGTCTGTAGCTCACAGCTGGAACACTCAGTGGATTCCGGATCAGAGCCAGTAAACCCGCTTGATTCTCCGTCAGTGT
Organism: Thalassophryne amazonica; assembly: GCF_902500255.1. NCBI lineage: Eukaryota > Metazoa > Chordata > Actinopteri > Batrachoidiformes > Batrachoididae > Thalassophryne > Thalassophryne amazonica. The sequence goes on from NC_047105.1 coordinate 21,055,751, forward strand.
CTTTTGCACATAGCCAATGCGCTCCCCGGTGACTCAGTGCGGTAATTTCTCATTTTCATGTATTTTAATTTCAAAATTTGGCATTTGTGCTCACTTTTTCCTTTTTGTTTTTTGCCAGGCTGTTTTATTTTACTGCAGTCACTTTCATTACAGCACAAGGAAGCTGACAGGATTTAATGCGAAACAAATGAGTCACGTGTTTAATTGTAAACTGAATTTACGTTCACAGCCTTTAATATTCCCCTCAACTGCTACTCTTTTTAATGGGTTGATGAATTTGCTGACTTTTTAATCTATACACAGTCATGACAGAAGGAAGTTTCTTCATATGGTTTGGCCACGTCAGTGGTTACAGAATTTTGTTTTTTTTGGGAGAGCCACTATGGGCATGATTACTTATTTTTTGATGTGGTCCAGTGGTTAGCACTGTTCCCTCCGGGCAAAAAAGGTCAACTTTTCAAATCCCACCCGGACCATTCATTTAGCCGACACTTTAATATCAAGCACCTTATAAATCAACGACATTAGGGTAAGCACCGAGTAATGTCAGTGGTCACATTTTGGTGTTTTCTGGCAATTTTTCATTCATTCATTTTCTGCCACTTATCTAGGTCAAGGTCTTGGTGGCGTTCCCAAGCTAGCTGGGAAATATAATCCTTCCAGTATAATATGCCTGGATGACCTCCCTAGAGAGGTGACCAGGGGGAATCCTCACCAGATACCCAAACCACCTCAGATGGCTCAGGTCGATGTGAGGTAGCAACGATTCTACTCCAAGTCCATCATTGATATTCATGCTTCTCACTCTGTCCCGGCGTGTAAGCCCAAATACCTCATTGAGGATTCTCTTTTCCGGCACTTGCATGTGCTATCTCATTTTTTGGTCAGTACCCAAACTTCTTCACCATAGGTGAGGCTAGGAGTGGAAAGTGACAGGTAAATCGAATGTCTAACCTTCTGGCTCAGCTCGTTCTTCACTATGATGGTGTCTACAGGATGCAGCCACAGTCCCTCTGGCCACTTTGTCCATGTTATTTTGTCTCTAGTATTATTGTTGTTTTTGTCTGTGGCATCTGGCTCATCCTCCCTTGTTGTTACAATTCTCTGGCACATTTGCATTGACATTTAATCTGGATTCACTACATGCAGCTTAACTTCATCTTTCTGGCTGTCTGGTTTTCTGTGTGTTTCCACTCATCCATGTTTTATTGTTTGCCTGTTTACCTGTGTTTGGAGCATTCCCTTGAAGCCAGATTGTATTAGGTTTGCCCTGCTTTCCAGTGTTCTTCTTACTGATTTTCATTTCCTGTTACAGGCCTTTGCTGCTGTCCCAGATTCCTGATCTTTGCCTACTGTTTTAGATTGACTGCTTGGTATGAAAATACTTATGATCTATGCCTGTTTTTGGATAACCCTGTGTTACCTCCTTCAGAAGAACCTGTGTGCCTCACTGATTGCTTGTTTTTTTAGAATAGAATAGAATAGAAGCTTTATTTGCCATAGTACACATACAACGAGATTAGGGGTTCCACTCCACAACTGACTTCGAAAATAAGAAAAGATAATAAGAAGCCATCACCTATGAGTCATAAATAACTAACTCAGCAGACCAAGTGGAAAATGTGATTATACAAATAAGTGAAGATATGTTCAAGCTATTTAAACAAATAAATATACATTCTAGATAAGGCACAGAGAAAATTAGACTGCACATATTGCACCTTTTTGTATGAGTATAGGATTTCAGTTGTTACACATGGTTGCATAAGCCTGTGTGTCTCCTGATGGGCAAAGGCAATACATCAAAAGTGGCCCTGTGGTGTGCAAAATGATATTTAACTTAGATGCATGTGTAATATATCAAATGAAATCTCTGTTTTCTATAGATTACAAAACTATAATTGTTTTGTAAATCTGAGGCAACCATTTTAATAAACTGATTTTCTCCATTGTGAGGCTAAAACAAGATTACTGTTCTATCAACAACTTGCAGAATGTTTAACATGCTTGTCTAATAGCCTAAATCTAAATGAAAGTTTTGCACAGTTCATTTTTAAAAGATAAATCAAAAGGTCACTAGGTGCAGCAGTGCTTCATGAATGTCCTGTGATGCAATAAAAGCCTCATTCTTCTTCCCTTGCACTTTGCTGTTTCTGCAGCTCAGGACAAAGTCCTCTAACACTCCCAACATGAAAATATGTGACCAGATTTTTCAAAACTAAAGTTGCCCATGGGGTCGCATCATCTGACTGAGACATTATGGCCTCTTAGAAAGGCTGTGGGTCTATCTTTCTGGGTCTGAAACGCTTCAGCAACCTGAAAGTAATATATTTATGAATACACAATTATTCAGCTGAGATAAAAGAAGACTTCAAAATGGGCTTTTATAATTTTTGGGCATTTCTGGAGGCTTAGATTATAAAAACATTCACTTCAAATCACATTTTATTCTCTTAAACATGCGAGAATAATTATAGACAAAAAAAAATCACATTAATCATGACTTTCCAATAAAATGACAATTGGAATTAAAAGATCAAAACATGGGTAAAAAATATAGTTTCAGCATGAAAATGTAAGCCTTTAAGCCTTTTTTTGCTCAGCAGTGGTGAAAAATGTGGTCATTTTAAGTATTTCTTTCCTTGGACACATTAAAATTAAATCATTCTAATTCCAAATGTAGGGCTATATCATCAATTTGAAAACAAATATGAATGACTAAAATGCTGTGTGGGAATTTTCCCAAATTATGTTGGCGGGCAGGACGGACAGACACTTTGATTTGTACCATTTACACTTAGGGCATGTATATAAAAGTGGAATTTTCGCTGTAGTTACTTAAAGAGGTATATACTATTAGATTATCATGATGTGACAGAATGTTTTGTCTCCATTGAGACCCCACAGCTGATGCAGAGTCCACAGGAGACGCACCAAAGACTGAGCACAGGGAGGAAGACACAATCAGATCTGCGATATCTAAGTACACTTTCACACCTTAAAGTTCGGAGCCCAAGATTTGTTTGTTTGTAACAGCCACATGGTGTCACTTGCACCGTTTTCAGTTCTTTGTGTCTGCATGTCCCCGAGTGAACACCATACAGTAACTCAGAGTTTTTACCAATTTGGACAAGGGACAAAATCTGGTGGAATAATTGAGGGTCAATAAAGGACACAGTAGCTTTATTTTGAAAAAAAAAAAAAAATCTATTGAAGTAAAAGTCACAGACCACAATCACATTTTTTGCAATTCTTATGTATTAGCAATATTTATATTGGGTTTTTAAATAAATTAACAAATGATATTTGTCAAATAGCATAGGCATAGTAATTATACTCTGTGTGCCCGATTTAGCTTGTTTATAATGGTGAGCACAACAAAGATGTCCGTGAACATGAGATGCACCTTCCTATTGTTGAGTTTTATTGTTTTGTAGAAGGACATGCATCTGATGTTGGCATCTTTCTTAGTTCCAGAAATATTGCAGTTAGAATTAGCTGGGTAAGCTGCATGAATGTTCATTTCAGTTAACTGTATGACCTTTTCTGTAATTGTAATATGCATATTGTTGTGTGGGCCGCTGAAGAGGAGGTACTGCTGGCCCATCACCAGAGGGCGCCCTGCCTGAAGTGCGGGCTTCAGGCACGAGGGGGCGCAACCACATCACAGGAGCAACCGGGAGTGACAGCTGTCACTCATCATCATCACCAGCTGTCACTCATCACCACCATCTCCACAAAAGCCGGGCAGCAACTCCACCTTGCTGCCGAGATATCATTCTACCTCTCAGGTAAACTCTCAGCCGTTTTGTGCCGAATGCACATTGCTTATGTCTGAACCTTTGTAGTTGTTGCTTGTGATATACTTACAGCTAGAAGCCAAGTTGTGGATGATAGCCGAGTTTGTGGATTTTGGGAGGAGTTGACGCATTTCGCTCCTCACTCCAAACTTGCTAAGTATTTCCATAAGGACTGCACGAACTGCATTCCTGTGTTTGAGGTGGAGGTGTTTTTCCCACCAGAAGAGGGACTGTGTTTGCTAACTGTTTGCTGGGTGTGCACACACCCACCATTAAACTGTTTTTGCTTCCTGCCAGCAGTACTAGATCTGACAGCTGGAGACGGTGGCCAACTGGGGAGTCGGGATATCTCGGCCAACGTCATGGACTCCAAGGGGCGTCAACCAATGTTTGAACAACCAATGGAAGAGCAGGGTGCACAGGCGCCAGCGGGAGGCATGGTAGGTGAGTTGCAGCAAATCCTCACCGCCTTCACTGCTCGGTTGGATTTCATGACCAAGCAGAACGTCATTCTCAATCGCAGGATGGAGGCTCTCACCGCACAGGTGGAAGTGCGCGCACAGGGCGCTGCTGCAGCTCCTCCTCCTGCTGTCCTGGTGCCAAATATAGACGTTCCAATGGTCGTTCAACGAACCCCCCCCACCATCCCCTGAAGCATACATAAGTCCCCCGGAACGGAGGCTATGTGGAGACGTGCGCAGACTTCTTGATGTAGTGTTTGCTCGTCTTTGCACAGTGTCCCATGATGTACGCGTCAGACTCGAGCCGGGTGGCTTATGTAATTAATTTGCTTTGAGGTGAGGCACGCACCTGGGCTACAGCGCTTTGGGAGCAGAATTCGCGGCTCCTAACAACATATACTGGGTTTGTGAGGGAGTTCAGAACAGTCTTTGATCACCCCAATAGAGGCGAGACCGCTTCAACAGTGCTGCTGTCTATGAGACAGGGGCGTTGGAGCGCAGCTGAGTACGCAGTCGACTTCCGCATGGCGGCTGCGAGGTCCGGCTGGAATACTACTGCGCTCCGCGCCGCCTTTGTAAATGGACTGTCATCAGTCCTGAAGGAGCACCTGGTGGCTAAGGATGATCCGCGGGATTTGGACGGGCTTATTGATCTAGTTATACGATTAGACAATTGGTTAGAAGAACGCCGTTCGGAGCGAGATGAAGGACGTGGCCGGGCACGCGCCGTCCCTCTCCCTTCCGGGTCCGAAAAGGTTCCACCCTCCACACGCTCCACAGCCTCAGCGCTCCGTGTGGCAACAGCTCCCCCTGCTGATGATGCTATGGACACGAGCAGGGCTAAATTCAGAGCTTCTACCAGACAGAGGAGACTGGCCCGCGGGGAGTGCTTTATCTGCGGCTCAAGCGAGCATCAGCAGAGAGACTGCCCCCAAGCGGGTAAACACCAAAGCCCGCCCTTAAAAACTGGGCTAAGGGTGGGCCAAGAAATTCACGTGGGACATACACGCATTTCTGCACATCTCCCAGTTACGATCCTGAGTGGGGATCTAACCCTTCAGGCCCCAGCACTAGTGGACACGGGGTCAGAAGGGAATCTGCTGGACAGCAGATGGGCAAGGGAAGTAGGGCTCCCTCTAGTGGTGCTCCCTTCACCATTGAAGGTGCGGGCACTAGATGGCACCCTTCTCCCTTTAATAACACACAAGACACTACCTGTAACTCTGGTAGTTTCTGGGAATCATCGGGAGGAGATTGAGTTTTATGTGACTCCTTCTACCTCCCGCATAATTTTGGGCTTCCCGTGGATGATAAAACACAATCTCCGGATTGATTGGCCATCTGGGGTTATGGCTCAGTGGAGCGCAACCTGCCACCGGGAGTGTTTAGGATCCTCGGTTCCCCCCGGTTTGACTGCTAATGAGGAGGTTAAAGCCCCCCCCCCCCCAATCTGACGACGGTGCCCGAGGAGTACCACGATCTTGCTGACGTCTTCAGCAAAGATCTGGCACTCACTCTTCCCCCGCACTGTCCGCATGATTGCGCCATTGAATTGATCCTGGGCGTTGAGTTTCCGTACAGTAGACTGTACAATCTCTCACGTCCTGAGCGCGAATCAATGGAGACCTACATCCGGGACTCAATAGCTGCATGTACATCAGGTCCTGCGGCGGTTGTTGGAGAACCGGCTGTTTGTGAAGGGCGAGAAGTGCGAGTTCCACTGCACTTCTTTGTCCTTCCTGGGGTTCATAATCTCCTCCAACTCCGTCGCCCCTGATCCGGCTAAGGTTGCAGCGGTGAGAGATTGGCCCCAACCGACAAACCGTAGGAAGCTGCAACAGTTCCTCGGCTTTGCAAATTTCTACAGGAGGTTCATTAAGGGCTACAGTCAGGTGGTTAGTCCCCTGACAGCCCTGACCTCCCCAAAAGTCCCCTTCACCTGGTCTGATCGGTGTGAAGCCACGTTTAGGGAGTTGAAACGCCGGTTCTCGACTGCACCAGTTCTGGTGCAGCCCGATCCTAGCCACCAGTTCGTCATTGAAGTGGATGCCTCTGACTCAGGGATAGGAGCCGTGCTGTCCCAGAGCAGGGAGTCCGATAATGTCCTCCACCCTTGTGCCTATTTTTCCTGCAGGTTGACCCCGGCAGAACGGAACTATGACGTGGGCAATCGGCAACTCCTTGCAGTGAAGGAGGCTCTTGAGGAGTGGAGACACCTGTTGGAGGGAGCTGCGGTGCCATTCGTGGTTTTTACGGACCATCGGAACCTGGAGTACATCCGGACTGCCAAGCGTCTGAACCCCAGGCAAGCCCGCTGGTCACTGTTCTTCGGGCGTTTTGACTTCCAGATCACCTACCGCCCCGGGACCAAGAACCAGAGATCCGACGCCTTGTCCCTGGTACATGAAGAGGAGGTCAAAATGGAGCTGTCAGATCCTCCGGAACCAATCATCCCCGAGTCCACTATCGTGGCCACCCTCACCTGGGACATGGAGAAGACCGTCTGGGAGGCCCTGGCACGAAGCCCGGACCCGGGGACCGGCCCGAAGAACTGACTGTACGTCCCACCAGAGGCCAGAGCTTCAGTCCTGAACTTCTGTCACGGTTCCAAGCTCTCCTGTCACCCAGGGGTGCGAAGAACCGTGGCAGTGGTTCGGCAGCGCTTCTGGTGGGCGTCCATGGAGGCCGACATCCGGGAATATGTCCAGGCCTGTACCACCTGTGCCAGGGGCAAGGCGGAACACAGAAAGACTCAAGGACTCCTCCAGCCGCTTCCGGTGCCTCATCGCCCCTGGTCACACATCGGCCTGGACTTTGTCACGGGCCTCCCGCCGTCCCAGGGCATGACGACCATCCTCACGGTAGTGGACCGATTCTCCAAGGCGGCCCACTTCGTGGCCCTCCCGAAGCTCCCAACAGCCCAGAAGACCGCAGACCTCCTGGTCCACCACGTTGTATGTCTGCATGGGATACCAACTGACATTGTCTCGGATCATGGTCCTCAGTTCTCCTCTCAAGTCTGGAGGAGTTTCTGCAGGGAACTGGGGGCCACCGTGAGCCTCTCTTCTGGGTATCATCCACAGACGAATGGACAGGCAGAGAGGGTGAACCAGGAACTTGAACAGGCCCTCCGCTGCGTGACCTCCGTGCACCCGGCGGCCTGGAGTGACCACCTGGCCTGGATCGAGTACGCTCATAACAGCCAAGTGTCCTCTGCCACCGGCCTCTCCCCATTTGAGGTGTGTATGGGGTACCAGCCCCATTGTTCCCAGTGGTGGAGGGAGAGGTCGGTGCCCCCTCAGTCCAGGCCCACCTTTGTAGATGTCGTCGGGTGTGGCGCACCGCCCGCTCTGCCCTGCTGAAGGCCCGGATGAGGGCCAAGACCCATGCAGACCGCCGGTGTTCCCCGGCCCCTGCATACCAGCCTGGGCAGGAGGTATGGCTTTCCACCAAGGACATCCCCTTACAGGTGGAATCACCAAAATTGAAAGACCGCTACATCGGACCGTTCAAAATCCTCAAGATCCTCAGTCCTGCCGCAGTGAAGCTACAACTCCTAGCTTCACTGCGGATCCACCCTGTCTTCCATGTGTCACGCATCAAACCTCACCACATTTCACCCCTCTGCACCCCCGGACCGGCGCCGCCTCCTGCCTGGATCATCGACGGGGAGCCTGCCTGGACTGTTCGCAGGCTCCTGGACGTCCATCGTAAGGGCCGGGGGTTCCAGTATTTGGTGGACTGGGAGGGGTATGGACCCGAAGAACGCTCCTGGGTGAAGAGGAGCTTCATCCTGGACCCGGCCCTCCTGGCCGACTTCTACAACCGTCACCCTGACAAGCCGGGTCGGGCGCCAGGAGGCGCCCGTTGGGGGGGGTCCTGTTGTGTGGGCCACTGAAGAGGAGGTACTGCTGGCCCACCACCAGAGGGCGCCCTGCCTGAAGTGCGGGCTTCAGGCACGAGGGGGCACAACCGCATCACAGGAGCAACCGGGAGTGACAGCTGTCACTCATCATCATCACCAGCTGTCACTCATCACCACCAGTTGTTGCTTGTGATATACTTACAGCTAGAAGCCAAGTTGTGGATGATACCTGAGTTTGTGGATTTTGGGAGGAGTTGACGCATTTCGCTCCTCACTCCAAACTTGCTAAGTATTTCCATAAGGACCGCACGAACTGTGTTCCTGTGTTTGAGGTGGAGGTGTTTTTCCCACCAGAGGGACTGTGTTTGCTGACTGTTTGCTGGGTGTGCACACACCCGCCATTAAACTGTTTTTGCTTCCTGCCAGCAGTACCAGATCTGACAGCTGGAGATGGTGGCCACCTGGAGACTCGGGACTTGGCGGCTCCGGTGTGTTCCAGATCCGTGGGCAGTGGAAATCGTGTGGGGCCTGGCTCTTCTCTGGACAGATGTCTTCTATCCTCGAGCCTGCCCACACGTCACCTTTGTATCTTTGACTTGATTCTAAATCTGCAATTGTCTGTATTCCATTGTGAACATTCACAACATTAAAATTGTTATTTTTGGCTCATCTATTGTCCGTTCATTTACGCCCCCTGTTGTGCGTCCGTGTTACTACACTTTCACAACACATATGTCACTGACATGAACGAGTGAAGCTCCTCACCATCTCACCATGTCATATAGGTCCTTCACACTTTTTTCAGTAAATGCTTCTGGGGAGCATTAGCATGACTAAACACCTTCAGCTTCTGGGGGGTGAAGCTCACCAACTACGACCCTCTTATCCCCCTGCCATTTTAAGCATTTTTCCTTATTTTCCTCTCACATGCCCGGAAAGTCCTCACCATCTCATTTATGTCCTTCAAACTTTTTTCAGTAAATGGTTCTAGGGAGCATTAGCATGGCTAAAAACCTTGTAATTTACACAAACAAACAAAATGTTACAGAAAGACCTTACAGAGATTAAACATACCACAGCAAAAACATACTGAAAAACAAGTTAATCTCCTGTACTGTTGGTCCAGGAAGTGTTCAACATTTGACATTTCTGGTTTCAGTGTCTACTTTCCACTGAATTCCCATGAGATCTCCTCTATTGTCGTCCCAGGAAGTGTCGATCCAGGAGTTTTTCAACATTTGACATTACCTGTTTTACCATATGGACTCAAAATTTGGGCACTTCCTGTTATAGCTTCCCTGTACCATGAGTGAGCTTGCCCCGGTGCCTTTGGCATCATCGCTTCACACATATTATTATGATTATCAGCATTGAAAGGAAAAGAGTCGACTAAGGTGAGAGAGGACAGCTTACTTTGTTGAAACATCATAAAAGTGTTCTAAAAGTTTGACTCTTCAGTTACAAGCGTGGAGCTACTTTCAGATGGAGCAGTCTTGCGGGTGTTGGGGGTTAGGGGTGAAGTGGTGTATCAAATTAAACATCAAATATATTTAATATTTTATTCAGCATTTACATGTATTGAAATGCAAAACACATAAGCACAATATGTTGATGTATAAGGGTTATTTGAAAGGTTATAATACCAAGAAGCTACATGAAACTGGTTGCAATCATGCAGAAATGAGATGTGGAGAAGCCTTCAGCAAACTTTCGTAAGCCAAACTGTTGGATCTGGCCCATGCACTACTGCTTGTTTCTCAACTGTCATTGGTGTGTTGAGTCAGTCAAGAGCTTGGAAACACCAGACTCAACTTCTCAGCTGTAGCTGCAGCCAGTAGACATGGAAAAACTTGCAGGTCAGGTGATCTCCAGGAGAGAGCTTGGTGGCGTTAATGACAACCTTAGACATGGTTTTGCTATTAACTACAGTGTAAGTTTCATATTTTACTGCCAGCAAGGCTGCTTCTCTTATCTCCACTGGGTTACTGCATTCTTGCTAAAATCTCTTATTTGCATGGGAAGAGTCACTGCATTCTTGCTAAGGTTTTTATCTGCTCAGAAGGCACAACTTGTAACTGTCAGCATCTTTATTTATCTTGTTATATCAAGTGAAGGCATAACAACAGGCATAGTGGTTCACCAGTTGAGTCATAAACCCAAGGTCCTGTTTTTGCATCTCTCCAGTTTGACTTAGATAGCTCCATGGCCTGACATAACTCTTTTTTGATCATGCACTGAGCATGCAATATGAGCAGACCGCCCCTCTGTCACTGTGTATCCAATAAGAACTGGTTGCGAGAACAGGTCCACCCATTGTAATGGGGTGGAGGCTCCCACTTCCATAAAACATCGCTGTACCATTGTTTGGGGTTCTTCTGAACCAGTTCCTGCACAAGCTATGTTCATTAAGAACCCAGATCTGTCGGACTTCACATTAGATTTCAAGAAATATTATTTCTCTGTATTTGCCAAGTTTTTCAGGCTGCACCACTTAAGAGCCGGGTTTATAGTGACCCCTGGTCTACACTGTGGAGTAGATCCAAGCACCAGTCAAGTGAGAACAGGTACAGAACACACGGTGACAGCAATCCAATAAAATCTCATGTAACAATAGCTGATACATTGTTCTCCACAACTCTGTGGTTTCCATAGATACACTGAACAGCAAGCTAATGAAGGTGACAGCGGATAATAATACACGCACGCTGGCCATCCTTGCTGTCGCTGGTGCTTCTGTGTGACCGACATGACTCAGTGGCAGGGCTGTGATCATCAGCAGAAGACAAAACCCACTGTTTTAATTTAGATTAAAAGCAAGTAGATCATTTCACAGGGAGGAGCTGACAGTGTGCAGTCCTGATGTATTTTGGCTGCTTCCATTCACGAGGTCACGAACAAGCACATTTCTTCATCGGTGTACGCCTGGAAGTGACATGCACAAATGAGCAAACAGAAGAAGTGAATCATCACTGTTCAGTTGAATACAACACGGCGAGATGCAGTGGCAGCATCGTGGATTTGAAGTGTAAATTGGAACAAAATGCAAATATTCAAATAAAAATAAAATATGAACAAGCCAACGCTTCAGCATATATTTGTCACTTAATGACATGCAGCTGTAAAATTCAAGTGACTCTACAACTTTAATCACTTTTTAATTTCACTGTGAATTTAGTGCAACACTATAAATTTCAGACTGTGCAATCGCCTTCGCACATCATCCAAACGATGCAGGCAACCAAAAAATGATTGCATTGACTTTTATTTAATTTTTAAATGGACGTTTTGACTTTTAGGTTGATGAAATTATAGCCAGGCCTGGTGCCAAGAGCGGTCACGTAGGGATAATTTTCAAGGACTTTGTCAAAGTAACTTCTTAACTTGCAAAGCATCCTCCCCCAACACCTGCTGAGATGCACTCCAACAAACAGAATATGAGGTCACAGCGTGATGTATAAAGCCATGCCAGCCCTCAGTGGGCGGGCCTCTGGACTGCAAAGCCACAAATAAATCTCCCCACAGGAGACACCGCTTTCTGCGTCTGTGGAAATCTGTATTGCTAATATGCAGGTTACAAAACCATTTATGCATTTGTGCAGCAGTTAACACATGGACGCTTGCTTCCATGTGCGCGTGAGTGCATGTTTGTGCATTTATATGAGTGCCTGAGCATTTGTATGAGTTTTGTGAGTATAAATCTAGATACAAGTTTACAAAGCCCTCCAACTCCAAGTGCAGTATCATCACATCTGTCCACTGAATTTCACTGTTGTCATGAAAACAGATTACATCAAAAGCTTTTTATTTCTGTGTGGTAAAATGCAACCACATGCACACTCATGGCATTCATCTGTATCGTGTTGGCAGATAAGAGCATGCATAATCAATAAGGTGTTTCTTTTATTATCAACAATAAAGATACAGCAAAACAAAGTGTAATGAGGTTTTTTCATCCCTTTTTCCTTGCTGAGATGAATCACAGCAAGGTCATAGTATCAACTCCTGCAACAGCAGATCTTCTGAAGTAATTACTTGTCTGGCTGCACATCCTTCCTGAGGATCGTGTTGAATGACAAGTCTCTAAGTGTGTTCAGAGTGCTTACAGTGCATCAGAAAGTCTTCACAGTGCTTCACTTTCCACATTTTATTACTGTATATTGCAACCTTATTCCAAAATCGATGAAATTCATTTTTTTTCCTCAAAATGTTACACACAATACCCCATAATGACAATGTGAAAATAATTTTTTTTATTTTATTTTAATTACTGGAAATTAGATGGGATCACCTCTGACGCAAAGTGTCTCCTGCAACATGTGTGAAAAGCCAGTGCTGGACCAGGGGTATCATTTACAAAGATGTGAATTTCCAACCAAAACATGGCATATGCCAAAACCCGGAAACTGGCATCAGCACAAAAATATCCAGATACAGTATATCAAAGTGTGAGTAGGCATGGATCCAAGTACATTCCATTTGTACATCCAACTGGACAAGGAATTGAGTGCACATGCACCATGCTCCTCCCGTTCCACACCCCTAAATATGCAAATCTGTGTAAATAGGCCCCTGAACTGGGAATTCCCCTCCACCAGATCAGTCAACGTGAACACAGTAAAGAAATTATATCAAGTGTGAGCTACGGATGATGTGGAGACACACAGGGATAGTTTATTTGGTACCCTGTCAATAAAGATGACAGGGTAAATGAGTTAGTGGGAGTGTGTGTGTGTGTGTGTGTGTGTGTGTGTGTGTGTGTGTGTGTGTGTGTGTGTGTGTGTGTGTGTGTGTGTGTGTGTGTGTGAGGCCACAACACTTGGGCTCAGGGCAGCGCAAACACACTGAAGTAAAAAATGTGAGGGGCACCATGGCTGACAGTGTGCGACATTCACAACTATACACACGCGTTTATTGACAAATTCTGAACACAGGGGGCCTGTTAAGAAGCTCTAGTTTTATGGGCAACAAAAAACACAAATATTATAATAATAACAAAATAAATACTTGAATGGGCACATGCCCAAATATGCCCACACTAGGTTTCATTTTGAACATTACACAAATAAACTTACACAAATAGTTACTATTTGTGTAACTATTTGTGTGTGTGATCCTCTGTGTGTGTGTATTTTTTTTTTGTACAGCACTTTGGAAACTATGTTTGTGAAAAGTGCTATATAAATAAAGGGTATGGTATTGTATGGTATTTACTCATAATGCACATGCCAGATGGGGCACAAAATGCTGGTTGAGATGGGGTGGTGGTTCTAAAGGGTTACGGTTAGGGTTAAGGAAGGGAGACAGTTGCATTATGGTTAGGGTTAGGAGAAGGGGTTAGGGTTAGAATAAAATAACACGTCACGGAAATGTCGTGATGGTAGCATGAAAACCAAGCATGAGACTGGGTTTCCCCAACCATGCTGTTACACAGGATGAATGAGTCATACGTTGAACCAGGCCACCGAGCCATGATGTTAGTTGCATTTGCGCAATATTTGAACATTGATGGAATGAAAATCTTCCTGTTAACAAAACATGTGATGGCAGCTAAACCGCCTCTCGCTGCAAATTGGGTTATAATGATGTAATGTGATGTACCTGCATGACATTCAGACGATTGTGTCCCACACAACTGGGATAGCTCACCTCATTGTTGACTGGCACACTCCTGACCAATCGGCGAGCTCCCACTGGAATGCCCCTGCTGCCAGGAAGCCCAGCGTGGTCAGTACCTGTGTAGACATAGACAACCCCTGGCTCCTCAGCGTATTGCTCTCTGGGCCGGCCGCAGTTCTCCATTTAACTCCATTAATGGTGGCCTTGGTAAATGAAATCAGTTTATGAGTCATTATTGAGTCATTATTTGCAAATAAATCCTTGTTTTCCCTGAATACACACATCAGATTGCACCATTTGCAAGATCTTCTGACAACGCTAATGCAGTGATTGTTAATGCTATTTTACGCATCACTTTGTGCATGCTTTTATATCCATCCATATAATTGCAAACACGTGGGTATGATAATTGTTCATAGGTGTGTCTCTGATGTGCACATCACTCTGATGATGTCTGGTTTTCACACTATTAACGGTTCCCAGCATCATCTGTACATGTTGGCAGTGGAATAATAGCTGTAGAAGCGTGAGTACACCAGTCAGGATTTTTGCGTGAAGCACCGCACATTTCTACAGTCATTTCACTTTTGATACATCTGAACATTGACGTGGAGACAGACGTACGCCACATTTTGTGCATACGCACACTTTGTACACAAGGCCCCTGGTCTGGACTAGATTCTTGAGAAATGTGAGTGAACATTCAATTCAGTTCAGATGATTTCAGTTCAGTTTATTCATATCCTTGTGATTACCAGGTATGTCCTCCTGCCTAAGGTAGTCACAACAAGCTGCCTCAAGGCGCTTCACACAAGTAAGGTTTAACCTTACCAACCCCTAGCACACAGGTGACAGTGGTAAGGAAAAACTCCATTTGATGATGCTGAGGAAGAAACCTCAAGCAGACCAGACTCCGAGGGTTGAGCCTCTGCATGGGCCATTCTAACAGTTATAACATTTTTACAAAGTTTTACCAAGGAAAACGGAAACAGAAAAATCAGAATAGCATGAAAAACAAAGTGCAGTATTGAGGTGAGCACAGTCACTGGCGCTTAAGGTAGGGCATCGTGAGATAAGTTCAGTGACCATCAATCACCTCGTTAGCTTCACTCTCATAAAATCCAACATCTGCAATGTGCTTCTGATACACTATGTGCCAACATCAGCAGCAGGTTTTTGGCAAAAGAGGTTCAAACTCCCAAGAAAGTCTCAAGTGTTGACATATTAAGTACCAAGTCTGATTGGCTGCCATGTGGACAGAGATGACTTGTGACCTGCAGAAAAAGTAATGTAGCCACCTTTTCATATTATACCTTTAAGCTGTACACATCAGTAAGATTTGTGAGGCACATTTGATATATAAGGTTCACTAACACAGGTTTGCTCTGACATTTGGAAAAAAAAAGCATTGCTATTTCTCTTCATGACTGTGACAGCAGGGGTGGTGGCCAAGTGGTTGGTGCACTTGGTTTCAGTGCAGAAGGTTCAAATCCCACCCCTACCACATTTCTCCATGTAATGTGGAGTTGCGTCCGGAAGGGCATCCAGTGTAAACCCTGTGCCAATTCAACATGCAGATCCACCTTGGATTTGCTGTGGTGACCCTGAGGGCAAACAAGGGAGCAGCCGAAGGGTCTTACTTACTATTCATGACTGTGACAGACGAGAGCATGAGAGTCAGAAACAGATGACTTAGTGATGGAGTGAGAGAGCAATGAAAAGAAGAGGGAGGATGAGAGGGCGAGAAAAGCAAGATGAAGACAGACCAAAAAAAACAGTAAAAGGAAAGAAACAGAAGGCAAACACACTCAGAGAAATTAAGATGTCATCTTGGCCTTTGCTTCACTTACAATATGTTCAGACGAGGATGAATTGATTCCGTATGTGCACCCAGAGCGAGAAAACAAAAAAGACAATACAGTAAAATAAAGCTGTCTTCAACACTGTCAGAGCTGCAATTCTACGGTCTCAGTCCACAAACACCAAGGCGAGCCATAGTTGAGTCTGTGTTTAAGGCACCACATTCAGAAAACATCGGACTCCTGAAAACTGGAGGACTAGTCCAAACTTTTCTGATTTCTGATGCAAAATAATTCAGAAAGCATTTTAATATTTGGAGTATTTACACACCGTTTTACTTCCTTTTTGTAGGTTTGGGGGACATGGTGCAAAGATCTCAGGTCAAGTTTGGGAGTATGCACAGGATTGACTGGCAACCAAGCAGGCAG
This sequence comes from Thalassophryne amazonica, assembly GCF_902500255.1. NCBI lineage: Eukaryota > Metazoa > Chordata > Actinopteri > Batrachoidiformes > Batrachoididae > Thalassophryne > Thalassophryne amazonica. Next base: position 21,071,721 of record NC_047105.1, read on the forward strand.
ACCACTGGTCCATTCCAACCTGAAAGTAGCCATCTATCAGCTGCTGCCAGGTGATATGTGGACATACCCTTGGACCTTTCCACGTGGTTAGGGTTTATCAACACTGTTGCACCAACATGGTGGATCATGATCACAGAAATCCACCAAATGGCCAAAGTGTTGGAACAGACATTATCTCGTTTGGGTCTCCTTAAGGAATCCTGTTTTTGAAACAATATCATTCCACCTGCATACCCAAGATATCACATTTTTGCCTTACATCACTGTTTTCCCAAAGAAGTAAGTCCATTGAAGGACCTAAGGCCAATTGGTGCTGGTGCTTATTCCTAGAGCTAAGTGGATATGGAGCAAGTCTGTAAATATGTAGACTTGGGTTTGAATTCTGCTTATGGTACCTGTGTGTTTGGACAAGATGCTTAATCTGCCTCGGGAGGAGGCAGATTTTGCATCACACACACACACACACACACACACACACACACACACACACACACACACACACACACACACACACACACACACACACACACACACACACACACACACACACACACACACACACACTCCCACTCCCACAGTCACTCGGGAGGAGCTCGGAGTCGAGCCACTGCTTCTCCACGTCGAAAGGAGCCAGTTGAGGTGGCCCGGGCATCTTTTCTGGATGCCCCCTGGACGCCTCGCTGGAGAGGTGTTCCGGGCACGTCCCATCGGGAGGAGGCTCCGGGGAAGACTCAGGACACGCTGGAGGGACTACATCTCTCGGCTGGCTTGGGAATGCCTTGGGGTTCCCCCGAAGGAGCTGGGGAAGGTGTGTGTGGATCGGGAGGTCTGGGTGGCTTTGCTTTAGCTGCTGCCCCTGCGACCCGACTCCGGATAAAGTGGATGGATGGATGGATGGATGGATGGATGGATGGATGGATGGATGGATGGATGGATGGATGGATGGATGGATGGATGGGTGGATGGCTTAATCTGCATCATCTCAGTCAACCTATCTATAAATGGGTACTTGCCTGAGGAAGTCCCATCCATGGGGTGTCATAGACTCTCATTTGCTTCATGCTACAGAATCTGGAGATAAGTGATGACACCAATGGGCCTCGGGGTCTGTATTGGACTTCTTCGTGTTATCCTTGGAATCCGTATCATGAAGTGGATGAGTGTCTATGACTCCCCCGTATGAGACATTAGTCTGACACAGGTTACTTCCCCAGCAGAGGCTAGTACTTATTTACAGCTTAACAGACTGGGACAATACAGCTGAAATGCCTTGTCCAAGGACACAGAAAGGTATTCTGAAGCAATCACCTGAAATCTAACCCTCAGAGTGTACATTGGTAGCCCAACTCCTAGCCCATAAAAGAAGAAAAAGAAGAAGAACAAGAAGAAGAAAGTCCTATATAGGTCCTGAGGCCCATTGGCCTTGTCAAGTCAAGTCTGGGAGCATTCGCTGATGCTGCACTTTGCTGCATCCACATCACCACGGAATCCCCTTGGACCCTGGATGGCAATCACCCAGGCAGACAATCAGTCCATTCTCACATCTCTAAAATAACCATCTACCTGCCATCTTGGTCTAGTACTTACCCCCAAATACAATAGTGGGTGTAAATGAGACTTCACAGCTTCCCCTGAATGGGACACCAGTCCATCTCTGGCTACTCCCCCAGTCAAGTCCAGTGCCCATTTACAACTAAGTAGCTCTGCCAGCCTGCCAAAATAAAGACCTGGGTTTGAATCCCACTCATGCTATGTGTCTGTGTCCAAGGATTAAGACATGTAATCTGCATTGTCCAGTCTGTTCATTTGTAAATGGGTACTGGCCTTGCCTGGGAAAGTAAACTATGTCAGACTGGCGTCCTGCACAAGGACAGCCATTTGCTCCACCCTACCAAATCCTGACATAAGCATTGAGCGCCATAACCTCTATAGCACTGGGATGATGTCAAAGGACACAGGTAAGTCAGCTGAAGCACACTCCTGGAACTGAACTCCCAGTGTGTATAGGGTGTCTCAAAAAAATGTACCCAAAACTATTTTGACAGCACAGAAAAATCATTACATTTTCTGCATGACTATTTGGCCAAATAATGTAACTTTTCATCCTCAATGCACAGTTTTTAGTTCAGTCTTTCCATTTTTGATGTTTTAACCTTTTATCTTTTACACCAAATTATCAATGTAACCTCCTCGTCTGAAGTTTCCGAAGAAACAAATCATCCGTCTCCAGATTTCCGGAAAAACCACAAAGCACATTCAAGTCTCCTTGCCATCTGCTGGGGAGTTAGTTCACTCTGAGACTGAATTTTGTATGGAAAGAGATGCAAGTCAGCCCTTAGGATGCGTTGCACAAAACTCAACGATTTTTCTTCTCTGAATTAGGGGTCACCTGCAGCATTTTTCCTGGACTTTATTGTCTTGCAGAACAAACTTTAGGGCTCCTGAAATGAGAAAAACACCATTATTTCTGAGTAAAACCATAAATAGACTGCATTTATATAGTGCTTTTCCATCTGCATCAGACGCTCAAAGAGCTTTACAAATAATGCCTCACATTCACCCCAATCTGAGGGTGCTGCCATACAAGGTAGTCACTACACACCAGGAACAACTAGGGGATTAAGGACCTTGTCCAAGGGCCCTTTATGATTTTCCAATCAGGCTGGGATTTGAACCAAGGATTCTCTGGTCTCAAGCCCAACACTTAACCACTAGATCATCACCTCCCCTGGTAATCATATTTCAGAGTACTTTTCGGTACATTTTTTTTGAGACACCCTATATATTGGTTGTCCAACTCCAATCCCACAGGCCAAGTACTAGCAATCAATCAATAAATCATTACCACCAGTCCAAATGATATCCAACAGATACATTTGCTTTTTATGAATAATAATTAAAATAATAAAGGATTATTAACCAACCGTGAGGTCTGTATGGGGAAATATCAGACCTACGGAGGTCTGATATCCCCGTACAGACTGAGCGAGTGAGGTTAATAATTTGTTTACTATATGGCTATTATATCACCCGAATATGAAGGCTGCTGACGGCTTGTAGTCTGACCTGTTCACTCCACCTCTGTAAATAACTTGCTAATAGGTGGTCCAGTCGTTAGCTGGTAAGATTTGTGTTCTTGTCCGACTTCGTTTTTCTAATCGTATTTTTAGCTTCCTGGTTTGTAATGAAAATTTGTGTTGCGGACCAATTGTCATGGAAACCGGTCCAGATATGGGTAAATATCCAACCAGTAATCAGCCAATCAGAGCGCACGTAGCGTTGCAGCCATATAATAATGATGATTATTATCATTATAACGTGCTCGTGAAAATGCAGACCATGTGCCACTTAAATTTTAGTTTGCTAGATAAAACCATAAGTTAACGATGAGGTAAACACATAATTTCCACTAAGCTTCTCTATGGACAGCACTAAAAACCATCCCGACGTGCGGACATAGGCTGTCCAGACTGTGTTGGTGTTATGCTGCAGCGATTGAAAACAAATCTGGCAGTAAGTGTTTATTGCCCTTGAGAGAGTTTTCCACCTACTTACATCCATCTCCAATTAATTGTCTAGTTTATTTACACCTTGTTGTGCCAGCCAAATGAGAGATTGCATGAAGGGAATGTTTCCCTCTTTAGCCCTTGCTATTGTGCTGTAACTCATCATCTTTGTGTCTGGCTCTCACATTCACTCTACTTTCTGTCATTCTCATTTCATTTTAAAGCTCGCCCTTACTTTTATTTCTCTATCTCTCGCTCTGTGTCTGGAGTGGTGAAATGGAAATAATTGGCGAGGTGTCTAAAATGCAAATTCTTTGGGTTTGCTAATTATCTCGACATATGCCGTTTGAAGTGTCACAGTGCTTCTTCTATTTTTTTTTTTTTTGTCTCCGGGTGTTATTTCAGGCTTGATATACTGAGTGAAAATACAGACTTTACTAGACATCACTAGACATTTTTGCGTTGTTGTAGCAGCTATAACGACATTTCAGCCCGACAGCTGATGGACCGTATTAAACGTCTGTGTTCCACCTGTGATTTTATGGTTGTGGATTTATTCAGGGAGCATTGCTCTTTCTTTGGTGACATAAACACATTTTCAGAGCCCAATATACTGTAGAAAGCTGGCTGGTACTTTACTGCTGCAAGAAGTAATTAAGCAACAGAATCAACTCATGAACGTAGCATGCAACCCATGAAACTGTAAGCCTGCACAAAGTTAGACTATATACACACAACAGATTGTACTGAGCAAACCCTCTGTGACATCACCCGTAGGTATTTTTAAGAGCAGGTTAGAAGCTCAAGTGGGTTGGTTTGAATGAATGAATGAGTTTATTTGACACACACAGATACAAAACAACAAAAAACGTACATAGAAAGAAAGAAAATAAGCCAACAATGCACCCATGCTCCCGAAAGGGTGTAGGCAGAAACAAAAGCTTGTAAACCCCTTTAACCAAAAATAAAAAAAATAAAAAAATATACATGTGTATATAAAGAAACAGCAAAGGCCCAAGGGCCCAGCCCTGGGGCACCCCACAATTGCACCTCAAAAATTCTGAATTTATCCCACCCAAGTGAACATATTGATACCTATTGTACAAGTAACTAGCTATCCAAACATGTGCTAATCCTCTGATGCGATACTTCCATAATTTATCCAATAATACAGTATGATCTGTAGTATCAAATGCTTTCTGTAAGTCAAAAAAAACAAAACAAAAAAAAAAACGTACGGTGTATTGTTTGTTTTCAATTGCATTTGTCATATGTTCGACAAAATCAATTACTGCCAGTGAAGTAGTATGATTTTTTTTCTAAATCCATATTGCTGCTCATTTAGTATGTGATGTTTGGATATAAAATCATCCAACTTCTTAATGAATACTTTTTCCAGAATTTTTGAAAATTGAGGTAGCAGTGAGATTGGCTTGTAATTTGAAAAAATGTGTTTATCACCGGATTTGAACAGCTGTACCACTTTAGCTATTTTCATTTTGGAAGGAAATCTCCCAGTGTGTATTTGTGTGTGTGTGGGTGTGTGTGTGTGTGATAATCTGTAACTTGTAATGACAAGTTACAGATATAAGTTAAATGTTTAATGACACAATCAATTGTATTTTTTTTTTAATCTAAGACATAACAAAATGATCATAATCAGTTGACTTTTTTCCCCTTTTAGTTTATGTATGTCATTTATTTCATATTCATCAGTTTCTGTGATAAATACTGAATCTGAAAGGTTATGCCTCATTGTCCTGATATACCAAGGACTCATGTTAGAAGGTACAATTGAATTTGCTAAATTTTCCCCACACTGGCAAAATAATCATTAAAATGATCTACTATCTACTTTCTTTTCCTTAACAACTGTATCAGAATTTGAGTAAAAGTATGATGGATAGTCTTTGACAACTTTTTTATTTTTGATGATTTCATTTAAGAGCTTCCAAGTACCTTTGATTGTTGTGTGGGCCGCCAGAAGAGGAGGTACTGCTGGCCCACCACCAGAGGGCGACCTGCCTGCAGTGCGGGCTTCAGGCACGAGAGAGCGCTGCCAGCTCACAGGAACAGCCGAGGTGACAGCTGTCACTCATCAACTATGACAGCTGTCACCGATCCAGTATCCTTCGGGTTCGGTGGCGGAGGAAATCGTGTGGTTCCGGTTCTTCTCTAGACGGACGTCTCCTATCGTCGAGCCTGCACACATGACACCTTTATCCATTGACTTTGTATTTATTCTATAATCTGCTGTGTTTGGTTGTGGCATTCACAACAGTAAAGTGTTCAAATTTAACTCCTTCTATTGTCCATTCATTTACGCCCCCTGTTGTGGGTCCGTGTCACTACACTTTCACAACATTGATGTTTGTTTTATTTTTTCCAACAAATCACTGTAATACTGCCTTTTGCAAGATTGCATGATATTGGTTAACTTGTTTTTATATGTCTTGTATTAAGTCTCAGCCTCACTTGTTCTATGTTTTAAAAATTGCTTGTACAATTTTTTTTTTCTTTTTACATGCATTCAGCAGTCCCTTAGCGATCCAAGGTTTGTCAGTATTTTGCTTGTGTCCAACATTTAATATCAGTGGACAATGTTTATCATACAACTTGAAAATAATGGAGACCTGGTGACAAGAGAGAAAGGAAGGAGAAAAGAGAAAAAAATAATTTATTTTCACAGCCATACAGTCTTACATTTGTGTCACAGGAGACATGCACAGCTAGGCAGTTTTGACTTATGGTTGAAATTTTAAACAAACTAATTCTGGACAGGTTATTGAAAGTAACTTCACCTCTGTCATTTTTATAAAATGAAAATATCAGCTATATGTTTTAGTTTTAAAGTAATGCACTAATTTTGAAAGTTTGAGTGTTCACAGACACACATGCCAAAAGGCATTATGGGAAAATGAGCTTCCTGTCATCAGTGGTTGGCCAGTTTATTCACAACACACAAGTTACTACAATATGTGTGTTGGTTTTTACAAATAAATCTGTATTTGTAAATATGTCATTTTTTTTCTTTTGTAAAAAAGGCAATTTGAAAATTGAAAATTCTGTTTCTTAAGTGTGATGCAGCACGTATTGCAAATGTGTGGCAATTGGTATTCACACGGCCATCTAGTAGCTGGCAGTGTTCATGGCAGTAAGGATGAAGGAGATGAAGAAAGAAATTGTTCTCAGAATCTGGAAAGGAAAGGGGAATTGCAGAGATTACAACAACTTTAGGAGTATTAAATAACTGCCGGCGGGGGTAGGTGTTTGCAAGGACGATAGGATTAAGGTATCACTACTTGTTGCTTAGTGAAAAAAACAGTTTGGCCTCACACCCAAGAAGCTAACCAACCACATTTTAGCCCTGCAAGTCCTCATAGAATACAAACGTGAACATAGGCAACGCTCCCTTTCCGCTCATATTGACTTTGATTAAGTTGATCAGACTGCTCTGAGGACATCCTGGGAATTGTGGCATCCCCAAGATGTTCCTGGACATCATAGCCAGACTATACACAGATCTTGTGAGGGCTGTATGGAGCAGAAGCAGACAATCTAAGATTTTCTCAGCAAAAACTGGTGTTTGTGAGGGACGTGTCCTGGCCCCTACACTCTTCAGGGCTTGCATGGACTGGGTTTTGGTTGAGGTTGCAGAAACCAGCAAGTTAAGTGATTTGTTGGTGAGGAAAGGATTACTGACCTTGACTTTGCAGACAAAGCTGTGATCTTTGTGGAATCAATGGATACCCTGATTACAGCACTTGAGAAGTTGAGCAAGGAGTTGTTGTATATTGGTTTATGATTGTCCTGAATCAAGACGAAAGTCCAGGCTTCCAGTGACTTCTTAGACTCGCCCATCAGAAGTGTATTTGTATGTGGCAAAGTGTTATGACAAGACTTAACACAGTACTGATGTTCATGTGTCTGCTGGGTCTTCAGCCTTGTAGATTGAAAGACACCTGAGAAGACTTAAAGAGTTGTGAGGTCACTGGGCAGAGCTGTGCAGCAATGCCAATATCTTTGCAGACCAACAAAGATCCAAGTCTTTCGGGTCCTGGTGCCACCTGTCTTAGTGTATGGTTGTGAGACTTCGATGGTAAGCAATGACCTAAGATGAAAGCTGGATGTCTTTGATACTAGGTCTCTTTGGAGGATCTCTGGATACTGCTGGAATGACTTTGTATCAAGCAAGTGGTTACTTTGGGATACTAAGATGAGGGGTGTTATCTTTGATATTTAGGCCATGTGATGCTTTTCTTTGTGCATGATCCAGCATATAATTAGCTGAGTGTTGAAAACCCCAGTGGTTGGAGAAGGTCAAAAGGATGCTGATGTTTCATGTGGCTATGGCAGAACATGGTTGCTTTCAAGAGGTGGGGATGGGATGGACCTGTTGTTTGGGTGGTTGCCATCCAGGACCCCAGGAGGTTCCATCGTGTCCTTAACCTTGAGGATTCCCAAAAATGAATTTTGCAACTGCTGTTTTAGGACAACTTTCATTGACATGCCAAGTTTGCCTGAAATCAGCCTTAAGGAAGTTGGCCAGCAAACTTGCAAAGTTCTCGGCTGATGTGACCAAAGCAATATTTTAATCAGACGATCCATAATGGCTTATTTTTATTTGTTTATTTATTTATTTACTTATTTATTATTTATTTCCAACTGCTTTAGTAACTAGTCAATATCTAATTTTTTCTGCACTTCAGACCAGTGTTGTATAGTAACGAAGTAAAAATACTTCACTACTGTTCTTAAGTACGTTTTGGGAGACTTTGTACTTTACTTGAGTTTTTTAATTCAGCTTACTTTCACTTTTACTTCACTACATTTCCGACCTTAATTGCATACTTCTACTCCGATACATTTTCTATGCGCCATGCCGTTACTCGTTACAAAAAAAAAAGAAAAAAACACACACACACACACACACACACGCACGAAAAAAGTTGTGTTTTCACCCAGAGACACCACTGATTACTAGTGACTGCAACGAAGTCAGGCCGATTTGTCATGAGGCATGTCCAGTAGGCTTTTTGCAGTTGCGCACTTGGGGGGTGTTTGTCAAGAAAATGATAATTTCTCTACGTTGATTACAGACCTGCAGTGGGTATGTAATCAACTTTTCTGCAGCACGGCTTTGCTTTGAACCTTGAACCAATCGAAGCAGTGATTTGCAGATCAAAGCAATGCTTCGATCTATGATTCATGGATTGTTTTATTTCGCTTTAAGCTAATTTTTTCCTGCTAAAACCATGAAGAGCATATGTCTGTGAGTAATATTTAATATTTTTTATGTTAAACCGACCTGTTATGGTCTTCTGAAACAGTTGATAGATGTATTTTACAACTTAAAAACGGGACCGATGCTAACGCGTTAGCATGTCTATGGCGTTTTCAATGTTAAAGTTAGTATTAAGCTGTTAGCATCAGCACGTTTGTGTTGATTTGTTTTCTGTATAATTAATGGCTCAGCATTCGTTGTCGTAAAAGACTCAAATTGTAATTTTTTAAATGTATTTTTATTTATATATTATAGCAACAACAATAATAGTCTACATAATAGACAATAATAGTCAATAATAATAGACTAATAATGTTACAATACAATTTTAGAGAAAGAGACAAAAAGAACATAATGAAACAAAACAGAAAAGCTAAAACCATGTAACAATGAAAATAAATAAATACATATAGAAATAAATAACTTTCCTGTGAACACCTAGTGAGTAGCCTACTCTCGTTTAGGTTTTGAAACCTTGTTTCTGAAGTGTTTTTGTGTGATGTGCACAGTTTTCGTTTTTGATTATTAACATTTACTTGTACTTTTACTTTCAATACTTGAGTACATTTAGTTGTACATTACTTGTCATACTTAAGTAAAACAAATACTAGATACTTTAAGACTTTTACTTGAGTAGCATTTCAATCAGTGACTTGAACTTCTACCAAAGTAATTTTTTAATCCGTATCTGTACTTTTACTTAAGTGTGATTTTCCAGTACTTTATACAACACTGCTTCAGAACCATCATAATGAAGTCCAGACTGTGGCTGATAAGCAACACCAAAGCCTACTCACCCGAAAGAGCCACTTTGGCATTACTCATGAGCATTCTTATCTTCAAGATCTTTTCATCTCAGAAAAAGTCTGCTTGTGTTCACTCTTGTTTTTGCTGTTTTCATTATAATATTTCTTTCTTTCCTTCTTCTGAACAATTATTAGTTTCTTTTCTGTGGATTTTCTGAGGATTGAGACTAGAGTGGTTTTTCCATCTGATGACAAAAGCAGCTTTTGCATTTTTTTCATCTAAATTACTTTTTAAAAAGTACAGTTCTCACATCTGCTTTCTTACTTTCAAAACCTTTGATTAAAAGAACACATTATTATTTTTATTATTATCATTTTTTTTTTTTTTTTAGATTTACAAGTATTTTTTTTTTTTCTGGACTCCAGGCAACAGTCCTTCAATTAGAAAGTAGCCAAATGATAATAGCTGTTTCTTAATGTCGCCCATGGTCCTGGCAAAAGATAGGGGACACCAAATATGCACTTCTTGAGGATCTTTGCTGAGTTTGATGATGAGTGACCTTCAAATAGTTTTCAAGATCACAGAGCAAAACAACAGAAAAATGCAATGTTCATATTGCTTTTCACAGGTTGACTGCAGGGACACCAAATTTGCACCAAATATGCAGCTCTTGAGGATCTTTATAGAGTTTGGTGATGAGTGATTTAATTTTAAAGGTCACAGAGAAAATAAAAGAAAAATGCAAAACCCGCAATAACGTTTCACAGGCTGGAAGCAGGGACACGAAATTGGCATCATGTGAAGGTCTGTTTCTTTTTGCAGGGAGCATTAACGTGGCAACAGATGACCATTCTGTGACTACAGTTTGTGATAAGCACCACCACAGGCAGGGTATCACAAAGCCAACTCACCATCAAGGCAGCTTACTCCACCTTATAGTCACCTCAATGCCCCACTCATCTACTGTCATCTGCAACGACCTCTTCTCTGTAAACACACTACTTTTTCATATAGAACACCAGCCAGTAACACAGCTAAGGTACAATGTGCAATATTTATTTTCATGATGAACTATCAAAACTAACCACCCACTTGGTCATTCAAGCACACATCCATCATTGTGATCCATGATGTGAAGAAGGACATCTCTTCTGAAGAAGAAGGACATCTCAGCCACTGAGCAATGGCTATTAAAGGCTATTAAACCGTATATGTCCATAACATAATTGTTCCATGTACATCTCTTTGGCTAATGAACAAAACTGCTCTTGAAGCAAAGACACACTTGTTTAAGATCACATAATTTTAGTGAGTAATCTCCATGAGCCATAAAATAAAGATACTTGCCTCTGGGAAGCAAAAGCATTTAGTTTTACAGCCTAGTCTCTGGTCCTCAAACAATAGTTCTTTTCTTTTTCTACCTTTAAATTATCGGCCCCTGGACTCTGACGTGGGCCCCAGGAGTCCTACAGTTAAACTCCACAAGCTGAAGCAGCCCATTTTATGGCCTCAGGTGTGATTACACTTTGGAAAGCTTAATTTAGACGGCAGTGCAGTGATCCTCTACATCTGTCGGGGGCCCATTATTAAATCTATGCTGAAATCAACGCAGAAGAGTCCATTACACTGACAAAACAATGGCACCATGATTTATAATGTGTTTGGGCGATCTATTGAGAGTAAACACAGATAGCTGTGTGTAATGACTTGTGATCTCCTTCTACTTTCTTCTCATAAACACATTACCCAAGACACAATAGTGTATGCATACATTCCACATATATACTGTACACAAAGATAAATAGAAAAATATTCACTTCAAATTTAGATGCAAAATGCACAAAGAAGATAGGAAGACAGGATGGGACGACTCTTCGCAATATTTTGCAGGTGGAAGAAAGCAGTCCTCATAATATCTATAATGTGGAGATCAAAGGACAATGTAGGATCAAAAATTACCCCAAGGTTCTTCACTGTCAGTGTGACGTATGACACTCAAGCCAAGGCTAAGCGTAGGCTGGTCAAATTGATGCCGATGTCTCACTGCACCAAGAACCATCATTTCAGTCTTATCAGAGTATAAAAGTAGGAAGTTGCTAGAGATCCACCTTTTCACTGATGCAAGGCAATCTTCTAAGGATTTTATGTGGATGAGATTACCAGCAATTATTGGCATGTATTGCTATGCTGAGAATCATCAGCATAGCAATGAAAGGTAACCTCAAAATGCCACAATATGTGCCCAAGGGGTGCTATATGAAGGGAGAGGAGCAGGGGGCCTAAGACAGACCCCTGTGGAACCCCAAATTTCATGTCACTAAGGTTAGAGGTAGTGTTATTGTACAAACACAGTGAGAATGACTGGTCAGCTATGATGTCAAGATTCAAAGATTCAAACAACTTTATTGATCCCTAAAAGGGCAATTCATTCTTCATGCCCAATTACCTCAGACAAAAATACAGCAATTAATCCACAATTATAACTAGGTGAAAGTAATAATGGCACACATCAGAAGTAAAACAACCGCACATATACATTTTATTATGTACGCAAAATTTTGAAATAGTCCGTCGTCCAAACTGAGGCAATGAGGGTATAGGTGGCCGCAGCAGCATGCCACGCCACCAAGCTTGGGGGAGGTGAAGGCCGCTGCACCTCAGAACCGCGCGGCCTCTGGAGGGGGGAGGAGTGGCAGGGCGGAGGCAAGGGAGAGTGGTGGGGTGGGGGGGCATGCATCATGTGACCAGATGAGATGAGTTCGTATCAGTCAGATGAGTTTGTATGAGTTTCTGTCAGTGTGTGCATAATGTCTGGAGTTGCTTTAACAACATCAGACTGAAGGGGAGGCCAGAAAGATAAGAGGGGCAGCTGAATGGTTCACCGACCATAGAGATTCTTCTGGAGGAAAACGCTGATAAGCCTCCAAAGGTTTAGGGTGTTTAGGGTTAAGCAGAGAAACACATTTGCAGCTCCTCTGACTGACCAAATCGAATTTATGAGTATCCCCTGGTCTCCGACATCTTCCTTTGCAAGGTATACATTTGCTGCAAGGTGTTTTCCAACTTATATCTAAGTTCAAGGGTTAACGCAGGCTGAGACTGTATCGCCTTGCCCAACTCATTAATCATGATGGACCTTTCATGCTTTCATCAGCTCCAGACTTGATTATTGTGATGCACTTTATTTGGGCATTAATCAGTCATCTCTTGCACATCTCCAGTTGGTGCAGAATGCTGCTGCTCATCTTGTAACAAACATTTTTAGACGTGAGCATATTATGCCTGTCCTGTACTCACTCCACTGGCTTCCAGTTCATTTTAGAATTGATTTTAAAAGTTTAATGTTTGTTTTTAAAGCTATTTATGGCCTTGCACCTCCCTACTTGTCTGAAATTTTAACTTTGCGCACCTACAGTAGGACATTAAGGGTGTCTGGCCAGCTTTACTTAGATGTTCCAAGGTCAAGATATAAACGCTGGGGTGATCATGCTTTCATGGTAGCTGGCCCCAGACTGTGGAATGAGCTACCTCTTGAGTTACGTATTATTCCTGACCTAGCACTTTTTAAATCTAAGTTAAAGACTTATTTATTTAAACTGGCTTTTAACACTTAGTGGGGAGGTGACATGTTCTGATATTTTTATGTTCTTTTTTATGTGTTGTTTTAAAATTTTATTCTATATGTGTTTTATTTTTGTGAATTTGTGTTTTTAATGTTAAGCACTTTGGACACCAGTCGGTGCTGTAAAGCGCTTTATAAATAAATGTTGATTGAATGATTGATTTGAGGAGTCGTGGTTCTGGTAGCAGCACATGAACTAATAAGCACCAACCCTCCCACAATAAAACCAAATATAAATAAGTCTTCGGTGCCCTCCACAGAGAGTGGTACCAAGCATGCAACACGCCACTTCTCCCAGGCACGCAGGGTCCCCAGCCCTGATTTCCTTGTTGAAAAAATTGTGTCATTAGCATTCAGAGGCCAGCTGATCAATTCCATGGTTAATCCAAATATAGTTTGAAGAATTCACAGTCCGGTGAAGTAGGGATTTTAAAGGTTGGAGCAGCGATAGAGGAGAGAAGAGGAGATGCGACCGCCCTCGCCGGAGTCCCAAGCTGAAAAGAAACATCCAAGGGCATTCCCACTAATCCTAAAATGATTCTCAAATGAGTCCAAAAAAACAGTTTTATTTGTTATTATCTATCGTCCACCTGGTCGTTACTGTGAGTTTCTCTGTGAATTTTCAGACCTTTTGTCTGACTTAGTGCTTAGCTCAGATAAGATAATTATAGTGGGCGATTTTAACATCCACACAGATGCTGAGAATGACAGCCTCAACACTGCATTTAATCTATTATTAGACTCAATTGGCTTTGCTCAAAATGTAAATGAGTCCACCCACCACTTTAATCATATCTTAGATCTTGTTCTGACTTATGGTATGGAAACTGAAGACTTAACAGTATTCCCCGAAAACTCCCTTCTGTCTGATCATTTCTTAATAACATTTACATTTACTCTGATGGACTACCCAGCAGTGAGGAATAAGTTTCAATACACTAGAAGTCTTTCAGAAAGCGCTGTAACTAGGTTTAAGGATATGATTCCTTCTTTATGTTCTCTAATGCCATATACCAACACAGTGCAGAGTAGCTACCTAAACTCTGTAAGTGAGATAGAGTATCTCGTCAGTAGTTTTACATCCTCATTGAAGACAACTTTGGATGCTGTAGCTCCTCTGAAAAAGAGAGCTTTAAATCAGAAGTGCCTGACTCCGTGGTATAACTCATAAACTCGCAGCTTAAAGCAGATAACCCATAAGTTGGAGAGGAAATGGCGTCTCACTAATTTAGAAGATCTTCACTTAGCCTGGAAAAAGAGTCTGTTGCTCTATAAAAAAGCCCTCCGTAAAGCTAGGACATCTTACTACGCATCACTAATTGAAGAAAATAAGAACAACCCCAGGTTTCTTTTCAGCACTGTAGCCAGGCTGACAAAGAGTCAGAGCTCTATTGAGTCGAGTATTCCTTTAACTTTAACTAGTAATGACTTCATGACTTTCTTTGCTAATAAAATTTTAACTATTAAAGAAAAAATTACTCATAACCATCCCAAAGACGTATCGTTATCTTTGGCTGCTTTCAGTGATGCTAGTATTTGGTTAGACTCTTTCTCTCCGATTGTTCTGTCTGAGTTATTTTCATTAGTTACTTCATCCAAACCATCAACATGTCTATTAGACCGCATTCCTACCAGGCTGCTCAAGGAAGCCCTACCATTATTTAATGCTTCGATCTTAAATATGATCAATCTATCTTTATTATTTGGCTATGTACCACAGGCGTTTAAGGTGGCAGTAATTAAACCATTACTTAAAAAGCCATCACTTGACCCAACTAAAAAAGCCATCACTTGACCCAGCTAGCTTAGCTAATTATAGGCCAATCTCCAACCTTCCTTTTCTCTCAAAAATTCTTGAAAGGGTAGTTGTAAAACAGCTAACTGATCATCTGCAGAGGAATGGTCTATTTGAAGAGTTTCAGTCCGGTTTTAGAATTCATCATAGTACAGAAACAGCATTAGTGAAGGTTACAAATGATGTTCTTATGGCCTCAGACAGTGGACTCATCTCTGTGCTTGTTCTGTTAGACCTCAGTGCTGCTTTTGATACTGTTGACCATAAAATTTTATTACAGAGATTAGAGCATGCCATAGGTATTAAAGGCACTGTGCTGCGGTGGTTTGAATCATATTTATCTAATAGATTACAATTTGTTCATGTAAATGGGGAATCTTATTCACAGACTAAGGTTAATTATGGAGTTCCACAAGGTTCTGTGCTAGGACCAATTTTATTCACTTTATACATGCTTCCCTTAGGCAGTATTATTAGACGGCATTGCTTAAATTTTCATTGTTACGCAGATGATACCCAGCTTTATCTAGCCATGAAGCCAGAGGACACACACCAATTAGCTAAACTGCAGGATTGTCTTACAGACATAAAGACATGGATGACCTCTAATTTCCTGTTTTTAAACTCAGATAAAACTAAAGTTATTGTACTTGGCCCCACAAATCTTAGAAACATGGTGTCTAACCAGATCCTTACTCTGGATGGCATTACCCTGACCTCTAGTAATACTGTGAGAAATCTTGGAGTCATTTTTGATCAGGATATGTCATTCAATGCGCATATTAAACAAATATGTAGGACTGCTTTTTTGCATTTACGCAATATCTCTAAAATTAGAAAGGTCTTGTCTCAGAGTGATGCTGAAAAACTAATTCATGCATTTATTTCCTCTAGGCTGGACTTTTATAATTCATTATTATCAGGTTGTCCTAAAAGTTCCCTGAAAAGCCTTCAGTTAATTCAAAATGCTGCAGCTAGAGTACTAACGGGGACTAGAAGGAGAGAGCATATCTCACCCATATTGGCCTCTCTTCATTGGCTTCCTGTTAATTCTAGAATAGAATTTAAAATTCTTCTTCTTACTTATAAGGTTTTGAATAATCAGGTCCCATCTTATCTTAGGGACCAGGACCAGGGATCAGGTGACGCTGAACCATCCCTTAGTTATGCTGCTATAGACTTAGACTGCTGGGGGGTTCCCATGATGTAGCACCGCCAGTTGTCTGCTAGCCTAGCCTTTAGCTTAGCCCTTGTCTTGCAACCCTTGGGTTGGATCATAAATGTTCTTTAGTCCCCTTTAGTGGTACAAATTAGGTCAAAATTGGCTTTACACTCATTGATTAAAGGGATCATAGTGATTTCCCGGTTTGATTGGGGAATTGTGATGTTTTATCTTTGTTACACAGTTAAACAAATGCATGCTTTATGGAGTCCAGTGCACCCAAACCGAGATAGGTTGACATTGACAGGGTTTGATATTTTGTCAATGTGTTCATTCTCTTGCTGGGTTTTTCTGCTCAGGTTTGTCTGTCCCTATCTCTCGTTTGTCTCTGTGTTCTTGGTGGTGGGCATCTCTCTTTGTCTCCCTGGCCACATTCTGATTCTGATGCTTTCCCTGCACACCTGTTCCTGATTTGCTGCTCATCACCTGGGTTATATTCACTGCACAAACTGTCAGAAACCGTCTCAGGGAAGCTCATCTGCATGCTCGCCGTCCTCATCAGGGTCTCGACCTGACTCCAGTTCGTCGTTGTAACCCATTTGAGTGGGCAAATGCTCACATTCGCTGGCGTTTGGCACGTTGGAGAGGTGTTCTCTTCACGGATGAATCCCGGTTCACACTGTCCAGGGCAGATGGCAGACAGCGTGTATGGCATCGTGTGGGTGAGCGGTTTTCTGATGTCAGTGTTGTGGATTGAGTGGCCCATGGTGGCGGTGGGGTTATGGTATGGGCAGGCGTCTGTTATGGACGAAGAACACAGGTGCATTTTTTTGATGGCATTTTGAATGTACAGAGATACCATGACGAGATCCTGAGGCCCATTGTTGTGCCATCCAAGAACATCACCTCATGTTGCAGCAGGATAATGCACGGCCCCATGTTGCAAGGATCTGTACACAATTCTTGGAAGCTGAAAATGTCCCAGTTCTTGCATGGCCAGCATACTCACCGGACATGTCACCCATTGAGCATGTTTGGGATGCTCTGGACCGGCGTATACGACAGCGTGTACCAGTTCCTGCCAATATCCAACAACTTTGCTCAGCCATTGAAGAGGAGTGGACCAACATTCCACAGGCCACAATTGACAACCTGATCAACTCTATGCGAAGGAGATGTGTTGCACTGCATGAGGCAAATGGTGGTCACACCAGATACTGACTGGTATCCCCCCAATAAAACAAAACTGCACCTTTCAGAGTGGCCTTTTATTGTGGACAGTCTAAGGCACACCTGTGCACTAATCATGGTGTCTAATCAGCATCTTGGTATGGCACACCTGTGAGGTGGGATGGATTATCTCAGCAAAGGACAAGTGCTCACTATCACAGATTTAGACTGGTTTGTGAACAATATTTGAGGGAAATGGTGATATTGTGTATGTGGAAAAAGTTTTAGATCTTTGAGTTCATCTCATACAAAATGGGAGCAAAACCAAAAGTGTTGGGTTTATATTTTTGTTGAGTATATATATATATATATATATATATATATATATATATATATATATATATATATATATATATATATATATATATATATATATATATATACACGAGGTCTATTAGATAATAAACCGACCCTTTTATTTTTTTTTAAACTATATGGATTTGAATGACGTGCGATTACACCAATCATGCTTGAACCCTCGTGCGCATGCGTGAGTTTTTTCACACGTGTCGGTGACGTCATTTCCCTGTGGGCAGGCCTTGAGTGAGATGTGGTCCCACCCTCTCGGCTGAATTCCTGTGTTTCACATGTTGCTTGAGACGGCGCGCGTTGCTTTATCAAAAATTTTTCTGGACCTGTGAGGAATATCCGAGTGGACACTATTCGAGAAATTAAGCTGGTTTTCGGTGAAATGTTTAACGGCTGATGAGAGATTATGGGGTGTTTCTGTCGCTGTAAGGACTTCCCACGCAGCAGGACGTCGTGCAGCGCTTCCAGGCGCCGTCGTTGGCCTGTTTCGACCTGAAAACATCCTAATTTAAGGCTTAATTCACCCAGGATGTCGTGAGAGAACAGAGAAGATTCAACCATTTGTAAAATTCAGGCGGCTTTTGATGGATTTCAACAAGTGAGTAACTGAGAAATTGTTTAACAGCTTGGGCATGTTCCAACTTGCCCGTTAAGGTTTCCAACGGAGGTGTTTTTCCTGTCGCGACCCCCCACGGTCGGGTCCGGCCCAACATGTGACTCTGCCCGCACGTTCTTTCATTACAAAATGTCCGTTAATAATGGAATGTCCGAATAAACTCCTCATGCCGACTTCTTCTGAAAGTTCTCTGTTCTCTGACGACTTCCTGGGTCAACAGAGGCTGAAATGTGAAAGTTTTCAACTTGAAACGGTGAGACGCTGCCGCCTCGAAGCGCAGATCGCCGTCAGGCGCCGTGGGCCGTCCTTACAGCGACACTACAGACCAAAATCTCTCATCAGCCGTTAAAATTTTTACGGAAAACTAGCCGAATTTATCGAATGGTGTCCACTCAGTTGTGCCTTACAGTTTTGAAAAAAATTTGATCAAACAAAGCAGCAGTCTCTGAGCCATTCCTAAACAATGAAAAAACGACGAGAGGGTGGACCACTCCTCACTCAAAGACTGCCCACAGGCGAATGACGTAACCGACAGGCGTGAAAAAACTCTCGCATGCCCACGAGGGTTCAAGCATGTCTGATGTAATCACACGTGATTCAAATCCATATGGTTTTTGAAAAAAATAATAAGGTCGGATACTTTTCTAATAGACCTCGTATATATGGGTCATAATGATGAGAAAATGTATCATTCTGGTCCCTCCATGCTCACTTTCACTCATTCACTTTCTTAAGCCTGCACAGTTTCCAACCACCAATGATTTTCTCCCACTACCTTTAAAACTACTGTACTCCCAGAGTCACCCCCCCCCCCCCCCCAAACCCCACTACTTCTTCTTCGTAACTGTTGTTGCTTCGTAATTTGTCTTTTGGTGCACTTGCCAGTAAACCAGTATTGATCAGTATGTCTGGTATTTATATTTGTGTATTTATGTTTATATTTGCAAACTGATATTTTTTGTAACTTTTACTTTTGATACACTGTGTGCTTCTTACCCTGTTTGCTGCTATACAATGCCTCAATTTCCCTGAGGGAGTCTTCCCAAGGGATCAATAAATTTCTATCTAATCTAATCTAGCACCCCCACCTGGATTAAACTGGGCATTGAACATTTGAAGCATCAAAGTTGGCGACAGATAAAATCAAACATCCAGAAAGCTTTTCTGAACTGGCTTCACATCAGTAACGTGTTCACGGAGCTTAAATATGCTGCTGCTTTAAATTGTAACTTGCACTAACTGTAAGGAGGATGAATGTCAGCGATAATTGAAATCACCCACACAGTGCGACACAAAACCTGTACACACAGTACATGCACATTCCATCTGCTGTTCAATTAATGCTTTTATCCAGAGCGACTCAGTGATAACAACAAAGTAATTCAACATTCTGTCCTCAAGGTGACTTTGAGAGTGACCCCCAAAATGAAGATGTGCAAACTGTCGTTCAACACTTGTGTTAATGTTTGTGTGTGTCTCTTTGTGTTTGCACAAACACATTTAACCTTCAAATACTGTTTCCTCCTACACGGTAAGAATACTTCTACCACATTTTTCATCACTGGCTAACAACTGGCAGGATAAAAAAGCAGAGTGAGCACCAACCCCAGCTGAAGCTGGGAAAAGTAACAAGCTGCAAACACAAATAGGTAAAGGAAGCATATAATGCATGAATATGAAAACTGTACATGCATATTAATTCTAGTGCTCACAAACACAGAGACGCTTCCAGCACAATATGCACAGAAGACCATTCAATTACAGGCAGGGACACATTTAGCCACAGGCAAGACATTCCTCCAAAGAGACAGTTTCGGTAAGATCTGGATGTTTCAGAGTGAGAAGAGAGGACTTTATGTTCTTGCTAGCAGTAACTCAAAAAAAAACAAAAAAAACATTCATGAACTTTTTACGATTAAACATGATGATAACCAACTCATATTTTGGACCATGTTTCTTGGGCTGACTCCACACATACCTTCACTTAATTTTATATATATATATATATATATACACAAGGTCTGTCCATAAAGTATCGTACCTTTTGGTTTTGCTCCCATTTTGTATGAGATGAACTCAAAGATCTAAAACTTTTTCCACATACACAATATCACCATTTCCCTCAAAGGCCACTCTGAAAGGTGCAGTTTTGTTTTATTGGGGGGGATACCAGTCAGTATCTGGTGTGACCACCATTTGCCTCATGCAGTGCAACACATCCCCTTTGCATAGAGTTGATCAGGTTGTCAGTTGTGGCCTGTGGAATGTTGGTCCACTCCTCTTCAATGGCTGTGCGAAGTTGCTGGATATTGGCAGGAACTGGTACACGCTGTCGTATACGCCGGTCCAGAGCATCCCAAACATGCTCAATGGGTGACATGTCCGGTAAGTATGCCGGCCATGCAAGAACTGGGACATTTTCAGCTTCCAAGAATTGTGTACAGATCCTTGTAACATGGGGCCGTGCATTATCCTGCTGCAACATGAGGTGATGTTCTTGGATGTATGGCACAACAATGGGCCTCAGGATCTCGTCACAGTATCTCTGTACATTCAAAATGCCATCAATAAAATGCACCTGTGTTCTTCGTCCATAACAGACGCCTGCCCATACCATAACCCAACCGCCACCATGGGCCACTCGATCCACAACATTGACATCAGAAAACCGCTCACCCACACGATGCCACACACGCTGTCTGCCATCTGCCCTGAACAGTGTGAACCGGGATTCATCCGTGAAGAGAACTCCTCTCCAACGTGCCAAACGCCAGCGAATGTGAGCATTTGCCCACTCAAGTCGGTTACAACGACGAACTGGAGTCAGGTCGAGACCCCGATGAGGACGACGAGCATGCAGATGAGCTTCCCTGAAACGGTTTTTGACAGTTTGTGCAGAAATTCTTTGGTTATGCAAACCGATTGTTTCAGCAGCTGTCCGAGTGGCTGGTCTCAGACGATCTTGGAGGTGGACATGCTGGATGTGGAGGTCCTGGGCTGGTGTGGTTACACGTGGTCTGCGGTTGTTAGGCTGGTTGGATGTACTGCCAAATTCTCTGAAACGCCTTTGGAGACGGCTTATGGTAGAGAAATGAACATTCAATACACGAGCAACAGCTCTGGTTGACATTCCTACTGTCAGCATGCCAACTGCACGCTCCCTCAAATCTTGCGACATCTGTGGCATTGTACTGTGATAAAACTGCACCGTTCAGAGTGGCCTTTCATTGTGGGCAGTCTAAGGCACACCTGTGCACTAATCATGGTGTCTAATCAG
Source organism: Thalassophryne amazonica (assembly GCF_902500255.1). Taxonomy (NCBI): domain Eukaryota; kingdom Metazoa; phylum Chordata; class Actinopteri; order Batrachoidiformes; family Batrachoididae; genus Thalassophryne; species Thalassophryne amazonica. The sequence goes on from NC_047105.1 coordinate 21,093,269, forward strand.
CATCTTGATATGGCACACCTGTGAGGTGGGATGGATTATCTCAGCAAAGGAGAAGTGCTCACTATCACAGATTTAGACTGGTTTGTGAACAATATTTGAGGGAAATGGTGATATTGTGTATGTGGAAAAAGTTTTAGATCTTTGAGTTCATCTCATACAAAATGGGAGCAAAACCAAAAGTGTTGCATTTATATTTTTGTTGAGTGTATATATATATATTTGTGATTCTAATCCAATTACATTTTTTCCGCAAATCTGATTGGTTAATTGTGTGAGTTCATTTCAGACTGTATAATATCGGCGTAATGGTGGCAAAATATTTGACCGTTTCACATTTGGATCCATTACTCCGCACCATGACTGGTGTTCTGATGAGATGTCATTCCTGTCGAGAGGCCAGCCCTCCATTGCAACAATATTACAGGGACGCGGAACTGTCGATTTATGATGAGACACACATCTCAACAGAACACCGGCCTCGCGCTGCTATGCAAATGTCATAACGGTGCTGTTAGCTGAGAGTGAGAGAAAGTCACGTACCAACGACGCCGCCAAAATGGGTGAATTTATGCTACCATACGAAAGTATTTATGTGGATTCTGATACAGAATTATTGTTTCACATTTGATGGATTTTCACATTAGATGGATTACTCTGTGCCCTGACTGCTGTTGGAGCGATGCTGCCTCGATGGTAAGCCTCACCGATAAACCGTGCAAACGATGGAATTGGATTAGAATGGGAATAACCCCCTTGTGTCTGACGATTTGCAATTTCAATTTATTTTCATTTATATAGTGCCAAATCACAACAGAGTTGCCTCAAGGTGCTTCACACAAGTAAGGTCTAACCTTACTAACCCACAGAGCAGCAGTGGTAAGAAAAAACTCCCTCTGAGGAAGAAACCTCAAGCAGACCAGACTCAAATGGGTGACCCTCTGCTTGGGCCATGCTACAGACATAAATTACAGAACAATTCACAAAGCGAATACACAGGAAATGCAGTTGGTGCACAGGACAGGAGGGTCGCCAGCATAAATACAACTCACATCTCTGGATGGAGCTGCACCTTAAACAGAGAAAAAAAAACAAACAGAATCAGGCATCAGAAAGACAAGAAATACAGTATAATTTGCCAGCATTAAACAACAAGAAAAACAGGAAATACTAAGGTGACTGCCAGCCACTTGCCCTAAGCTTTACTAAAAGGCCCAGAATTTAGGTAAAGTTGAAGCCTTGGAATGCTCTGTTTCCTAATAAAATGAATTAAAAGATTAAAAAGCGTAGAACTATACTATGCCAGTATGCTAGCCAGTCTTAAGTCTGGACTTGAAAGTCTCTACAGAATCTGACTGTTTTATTGATGCAGGGAGATCATTCCACAGAACAGGGGCACGATAAGAAAAAGCTCTATGACCTGCAGACTTCTTATTCACCCTAGGGACACAAAGTAGTCCTGCACCCCAAGAATGCAAAGCCCGGGCCGGTACTTAGGGTTTAATTAGGTCAGCTAAGTTGGGAGATGCCAGTGCATGAACAATTTTATTGACTAGACGCAGAACCTTAAAATCTGATCTCACTGGGACAGGAAGCCAGTGAAGGGATGCCAAAATGGGTGTAATGTGGTCAAACTTTCTGGCTACAGCATTTTGAACCAATTTGAGAGCCCTAATACTGGACTGCGGTAAACCAGAAAATAGAACATTGCAGTAGTCCAATCTAGAAGAGATAAACGCATGGATCAGGGTCTCAGTATCAGCCATAGACAGCATGGGACGAATCTTCGCTATATTTCACAGATGGAAGAAAGCAGTCCTCGTAATTGTCAGGCTAGGAGGTCGCGAGGCACAGACTGAGGCTGGACGCAACATGCAGACTCACAAGCTGCTGCTTGAGAAAAAAGCTGGGTCTTTAATGGAGTCACGGGTATGGTACACAGGCAAGCAGTCCATGGTGCAAAAGTACAGATAAGGGCGAGACAATAAGTCGAGGTTCAAACAAGCAGGGTACAGTAAACCAGCAAACAGGGCAATCAGAGCAAAGGTAAAAATGGGTTCCAAAAAACAGGGCAGGGGTCAAAACCATGGTGAGGCAAACAACAGAACAGTGACGTGAGCTGGTAAGTGACAAAGTCAACAAACGAGCAGGCAGGAAGTGAACAGAAGCAGTTTAAATAAGAACAGGTGGTAACTGGATAATGAGATGCACGTAGTGGGAGCAGGATCTGGAAAGGAGGTGTGGTCAGGTGAATCCAAGAGGAAGTGCAGGTGCAGGACAAGAATGCAATGATCAGAGGGAGACAGTGATACCAATGAAGCTGGGTGTGAATACATGAGAACTGAGATGAGTGTAGACACGGGACAGACGAAGACAGGATGAGACAGGCAGGTGTAAGTGAGCAGTGAGGAGAATTATTGACATGACAACTAATGATAAAAGAAACACGAACTGGCAATAAAAACTAGAACAGGACTGAAAATCAAACCAGAGGATAATAAACACAGAAGATAAACTACATAAAAACTGATCAGAGAATAATAGGAAATAAAACACTAAGACAGAACTAAACTGGAACAGACTGAGAAATAAACTATAAGTAAAATGACTATAACAGAAATGAGAACAGCAAAAATAAGCGGATGATAACTAAATGATACACAATGAAAACACAGACTGACTGAGCAAAACAAGAACGAACTGAAACATGGCTGAAGTATACAAAGTTATTAAGAAACAAGGTGGCAAAGAAAAGCAGAACATAGAATAAACACATTATGAAAATAAACACCTCATAACTCAAAGCGGGAGCAGATGGTGGAAAAAAGGATGGGGAAAAATAGGATCAAAGCCCTGATCAGGGTGAAAACGAGACAGTACCCTCCCCCACATGGGCATTGCTGGACGACCGCACAACGAGAAACTGACACCAGGTGGGCGGTGGGGGAAAAAACAGGACGGTAGACAAACAGAGACCCAGACAAAACAAAAGGGCCAATAAGACAGGAAACCACAATGAAAAACACAAAAGGGAGATAAGGGAACCACCGGGCGGCAAACAGGACTAGCAGCACAATTAGGAGGTCGGCCACCAGGCTTAACCTGGTGCACAGGAATGCCAGGGCACCGGCTTAAGGTCTGGTCTGGAGGGTGGCCGTGAGGACCATTAGAGCATGGTGAAACATCAAGAGGTCTATCATACGGACGGTTAGGAATCATGGAAGGGACAGAGTGAGGGCAGGGATTCAGCACTGAATCAGCAACAATGACCTGATGTGTGACTGCATTGCTAGACTGGCAGTGGTCGGTAGGGTGTAATAATTGCAAAAGTAGACAGAGGGCATACAGAGTATGTTTCAGACCAAAGCACCCCAACAACCCCAAAAAGCATAGACGAGGTAGAATAGTCAAGTAATATTGTGAAAATGGATTAGAAGTAGCCAGAATATTAGGACCGCAACACATGCCAAAGACCACAAAGAACAGACCAACAAAAAAAACGACTAGGAAGACAAATGTGAAAGGGCCAAATGAGGGAACAAAAAATATGAAAAATCCAACTAACAGAAACAGCCACAGGACTTAAACAAAAGAGAACCTGCTGAAGCAAAGAAGCATATACCTAAAGAACATAAAAAAAAAGCAAAAACCAAGGAATTGAGAAATAGTAAGGGTAATCAGAACCAAATGAACTAACAAAAGACTTGCTTGGGGCACAAACCTGTTCTCTAAGTGAACATAAAGACTGGAACAACCAGGAAAACATGTTTGGAGAAGAATCAAAAACTGATAAATCAACCACAGACCTGTATAAAAGACGTACAAATTTTTGACATGAACAGAGAATTTGCATCACCAAACTCCATAAAGAATGACCAACTTGCTGAAAAGACAAGCAAACACCAAACAACTTTACATACCACTCGGGAGAGGTTTTGGCCAACCAACGCTTTGGGAGGGTGACATGTCTCATATATATGCACAAGCTGCGAGGTGGCCAGACAACATAAACTTGAGACCGAGCATATAAAGCATGACTGTCAAAATCTGGGTGCATGAATTGTTAGTAAAACAAACCAGGCTTATTAGTGGAGCAAAAAAACTGCATACGAAATGAGTTATACAGAAAAATAAAAAATAAAATCATCAATGAAAGAAAAAACAAAGAAAAACTAACTATTCAATGGTTGTCGACTCAGAGGGTCATCTTCCAGGACACAGCTGACCGTTGAGCAGGAGGAGAAGGCTCTGAAGAAGTGGGCGTGGCAGGAAATCCCAGTGACATGAGTTTCAACGTCAGCATGGATGTGGCAGGAGATCTCGATGACTCGAGCTTCATTGAGAGCGGAGCAGGCGTCGTGGGCATAGCTTGAGGTGAGAGCTTCAAGGAGGATTGAGAAGGCAGTTGTCATGATGTTAGCGTAGTTGTAGAACTCAACGGAGAGCGCTCAGCCGCTGCCTCCTCCGATGTGCTCGCTGAAGCTGATCCAGCGGGCACGATCGTCATCATGGTTCCCACTGAAATCTTGGCCAGTGGAACTAACAAGGAAGGTGCAGCTTGAATGAGTGGCGCCAGCATTGCTGACATCTCTGCAGGTGCCATTGCTGATTCGCTGGGCTCACGTGCTGTGACTTGCAGCAACAACATGGAATTTCCTGATGGTTTGATGGTCGATTTAGGTACCAGAAGCAGCGCTGAGGGTTCCATAGATTCTTCCACCATCAAGGGGTTAGGCAATGTTGGAGCATCAGACTTTTGGTGCGTTGTGCTTGTCGGAGTTGGGTGCTGCAGATGGAGCACCCGCAGCTTGTGTGGGGCTGGCACTGGAGCACAAAGAGCTAAAACCGACAATGGCGTGGAACTTGGCGGTGGAGTCAGTCCTCTTGTCCGGGGCTGCTCTGCTGGTTCCCATACTATGGAACGCAGAGTAGCCAGAACTGGAGAAGACGACAAAGCTGGAGACAAAGTGGGAGGATCCTGGGAAGCTGGTGGGAAAATATAAGCAGGAGTTACTGCAGTGTCAGACAGCGTAAAGGTGAGTGGTTTGTTGGAGCAGAGGTTGTAGATGTCAGATTCAAAAAGAAAGTCCATGGGGTCCTCAACGCACGGGGGAACCCGACCATGCTTTAAATCCACCCTTATGTCAGCCAGCTCTGGAAATGCAGTTACAATGTCTGGTTCTGATTGCAGGAACTGCTCAAGTGCCGACAAAACTTATTGTTTGCACTGTGGGACTGTTTTGATACTCAAAAAATAGGTCCTGAATTTTAAATAGCAGATTAGCCGTGTCCCGTAACGCTGACTGCTCTGTTTCAGATAACTCATCATTGAATGGGGAATCAGATGGCAGGTGCATCTCTGGGTGCTTTAACCAGTTGGCAAGTTTCCTTTCAGAAAAAACATTGTCCAGATTAAGAAGTTCAGGGAACACTTCATGTAACCACGGGTTACTTTCCACAAGATCCCATGCTTGATCAAGGTAGTCGAACTTCTCCCTCGGGGAGTAATGGTCACGGAAACATATAAAGAAAAAGTTGTCAGCAAAAATCTCCTTAATTGCATTAATGTTGTGGTTTGTGATGGCAAAGGAGGAGACTGCGGCGTCCATGTTATGGCTCATTTGTACTGTCAGACTGGGAGGTAGCAAGGCACAGACTGAGGCTGGATGCAACATGCAGACTCACAGGCTGCTGTATGAGAAAAAGGCTGGGTCTTTAATGGAGACATGGGTACGGTACACAGGCAAGCAGTCCACAGTGCAAAAGTACAGATAAGGGCAAGACAATACGCGTTTTGCATACGATTCCTGCTTCATGTGCATGGCACAATTCGACCAAATTCGGGGGCCCTAAAAACTTTGTTACTGTTAGAATGGCGTAAGCAGTGGGTCACCTCTCTGACTCTGGTCTGCTTGAGGTTTCTTCCTCAAAATCACCAGAGGGAGTTTTTCCTTACCACTGTCCCCTGTGTTGACTAACTCATTCACCCACTTGTCTACATTTTTTCTGTCCAAGCCCAACACTGTTACCAGCACAAGGAAAATCTCTGTCCTACCAAACATTCTAATATTAAACTAATATAGCTTTCTCTCTCAATGTAATTGTTCATTTATTATCTGGGTAATGTCCCAGTTCAGGTTAATCACATAAACTCGGACCCTCTTTGATGCCAGATGTATAGCTAATCCAAAATCCTATTTTCACTGAGATTTTTTTTTTCAACAAAATGCAGTTGTACTATCAATAAGATCCTTTAGATGGCTGTATAACAATTTCTTGTCACTATCCTTTTTGATGCACAAAATCTTTGAGTGAAATTTGTATCTGACAATTTTTCCTCTCCCTAAATATCCTACTTCAGTTCTGCACATGTTGCAGATTATGAAAGAGTAAAACTCCAACACAAACAGCCTGTCAGCCGCAGTCTGATTGTCATTTTGATCCCCCGCGACTGTCATCCTGTCTGTCTGCTCGAGAAGCCATTCTCACTCCGACTCCCTATTGGTCGGCTCCTGGGGATTTCACTGCGATGATGACTGGTACAAAAACGACACTATTATGTTACATTTATCAGCACAATAGGAGGATAGGGAGGGCTGAGCCGAGGGGGGAGCCAACGCCTGTCTGATCCTCAGCTTGAAAATAGTTTGGAGCTGTGTGGGTGTGCGCTTGTGAACATTTGTCAGGCTGTATTTGCATGTCTTTTGTTTGTTTGTGTATCTTCGGCATCAGCCACTCTGTCACTTCCAGTCTGATTGCTATTTTGATCATGTCAATTCCCCTGCCACTACGTGCATCTGTGTGAAACAAATTGCACGCTGCTCTGTCTCTCAGTTTGCCTGAATTTATCACCAAAAACCAAACAAGACAAATAACAGAGAAGCGCACGAGTGAACAGTCTTCCCACGCTGGAGGACAGAGGTCACAGACACAGAACAAATTCTCCAGACCTGCTTCAACCTTTTGTCTGCTATTATAATGTGGAGGCTGCTGTGTGGACAGTTAACAACTATCAGCTTATGAGATCTAGCAAAATGATCCTCTGTGAGCAGCAATATGATTTCAGGCCAAGGAAATGCACTGCAGATGCAGTGTTTGCACTGAGAGTGAAATATAGATGTGCAAACGCAATAATGTCCAAAAGTGTACAACAGAATATCTCAGAGGACTCTTTCAAATGGTGATACAAGCACCAAATTCAGCAGAAATACTCCATAAATATTACTTTTTGCAATAAATATGCACAGACTTGCCCAATATGGATGCTTCTGGCATTAAAATATGCATTTTTGACCATGTAGAATCCAGATCACTCAGAAGATTAGGTCAAGTTCAAATTCACCTGGAAGACAAGTAGGCCTACAGATTGATTTAAATTAAGGAGAAATGACATCAGTGACAACCTGTGTGAATATTTGGGAACAGATGTGCATGAGTGAGGACTGGATCTGACTCTTTACACTCAACAGTGACAAACATGACTGTGTTTCATCTTTTTGTGAGATGTGCTGCACATTGACTCGTTCTACCTCTAAAACAATGTAAATAATTGAACATTATGGTTGAACATTCAAATAATGATCAAATAAAATGTTTCATAGCACATGTCATGGTCTATCTATATTTTTGAAAGTGGTGAGAGTCTGTGGTAAAAAAATATCCTATTTATCTGTAAGATAACCTGGAAATTAAATGAACCAGAGTGAACAAAGGGAAAAATGTCAAAAAGCACAAATAATAAAAATGATGACAGGAAAATCATAAGGGCGATACCAGAAATAGTTCAGAATATTTGACCAAAACAGCTCAACAGAACTAGAGCCAAAACATAACCCATAATGGACGGTGCATTACAGATCGTCACAATAAGGACCGATAATTAAACACAAACATGGTTCAAAATGTTAAGATATGATGGTTTGCTAATTATAAATAATAGAAAAGAGATGAATATTAAATATAAATTTAAATGAATTTTCCTATTTGTGCATACTGAATGTGGACGTTATGAGAGTAAAACAAGTATTTGCAAACAAAGAGCAAAAATTTTAACATTCTTTTGTGCATATGTGCATGTTTGGCAGATGTCTGTGTCTCCATCAGACATTCGTCCTTGGCGCCTGATTGCAGCCTGATTGTTTTGATCACGTCGCACATTTGTTTCCCTCTGTATTTGGCATGTCTCTCAGCATCCTAAAATAGACCCGGCTCTTCCTGATATCTGTCTATGTTGACATGACATCTTCCACCATCCTGCTGTCACCTCATAAAAAGTCCATGTCACAAAGAGAAAAAAACATTGGCATAAGAAAATGGCACTGTCTCTTTCTGAGTGAAACAAATGTTATCATGACCAGTGAGAATGAAAATGAAATCTGGAGAGCAAAAATCAATCCATTTGGACAAGACAGCAGGAGGTTTTTATTTATTTATTTGTTTATTTATTATTTATGTCAAACCTTCGAGGTGGTCAGTCTAGCCATGCTTTTTCTTATATTCAGTTTATACGGTGCATCCAGAAAGTATTCACAGCGCTTCATTTTATTCACATTGTTATTTCATGGCCTTATTCCAAAATTGAGTAAATATATTTCCAAATTCTGCTCACAACACCCTGTAATGACAACATGAAATTTTTGCAAATTTATAAAAAATAAAAACTTAGAAATCACACGCTTAAGCATTCACACCCTTTGCTGTTGATGCACCTTTGGCAGCAATTACAGCCCCATGTCTTCTTGAATATGATGCCGCAAGCTTGGTGCACCTATCTTTGGGCAGTTTTGCCCATTCCTCTTTGCACTACCGCTCAAGCTCCATCAGGTTGGTTGGGGAGCATCAGTACACAGACATTTTCAGATCTTTGCAGAGATGTTCAAACAGATTCCGGTCTGGGCTCTGGCTGGGCCACTCAAGCCACTCCTTTGATATCTTGGCTGTGTACCTAGGGTCATTGTCCTACTTAAAGATGAACTGTATAGTCTGTATTGACCCACCAAAGATCCTTTAATTATCTGCCCAATATTTCTGTGTAGGCTCTCAGTTGTCTACTATCTGCCCAATACTTTGGGCCTCCTGACTAATGGAACCAAAATTTTAATTGATCCATGAGATTTATACAGAAATACAGGTGTCTCAGAACTTATCCCTCTGTCTTTGATTATTTTTTTGAGTAACCAACAAATGTACATCATTCTGGCATCAGCTGCTTTCACTCAGATTGGAAGTCACCTTGTTGCATTGCTGTAAATCATCCACACAAATTGAAAATTAATGGCAGCTGGTCGCTTTGTTTCTGTCTCTTGTAGCTAACGTGACCAATGGGTAAAGAGATGCTCTCTGTCTGAGTGATAGGTGATTCTTTAACTACGGGCACTATTGGCCTTGTAAATGTAATTTCCACCACACCACTGCCTTACAATATAAAGCACCTTGGGGCAACTGTTTGTTGTGATTTGGCGCTATATACATGTGCTCTGATGTCACTGTTTATCTCCATAGAAACTACCCAAACAATCTTTCATACAAACTGTTTAAAGGGACATTACAGTGTTGTGGTGGAAATTACGGCAATAGTGTGGGACAGCTACATTTTGTTTAAAAAAAATCACAACAGTTGTATGACATTGAATACCCCAATTATGTTTTGATTATTTTACTGATATTTTATTCAGAGATATTTTAAAACATTAGAAAAAACGTTTCTTTACCATTCATTTTTATTATTGAAGATCAAAAGTCTGGGTGTGGGACAAGCACAAAACGGCAATATTTGCATATAATGATGCTGAAAAAAGGTGAAAAAGTCATCATAGACTACTAGAACAAATTTCTTAACACACTTTCATTGTAAAGATAACTATAAAAGTGTGAAATTTCCCCTTTTTTCTGTTTTTCATACAATATGATCAAAGGACATAATAAGTGCCCGTAGTCTAAGAATCACCCATATACGTATGTGGTTGTGAGTTATATTAACGATGAGCCTTGGGCTTCTAATGTACTGGCAGACTGCTAACCATCGTTAGGAGGGACAGCTACCCTGTCAGTAGGAGGGTGCTAACTAGAGCACAATAGGTGCTAATTAAAGCAATTGTTTAGTCACTAGCCAACAGCAGTCTGCCTCTCGGTATGAGGGGTCTGGTTAGGTTTAAAACTCCAGCTTTTGTGGCTTCTGTTTGTTCTTCTCTACAAGGGTCAAGACAGAAGTCAGACTACCAGAGCAAGAATTTTAGCTGAGGAAGCTTCTGCGATTTGAAGCGAAACGTCCTCGCGTCAAGCAACCCAGTCCAGTCGAAGATTCAAGCTTCTCTACTCAGAGAGAAAGGTGCATTATGGTGCAGGACATCACCTTCACCTTTTCCAACCCTGTTGTCATGTTATCTACAAATGATGGTGACAAGCAGTTAGCTTTGTCAATTGATGGGCGTTTCCAGAGTGTACACGCTAACATCTCTGCAAGGAGACATGTTATCTATAAGAACATTTTTAGATTTACAAGTGTTTATTTCTTGCTACCTTTGAGAAATATTTTGTATTTATACAGAAATATAGCTCTTTCAGAGAGTATTCCGCCATCTTGGATTCAGTTGTTTGAGCGAACAACCAGCTGACATCACACTTTCTAGCCACTTGGATTGGCAGACGTCATGTCACGTCACTCAGTATTTGCATAAAATAGACTTCTGCACCTTTGTCCCCACCTAGCTGGCATTGTAATTTGCCGATGCAAATCACCCATCCTTAGTCAAAATGAATGGCAAGTTTCCTTTTGCCTTTGTTGCTTGCTGTTGTTTGTAGCTAATGTGACAATAAGGTAACAATTTGGATGTATGTGTTTTGAAAATTATTGAGGTAATTGTGCAACCCCCATGAAGAAATTCACTCTCATCTCGCCAACATTCCCCAAAATACAAATACCTAAAACATATATTTCAGTAAATTTATTAAACTAAAATAATAATACAATAACATGCTTTTGGAGGGTGGTATGCATTTCCAGAGGGCCGACGTCCATGCCCAGTCACCCAAAATGACCAATATCAGTCATTGCGGGCAATGGCATGGACAGAGGGACTCAGAAAATGCATACCGCAACAGCATGTTATTTGTATTATTATCACTTACTGAGATACACAACACGTAACGCGTACATAAAAAGTTGGCTCACTCTAACTTTTGTCATGTCGGCTGGCACGCGCTGCTCTCTAAATTCGGCAATGCGCCCTCATCAAGTTGGCTGCTTTGGCTGCTGTTCATTGTCGTACTATCCATGAGAAAATCATCCGGAATATCCATACTGGGACCAACACACACTTCTCGCCTTTTTATCTTTTCCTCTGTGGATAGTTTTTTTTTCCCTCTGCAGACAGGTCTTGGTCTGCGCGCTATGACGTCATTTGTTTATGCACAGCGGGCGGGTATAGCCAGGTAGCGTTGACGTAAATCTATGACACCGGCCTAGCAATGCCTCGGTAAAGTAATAATAATGAAGTATATAAAATAACAAAAAAAAATGATAATAGCTAACTATTTTAGTAGGTATTAGTATTTATAAAATATGAGTTGATGAATAAAATATACTTTAATCAGCTTATTTGGTTAGAACTTGATGAATCATTAGTCTTTCCTTCAAGCAATTATTGGAAAAAGACTGAGAAACGTTCCAATGTAAAATACAAGGTACATATATTATATACATTCCATCCAATCCCGTTCATAATTGGTAAATGCTGTCATTGTGTTGCAGCATTGCGCTTGCTTAATTGGCAATTGGCACACTGCACCTAACGTTAGCATAAGCCGAACACGTTCATTGTGAGCGATGATCGAATATTTACGTACCTGGCTGCATGCTAAGCCCCCGCAGACGTAAATGTCACCGCAGAGTTACAGCAAATTCATTTCAACTCGTTGGACATTGTTCCATATGAAATGGCTGTTGGCATTATTGCAACCAAGGATGATTGTGTGGATTGATCCTGCCCTATGTCTGGTGTATGAGGATCCACCAACACTGGGGACCTTCTTGCAAATGAGATATTGTTTTATCAACTGCATCATGAATTCATATATGCAGGAGTGCACATAACTGGTACTCATTGTGCTCGTGTGTGCTAAAAATCATTGATGCACAGCACGCAGAAGGAAACACTTTTTCTACAATCTGTTATTGCTTTCCTCCTATGAGGTGCTTCCCTTGGGTTGTCTGCTGCGAGTCATTTATTTTTAGCATGTACAAGCACACTGAGTATGTGCATGCCTGCATATATGCAGGGTTCAGCTGTTGTGGAGTGTCTTCATAGCAACACTGTATGTAAAAGACCTTTCTAGAGCTGAAGCGGATGCTAGAAATGACTGGTGGAATGAGTTAGAAACAATTAGAATGTCAAATGCATGTGAAGCCCTGGATATCTCTTGTATGAGTGACTGGAAACTTGCATCGTTATGTGTGCAGTCTATATTGGAAGTTCTAGATCTGGATGAATGTGCTTTGCTGGACAGTGGACAATCTCTGGCAGACCTTGGAGTTCCATCTAGTTTGGGGTGGGCTATGAGAAATCTCTTACCTCATTTCCTGTCCAATCACTGACTCACGTACATAGTCTGTTTTACTGGGACTCCAATCTACACCTTGTTGATTTACATTCAAATATTCTGTATTATCAAAAATATGTTTATGATGTTGTTGAGTTGCAAATTTTATTACTGCAAGTTCTGCCAATCTTGAGTTGTGCCTTTCATCTAGTCTTGTTAGTATAGTAATACCAGATGGTCACCCCACTGAGTCTGGTCTACTTGAGGTTTCTTCCTGTAAATTCAAAAACCAGAGTTTTCCTTTCCCACAGTTGCCATTGTGTTTACTCATGGAGTGTGCAAGGTCTAGTTCTTACTTGTGTATTGTATCTTGAGGTCACTTATGAGGGGCGATTGATAAGTTCTGAGCCTGACCAAGGAAAAGCAGGCATGATTCTCCATCTTTTGCATTCTGAGAAACCAACATTTCTCAAAAACGTGTGAGGTTTTGACTCTCAGAATGTGAATGCTGGAGAAACACACCCTACTTTGTCTGGGTCAGGTTCAAAACTTCTCAGTCACCCCTCGTATCTTGTGATTTGGTGTTGCAGAAAGACGTTTAATTGTTAAATGGATTGCGCTACCTTTTGGCAATCCAAAGCAACACTTGCTTTGCTACTGACACTTACTGACAATCACTTCCAAGCAACACTGCAAAATACAGAACTTGAGCTCCTCTTGGAGCAGTAAATTGCTCGCATTTCAAAGGGTGCAGTTCACAGTTTTCTGCCAGTGTTCAAATTTGGAACTCGTGACTCTTATACCAACACCTTCAAATTCCAAGTTGTCTCACTGTGCAGTGGAGATGATTTGGAGGTGAAAATGGGAGGTAAAGGAAAAAATATGAACTTCCTTGTGCTGATTGTTCAGTCACGCTCGCCTCTCAATAAAGTAGAAAACATATATAGTCAGTTTGATATGGCAGGTCTAAACTTGAAGAGGCACAAGGCTGCTTTATTACAGGCACAATTTCCCAGCTGTCTGTTTGGTGTATTGGCCAGCGTTGGACTGCCTGTCAGCTATTTATTTAGACGCTGGCCACTGGTAGGTACGAATTTGATGGCATCGCTGGACTTTTTCCAATACAACTCTCAATTCTCTTTGCCCCGACTATCTAAAGTGGGAGATCCCACGTTGGTGATGAGATGAGACAGCGGCGTGTGTGCGGTGGCAGAGAGAGCGCCGGCTCAGTGAGTGGTTCGATGCCTGATTTGGAGACTCTTTCTCTGTTATTGCCGCCATGTGTTTGCAGCAGAGCGTGTTTGCCTCTGGCTCTCTTTGATTGGCTGTCACTCTCTGTGTGTTGTTGTGGTATTGTTTGTCGGAGCGGCTGAATATCTGCTTATGAAACTTGTTTTTCACCTGCCTATCATTGTACCCTTCAAGATGTTTGCGCATGTTGCCGTTCCTCAATGTTTGCACAAGAAATGAAGCTTATTTTGTGTGTGCAAACACAACGACCAGCATGAAGCCTTAAGTCATGTGGGCGGTGATAATCTCGAGGTTGGGGTGTGATTCTGACCACACAATCCTTCATTCAAATCCCCGTCAGACTGGAAAATCACTAAGGTCCCCCTAGAGCAAGGTTCTTAATCCTTAATCTCCACACTGTCACACACCCCAGCAGTGGTGTGTGATGGTGGGTGTCCATGTGTGAATGTAAGGTACAATTGTAAAGCACTTTGTGCATGTGCATCAGATGGAATGCAGATGATTGTGTTTGTGAATTGTGCCACACATGTTCCACAACCCAGTAGACAATTTTGAAAGGGGACAAAACAACACTTACAAACCAGCCTCCACGTACCATGGCCTATAGAAAGCCCCGGTCACACGGCACTAATGAAGGACACCGAAACCAAAACGAAACAAGAAATCTGGACTTACACTGACTTTCGGAGACATCGTTTAACCGTCGTCCAGCGTCATTCCTGTAGCTGGCCCTTCGGCAGAATTTTCAGACTGTTGAAAAATGTGAAGGAATCCTGAAGACAACTTCAATTCATGCGTATTCCGTTTTGCTTTTTATCTTGATGTTTCCTCATCGTTTGTGTAGTTCCCGTACCGTCAGCTTTGCATTTGATTGTCATCCAACTTCGTCCAACCTCCCAAGGCTGACGTCTTGCACAAATATTGACGATATCTGAACGGATCAATAACTAAAGGAGCTGAAGGTAAGTTGTCCATGTGTAGGCCAAACGCAATCCAAACAATAGCGGCAAGAAGGTTTTCTCAACTACTTTAACTGTTTACGCACATTCCAGCAGTCTGTGGCTGGACAGGCTGTGCACGACAAACGGCTGTGCGCACATTCGCATGCCGTCTGTGGCTGGGACGTGCGTGTGAGCACACGTTGTTGTTGTGAAGACAAACCTGTTGTCAAGCCAACCAGATCCCGCACCTGCAGGTGCTGTGGACACCGCAGGCTGGCTGCAGAAATGATCACAGGTTGGCGCTCGGTCTGGTACCTACTGTCAAGTCACATCATCATGAATGTTTTGTTATGATTTTGTTTGAAGTGTCAAGGTCGCTGTTCGCTTCATTTTTCTTTTGTTCTTTTATGCACTCTGGACTTGCAGGCTTTTCAGTGATGGGAGAAGTGCAGGCTCATTCGTCCACTTTTTCTCAAGGATTTTTGACTTTGTGACTTTTTTTCTTTGTTCTGTTATCACCGTGTACCATGTGACCGAGCCCTAAAGATGTATGGTGGCCATCATAGGGTGTTAGCTGTAGCCAGGTAGGGGTCAATGAAGAATTATATGGGGGCTCAGAATTTTTAAACATGCTTCACTCATATTGAAATAATCCCTCATTGTTTGACTGACCATAAAGATTCCAAAGTCATATAGTTTGGTCTAATGCTGACTGAATGTAATGGAGTTAAAACAGCAGAAATGGTGGCAAAGGTCAAGTTCAGTTTATACAGGGGTCAAAAGTTAAATTTGCTCCAGTTTTGGTAAAGAATGGTTGGTTGAGCTAATAGGATTAATACATGAAATAGTTTTGAAATAGTTTGGTGAATGTTTGGTCTCCAAAGTAAAAGTCAAACAAGGCCAACATCCATTGGATTCTATGACATATGACATATGTTACCCTGTGTGATAACTGAGCATGACAGATGGGCCAAACTATTACTTTTTAAAACCTTAATAATTCAACCAATGATTTGCATCACGTTTTACCAAATTGGAGCAACTTTAACTTTTGACAACGGTACAAACGCAAAGTGACGTCTGTCACCATTTTTGCTGGTTTTACCCCATAATGCCAAAATTTTCAGTCATAGATAGTTCAAATATTTGGAATCTTTATGATCAGTAAAATAATGTTGTATACTTTCAAATATAATTGGAGCATTGTTAACTTTTGACCCCTGTGTAATTAATTATTGTTGGTCCCTACCTGGCTAAAGCTACCACCCATACATTTTTGTGTGCACTGAGGCTGGATTACAAGTGTTGATTAGTCCTCTGTTTAGTCCCTGCAGAATAATTATCATCACACAGCCAGCGACAGTGGATGAAAGTCTATGACTTAAACCCAACACAGGTTACTTCCCTGCTGGTGTTCTGTCGAGATGAGCTGCCCCATCAAACTGATATCCCCGTAGCACAAATCGACAAGCTACGTGTGCCAAGTTGAGCTCCCCAATTTAGCTGAGCTCCCCGTCACCTAATGACAATATTCTGCTTAAAGACAGCATGTAGGTACATGCAAGTCTTTACTTTTTAAAAATAAAAGACAATTATTACTGCATTTTTATTTAAAGAGAAAACTTGCGTGGATTTTCTTCAGTAGTTGAGTTCATCTCGATGGGTGACCGTGTCTTGTCGAAATGAACTTCACTGCGCAACTGCGCATCCACACCTCATCCGTCAAGTTGAGCTCACCAACCAAAGTAAAGTAGAAAACTCATGGAAGTTTTGTCTTTACATAAATATACAGTAATGTGTCTTTTCAATGTTAAAAAATAAAAGTGAAGACTTGCATGTACACACGCTGTCTTTAAAGCAGAACATGGTCATTAGATGACGGCGAGATGCGTATGTGCAGTTGCATGGTAAAGAGAGGTAAATAAACTCAACGGGGGGGGGGGGGGGGTTAAATTCCGCGCATGCGTGCACATGTGCAGTTGTGCAGTGGATATCCTCTTGATGGGTAGATCATCTCGTCGGGACACTGGTACACATTTACACTGGAAGACTATAAGTTCCCAGACATGGTTTGTTTTTCTTCTCTTGACAGTCAATCTGAGGTGTGAGCAGGCATTTACAAAGTTATTGGTCTAGCATTGTGTATGGGCAGGTGCAGTATTGTCATCACCCTTTTACAACTCACCTACTTTTATGGAACTGCTTTGCTTTTTGTAGCCAAGTGAAACTAAGATGGACACACCCCCTGAATAAATTTCAACCTCTTGTCTAAGAGGCCTAACTCAGAGGGCCTTCAGAGATGCAAAGAGATTGGCTAACTGCAATTTTTAAACTTGTGGCTCTTCACCACCACCACTTTTTTTTTATTCATTGAATTTGCACCATTTTTATCCATGCACAACTTGTACCGTTCATACATCTTTATGTCACTTCAAGGTTAACATTTACGATGATGGTCCACAAGCATTTTCTGGAACAACACAACAGCTCTGTTTCACATTCCAGTGGGACAAAGATGGGAGAGTGATGGATCTATATAAATGTGACATTTAATCTGGCTGTGTTTGACCTCTTTCTAACTCAGAGTGACACAAGGAGACCGAGTGTCTGTGGAGGAGTCTATGTCCCAGCTCACTGTAACAGCTATCACACGGCTAATAAGTTACTCAAATCAGGTTCTGTCCTACCAGCTGAAAAAAAAAAATGGAATGAGAGATTTTATCACTTATTCACTGAAAAAAAATTCTTAAAGAAAAACTATCTTCAGACTTCTCATGGACATTGTTGTTTGAGCTACTGTTTACCACACCCTCATGAAGGCGTGTCTCACAGATTGAGCTAAAGTCCAGCTATGGGCTTCTGTAATGTATTCCTAGGGTTTAGAAATCCTCTCAAATGCACTGAGTGAATGGACACATAAATAAGTCCATTCTAGTTTGATAACATGATAACTCCAAGACAATAAATGTCATCATCACCTAAGTAAAAAAAAAAAAAAAATTAAAAGGACATATAAGGAGAACAAACCCTTTCACATCAACCAAAAAAGTAACTATTTTGTCATGCCTGGGAGTATGTGATGGTGCCAAGCATCACCACATCCACCACACCACAGAACTGCCCCTGGATGGCATCCACCCAAGCAGATAACCGGTCCATCCCCATATCTCTAAAGTAACCATCTATCTGTTGCAGGCAGGTGAAATATTGGCATCCCATTGACCTTCTCTAACAACAGCCATCCTCAACACTGAGACATCTATGTGCCAAATCATGCACTAGAAAACATACAGCATGTCTCACTCATGGATCTCTCACAATGCAAGTTATACTCCTAATCTTATTCTCCTTAAATATCCACTTGTTTGACAGGAAAACATTCCAGCAATACCTTGGGATCCTCAGAAGTCACCTAGTACCAAATACACGATAAATGAAAAGACTGACAGACTGTATTTATACTTAAACTTTATTGATCTCTAAAAGGGCAGTTATGTTTACACTCCATTTACCTCAGACAAGATACAGCAATTAATCCACAATTATTACTTGTTTACCGTAATAATGGCACACATCAAAATTAAAGACAACACATATATATTTATGTGCTCTAAACTTGAAGCAGTCCATCATCCGAATTGAGGCAAAATGGGTGAAGGCCACAGCAGGAGGGGCCCGTGCCGTCCAGCTTGGAGGGTTGAAGGCTGCAGCAATAAAAACTGCGCTGCCTTCGAGGTGGCAGGGAGGAAGCCAGGGTGAGGGGAGTGGAGGGATGGAGGGAGGGAGACATGTGTTGTGTGCAGATGAGCTAACTTTCTGTCAATTTCTGTCCGTGTGTGTGTAAAGTCTGACAGTTTCTGTCCATGTGAGTGTAAAGTCTGACTTTATATAGCTCTTCTCCAACTGAGTCAGAAGCTCAAAGCACTTTACAATGATGCCTTACATGCATATAAACAAAATCATAAACCAATGTCAGGGTGCTGCCATGCAAGGCGCTCAACTGCACACCGGGAGCAAATGAGGGATTAAGGAAATTGCTCAAGGGCCCTTTAGTTATTTTCTGATCTGGTGGGGCCTTGAAAGTAGCACCCTCTGGTCTTAAACCCAATGCATAACCACGAGACTACCACCTTCCTCCCACCCATCATATCCAGTCATTGTCATAGTCTCACAGACAAACAGTAAGGGTCTGATCTTACTGGACTGCAACAGCCTGCGAACATCAATTGCAAGGCAAATTGCTTCATTTAACACGACATTCGCTGGGTGGCACTCTTCCCTCATTTTACTCGCAAGGCGTTGCAAGCACCACTCCTGGATTTTGAATGGTTCAGTTTTGGAAAGACAATAAGGGTCCTCCCAGTATGCTCCCAAAGCTGTCGGTGGTGTCATGCGACCTTCTAAATGTGCTTGCTGGGACTCAACGTGAGCAATTCATGAGAGAAGCATGGGAGGGGTGGGGGTGGTGGGGGGTGGACCATACACACAAGAAAATTCTACACTTCCTTATCCTTGGCCAAGTGCTGTAACTCTTCCCAAGGGATCCTAAGTCAGTCCCAAGCCAGCTGGGAAATATAATCTCTCCAGCATGTCATGGGTCTTTCCTGGGGCCTTCTCCCGGTTGGATATGCCTGGAAGACCAACCCCTGGTGGAAATAACTGGGGAGTATCAAAGAAGTAGTGGCTCTACTCCAAGTCCCTCCCAGATAATCAAGATTCTGACCCTTTCCAGGAGTGTAAGCACAGATACCTGACAGAGGAATCTCATTCCTGCCACTTGTATCTGCGATCTTATTCTTTCAATCATTACCCAAAGCTCATGACCATAGGTGAGGATAGGAGTGTAAATTGACTGGCAAAGTGAGAGCCTCGCCTTCTGGCTCAGCTCCTTATTTACCACAATGGTCCAGTACAAATTTCAGATGCCGCACCAATCCGTCTATCAATCTCCCACTTCAATTTACCCCCGCTTGTGAACAAGACCCTGAGATATTTAAACTCCTCCACTTGAGGCAGTAACTCTCCCCTAACCCAGAGGGGACAATCCACCATTTTCTGACAGAGGACCATGGTCTCAGATTTGGAGGTGCTGATTCTCATTCCCTTGACTTCACATTCACCTTCAAACCTGCTCAGTATGCATCGGAGGTCACTGCTTGATAAAGCAACAGAACCACATCATCTGCAAAAAGCAGGGATGCAACTCCGAGGACACCAAACTGGACACCCTTCAGTCCCTGACTGCACCTTGAAATCCTGTCCATGAACATCACAAACAGGATTGGTGACCAGCGGCAGCCATAATGGAGTTCAACTCCCACCAGAAACAGGTTTGATGTAATGCTGAGAATACAAACACTGTGCCTAATTTGGTCATAAAGACTGTATCGAACGTTATAGCAAATCCAGTACCCCATATTCCTGCAGCACCCCCCACAGGATACCCCAAGGGACCTGGTCATAAGCCTTTTTCAAGTCCACAAAACACATGTAGACTGGTTGGCCATACTCCCAAGACCCTTCCAACATTCTTGCACATTTCTCACTTTCCCAAAAAGCTAAAATGGCTGTTAACATCTCAAAACTGTCCTCTGTTGAAGGGTGCGACATGTTTTTCATGGGTTTCATGTTGCGGAGGAAGATCAGGAGGCTTCTGTTCAGAGAAAGCTAGGTCCTGATTACGGCATACTGGACCCACTTTGTTCACCTTCACCTAGTTTTACACAAGAGTACCCTCGGTCTGCAACGGTTAATTCCAACTATCCACATTCTGTGTATCACAATGGCACAATTTTTTTGAACATGTTTAAAACTTTCTTGATTGCTCACAGTGGCCCCAGGTGGTTATCCATTTTTGTCCCCCTTTGGCACCAAAAACATACTCAATATTGTATCAAAAATCAGCCACCCTTAGTCTTGATCCTTGACAAACCCAGACACTCCAACTCCTTGTTCAGCCTCTCAAGTGCTGCAAATCAGGGTATCCACGTTTTCAGGTTTTGCAGTTACCGGTAGCATGAAATTACTTTTGTGTTCATTTTGAAAACCTTGGTCTGGTGGTCACCAAGGCCACCACTGCTCATGACACAAAAGTCTAAAACAACCTATTTTCAGCAAGAATGTTTCCACAGGGACACTCATAATTGTGTTCTTTGTTTATACGAGGTCTGTTAGAAAAGTATTGGACCTTTTTATTTTTTTCAAAAACCATATGGATTTGAATCACGTGATTGCATCAGCCAAGCTTGAACCTTCGTGCGCATGCCTGAGTTTTTTTCACGCGTGTCGGTTGCGTCATTTGCCTGTGAGCAGGCTTTGTGTGAGCACTGGTCCACCCCTCTCGTTTTTTCATTGTCAGAAGAATGTCTGAAGGACTGCTGTTTTGTTGCATTAAAATTTTTTCAGAAACTCTGCCATACAACCAGCTGGAAATCATTTCGAAGATTCAGTTGGCTTTCGGTGAAAGATTTATGGGCTTCAGAGAGATTAAGGAGTGTTACTGCCACTTTAAGGATGGCCCACAGTGCTGGAGGGCGCGCCGCACTCTGAGCCGCGATCGACAGGCTGAAACGAGCTGATCACTTCCAAATTTAAGGCTCTGTTGATGCAGGACGTCGTGTAACTAGCACATAAGTTTCATAAAAGGTCGGGATCAGCACTTTATCGGCACATTCCACTGTTAAAGGAGATTTTGTAATGAAAGACGTGTGGACGGATTCGCGCGTCAGGACGCAGCCGCTCATCGCGCGGCGGGACAAAAAAACGCCTCCGTGTTGGAAACCATTCGTAAGATTCAGACGGCTTTCGATCGCTTTTCAGTCGAGTGAGTATCCGAGAAATTGTTTAACAGCTGGGCATGTTCCAACTTGTCCTGTAAGGCTTCCAACACAGAGGTGTTGTTTGTCCAGCGCCATGAGCGGCTGCGTCCCAACGCTGATGCAATCACACGTGATTCAAGTCCATATGGTTTTTGAAAAAATTAAAAAGGTCCGATACTTTTCAGACCTTGGGGAGACAGACCTCATATATATTTTCATTGTCAGGAAATGGCAGAATGATTTGGGGTTTTTTTTCCCATCAGAATTTTTTCAGAAGCTGTTAGAGACTGGCACCTGGAAACCATTCGAAAAATTTATCTGGCTTTCAGTGAAAATTTTACGGGCTTCATAGAGAATAAGGACTGTTACTACAGCTTTAAGGACGGCCCACAATGGCGCTCGGCACGCCGAGCTCCGAGCCGCGACGACAGGCACGAACCACCGGATTATTTCTAAACGGATCGCTGTGTGGAGCCGGGACCGTCGTGAGCAATTTCTCTGGTTATCACAAGAGCTGGACATCAACCATTTTCTGGCAGATTTCACTTTTAACAAGAGATTTTGTTGTGGAAAGCCGCGCGGAGGCTTTGTGCGTCACGACCGATTCGCTGTTCGAGCGAGACAAAGAACGCCTCCGTTTCAGAGTGCCAGAGGACAAGTTCGGACATGCCCAGCTCTCCACAATTTCTCTTATAACTCACTCGACTGGTAAGCATTGAAAGCCGAGATAGGCATGTCGCAACTTGTCCGCTGACACACCGAAACGGAGGCGTTCTTTGTCTCGCTCGAACAGCGAATCGGTCGTGACGCACGGCTTTCCACGACAAAATCTCTTGTTAAAAGTGAAATCTGACGGAAAATCGTTGATGTCCAGCTCTTGTGATAACCAGAGAAAGTGCACACGACGGTCCCGGCTCCACACAGCGATCTGTTTAGAAATAATCCGGTGGTTCATGCCTGTCGTTGTGGCTCGGAGCGCGGCGCGCTGTGCGCCATTGTGGGCCATCTTTAAAGCTGTAGTAACAGTCCTTATTCTCTGTGAAGCCCGTAAAATTTTCACCGAAAGCCAGATAATTTTTTCGAATGGTTTCCAGCTGTCAGTCTCTAACAGCTTCTGAAAAAATTCTGATGGAAAAAAACCCCAAATCATTCCGCCATTTCCAGACAATGAAAATCCGATGACGGGGCGGGACCACTCCTTCCACAAGGCATGCTCACAGGCGAACAAAGTCACCGACAGGCATGGAAAAGCCCACGCATGCGCACGAGGGTTCAAGCTTGTCTGACGTGAAAACACATGAATCAAATCCATATAGTTAAAAAAAAAAAGGTACGATACTTTATGGACAGACCTCATGTATATATATGCACTTTTAAATGCAGCCTCAGCCGCATTTAAAAGTAAAAAATATGTAAAAACTGTTTTTTGTTGTTGTTGTTGGAGGAAAAGGTGACTTCTTTAAAGATTTGATTTGACTGAGTCTGAATTCCACAGCGATGGGCAATTACTTCCAGACAAGTGTATAAAAATTTATTATTTTATCATTGAATTACCAGTAAGTGAGAATCAATCAATCAATCAATCAATCAATCAATTTTTTTATATAGCGCCAAATCACAACAAACAGTTGCCCCAAGGCGCTTTATATTGTAAGGCAAGGCCATACAGTAATTATGTAAAACCCCAACGGTCAAAATGACCCCGTGTGAGCAAGCACTTGGCTACAGTGGGAAGGAAAAACTCCCTTTTAACAGGAAGAAACCTCCAGCAGAACCAGGCTCAGGGAGGGGCAGTCTTCTGCTGGGACTGGTTGGGGCTGAGGGAGAGAACCAAGAAAAAGACATGCTGTGGAGGGGAGCAGAGATCAATCACTAATGATTAAATGCAGAGTGGTGCATACAGAGCAAAAAGAGAAAGAAAGAGTGCATCATGGGAACCCCCCAGCAGTCTACGTCTATAGCAGCATAACTAAGGGATGGTTCAGGGTCACCTGATCCAGCCCTAACTATAAGCTTTAGCAAAAAGGAAAGTTTTAAGCCTAATCTTAAAAGTAGAGAGGGTGTCTGTCTCCCTGATCTGAATTGGGAGCTGGTTCCACAGGAGAGGAGCCTGAAAGCTGAAGGCTCTGCCTCCCATTCTACTCTTACAAACCCTAGGAACTACAAGTAAGCCTGCAGTCTGAGAGCGAAGCGCTCTATTGGGGTGATATGGTATTACGAGGTCCCTAAGATAAGATGGGACCTGATTATTCAAAACCTTATAAGTAAGAAGAAGAATTTTAAATTCTATTCTAGAATTAACAGGAAGCCAATGAAGAGAGGCCAATATGGGTGAGATATGCTCTCTCCTTCTAGTCCCCGTCAGTACTCTAGCTGCAGCATTTTGAATTAACTGAAGGCTTTTTAGGGAACTTTTAGGACAACCTGATAATAATGAATTACAATAGTCCAGCCTAGAGGAAATAAATGCATGAATTAGTTTTTCAGCATCACTCTGAGACAAGACCTTTCTGATTTTAGAGATATTGCGTAAATGCAAAAAAGCAGTCCTACATATTTGTTTAATATGCGCTTTGAATGACATATCCTGATCAAAAATGACTCCAAGATTTCTCACAGTATTACTAGAGGTCAGGGTAATGCCATCCAGAGTAAGGATCTGGTTAGACACCATGTTTCTAAGATTTGTGGGGCCAAGTACAATAACTTCAGTTTTATCTGAGTTTAAAAGCAGGAAATTAGAGGTCATCCATGTCTTTATGTCTGTAAGACAATCCTGCAGTTTAGCTAATTGGTGTGTGTCCTCTGGCTTCATGGATAGATAAAGCTGGGTATCATCTGCGTAACAATGAAAATTTAAGCAATACCGTCTAATAATACTGCCTAAGGGAAGCATGTATAAAGTGAATAAAATTGGTCCTAGCACAGAACCTTGTGGAACTCCATAATTAACTTTAGTCTGTGAAGAAGATTCCCCATTTACATGAACAAATTGTAATCTATTAGACAAATATGATTCAAACCACCGCAGCGCAGTGCCTTTAATACCTATGGCATGCTCTAATCTCTGTAATAAAATTTTATGGTCAACAGTATCAAAAGCAGCACTGAGGTCTAACAGAACAAGCACAGAGATGAGTCCACTGTCCGAGGCCATAAGAAGATCATTTGTAACCTTCACTAATGCTGTTTCTGTACTATGATGAATTCTAAAACCTGACTGAAACTCTTCAAATAGACCATTCCTCTGCAGATGATCAGTTAGCTGTTTTACAACTACCCTTTCAAGAATTTTTGAGAGAAAAGGAAGGTTGGAGATTGGCCTATAATTAGCTAAGATAGCTGGGTCAAGTGATGGCTTTTTAAGTAATGGTTTAATTACTGCCACCTTAAAAGCCTGTGGTACATAGCCAACTAACAAAGATAGATTGATCATATTTAAGATCGAAGCATTAAATAATGGTAGGGCTTCCTTGAGCAGCCTGGTAGGAATGGGGTCTAATAAACATGTTGATGGTTTGGATGAAGTAACTAATGAAAATAACTCAGACAGAACAATCGGAGAGAAAGAGTCTAACCAAATACCGGCATCACTGAAAGCAGCCAAAGATAACGATACGTCTTTGGGATGGTTATGAGTAATTTTTTCTCTAATAGTTAAAACTGAATTAAAGAAAAAGTGACCCCTTTAACCTTAAAAAAGGAATATTTTGTGCTGAAGAGCCTCTTCTCAATTAAATTGAAATGCTGTCCAACATCTACACACAGTTTTAAAGAGGATCTGATTACTGAAGTGGATCCTCAGCCTGTAATGAACATAATCAAAGTCGATATCAGTAAACAGATGGGTTAAAGGCTGTTTTTAACAAGAAAGGTTTCTGCGGCGTGGGAGCTAACCCTTCCAAGAAAACATAGTCCAGGACTGAGAGAGAGAAATCACGTCAACAGGATTTTAAAGTGAGGTCAACACTGACGTCGTGAGAATAATTCGTAATAACATACAGGTCATACTGAGAATCTTTGACATAATGTGGCAAAACTGTCCACAGTAATTATTGATACCTCGTATACAACAACATGAAGAGCTGCATTTAAAATAATAATTTTAAAAGAATTCTGACCTCCACATTTAGAGAAAATGAAAAAAAAAAGCTTTTAAGGATAATGAGTGTTAGTTTCAAAAGCCAAATATTTGACTCAATGTTGTTTTAAATGAACCATATGAAATAGAAACATCAACATAACTCAGTGTTAATTCAAGATTACAAATTAAGAAAATAAAGTAAAAGTTAATTATAATGTCGGAAGTGTGAATACAAAATTTGTGCCTCCTAATTTTATTTTTCTGATCTAGGCTGTGTTGTTTTGCACCAAGCTAGTTATGAATTTATCTCAGTATGTTTGTTGATGGATATACATTTCACTTTCTTCTCTATCATTTCCTTCCAACATCAAGATTGTCTCAATTACTCAAAACAAATGCACGTTACACATTTCCTGGGTCATGCATCTGATTAGGTAAATTGAAGATTTACAATCTCCTGAAATTGTAAAACACTTAAAATCAGAGATGCTGAAGATGTCAGCTTTTGAAACATTCTTATTTGTTTAAGTTGACTACAGTTGTAATTTTAAAGCTTTGACGATAATTTTTAAAAATGTAATTGCACAGGCTAATTGCTTTACAGTTTTCTGAGTTAAAAACAGACATATGCTGCAATATAGAAATAATAACAGAGTGGTTTGGTGCTATAACAAGATTTCAAACGAATGACAAGTCAAATGTCAGGGGTATATTCAAAATCAGGGTGTGTTGGAATAGTGGACATGCCGGACCCATTTCTGCCAAATGTGTTGGCAACTTCAGCTTTCACCCTCAGTGTGTGTGTGCAATGAGCTTGAATTCCCTTGCAATGTTAAATATCTCTGTTTAGAGGAGTAAATAGGCACTAAAGCACCACAGGCCATGTCGTTAAGTACTGACACCACTTCTTGAAGAAATGATGTTGTAGAAAATGGACCCTAAACAATGATCCACTGGCTAGATCCTTATGCCCACACTCTAAAAAATTAACCGCTGTCTCAACAAGAACAAGTGATGTCACAATTTGCATAGACTTTTTAAAAGTTTTTTCAATGTTACTAAAATTATTTCAACTTAACCAGAGTTATTTCATCTTAACTAGAGAAGTCTTGTGGCATCAACGCAGTTGAAAATTGAAATAACTGAGTTGAAATAACTTTGAAAAATTTACACAAATTGTTATGTTTTTGGGCAGCACGGTGGCTTAGTGGTTAGCACTGTTGCCTCACAGCAAGAAGGTCATGGGTTCAGTTCCCGTGGCCTTTCTGTGTGGAGTTTGCATGTTCTCCCCGTGTTTGCGTGGGTTTCCTCCGGGTGCTCCGGTTTCCTCCACATCCAAAGACATGCGTGTTAGGTGGATTGGGATCTTTGCAATTGTCCGTAGGTGTGTGTGGGTGTGTCTGTGTTTGTTTGTCTATTTGTGGCCCTGCGACAGACTGGCGTCCTGTCCTGGGTGTACCCTGCCTTGCGCCCTATGACTGCTGGGATAGGCTCCAGCCCCCCGCGACCCTTAATTGGACTAAGCGGTAGAAGGTGAATGAATGAATGAATGTTATGTTTATCTCACTGAGACAGCAGTTCCTTTTTAGAGTGCACTTATTTAGATCATTCCTTGACAACCAGTTCATTTATACAGTGCCCCTGACGACATAATTCACGCCAAGGTGCTACACATGAGTAAGATTGAAACCTTACTCACCCATGAGCAAGCACATTGGCAACATTGGTATTTTATAACATCAGATATTTTTTGATTGTAGAAACCTCAAGGAGACCAGACTCAGTAGGGTGACCATCTGATTTGACCATACTTAAAATAACAAAAATGAGAAACAAAAGAAGAGGTGAAACGAGGCTCTCAGCAAAATGGAGTGTAACTGATGAGTCAATTTGTGTATTGATAAGTCATTAAAGAGGACATTCACCATGTTTTGTCCACTTGATGGTCCCCAAACACAGTGCTTCAAAATCATGAAGAACTGTGCAAACCAGGGCAGATCAGCTCAGTTGGGTGGTGATTAGCTGAGCACACCTGAGCCAATCAGTTGATTAATTCATGGACACATAGAAAATGGGCAGTACTACAGGAGCCCAAGGACCAAGATTACGATACTTTGCCTTAACACATGGGGATGCTCTGGATCTCAACAGTTCCCATGTAGAGGCCACATGCTTCAGTACTTTAAGAATCATGGATGGCTGGATGGACAGAAACCCAAGATGTGCCACCAATGGTGCAGCAGTGGAATCTTCTGGTCCTGGTGTGTAAAGGTTCCTTTTAAAGTGAGAGGGTTAGTGTTTGACATGAAGGTAGATATCATAATCATCACATGAGTCTGAAGTGTTCCTAAAATGGTCTTGAGGCTGAGTTTGCAAGTGATACGATGCTTTCTATGAAGAATGTTGGCAGTAGGTTGTATTGATTCTTTCTGCAGATGGCATGTTTTACCTTCTGTGGTCTAAAATATCCTAAAACTGTCTCTGTTCTTATATGACAAGTCAACATTAAATAAATAAATAAGTAAAAATTTAAAACAGCAAATGATGGAAGAGGAAGGAAACAGGTCGAACAAAAACAAAAGCACAAAAGGCGTCATAAACATAAGAATGAACCTTGATATTCTGCAACTTCAATTTATTCCGTACCTTTTGGTCAACCTTCACTTTAGCAGTGCTAAACTTCACACAGCATCACCGCATCCAAGTACACGCTGTCGCTGCATTAGTAGCACAGCCCATTAGGGAAAGGTCAGCCATGCTGGGACATATCGAACACAGACATCCAACCGATGTCTCAAGCTGCTCCTTTCAAAAGGCGCTCTTTCCTTCAATGGCTTGCCAAACATTCGTATTACTGTGGAAATCAAGTTAAAAGGTCAACAATTCTTCGGCCTCTTTGTTTTGTGAGCATGAGTGGGTGGGAATGAATGTTCGGCTGAATGCAGTGGTGGGCGGTTTGTGTGAAAGACAGAGCCGGTCCACAGTGTTCCTCTCCATTTTATCGTCTCCATCATCCTTGTCTACCTGTCCTCTCTTTCTTTTTTTTTTTTCTTTTTAATATTTATTTCATTCATTTAAAAGAAAAACAGAAAAGCATCTCTCATCTCCTTTAACTTGCTAACAATTAATCAATCACATTATGTGACGCCCATTCATCTTTTTGTCATTTTTTTCCATCTGTCTTTGCCCTCTGCATTCATTTGCTCTGCAATTCATCTGTCATCACCTTGTCTCGCGGTCTCACCTCAGCTATCATTTGCACCATCCGGCGAGTACGGCATCATAACGCTGCTGTATTTCACACCTGTCCTGTCCTTTCATGTCCTGTCATCTCCCTCCCGTTCTGATCCTCAGCTCCATTTGCAACATTCATTTTTTTAAACACACATTTAGCCAGGGCTCTGCAATCGACTGGCAGCCTGTCCATTGTGTTTCCAGACTTTCACCCAAAGACTGCTGGGACAGGCTGCAGGCCCTCTCACCCTGAACTGGAATAAGTGGGTTCAGAAAATGAATGGATGGATGGATCAATTAATGAATCGATCGATGGACATTTAGCCAGAAGGGAGTAACAACACTTTACTGATTACACCGTAAACCACTTTAGTAATCTATTCTTTTCAAATGATGTTTTAAGGGGCTATATTGTACAACATCTGTGGCTATTCAGTTCATCCAAACCCATTTACATTCCCACCTCATCACATATTAAAGTTTGGTCAGCGCCTCTTTGTGTCACTATCTGATGAGTTAGCTAGTCCGTTTGTGTCATTTCATGATGGATGGGGAGACACTTTTTACAGCAGCGTCATTTCCGTGTGACAGTGGACAGAACTGCCTGCTTCATTGTTGCTACATCGGGGAACTTGTTTCTGTGTAGGCTCTCAGTTGTCCAGGTGGTTTCCATAGTAGAGAAGCTTGAATCTTCAACTGGACTAGGTTGCTTGACGCGAGGACGTTTCGCTTCAAATCACAAAAGCTTCCTCAGCTAAAGTTCTTGCTCTGGTAGTCTGACTTCTGTCTTGACTCTTGTAGAGAATAACTGAAGCCACAAAAGCTGGAGTATTAAACCTAACCAGACCCCTCCTACCGAGAGGCAGACTGCTATAGGCTAGTGACTAACAATTGCTCTAATTAGCACCTATTATGCTCTAATTAGCACCCTCCTAATGACAGGGCAGCTTTCCCTCCTAATGATGGGACTGACGCCTCTCCTGATGGCTCTCCTGACGACTCTCCTGATGACGTGAATGACTCATTACCATGAACAAAAGACTGAAACTGCTTTGACCTGAGTACCCCATTGTAAACAGAGGACAAAGTGTGTCTCAGACCCCGTCCCCGGTTAAGGCTGGGTCTCAACTGTTTCACATACAATGCCTCCTTCACTCCTCTCTCAAACCATTTCCTTTCTCTGGCTAAGATTTTAACTTCCTTGTCCTCAAACGTGTGGTTAGTGTCTTTAAGGTGGAGATGAACTGCAAAGTGAGGTCCACCGGCACCCTCTCTGCGGTGCTGGTATAGCCTTTTAGAGCACAATAGGTGCTAATTAGAGCAATTGTTAGTCACTGGCCTACAGCAGTCTGCCTCTCCGTAGGAAGGGTCTGGTTAGGTTTAAAACTCCAGCTTTTGTGACTTCAGTTATTCTTCTCTATAAGGGTCAAGACAGAAGTCAGACTACCAGAGCAAGAATTTTAGCTGAGGAAGCTTCTGCGATTTGAAGCAAAACGTCCTTGCGTCAAGCAACCCAGTCCAGTCAAAGATTCAAGCTCCTCTACTATGTTGGGGAACATTCACCTGTGTTTTGAGTATGGTTAAGGTTAGCATTTCCCTGTGTGCTACAAAATGACGCTACAGGGCTACCCAACGCATCACATATTAGCCCATTTCCATTCAGGTCATTGGAACTGTGTCCATACATTTGACTGGTGCTGTAGTTCTTACTGAAAACACTGTTGACTTGATCCAATAAACACTTCCTCTAAATTGGGTGGGCTCTTTATAAGGTGCACATTTCCACACTCTACCTGTATCTACAATACACGGCCACTGCTCTGTGCACGTCACTGCTGCTGTTCTATGTTCCTCTGATTCTGTTGCATTTAATACAGTTGCACCAGGAAGCTAACATGTGCGTACATCAGTACAGGATGGTTGTTTAGTTTGTAGTCCAATCGCTTCAGTAACAATCAGACATAACGGTGCCTTTTTCCATGTAAATGCAAAAGAAACATGGCAACCCAAAAATAAATGCAAGTTTTCTGTGAATATTTAGAGAAGTTTTGTACATTAAAATAAAGGTTTGTTGGAAAGACGGTAGTTTAAAGCATGGCATTGCTAGAAGGAAGTGGTAGTGACTTCAACAAGGCCATGCAATGCTAAGTAGTCCCCAAGAAAATACTTTCATGAACCAAGTCTAACCTGTTTGCTTTAACTGTTTCTTAACTCTGAGATGGTGCGTGTTCAGGCTGCATTCATGCCGCCCAGTGTCGCCGAACGAACGGGCCCCCTAAAAATTGGTCCCCCCAATGACATGGTTCATGGATTAACACCTCATTTCTGCTTCAAACTGCACTCCAGTCATCATTTATCTCAATGACAGATATGTGAAGATTTTGTACAACAATCATTTCCACATAAATTCAGCATTATTTCATCATAAAAGGCGGCGGAAATGAGAGCACCGCTGCAAAACAAGCTGCTAGCTCATGCGTTCACAGCGCGTAGAAAATGTGGGCTGGCAGAGTAGGTACGGAGGCAGAGTAAGTACCACCAACATGACAACATAGAGAGCAGGGCTTTTTCAGCTTCAAATTGGCTCTTCAGAAAACCTATGAATGACGTCACAGACGGTTTGTCCAGCATGTACATACAGTCTGTGGTCTGTCCTTCCTCACTCATATCTCATATCTTTTATACCACTCCTCCTCCTCTCACCTGTCTTCACCCAGGCCTCCCTCAGCTCTCCTCCCTGCAAACATCTATTCTATTCAGCTCACTCTCTCACTTACCTTAGCCCGTCCTGCACACCACACACACACACACACACACACACACTATGCAGCACGACTGTTTTCCACTTACCCTCTCCTGTGTACTCTACCTTTCCTCACCTATCTTTATCTTGCATCCCTCCTCTTTTCACCTCCTCCTCCTCTTTTCTCCTTCTCCTCCGCCTCTCCTCCCTTAGAGAAGAAACGTAAGCTTTGGATCAGATGGAATTGGCTTCAATACATTCTTCCTGACATTGCAATCTCAGCTCCAGACAAACCTCTGTGTGCACTTGCACAGTAATCCATATATTAAAATAGTTTTCTCATTATCTCTTTTGGCATTATTTGCATATTACTCCTTTGTCTGCAGCTTGTGGTATGAGCACATAAGGCACAGAGCTTGTGGAGAAAAACACACTGGCCTACTATCTCCCGTATTGATTAGAAGGGCCTGAAATTAGAATGGAGCTGTGAAATGAATATTAGATTTGTTGCTGTTTGCTCTAATTTTCTGTGGCGGAGATTTGTGTCTTATTGGTTCATCCACCACCTTGTTAAAGACAATTCAAGCAGACAAGGAGGGAAATTAAGGATGTGTGCCGTGCTGAGGCCGGCTTTCAAATCTGCACTCAGCTGACAAGGTTGATGTTTCCTCTGCCGCCGTCTGTTTTTTTCTATTTCCACCTCATCTGTAACGATCACACCTCACTATAAAGGTTCCTTGTGAAGGTAAATCTCTCCAATTTGTGCTCCATCTCGCCGTCTGTTTCCTTTCACTTGTACCAAACACCCATCCCGCTCAAAGTCCTTGTACTGACAAATGTTTTTACAGCATTTGATGTATGATTTATTCCAAATCGATCTCCTTCCAAAAAAACAAAAAACACGTTTTCTTGATGAATCTTTCTGTGATCTCCTTGTTTTGTGGTTTTACCCGATGCCACAGCAGTCATGCAGACAAAAAACAGCCTCAGGCATATATATGTATGATTTACCAGAAATCAATGTGCATTTCTTGTTTTGTTTGCAAAGCCTCATTTTCAAATACGTTTTTGGATTTATGTGTGTCACACAGTGTTATACGTATATCATGATATTACTTTTCTGCAGGTGCAGCAGGGTGGAAATCAAGAAAGGAATTGTCACCAGAATGGGGTTGTTGTTGTCCATTCGGCTGCTCCCATTTTTGGTCGGGGTCTCCACAGCAGATACAACCAGATCCGCATTGGTATTTGGCACAAGTTTTATGCCAGATGCCTTTCCTGATGCAACTCCAGTTTTACCTGGAGAAACACATACAACGGCTGGTGTGCCGAAGAGATCTCCCATCTAAGTACTAACCACATCCCGCACTGCTTAGCTTCTGAGATCTGATGGGATCTGGCTGACACAGAGCAGACTGGCTGTTACCAGAATGGGGTCAACTACCAAATTTCCATCCGTCTTAGTGGAGCAGATAACATACATTTTCCTGCAAAATCATGCAAAGCCTGGTGCAAGCATCAAATCTGGCATGATTTCCAAGGTAGTACTTACCAAATCTGATCGACTGGCCACATGAAAATCCAAGATGGTCGCCATCTTGGAAAATGCATAGAACACTTCTGTCACAGTGGATCTGTTTGACACCATCAGTGAAATCCAAGATGGCATCTAATTTCAAGATGGCCCCCCAAAACAACCCCAACATAATTTTTCCTCACAAAAATTTCATGACTTAATACATTTAGGTGACCTTGGTACCAGATTTAATTATTCATGTTTCAACAACAAACTGTCACTCTTAGAGGCATAAATTGCATTTTGGCCATGTTGACTGCAGATATTGAAAATAACATAATACGTATATTCAACATTAAAAACATTTTATAGACCTAAATGCAGTAGTTTCAAGAGATGAACACTCTCAAAGCATGTGCTGGATGGAAACCACAAGTAACTTCACTCTAATTTGCCACATAAGCAAAATAAAACATAATAAATAACAGCTGAGGTGGTCTGGGCATCTGGTAAGGATGCCCCCTGGGCGCCTCCCTAGGGAGGTGTTCCAGGCACATCCATCTTGTAGGAGATCCCGGGGAAGACCCAGGACTAGGTAGAGAGATTATATCTCCAAACTGGCCTGGGAATGCATCGGGATCCCCCAGTCAGAGGTGGTCAATGTGGCCCAGGAAAGGGAAGTCTGGGGTCCCCTGCCGGAGCTGTTGCCCTTGCATCCCAATCCCAGATAAGCAGTTGAAGATGAGTTTGTGAAATACCATTAATAGCAAATTAAATAAAATAGAATTTGACATGATTATGATTTTGAGAGATGAGATGAGATTTATTGTCATTGTCATTACACAAGTGCAACAACAACGAAATTACATTTATGCTCCTATTACCTCAGACAAGATACAACAATTAATCCACAATTATTACTTGCAGTCCGTCATCTGAATTAAGGTAAAGTGGGTGAAGGCCACAGCAGGCGGGGCCCGCGCCTTCCAGCTTGGGGAATTAAAGGCTGCAGCAGTAAAAACAGCACTGCCTTTGAGGTGGCAGGGAGGAAGCCAGGGTGAGGGGGGGTGGAGATACATGGGGGGTTCATTTTAATTGATCATGTAGGATTTTCGATGGGTCATTTTGGTGACCACCTTGTAAAATAGCTGCCATCTCGAATTTTCAAGTGGCCAATTGACTAAGTAACATTATGAGAATTGCCATGCCATATTTGTTGCTTGCACCACCAAATCCACAATTTTTCCATTGTCTGTTCCACTATCTACCTTGTAAACCTGCTCACTCCAGTTAAGTGTGTCAAGGGGCCTTGCAATCATAACTTGCAAGTCTTTGGAAGTGGAAGGAAGCCAGAGAACCTGGAAGGAACCTACACAAACAAGAACATGCAAACAAGTATTTGCCAACTCCTGATTTTCTTTATTTTCACCAGTTCCGCACTGCTAAAACTGTTCTGACATTTTATAATCTGTTTTTCACCAAAAAGACAAATATATGATTATTATAGTAGAGAAGCTTGAATGTTCGACTGGACTGGGTTGCTTGATGTGAGGACGTTTCGCTTCAAATCACAGAAGCTTCCTCAGCTAAAATTCTTGCTCTGGAAGTCTGATTTCTGTTTGACTCTTGTAGAGAAGAATAAAACAGAAGCCAACAAAAGCTGGAGTTTTAAACCTAACTAGACCCCTCCTACTGAGAGGCAGACTGCTATAGGCTAGTGACTAAACAATAGCTCTAATTAGCAACTATTGTGCTCTAGTTAGCACACCTAATGACAGGACAGCTGTCCCTCTAATGATGGGATGGATGCCTTTCTGATAGCTCCCTTGATGACGTGAATGACTCATTACCATGAACAAAAGACTAAAACTCCTTTGACCTGAGTACCCCATTGTAAACAGGGGATAAATTGTGTCTTAGACCCCCTCCCCGGTTAAGGCTGGGTTTCAAACGTTTCACAAAGAATGCCTCCTTGACCCCTCTCTCAAACCATTTCTTCTCTCTGGCTAATATTTTAACTTCCTTCTTATATGATTATTGTCAAAATCCTACCATCTCAAGAAGAAATGAGTACAGCTATGATATTTGTGATGCTGCAATGATGCTACAATCATAATTAAAATTCCCCAAGCAAGCCTCCTTACTTCCCAATGATTTCTTCAAGGAGACTTAAATTTAAAAGTCCTTCACTTTAAATTCAACAATAAACCAGCAAAACTACAGTTTGCAGCATGAAATGACACACATGAAATGAAATGACACGCAAATGTTTGTTCGATGGTGGTTCCTCGTTCATGGCGGTCCCATGACAGTCCCTCCGTGGATTGAGGAAAAATGCAATGCCAATGAATGCTTTTGTTGGTGCAAAATTTAGTTGTAGTACAAAACAGACATTAACAAAACATGGAAACAATTTTGGCAAATATTATAATTTTTTTAGTCTGTTCAATAATTCCAAATGTTTATGTAGTCCTTTTATGTAGAAACATGATAAATGTTCATGTAAGAAGCTGGCTTGTGTTTCTGAAATCAATTTATTTATTTATTTATTTTTAAAGGAGCAATTCTAATCTGTGAAGTAGCTATGCTAGCTAGCCTCGCATAACAGTGCAGTGGCATTTCATGCTGGCTTCGTCAAACGTGTCCACTGTTTAACATCAGGCTATGATGCAGTTTGTGATTTTATTCAATTCGCCCTATTGACGTTTCAAATCCCGCAAAACCTCAGAGAGGTCGCCGCGCTGCGAGATCTCAGTAACATTGAGAACTGCATTGAGGCGCTCTGATAGGGCTGCACTTTAACCGTCCGCTGCACACAGACAACACCATGAACATCGCAACATAAAATAATTTTTATATTGTGCCTAAAACTCTCGTGAATATATTCTCTGGGTTTATAGATGTTGTTATTGCATGTGTTTTATGTAAACATGCAAGAATCACAGGCTGTCTCTCCGTTAGTTTCAATGGGAGCTGCTGTGAGCTGCGCTCGCTTCCTGATCATGTCGTTCTGGGGGAAAGTGAAGTTTGCTCTTTAACGTCCTCTTTGTTCCAGACTAATATATATGTCTGAAATTCGGTTTGCGTTTATTAAATTCCACGCAGCTTAAACATAACAGACACGGATTATTTGTTATAATTGTTTTAGCAAGTTTTCAGGGTCTCATGCAGCAGTCTCTTATTAACGTGACGAAAAGCATTAAAAAATACATTTTTGTAATATAAAATTAATTTAGAACTGTCATCGTGTTGATTATCTATATGTTGTTGACTGCAGCGACTCTCTGGCACGCAAGGGATTATGGGATACATCAATAGGGCGAATAGTTTAACACTGCAATTGCAACATTACAGATGAGTGTATTTAGACACACAATAGCTAAAACGCTTTGGTGTTGACATACTTTTTTGTTGTTGTTTTTGTGGGTACTGTAAAGTCTACAGACTACGAGGTCTATTAGAAAAGTATCCGACCTTATTTTTTTCAAAAACCATATGGATTTGAATCACGTGTGATTGCGTCAGACAAGCTTGAACCCTCGTGCGTATGCGTGAGTTTTTCCACGCCTGTCGGTTGCGTCATTCGCCTGTGAGCAGGCTTTGAGTGAGGAGTGGTCCAGCCCCCTCATCGGATTTTCATTGTCAGGATATGGCGGAATGATTTGGGCTTTTTTTCCATCAGAATTTTTTCAGAAACTGTTAGAGACTGGCAGCTGGAAACCATTAGAAAAATTTATCTGGCTTTCGGTGAAAATGTTACGGGCTTGGTAGAGAATAAGGAGTGTTACTGTGGCTTTAAGGACGGCCCCCAGTGGCTGTGGGGCGCACTGCGCTTCGAAGCCGCCATCGACAGGCTGAACGACCATTTCATTTCTAAACGGATGGCTGTCTGGATCCGTGACCATCGTGTGCAATTTCTCTGGTTATCACAAGAACTGGACATCAACCATTTTCCGGCAGATTTCACTTTTAACAAGAGATTTTGTCATGGAAAGCCGAGCAGAGGCTTCGCACGTCACACTGGATTCGCTACTGGAGCGAGAAAAAAACACCTCTGTTTTGGTCTCACAGAAAATATAACATTTTCGTCAGGCCTTTAAAATACTTTCATGGACTCTTGCTGTAATATGTTGTCAGTGGTTGAGGTAGTTGCTGTAGGCATCTAAACCTGATGGAAATCTCTTTGTGGGGTGTCGGTGATGTATGTATGTGCAAAATAAAACAAAACACTACTTCAGGTATGTTTTTGAGTAGAATATAGCATAACTTTGTTACAAGGTCAAACGTTGATGTTGTGTGACAAAGGCCTTTTAATAATAACTCACTTAAAGAAATAATGGCAAAACTCACATGTAAGTAAAAAAAAACCCAAAACGATTAATCTAAAAAATAATCGACCAATGAACTGATTAGTAAGATAATCGTTAGTTGCAGCCCTAATGTTTAGGCTGAAATGAAATATGTCTTTAATAAAAAAAATCAAAGTCCAGATTTCAAAAAAGAAGAGGAAAAAAAAGACAGGGAAAGAAAACTAAATGAGGGAAAGCAGCTGCTAATCAAATTCTTTGAAAAGAGAGGTGAGCTTGAAAGCTAGCTATATTGAGTTGGGGGGGGACCAAACTGCACCATTTTCTAGAAAAATGGTGCAATTTGGTGCATTCCCGTCTGTTAAAATGCACAGGAATGCACCAAATTGCACCATTTTTCTAGAAAATGGTGCAATTTGGTTCCCCAGACCCCCCAACTCAATATTGCTCCCCCAACTTTAAAAAGGGTTCTGACTCCCAGTTGTGATCTAAGGTATACATGATTTAGACCTGGTTTGACTACGCATTAGAAATTTGGTGTTTGCGTTAATAAAAAAGAACATAACAGTGTGTGTGTGTGTGTGGGGGGTCTTCAATATGGCTAGTACCTAGGGCCCAGAATTTGGTGTTACGCCCCTGCTTACAAGATTACAGCATTTATTGCTACCCAAGGCCATCAAATATGGCCATCAAATTATTGCGAAGGCTTTGTGTCTGTTTGTCTGTGCTCAGCATAAGTCCAGTCGTATTACTGCCACAGTCTTCAAATTGACAGCGAAGGTTCTTGGGACACAGGCCTTGGACAAGTTCAAAGATGGCTAACCTTGACCTATTTTAAGAGGTATTTTAGGAGGTTAATATACAAATAATGAATCTTTATGAGTTCAATGGTATGAATATTTCATGAGGTGAAAGCTGGAATATACCATTCAATGAGGCAAAGCCAGGTTGAATGTTCCAGCTTACACCGAATTAAATATTTGTTCCATTGAAAGAATGTAAAAACATTCATTATTTGTTTAATATAATGGCTAAAGTAGATCCTTGTCATTTGATATTTTTATTAATTTATAAACAATAGAAAAGGGACTTACACTTTCCTTTTACAATCGTGTTCCACTGTAACGTGTAGTCCAGTGATGCTGTGCACTGACTTCGGACTTGCATAAAAAAAAAAGACTGTGTAGTTCCTCAGTCCAGCCAAAAATCACATCAGCATTTCATGTGAACAGTTCTTCATGCATCAGACGGCTTACAGTGGAGTGGATTTTGTGTGTGTGTGTGTGTGTGTGTAGCATCAGTTAGCTCAATCAAATCATCGTGTCGTCTCCTGGGCGCGCGCACACACACACATACACACACACGCAACCGGCTCGGTTGACTGTGTATGTCCTCAGTGCAGCCAAAACAAAAAAAATCACGTCAGAAATGAGTCCAGCTTGTCTTTCTTTCTTCCTGCTAACAGCCTCCAGACAGCACAGTGGATTTGTTTTGTGTGTGTGTGTGTGTGTGTGAATTAGCAGCATCAGTTAGCTCAATCAATTATGTCTCGGGAGAGTCGCTGTCCCCTGCGCACACGCGCACACACACACGCAACCTGGTCGGCACTTGTGCGTGCGTGTACTACCAAAAAAAGACTGTGCCTGTCCTCAGTGCAGCAAAAAAAAAAAAAAAATCACGTCAGAAATGAGTCCAGCTTTACTTTCTTTCTTCCTGCTAACAGCCTCCAGACAGCACAGTGGATTTGTTTTGTGTGAGCGTGCGCACGAGTGTTGTGTGTGTGTGTGCGTGAGCATGTGTGGGCGCACACACATGCGCGTGCACGAGCATGTGTGCGATCACATGTGCGCATGCGTACCTGCAGAGTGCAATGATACCAAACGTGTGGAACCAAATTTGCACTCTAAATGGAACCAAGCTGCACTCTAAATGCAATACAGCACAAATGGGATGAATTAATCCATGTCATGTGACATACAAAGCACCAAACAAATGACAAGGATCCACTCAGCCATTCTATAAGAAGTAACATTCTGTTTTAAACTGTTTGTTTTGGTTTATGAGTGGTGGGGGTGACAGCCAATCAGAGTAGGGCTGCACCATGATGTCAGTGGCTGCTGTCTTCAAAACCACTTTGTTTTGTGTGTTTATATGCATGTTTCTCAAATATTATGGAAAAGATAGTAAGAAATAAAAACTTTGAAAACTGAAAACGCTGTTTTTGGAACCCAATAACACCTCTGAACTTATTTACAAGACATTTTGCGGACGTTAGCATGGCGATATAACTTGTGTGACATACATTATGTAAAAGATAGGGAGAAATAAACACTTAAAAAACTGAAAACTGTGTTTTTGTTACCTGATAACCTCTGCAGTCATTTACAAGACATTTTGCGGACATTAGCGTGCATGCTAACATCTGCTAACTTCCTATGGAGTTACATTTGTCTCATTAATACCTGCAAATGCACAGAGGGTGATGAACAAATATTCCTTGAATTACACAACACGAACAAATGATGATTTGATTTGACCACATACGAATTGTACGTAAGACAATAGGATCATAATAATTAATTCAAACAACGGCAAATTATATGAGCGAAGCATCGCCCAGTGGTGCAAAGCTCACTCATGGTACAGGGCATCCTAAACAGGAAGTGCTAAAATTCAAGTCCACAGTAAAACAGGAAATGTTCAAAAGTCAAAACACTTCCTGGATTGACAGACGAGATCCCATGGAATCTCGCAGGAACTCAGTGGCAAGCTCACACTCAAACAGGAAGTGCCGAATTCTCAGTCACAGTGAAATAGGAAATGTTGAACACTTCCTGGCATGGGTGGAGCTAGAGTGGAGGCTGAGGTTTCACTGGACTCCCCTGAAATCTGATTGGACACAGATGATTGACATCTCACGGCACCACACGTCTGGTTGAAAGATCTGCATTTTCAAATCAGTCACATTGACTGCTAGGTTCCTTCTGTCCAGTAGTTTGTGCTGTGTATCACAAAAAGTTCTAATCCACCTTAGTAGAAGAAGAAAAATGTTTGCTTCAGATTTGAACTGAACACGTTGTTTGAACCATGGAATTCTAATCACACCAAACTTATATTGGTGAGTAAACGACCGTATTTTATGCCAGAAATGAGGTCCAGGTTGTTAAAAGCAGCACTTGTCCTTTAATTCAGGTTGCCTTATGTACACGTTTAACCTAACAGACAGCAACTGGTTAATGCTCTGTGAGCTTATTAGTGCAGCAGATAAATGAGACAATCCTTCAAATGGTGATACAAGCATCAAATTCAGCACAAATACAGCTGGAGCAAAATTAATGGAGCAACTTTAACTTTTGACCCCTGTACAAACTGAAACTGACCTTTGTCCAGTAGTGGGCACAGATAACCAAAAAATTAACTTCGATAACAGATAATAAGATAACTGAAAAGTTATCTTTGATAAAAATAAACCGATAAACCACCCAAAAATGTATCGGAAGTTACAGATAATCGATACCCGATAAATTCCGGTGTTGTCTATGGGACATTTGCACTTACTAAAGAGCTGAAATTGATTTTTAACACGATCACTTTTGAAAGCATCAAAAGTGGTGAAAGACTTAAAGAATAAGCAAGAATGTTTGACCATGCTGCCCCCTGCAGGAAGCAGCACAGACAAATTCTGAGAGCACCCACGAAATCAACTCTTTATTAACCATAATCATTTTTCTTTCAACATTCTGTCTCTGCTTGAAGCTCTTGTTTACAACAGCACTCCCACCACAGAGGCACACCAAGAGCAGCCATAAGGCCAGCTCCCTATCAATTTCAACACTCCGGTCAGGCGGAGATCTTGAAAAATAAAGTCATACTAACTTATGTTTTTTTGAAAATACTGATAGAATAATTCCATTAATGTCAGTTCTGTCATTTGTACAAAGTTAAAATATAACATATATGTTTTAATGTTGAATAAGGCACTAATTCTGAGGTTTTGTAACAAACACAGACCGCAAAGCATTCTGGGTAAAAGTGCTAAACAGTGATTGGTTCAGTAATCCATTATGTAAACCAACACGTTAATGTGACGTGTGTCGTGTGTTGGTTTAAAGATAAATGTGCTTTTGTAAAATATTCCATTTTTATTTGTAAAAACAGGCATTTTTACAGAGCCCTGGAAGTGTCATCGCAATTGCATGTTTTAAAACTTTTATGATGTTGTAAAACGTGCACTCAATATTAGTAAGTAAGTAAGTAAGTAAATTTAATTATATAGTGCCTTTCACAGACATAAGGCCATGTACACACGTTGTCGGGTATTTGTAAAACGGAATATCTTACCCTTTCAGTTTGGGGAAAAAACTTCATCCACACTACGCCGTTTAAAAAAAACAAAATCCATCCACATCGAACCGTATAAATGTGTTGTAATTAGTCTGCCAAACCTTTGGGTGGCGGTACTGATTAAAATTCTATCCAATCAGGAGCCTTATTCTCTTGTCGTCACTTCCACAAAAACTAAAAACATGGCGCCAACCTCGTTCGTGTGGACCGATAAGGAGTCGGAATTACTTCTAACCGTAGTTTTAGAATACAAAGTTAACATATATGCACACAAAAAGCGCCTGGACAATGGACAATACCAACACTTTGAGAGCAGCCATGTACCCAGACGTTTAATACTGCCATGAACACTCCTGGCCAGTAGATGGCAGTAGCGGCCTTGAAAAAATGTCAAACAAAATTCCAGATAATCTGTGTCTGCTACATTTAAGATGCATGGAATTTAACAAACGCAAATACACTAACGTCTATAAACCCAGAGAATATATTCACAAGAGTTTTAGGCACTAGAGTTTAATGCTGT
Organism: Thalassophryne amazonica; assembly: GCF_902500255.1. Taxonomy (NCBI): domain Eukaryota; kingdom Metazoa; phylum Chordata; class Actinopteri; order Batrachoidiformes; family Batrachoididae; genus Thalassophryne; species Thalassophryne amazonica. The sequence goes on from NC_047105.1 coordinate 21,135,564, forward strand.
TATCTGTGGACCCTGAACAGAGTGTCTGAAATGCATTTGTCCTGTCATGAGCGTCTGAGATTACCTTATGCTACCCATAATGCATTGCTGCCTGGCACAGCATGTGCTCACAAAACCTTAAAAATTAGCACATTACTTAAAACAAAAACATATATCTGATATTTTCATTTTATAAACTTCAGACATGACAATAATTATAAATAACTTGTCTAAAATGAGTGGTTAAAATTTGAACCATAAGTTAAACATGTATGCCTCTGGATGACTTGATGACATTGTGATTATGTTAGTATGGTGTTAAAGGAAATGACTTTTTTTTTTGGTCACCAGTTCTTCTTTGCTTGCAGAGGATAGAGTGGTTTCTGTTTGCAGAGGGTAGAACAACATGCCTATTAGGAAACTTTTAACAGGTAGGTCTCAACAGCTTTAACAGTTTAAAAAATGTTTTTCACTGTTCAGCTTAGTTTAGTACGTTATTGGTCTAAAAGTTATCGGATGGTAATTCATCGGAAGATAATTAGTCCGATGATTCGATAATTGTTATCGGATTATCGGAAGTGTGCCCACCACTGCCTTTGTTACCATTCTTATTATTTATCATTCTTATCACTTATGTTTCCATCCCCTGATTTGTCTAAAGAAAACTGGCAATAAAACTGATTATTATTTACAGGTTTTATCAAGTTTTAGAGATTTGCTTTCAATTTGAGTTTGAGGAAGATAATTTTAGAAATTTTTATTCTTTATTTTTTTGTTTTGCTTGTATTTAAAATGGCATAAACAAATTAAAATATGTGAAATTCCAACTGTTCCAATACTTTTGGAGGGCACAGTATCCTAACCTTATGATGAGTGCAGAATGAGTGGTATTATTACTGTTTTGTTTAAGAATGTTTAATTTTCACTGTTGCTGCACTTTGCATCAAATTATAGTCATATCATATATCATACTGATATGACAATTCAGTAAGGTATATCTTCTATTATACATTCCAAATCTAAGGTGGAACTCTACTAGTGTTTACTAAGGTACACCAAAATATCTTTAAAGTAGACCTGCATTGAAATAAATGTGGTCAGATCTCAGAAAGAAATAGCTGACATGTATTTTTAAGACCCTTATAAATGCAGTAAAGTAAATCTGCAAGCCCAAATTTGTAATTCAGCAGAGAAATCTTCGTTTAAAAACAACAAATTTGCAGCTAAAATTTGGCCCCTCCGTGAAAACTGTTTGTACAGACGGGACATTGCACTGACGTGAGGGAGAAGATGGAGCGCTAATGCCTTCAGTCCGATCCCGCATTGATATTGATTTTAACTGTTAGTAATGTTACTGTTATACACATCCTGGTTTCAACATCCAAAAGTAAGCTGCAATGAATGCGAGATACTGCTCTGCATGCTCAGATCAGTGGCGACATCGACAGCTCGGTCTTGCTCTCAGTGTCACCGATGCGCTTACTGAGTCTGCGGGCTCGGTAAATGCTGCAGCGGGCCACTCACACTGCCCTCGTGTCTGCTGTGCAGAGCTGTGGCCAACTCCGGCACCACCTCCCTGTCTTCTGAATGGAGGTGCGGCCAACTTGGCAGCAAGTCCAGAGACTACGCTCGCTGTTTTGATGTGGAGTACTCCAGCAGCCCGCAAGGACAGACTTCTTGCGGAAAAATCCGCAGCGCCGCACGGTCTCGGTAATCTCAGCTGCAGAGCTCGGTGGCCACTGAGACAGGTTTATAGCTTTTTAATCAATTCAATTCAATCAATTTTTTTTTTTTTTATATAGCGCCAAATCACAACAAACAGTTGCCCCAAGGCACTTTATATTGTAAGGCAAGGCCATACAATAATTATGTAAAACCCCAACGGTCAAAACGACCCCCTGTGAGCAAGCACTTGGCTACAGTGGGAAGGAAAAACTCCCTTTTAACAGGAAGAAACCTCCAGCAGAACCAGGCTCAGGGAGGGGCAGTCTTCTGCTGGGACTGGTTGGGGCTGAGGGAGAGAACCAGGAAAAAGACATGCTGTGGAGGGGAGCAGAGATCGATCACTAATGATTAAATGCAGAGTGCTGCATACAGAGCAAAAAGAGAAAGAAACAGTGCATCTTGGGAACCCCCAGCAGTCTACATCTATAGCAGCATAACTAAGGGGTGGTTCAGGGTCACCTGATCCAGCCCTAACTATAAGCTTTAGCAAAAAGGAAAGTTTTAAGCCTAATCTTAAAAGTAGATAGGGTGTCTCTCTCCCTGATCTGAATTGGGAGCTGGTTCCACAGGAGAGGAGCCTGAAAACTGAAGGCTCTGCCTCCCATTCTACTCTTACAAACCCTAGGAACTACAAGTAAGCCTGCAGTCTGAGAGCGAAGTAATCTATTGGGGTGATATGGTACTACGAGGTCCCTAAGATAAGATGGGACCTGATTATTCAAAACCTTATAAGTAAGAAGAAGAATTTTAAATTCTATTCTAGAATTAACAGGAAGCCAATGAAGAGAGGCCAATATGGGTGAGATATGCTCTGTCCTTCTAGTCCCCGTCAGTACTCTAGCTGCAGCATTTTGAATTAACTGAAGGCTTTTTAGGGACCTTTTAGGACAACCTGATAATAATGAATTACAATAGTCCAGCCTAGAGGAAATAAATGCATGAATTAGTTTTTCAGCATCACTCTGAGACAAGACCTTTCTAATTTTAGAGATATTGCGTAAATGCAAAAAAGCAGTCCTACATATTTGTTTAATATGCGCTTTGAATGACATATCCTGATCAAAAATGACTCCAAGATTTCTCACAGTATTACTAGAGGTCAGGGTAATGCCATCCAGAGTAAGGATCTGGTTAGACACCATGTTTCTAAGATTTGTGGGGCCAAGTACAATAACTTCAGTTTTATCTGAGTTTAAAAGCAGGAAATTAGAGGTCATCCATGTCTTTATGTCTGTAAGACAATCCTGCAGTTTAGCTAATTGGTGTGTGTCCTCTGGCTTCATGGATAGATAAAGCTGGGTATCATCTGTGTAACAATGAAAATTTAAGCAATACCGTCTAATAATACTGCCTAAGGGAAGCATGTATAAAGTGAATAAAATTGGTCCTAGCACAGAACCTTGTGGAACTCTATAATTAACTTTAGTCTGTGAAGAAGATTCCCCATTTACATGAACAAATTGTAATCTATTAGACAAATATGATTCAAACCACCGCAGCACAGTGCCTAAGTAACTAATGACTTGGATTCTTTGCGGTCCCGCATCCGTACCCCGCAACGGTAACACCGAAGGCTAAAGACAGTATTTTTTCAATGCAACACCACTCAATCAAATGGGCGTATGAAAAAGTCCCCAAAAATAATTTTCAGGCAAAAATAAAAGAAATGTGTACTCACCAGACGTACCGCAAGACAATATGAAGTTTTAAAAAAAAGTCGATCCTTCCGTATAAGACAATAAAAAGGTGCTTTTGTAAAAGATGCAAACTGACGTAAAGCCACAAATTAAGTTGGCGCGTGTAATGCATGCTGGGATAGGGTCTTCTCTCTTGCGTCTCGACAACATCCCGGATGTGCTGACAGTTTTGCGGAGGGCTAAATTTTAGCTGTAAATGTGTCATTTTTAAATGAAGATTTCTCCGTTGAATGACAGATCTAGGCTTGCAGATTTACTTTACTACATTCAGAAGGATCTTATGTGTAAATATAAGTCATTTTTGGTCCAAAGATCTGACTGTATTTATTTCAATGCAGGTCTACTTTAAAAAAAAAAAAAAGACAGAGTAGAGGCACTTAGGTGCCTGGTCTTGAGAACCAGGGATGGTAGGTTGAAAAGCTTTTTTATCCCATGAAAACTCTCCCTACCCACCTAAGCAGCTCAAGAATATGGACAGCGTGTATACGAGGTCTATTAGAAAAGTATCCGACCTTATTATTTTTTTCAAAAAACATATGGATTTGAATCACGTGTGATTACATCAGACATGCTTGAACCCTCATGGGCATGCGAGAGTTTTTTCACGCCTGTCGGTTACGTCATTCGCCTGTGGGCAGTCTTTGAGTGAGGAGTCGCCCACCCTCTCGTCGTTTTTTCATTGTTTAGGAATGGCTCAGACTGCTCTTTGTTTGATCAAAATTTTTTTCAAAACTGTAAGGCAGAACTGAGTGGACACCATTCGATAAATTCAGCTGGTATTCGGTAAAAATTTTAACAGCTGATGAGAGATTTTGGTCTGGTAGTGTCGCTTTAAGGACGGCCCACGGCACCTGATGGCAATCTGTGCTTCGAGGCGGCAGCATCTCGCCGTTTCAAGTTGAAAACTTCCACATTTCAGGCTCTGTTGAACCAGTAAGTCGTCAGAAAACAGAGAACTTTCAGAAGTCGGCATGAGGAGTTTATTCGGACATTCCATTGTTAACGGACATTTTGTAATGAAAGAATGTGCGGGCAGAGTTGCGTGTTGGGCCGGACCCGACCGTGGGGGGTCGCGACAGGAAAAACACCCCCGTTGGAAACCTTAACGGGCAAGTTGGAACATGCCCAAGCTGTTAAACAATTTCTCAGTTACTCACTTGTTGAAAGCCATCAAAAGCTGCCTGAATTTTACAAATGGTTTTCAACACGGAGGTGTTTTTCCTGTCGCGGCACACAGATTCGCCAAATCATCACGGAAACGACTCGGCGAATTTGCCCGCACGTCTTTCATTAAAAAATGTCCTTAAACAGAGGAATGTCCGCATAAAGTCCTCATGCCGGCCTCTTCTGAATCTTCTCTGTTCTCTCACGACGTCCTGGGTGAATTAAGCCTTAAATTAGGATGTTTTCAGGTTGAAACAGGCCGACGACGGTGCCTGGAAGCGATGCACGACATCCCGCTGCGTGGGAAGTCCTTACACCGACAGAAATACCCCATAATCTCTCATCAGCCCTTAAACTTTTCACCGAAAACCAGCTTAATTTCTCGAATAGTGTCCACTCGGATATTCCTCACAGGTACAGAACAAATTTTGATAAAGCAACGCGCGCCATCTCGAGCAGCGTGTGAAACAAAGGAATTCAGCTGAGAGGGCGGGACCACATCTCACTCAAGGCCTGCCCACAGGGAAATGACATCACCGACGCGTGAAAAAACTCACGCATGCGCACGAGGGTTCAAGCATGATTGGTGTAATCGCACGTCATTCAAATCCATATAGTTTTTTAAAAAATAAAAAAGGTAGGATAGTTTTCTAAAAGACCTCGTATAAGTGACATTTACATGACAATTTATGACAGTATTGAGATACAATAATTTGGTCATATTGTACAGCCCTACTGTCAACTAGCTGAAAACTTTGAATATTAATTTACATCTACAAAAAAAATACTTAAAGTGGCAGGAGGTTAAGAGGGCTGTAATTGGGGGGGCAGCTGAAAAGCAAAAAAAGAAAAATACTTAAAAAGGTGGGGAGTATGGGAGCAGAGCCCCCCCCCAGAAGCTTAAAGACAAAATAAGGAAAATGCTTAAAAAAAGGGGGGGGGGGGTCCTGCTGAAAGGTTTTAGTCATGCTCATGCTCCCAAGAATAATTTTACTGAAAAAAGTCTGAAGGACCTAAAGGACATGGTTAGATGGCGAGGAGCTTTTCCAGGCATTTGAGAGGCAAATAATAAAAAAAAACTGCTTAAAAAGGCGGGAGGTCTGGGGGATGGAGCCCCCCGAAGCTGAAAGGTTTTTGCTATACTAATGTTCTGCTGAAGCATTTACTCAATATAAAGTCTGAAGGACCTAAATGACATGGTGAGATGCTGACGAGCTTCGCTCATTCATGTTTGCGATATATGCATATTAAACACAATGCTCATATGGCTGAGGATTGTAGCATTGTGTTATATATTTTGAGTTACCGTGTTAAATTGCATGGGATGGACTCATCTGTTTGCTCAATGCTTTTTGCAGGGTAATTGCTAAGGTATCTCCAAAAATAAGTTCTGTATCACTTTAGCTTGCATAAACCAAGAACAGTGAAGCCATCAGTTGCATGCATGAACTATGAGTGCAAATCTGACATACAACCGGGACACATTAACACAACACCCTCACAGAAGCACATACAGCAGTTAGAACTAAGATTTTAATTGGACATTGACAAAACTCTTGTTAATTAAATTAAACAGTTGAAACCCAGCCTCAACCGGGGAGGGGGTCTCACACACGCTTTGTCCCCTGTTTACAATGTGGTACTCAGGTCAAAGCAGTTTCAGTCTGTTCATGGTAATGAGTCATTCACGTCATCAGGAGAGTTGTCAAGGGAGCCATCAGGAGAGACTTCCGTCCCATCATTAGGAGGGACAGCTGTCCTGTCATTAGGAGGGTGCTAACTAGAGCACAATAGGTGCTAATTAGAGCTATTGTTTAGTCACTAGCCTGTAGCAGTCTGCCTCTCGGTAGGAGGGGTCTGGTTAGGTTAAAAACTCCAGCTTTTGTTGGCTTCTGTTTTATTCTTCTCTACAAGAGTCAAGACGGAAGTCAGACTACCAGAGCAAGAATTTTAGCTGAGGAAGCTTCTGCGATTTGAAGTGAAACGTCCTCGCGTCGAGCAACCCAGTCCAGTCGAAGATTCAAGCTTCTCTACTATGGAAACCACCTGGACAACTGAGAGCCTACACAGAAAGAAATTCAATTAAATGTCTTTCACGACATTCAGGAATGCTATTATAGCTCACCAACTTAAAAGGACATATAATGAAGGTGAACCCATTACGATTGGGTAAATTTCGATGCACAATATTAATTTGAACGACTTTGTTTGGCTTATGTGACATAGCTGCCATCTGCTGGACATGTCTGAACTTGTTGAAGGGATTATTATCTGCCGCCTCTTTTAACACACTCCAAAAATTTAATTTTTATTTCCCGTTTTATTCCAAGGGTTAAAGGTGACCGGGGGACCGACTGTCGTTCTGGATATTAAATGAATCATTACGTTTCAGTTTGATGCTGTCGCATTTGAAAGGCAGATACAGACATCCAAAAAAAACATTTGAGCCTTCATGCAAAGCTCCTGTGGTGTTTCCGTTCCAGCTCTGCCTAAAATCTCTCAGTTTGTGAAAACTTACTTTCACAGTGGAAAATGAAAATTCTGTTTGCTTTAGATGGGGTTTAATTATTACTAATCTTTGATGTGTGCTCCAGAGGACGCCCCCATTCTGGGTCATTTTCAGAGCACTTTGATGTTAAACACGTTAAAGGATCTGAGAAATTCACAGCAAGCAAAAATATTGCTTAATTTTCAGCCACAAAGACTGGGGACAGTCGTTGAAGCTGTTTCCACGTAAGATGGAAATCATGAACTTTTCCTCGGTGCAGCTGAATGAACTTTATCCCTTCACACTGTTAACATTCACAGTCATGCACATGTACATATTCATGAATTTGGCAGGGTCTTTTTTTTTTTAGATGAAAGGTTCTTTTGGTGTCATCAATTCATTAAAAATGATCTTATATCAACAATCAAAATTAGAACAGGCGATATTTATCTATTGCCAGATTGGGCGGATTTGAATTTTATTTTACATGTAAAAATACATGGCTGGGGAACCAAATTTTGGGGCTGATTTGGTATCAGTTTGGCTGGTTTTTAAATATATCTGTTTAATGCTAATTTGAATCAAATCCTAAAAGAGTGCAAAAACTCCAAACACTGTATATGCACACACTGGACAAAGCCTGCGTGAGGTTTTTATGGAGACCCAGATATGAGAGTCGCTTATTTTCTCAGTAATCATGCATTAAAGTGACCTAACTGATCACTATTAAAAGTGCTAATGCTGTTAGCATAGAATGTTAAATACAAGAGTTTTCACTCAGTGTGAACATTTGCAGCAGGGACATCATAGCTGATCTATTAGGACGTTTCAACACACAACAAACTATATTATTACACATGTTTGTAATAAAATGCTAAAAACAATAGATAGCCACTGCCAGCAGACAATGAGTTATAGACACCATTGCCAACTCAGGAAAGTAATTCCTGTTGGCTGTCCTAAAAGTTGCTAAATGACATCATCACCTAATTTGCAAAATTGGCTATGTGTATGCAGTTGTTATTAATGTCGTGTGAGGGACAAAAAGTGAGTAAAATAAACACCCTAAATATGTTTGGAAATACAAATGCACTTTCGTCTGTTGATTCCTGGGCTTTGAACAGACAAAAATGACCCAAAAAAAAGTGGTCACGGCTGGCTGCCAACAGCTGTTGAAAATTCTGGGAAAGGTGGTTTCACGGCAGCTCATGGACCACCTTACTGAGAATGATCTTTTTGAACCATTGCAATCTGCTTTTAGAAAACATCACTCCACAGAGACAGCACTTATTAAAGTAGTTAATGGTCTTCTGCGAGCAATAGACTCGATACCACTACAGTCTTGGTGTTGTAGGATCTTAGTGCTGCGTTTGACACCATTGATCATCATATTCTACTTGATAGGCTTGAAAATTGTTTCAGGATTACTGGAACTGCCCTTGCATGGTTGACGTCTTAACTGTCTGGTCGTTCCCACTGTGTTTTGTGCACTGACACTACCTCTGATTTTAGGCGCATGAAGTTTGGGGTTCTGCAGGGATCCGTTCTGGGCCCCCTGTTTTATTCCCTGTATATAGCACCCCCTGGGAATATATTGTGGTGTTTTGGGGTTGCTTTTCATTGCTATGCTGATGGCACTCAATTATATATGCCGATAACTGCTGGAAATCTTGTCCACATAAAATCTCTAGAAGACTGCCTTGCAGCACTGAGAAGATGGATGTCTAGTAACTTTCTACTTTTGAACTCTGATGAGACTGAAATGATGGTTCGTGGTCCAGCAAGACATTGGCATCAATTTGATCAGCTAGCGCTTAGCCTAGGTTCTTGTATTATACATCATACTGACAAAGTGAGGAACCTTGGGGGAATTTTTGATCCTACGTTGTCCTTTGACCTCCACATTAGGGACATTACGAGGACTGCTTTCTTCCATCTAAGAAATATAGATTCGTCCCATCCTGTCTATGGCTGATGATGAGACTCTGATTCATGCTTTTATTTCTTCCAGATTGGACTATTGTAATGCTTTGTTTTCTGGTTTACTGCAGGCCAGTATCAGGGGTCTTCAAGTGGTTCAAAATGCTGCTGCCAGATTTCTGACACAAAGCAGAAGGTTTGACCATATTATGCAGTTCTGGCATCCCTTCACTGGCTTCCGGTCTCTCTGAGATCGGATTTTAAAGTATTATTATTGTTGTGTGGGCCGCTGAAGAGGAGGTACTGCTGGCCCACCACCAGAGGGCGCCCTGCCTGAAGTGCAGGCTTCAGGCACGAGAGGGCGCTGTCGCCTCACGGGAACAGCCGGGAGTGACAGCTGTCACTCATCAACTCATGACAGCTGTCACCTACCTCCACATCATCAACCACTCCATAAAAGCCGGACGACATCTCCACCCCGCTGCCGAGATATCGCCTACCATTGGAGGTAATTTCCGGCTGAGCTGGTCGCGGACGACAGGGTGACAAGCCGCACCCTTCCCGACACGTGAAGACAAGCGTCTGTATCAGATCTGTAGAAAGACTGTGTTCGTATTTGCGGAGGTGGAGGTGTAATTCCCACCTGCATTATCTGAACTGTGTGCGAGGAGTTGCTGAGTCTCACCACACTCACCTCATTTTCTGTTTTTGTTTCCTGCCAGCAGTACCAGATCCGACAGCTGGAGACGGTGGCCACCTGGGGACTCTGGACTTGGCGGCTCCAGTATCCTCCGGGTTCGGTGGCAGTGGAAATCGTGTGGGGTCCGGCTCTTCTCTGGACGGACGTCTCCTATCCTCGAGCCTGGCCACACGTCACCTTTGTACATTTGACTATAATCCAAATTCTGCATTTGTCTGTATTTCGTTGTGCACATTTCACAACAGTAAAGTGTTGTATTTTTGGCTCATCTATTGTCTGTTCATTTACGCCCCCTGTCATGGGTCTGTGTCATTACACTTTCCAAACAGGATATCTCGGCCAACGTCATGGATTCAGAGGGGCATCAACCATCGAGTGAACAACCAATGGAAGAGCAGGGTGCACAGGCGCCAGCAGGAGGCATGGTAGGTGAGTTGCAACAAATCCTCACCGCCTTCACTGCTCGGTTAGATTCAATGACCGAACAGAACGTCATACTCAATCATAGGATGGAGGCTCTCACTGCTCAGGTGGAAGCGAGAGCACAGGGCGCGGCTGCAGCTCCTCCTCCTGCTGTCCTGGTGCCAAATACAGACATTCCACTGGTCATTCAACGAACCCCCCCACTGTCCCCTGAAGCATTCATAAGTCCCCCGGAACCGTACGGAGGCTGTGTGGAGATGTGCGCTGACTTCTTAATGTAGTGTTTGCTCGTCTTTGCACAGCATCCTGTCATGTACGTGTCAGAATCCAGCCGGGTGGCTTATGTGATCAATTTGCTTCGAGGTGAGGCATGCGCCTGGGCTACGGCACTTTGGGAGCAGAATTCACGGCTCCTAACGACATATTCTGGGTTTGTGAGGGAGTTCAAAACAGTTTTTGATCACCCAAACAGAGGCGAGACCGCTTCAACAGTGCTGCTCTCTATGAGACAGGGGCGTCGGAGTGCAGCCGAGTATGCGGTCGACTTCGCATCGCGGCTGCGAGGTCCAGCTGGAATACTGCTGCACTCCGCACCACCTTCATAAACGGACTGTCGTCGGTCCTGAAGGACCATCTGGTGGCTAAGGATGAGCTGCGGGATTTGGACGGGCTTATCGATCTAGTTATATGATTGGTCAATCGGTTAGAAGAACACCGTCGGGAGCGAGACGAAGGACGTGGCCGGGCACGCGCCGTCCCTCTCCCTTCCGGGTCCAAAAAAGTTCTGCCCTCCCCACGCTCCACAGCCTCAGCGCTCCGTGCGACAACAGCTGCCCCTGCTGACGATGCTATGGACACGAGCAGGGCTAAATTTAGAGCTTTCAGTAGACAGAGGAGTGCTTTATCTGCGGCTGGAGCGAGCATCAGCAGAGAGACTGCCCCAAATGGTTAAACACCAACGCCCGCTCTTAGAAACTGGGCTAAGAGTGGGCCAGGAAATTCACGTGGGACACAAACGCATTTCTGCATGGCTCCCAGTTACGATCCTGAGTGGGGATCTGTCATATACGATAACAGATGTGCCTGCACATATACTGTGTCATATACGGTAATGGGAGGACACGCGGGAGAAGAGCATGTGGTGGAGTGCTGTTAAGATGTGGAGTGACGGGGAGTAAAAGCCATAAAGACAAATAGCCTCTGGAGCAATCATTTACATGGTGTCAGAAGTGCAAACCGGTGAGACATGGCGAAGTTCAACCCCCCGATAAACTTCACATTTGACAAACCTGCTGAGTGGCCCGACTGGAAGCAACGTTTTGTGAGATTCAGAACTGCTACCAAACTTAGCACTGAAGATGGCGCCGTGCAGGTGAGCAGCCTGATATACGCAATGGGAAGCCAGGCTGAGAATGTGTTTCGTTCGTTCACGTTTGGGGAAAATGAAGATGACGAAGACTTCAATTGCGTGCTGGCTAAGTTTGACGAGTACTTTGTGCCGCGCAGGAATGTAATACACGAGCGGGCCTGTTTCCACCAACGTGTTCAAAGACCTGGGGAAAAAGCAGAGACTTTTATAAGGGCTTTGTACGAACTGGCAGAACACTGTGATTTCGGCGCGAGCAGGGAAGAGAACATTCGCGACCGAATTGTTGTTGGTATACTGGACAAGGACGTCTCAAAACAGCTCCAGCTACAGCAGCAACTGACCCTGGCGGTGGCGATAGAAACTGTTAGGCAGTCCGAGGAGATCGCCTCACATGTTAGCATGCAAGGAGCAGAAACTGGGCTCGTGCATGAAGTGAATAACAAACCTAACAACAACGTAAAATTCCGAAGACAAAAGAAAAAGGGGAATGGCGGACATAACGGAGATGGCAAATGCGGAAAGTGCGGGAAAATGCGTCATAGCAGAGACGAGAACTGCCCTGCGCGGGAATCCACATGCAATTCGTGCAACAAAGTGGGGCATTGGAGCAGGGTGTGCAAGAGTAGGAGGGCTGTATGCGAGGTCACGGAGCAGCAGCAGCAGCAACTGTCATATTTCCTTGGGGCAGTGAGCAAAGCAGTTGCGGAAGCATCAGAGCAATGGACAGTCAAATTGCGCATAGGCTCCACTCCAGCTGAGTTCAAGATCGACACGGGAGCCGACGTGAACATCATCTGTGAAGAAACCTATCACTCACTCAGACTCAAAACACCACTCGAACCTGCAGACATCCAACTGGATAGCCCAGGAGGGGAGTTACAGTGCATTGGACAGTTCCAGAGCACTGTGGCTTACAAAGGAAAGAGACACCCACTCACAGCATACGTCGTCCGAGGCCGCACAGTCAGCAACCTCCTCAGCAGATCACTGTCTGTGAAGCTGAACCTGGTGAAGAGAGTGGAGGAAGTGGTGTGTAACACAGGACACCTGCAAGCATTTGGCGAGCATGGAACTCTTAAGACTGAACCTGTAAGAATACAGCTGAAAGACAATGCTCAACCGTACGCTGTCCACGCAGCTAGGCGCGTGCCAATTCCCATGCTCCAGAAAGTCAAAGAGGAACTTGAGCGTATGGAGAGGAACGGCATCATAGAAAGGGTGACGCAGCCTACCGACTGGTGTGCATCCATGGTGCCAGTCTTAAAGAAAAACACTGGTAAAGCACGTATCTGTGTGGACTGAACAAAGCAGTTAAGAGAGAACAGTACATCTTACCTACCACAGATGAAATTATAGCTAAGTTGAGTGGTGCCACAGTCTTCACGACGCTCGATGCAGCCAGTGGGTTCTTCCAAATCCCACTACACCCAGACAGCTGCAAACTCACGACCTTTATCACCCCGTTCGGCAGATTCCACTTTAAGAGGCTGCCGTTCGGAATAACCAGCGCTCCCGAGATTTTCCAAAGGAAAATGATGGAGACAATGGAGGGGCTGGAAGGAGTGGAGATCTTCATGGACGATGTGCTCATCTATGGGGCCACAGTGAGTGAACACGACCAGCGTCTGGAAAAGGTCATGCAGCGCATCGAGATAGCTGGGTTGAAGCTCAACCGCGACAAGTGTTCCATCAGACAACACCAGCTGCGCTTCCTCGGGCATCTCATTGACAAGGATGGGATTCGGCCCGACCCAGACAAAGTCGAGGCTATACAACAGCTGCCACCACCAACGAACGTGCCAGAACTGAAGAGGATCCTGGGCATGGTAAACTACCTCGGAAGGTACATTCCCAACCTGTCCACAGTGGCACAGCTGCTGTACGAGCTCCTGAAGGGAAAAAACGCATGGACATGGGGTCTCGTACAACAAACAGCTTTTGAACACACCAAACAGCTACTGACAACGGCACCAGTTCTTGCCTACTACGATGTCAGCAAACCTATGGCTGTGTCAGCCGACGCTAGCAGCTATGGACTGGGAGGAGTTCTCCTCCAGCTTCATGGGCAGAATGGAAACCTGTCGCATACTGTTCCAGGCGACTCACCGACGCAGAGACACGCTACGCCCAGATTGAAAAGGAATGTCTGGCCGGCGTGTGGGCGTGCGAGAAGTTCGACAGGTACCTCACTGGCATTGAATCATTCAAACTAGTAACTGACCACAAGCCACTTGTGCCGCTCATAAACAGCTGCAACTTGGAAAACGTACCTTTGCGGTGTCAGCGTCTCCTAATGAGACTGATGAGATTCAGTCCCGTGGCAGAGTATGCTCCTGGGAAAACTCTGATAGTCGCAGACACTCTCTCACGTAGCCCGCTGTCCACATGTACCGAGCCGGACACTCAGAGTGATGTGGCGTGTTATGTTGCTAGCATAGTGGGGGTAATCCCTGCTAGCCAGAATAAGATGGAAGAGATAAAGATGGCAACTGCAGAGGATGCTGAACTGCAGTCACTCATAAAGTTCATACGGACAGGATGGCCAGAACACAGCTGCAAGGTGCCTGTGGGTATAAGACAGTTCATGCAGGTCAAAGCAGAACTGTCAGAGCACGATGGCCTGGTCCTCAGGGGAAGCAGGATCGTGGTCCCGCAGCTGATGAGAAAAGAGATTCTCCAGAAGATTCACGAGGGACACCAAGGACTGACTAAATGTAGGGAAAGGGCCTACTCATCAGTGTGGTGGCCCGGTCTCGCTACAGAGATAAGCGGCCTAGTGTCATCTTGCCAAGTGTGCTTTGAACTGAAAAGAACACAACAAAAGGAGCCACTCATCTCTACACCACTTCCAGATCGTCCGTGGAAGAGAATCGCAATGGATTTATGTGAGTACAATCATCAGAACTACCTGGTTGTCTCAGACTATTACTCTAGATTCATAGAAATACTGCACATGCCATCCACAACCAGTACACATGCAATACGTAAGTTGAAGGCAGTCTTTGCCAGGTTTGGCATCCCAGATGAAGTAGTGACGGATAATGGGTCGCAGTTTTCTAGTGCTGAGTTTCAGGAGTTCGCGAAGCAATTCGACTTCAGACACTGCACGTCCAGCCCACACCACCCACAGGGCAATGGGCATGCAGAGAGGGCCGTGCAAACAGCTAAGAAGATCCTCAAACAAGCGGATCCAGTGCTGGCCTTGATGATCTACAGGTCCACTCCGTGCTCCTCGACCGGTTTCAGCCCTGCAGAGCTGTTAATGGGGAGAAAGATCAGGACAACGCTCCCTACCCTGGAGAAGAATCTTCGATCACGGTGGCCGAGCAGAGCAGCGGTGAAGGAAAAGGACGACCGAGAAAAGGCCAAGCAGGCCTACTACTACAATCGCCGCCATGGAGCCTGATCTTTACCTGTCCTACAGCCGGGCGATGTGGTAAGGTCCAAGCTAGACCATGAGAAATCGTGGTCACGGTCAGCAGTGGTTTCAGGAGAAAGCACCACTCCGAGATCACTCGTCATACAGACTCAGCAGGGGGCTGAGCTTCGGCGGAATCGCCGCCACCTTCGACCTGAACCGGTTTCCCAGTCTTCCCTACCAGCGATCAGCGACAATACTGAGACAGACACTCACTCTGCCGTTTACAGGATCTAACCCTTCAAGCCCCAGCACTGGTGGACACGGGGTTGGAAGGGAATCTGCTGGACAGCAGATGAGCAAGGGAAGTAGGGCTCCCTCTAGTGGTGCTCCCTTCACCACTGAAGGTACGGGCACTGGATGGCATCCTTCTTCCCTTAATTACACACAAGACACAACCAGTAACTCTGGTAGTGTCTGGGAATCATCGGGAGGAGATAGAGTTTTATGTAACTCCTTCTACCTCCCGCGTAATTTTGGACTTCCCATGGATGATAAAACACAATCCCCGGATTGATTGGCCGTCTGGAGTTGTGGCTCAGTGGAGTGAAACCTGCCACCGGGAGTGTTTAGGATCCTCGGTTCCCCCCAGTTTGACTGCTAACGAGGAGGTTAAAGTCTCCCCCAATCTGACGGCGGTGCCTGAAGAGTACCACGATCTTGGAGACATTTTCAGCAAAGATCTGGCACTCACTCTTCCCCCTCACTGGCTGTACGATTGTGCCATTGATTTGATCCCGGGTGTTGAGTACCCGTCCAGCAGGCTGTACAACCTCTCATGTCCGGAACGCGAATCAATGGAGACCTACATATGGGACTTGTTAGCTGCCGGGCTGATCCGGAACTCCACCTCCCCGATGAGTGCTGATTTCTTTTTTGTGGGCAAGAAAGACAGCGGACTCTGTTCATGCATTGATTACAGACGGCTGAACGAGATCATGGTTCGCAACCGATACCCTCTGCCCCTGTTAGATTCAGTGTTCACGTCCCTGCATGGAGCCCAAATCTTCACCAAACTTGATCTTAGGAACGTACATCACCTGGTTCGGATCCGGAAGGGAGACAAGTGGAAGACGGCATTCAACACCCTGTTAGGTCATTTTGAGTACCTGGTCATGCCGTTCGGCCTCACTAACGCCCCCGTGACATTTCAGGCTTTGGTAAATGACATCTTGCGGGACTTCCTGCACCGATTCGTCTTCGTATATCTAGACGATATACTCATCTTTTCCCCGGATCCTGAGACCCATGTCCAGCATGTACGTCAGGTCCTGCAGCGGTTGTTGGAGAACCGGCTGTTTGTGAAGGGCGAGAAGTGTGAGTTCCACCGCACTTCTTTGTACTTCCTGGGGTTTATCATCTCCAACTCCGTCGCCCCTGATCCAGCCAAGGTTGCGGCGCAGGCACGCAGGTTGACCCCAGCTGAATGGAACTATGACATGGGCAATGGGGAACTCCTTGCAGTGAAAGAGGCTCTTGAGGAGTGGAGACATCTGTTGGAGGGAGCTGCGGTACCATTCACGGTTTTCACGGACCATCGGAACCTGGAGTATATTAGGACCGCCAAGCGGCTGAACCCCAGGCAAGCCCGCTGGTCATTGTTCTTCAGGCATTTTGACTTCCGGATCACCTACCGCCCCGGGACCAAGAATCAAAGATCGGACGCCTTGTCCCAGGTTCACGAAGACGAAGTCAAAACGGAGTTGTTGGATCCGCCGGAGTCCATCATTCCTGAGTCCACTATCGTGGCCACCCTCACCTGGGACATGGAGAAGACCGTCCGGGAGGCCCTGGCACGGAGCCCGGACCCAGGAATGGGCCCGAAGAACTGCCTCTACGTCCCACCAGAGGCCAGAGCTGCAGTCCTGGACTTCTGTCACGGTTCCAAGCTCTCCTGTCACCCAGGGGTGCGAAGGACCGTGGCAGTGGTCCAGCAGCACTTCTGGTGGGCATCCATGGAAGCCGACGTCTGGGAATATGTCCAGGCCTGTACCACCTGTACCAGGGGCAAGGCAGACCATACAAAGACACAAGGACTTCTGCAACCGCTCCCGGTGCCTCATCGCCCTTGGTCTCACATCGGCCTGGACTTTGTCACGGGCCTCCCGCCGTCCCAGGGCAGGACGACCATCCTCACGGTAGTGGACCGATTCTCCAAGGTGGCCCACTTCGTGGCCCTCCTGGTCCACCACATCGTGTGTCTGCATGGGATACCAACTGACATTGTCTCAGATCGTGGTCCTCAGTTCTCCTCACAGGTTTGGAGGAGTTTCTGCAGAGAACTGGAGGCCACCGTGAGCCTCTCGTCCAGGTATCACCTACAGACGAATGGACTTGCAGAGCGGGCCAACCAGGAACTTGAACAGGCCCTCTGCTGTGTGACATCCACGCACCCGACGGCCTGAAGTGACCATCTGGCCTTGATCGAGTACGCACATAACAGCCAGGTGTCCTCTGCCACCGGCCTCTCCCCGTTTGAGGTGTGTCTGGGGTACCAGCCCCCATTGTTTCCCGTGGTGGAGGGAGAGGTCGGTGTGCCCTCGGTCCAGGCCCACCTGCGAAGATGCCGTCGGGGCTAAGAGGGCTAAGAGCTAAGGCCCATGCAGACCGCCGGCGTTCCCCGGCCCCTGCATACCAGCCCGGGGAGGAGGTGTGGTTATCTACAAAGGACATTCCTCTCCAGGTGGACTCCCCGAAACTGAAGGACAGGTACATTGGCCCCTTCAAGATCCTCAAAGTCCTCAGTCCGGCCGCAGTGAAGCTTCAACTCCCAGCTTCACTGCGGATCCACCCAGTATTCCACGTCTCCAGACTCAAACCACACCACACCTAACCCCTCTGTGCTCCCGGACCGGTGCCGCCTCCTGCCTGGATCATCGACGGGGAGCCGGCTTGGATGGTGCGCCGGCTGCTGGACGTCCGTCGAAAGGGCCGGGGGTTCCAGTACTTGGTGGACTGGGAGGGGTATGGACCTGAGGAACGCTCCTGGGTGAAGAGGAGCTTCATCCTGGACCCGGCCGTCCTGGCCGACTTCTACACACGACACCCCGACAAGCCTGGTCAGGCACCAGGAGGCGCCCGTTGAGGGGGGGGGTCCTGTTGTGTGGGCCGCTGAAGAGGAGGTACTGCTGGCCCACCACCAGAGGGCGCCCTGCCTGAAGTGCAGGCTTCAGGCACGAGAGGGTGCTGCCGCCTCACGGGGACAGCTGTCACCTCTCAACTCATGACAGCTGTCACCTATCACCACATCATCAACCACTCCATAAAAGCCGGACGACATCTCCACCCCGCTGCCAAGATATCGCCTACCATTGGAGGTAATTTCCTCAGCCTTAATCTGTGCCGTATCGCACGTAATCATTGTCTGATTCTCTACAGGAGTTCCTGGTAGCTTGTGTCAGCTGGAGGCTGAGCTGGTCGCGGACGACAGGGTGACAAGCTGCACCCTTCCCGACCCGTGAAGACAAGCGTCTGTATCAGATCTGTAGAAAGACTGTGTTTGTATTTGCGGAGGTGGAGGTGTAATTCCCACCTGCATTATCTTAACTGTGTGTGAGGAGTTGCTGAGTGTCACCACACTCAACTTGTTTTCTGTTTTTGTTTCCTGCCAGCAGTACCAGAGCCGACAGCCGGAGACGGTGGCCACCTGGGGACTCCGGACTTGGCGGCTCCAGTATCCTCCGGGTTCGGTGGCAGTGGAAATCGTGTGGGATCCAGCTCTTCTCTGGACGGACGTCTCCTATCCTCGAGCCTGGCCACACGTCACCTTTGTACATTTGACTATAATCCAAATTCTGCATTTGTCTGTATTTCGTTGTGCACATTTCACAACAGTAATGTGTTGTATTTTTGGCTCATCTATTGTCGGTTCATTTACGCCCCCTGTCACTACACTTTCCCAACAATTATTGGCCTATAAAATTGTTCGCGGACTGGCACCCCCCTACCTGGCCGGCCTGGTTGAGTCCTACGTACCGGCTCGGGCCCTGCATTCACAGGGTGCAGGCCTATTGTGTGTCCCTAGGGTGAAAAGAAAAGTCAACGGGTTACAGAGCCTTCTCTCACCATGCCTCAGATCTGTGGAATGATCTGCCTGCACCCGATAGTCGGAATCTGTGGAGACTTTTAAGGCCAGAATGAAGACACACTTTTTTCTCTGTTTTATCATTAGTATTTTATAAGATTGTGTGTCTTCTTTTTTCTTTTTATTTTATTCCTTTTGCTTATTTATGTTTTCATTTTTTTATTGTGTGTTTAATCTTAATTTTATTCTGCCTTTTAAATGATGTTTGTGAAGTGCCTTGAGGGGACTAGTTGTGATTTGGCGCTATATAAATGAATAAATTTGATTTGATTTGATTTGAGACATCTCTGGTCCTGCATGTCACAGCTGCAGAACACGTCCTGTTTTTTGATGGACACGTGCATGTGTGTGCTTGCTGTAGTCACGTGGAAATACATAAAAACATATCGCTTTTGCGACGGGCTGGAGAAACAGACAGACAGTTCATGTGGAGATACAGCAGGCAATCTGAATGTCACGTCTGTCTGACAGGACGCATGTCGGGGCGTCAGGGCTGTAAGCGGCGTGTTGTGGGACAAGCCAACAGTGGGACAAATACATCACTTTCAGTCACGTATCAGCAGAAATATGCAGTTATCACAGCACTTTTTTTTTAAATACGTTTATCTGCTTGTTGATTTTAGTTATTTCACGATCCTGTTACAACCCCAATTCCAATGAAATTGGGACACTGTGTAAAAATGTAAATAAAAACAGAATACAATGATTTGCAAATCCTCTTCAAACTATATTCAATTGAATACACCACAATGACAAGATATTTAATGTTCAAATTGATAAACTTCATTGTTTTTGTGCAAATATTTGCTCATTTTGAAATGGATGCCTGTAACATGTTTCAAAAAAGCTGGAACAGTGGTATGTTTACCACTGTGTTACATCATCTTTCCTTCTAACAACACTCAATAAGCGTTTTGGAACTGAGGACGCTAATTGTTGAAGCTTTGTAGGTGGAATTCTTTCCCATTCTTGCTTGATGTACGACTTCAGTTGTTCAACAGTCTGGGGTCTCCGTTGTCATATTTTGCGCTTCATAATGCACCACACATTTTCAGTGAGCAACAGGTCTGGACTGCAGACAGGCCAGTCCAGTACCCGCACTCTTTTACTATGAAGCCACGCTATTGTAACACGTGCAGAATGTGGCTTGACATTGTCTTGCAGAAATAAGCAGGCACGTTCCTGAAAGAGATGTTGCTTGGATGGCAGCATGTGTTGCTCCAAAACCTGGATGTACCTTTCAGCATTGATGGTGTCATCACAGATGTGTAAGTTGCCCATGTCATGGGCACTAACACCCCCCCATACCATCACAGATGCTGGCTTTTGAACTTTGCACTGGTAACAATCTGGATGGTCTTTTTTGTCTTTTGTCCGGAGGACGCAACGTCCATGATTTCCAAAAACAATCTGAAATATGGACTCATCAGACCACAGAACACTTTTCCACTTTGCGTCTGTCCATTTCAAATGAGCTCGGGTCCAGAGAAGATGGCGGCGTTTCTGGATGTTGTTGATGTATGGCTTTTGCTCTGCATGGTAGAGTTTTAACGTGCACTTGGTAGCTGTAGCATCAACTGTGTTAACTGACAGTGGTTTTCTGAAGTGTTTCTGAGCCCACGCTGTAAGATCCTTTACACAATGATGTCTGTTTTTAATGCAGTGCCATCTGCTGTCATGAGCATTCAATGTTGGTTTTCAGCCTTGCCGCTTACGTGTAGAAAGTTCTCCAGATTCTCTGAATCTTCTGATTATATTGTGGACTGTAGATGATGGAATCCCTAAATTCATTGCAATTGAACATTGAGAAACATTGTTCTTAAACTGTTGGGCTATTTTTTCACACAGTTGTTCACAAAGTGGCGATCCTCGCCCCATCTTTCCTTGTGAATGGCTGAGCCTTTTGGGGATGCTCCTTTTACACGGTCTGTTAGAAAAGTATCGGACCTTGTTTTTTTTTCAAAAACCTGATGGATTTGAATCAAGCATGCTTGCGTGAGCTGACCTTGAACCTTTGTGCGCAAGCGTGAATTTTTTCACGCCTGTCGATTGTATCAGTTGCTGGCAAGCAGCATTTGTGTGAGGTCGTGTGTAGTGCTCTCGGCGGATTTTCATTGCAAAGAAAATGATCGAACGACTGGAGCAGCACTGCATCAAATTTTGCCAGAAACTGAGTGACAGCCAGGTGGAAACCATTCGGAAGATTCAGACGGCTTTCGGTGACGATGCTATGGGCATAACACGGATTAAGGAGTGGTACAACCAGTTTAAAGACGTCTGCACAACGATGGAGAGCGAGCCACACTCCGGTTGGCCATCAACATGCCAAAATGACCAGATCATTGCCAAAGTGAACACTGTGGTGATGTGGGACCATTGTGTGCCAGAAACTGGGCGACAGCCAGGTGGAAACCATTTGGAAGATTCAGATGGCTTTCAGTGGCTTTTCAGTCATGTGACTATCTGAGAAATTGCGGAAGAGGTGGGCATCATTTTTCGGAGTCCAGAATGTCCTGTGAGCAGAGCGTGGCTCGCTCTCCACCGTTGTGCGGACGTCTTTAAACTGGTTGTACCACTCCTTAATCTGTGTTATGCCCATAGCATCATCACCGAAAGCCGTCTGAATCTTCCGAATGGTTTCCACCTGGCTGTCGCACAGTTTCTGGCAAAATTTGATGCAGTGTTGCTCCAGTCGTTCCGTCATTTTCTTTGCAATGAAAAACCGCCGAAAGCACTACACACGACCTCACACAAGCACTGCTTGCCAGCAACTGACGCGATCGACAGGCATGAAAAAATTCACGCATGCACACGAAGGTTCAAGGTTGGCTCATGCAAGCACACGTGATTCAAATCCATCAGATTTTTGAAAAAAAACAAAAACAAAGTCTGATACTTTTCTAACAGACCTCGTATACCCAATCATGACCCTCACCTGTTTCCAATTAGGTGTTCTTTGAGCATTCATCCACTTTCCCAGTCTTTTGTTGCCCCGTCCCAACTTTTTTTAAATGTGCTGCAGGCATCCATTTCAAAATGAGCAAATATTTGCACAAAAACAATAAAGTTTTATCAGTTTGAACATTAAATATCTTGTCTTTCTGGTGTTCAGTTGAATATAGGTTGAAGAAAATCACTGTATTCTGTTTTTATTTACATTTCACACAACGTCCCAACTTCATTGGAATTGGGGTTATAAAAGACAGTGATTGCAGTGCAGTGGTAAAGTTTCTCTCTAGTAATCAGAGCTTATGGGTTCGAATCCTGTGAGTGGCATTTATTTTTTATTTAACCAGGGTTATTTTACCGCGTGGTTCTGTATTGCATCCCCTTTTATTTATTATTTATATCAACCCAGTGTAATTGATTAATTATACAGCTGCTTTTTATTTCATTTTCCTCCACATCAGCGGCATGATGTGATGCAGCTGCTCGCACTGTGTTCCTGCTCACATGACACCGTCACATGCACGACGCCGTCACACCGGGATCGTGCACACCTGCCTGAAGGCTCGATGTTTTTGTGGTTCATACGAGCTGTTCCGCCGTGAGTCGCCTTGATTTGTACTTATTCGTACTATGTGTGAAGGGGCCCTTAATTTTGCATGTCAATGCAAAAAACATTTCACACTCGAGCTAAAAATAATTTATGAATAGAATTTCATGTTGTGAAAAATAAACATACACTGAACTGTCTTGCGTCTGTGTGAGCCAATCAGTGCTTAGTGCAAAGAGCTCTCAGTCAATGAAATGTAGGAAATGTAGGGAGGAGGGCGGGCTCCTATGAGTAGAGTGCCTTAATTAAGAGAGTGGCGTCAACTCAGAACATGGCGCCATTTTGGTTCAATTGCGCTGAACTACTGAATGAACCTTTAATGTTTTCAACATTTTTTAAAAATCATTTAACCACATACAGCAACACATCCAGGTACAGGTGCTATCAAAATAAATATAAAAATAGTTAAGATAGCAAATTTACATAAATTTACAATTCATGTTGACTTATTTAATTAATTTAAAGCCGGATTTATGCAGCTGCAGCAGCTGTAACTCTGTGTCATGCAGTGATGTCTGTGACTTTATTCTGGACTGATTTAACCATCAACAAGCTTTTCCTTCTACAATCATCACCTCCAAATCAAAGGTAAACTGTACATTTTCCTCTTTTATTGAGTTTGTGTTGTAAATGTGCAGACATTTCTGATCCATTTGTAATTAGTGTGCGCACTGTAAAAATTATTCTAATATTCTAATATTATGGCAGACGAAGCAGTGAAAGCAGAAAAGTGTCAAATCACAGCCTTTTGTGTCTGATTTAACAGGTGCACGTCAGGCTGCGGGTCCAAGTCTGAACACAGTGTGAAAAAATAAACGGTCGGAATTTTAATCACAGAAATGACTCCGGGCCGTCTTTCCTCAAATCAGCGAGTGTCAGCACTGAATTTTAATTTGTAGCTCTGTGACTGTGCACGTCCAGACTGCTCAGGGTTTTTAATGGAAATACATTGCGATTGGACGAGGCATTTTATCCGATGTGAGTGAAAACTCCATTATACAAAATCCATTGTACAAAATATATAAATGTATATACGGTGTTAATTACATGGAAAACAATACAAAAACATTGGGACTCTTTTTGTCCAGTTACTGTGAATATCTTGTTCATACAATAATGGTTTGTCATTTCCATCCCACACGGCTAACTTTATTTTCCCAAATGTTTCTTCTGTTCGGATCTGAAGGGAATATGTACATCTTGAAGCCTTTGTTGTGTCTGTCTGTCTTTTTTTTTTGACTCGTCATGTCGCCACTCTCTCAATTAAGGCACAATACCTGAGTTCTTTGGGAAGGGGGAGGAGCCCTGACTTTGCCCACGGCAGCACCTGCTACTCACTGAAGAGAAACTTGTGCTTTCTCATCTCCAAAACCAACTGGAAAAGTCACTTGAATTCTCACTAGTCGCTTTCTTGAAAAAAGTCACCTGAGGGGTCTGAATAGTTGCTAAATTTAGCAACAAAGTCGCTAAGTTGGTAAAACTGTTTATGGACAGTATGAGAGTCAGGATCGGTCACCTGCTATCACTCAAAGAAACAACACCCCCAATTATGCAGAAATTTAAGGCTTACAACATCTTAAACTAAGAAGTTAGACTGTTTTTTTTGTGCAAGCCTGTAAACATGTTTATTTCTGCTCTAAAGGTGGCCATTTTAATATGGACTGCTCACTTTTGGAGCCAGCCTCAAGTGGCCAGTGAAAGAATTGCAACTTTTTCTTCCAGATGGGCTTCATCTGAGACCATCAAAACTTACCGTGTATATGCCACTCAGACTGCTGCTGTCAGCTGAAATCCCCACCCTCATACACACATTTCACCCCACTCTACTCCACTCCACTCCAGTACCGTCACGCTGTATTTTATTCTGTTCTGAAAAGCTAAAATTTCACACGATGACAGCATCGTGACTTCATAATTCCTAGAATTGTCAGTCATTGTCCATGAAAATAAAAGTGCAGCGTGTGTGTGTGTATATGCACACACACACACACACAGATTACATGGTAACTGTGCAAAGAGGAAGATGTCCTTGTAATTATCATAGTCATTATTCTGCCTTCACATGACAAACAGGGTTTGGTCCACTCCTCTGTCCAAGCTGTGACTTTCCAACAAATTGAGGAGCGCTTTATTTATTTTTCTTTTGTGGAGAAGCTCTCATGATGTCATTGGATGGTTCGTACGTGGTGGTTGGCTGCTGTGGTTTGTTGCCTTTTGGATTTTTATGGATGCATCAGCTGCATTTCTTTTAAACAACCAGAAATATCAATTTAAAGTTTTGGGCCTTTTTTGTGCGTTTTGGAGAGCTTTTCTCCTGGGAACCATCAACTGTATTTGGTAACATCAGAGTGTTTGGGTTTTTCTTTTTCTCCTGTACTCGCCAACAGAAGTCTATCTGTATGTGGTGAAAGTGGTGAACTTGAGGAGAGGTTCCTCAGCAATGACATATGTGCCTCCGGGTCATGAGGCTGCTGAACACACATTTGGCAATGCCGATGTCTTTGCAGTAGATGAAGGTCCAGTTCTTTCGGGTCCTGGTGCTTCCTGTCTGACTGCATAGTTGTGAGACTTAGATGATAACCAGTGACCTAAGCTGATGACTGGATGTCTTTTGTCAAATGTACTAGGTGTATTTGGAGGACCATTGTGTAGAGTCTGGATGACTTTGTGTCAAACAAACAGTTACTTTTGGAGTCTCAAGGAGTATCACTTGCATTGTGAGGGAACATCAGCTCCAACATGTTGGCCATGTGGTGTGTTTCTCTGTGCATGATCCACCTCGCAAGTGCCCCAGAGTTGGTCCCCAGCAGCTGGAGAAGGTCAAGGATTAGCAGGTGCTTCTACTGGCTGCTGCAGGCTGATGTGACTTTCAACAGGTGGGGTGAAATGGTTATCGTCCTGGGTGGGAGTCATCCAGGATCCGGGGCTGTTCCATGATGTGGTGGATGTGGCAAGGTGCAACCTCAGTGCATGCTGCCAGGTTTGACCAAATGGAAAATCTGTAAGCATATTTAAAGTATTCACAAATTTGACATATCTTATGGAGTAGAATAGATTATTCAACGCAAGATCTTTTTTTTTTCATGCAACACTGTTTTTTTTTTCATGCTTGAAGTCTCACAGGTTTAGAGTTGTGGCTGCTCGCACAAAAGCTTTTGATTCACCTATCTGGCTGCACTCCTGAAAACTGTCTCTGAAACTGGAGAAAAACACACGCAAAATGGGGAAAGAAAAAACTTTTTTTGTGCAAATTGCTCCTCAGTTGTCCAGGTCATATCACACTCATCCCAGAAAAGAAACAGACGTTGTCATTTTCGTGCTAAACAAACACTGAGACTGACGCACACTGTTGGTGATTCTGAATAGGATAAGCTTCTTGCATGTATTTAAAACAGAGTTAAATTGTTTAATTGCTTGCTCTCCTTGGCTCTGTCGTAAAGTAGCAGCTGCTGTGACTGTTCGGTCTACGAGCTCCGAGCTTGTTAAGTGAGCAGAGGCAATGTGCATGTACTTATTTAATGCACCTTGTTTAATTTGACCAATATGATCATTAAAAAAAGAGCCTGTATCAGGCTGATTTTGAACACATGAGAACATCCCTATTACTGTTGTGTTGGGGTTTTTCTTTCCTCCTGAACCCCAGCCAGTAGTTTTATATGGTGAGCGAACTCAATAACTGATAGGAGACGGACTTCAAAAAAACATGTTGTATTGAGAGAACAGAGTCATCTAAGGCAGCGCTGAGGTCTTCCAGGAGTGGAATGTCACATGCACCATCCGTAACAGAAGTGCCCCCATGTTAGGGCTGAGCTGTTCTTATTCCTGTATTTGCCCACCCCCAGGTGGGCAAATACTATGTGATTGGCTGCGAACTGGTGCATTGGCGTGGTAAGCGGGTGACGTGATCATGTTGTTTGTTCAAGCAACATGTATCACATCAAAACTTTGTGACAAACTTGTTTGTGTCAGCGTGATAAGCAATAATGGAAAGCTCCATCATCCATCCATGTTTGTCCCAGACAGGTATAACGCACTTGTTTTTATCAGTTAGACTGCACACAAAGCAGCTAGGTTAAATCCAGTTTGGAACATTAAGTGATCTGAGGACATTTGGGTGTGCGTCATGACTGCACGCAGAGTAGTCAGTTTAAATCCAGTTTGTAACATTAAAGTGTAGGTGACACCAATACATGTGCACAAATAATCACTAAAAATGATGAAATGATATTTTAAAAAGTCAATGATAAGTGTGCAGGTGAAGGATAAACAACAGCTGTGCGTCCATGTGTACAGGTGGTTCATATCAGACTCTGTCTGTGTGTGCATTGAGTCTGTGAGGGAGGGCAGATAAGAAGGGGAGCCATGCGCATCACCAGGGCTGTTGAACTCTAGTGGAGGAAAAACAAGCAGGGCATTTGACCTTATAAGCAGGGCATTTTGACCTTCAAGCGGGACATTTTGACCTTAAATATCAGCTATTTTTTAAATAAATATTGTTTCCTTCTTGAATAGTGGAACACATTATTATTAAATATTAAAACCATTTGCACAAGGAGAAAATAATATAGTCTTACCTGTATGTTTCAGTGAGATCATCTTCATTTTGATGAAAATGTGTGAAAATAATTTAATTCAATTGTCCTGGCAGAAGAAAAGTCCATGATGGTTCGAGTCTCTGCTGTACTGATCCGCGACCGGCATGGTCCACTGCAGGTGTAATCAGTTCGTTGCATCTGCGTCTGATGGTTCGAGTCTCTGCTGTGAATGGATCCTCTTGTTCCACAGCAGGCTGCTTTGCGCTTCAAGTTAAAAGACTCGTAGTGCCTCATCTGCTACAAACATTTCAGTCTGCATGCAATGAAATTCCCATGATCCACAAACAATAAAATCAAATAAAATAAAGTGAAAATAGTCAGTTCTGCCTCTGTGTGGAGTGGAGAATCCGCACTATAGTCTGCGTGCGCGCTTGTCAATATAAGTGTTTCCACCTGCCAATCGAAAAAGATTCTGCTGGCGAGAATAACCATTCTGACACAGAAAACACGGTGCAGCTCCGACCCGATCCACTTGATGGAAACAGGTTTATCAGTAGCCTGGTAAAAATCCATAAATTAATGGGACAATTAAGATAATGGTTCCGGAGCTGACGCCACTTCCACCTTCTTCTTGTCCAATGTGTACATGCCAGGAAGTTCCTGTTTTTTTAGTGGTACGCAGTTCAAAATCGGAATATTTATCTCTTCAAGAACTGTGCACCAGGAAAGGATCAATTTCAAACTGTTGTTTAATTTTAATCTTAAATA
Organism: Thalassophryne amazonica; assembly: GCF_902500255.1. Lineage (NCBI taxonomy): Eukaryota > Metazoa > Chordata > Actinopteri > Batrachoidiformes > Batrachoididae > Thalassophryne > Thalassophryne amazonica. Next base: position 21,163,390 of record NC_047105.1, read on the forward strand.
TTCATGAAAAAATGGCATTACATGCCACCTACACTTTAAGTGATCTGAGAACATTGAGGTGTGCGTCATGGAACATTCTGACAGCTGCCATGCATGATCTGCCAGAAAGCTTCTCTCTTTAGTCCGCCCTTTAACTAGCAATACTCCAGGTTCAAGTAAACACAGAAGACAATTTCATTAGTGCAATTCATGTTTGCACCCTGCACCTTATGTTGCACTGATTATTCAATTTATTTAAGTTCAGTTTATATCATTTATATAGTGCCAAATCACAATAAAGTTGCCTCAGGGTGCTTCACACAAGTAAGGTCTAACCTTACCAACCCCAAGAGCAAGCACAAAGGTTACAGTGGTAAGGAAAAACTCCCTTTGATGATTTGAGGAAGAAACCACAAGCAGACCAGACTCAAAGGGGTGACCCTCTGTTTGGACCATGCTACCAACACAACTGACAATACAAATATACAGGAAGTTTTTGGGAGGGAGGTGATGGTCTAGTGGTTAAAGCATTGGGCTTGAGACCAGAGGATCCTTGGGTCAAATCCCTTGGTTCCAATTCCAGCCTGACCGGAAAATCACTTGGCAAGGTCCTTAATCCCCTAGTTGCTCCCGGTCTGTAGTGAGTATCTTGTATTGTAGCACCCACACATCGGGGTGAATGTGAGGCATTATTTGTAAAGCGCTTTGAGCGTTTGATGCAGATGGAAAAGCACTATATAAATGCAGTCCATTTGCCATTTAAATATACAGGAAATTTTGAGAGTCCATGCTGGTGAAGACGATGGGAGGTCTGCAGAAGGAGAGAAGTCATATGCAGCGTGGAAGCCATGAAGCGGAGCTGAACACACCCCAAAATCACTTGCACTATACGCTTTAGATTGTGCACTATAGATTGTCAAGACAGGGTCCCGCAATGTCAAATGTTTGCACGTATGGCCGCACGGTGCTCTTTGCTCTGTCCCTCGCCCATTTAAAAATGGTTTTGCTGCAGAATCTACATGATCACCAAATGTGCAACCTTTAACATACTGGTTAGTGTGTCTAAAACATTGTTTCCCTCTGTCCACATCCTCACATGCTTTGGTGTTCACCTTGCAGGGAAGTGAAATGGGCAGAAGCACCACTTATAACTCCACAGCTCCACTTTTTTGTTTCCCAACATTACATAAATTAGTGATGCAATCCTGGAAACAACATGATGCAAACCAAAGTGCTCCCACTGCCGTGCTGGCACATGCTGAGCCAGCTTCCACGCTTTAAGTGTTGCTCCTCAAATTAAAACATGCAACTTGACAATTTAGCATTCCCATGTGGTGATGAGCGGAAGCTTACAGAGATAACAGCTTTTGTAAATTAACTCTCTTCATCATGTGGCGTTCACATACTGTAGATTATTTTTGTCATTTGGAAGAATGCTTGTTCACTCGCTGTGTTTAGACAGAGCTTATTCTGAATATGACACTGCCGTGTGATTACCACAACCAGAATAAAGTCATAAGCAGAGTACGCAATAATCTGACTAAGACACGGAGTGCTCCCATCTTCTAAACACCTTAATCAGACTATGAGGTCCTACAACAAAAAACATAGGAGACATAATGTGGTTGTGAGTCATTAATCAGATGACACTTTGTAACATATCAAGAGGAAAATGAATGGAATAATCTTGAAACAACTCATTCTAACACCATAATCTAAATACTTATTCATGTCCACACCCTCCACACCATAACATAGATGTGCAAGTATGTAAATATACATATGTCTGTGTTCCAACATTCATACATGGGTGATTCTTTAACTACGGGCACTACTGGCCTTGTAAATGTAATTTCCACCACACCATTGCTTTACAATATAAAGCGCCTTGGGGCAACTGTTTGTTGTGATTTGGCGCTATATACATGTGCTCTGATGTCACTGTTTATCTCCATAGAAACTACTCAAACAATCTTTCATACAAACTGTTTAAAGGGACATTACAGTGTTGTGGTGGAAATTACGGCAATAGTGTGGGACAACTACATTTTGTTTAAAAAAATCACAACAGTTGTATGACATTGAATACCCCAATTATGTTTTGATTATTTTACTGATATTTTATTCAGAGATATTTTAAAACATTAGAAAAAACATTTCTTTACCATTCATTTTTATCATTGAAGATCAAAAGTCTGGGTGTGGGACAAGCACAAAACGGCAATATTTGCATATAATGATGCTGAAAAAAGGTGAAAAAGTCATCATAGACTACTAGAACAAATTTCTTAACACACTTTCATTGTAAAGATAACTATAAAAGTGTGAAATTTCTCCTTTTTTCTGTTTTTCATACAATATGATCAAAGGACATAAGTGCCCGTAGTCTAAGAATCACCCACATATGTCTGGGTCCCAGCATTCATACCTATGTCTGGTTCCAAACATTCATACATGTGTCTGGGTCCCAAACATTCATACATGTGTCTGGGTCCCAACATTCATACATGTGTCTGGGTCCCAACATTCATACATATGTCTGGGTTCCAACATTCACTCCTGTGTGAAGAACCTTGGGGTGATTTTTGACAGCTATTTTAAATTTGATAAGCAGATCAGTGCTGTTGTTAGAATACGTTTCTTCCAACTCTGTCTCTTAGCTAAGTCTAAGCCATAATTCTCTAGGATTGACCTTAAGAAGGTTATCCGCACCTTCATCACAAGTAGACTATATTATCGTAACTCTCTGTACGTTGGCTTTGATCAGACCTCTCTAAACTGCCTCCAGCTTATTCAGAACACTGCTGCTCGTCTTGTTTTGGGAAAGAAAAAGTCCGACCACGTTAGCCTGATATTTTGTTTTTAAGCAGCACTTCATAATGTATATTTATTTATCTTTGTTTTTTCTTGTTTGGTTTTGCACAGGTCAATAACAAGAGGTTGAATGCCAGCAAGGGCCATCTGACAGAGGAAATGGAAAAACATCATAAAACCTAATGTTGTCACTGCTGGAGCCAAACAGTTGGCACCCCCTCAAAAGAATCTTCATCCTGACATGGGGGCTGAGAAGCAACTGTTTCTGAAGGCAATTGTGACCATAAAAAAGAAAAAAAAATAGGCTGGTTACTGTAATAAATCATTTACACATGGAGCAGGATGCCTAAATACAGGAAGACTTCAAACGGTAGCTGTTAGCTGCAAGGTATCTGCAGAAGGAGGACCTTCTAACCATGAAGGATTCCTTCAAAGGTGATTGTTAAAGAGGTTCTGCTATAGAAGGATCTGTCTACAATGAAGGATTCCTTCAGAAGTGAACTGGCTGACTTTTTAATAGGAGGTTATCTCCTATTATGATCACAGATGAAGGTGCGCAACAACCTAGTAGACCAAAGTCACTTCTTCCACAAGGAGCACCAAGAAAGAGGCTTTGAAAAAGGAGTTGCCCACGATGGAGGACCAGGACAGCTCATTGCCATAAGTCACTTGTTAGCCCTAGTCTTCTGCCAAGGTGACAGCATTGTTGTGCTTCTAAGACATAGACAGGAGATGGTGCTTAAGTCCAGAGAGGGGTTGTGTGAGATTGCCACAACCCTCTCGAAATGGTCACCTGTTGGCCATTCCAATCACTTCTTGGGTGCCCTTTTGGATAATTAGTTAATTATTTAACCTGACTGTGTGGGGTTGGGAGAGGTCTTGTGTTTAAAAAGCTGCTCAATGATGAAAGCTGAAAAAAAAAGAAAAAAATGGATTTTTTTTCTATTTGTCCCAACCAGGCATTTTTATTATTATTTTTTTTTTCACATTTGGTAAGTTAGTACTTTTGTATGGTGTGTTGTGATGTTGTGGCCACCATCTTTGATTTCCAAAATTGACAATCTTCAGAAATTAACTTTTCACTTTCTTGACTTCTGGTTATTTGTGGGTCAATTTCACCGTTCATAGGGTTCATAAAAACAATAAAGTCTATCAGTTTGAACATTAAATATCTTGTCTTTGTGGTGTATTCAATTGAATATAGGTTGAAGAGGATTTAAAAATCATTGGATATTCTGTTTTTATTTACATTTTTACACAACGTCCCAACTTCATTAGAATTGGGGTTGTAGATCTCATGGAATCATTGGTGTTCAAGAGAGGAGGATGACTTCAACTTTGTCCAAGCTGCAGGAAATAGCTGCATCAGTGTCATTCTGGTGCAGTTGGTGGATGATACAATGAGTCTCACTGGGACATCAATGGCCTATGTCTGTCAAGTGTATGTGTGTCACGTTTGGCTCAATTCTGAGGTGCCGCTTGGACAGAAGAGGGACACACACAGACACACACACACACACACACACACACACACACACACACACACACACACACACACACACACACACACACACACACACACACACACACACACACACACAGAGAGTTGTCTCTTAGTATATAGGAAATACACCCACGTGGATCAGATTCTTATGTCCCATAAGGCACTGATACCAGCTACAACCCCTGGCAAAAATTATGAAATCACCGGCCTCGGCGGATGTTCATTCAGTTGTTTAATTTTGTAGAAAAAAAGCAGATCACAGACATGACACAAAACTAAAGTCATTTCAAATGGCAACTTTCTGGCTTTAAGAAACACTATAAGAAATCAGGAAAAATAATTGTGGCAGTCAGTAACGGTTACTTTTTTAGACCAAGCAGAGGGAAAAAAATATGGACTCACTCAATTATGAGGAATAAATTATGGAATCACCCTGTAAATTTTCATCCCCAAAACTAACACCTGCATCATATCAGATCTGCTCATTAGTCTGCATCTAAAAAGGAGTGATCACACCTTGGAGAGCTGTTGCACCAAGTGGACTGACATGAATCATGGCTCCAACACGAGAGATGTCAATTGAAACAAAGGAGAGGATTATCAAGCTCTTAAAAGAGGGTAAATCATCACGCAGTGTTGCAAAATATGTTGGTTGTTCACAGTCAGCTGTGTCTAAACTCTGGACCAAATACAAACAACATGGGAAGATTGTTAAAGGCAAACATACTGGTAGACCAAGGAAGACATCAAAGCGTCAAGACAGAAAACTTAAAGCAATATGTCTCAAAAATCAAAAATGCACAACAAAACAAATGAACGAATGGGAGGAAACTGGAATCAACGTCTGTGACCGAACTGTAAGAAACCGCCTAAAGGAAATGGGATTTACATACAGAAAAGCTAAACGAAAGGCATCATTAACACCTAAACAGAAAAAAACAAGGTTACAATGGGCTAAGGAAAAGCAATCGTGGACTGTGGATGACTGGATGAAAGTCATATTCAGTGATAAATCTCGAATCTGCATTGGGCAAGGTGATGATGCTGGAACTTTTATTTGGTGCCGTTCCAATGAGATTTATAAAGATGACTGCCTGAAGAGAACATGTAAATTTCCACAGTCATTGATGTTATGGGGCTGCATGTCAGGTAAAGGCACTGGGGAGATGGCTGTCATTACATCATCAATAAATGCACAAGTTTATGTTGATATTTTGGACACTTTTCTTATCCCATCAATTGAAAGGATGTTTGGGGATGATGAAATCATTTTTCAAGATGATAATGCATCTTGCCATAGAGCGAAAACTGTGAAAACATTCCTTGCAAAAAGACACATAGGGTCAATGTCATGGCCTGCAAATAGTCCGGATCTTAATCCAATTGAAAATCTTTGGTGGAAGTTGAAGAAAATGGTCCATGACAAGGCTCCAACCTGCAAAGCTGATCTGGCAACAGCAATCAGAGAAAGTTGGAGCCAGATTGATGAAGAGTACTGTTTGTCACTCATTAAGTCCATGCCTCAGAGACTGCAAGCTGTTATAAAAGCCAGAGGTGGTGCAACAAAATACTAGTGATGTGTTGGAGCGTTCTTTTGTTTTTCATGATTCCATATTTTTTTCCCTCTGCTTGGTCTAAAAAAGTAACTGTTACTGACTGCCACAATTTTTTTTTTCCTTATTTCTTATTAAAGCCAGAAAGTTGCCATGTGAAATGACTTTAGTTTTGTGTCATGTCTGTGATCTGCTTTTTTTTTACAAAATTAAACAACTGAATGAACATCATCCGAGGCCGGTGATTCCATAATTTTTGCCAGGGGTTGTATGCACAATAAAAATCCAAAATGGCAGCAAACACTATAACTATTCATCTGCTTCAGTAATTTGTAATCAGTTTCTCTGGATCTTTACCCTCCAAAATGCTGTTTTAGTCACTTCAGTCATGATCCCAGGTTAACCAGCCATTTAGAAAGTGAAAGGTTTGTTTTCAAACACTTCAATTTTTAGAAGTGATTGATATCTGCTTTAACAATGGATTCCTCATTTTACTTCTAAAAATGTAGTTTATCAAATCTACAAAAAAAAAAAAAAAAAAAAAAAAAAAACACGAAATTACACAAGAAACCAAACAATTTCTGAAGGGCGCCAATTTTGGTAATCTAAGATGATGGCAATAACAACATTTGGGGGGAAAACAGAAATATTGTTTTTGGAGTCCTCATTTTATAGGCTTTCCAAAAATGTAAAGTTTTCCAAATTTCTCCAAAAAATGTTAACAAACCTATGAACCCATTACATAAGATACCTAACTATTAAAATGTTGTGCCACCAACAAGAATCCACTAGTGTGTTTAGTTGTAACCTAAGAATATAGAGGCACTATTGACCTCTGAATCTCTTTCTCTCTCTCTCATTATTTATTTTTTTTGTTGGTCATGTTTAATTTTGACACATTTCCTCAATGAGACTACGTTTCAGCATTGGTAAGATTGTTGCTACTTTTTCCACTGACTACAGGTGAACAGAGGTGTCACATCGACAGAATATGTTTTGATCAATACAAAAACAAAACTACAACAAAGACAGTGTGTTTCCAGACTGCTGAGTATGAACAAAGAACATGAAATTTCAGGATGTTAACAGAACAAGTAGTTCATATACAGCGTTATTTGGAAACTTTTAGTTAAAGATTCTCAACAAACAGCTTATAGCACGGTTATTTTTTTACCTGAGGCCATCAAATACAGCCACTGGGTATTGTAAAGGCTTTGCATCCGTCTGTCCATCTGTCTCTCGGTCTGTCTGTCTGTCTGTCTGTCTGTCTGTCTGTCTGTCTGTGCTCAGCATAAGTCCAGTCCTGTTACTGACAGAGTTTTTGACTTCACAGGGAACATTCTTGGGACACAGACCTTGGACAAGTTCAAAGATGATTAACCTTCACCTACTTTAAGAGGTAAAAAAGTCACATTCTGTTTCAATCTGTTCGGTTTATTTTTGAGTGGCACGTGTGACAGCCAATCAGAGTATCAATCAATCAATCAACTTTTTTCTTGTATAGCGCCAAATCACAACAAACAGTTGCCCCAAGGCGCTCCACATTGCAAGGCAAGGCCATACAATAATTATGAAACACAGTCTACGTCTAAAGCAACATAACCAAGGGATGGTTCAGGGTCACCTGATCCAGCCCTAACTATAAGCCTTAGCGAAAAGGAAAGTTTTAAGCCTAATCTTAAAAGTAGAGAGGGTATCTGTCTCCCTGATCTGAATTGTGAGCTGGTTCCACAGGAGAGGAGCCTGAAAGCTGAAGGCTCTGCCTCCCATTCTACTCTTACAAACCCTAGGAACTACAAGTAAGCCCGCAGTCTGAGAGCGAAGCGCTCTAATGGGGTAATATGGTACTACGAGGTCCCTAAGATAAGATGGGACCTGATTATTCAAAACCTTATAAGTAAGAAGAAGAATTTTAAATTCTATTCTAGCATTAACAGGAAGCCAATGAAGGGAGGCCAACACGGGTGAGATATGCTCTCTCCTGCTAGTCCCCGTCAGTACTCTAGCTGCAGCATTCTGAACCAACTGAAGGCTTTTTAGGGAACTTTTAGGACAACCTGATAATAATGAATTACAATAGTCCAGCCTAGAGGAAATAAATGCATGAATTAGTTTTTCAGCATCACTCTGAGACAAGACCTTTCTGATTTTAGAGATATTGCGTAAATGCAAAAAGGCAGTCCTACATATTTGTTTAATATGCGCTTTGAATGACATATCCTGATCAAAAATAACTCCAAGATTTCTCACAGTATTACTAGAGATCAGGGAAATGCCATCCAGAGTAACGATCTGGTTAGACACCATGCTTCTAAGATTTGTGGGGCCAAGTACAATAACTTCAGTTTTATCTGAGTTTAAAAGCAGGAAATTAGAGGTCATCCATGTCTTTATGTCTGTAAGACAATCCTGCAGTTTAGCTAATTGGTGCGTATCCTCTGGCTTCATGGATAGATAAAGCTGGGTATCATCTGCGTAACAATGAAAATTTAAGCAATACCGTCTAATAATACTGCCCAAGGGAAGCATGTATAAAGTGAATAAAATTGGTCCTAGCACAGAACCTTGTGGAACTCCATAATTAACTTTAGTCTGTGAAGAAGATTCCCCATTTACATGAACAAACTGTAATCTATTAGACAAATATGATTCAAACCACCACAGCGCAATGCCTTTAATACCTATGACATGCTCTAATCTCTGTAATAAAATTTTATGGTCAACAGTATCAAAAGCAGCACTGAGGTCCAACAGAACAAGCACAGAGATAAGTCCACTGTCCGAAGCCATAAGAAGATCATTTGTAACCTTCACTAATGCTGTTTCTGTACTATGATGAATTCTAAAACCTGACTGAAACTCTTCAAATAGACCATTCCTCTGCAGGTGATCAGTTAGCTGTTTTACAACTACCCTCTCAAGAATCTTTGAGAGAAAAGGAAGGTTGGAGATTGGCCTATAATTAGCTAAGATAGCTGGGTCAAGTGATGGCTTTTTAAGTAATGGTTTAATTACTGCCACCTTAAAGGCCTGTGGTACATAACCAACTAACAAAGATAGATTGATCATATTTAAGATTGAAGCATTAAATAATGGTAGGACTTCCTTGAGCAGCCTGGCAGGAATGGGGTCTAATAAGCATGTTGATGGTTTGGATGAAGTAACTAATGAAAATAACTCAGACAGAACAATCGGAGAGAAAGAGTCTAACCAAATACCGGCATCACTGAAAGCAGCCAAAGATAACGATACATCTTTGGGATGGTTATGAGTAATTTTTTCTCTAATAGTCAAAATTTTGTTAGCAAAGAAAGTCATGAAGTCATTACTAGTTAAAGTTAATGGAATACTCAGCTCAATAGAGCTCTGACTCTTTGTCAGCCTGGCTACAGTGCTGAAAAGAAACCTGGGGTTGTTCTTATTTTCTTCAATTAGTGATGAGTAGAAAGATGTCCTAGCTTCACGAAGGGCTTTCTTATAGAGCAACAAACTCTTTTTCCAGGCTAAGTGAAGATCTTCTAAATTAGTGAGACGCCATTTCCTCTCCAACTTACGGGTTATCTGCTTTAAGCTACGAGTTTGTGAGTTATACCACGGAGTCAGACACTTCTGATTTAAAGCTCTCTTTTTCAGAGGAGCTACAGCATCCAAAGTTGTCTTCAATGAGGATGGAAAACTATTGACAAGATACTCTAACTCCCTTACAGAGTTTAGGTAGCTACTCTGCTCTGTGTTGGTATATGACATTAGAGAACATAAAGAAGGAATCATATCCTTAAACCTAGTTACAGCGCTTTCTGAAAGACTTCTAGTGTAATGAAACTTATTCCCCACTGCAGGGTAGTCCATCAGGGTAAATGTAAATGTTATTAAAAAATGATCAGACAAAAGGGAGTTTTCAGGGAATACTGTTAAGTCTTCTATTTCCATACCATAAGTCAGAACAAGATCTAAAATATGATTAAAGTGGTGGGTGGACTCATTTACTTTTTGAGCAAAGCCGATAGAGTCTAATAATAGATTAAATGCAGTGTTGAGGCTGTCATTCTCAGCATCTGTGTGGATGTTAAAATCGCCCACTATAATTATCTTATCTGAGCTAAGCACTAAGTCAGACAAAAGGTCTGAAAATTCACAGAGAAACTCACAGTAACGACCAGGTGGACGATAGATAATAACAAATAAAACTGGTTTTTGGGACTTCCAATTTGGATGGACAAGACTAAGAGACAAGCTTTCAAATGAATTAAAGCTCTGTCTAGGTTTTTGATTAATTAATAAGCTGGAATGGAAGATTGCTGCTAATCCTCCGCCCCGGCCCGTGCTACGAGCATTCTGACAGTTAGTGTGACTCGGGGGTGTTGACTCATTTAAACTAACATATTCATCCTGCTGTAACCAGGTTTCTGTTAGGCAGAATAAATCAATACGTTGATCAATTATTATATCATTTACCAACAGGGACTTAGAAGAAAGAGACCTAATGTTTAATAGACCACATTTAACTGTTTTAGTCTGTGGTGCAATTGAAGGTGCTATATTACTTTTTCTTTTTGAATTTTTATGCTTAAATAGATTTTTGCTAGTTATTGGTGGTCTGGGAGCAGGCACCGTCTCTACGGGGATGGGGTAATAGGGGGATGGCAGGGGGAGAGAAGCTGCAGAGAGGTGTATAAGACCACAGCTCTGCCTCCTGGTCCCAACGCTAGACAGTCACAGTTTGGAGGATCCCAAAAAATTGGCCAGATTTCTAGAAATGAGAGCTGCTCCCTCTAAAGTGGGATGGATGCCGTCTCTCCTAACAAGACCAGGTTTTCCCCAGAAGCTTTGCCAATTATCAATGAAGCCCACCTCATTTTTTGGACACCACTCAGACAGCCAGCAATTCAAGGAGAACATGCGGCTAAACATGTCACTCCCGGTCTGATTGGGGAGGGGCCCAGAGAAAACAACAGAGTCCGACATTGTTTTTGCAAAGTTACACACCGATTCAATGTTAATTTTAGTGACCTCCGATTGGCGTAACCGAGTGTCATTACTGCCGACGTGAATTACAATCTTACCAAATTTACGCTTAGCCTTAGCCAGCAATTTCAAATGTCCTTCGATGTCGCCTGCTCTGGCCCCCGGAAGACAATTGACAATGGTTACTGGTGTCGCTAACTTCACATTTCTCAAAACAGAGTCGCCAATAACCAGAGTTTGATCCTCGGCGAGTGTATCGTCGAGTGGGGAAAAACGGTTAGAGATGTGAACGGGTTGACGGTGTACACGGGGCTTCTGTTTAGGGCTACGCTTCCTCCTCACAGTCACCCAGTCAGCCTGCCTTCCCGACTGCACGGGGTCTGCCAGGGGGGAATTAATGGCGGCTAAGCTACCTTGGTCCGCACCGACTACAGGGGCCTGGCTAGCTGTAGAATTTTCCACGGTGCGGAGCATTCTACAGCTAGCTGCAGAGTAGAGTAGTGCAGCTCTACTAGAGTAGAGCTGCACTGTGATGTCAGTGGCTGGTCTCTCCAAAAACCACTGTTTTGTGTGTTTATATACATGATTCTCATATATTCTGTAGAATCTAGAGAGAAATAAACACTTCTAAAACTGAAAACGCTGTTTTTGGCACCTAATAACACCTCTGAACTTATTATTTTGCAGACATTACCATGGTGACATCACAGGCTGGATTTGAATCACATGTGCTTGCATGAGCCAACCTTGAACCTTCGTGTGCATGCATTTTTTCATGCCTGTCAACTGCATCATTTGCTGGCAAGCAGCCTTTGTGTGAGGACGTGTTGTGCTCTCGTTGGATTTTCATTGCAAGGAAAATGGCGGAACGACTGCAGCAGCGCTACTGCATCAAATTTTGCCAGAAACTGGGCGACAGCCAGGTGGAAACCATTCAGAAGATTCAGACAGCTTTCGGTGACGATCCTATGGGCATCACACAGATTAAGGAGCAGTACAACCGGTTTAAAGATGTTCGCACAATGGTGGAGCGTGAGCCACGCTCTGATCAACCATCAACATGCTGAAATGACCAGGTCATTTCCAAAGTGAACGCCGTGGTGATGCAGGACCGTCATGTGACTATCCAAGAAATTGCGAAAGAGGTGGACATCAGCACTTTTTCGGCACATTCCACTGTGACAGAAGATTTGGCTGCTCCACAGCCTGTCTAGTGGATTTTTATTTTTATTTTATTTTATTTTTTAGCACTGTTGTTGTGCGTTACCTGT